>NC_067121.1:18449103-19799957 GCF_021347895.1 Acanthochromis polyacanthus
ATTTTATTATTATTAACGTTTCCGCCGTTTTTCGATTCGTAACTCGTCCTAGGCCTTTGAGAGCACCAAAACAAATTATATATCAAAACGTGCGGCTTCATCGGAATAGTGTGCTATGACTTTTCTAAGAAATTCGTCATTTTATCGCAGAATTATTCGCAAAAAACTGCGAAAAAAGTCCCATTGAAAATGAATGGGGAGTGAAAAAAATCGGCTGAAAAAATCCACTTTTTTCCAAACGCCACTCCTTCGCCATACGTTCACCTAGAAACGTCATTTAACCATCAAAACGCAGTGATTTTTCTTGTCTCCGCAGGAATGTAGTTTATGTCAGGCTGAGATTTACAGTTTTTCATCAGTGAGTCCTCAAAAAAGTGAAAATTCTCAAAATCTGCTCTGGTTAGAGTGCGGCATGTCAGTTGGTAGAGTGGAGGAGAGGAGAACAATCCGCCTGAAAATTTCAAGATCGCATCGCCCTCATGACCAAACGATAAGAGATAGGAGATTGAAATTTGGTCAGATTGTAAACAGTTTTCCTGGGATTCAAATGAATCCAAGTTTGAAGACCTAGCTCTTTCTGAAGTGAAATGGCAGGCAGCAGTTTAGACCAAAGTCGCACCGTTCTCTCCATAAGAACCAATGTAAACTGGATCATCTGCCTCATGGAGGGATAGTGTTTTTTAAATCGCTGTAACTCGGTCATTTCTCACAATATTTGGAAAATAATTACATTTATGGTTTGCCACAGCCTTCCTCTCGCTCACGGTCATTTCGGTTTTCAGCTAGCATTAACGGTTAGCCCACAATTAGCGCCAGAACGACACGTTGCGCGCTGCTGCTGAGAAGCACTTTTCTGCTGTCTGTGGCAGGCACCGTTGCTATGGGGGCCCATAGCAACCGCCCTTACACACGCGCAGGCATGCTCCCAAGCACACACACAGACTCACTGGAGTGCCACACCCACCTTCACACCCAATACCTCAACAGGAGCTGCATTTCAGCCTGAAAATCAGTTCAACCTCTCAGCTTCACACAGCCTTTAGAGCAGGGGTGTCAAACTCAGTTCCAACACACCTGATTCAAATGATCAGGCTCGTTATCAGGCTTCTGCTGAGCTTGATGATGAGCTGATTATTTGAATCAGGTGTGTTGTAAGAAGGAAACATCTAGAACATAGAGGATAGTGGACCTCCAGGAACTGAGTTTGACACCCCTGCTTTACAGTAACTCATATCCAAATGTTGACCAGGTGAGATCTTCCTGTCTCTGCCTTTCAAAATAAAAGCACAGCACAATTTCAAAATAAAAGCCTGTGACGAACTGGAAACGCCAGTTAAACCTCTCACCTTCACACAGCCTTTACTCCGATCCAAAGTTTAACCAGGTCTGATCTTCCTGTCTCTGTCTTTCAAAATAAAAGCACAGCACAATTTCAAAATAAAAGCCTGCAACAGGCCAAAAAATGCCAGTTAAACCTCTCAGCTTCACACAGCCTTTAGAGTAACTCCAATCCAAATTTTGACCAGGTGAGATCTTCAGGTCTGTGCCTTTGAAAATTACTTTACAGCACAATTTGCCAGTTAAACCTCTCAGCTTCACACAGCCTTTGAGTAACTCCAATCCAAATTTTGACCAGGTGAGATCTTCTTGTCTCTGCCTTTCAAAATAAAAGCACAGCACAATTTCAAAATAAAAGCCTGCGAAAGACTGGAAACACCAGTTAAACCTCTCACCTTCACACAGCCTTTACAGTAACTCCAATCCAAATGTTGACCAGGTGAGATCTTCCTGTCTTTCCCTTTCAAAATAAAAGCACAGCACAATTTCAAAATAAAAGCCTGCGACGGACTGGAAACGCCAGTTAAACCTCTCAGCTTCATACAGCCTTTTCTCCAATCCAAATTTTAACCAGGTCTGATCTTCCTGTCTCTGCCTTTCAAAATAAAAGCACAGCACAATTTCAAAATAAAAGCCTGCCACGGACCAGAAAATGCCGAAACACGCCTCTCCGGACATGCACACATCCCGAGCCCCTCCCACGATTTCCGCGTGCGGGAATTGTCTAGTTATTTTCACGTTTCCGCCGTTTTTCGATTCGTAACTCGTCCTAGGGCTTTGAGAAAACCAAAGCAAATTATATATCAAAATGTGCGGTTTCATCGGGAATAGTGTGCTATGACTTTTCTAAGACATTCGTCATTTTATCGCAGAATTATTCGCAAAAAACTGCGAAAAAAGTCCCATAGGAAATGAATGGGGACGGAAAAAAATTGGCTGAAAAAATCCACTTTTTTCCAAACGCCACTGCTTCGCCATACGTTCACCTAGAAACTTCATTTAACCATCAAAACGCAGTGATTTTTCTTGTCTTCGCAGGAATGTAGTTTATGTCTGGCTGAGATTTACAGTTTTTCATCAGTGAGTCCTCAAAAAAGTGAAAATTCTCAAAATCTGCTCTGGTTAGAGTGCGGCATGTCAGTTGGTAGAGTGGAGGAGAGGTGAAAAATCCGCCTGAAAATTTCCCGATCGCATCGCCCTCACGACCAAACGATAAACGTTAGGGCAATGAAATTTGGTCAAATTGTAGACAATTTTCCTGGGATTCAATTGAATCCAAGTTTGAAGACCTATCTCTTTCTGAAGTGAAATGGCAGGCAGCAGTTTAGACCAAAGTCGCACCGTTCTCTCCATAAGAACCAATGTAAACTGGATCATCTGCCTCATGGAGGGACAGTGTTTTTTAAATCGCTGTAACTCGGTCATTTCTCACAATATTTGGAAAATAATTACATTTATGGAAAGCCACAGCCTTCCTCTCGCTCACGGTCATTTAGTTTTCAGCTAGCATTCACGGTTAGCCCACAATTAGCGCCAGAACGAGACGTTGCGCGCTGCTGCTGAGAAGCACTTTTTTGCTGTCTGTGGCAGGCACCGTTGCTATGGGGGCCATAGCAACCGCTCTTACACACGCGCAGGCATGCTCCCACGCACACACACAGACTCATTGGTGTGCCACGCCCACCTTCACACCCAATACCTCCACAGGAGCTGCATTTCAGCCTGAAAATCACTGAAACCTCTCAGCTTCACACAGCCTTTAGAGCAGGGGTGTCAAACTCAGTTCCAACACACCTGATTCAAATGATCAGGCTCGTTATCAGGCTTCTGCTGAGCTTGATGATGAGCTCATTATTTGAAACAGGTGTGTTGGAAGAGGGAAACATGTAAAACATAGAGGATAGTGGACCTTCATGAACTGAGTTTGACACCCCTGCTTTAGAGTAACTCCAATCCAAATGTTGACCAGATGAGATCTTCCTGTCTTTCCCTTTCAAAATAAAAGCACAGCACAATTTCAAAATAAAAGCCTGCGATGGGCCTGAAAACACCAGTTCAACCTCTCAGCTTCACACAGCCTTTACAATAACTCCAATCCAAATTTTGACCAGGTGAGATCTTCCTGTCTCTGCCTTTCAAAATAAATGCACAGCACAATTTCTAAATAAAAGCCTGCGACAGACTGGAAATGCCAGTTAAACCTCTCAGCTTCACACAGCCTTGAGAGCAGGGGTGTCAAACTCACTTCCAACACACCTGATTCAAATGATCAGGCTCGTTATCAGGCTTCTGCTGAGCTTCATGATAGCTAATCATTTGAATCAGGTGTGTTGTAAGGAAACATCTCGAACACAGAGGATAGTGGTCCTCCGGGAACTGAGTTTGACACCCCTGCTTTACAGTAACTCCAATCCAAATTTTGACCAGGTGAGATCTTCCTGTCGTTGCCTTTCAAAATAAAGGCACAGCACAATTTCAAAATAAAATCCTGAAACGGACCGGAAACGCCAGTTAAACTTCTCAGCTTCACACAGCCTTTACAGTAACTCCAATCCAAATGTTGACCAGGTGAGATCTTCCTGTCTCTTCCTTTCAAAATAAAAGCACAGCACAATTTCAAAATAAAAGCCTGCGAAAGACCGGAAAACGCCGAAATACGCCTCTCCGGACATGCACACATCCCGAGCCCCTCCCACGATTTCCGCGTGCGGGAATTGTCTAGTTAGGGGCTCGGGCTTCGGCACGAGCCACTCTCCTCTCCATTGCAAAGCAATGGGAGGAGAGTGGCTCGTGGCGAAGCCACGAGCCACTATTGTTCTCCTGCTGCGTTTATTATATTTTTTCTTCACGTTTCCGCCGTTTTTCGGTCGCTAACTCGTCCTAGGGCTTTGAGAAAACCAAAACAAATTATATATCAAAACGTGCGGCTTCATCGGGAATAGTGTGGCTATGACTTTTCTAAGAAATTCGTCATTTTATCGCAGAATTATTCGCAAAAAAACTGCGAAAAAGTCCCATAGGAAATGAATGGGGAGTGAAAAAAATCGGCTCGAAAAATCCACTTTTTTCAAAACGCCACTGCTTCGCCATACGTTCACCTAGAAACTTCATTTAACCATCAAAACGCAGTGATTTTTCTTGTCTTCGCAGGAATGTAGTTTATATCAGGCTGAGATTTACAGTTTTTGATCACTGAGTCCTCAAAAAAGTGAAAATTCTCAAAATCTGCTCTGGTTAGAGTGCGGCATGTCAGTTGGTAGAGTGGAGGAGAGGTGAAAAATCCTCCTGAAAATTTCACGATCGCATCGCCCTCTCGACCAAACGATAAGAAATAGGAAAATGAAATTTGGTCAGATTGTAAACAATTTTCCTGGGATTCAAATGAATCCAAGTTTGAAGACCTAGCTCTTTCTGAAGTGAAATGGCAGGCAGCAGTTTAGACCAAAGTCCCACCGTTCTCTCCATAAGAACCAATGTAAACTGAATCATCTGCCTCATGGAGGGACAGTGTTTTTTAAATCGCTGTAACTCGGTCATTTCTCACAATATTTGGAAAATAATTACATTTATGGAAAGCCACAGCCCTCCTCTCGCTCACGGTCATGTCGGTTTTCAGCTAGCATTCACGGTTAGCCCACAATTAGCGCCAGAACGAAACGTTGCGCGCTGCTGCTGAGAAGCACTTTTCTGCTGTCTGTGGCAGGCACCGTTGCTATGGGGCCCATAGCAACCGCCCTTACACACGCGCAGGCATGCTCCCACGCACACACACAGACTCATTGGAGTGCCACACCCACCTTCACACCCAATACCTCCACAGGAGCTGCATTTCAGCCTGAAAATCAGTTCAACCTCTCAGCTTCACACATCCTTTAGAGCAGGGGTGTCAAACTCAGTTCCAACACACCTGATTCAAATGATCAGGCTCGTTATCAGGCTTCTGCTGTGCTTGATGATGAGTTGATTTGAATCAGGTGTGTTGGAAGAGGGAAACATCTAAAACATAGAGGATAGTGGACCTCCAGGAACTGAGTTTGACACCCCTGCTTTAGAGTAACTCCAATCCAAATGTTGACCAGGTGAGATCTTCCTGTCTTTCCCTTTCAAAATAAAAGCACAGCACAATTTCAAAATAAAAGCCTGCGACGGACTGGAAACGCCAGTTAAACCTCTCAGCTTCACACAGCCTTTAGAGCAGGGGTGTCAAACTCAGTTCCAACACTCCTGATCCAAATGATCAGGCTCGTTATCAGGCTTCTGCTGAGCTTAATGATAGCTGATCATTTGAATCAGGTGTGTTATAAGAAGGAAACATCTGGAACACAGAGGATAGTGGTCCTCCAGGAACTGAGTTTGACACCCCTGCTTTACAGTAACTCCAATCCAAATTTTGACCAGGTGAGATCTTCCTGTTGTTGCCTTTCAAAATAAAAGCACAGCACAATTGCAAAATAAAATCCTGAAACGGACCGGAAACGCCAGTTAAACTTCTCAGCTTCACACAGCCTTTACAGTAACTCCAATCCAAATGTTGACCAGGTGAGATCTTCCTGTCTCTTCCTTTCAAAATAAAAGCACAGCACAATTTCAAAATAAAAGCCTGCGAAAGACCGGAAAACGCCGAAATACGCCTCTCCGGACATGCACACATCCCGAGCCCCTCCCACGATTTCCGCGAGCGGGAATTGTCTAGTTATATTTTATTAATCACGTTTCCGCCGTTTTTCGATTCGCTTCTCCTCCTAGGGCTTTGAGAAAATCAAAGCAAATTATATATCAAAACGTGCGGCTTCATCGGGAATAGTGTGCTATGACTTTTCTAAGACATTCGTCATTTTTTCGCAGAATTATTCGCAAAAAACTGCGAAAAAAGTCCCATAGAAAATGAATGGGGAGTGAAAAAATTTGGCTCAAAAAATCCACTTTTTTCCAAACGCCACTGCTTCGCCATACGGTCACCTAGAAACTTCATTTAACCATCAAAACGCAGTGATGTTTCTTGTCTTCGCAGGAATGTATTTTATGTCAGGCTGAGATTTATAGTTTTTCGTCAGTGAGTCCTCAAAAAAGTGAAAATTCTCAAAATCTGCTCTGGTTAGAGTGCGGCATGTCAGTTGGTAGAGTGGAGGAGAGGAGAAAAATCCGCCTGAAAATTTCACGATCGCATCGCCCTCACGACCAAACGATAAATGTTAGGAGAATGAAATTTGGTCAGATTGTAGACAATTTTCCTGGGATTCAAATGAATCCAAGTTTGAAGACCTAGCTCTTTCTGAAGGGAAATGGCAGGCAGCAGTTTAGACCAAAGTCGCACCGTTCTCCCCATAAGAACCAATGTAAACTGAATCATCTGGCTCATGGAGGGACAGTGTTTTTTAAATCGCTGTAACTCGGTCATTTCTCTCAATATTTGGAAAATAATCATATCTATGGATAGCCACAGCCTTCCTCTCGCTCACGGTCATTTTAGTTTTCAGCTCGCATTAACGGTTCGCCCACAATTAGCGCCAGAACGAGACGTTGCGCGGTGCTGCTGAGAAGCACTTTTCTGCTGTCTGTGGCAGGCACCGTTGCTATGGGGGCCCATAGCAACCGCCCTTACACACGCGCAGGCATGCTCGCACGCACACACACAGACTCATTGGTGTGCCACACCCACCTTCACACCCAATACCTCCACAGGAGCTGCATTTCAGCCTGAAAATCACTGAAACCTCTCAGCTTCACACAGCCTTGAGAGCAGGGGTGTCAAACTCAGTTCCAACACACCTGATTCAAATGATCAGGCTCGTTATCAGGCTTCTGCTGAGCTTAATGATGAGCTGATTATTTGAATCAGGTGTGTTGGAACAGGGAAACATCTAAAACATAGAGGATAGTGGACCTCGAGGAACTGAGTTTGACACCCCTGCTTTAGAGTAACTCCAATCCAAATGTTGACCAGGTGAGATCTTCATGTCTTTCCCTTTCAAAATAAAAGCACAGCACAATTTCAAAATAAAAGCCTGTGATGGGCCTGAAAACACCAGTTAAACCTCTCAGCTTCACACAGCCTTTACAATAACTCCAATCCAAATTTTGACCAGGTGAGATCTCCCTGTCTCTGCCTTTCAAAATAAAAGCACAGCACAATTTCTAAATAAAAGCCTGCGATGGACCTGAAAACACCAGTTAAACCTCTCAGCTTCACACAGCCTTTACTCCAATCCAAAGTTTAACCAGGTCTGATCTTCCTGTCTCTGCCTTTCAAAATAAAAGCACAGCACAATTTCAAAATAAAAGCCTGCAACAGACCAAAAAATGCCAGTTAAACCTCTCAGCTTCACACAGCCTTGAGAGTAACTCCAATCCAAATTTTGACCAGGTGAGATCTTCTTGTCTCTGCCTTTCAAAATAAAAGCACAGCACAATTTCAAAATAAAAGCCTATGACGGACCAAAAATAACCCTCTCCTGCCCAGCTCCGGACATGCACACATCCCGAGCCCCTCCCACGATTTCCGCGAGCGGGAATTGTCTAGTTAGGGGCTCGGGCTTCGACACGAGCCACTCTCCTCTCCATTGCAAAGCAATGGGAGGAGAGTGGCTCGTGGCAAAGCCACGAGCCACTATTGTTCTCCTGTGGCGTTTATTCTCTTTTATTATTCCTCACGTTCCGCCGTTTTTCGATTCGCTTCTCCTCCTAGGGCTTTGAGAAAATCAAAGCAAATTATATATCAAAACGTGCGGCTTCATCGGGAATAGTGTGCTATGACTTTTCTAAGAAATTCGTCATTTTTTCGCAGATTTATTCGCAAAAAACTGCGAAAAAAGTCCCATAGAAAATGAATGGGGAGTGAAAAAAATCGGCTTGAAAAATCCACTTTTTTCCAAACGCCACTGCTTCGCCATACGTTCACCTAGAACTTCATTTAACCATCAAAACGTAGTGATTTTCTTGTCTCCGCAGGAATGTATTTTATGTCAGATGAGATTTACAGTTTTTCATCAGTGAGTCCTCAAAAAAGTGAAAATTCTCAAATCTGCTCTGGTTAGAGTGCGGCATGTCAGTTGGTAGAGTGGAGGAGAGGAGAGAAATCCGCCTGAAAATTTCCCGATCGCATCGCCCTCACGACCAAACCATAAAAGTTAGGGGAATGAAGTTTGGTCAGATTGTAAACAATTTTCCTGGGATTCAAATGAATCCAAGTTTGAAGACCTATCTCTTTCTGAAGTGAAATGGCAGGCAGCAGTTTAGACCAAAGTCGCACCGTTCTCTCCATAAGAACCAATGTAAACTGAATCATCTGCCTCATGGAGGGACAGTGTTTTTTAAATCGCTGTAACTCGGTCATTTCTCACAATATTTGGAAAATAATTACATTTATGGTTGCCACGGCCTTCCTCTCGCTCACGGTCATTTCGGTTTTCAGCTAGCATTCACGGTTAGCCCACAATTAGCGCCAGAACGAGACATTGCGCGCTGCTGCTGAGAAGCACTTTTCTGCTGTCTGTGGCAGGCACCGTTGCTATGGGGGCCCATAGCAACCGCCCTTACACACGCGCAGGCATGCTCCCACGCACACACACAGACTCATTGTGGAGTGCCACACCCACCTTCACACCCAATACCTCCACAGGAGCTGCATTTTCAGCCTGAAAATCAGTTCAAACCTCTCAGCTTCACACAGCCTTTAGAGCAGGGGTGTCAAACTCAGTTCAAACACACCTGATTCAAATGATCGGGCTCGTTATCAGGCTTCTGCTGGATAATGATGAGCTGATTATTTCAATCAGGTTGTGTTGTAAGAAGGAAACATCCAGAACACAGAGGATAGTGGACCTCCAGGAACTGAGTTTGACATCCCTCCTTTGGAGTAACTCCAATCCAAATTTTGACCAGGTGAGATCTTCTTGTCTTTGCCTTTCAAAATAAAAGCACAGCACAATTCTAAATAAAAGCCTGTGACGGACTAGAAACGCCAGTGAAACCTCTCAGCTTCACACAGCCTTGAGAGCAGGGGTGTCAAACTCAATCCAACACACCTGATTCCAATGATCAGGCTCGTTATCAGGCTTCTGCTGTGCTTGATGATGAGCTGATTATTTGAATCAGGTGTGTTGGAAGAGGGAAACATCTAAAACATAGAGGATAGTGGACCTCCAGGAACAGAGTTTGACACCGCTGCTTTAGAGTGACTCCAATCCAAATTTTGACAAGGTCAGATGTTCTTGTCTCTGCCTTTCAAAATAAAAGCAGGACAAATTTCTAATAAAAGCCTGCGACGGACTGGAAACGCCAGTGAAACCTCTCAGCTTTACTCAGCCTTTTGAGTAACTCCAATCCAAATATTGACCAGGTGAGATCTTCCTGTCTTTGCCTTTTAAAATAAAAAGCACAGCAACAATTTCAAAATAAAAGCCTGTAACACACTGGAAACTCCAGTTTAAACCGCTTCAGCTTCACACCAGCCTTCACAGTAACTCCAATTAAAATGTTGACCAGGTGAGATCTTCCTGTCTTTGCCTTTCAAATAAAAGCACAGCACAATTTAAAAATAAAAGCTGCGACGGACTGGAAATGCCAGTTAAACCTCTCAGCTTCATACAGCCTTGACAGTCACTCCAATCCAAATTTTGACCAGGTCTGATCTTCCTGTCTCTTCCTCTCAAAATAAAAGAAGCAGCACAATTTGCCAGTTAAACTTCTGAGTTTCACACAGCCTTTACAGTAACTCCAATCCAATTTTGAACAGGTGAGTATCTTCCTGTCTCTTGCTTTCAAAATAAAAAGCACGGAACAATTTCAAAAATAAAGCCTGCCGATGAACCGGGAAAAACGCTAGTTAAACCTCTCAGTTTCACACAGTAACTCCAATTCCAAATTTTGACCAGGTGAGATCTTCCTGTCATTGTCTTTCAAAAAATAAAAGCACAACACAATTTCAAAATAAAAGCCTGCGACAGGCTGGAAACGCCAGTTCAACCTCTCAGCTTCACACAGCCTTTAGAGTAACTCCAATCCAATTTTTGACCAGGTCCGATCTTCCTGTCTCTTCCTCTCAAAATAAAAGAACAGCACAATTTGCGCCTGTTAGATTTCTCAGCTCCACACAGCCTTTACAGTAACTCCAATCAGAATTTTGACCAGGTGAGATCTTCTTGCCTCTACTGCGCTCTCCGGACATGCACACATCCCGAGCCCTCCCACGATTTCCGCATCAGCGGATTGTCTAGTTAGGGGCTCGGGCTCGACACGAGCCACTCTCCTCTCCATTGCAAGCAATGGAGGAAGAGTGGCTCGTGACGAAGCCACGAGCCCACTATTGTTCTCCTGTGAAAAAGGCGTTTAATCTTTATATTTTCTTCAACTTCGCCGTTTTCGATTCGCTTCTCGTCCTAGGCCTTTGAGAAAACCAAAGCAAATTATAACATCAAAACTGCGCTTCATCGGGAATAGTGTCTATGACTTTTCTAAGAAATTCGTCATTTTTTCGCAGAAATATTCGCAAAAAACTGCAAAAAAGTCCCATAGAAAATGAATGGGGAATGAAAAAAATCGACAAAAAAAATCCCACTGTTTTCCAAACGCCACTGCTTCGCCATACGTCACCTAGAAACTTCATTTAACCATCAAAGCGCAGTGATTTTCTTGTCTTCGCAGGAATGTATTTATGTCAGGCTGAGATTTATAGTTTTTGATCAAGTGAGTCCTCAAAAAAGTGAAATTCTCAAAATCTGCTCTGGTTAGAGTGCGTGATGTCAGTTGGTAGAGTGGAGGAGAGGAGAAAAATCCGCCTGAAAATTTCACAGATCGCATCGCCCTCACGACCAACGATAAATGTTAGGGGAATGAAATTTGGTCAGATTGTAGACAAATTCCTAGGATTCAAATGAATCCAAGTTTGAAGACCTAACCTCTTTTCTGAAGTGAAATGGCAGGCAGCAGTTTAGAACCAAAGTCGCACCGTTCTCTCCATAGGAACCAATGTAAACTGAATCATCTGCCTCATGGAGGGACAGTGTTTTTTAAATCGCTGTAACTCGGGTCATTTCTCACAATATTTGGAAAATAATTACATTTCTGGTTAGCCACAGCCTTCCTCTCGCTCACGGTCATTTTGGTTTTCACAGCTAGCACTCACGGTTAGCCCACAGTTAGCGCCAGAACGAGACGTTGCGCGCTGCTGCTGAGAAGCACTTTTCTGCTGTCTGTGGCAGGCACCGTTGCTATGGGGCCCATAGCAACCGCCCTTACACACGCGCAGGCATGTTCGCACGCACACACACAGACTCATTGGTGTGCCACGCCCACCTTCACACCCAATACCTCCACAGGAGCTGCATTTCAGCCTGAAAATCAGTTCAACCTCTCAGCTTCACACAGCCTTTAGAGCAGGGGTGTCAAACTCAGTTCCAACACACCTGATTCAAATGATCAGTCTCGTTATAATGCTTCTGCTGAGCTTAATGATGAGCTGATTATTTGAATCAGGTGTGTTGTCAGAAGGAAACATCTAGAACATAGAGGATAGTGAACCTCCAGGAACTGAGTTTGACACCTCTGCTTTAGAGTAACTCCAATCAAATGTTGACCAGGTGAGATCTTCCTGTTTCTGCCTTTCAAAATAAAGCACAGCAAAATTTCAAAATAAAAGTCTGTGACGGACCAGAAAACGCCAGTTTAACCTGTCAGCTTCACACAGACTTTACAGTAACTCCAATCCAAATGTTGACCAGGTGAGATCTTCCTGTCTCTGCCTCTCACAATAAAAGCACAGCACAATTTCAAAATAAAAGCCTGCGACAGGCTGGAAACGCCAGTTCAACCTCTCAGCTTCACACATCCTTTAGAGCAGGGGTGTCAAACTCAGTTCCAACACACCTGATTCAAATGATCAGGCTCGTTATCAGGCTTCTGCTGAGCATGATGATGAGCTGATCATTTGAATGAGGGTGTGTTGAAGAGGAAAGATCGAGAACATAGAGGCTAGTGGACCTCCAGGAACAGAGTTTGACACCCCTGCTTGAGAGTAACTCCAATCCAAATGTGACCAGGTGAGATCTTCCTGTCTTTCCCTTTCAAAATAAAAGCACAGCACGATTTCAAAATAAAAGCCTGCGATGGGCCTGAAAACACCAGTTAAACCTCTCAGCTTCACACAGCCTTTACAATAACTCCAGTCCAAATTTTGACCAGGTGAGATCTTCCCATCTCTGCCTTTCAAAATAAAAGCACAGCACAATTTTAAAATAAAAAGCCTGTGACGGACTGGAAACGCCAGTTAACCTCTCAGCTTCACTCAGCCTTTCGAGTAACTCCAATCCTCTATGTTTAGATGTTTCCCTGTTCCAAATCACCTGATTCAAATGATCAGGATTGGTTATAATGCTTCTGCAGAGCTTCATGATAAGCTGATCATTTGAATCAGGTGTGTTGGAAGGGGTAAACATCTAAAACACAGAGGATAGTGGACCTCCAGGAACTGAGTTTGACACCCCTGGTTTGGGGGTAACTCCAATCCAAATTTTGACAGGGTGAAATCTACCTGTCTTTGCCTTTCAAAATAAAAGCACAGCACAATTTCAAAATAAAGCCTGCGACACACTGGAAATGCCAGTTAACCTCTCAGCTTCACACAGCCTTATAGTAACTCCAATCCAAATTTTGACCAGGTGAGATCTTCCTGTCTCTGCCTTTCAAAATTACTTTAAAGCACAATTTGCCAGTTAAACCTCTCAGCTTGACACAGCCTTTACAGTAACTCCATTCGAAATTTTGACCAGGTGAGATCTTCTTGTCTCTGCCTTTCAAAATAAAAGCACAGCACAATTTCAAAATAAAAGCCTGCGATGGGCCTGAAAACACCAGTTAAACCTCTCAGCTTCACACAGCCTTTACAATAACTCCAATCCAAATTTTGACCAGGTGACATCTTCCTGTCTCTGCCTTTCAAAATAAAAGCACAGCACAATTTCTAAATAAAAGCCTGCGACAGACTGGAAACGCCAGTTCAACATCTCAGCTTCACACAGCCTTTACAGTAACTTCAATCCAAATTTTGACCAGGTGAGATCTTCCTTTCTCTGCCTTTCAAAATAAAAGCACAGCACAATTTCAAAATAAAAGCTTGCGATAAACCAGAAAACGCCAGTTTAACCTCTCAACTTCACACAGCCTTGCGAGTAACTCCAATCCAAATTTTGACCAGGAAAACGCCGAAATACGCCTCTCCGGACATGCACACATCCCGAGCCCCTCCCACGATTTCCGCTTGCGGGAATTGTCTAGTTCCATTTTATTTTTCACGTTTCCGCCGTTTTTCGATCGCTTCTCGTCCTAGGGCTTTGAGAAAACCAAAGCAAATTATATATCAAAATGTGCGGCTTCATCGGGAATAGTGTGCTATGACTTTTCTAAGACATTCGTCATTTTATCGCAGAATTATTCGCAAAAAACTGCGAAAAAAGTCCCATAGGAAATGAATGGGGACGGAAAAAAATCGGCTGAAAAAATCCACTTTTTTCCAACGCCACTGCTTCGCCATACGTTCACCTAGAAACTTCATTTAACCATCAAAACGCAGGATTCGTCTTGTCTCCGCAGGAATGTATTTATGTCAGGCTGAGATTTATACTTTTTCATCAGTGAGTCCTCAAAAAAGTGAAAATTCTCAAAATCTGCTCTGGTTAGAGTGCGGCATGTCAGTTGGTAGAGTGGAGGAGAGGAGAAAATCCGCCTGAAAATTTCAAGATCGCATCGCCCTCACGACCAAACGATAAATGTTAGGGGAATGAAATTTGGTCAGATTGTAGACAATTTTCCTGGGATTCAAATGAATCCAAGTTTGAAAGACCTAGCTCTTTCTGAAGAGAAATGGCAGGCAGCAGTTTAGACCAAAGTCGCACCGGTTCTCTCCATAGGAACCAATGTAAACTGAATCATCTGCCTCATGGAGGGACAGTGTTTTTTTAAATCGCTGTAACTCGGTCATTTCTCACAATATTTGAAAAATAATTACATTTATGGAAAGGCCACGCCTTCCTCTCGCCACGGTCATTTCAGTTTTCAAGCTAGCATTCAACGGTTAGCCCACAATTAGCGCCAGAACGAGACGTTGCGCGCTGCTGCTGAGAAGCACTTTTTTGCTGTCTGTGGCAGGCACCGTTGCTATGGGGGCCATAGCAACCGCCCTTACCACACGCGCAGGCATGCTCCCACGCACACACACAGACTCATTGGGTGTGGCCACACCCACCTTCACGCCCAATACCTGAACAGAAGCTGAATTTCAGCCTGAAAATCAGTTCAAACTCTCAGCTTCACACAGCCTTTAGAGCCAGGGGTGTCAAACTCAGTTTCCAACACACCTGATTTCAAATGATCAGGCTCGTTATCAGGCTTCTGCTGAGCTTCATGATAGCCTATCATTTGAATCAGGTGTGTTATAAGAAGGAAACATCTAGAACACAGAGGATAGTGGACCTCCAGGAACTGAGTTTGACACCCCTGCTTTGGGGTAACTCCAATCCAAATTTTGACCAGGTGAGATTTTCCATCTCTGCCTTTCAAAATAAAAGCACAGCACAATTTTAAAAATAAAGCCTGTGACGGACTGGAAACGCCAGTTAAACCTCTCAGCTTCACACAGCCTTCACAGTAACTCCAATCCAAATTTTGACCAGGTGAGATCTTCCTGTCTCTGCCTTTCAAAATAAAAACACAGCACAATTTGCCAGTTAAACTCACAGCTTCACACAGCCTTTACAGTAACTGCAATCCAAATTTTGACCAGGTGAGATCTTCCTGTCTCTCCTTCAAAATAAAAGCACCACAATTTCAAAATAAAAGCCTGACGGACTGAAAACTCCAGTTAAACCTCTCAGCTTCACACAGCTTTAGAGTAACTCCAATCCAAATGTTGACCAGGTGAGATCTTCCCGGTCTTTCCCGTTCAAAATAAAAGCACAGCACAATTTTCAAAATAAAAGCCCGCGATGGGCCTGAAAACACCAGTTAAACCTCTCAGCTTCACACAGCCTTTAAAATAACTCCAATTTTGACCAGGTGAGATCTTCCTGTCTCTGCCTTTCAAAATAAAAGCACAGCACAATTTCAAAATAAAAGCCTGTGACGGACCAAAAAATACCCCTCTCCTGCCCAGGTCCGGACATACACACATCCCGAGCCCCTCCCACGATTTCCGCGAGCGGGAATTGTCTAGTTAGGGCTCGGGCTTCGACACGAGCCACTCTCCTCTCCATTGCAAAGCAATGGGAGGAGAGTGGCTCGTGGCGAAGCCACGAGCCACTATTGTTCTCCTGCTGCGTTTATTAGGGGCTCGGCTTCGACACGAGCCACTCTCCTCTCCATTGCAAAGCAATGGGAGGAGAGTGGCTCGTGGCGAAGCCACGAGCCACTATTGTTCTCCTGCTGCGTTTATTATATTTTATTAATCACGTTTCCGCCGTTTTTCGATTCGCTTCTCCTCCTAGGGCTTTGAGAAATCAAGCAAATTATATATCAAACGTGCGCTTCATCGGGAATAGTGTGCTATGACTTTTCTAAGACATTCGTCATTTTTCGCAGAATTATTCGCAAAAAACTGCGAAAAAAGTCCCATAGAAAATGAATGGGAGTGAAAAAATTCGGCTCAAAAAATCCACTTTTTTCCAAACGCCATGCTTCGCCATACGGTCACCTAGAAACTTCATTTAACATCAAAACGCAGTATGTTTTGTCTTCGCAGGAATGTATTTTATGTCAGGCTGGATTTATAGTTTTTTCAGTGAGTCCTCAAAAAAGTGAAAATCTCAAAATCTGCTCTGGTTAGAGTGCGGCATGTCAGTTGGTAGAGTGGAGAGGAGAAAAATCCGCCTGAAAATTTCACGATCGCATCGCCCTCACGACCAAACGATAAATGTTAGGAGAATGAAATTTGTCAGATGTAGACAATTTTCCTGGGATTCAAATGAATCAAGTTTGAAGACCTAGCTCTTTCTGAAGGGAAATGGCAGGCAGCAGTTTAGACCAAAGTCGCACCGTTCTCCCAAAAACCAATGTAAACTGAATCATCTGGCTCATGGAGGACAGTGTTTTTTAAATCGCTGTAATCGGTCATTTCTCTCAATATTTGAAAATAATCATATCTATGGATAGCCACAGCCTTCCTCTCGCTCACGGTCATTTTAGTTTTCAGCTCGCATTAACGGTTCGCCCACAATTAGCGCCAGAACGAGACGTTGCGCGTGCTGCTGAGAAGCACTTTTCTGCTGTCTGTGGCAGGCACCGTTGCTATGGGGGCCCATAGCAACCGCCCTTACACACGCGCAGGCATGCTGCACGCACACACACAGACTCATTGGTGTGCCACACCCACCTTCACACCCAATACCTCCACAGGAGCTGCATTTCAGCCTGAAAATCAGAAACCTCTCAGCTTCACACAGCCTTGAGAGCAGGGGTGTCAAACTCAGTTCCAACACACCTGATTCAAATGATCAGGCTCGTTATCAGGCTTCTGCTGAGCTTAATGATGAGCTGATTATTTGAATCAGGTGTGTTGAACAGGGAAACATCTAAACATAGAGGATAGTGGACCTCGAGGAACTGAGTTTGACACCCCTGCTTTAGAGTAACTCCAATCCAAATGTTGACCAGGTGAGATCTTCTGTCTTTCCCTTTCAAAATAAAAGCACAGCACAATTTCAAAATAAAAGCCTGTGATGGGCCTGAAAACACCAGTTAAACCTCTCAGCTTCACACAGCCTTTAGAGCAGGGTGTCAAACTCAGTTCCAACACACCTGATTCAAATGATCAGGCTCGTTATCAGGCTTCTGCTGAGCTTGATGATGAGCTGCTTATTTGAATCAGGTGTGTTGTGAGAAGGAAACATCTAGAACATAGAGGATAGTGGACCTCCAGGAACTGACTTTGACACACCTGCTTTAGAGTAACTCCAATCCAAATGTTGACCAGGTGAGATCTTCCTGTCTTTGCCTTTCAAAATAAAAGCACAGCACAATTTCAAAATAAAAGCCTTCGACGGACTGAAAGCGCCAGTTAAACCTCTCAGCTTCACACAGCCTTTTGAGTAACTCCAATCTAAATTTTGACCAGGTGACATCTTCCTGTCTCTGCCGTTCAAATAAAAGCACAGCACAATGTCAAAATAAAAGCCTGCAAGGTACTGGAAATGCCTGTTAAACCTCTCAGCTTCACACAGCCTTTACAGTAACTTAAATCCAAATGTTCACCAGGTGAGATCTTCCCATTTCTTCCTTTCAAAATAAAAGCACAGCACAATTTCAAAATAAAAGCCTGCGATGGACGGACTGGAAAACGCCAGTTAATCCTCTCAGCTTCACACAGCCTTTACAGTAACTCCAATCCAAATTTTGACCAGGTGAGATCTTGCTGTCTCTTGCTTTCAAAATAAAAGCACGGAACAACTTCAAAATAAATGCCTGTTATGGGCTGGAAAACGCGGAAATACGCCTCTCCGGACATGCACACATCCCGAGCCCCTCCCACGATTTCCGCGAGCGGGAATTGTCTAGTTATTATCTTTTCTTCAACATTCCGCCGTTTTTCGATTCGCTTCTCGTCCTAGGGCTTTGCGAAAATCAAAGCAAATTATACATCAAAACGTGCGGCTTCATCGGGAATAGTGTGCTATGACTTTTCTCAGAAGTTCGTCATTTTTTCGCAGAATTATTCGCAAAAAACTGCCAAAAAAGTCCCATAGAAAATGGAAATGGGAGTGAAAAAAATCGGCTGAAAAATCCACTTTTTTCCCAAACGCCACTGCTTTCGCCAACGTTCACCTAGAAACTCATTTAACCATCAAAAACGCAGTGATTTTCTTGTCTCCGCAGGGAAGTAGTTTATGCAGGCTGAATTTTACAGTTTTTTGATTCAGTGAGTCCTCAAAAAAGTGAAAATTCTCAAAATTCTGCTCTGGTTAGAGTGCGGCATGTTCAGTTGGTAAGTGGAGGGAGAGGTGAAAATCCGCCTTGAAAATTTCCGATTCGCATCGCCCTTACGACCAAACATAAATGTTAGGGGAATGAAATTTGGTCAGATTGTAGACAATTTTCCTGGGATTCAAATGAAACAAGTTTGAAGGTCTAGCTCTTTCTGAAGGGAAAATGGCAGCAGCAGTTCAGAGCAAAGTGCACCGTTCTCTCCATAAGACCAATGTAAAACTGAATCATCTGCCTCATGGAGGGACAGTGTTTTTTAAATCGCTGAACTCGGTCATTTTCTCACAAATTTGGAAAATAATTACATCATGGAAAGCCACAGCCCTCCTCTCAGCTCACGGTCATTTCGGTTTTCAGCTAGCATTCACGGTTAGCCCACAATTAGCGCCAGAACGAGACGTTGCGGCTGCTGCTGAGAAGCACTTTTTGCTGTCTGTGGCAGGCACCGTTGCTATGGGGCCCATAGCAACCGCCCTTACACACGCGCAGGCATGCTCCCACGCACACACACAGACTCATTGGAGTGCCACACCCACCTTCACACCCAATACCTCCACAGGAGCTGCATTTCAGCCTGAAAATCAGTTCAAACTCTCAGCTTCACACAGCCTTTGAGAGCAGGCGTTGTCAAACTCAGTTCCAACACACCTGATTCAAATGATCAGGCTCGTTATCAGGCTTCTGCTGAGCTTCATGATGGCTATCATTTGAATCAGGTGTGTTGTAAGATGGAAACATCTAGAACACAGAGGATAGTGGACCTCCAGGAACTGAGTTATGACACCTCTGCTTAGAGTAACTCCAATCCAAATTTTGACCAGGTGAGATCTTCCTGTCTCTTCTTTTCAAATAAAAGCACAACACAATTTCAAAATAAAAGCCTGCGATGGGCCTGAAAAACACCAAGTTAAACCTCTCAGCTTCACACAGCCTTTAGAGCAGGGGTGTCAAACTAAGTTCCAACACACCTGATCAAATGATCAGGCTCGTTATCAGGCTTCTGCTGAGCTTATGATAGCGGCCTATCATTTGAATCAGGTGTGTTGTAAGAAGAAACATCGAGAACATAGAGGATAGTGGTCCTCCAGGAACTGGAGTTGACACCCCTGCTTTACAGTAACTCCAATCCAAATTTTGACCAGGTGAGATCTTCCTGTCTCTGCCTTTCAAAATAAAAGCACAGCACAATTTCAAAATAAAAGCTGGTGACTGACGGAAAACGCCAATTTTACACTCTCAGCTTCACACAGCCTTTAGAGTAACTCCAATCCAAATGTGACCAGGTGAGATCTTCCTGTCTTTCCCTTCACAATAAAAGCAACAGCACAATTTCAAAATAAAAGCCTGCGATGGGCCTGAAAACACCAGTTAAACCCTCTCAGCTTCACACAGCCTTTAGAGTATCTCCAATCCAAATTTTGACAGTGAGATCTTCATGTCTCTGCCTTGAAAATAAAAGCACGCACATTTTAAATAAAAGTCTGTGACGGACCGGAAAATGTCACCAAAACCCTCAGCTTCACACAAGCTTTACAGTAAACTCCAATCCAAATTTTGACCAGGTGAGATCTTCCTGTCTCTGCCTTTCAAAATAAAGGCACAGCACAATGTTCAAAATAAAAGCCTGCAAGGTACAGGAAACGCCAGTTAAACCTCTCAGCATTCATACAGCCTTTAGAGCAGGTGTCAAACTCAGTTTCCAACACACCTGATACAAATGATCAGGTCGTTATCAGGCTTCTGCTGAGCTTCAATGACAGCTAATCATTTGAATCAGGTGTGTTGTAAGAAGGAAACATCTAGAATATAGAGGGATCGTGGTCCTCCAGGAAACTGATTTGACACGACTGCTCTACAGTAACTCCAATCCAAATTTTGACCAGGTGAGATCTTCCTGTCTTTGCCTTTCAAAATAAAAAACAACAGCACAATTTCAAAATAAAAAGCCTGCGACAGACGAAAAACGCCAGTTAAACCTCTCAGCTTCACACAGCCTTTACTCTAATCCAATTTTTGACCAGGTGAGATCTTCCTGTCTCTGCCTTTCAAAATAAAAGCACAGCACAATTTGCCAGGTTAAAACCTCTAAGGTTCACCACAGCCTTTAGAGATAACTCCAATCCAATTTTGACCAGGTGAGATCTTCTGTCTCTGCCTTCAAAATAAAAGCACAGCACAAATTTGCCAGTTAAACCTCTAAGGTTCACACAGCCTTTAGAGTAACTCCAATCCAAATTTTGACCAGGTGAGATCTTCCTGTCTCTTTCTTTCAAAATAAAGCACAGCACAATTTCAAATAAAAGCCTGCCACGGACCGGAAAATGCCGAAATACGCCTCTCCGGACATGCACACATCCCGAGCCCCTCCCACGATTTCCGCGAGCGGGAATTGTCTAGTTAGGGGCTCGGGCTTCGACACGAGCCACTCTCCTCTCCATTGCAAAGCAATGGGAGGAGAGTGGCTCGTGGCGAAGCCACGAGCCACTATTGTTCTCCTGTGGCGTTTATTAGGGGCTCGGGCTTCGACACGAGCCATCGCTAACTCGTCCAGGCTGTTGAGAAAATCAAAACAATATAGTATTCAAAACGTGCGGCTTCACTCGGGCCATCCCCGGGCTATGGACTTTCTAGCATTCGTCCATTTTTTCGCAGAATTATTCGCAAAAACTGCCAAAAAAGTCCATAGGAAAGTGAATGGGGACCGAAAAAATCGGCTCAAAAAATCCCCCTTTTCCAAACGCCACTGCTTCGCCATAACGTTCACCTAAGAAACTTCATTTAACCATCAAAACGCAGTAATTTTCTTGTCTCCGCAGGAATGTATTTTCTGTCAGGCTGAGATTTACAGTTTTGATCAGTGAGTCCTCAAAAAAGTGAAATTTTCAAAATCTGCTCTGTTTAGAGTGCGGCATGTCAGTTGGTAGAGTGGAGGAGAGGTGAAAATATTCGCCTGAAAATTTCACGATTCGCATCGCCCTCACGAACCAAACTATAAATGTTAGGGAATGAAAATTGGTCAGATTGTAAACAATTTTCCTGGGGATTCAATTGAATCCAAGTTTGAAGACCTAGGCTCTTTCTGACGTGAAATGGCAGGCAGCAGTTTAGACCAAAGTCCGCACCGTTCTCTCCATAAGAACCAATGTAAACTGAATCATCTGCCTCATGGAGGGACAGTGTTTTTAAATCGCTGTAACTCGGTCATTTCTCACAAGATTTGGAAAATAATTACATTTATGGAAAGCCACAGCCTTCCTCTCGCTCACGGTCATTTTAGTTTTCAGCTACCATTAACGGTTCGCCACAATTAGCGCCAGAACGAGATGTTGCGCGCTGCTGCTGAGAAGCACTTTTTGCTGTCTGTGGCAGGCACCGTTGCTATGGGGGCCCATAGCAACCGCTCTTACCACACGCGCAGCATGGTCGCACGCACACACACAGACTCATTGGTGTGCCACACCCACCTTCACACCCAATACCTCCACAGGAGCTGCATTTCAGCCTGAAAATCAGTTCAACCTCTCAGCTTCACACAGCCTTTACAGCAGGGGTGTCAAACTCACTTCCAACACACCTGATTCAAATGATCAGGCTCGTTATCAGGCTTCTGCTGAGCTTAATGATAGTGTATCATTGAATCAGGTGTGTTGTAAGAAGGAAACATCTAAACATAGAGGATAGTGGTCCTCCAGAAACTGAGTTTGACACCCCTGCTTTAGAGTAACTCCAATCCAAATGTTGACCAGGTGAGATCTTCCTGTCTTTCCCTTTCAAAATAAAAGCACAGCACAATTTCAAAATAAAAGCCTGCGATGGGCCTGAAAAACACCAGTTAAACCTCTCAGCTTCACACAGCCTTTAGAGCAGGGGTGTCAAACTCAGTTCCAACACACCTGATTCAAATGATCAGGCTCGTTATCAGGCTTCTGCTGAGCTTGATGATGAGCTGCTTATTTGAATCAGGTGTGTTGTAAGAAGGAAACATCTAGAACATAGAGGATAGTGGACCTCCAGGAACTGACTTTGACACACCTGCTTAGAGTAACTCCAATCCAAATGTTGACCAGGTGAGATCTTCCTGTCTTTGCCTTTCAAAATAAAGCACAGCACAATTTCAAAATAAAAGCCTTCGACGGACTGAAAGCGCCAGTTAAACCTCTCAGCTTCACACAGCCTTTTGAGTAACTCCAATCTAAATTTTGACCAGGTGACATCTTCCTGTCTCTGCCGTTCAAAATAAAAGCACAGCACAATGTCAAAATAAAAGCCTGCAAGGTACTGGAAATGCCTGTTAAACCTCTCAGCTTCACACAGCCTTTACAGTAACTTAAATCCAAATGTTCACCAGGTGAGATCTTCCCATCTCTTCCTTTCAAAATAAAAGCACAGCACAATTTCAAAATAAAAGCCTGCGATGGACGGACTGGAAAACGCCAGTTAATCCTCTCAGCTTCACACAGCCTTTACAGTAACTCCAATCCAAATTTTGACCAGGTGAGATCTTGCTGTCTCTTGCTTTCAAAATAAAAGCACGGAACAACTTCAAAATAAATGCCTGTTATGGGCTGGAAAACGCGGAAATACGCCTCTCCGGACATGCACACATCCCGAGCCCCTCCCACGATTTCCGCGAGCGGGAATTGTCTAGTTAGGGGCTCGGGCTTCGACACGAGCCACTCTCCTCTCCATTGCAAAGCAATGGGAGGAGAGTGGCTCGTGGCGAAGCCACGAGCCACTATTGTTCTCCTGTTGCGTTTTATTATATTTTCTTCACGTTTCCGCCATTTTTCGGTCGCTAACTCGTCCTAGGGCTTTGAGAAAATCAAAACAAATTATATATCAAAACGTGCGGCTTCATCGGGAATCCCGGGCTATGACTTTTCTAAGACATTCGTCATTTTTTCGCAGAATTATTCGCAAAAAACTGCGAAAAAGTCCCATAGGAAATGAATGGGGACGGAAAAAAATCGGCTGAAAAAATCCACTTTTTCCAAACGCCACTGCTTCACCATACGTTCACCTAGAAACTTCATTTAACCATCAAAACGCAGTGATTTTTCTTGTCTCCGCAGGAATGTATTTTATGTCTGGCTGGGATTTACAGTTTTTGATCAGTGAGTCCTCAAAAAAGTGAAAATTCTCAAAATCTGCTCTGGTTAGAGTGCGGCATGTCAGTTGGTAGAGTGGAGGAGAGGAGAGAAATCCGCCTGAAAATTTCCCAATCGCATCGCCCTCACGACCAAACCATAAAAGTTAGGGGAATGAAATTTGGTCAGATCGTAAACAATTTTCCTGGGATTCAAATGAATCCAAGTTTGAAGACCTAGCTCTTTCTGAAGTGAAATGGCAGGCAGCAGTTTAGACCAAAGTGGCACCGTTCTCTCCATAAGAACCAATGTAAACTGAATCATCTGCCTCATGGAGGGACAGTGTTTTTTAAATCGCTGTAACTCGGTCATTTCTCACAATATTTAAAAAATAATTACATTTATGGAAAGCCACGGCCTTCCTCTCGCTCACGGTCATTTTAGTTTTCAGCTAGCATTCACGGTTAGCCCACAATTAGCGCCAGAACGAGACGTTGCGCGCTGCTGCTGAGAAGCACTTTTCTGCTGTCTGTGGCAGGCACCGTTGCTATGGTGGCCCATAGCAACCGCCCTTACACACGCGCAGGCATGCTCTCACGCACACACACAGACTCATTGGTGTGCCACACCCACCTTCACGCCCAATACCTACACAGAAGCTGAATTTCAGCCTGAAAATCAGCTCAACCTCTCAGCTTCACACAGCCTTTACAGCAGGGGTGTCAAACTCAGTTCCAACACACCTGATTCAAATGATCAGGCTCGTTATCAGGCTTCTGCTGAGCTTGATGATGAGCTGATTATTTGAAACAGGTGTGTTGGAAGAGGGAAACATCTAGAACATCGAAGACAGTTGACCTCCAGGAACTGACTTTGACACACCTGCTTTAGAGTAACTCCAATCCAAAGTTTGACCAGAAACACAGTCAACCTCTCTGCTTCACACAGCCTTTGAGTAACTGCAAATCCTCTATGTTTTAGATGTTTCCCTCTTCCAAATCACCTGATTCAAATGATCAGGCTCGTTATAATGCTTCTGCTGAGCTTCATGATACGCTGATCATTTGAATCAGGTGTGTTGGAAGAGGTAAACATCTAAAACATAGAGGATAGTGGACCTCCAGGAACAGAGTTTGACACCCCTGCTTTAGAGTAACTCCAATCCAAATGTTGACCAGGTGAGATCTTCCTGTCTTTCCCTTTCAAAATAAAGCACAGCACAATTTCAAAATAAAAGCCTGCAATGGGCCCGAAAACACCAGTTAAACCTCTCAGCTTCACACAGCCTTTACAATAACTCCAGTCCAAATTTTGACCAGGTGAGATCTTCAAATCCCTGCCTTTCGAAATAAAAGCACAGCACAATTTTAAAATAAAAGCCTGTGACGGACTGGAAACGCCAGTTAAACCTCTCAGCTTCACTCAGCCTTTAGAGTAACTCCAATCCTCTATGTTTTAGATGTTTCCCTGTTCCAAATCACCTGATTCAAATGATCAGGCTTGTTATAATGCTTCTGCAGAGCTTCATGATAAGCTCATCATTTGAATCAGGTGTGTTGGAAGAGGTAAACATCTAAAACAGAGAGGATAGTGGACCTCCAGGAACTGAGTTTGACACCCCTGCTTTGGGGTAACTCCAATCCAAATTTTGACAGGGTGAAATCTACCTGTCTTTGCCTTTCAAAATAAAAGCAAAGCACAATTTCAAAATAAAAGCCAGCGACAGATTGGAAATGCCAGTTAAACCTCTCAGCTTCTCACAGCCTTTATAGTAACTCCAATCCAAATTTTGACCAGGTGAGATCTTCCTGTCTCTGCCTTTCAAATTAAAAACACTGCACAATTTGCCAGTTCAACCTCTCAGCTTCACACAGCCTTTAGAGTATCTCCAGTCCAAATTTTGACCAGGTGAGATCTTCATGTCTCTGCCTTTGAAAATAAAAACACAGCACAATTTTAAAATAAAAGTCTGTGACGGACCGGAAAATGTCACCAAAACCTCTCAGCTTCACACAGCCGTTAGAATAAATACGCCTGTCCGGACATGCACACATCCCGAGCCCCTCCCACGATTTCCGCGAGCGGGAATTGTCTAGTTAGGGGCTCGGGCTTCGACACGAGCCACTCTCCTCTCCATTGCAAAGCAATGGGAGGAGAGTGGCTCGTGGCGAAGCCACGAGCCACTATTGTTCTCCTGTGAAAAAGGCGTTTATCTTTTATATTTTCTTCAACATTCCGCCGTTTTTCGATTCGCTTCTCGTCCTAGGCCTTTGAGAAAACCAAAGCAAATTATACATCAAAACGTGCGGCTTCATCGGGAATAGTGTGCTATGACTTTTCTAAGACATTCGTCATTTTATCGCAGAATTATTCGCAAAAAACTGCGAAAAAAGTCCCATAGAAAATGAATGGGGAGTGAAAAAAATCGGCTGAAAAAATCCACTTTTTTCCAAACGCCACTGCTTCGCCATACGTTCACCTAGAAACTTCATTTAACCATCAAAACGCAGGGATTTTTCTTGTCTCCGCAGGAATGTATTTTATGTCAGGCTGAGATTTATAGTTTTTCATCAGTGAGTCCTCAAAAAGTGAAAATTCTCCAAATCTGCTCTGGTTAGAGTGTGGCATGTCAGTTGGTAGAGTGGAGGAGAGGAGAAAAATCCGCCTGAAAATTTCCCGATCGCATCGCCCTCATGACCAAACGATAAGAGATAGGAGATTGAAATTTGGTCAGATTGTAAACAATTTTCCTGGAATTCAAATGAATCCAAGTTTCAAGATCTTGCTCTTTCTGACGTGAAATGGCAGGCAGCAGTTTAGACCAAAGTCGCACCGTTCTCTCCATAAGAACCAATGTAAACTGAATCATCTGCCTCATGGAGGGACAGTGTTTTTTAAATCGCTGTAACTCGGTCATTTCTCTCAATATTTGGAAAATAATCATATCTATGGATAGCCACGGCCTTCCTCTCGCTCACGGTCATTTTAGTTTTCAGCTAGCATTCACGGTTAGCCCACAATTAGCGCCAGAACGAGACGTTGCGCGCTGCTGCTGAGAAGCACTTTTCTGCTGTCTGTGGCAGGCACCGTTGCTATGGGGCCCATAGCAACCGCCCTTACACACGCGCAGGCATGGTCGCACGCACACACACAGACTCATTGGTGTGCCACACCCACCTTCACACCCAATACCTCCACAGGAGCTGCATTTCAGCCTGAAAATCAGTTCAACCTCTCAGCTTCACACAGCCTTTAGAGCAGGGGTGTCAAACTCAGTTCCAACACACCTGATTCAAATGATCAGGCTTCTGCTGAGCTTGATGATCATTTGAATCAGGTGTGTTGGAAGAAAGAATGAAGGTTGAAATGAATGAATGAATAAAAGAAAGTATAAAGGCTTCACAAATCAGAGACTATGTTTTTATGAATCTACAGGCTCTGTAGAATAATTCAGTCCAGATTTGAAGAGTCTAAGTGCAGAAGTTCTCGACCTGGACCTGGTCTAATGTGGTCTGGATGAGAAAAAAACAGTAAAATGTGCATTTATCACATTTTCACAAATAGAATAAAGGTTTCACTAATCAGAGACTATGTTTTTATGAATCTACAGGCACTGTAGAATACTTCAGTCCAGATTTGAAGAGTCTAAGTGTAGCGGTTCTCGACCTGGACCTGGTCTAATGTGGTCTGGATGACAAAAAAAACAGTAAAATGTGCATAAATTGCTTTTTTGAAAATAGAATAAAAGTTTCACAAATCAGAGACTATGTTTTTATGAATCTACAGGCTCTTTAGAATAATTCAGTCCAGATTTGAAGAGTCTAAGTGTAGCGGTTCTCGACCTGGACCTGGTCTAATGTGGTCTGGATGAGGAAAAAAACAGTAAAATGTGCATTTATCACATTTTCACAAATACAATAAAAGTTTCACAAATCAGAGACGATGTTTTTATGAATCTACAGGCTCTGTAGAATAATTCAGTCCAGATTTGAAGAGTCTAAGTGTGGTGGTTCTCGACCTGGACCTGGTCTAATGTGGTCTGGATGACAAAAAAACAGTAAAATGTGCCTAAATTGCTTTTTCACAAATATAATAAAGGTTTCACAAATCAGAGACTATGTTTTTATGAATCTACAGGCTCTGTAGAATAATTCAGTCCAGATTTCAGCAGTCTAAGTGTAGCGGTTTTTGACCTGGACCTGGTCTAATGTGGTCTGGATGAGAAAAAAACAGTAAAATGTGCCTTTATTGCATTTTCATACATAGAATAAAGTTTTCACAAATCAGAGACTATGTTTTTATGAATGTTCAGGCTCTGTAGAACAGTTGAGTACAGATTTGAGGAGTCTAGGTACATTGGTTTTCAATCTGGACCTGGTCTAATAAGGACTGGTTATAAAGCAAAAACGGTGAAATATCCCCTTTAACGTTTTCACAAATAAAATATAAGTCACAAATAAGAGGGTGGAATTGGAAACTTTTCAGGAGCTGCAGAACTTCTATTGGTATTGCGTTGGAAATTGTATTCTGTTTGTGAGATTGTGAGATGGTATTTGTTAATGAATTGGTTGTACGGTAAGATTTGTACTTGTTCATCCATTAACTGATTGACCCATAATACTCCCTGATCAAACCAAGATTTGTAAAATATGGTTTTGTTTCTGTGCTGTATATTTTGGTTGTTCCATATGTCGCAGCTGGTTGGTGAGAAGCTGCATTTGTAGATCAGCCCCCAGGAGAGCAACGCCTGTTTATGGAAGTTTGATAATTGAATTGGTATTTTTGTCAATTTTATAATTGCATTTCAGTAAAAAATGAATTCCTCCTAATTTTTTGAATACATAATTTGGTATTGCATTCCACATTTTAACATTTTCTCTTATGAGGCGACATAACCAATTAATTTTGAACATATTATTCATATTATTTATATAAATTTGTTTATTTTATTAGTTATGAGTTAATTTCATCCTCTTCTGTTCACATATGGTTGTAATAATCTCTTTCTATGGCTCTTTGTGTTTATACTGTAATATCAATAAGTTCTTGTCACCATTTTGTGTTATTTTCTATGATCATTCTAAGTTAATACCCTGTATAACCTCTTTGTGTTAAATTAAAAAAAGAAGAATTGCTGATCAGGTACTGACACACACACACACAGCCTTTACAGTAACTCCAATCCAAATTTTGACCAGGTGAGATCTTCTTGCCTCTCCTGCGCTGCTCCGGACATGCACACATCCCGAGCCCCTCCCACGATTTCCGCACCAGCGGGAATTGTCTAGTTAGGGGCTCGGGCTTCGACACGAGCCACTCTCCTCTCCATTGCAAAGCAATGGGAGGAGAGTGGCTCGTGGCGAAGCCACGAGCCACTATTGTTCTCCTGTGAAAAAAGCGTTTATTATTATTATCTTTTATTCACGTTTCCGCCGTTTTTCGGTCGCTAACTAGTCCTAGGGCTTTGAGAGAACCAAAACAAATTATATATCAAAACGTGCGGCTTCATCGGGAATCCCGGGCTATGACTTTTCTAAGAAATTTGTCATTTTTTCGCAGAATTATTCGCAAAAAACTGCGAAAAAAGTCCCATAGGAAATGAATGGGGAGCGAAAAAAATCGGCTCAAAAAATCCACTTTTTTCCAAACGCCACTGCTTCGCCATACGTTCACCTAGAAACTTCATTTAACCATCAAAACGCAGTGATTTTTCTTGTCTCCACAGGAATGTATTTTATGTCAGGCTGAGATTTACAGTTTTTCATCAGTGAGTCCTCAAAAAAGTGAAAATTCTCAAAATCTGCTCTGTTTAGAGTGCGGCATGTCAGTTGGTAGAGTGGAGGAGAGGTGAAAAATTCGCCTGAAAATTTCCCGATCGCATCGCCCTCACGACCAAACGATAAATGTTAGGGGAATGAAATTTGGTCAGATTGTACACAAATTTCCTGGGATTCAAATGAATCCAAGTTTGAAGACCTATCTCTTTCTGAAGGGAAATGGCAGGCAGCAGTTTAGAGCAAAGTCGCACCCTTCTCTCCATAGGAACCAATGTAAATTGGATCATCTGGCTCATGGAGGGACAGTGTTTTTTAAATCGCTGTAACTCGGTCATTTCTCACAATATTTGGAAAATAATTACATTTATGGAAAGCCACAGCCTTCCTCTCGCTCACGGTCATTTTAGTTTTCAGCTACCATTAATGGTTAGCCCACAATTAGCGCCAGAACGAGACGTTGCACGCTGCTGCTGAGAAGCACTTTTCTGCTGTCTGTGGCAGGCACCGTTGCTATGCAGGCCCATAGCAACGGCCCTTACACACGCGCGAGCAGGACTCAGGCAGAGTCTCACGCACACACACAGACTCATTGGTGTGCCACACCCACCTTCACACCCAATACCTCCACAGGAGCTGCATTTCAGCCTGAAATAAAGTTCAACCTCTCAGCTTCACACAGCCATTGTTGCAGGGGTGTCAAACTCAGTTCCAACACACCTGATTCAAATGATCAGGCTCGTTATCAGGCTTCTGCTGAGCTTGATGATGAGGTGATTATTTGAAACAGGTGTGTTGGAAGAGGGAAACATCTAAAACATACAGGATAGTTGACCTCCAGGAACTGAGTTTGACACCCCTGCTTTAGAGTAACTCCAATTCAAATTTTGACCAGGTGAGATCTTCCTGTCTCTGCCTTTCAAAATTACTTTACAGCACAATTTGCCAGTTAAACCTCTCAGCTTCACACAGCCTTTTGAGTAACTCCAATCCAAATTTTGACCAGGTGAGATCTTCCTGTCTCTGCCTTTCACAATAAAAGCACAGCACAATTTCAAAATAAAACCCTGCGACGGACTGGAAACACCAGTTAAACCTCTCAGCTTCACACAGCCTTTACAGTAACTTCAATCCAAATTTTGACCAGGTGAGATCTTCCTGTCTCTGCCTTTCAAAATAAAAGCACAGCACAATTTCAGAATAAAAGCCTGTGACGTACTGGAAACGCCAGTTAAACCTCTCAGCTTCACACAGCCTTTACAATAACTCCAATCCAAATTTTGATCAGGTGAGGTCTTCCTGTCTCTGCCTTTCAAAATAAAAGCACAGCACAATTTCAAAATAAAAGCCTGTGACGGACCAAAAAATAACCCTCTCCTGTCCAGCTCCGGACATGCACACATCCCGAGCCCCTCTCACGATTTCCGCGAGCGGGAATTGTCTAGTATTTCCATTACTACCCCAATATCATTTTTTCTTCACGTTTCCGCCGATTTTCGGTCGCTAACTCGTCCTAGGGCTTTGAGAAAACCAAAACAAATTATATATCAAAACGTGCGGCTTCATCGGGAATAGTGTGCTATGACTTTTCTAAGAAATTCGTCATTTTATCGCAGAATTATTCGCAAAAAACTGCGAAAAAATTCCCATTGAAAATGAATGGGGAGTGAAAAAAATCGGCTGAAAAAATCCACTTTTTTCCAAACGCCACTCCTTCGCCATACGTTCACCTAGAAACGTCATTTAACCATCAAAACGCAGTGATTTTTCTTGTCTCCGCAGGAATGTAGTTTATGTCAGGCTGAGATTTATAGTTTTTCATCAGTGAGTCCTCAAAAAAGTGAAAATTCTCAAAATCTGCTCTGGTTAGAGTGCGGCATGTCAGTTGGTAGAGTGGAGGAGAGGTGAAAAATCCGCCTGAAAATTTCTCGATCGCATCGCCCTCATGACCAAACGATAAGAGATAGGAGATTGAAATTTGGTCAGATTGTAAACAGTTTTCCTGGGATTCAAATGAATCCAAGATTGAAGACCTAGCTCTTTCTGAAGTGAAATGGCAGGCAGTAGTTTAGACCAAAGTTGCACCGTTCTCTCCATAAGAACCAATGTAAACTGGATCATCTGCCTCATGGAGGGATAGTGTTTTTTAAATCGCTGTAACTCGGTCATTTCTCACAATATTTGGAAAATAATTACATTTCTGGTTAGCCACAGCCTTCCTCTCGCTCACGGTCATTTCGGTTTTCAGCTAGCATTAACGGTTAGCCCACAATTAGCGCCAGAACGAGACGTTGCGCGCTGCTGCTGAGAAGCACTTTTCTGCTGTCTGTGGCAGGCACCGTTGCTATGGTGGCCCATAGCAACCGCCCTTACACACGCGCAGGCATGCTCCCACGCACACACACAGACTCATTGGTGTGCCACACCCACCTTCACACCCAATACCTCCACAGGAGCTGCATTTCAGCCTGAAAATCAGTTCAACCTCTCAGCTTCACACAGCCTTTAGAGCAGGGGTGTCAAACTCAGTTCCAACACACCTGATTCAAATGATCAGGCTCGTTATCAGGCTTCTGCTGAGCTTGATGATGAGCTGATTATTTGAAACAGGTGTGTTGGAAGAGGGAAAGATCTAGAACATAGAGGATAGTTGACCTCCAGGAACTGAGTTTGACACCCCTGCTTTAGAGTAACTCCAATCCAAATGTTGACCAGGTGAGATCTTCCTTTCTTTACCTTTCAAAATAAAAGCACAGCACAATTTCAAAATAAAAGCCAGCTATGGGCCTGAAAACACCAGTTAAACCTCTCAGCTTCACACAGCCTTTACAATAACTCCAATCCAAATTTTGACCAGGTGAGATCTTCCTGTCTCTGCCTTTCAAAATACAAGCACAGCACAATTTCTAAATAAAAGCCTGCGACAGACTGGAAATGCCAGTTCAACATCTCAGCTTCACACAGCCTTTAGAACAGGGGTGTCAAACTCAGTTCCAACACACCTGATACAAATGATCAGGCTCGTTATCAGGCTTCTGCTAAGCTTAATGATAGCTAATCATTTGAATCAGGTGTGTTGTAAGAAGGAAACATCTAGAACACAGAGGATTGTGGTCCTCCAGGAACTGAGTTTGACACCCCAGCTTTACAGTAACTCCAATCCAAATTTTGACCAGGTGAGATCTTCCTGTCTCTGCCTTTCAAATTAAAAGCACAGCACAATTTGCCAGTTCAACCTCTCAGCTTCACACAGCCTTTAGAGTATCTCCAATCCAAATTTTGACCAGGTGAGATCTTCATGTCTCTGCCTTTGAAAATAAAAGCACAGCACAATTTTAAAATAAAAGTCTGTGACGGACCAGAAAATATCACCAAAACCTCTCAGCTTCACACAGCCGTTAGAATAAATACGCCTCTCCGGACATGCACACATCCCGAGCCCCTCCCACGATTTCCGCGAGCGGGAATTGTCTAGTTAGGGGCTCGGGCTTCGACACGAGCCACTCTCCTCTCCATTGCAAAGCAATGGGAGGAGAGTGGCTCGTGGCGAAGCCACGAGCCACTATTGTTCTCCTGTGAAAAAAGCGTTTATTATTATTATCTTTTATTCACGTTTCCGCCGTTTTTCGGTCGCTAACTAGTCCTAGGGCTTTGAGAGAACCAAAACAAATTATATATCAAAACGTGCGGCTTCATCGGGAATCCCGGGCTATGACTTTTCTAAGAAATTTGTCATTTTTTCGCAGAATTATTCGCAAAAAACTGCGAAAAAAGTCCCATAGGAAATGAATGGGGAGCGAAAAAAATCGGCTCAAAAAATCCACTTTTTTCCAAACGCCACTGCTTCGCCATACGTTCACCTAGAAACTTCATTTAACCATCAAAACGCAGTGATTTTTCTTGTCTCCACAGGAATGTATTTTATGTCAGGCTGAGATTTACAGTTTTTCATCAGTGAGTCCTCAAAAAAGTGAAAATTCTCAAAATCTGCTCTGTTTAGAGTGCGGCATGTCAGTTGGTAGAGTGGAGGAGAGGTGAAAAATTCGCCTGAAAATTTCCCGATCGCATCGCCCTCACGACCAAACGATAAATGTTAGGGGAATGAAATTTGGTCAGATTGTACACAAATTTCCTGGGATTCAAATGAATCCAAGTTTGAAGACCTATCTCTTTCTGAAGGGAAATGGCAGGCAGCAGTTTAGAGCAAAGTCGCACCCTTCTCTCCATAGGAACCAATGTAAATTGGATCATCTGGCTCATGGAGGGACAGTGTTTTTTAAATCGCTGTAACTCGGTCATTTCTCACAATATTTGGAAAATAATTACATTTATGGAAAGCCACAGCCTTCCTCTCGCTCACGGTCATTTTAGTTTTCAGCTACCATTAATGGTTAGCCCACAATTAGCGCCAGAACGAGACGTTGCACGCTGCTGCTGAGAAGCACTTTTCTGCTGTCTGTGGCAGGCACCGTTGCTATGCAGGCCCATAGCAACGGCCCTTACACACGCGCGAGCAGGACTCAGGCAGAGTCTCACGCACACACACAGACTCATTGGTGTGCCACACCCACCTTCACACCCAATACCTCCACAGGAGCTGCATTTCAGCCTGAAATAAAGTTCAACCTCTCAGCTTCACACAGCCATTGTTGCAGGGGTGTCAAACTCAGTTCCAACACACCTGATTCAAATGATCAGGCTCGTTATCAGGCTTCTGCTGAGCTTGATGATGAGGTGATTATTTGAAACAGGTGTGTTGGAAGAGGGAAACATCTAAAACATACAGGATAGTTGACCTCCAGGAACTGAGTTTGACACCCCTGCTTTAGAGTAACTCCAATTCAAATTTTGACCAGGTGAGATCTTCCTGTCTCTGCCTTTCAAAATTACTTTACAGCACAATTTGCCAGTTAAACCTCTCAGCTTCACACAGCCTTTTGAGTAACTCCAATCCAAATTTTGACCAGGTGAGATCTTCCTGTCTCTGCCTTTCACAATAAAAGCACAGCACAATTTCAAAATAAAACCCTGCGACGGACTGGAAACACCAGTTAAACCTCTCAGCTTCACACAGCCTTTACAGTAACTTCAATCCAAATTTTGACCAGGTGAGATCTTCCTGTCTCTGCCTTTCAAAATAAAAGCACAGCACAATTTCAGAATAAAAGCCTGTGACGTACTGGAAACGCCAGTTAAACCTCTCAGCTTCACACAGCCTTTACAATAACTCCAATCCAAATTTTGATCAGGTGAGGTCTTCCTGTCTCTGCCTTTCAAAATAAAAGCACAGCACAATTTCAAAATAAAAGCCTGTGACGGACCAAAAAATAACCCTCTCCTGTCCAGCTCCGGACATGCACACATCCCGAGCCCCTCTCACGATTTCCGCGAGCGGGAATTGTCTAGTTAGGGGCTCGGGGCTGCAGCATGCAGCCCGAGCCACTATTGTTCTCCTGTTGCGTTTATTAAACTTCTTCACGTTTCCGCCGTTTTTCGATTCGCTTCTCGTCCTAGGGCTTTGAGAAAACCCAAATAAATTATATATCAAAACGTGCGGCTTCTTCGGGAATAGTGTGCTATGACTTTTCTAAGAAATTCGTCATTTTTTCGCAGAATTATTCGCAAAAAACTGCGAAAAAAGTCCCATAGGAAATGAATGGGGACTGAAAAAAATCGGCTCAAAAAATCCACTGTTTTCCAAACGCCACTCCTTCGCCATACGTTCACCTAGAAACTTCATTTAACCATCAAAACGCAGGGATTTTTCTTGTCTCCGCAGGAATGTATTTTATGTCAGGCTGAGATTTACAGTTTTTCATCAGTGAGTCCTCAAAAAAGTGAAAATTCTCAAAATCTGCTCTGGTTAGAGTGCGGCATGTCAGTTGGTAGAGTGGAGGAGAGGAGAAAAATCCGCCTGAAAATTTCACGATCGCATCGCCCTCACGACCATACGATAAATGGTAGGGGAATGAAATTTGGTCAGATTGTAGACAAATTTCCTGGGATTCAAATGAATCCAAGTTTGAAGACCTAGCTCTTTCTGACGTGAAATGGCAGGCAGCAGTTTAGACCAAAGTCGCACCGTTCTCTCCATAAGAACCAATGTAAACTGAATCATCTGCCTCATGGAGGGACAGTGTTTTTTAAATCGCTGTAACTCGGTCATTTCTCACAATATTTGGAAAATAATTACATTTAGGGAAAGCCACAGCTTTCCTCTCGCTCACGGTCATTTCGGTTTTCAGCTAGCATTAACGGTTAGCCCACAATTGGTGCCAGAATGGGACGTTGCGCGCTGCTGCTGAGAAGCACTTTTCTGCTGTCTGTGGCAGGCACCGTTGCTATGCAGGCCCATAGCAACCGCTCTTACACACGCGCAGGCATGCTCCCACGCACACACACAGACTCATTGGAGTGCCACACCCACCTTCACACCCAATACCTCCACAGGAGCTGCATTTCAGCCTGAAAATCAGTTCAACCTCTGAGCTTCACACAGCCTTTAGAGCAGGGGTGTCAGACTCAGTTCCAACACACCTGATTCAAATGATCGGGCTCGTTATCAGGCTTTTGCTGGGATTAATGATGAGCTGATTATTTGAATCAGGTGTGTTGTAAGAAGGAAACATCTAGAACACAGAGGATAGTGGACCTCCAGGAACTGAGTTTGACATCCCTGCTTTGGGGTAACTCCAATCCAAATGTTGACCAGGTGAGATCTTCTTGTCTTTGCCTTTCAAAATAAAAGCACAGCACAATTGCAAAATAAAAGCCTGTGACAGACTGGAAACGCCAGTGAAACCTCTCAGCTTCACACAGCCTTTACAGTAACTCCAATCCAAATATTGACCAGGTGAGATCTTCCTGTCTTTGCCTTTCAAAATAAAAGCACAGCACAATTTGCCAGTTAAACTTCTCAGCTTCACACAGCCTTTACAGTAACTCCAATCCAAATTTTGACCAGGTGAGATCTTCATGTCTCTGCCTTTGAAAATAAAAGCACAGCACAATTTCAAAATAAAAGTCTGTGACGGACCGGAAAATGTCACCAAAACCTCTCAGCTTCACACAGCCGTTAGAATAAATACGCCTCTCCGGACATGCACACATCCCGAGCCCCTCCCACGATTTCCGCGAGCGGGAATTGTCTAGTTAGGGGCTCGGGCTTCGACACGAGCCACTCTCCTCTCCATTGCAAAGCAATGGGAGGAGAGTGGCTCGTGGCGAAGCCACGAGCCACTATTGTTCTCCTGTTGCGTTTATTATTCCGTTTTCTTCACGTTTCCGCCGTTTTTCGGTCGCTAACTAGTCCTAGGGCTTTGAGAAAACCAAAACAAATTATATATCAAAACGTGCGGCTTCATCGGGAATAGTGTGCTATGACTTTTCTAAGACATTCGTCATTTTTTCGCAGAATTATTCGCAAAAAACTGCCAAAAAAGTCCCATAGAAAATGAATGGGGAGCGAAAAAAATCCGCTCAAAAAATCCACTATTTTCAAAACGCCACTCCTTCACCATACGTTCACCTAGAAACTTCATTTAACCATCAAAACGCAGTGATTTTTCCTGTCTCCGCAGGAATGTAGTTTATGTCAGGCTGAGATTTACAGTTTTTGATCAGTGAGTCCTCAAAAAAGTGAAAATTCTCAAAATCTGCTCTGGTTAGAGTGCGGCATGTCAGTTGGTAGAGTGGAGGAGAGGTGAAAAATCCGCCTGAAAATTTCCCGATCGCATCGCCCTCACGACCAAACGATAAATGTCAGGGGAATGAAATTTGGTCAGATATTCGACAAATTTCCTGGGGTTCAAATGAATCCAAGTTTGAAGACCTAGCTCTTTCTGAAGTGAAATGGCAGGCAGCAGTTTAGACAAAAGTCGCACCGTTCTCTCCATAAGAACCAATGTAAACTGAATCATCTGCCTCATGGAGGGACAGTGTTTTTTAAATCGCTGTAACTCGGTCATTTCTCACAATATTTGGAAAAGAATTACATTTATGGAAAGCCACAGCCTTCCTCTCGCTCACGGTCATTTCGGTTTTCAGCTAGCATTCACGGTTAGCCCACAGTTAGCGCCAGAACGAGATGTTGCGTGGTGCTGCTGAGAAGCACTTTTTTGCTGTCTGTGGCAGGCACCGTTGCTATGGGGGCCCATAGCAACCGCCCTTACACACGCGCAGGCATGTTCGCACGCACACACACAGACTCATTGGTGTGCCACACCCAATACCTCCACAGGAGCTGCATTTCAGCCTGAAAATCAGTTCAAACTCTCAGCTTCACACAGCCTTTACAGCAGGGGTGTCAAACTCAGTTCCAACACACCTGATTCAAATGATCAGGCTCGTTATCAGGCTTCTGCTGAGCTTGATGATGAGCTGATTATTTGAATCAGGTGTGTTGGAAGAAGGAAAGATCTAGAACATAGAAGATAGTTGACCTCCAGGAACTGACTTTGACATACCTGCTTTAGAGTAACTCTAATCCAAATGTTGACCAGGTGAGATCTTCCTGTCTCAGCCTTTCAAAATAAAAGCACACCACAATTTCAAAATAAAAGCCTGCGATGGACCGGAAAACGGAAGTTAAACCTCTCAGCTTCACACAGCCTTTAGAGTAACTCCAATCCAAATTTTGACCAGGTGAGACCTTCCTGTCTCTGCCTTTCAAAATAAAAGCACAGCACAATTCCAAAATAAAAGCCTGCCACAGACTGGAAATGCCAGTTAAACCTCTCAGCTTCACACAGCCTTTGGAGTGACTCCAATCCAAATTTTGACCAAGTGAGATCTTCCTTTCTCTGCCTTTCAAAATAAAAGCACAGCACAATTTCAAAATAAAAGCCTGTGACGGACTGGAAACGCCAGTTAAACCTCTCAGCTTCACACAGCCTTCACAGTAACTCCAATGTAAATGTTGACCAGGTAAGATCTTCCTGTCTCTGCCTTTCAAAATAAAAGCACAGCACAATTTGCCAGTTAAACTTCTCAGTTTCACACAGCCTTCACAGTAACTCCAATGTAAATTTTGACCAGATGATATCTTCCTGTCTCTGTCTTTCAAAATAAAAGCACAGCACAATTTGCCAGTTAAACCTCTCAGCTTCACACAGCCTTTTGAGTAACTCCAATCCAAATTTTGACCAGGTGAGATCTTCCTGTCTCTTCCTTTCAAAATGAAAGCACAGCACAATTTCAAAATAAAACCCTGCGATGGACCGGAAAACGGAAGTTAAACCTCTCAGCTTCACACAGCCTTTAGAGTAACTCCAATTGAAATTTTGACCAGGTGAGATCTTCTTGTCTCTGCCTTTCAAAATAAACGCACAGCACAATTTCAAAATAAAAGCCTGCGACAGACTGGAAACGCCAGTTAAACCTCTCACCTCCACACAGCCTTTAGAGTAAATATGCCTATCCCGTGCTGCTCCGGACATGCACACATCCCGAGCCCCTCCCACGATTTCCGCGAGCGGGAATTGTCTAGTTAGGGGCTCGGGCTTCGACACGAGCCACTCTCCTCTCCATTGCAAAGCAATGGGAGGAGAGTGGCTCGTGGCGAAGCCACGAGCCACTATTGTTCTCCTGCTGCGTTTATCTTTTATTATTATTAACGTTTCCGCCGTTTTTCGGTCGCTAACTCGTCCTAGGGCTTTGAGAAAACCAAAACAAATTATATATCAAAACGTGCGGCTTCATCGGGAATCCCGGGCTATGACTTTTCTAAGAAATTTGTCATTTTTTCGCAGAATTATTCGCAAAAAACTGCGAAAAAAGTCCCATAGGAAATGAATGGGGAGCGAAAAAATCGGCTCAAAAATCCACTTTTTTCCAAACGCCACTGCTTCGCCATACGTTCACCTAGAAACTTCATTTAACCATCAAAACGCAGTGATTTTTCTTGTCTCCACAGGAATGTATTTTATGTCAGGCTGAGATTTACAGTTTTTCATCAGTGAGTCCTCAAAAAAGTGAAAATTCTCAAAATCTGCTCTGTTTAGAGTGCGGCATGTCAGTTGGTAGAGTGGAGGAGAGGTGAAAAATTCGCCTGAAAATTTCCCGATCGCATCGCCCTCACGACCAAACGATAAATGTTAGGGGAATGAAATTTGGTCAGATTGTACACAAATTTCCTGGGATTCAAATGAATCCAAGTTTGAAGACCTATCTCTTTCTGAAGGGAAATGGCAGGCAGCAGTTTAGAGCAAAGTCGCACCCTTCTCTCCATAGGAACCAATGTAAATTGGATCATCTGGCTCATGGAGGGACAGTGTTTTTAAATCGCTGTAACTCGGTCATTTCTCACAATATTTGGAAAATAATTACATTTATGGAAAGCCACAGCCTTCCTCTCGCTCACGGTCATTTTAGTTTTCAGCTACCATTAATGGTTAGCCCACAATTAGCGCCAGAACGAGACGTTGCACGCTGCTGCTGAGAAGCACTTTTCTGCTGTCTGTGGCAGGCACCGTTGCTATGCAGGCCCATAGCAACGGCCCTTACACACGCGCGAGCAGGACTCAGGCAGAGTCTCACGCACACACACAGACTCATTGGTGTGCCACACCCACCTTCACACCCAATACCTCCACAGGAGCTGCATTTCAGCCTGAAATAAAGTTCAACCTCTCAGCTTCACACAGCCATTGTTGCAGGGGTGTCAAACTCAGTTCCAACACACCTGATTCAAATGATCAGGCTCGTTATCAGGCTTCTGCTGAGCTTGATGATGAGGTGATTATTTGAAACAGGTGTGTTGGAAGAGGGAAACATCTAAAACATACAGGATAGTTGACCTCCAGGAACTGAGTTTGACACCCCTGCTTTAGAGTAACTCCAATTCAAATTTTGACCAGGTGAGATCTTCCTGTCTCTGCCTTTCAAAATTACTTTACAGCACAATTTGCCAGTTAAACCTCTCAGCTTCACACAGCCTTTTGAGTAACTCCAATCCAAATTTTGACCAGGTGAGATCTTCCTGTCTCTGCCTTTCACAATAAAAGCACAGCACAATTTCAAAATAAAACCCTGCGACGGACTGGAAACACCAGTTAAACCTCTCAGCTTCACACAGCCTTTACAGTAACTTCAATCCAAATTTTGACCAGGTGAGATCTTCCTGTCTCTGCCTTTCAAAATAAAAGCACAGCACAATTTCAGAATAAAAGCCTGTGACGTACTGGAAACGCCAGTTAAACCTCTCAGCTTCACACAGCCTTTACAATAACTCCAATCCAAATTTTGATCAGGTGAGGTCTTCCTGTCTCTGCCTTTCAAAATAAAAGCACAGCACAATTTCAAAATAAAAGCCTGTGACGGACCAAAAATAACCCTCTCCTGTCCAGCTCCGGACATGCACACATCCCGAGCCCCTCTCACGATTTCCGCGAGCGGGAATTGTCTAGTTAGGGGCTCGGGGCTGCAGCATGCAGCCCGAGCCACTATTGTTCTCCTGTTGCGTTTATTAAACTTCTTCACGTTTCCGCCGTTTTTCGATTCGCTTCTCGTCCTAGGGCTTTGAGAAAACCCAAATAAATTATATATCAAAACGTGCGGCTTCTTCGGGAATAGTGTGCTATGACTTTTCTAAGAAATTCGTCATTTTTTCGCAGAATTATTCGCAAAAAACTGCGAAAAAAGTCCCATAGGAAATGAATGGGGACTGAAAAAAATCGGCTCAAAAAATCCACTGTTTTCCAAACGCCACTCCTTCGCCATACGTTCACCTAGAAACTTCATTTAACCATCAAAACGCAGGGATTTTTCTTGTCTCCGCAGGAATGTATTTTATGTCAGGCTGAGATTTACAGTTTTTCATCAGTGAGTCCTCAAAAAAGTGAAAATTCTCAAAATCTGCTCTGGTTAGAGTGCGGCATGTCAGTTGGTAGAGTGGAGGAGAGGAGAAAAATCCGCCTGAAAATTTCACGATCGCATCGCCCTCACGACCATACGATAAATGGTAGGGGAATGAAATTTGGTCAGATTGTAGACAAATTTCCTGGGATTCAAATGAATCCAAGTTTGAAGACCTAGCTCTTTCTGACGTGAAATGGCAGGCAGCAGTTTAGACCAAAGTCGCACCGTTCTCTCCATAAGAACCAATGTAAACTGAATCATCTGCCTCATGGAGGGACAGTGTTTTTTAAATCGCTGTAACTCGGTCATTTCTCACAATATTTGGAAAATAATTACATTTAGGGAAAGCCACAGCTTTCCTCTCGCTCACGGTCATTTCGGTTTTCAGCTAGCATTAACGGTTAGCCCACAATTGGTGCCAGAATGGGACGTTGCGCGCTGCTGCTGAGAAGCACTTTTCTGCTGTCTGTGGCAGGCACCGTTGCTATGCAGGCCCATAGCAACCGCTCTTACACACGCGCAGGCATGCTCCCACGCACACACACAGACTCATTGGAGTGCCACACCCACCTTCACACCCAATACCTCCACAGGAGCTGCATTTCAGCCTGAAAATCAGTTCAACCTCTGAGCTTCACACAGCCTTTAGAGCAGGGGTGTCAGACTCAGTTCCAACACACCTGATTCAAATGATCGGGCTCGTTATCAGGCTTTTGCTGGGATTAATGATGAGCTGATTATTTGAATCAGGTGTGTTGTAAGAAGGAAACATCTAGAACACAGAGGATAGTGGACCTCCAGGAACTGAGTTTGACATCCCTGCTTTGGGGTAACTCCAATCCAAATGTTGACCAGGTGAGATCTTCTTGTCTTTGCCTTTCAAAATAAAAGCACAGCACAATTGCAAAATAAAAGCCTGTGACAGACTGGAAACGCCAGTGAAACCTCTCAGCTTCACACAGCCTTTACAGTAACTCCAATCCAAATATTGACCAGGTGAGATCTTCCTGTCTTTGCCTTTCAAAATAAAAGCACAGCACAATTTGCCAGTTAAACTTCTCAGCTTCACACAGCCTTTACAGTAACTCCAATCCAAATTTTGACCAGGTGAGATCTTCATGTCTCTGCCTTTGAAAATAAAAGCACAGCACAATTTCAAAATAAAAGTCTGTGACGGACCGGAAAATGTCACCAAAACCTCTCAGCTTCACACAGCCGTTAGAATAAATACGCCTCTCCGGACATGCACACATCCCGAGCCCCTCCCACGATTTCCGCGAGCGGGAATTGTCTAGTTAGGGGCTCGGGCTTCGACACGAGCCACTCTCCTCTCCATTGCAAAGCAATGGGAGGAGAGTGGCTCGTGGCGAAGCCACGAGCCACTATTGTTCTCCTGTTGCGTTTATTATTCCGTTTTCTTCACGTTTCCGCCGTTTTTCGGTCGCTAACTAGTCCTAGGGCTTTGAGAAAACCAAAACAAATTATATATCAAAACGTGCGGCTTCATCGGGAATAGTGTGCTATGACTTTTCTAAGACATTCGTCATTTTTTCGCAGAATTATTCGCAAAAAACTGCCAAAAAAGTCCCATAGAAAATGAATGGGGAGCGAAAAAAATCCGCTCAAAAAATCCACTATTTTCAAAACGCCACTCCTTCACCATACGTTCACCTAGAAACTTCATTTAACCATCAAAACGCAGTGATTTTCCTGTCTCCGCAGGAATGTAGTTTATGTCAGGCTGAGATTTACAGTTTTTGATCAGTGAGTCCTCAAAAAAGTGAAAATTCTCAAAATCTGCTCTGGTTAGAGTGCGGCATGTCAGTTGGTAGAGTGGAGGAGAGGTGAAAAATCCGCCTGAAAATTTCCCGATCGCATCGCCCTCACGACCAAACGATAAATGTCAGGGGAATGAAATTTGGTCAGATATTCGACAAATTTCCTGGGGTTCAAATGAATCCAAGTTTGAAGACCTAGCTCTTTCTGAAGTGAAATGGCAGGCAGCAGTTTAGACAAAAGTCGCACCGTTCTCTCCATAAGAACCAATGTAAACTGAATCATCTGCCTCATGGAGGGACAGTGTTTTTTTAAATCGCTGTAACTCGGTCATTTCTCACAATATTTGGAAAAGAATTACATTTATGGAAAGCCACAGCCTTCCTCTCGCTCACGGTCATTTCGGTTTTCAGCTAGCATTCACGGTTAGCCCACAGTTAGCGCCAGAACGAGATGTTGCGTGGTGCTGCTGAGAAGCACTTTTTTGCTGTCTGTGGCAGGCACCGTTGCTATGGGGGCCCATAGCAACCGCCCTTACACACGCGCAGGCATGTTCGCACGCACACACACAGACTCATTGGTGTGCCACACCCAATACCTCCACAGGAGCTGCATTTCAGCCTGAAAATCAGTTCAAACTCTCAGCTTCACACAGCCTTTACAGCAGGGGTGTCAAACTCAGTTCCAACACACCTGATTCAAATGATCAGGCTCGTTATCAGGCTTCTGCTGAGCTTGATGATGAGCTGATTATTTGAATCAGGTGTGTTGGAAGAAGGAAAGATCTAGAACATAGAAGATAGTTGACCTCCAGGAACTGACTTTGACATACCTGCTTTAGAGTAACTCTAATCCAAATGTTGACCAGGTGAGATCTTCCTGTCTCAGCCTTTCAAAATAAAAGCACACCACAATTTCAAAATAAAAGCCTGCGATGGACCGGAAAACGGAAGTTAAACCTCTCAGCTTCACACAGCCTTTAGAGTAACTCCAATCCAAATTTTGACCAGGTGAGACCTTCCTGTCTCTGCCTTTCAAAATAAAAGCACAGCACAATTCCAAAATAAAAGCCTGCCACAGACTGGAAATGCCAGTTAAACCTCTCAGCTTCACACAGCCTTTGGAGTGACTCCAATCCAAATTTTGACCAAGTGAGATCTTCCTTTCTCTGCCTTTCAAAATAAAAGCACAGCACAATTTCAAAATAAAAGCCTGTGACGGACTGGAAACGCCAGTTAAACCTCTCAGCTTCACACAGCCTTCACAGTAACTCCAATGTAAATGTTGACCAGGTAAGATCTTCCTGTCTCTGCCTTTCAAAATAAAAGCACAGCACAATTTGCCAGTTAAACTTCTCAGTTTCACACAGCCTTCACAGTAACTCCAATGTAAATTTTGACCAGATGATATCTTCCTGTCTCTGTCTTTCAAAATAAAAGCACAGCACAATTTGCCAGTTAAACCTCTCAGCTTCACACAGCCTTTTGAGTAACTCCAATCCAAATTTTGACCAGGTGAGATCTTCCTGTCTCTTCCTTTCAAAATGAAAGCACAGCACAATTTCAAAATAAAACCCTGCGATGGACCGGAAAACGGAAGTTAAACCTCTCAGCTTCACACAGCCTTTAGAGTAACTCCAATTGAAATTTTGACCAGGTGAGATCTTCTTGTCTCTGCCTTTCAAAATAAACGCACAGCACAATTTCAAAATAAAAGCCTGCGACAGACTGGAAACGCCAGTTAAACCTCTCACCTCCACACAGCCTTTAGAGTAAATATGCCTATCCCGTGCTGCTCCGGACATGCACACATCCCGAGCCCCTCCCACGATTTCCGCGAGCGGGAATTGTCTAGTTAGGGGCTCGGGCTTCGACACGAGCCACTCTCCTCTCCATTGCAAAGCAATGGGAGGAGAGTGGCTCGTGGCGAAGCCACGAGCCACTATTGTTCTCCTGCTGCGTTTATCTTTTATTATTATTAACGTTTCCGCCGTTTTTCGGTCGCTAACTCGTCCTAGGGCTTTGAGAAAACCAAAACAAATTATATATCAAAACGTGCGGCTTCATCGGGAATCCCGGGCTATGACTTTTCTAAGAAATTTGTCATTTTTTCGCAGAATTATTCGCAAAAAACTGCGAAAAAAGTCCCATAGGAAATGAATGGGGAGCGAAAAAAATCGGCTCAAAAAATCCACTTTTTTCCAAACGCCACTGCTTCGCCATACGTTCACCTAGAAACTTCATTTAACCATCAAAACGCAGTGATTTTTCTTGTCTCCACAGGAATGTATTTTATGTCAGGCTGAGATTTACAGTTTTTCATCAGTGAGTCCTCAAAAAAGTGAAAATTCTCAAAATCTGCTCTGTTTAGAGTGCGGCATGTCAGTTGGTAGAGTGGAGGAGAGGTGAAAAATTCGCCTGAAAATTTCCCGATCGCATCGCCCTCACGACCAAACGATAAATGTTAGGGGAATGAAATTTGGTCAGATTGTACACAAATTTCCTGGGATTCAAATGAATCCAAGTTTGAAGACCTATCTCTTTCTGAAGGGAAATGGCAGGCAGCAGTTTAGAGCAAAGTCGCACCCTTCTCTCCATAGGAACCAATGTAAATTGGATCATCTGGCTCATGGAGGGACAGTGTTTTTTAAATCGCTGTAACTCGGTCATTTCTCACAATATTTGGAAATAATTACATTTATGGAAAGCCACAGCCTTCCTCTCGCTCACGGTCATTTTAGTTTTCAGCTACCATTAATGGTTAGCCCACAATTAGCGCCAGAACGAGACGTTGCACGCTGCTGCTGAGAAGCACTTTTCTGCTGTCTGTGGCAGGCACCGTTGCTATGCAGGCCCATAGCAACGGCCCTTACACACGCGCGAGCAGGACTCAGGCAGAGTCTCACGCACACACACAGACTCATTGGTGTGCCACACCCACCTTCACACCCAATACCTCCACAGGAGCTGCATTTCAGCCTGAAATAAAGTTCAACCTCTCAGCTTCACACAGCCATTGTTGCAGGGGTGTCAAACTCAGTTCCAACACACCTGATTCAAATGATCAGGCTCGTTATCAGGCTTCTGCTGAGCTTGATGATGAGGTGATTATTTGAAACAGGTGTGTTGGAAGAGGGAAACATCTAAAACATACAGGATAGTTGACCTCCAGGAACTGAGTTTGACACCCCTGCTTTAGAGTAACTCCAATTCAAATTTTGACCAGGTGAGATCTTCCTGTCTCTGCCTTTCAAAATTACTTTACAGCACAATTTGCCAGTTAAACCTCTCAGCTTCACACAGCCTTTTGAGTAACTCCAATCCAAATTTTGACCAGGTGAGATCTTCCTGTCTCTGCCTTTCACAATAAAAGCACAGCACAATTTCAAAATAAAACCCTGCGACGGACTGGAAACACCAGTTAAACCTCTCAGCTTCACACAGCCTTTACAGTAACTTCAATCCAAATTTTGACCAGGTGAGATCTTCCTGTCTCTGCCTTTCAAAATAAAAGCACAGCACAATTTCAGAATAAAAGCCTGTGACGTACTGGAAACGCCAGTTAAACCTCTCAGCTTCACACAGCCTTTACAATAACTCCAATCCAAATTTTGATCAGGTGAGGTCTTCCTGTCTCTGCCTTTCAAAATAAAAGCACAGCACAATTTCAAAATAAAAGCCTGTGACGGACCAAAAAATAACCCTCTCCTGTCCAGCTCCGGACATGCACACATCCCGAGCCCCTCTCACGATTTCCGCGAGCGGGAATTGTCTAGTTAGGGGCTCGGGGCTGCAGCATGCAGCCCGAGCCACTATTGTTCTCCTGTTGCGTTTATTAAACTTCTTCACGTTTCCGCCGTTTTTCGATTCGCTTCTCGTCCTAGGGCTTTGAGAAAACCCAAATAAATTATATATCAAAACGTGCGGCTTCTTCGGGAATAGTGTGCTATGACTTTTCTAAGAAATTCGTCATTTTTTCGCAGAATTATTCGCAAAAAACTGCGAAAAAAGTCCCATAGGAAATGAATGGGGACTGAAAAAAATCGGCTCAAAAAATCCACTGTTTTCCAAACGCCACTCCTTCGCCATACGTTCACCTAGAAACTTCATTTAACCATCAAAACGCAGGGATTTTTCTTGTCTCCGCAGGAATGTATTTTATGTCAGGCTGAGATTTACAGTTTTTCATCAGTGAGTCCTCAAAAAAGTGAAAATTCTCAAAATCTGCTCTGGTTAGAGTGCGGCATGTCAGTTGGTAGAGTGGAGGAGAGGAGAAAAATCCGCCTGAAAATTTCACGATCGCATCGCCCTCACGACCATACGATAAATGGTAGGGGAATGAAATTTGGTCAGATTGTAGACAAATTTCCTGGGATTCAAATGAATCCAAGTTTGAAGACCTAGCTCTTTCTGACGTGAAATGGCAGGCAGCAGTTTAGACCAAAGTCGCACCGTTCTCTCCATAAGAACCAATGTAAACTGAATCATCTGCCTCATGGAGGGACAGTGTTTTTTAAATCGCTGTAACTCGGTCATTTCTCACAATATTTGGAAAATAATTACATTTAGGGAAAGCCACAGCTTTCCTCTCGCTCACGGTCATTTCGGTTTTCAGCTAGCATTAACGGTTAGCCCACAATTGGTGCCAGAATGGGACGTTGCGCGCTGCTGCTGAGAAGCACTTTTCTGCTGTCTGTGGCAGGCACCGTTGCTATGCAGGCCCATAGCAACCGCTCTTACACACGCGCAGGCATGCTCCCACGCACACACACAGACTCATTGGAGTGCCACACCCACCTTCACACCCAATACCTCCACAGGAGCTGCATTTCAGCCTGAAAATCAGTTCAACCTCTGAGCTTCACACAGCCTTTAGAGCAGGGGTGTCAGACTCAGTTCCAACACACCTGATTCAAATGATCGGGCTCGTTATCAGGCTTTTGCTGGGATTAATGATGAGCTGATTATTTGAATCAGGTGTGTTGTAAGAAGGAAACATCTAGAACACAGAGGATAGTGGACCTCCAGGAACTGAGTTTGACATCCCTGCTTTGGGGTAACTCCAATCCAAATGTTGACCAGGTGAGATCTTCTTGTCTTTGCCTTTCAAAATAAAAGCACAGCACAATTGCAAAATAAAAGCCTGTGACAGACTGGAAACGCCAGTGAAACCTCTCAGCTTCACACAGCCTTTACAGTAACTCCAATCCAAATATTGACCAGGTGAGATCTTCCTGTCTTTGCCTTTCAAAATAAAAGCACAGCACAATTTGCCAGTTAAACTTCTCAGCTTCACACAGCCTTTACAGTAACTCCAATCCAAATTTTGACCAGGTGAGATCTTCATGTCTCTGCCTTTGAAAATAAAAGCACAGCACAATTTCAAAATAAAAGTCTGTGACGGACCGGAAAATGTCACCAAAACCTCTCAGCTTCACACAGCCGTTAGAATAAATACGCCTCTCCGGACATGCACACATCCCGAGCCCCTCCCACGATTTCCGCGAGCGGGAATTGTCTAGTTAGGGGCTCGGGCTTCGACACGAGCCACTCTCCTCTCCATTGCAAAGCAATGGGAGGAGAGTGGCTCGTGGCGAAGCCACGAGCCACTATTGTTCTCCTGTTGCGTTTATTATTCCGTTTTCTTCACGTTTCCGCCGTTTTTCGGTCGCTAACTAGTCCTAGGGCTTTGAGAAAACCAAAACAAATTATATATCAAAACGTGCGGCTTCATCGGGAATAGTGTGCTATGACTTTTCTAAGACATTCGTCATTTTTTCGCAGAATTATTCGCAAAAAACTGCCAAAAAAGTCCCATAGAAAATGAATGGGGAGCGAAAAAAATCCGCTCAAAAATCCACTATTTTCAAAACGCCACTCCTTCACCATACGTTCACCTAGAAACTTCATTTAACCATCAAAACGCAGTGATTTTTCCTGTCTCCGCAGGAATGTAGTTTATGTCAGGCTGAGATTTACAGTTTTTGATCAGTGAGTCCTCAAAAAAGTGAAAATTCTCAAAATCTGCTCTGGTTAGAGTGCGGCATGTCAGTTGGTAGAGTGGAGGAGAGGTGAAAAATCCGCCTGAAAATTTCCCGATCGCATCGCCCTCACGACCAAACGATAAATGTCAGGGGAATGAAATTTGGTCAGATATTCGACAAATTTCCTGGGGTTCAAATGAATCCAAGTTTGAAGACCTAGCTCTTTCTGAAGTGAAATGGCAGGCAGCAGTTTAGACAAAAGTCGCACCGTTCTCTCCATAAGAACCAATGTAAACTGAATCATCTGCCTCATGGAGGGACAGTGTTTTTTAAATCGCTGTAACTCGGTCATTTCTCACAATATTTGGAAAAGAATTACATTTATGGAAAGCCACAGCCTTCCTCTCGCTCACGGTCATTTCGGTTTTCAGCTAGCATTCACGGTTAGCCCACAGTTAGCGCCAGAACGAGATGTTGCGTGGTGCTGCTGAGAAGCACTTTTTTGCTGTCTGTGGCAGGCACCGTTGCTATGGGGGCCCATAGCAACCGCCCTTACACACGCGCAGGCATGTTCGCACGCACACACACAGACTCATTGGTGTGCCACACCCAATACCTCCACAGGAGCTGCATTTCAGCCTGAAAATCAGTTCAAACTCTCAGCTTCACACAGCCTTTACAGCAGGGGTGTCAAACTCAGTTCCAACACACCTGATTCAAATGATCAGGCTCGTTATCAGGCTTCTGCTGAGCTTGATGATGAGCTGATTATTTGAATCAGGTGTGTTGGAAGAAGGAAAGATCTAGAACATAGAAGATAGTTGACCTCCAGGAACTGACTTTGACATACCTGCTTTAGAGTAACTCTAATCCAAATGTTGACCAGGTGAGATCTTCCTGTCTCAGCCTTTCAAAATAAAAGCACACCACAATTTCAAAATAAAAGCCTGCGATGGACCGGAAAACGGAAGTTAAACCTCTCAGCTTCACACAGCCTTTAGAGTAACTCCAATCCAAATTTTGACCAGGTGAGACCTTCCTGTCTCTGCCTTTCAAAATAAAAGCACAGCACAATTCCAAAATAAAAGCCTGCCACAGACTGGAAATGCCAGTTAAACCTCTCAGCTTCACACAGCCTTTGGAGTGACTCCAATCCAAATTTTGACCAAGTGAGATCTTCCTTTCTCTGCCTTTCAAAATAAAAGCACAGCACAATTTCAAAATAAAAGCCTGTGACGGACTGGAAACGCCAGTTAAACCTCTCAGCTTCACACAGCCTTCACAGTAACTCCAATGTAAATGTTGACCAGGTAAGATCTTCCTGTCTCTGCCTTTCAAAATAAAAGCACAGCACAATTTGCCAGTTAAACTTCTCAGTTTCACACAGCCTTCACAGTAACTCCAATGTAAATTTTGACCAGATGATATCTTCCTGTCTCTGTCTTTCAAAATAAAAGCACAGCACAATTTGCCAGTTAAACCTCTCAGCTTCACACAGCCTTTTGAGTAACTCCAATCCAAATTTTGACCAGGTGAGATCTTCCTGTCTCTTCCTTTCAAAATGAAAGCACAGCACAATTTCAAAATAAAACCCTGCGATGGACCGGAAAACGGAAGTTAAACCTCTCAGCTTCACACAGCCTTTAGAGTAACTCCAATTGAAATTTTGACCAGGTGAGATCTTCTTGTCTCTGCCTTTCAAAATAAACGCACAGCACAATTTCAAAATAAAAGCCTGCGACAGACTGGAAACGCCAGTTAAACCTCTCACCTCCACACAGCCTTTAGAGTAAATATGCCTATCCCGTGCTGCTCCGGACATGCACACATCCCGAGCCCCTCCCACGATTTCCGCGAGCGGGAATTGTCTAGTTAGGGGCTCGGGCTTCGACACGAGCCACTCTCCTCTCCATTGCAAAGCAATGGGAGGAGAGTGGCTCGTGGCGAAGCCACGAGCCACTATTGTTCTCCTGCTGCGTTTATCTTTTATTATTATTAACGTTTCCGCCGTTTTTCGGTCGCTAACTCGTCCTAGGGCTTTGAGAAAACCAAAACAAATTATATATCAAAACGTGCGGCTTCATCGGGAATCCCGGGCTATGACTTTTCTAAGACATTCGTCATTTTTTCGCAGAATTATTCGCAAAAAACTGCGAAAAAAGTCCCATAGAAAATGAATGGGGAGTGAAAAAATCGGCTCAAAAAATCCACTGTTTTCCAAACGCCACTGCTTCGCCATACGTTCACCTAGAAACGTCATTTAACCATCAAAACGCAGTGATTTTTCTTGTCTCCGCAGGAATGTAGTTTGTGTCAGGCTGAGATTTACAGTTTTTGATCAGTGAGTCCTCAAAAAAGTGAAAATTTTCAAAATTTGCTCTGTTTAGAGTGCGGCATGTCAATTAGTAGAGTGGAGGAGAGGAGAAAAATCTACCTGAAAATTTCCCGATCGCATCGCCCTCACGACCAAACTATAAATGTTAGGGGAATCAAATTTGGTCAGATTGTAAACAATTTTCCTGGGATTCAAATGAATCCAAGTTTGAAGACCTAGCTCTTTCTGAAGTGAAATGGCAGGCAGCAGTTTAGACCAAAGTTGCACCGTTCTCTCCATAAGAACCAATGTAAACTGAATCATCTGCCTCATGGAGGGACAGTGTTTTTTAAATCGCTGCAACTCGGTCATTTCTCACAATATTTGAAAAATAATTACATTTATGGAAAGCCACGGCCTTCCTCTCACTCACGGTCATTTTAGTTTTCAGCTAGCATTCACGGTTAGCCCACAATTAGCGCCAGAACGAGACGTTGCGCGCTGCTGCTGAGAAGCACTTTTCTGCTGTCTGTGGCAGGCACCGTTGCTATGGGGCCCATAGCAACCGCCCTTACACACGCGCAGGCATGCTCCCACGCACACACACAGACTCATTGGAGTGCCACACCCACCTTCACACCCAATACCTCCACAGGAGCTGCATTTCAGCCTGAAAATCAGTTCAACCTCTCAGCTTCACACAGCCTTTAGAGCAGGGGTGCCAAACTCAGTTCCAACACACCTGATTCAAATGATCAGGCTCGTTATCAGGCTTCTGCTGAGCTTAATGATGAGCTGATTATTTGAATCAGGTGTGTTGTAAGATTGAAACATCTGGAACATAGAGGATAGTGAACCTCCAGGAACTGAGTTAGACACCCCTGCTATAGAGTAACTCTAATCCAAATTTTGACCAGGTGAGATCTTCCTGTTTCTGCCTTTCAAAATAAAAGCACAGCAAAATTTCAAAATAAAAGTCTGTGACGGACCAGAAAACGCCAGTTTAACCTGTCAACTTCACACAGACTTTACAGTAACTCCAATCCAAATGTTGACCAGGTGAGATCTTCCTGTCTCTGCCTCTCACAATAAAAGCACAGCACAATTTCAAAATAAAATCCTGCGACAGGCTGGAAACGCCAGTTCAACCTCTCAGCTTCACACATCCTTTAGAGCAGGGGTGTCAAACTCAGTTCCAACACACCTGATTCAAATGATCAGGCTCGTTATCAGGCTTCTGCTGAGCATGATGATGAGCTGATTATTTGAATGAGGTGTGTTGGAAGAGGGAAACATCGAGAACATAGAGGCTAGTGGACCTCCAGGAACTGAGTTTGACACCCCTGCTTGAGAGTAACTCCAATCCAAATGTTGACCAGGTGAGATCTTCCTGTCTTTCCCTTTCAAAATAAAAGCACTGCACGATTTCAAAATAAAAGCCTGCAAGGTACTGGAAACGCCAGTTAAACCTCTCAGCTTGAAACAGCCTTTACAGTAACTCCAATCCAAATGTTCACCAGGTCAGATCTTCCTGTCTCTGCCTTTCAAAATAAAAGCACAGCACAATTTGACAGTTAAACTTGTCAGTTTCACACAGCCTTTACAGTAGCTCCAATCCAAATTTTGACCAGGTGAGATCTTCCTGTCTCTCCCTTTCAAAATAAAAGCACAGCACAATTTCAAAATAAAAGCCTGTGACGGACCAAAAAATACCCCTCTCCTGCCCAGCTCCGGACATGCACACATCCCGAGCCCCTCCCACGATTTCCGCGAGCGGGAATTGTCTAGTTAGGGGCTCGGGCTTCGACACGAGCCACTCTCCTCTCCATTGCAAAGCAATGGGAGGAGAGTGGCTCGTGGCGAAGCCACGAGCCACTATTGTTCTCCTGCTGCGTTTATCTTTTATTAGGGGCTCGGGCTTCGACACGAGCCACTCTCCTCTCCATTGCAAAGCAATGGGAGGAGAGTGGCTCGTGGCGAAGCCACGAGCCACTATTGTTCTCCTGTGAAAAAGCGTTTATTATTATTATCTTTTATTCACGTTTCCGCCGTTTTTCGGTCGCTAACTCGTCCTAGGGCTTTGAGAAAACCAAAACAAATTATATATCAAAACGTGCGGCTTCATCGGGAATCCCGGGCTATGACTTTTCTAAGAAATTCGTCATTTTATCGCAGAATTATTCGCAAAAAACTGAGAAAAAATTCCCATAGAAATGAATGGGGACTGAAAAAAAAAATCCACTCTTTTCCAAACGCCACTGCTTCGCCATACGTTCACCTAGAAACTTCATTTAACCATCAAAACGCAGTGATTTTTCTTGTCTTCGCAGGAATGTATTTTATGTCAGGCTGAGATTTACAGTTTTTGATCAGTGAGTCCTCAAAAAGTGAAAATTCTCAAAATCTGCTCTGGTTAGAGTGCGTGATGTCAGTTGGTAGAGTGGAGGAGAGGAGAAAAATCCGCCTGAAAATTTCACGATCGCATCGCCCTCACGACCAAACGATAAATGTTAGGGGAATGAAATTTGGTCAGATTGTAGACAAATTTCCTGGGATTCAAATGAATCCAAGTTTGAAGACCTAGCTCTTTCTGAAGTGAAATGGCAGGCAGCAGTTTAGACCAAAGTCGCACCGTTCTCTCCATAGGAACCAATGTAAACTGAATCATCTGCCTCATGGAGGGACAGTGTTTTTTAAATCGCTGTAACTCGGTCATTTCTCACAATATTTGGAAAATAATTACATTTCTGGTTAGCCACAGCCTTCCTCTCGCTCACGGTCATTTCGGTTTTCAGCTAGCACTCACGGTTAGCCCACAGTTAGCGCCAGAACGAGACGTTGCGCGCTGCTGCTGAGAAGCACTTTTCTGCTGTCTGTGGCAGGCACCGTTGCTATGGGGGCCCATAGCAACCGCCCTTACACACGCGCAGGCATGTTCGCACGCACACACACAGACTCATTGGTGTGCCACGCCCACCTTCACACCCAATACCTCCACAGGAGCTGCATTTCAGCCTGAAAATCAGTTCAACCTCTCAGCTTCACACAGCCTTTAGAGCAGGGGTGTCAAACTCAGTTCCAACACACCTGATTCAAATGATCAGGCTCGTTATAATGCTTCTGCTGAGCTTAATGATGAGCTGATTATTTGAATCAGGTGTGTTGTCAGAAGGAAACATCTAGAACATAGAGGATAGTGGACCTCCAGGAACTGAGTTTGACACCCCTGCTTTGGGGTAACTCCAATCCAAATTTTGACCAGGTGAGATCTTCCCATCTCTGCCTTTCAAAATAAAAGCACAGCACAATTTTAAAATAAAAGCCTGTGACGGACTGGAAACGCCAGTTAAACCTCTCAGCTTCACACAGCCTTTAGAGCAGGGGTGTCAAACTCAAGTCCAACACACCTGATTCAAATGATCGGGCTCGTTATCAGGCTTCTGCTGGGATTAATGATGAGCTGATTATTTGAATCAGGTGTGTTGGAAGAAGGAAACATCTACAACACAGAGGATAGTGGACCTCCAGGAACTGAGTTAGACACCCATGCTTTAGAGTAACTCCAATCCAAATTTTAACCAGGTCTGATCTTCCTGTCTCTGCCTTTCAAAATAAAAGCACAGCAAAATTTCAAAATAAAAGCCTGCAACAGACCAAAAAATGCCAGTTAAACCTCTCAGCTTCACACAGCCTTTAGAGCAGGGGTGTCAAACTCAGTTCCAACACACCTGATTCAAATGATCAGGCTCGTTGTCAGGCTTCTGCTGAGCTTGATGATGAGCTGATTATTTGAATCAGGTGTGTTGTAAGAAGGAAACATCTAGAACACAGAGGATAGTGGACCTCCAGGAACTGACTTTGACACCCCTGCTTTACAGTAACTCCAATCCAAATGTTGACCAGGTGAGATCTTCCTGTCTTTCCCTTTCAAAATAAAAGCACAGCACAATTTCAAAATAAAAGCCTGCGATGGGCCTGAAAACACCAGTTAAACCTCTCAGCTTCACACAGCCTTTAGAGTAACTCCAATCCAAATTTTGACCAGGTGAGATCTTCCTGTCTCTGCCTTTCAAAATAAAAGCACAGCACAATTTCAAATAAAAGCCTGCGACGGACTGGAAACGCCAGTTAAACATCTCGGCTTCACACAGCCTTTACAGTAACTCCAATTAAAATGTTGACCAGGTGAGATCTTCCTGTCTTTGCCTTTCAAAATAAAAGCAGAGCACAGTTTCAAAATAAAAGCCTGTGACGGACCAAAAAATAACCCTCTCCTGCTCAGCTCCGGACATGCACACATCCCGAGCCCCTCCCACGATTTCCGCGTGCGGGAATTGTCTAGTTATTATTAACGTTTCCGCCGTTTTTCGGTCGCTAACTCGTCCTAGGGCTTTGAGAAAACCAAAACAAATTATATATCAAAACGTGCGGCTTCATCGGGAATCCCGGGCTATGACTTTTCTAAGAAATTCGTCATTTTATCGCAGAATTATTCGCAAAAAACTGCGAAAAAACTCCCATAGGAAATGAATGGGGACTGAAAAAAATCGGCTGAAAAAATCCACTTTTTTCCCAACGCCACTGCTTCGCCATACGTTCACCTAGAAACGTCATTTAACCATCAAAACGCAGGGATTTTTCTTGTCTTCGCAGGAATGTATTTTATGTCAGGCTGAGATTTACAGTTTTTGATCAGTGAGTCCTCAAAAAAGTGAAAATTCTCAAAATCTGCTCTGGTTAGAGTGCGGCATGTCAGTTGGTAGAGTGGAGGAGAGGTGAAAAATCCGCCTGAAAATTTCCCGATCGCATCGCCCTCACGACCAAACGATAAATGTTAGGGGAATGAAATTTGGTCAGATTGTAAACAATTTCCTGTGATTCAAATGAATCCAAGTTTAAAGACCTAGCTCTTTCTGAAGTGAAATGGCAGGCAGCAGTTTAGACCAAAGTTGCACCGTTCTCTGCATAGGAACCAATGTAAACTGAATCATCTGGCTCATGGAGGGACAGTGTTTTTTAAATCGCTGTAACTCGGTCATTTCTCAGAATATTTGGAAAATAATTACATTTATGGAAAGCCACAGCCTTCCTCTCGCTCACGGTCATTTCGGTTGTCAGCTACCATTCACGGTTTGCCCACAATTAGCGCCAGAACGAGACATTGCGCGCTGCTCCTGAGAAGCACTTTTCTGCTGTCTGTGGCAGGCACCGTTGCTATGGTGGCCCATAGCAACCGCCCTTACACACGCGCAGGCATGGTCGCACGCACACACACAGACTCATTGGAATGCCACACCCACCTTCACACCCAATACCTCCACAGGAGCTGCATTTCAGCCTGAAAATCAGTTAAACCTCTCAGCTTCACACAGCCTTTAGAACAGGGGTGTCAAACTCAGTTCCAACACACCTGATTCAAATGATCAGGCTCGTTATCAGGCTTCAGCTGGGATTAATGATGAGCTGATTATTTGAATCAGGTGTGTTGTAAGAAGGAAACATCTAGAACACAGAGGATAGTGGACCTCCAGGAACTGAGTTTGACACCCCTGCTTTACAGTAACTCCAATCCAAATTTTGACCGGGTGAGACCAATCCGTCTCTGCCTTTCAAAATAAAAGCACAGCAAAATTTCAAAATAAAAGCCTGTGAAAGCCTGCGATGTTCCTGAAAACACCAGTTAAACCTCTCAGCTTCACACAGCCTTTACAATAACTCCAATCCAAATTTTGACCAGGTGAGGTCTTCCTGTCTCTGCCTTTCAAAATAAAAGCACAGCACAATTTGCCAGTTAAACCTCTCAGCTTCACACAGCCTTTTCAGTAACTCCAATCCAAATTTTGACCAGGTGAGATCTTCTTGTCTCTGCCTTTCAAAATAAAAGCCTGCGACAGACTGGAAACACCAGTTAAACCTCTCAGCTTCACACAGCCTTTACAGTAACTCCAATTAAAATGTTGACCAGGTGAGACCTTCCTGTCTCTGCCTTTCAAAATAAAAGCACAGCACAATTTCAAAATAAAGGCCTGCGACGGACTGGAAATGAAAGTTAAACCGCTCAGCTTCACACAGCCTTTACAGTAACTCCAATTAAAATGTTGACCAGGTGAGATCTTCCTGTCTCAGCCTTTCAAAATAAAAGCACAGCACAATTTCAAAATACAAGCCTGTGACGGACTGGAAACGCCAGTTAAACCTCTCAGCTTCACACAGCCTTTACAGTAACTCCAATCCAAATTTTGACCAGGTGAGGTCTTCCTGTCTCTTCTTTTCAAAATAAAAGCACAACACAATTTCAAAATAAAAGCCTGCGATGAACCGGAAAACACCAGTTTAACCTCTCAGCTTCACACAGCCTTTACAGTAACTCCAATCCAAATTTTGAGCAGGTGAGATCTTCCTGTCATTGACTTTCAAAATAAAAGCACAGCACAATTTCAAAATAAAAGCCTGCGACAGGCTGGAAAAGCCAGTTCAACCTCTCAGCTTCACACAGACTTTAGAGCAACTCCAATCTAAATTTTGACCAGGTCCAATCTTCTTGTCTCTTCCTCTCAAAATAAAAGCACAGCACAATTTGCCTGTTAGACTTCTCAGCTTCACACAGCCTTTACAGTAACTCCAATCCAAATTTTGACCAGGTGAGATCTTCTTGCCTCTCGTGCTCTGCTCCGGACATGCACACATCCCGAGCCCCTCCCACGATTTCCGCGAGCGGGAATTGTCTAGTTAGGGGCTCGGGCTTCGGCACGAGCCACTCTCCTCTCCATTGCAAAGCAATGGGAGGAGAGTGGCTCGTGGCGAAGCCACGAGCCACTATTGTTCTCCTGCTGCGTTTATTATTATATTTTCTTCACGTTTCCGCCATTTTTCGGTCGCTAACTCGTCCTAGGGCTTTGAGAAAATCAAAACAAATTATACATCAAAACGTGCGGCTTCATCGGGAATCCCGGGCTATGACTTTTCTAAGAAATTTGTCATTTTTTCGCAGAATTATTCGCAAAAAACTGCGACAAAAGTCCCATAGAAAATGAATGGGGACTGAAAAAAATCGGTTGAAAAAATCCACTTTATTCCAAACGCCACTGCTTCGCCATACGTTCACCTAGAAATTTCATTTAACCATCAAAACGCAGTGATTTTTCTTGTCTCCGCAGGAATGTATTTTATGTCAGGCTGACATTTACAGTTTTTGATCAGTGAGTCCTCAAAAAAGTGAAAATTCTCAAATCTGCTCTGGTTAGAGTGCGTGATGTCAGTTGGTAGAGTGGAGGAGAGGAGAAAAATCCGCCTGAAAATTTCACGATCGCATCGCCCTCACGACCATACGATAAATGGTAGGGGAATGAAATTTGGTCAGATTGTAGACAAATTTCCTGGGATTCAAATGAATCCAAGTTTGAAGACCAAGCTCTTTCTGAAGTGAAATGGCAGGCAGCAGTTTAGACCAAAGTCGCACCGTTCTCTCCATAGGAACCAATGTAAACTGAATCATCTGCCTCATGGAGGGACAGTGTTTTTTAAATCGCTGTAACTCGGTCATTTCTCACAATATTTGGAAAATAATTACATTTATGGTTAGCCACAGCCTTCCTCTCGCTCATGGTCATTTTGGTTTTCAGCTAGCACTCACGGTTAGCCCACAGTTAGCGCCAGAACGAGACGTTGCGCGCTGCTGCTGAGAAGCACTTTTCTGCTGTCTGTGGCAGGCACCGTTGCTATGGGGCCCATAGCAACCGCCCTTACACACGCGCAGGCATGCTCCCACGCACACACACAGACTCATTGGTGTGCCACACCCACCTTCACACCCAATACCTCCACAGGAGCTGCATTTCAGCCTGAAAATCAGTTCAACCTCTCAGCTTCACACAGCCTTTAGAGCAGGGGTGACAAACTCACTTCCAACACACCTGATTCAAATGATCAGGCTCGTTATCAGGCTTCTGCTGAGCTTCATGATAGCCTATCATTTGAATCAGGTGTGTTGTAAGAAGGAAACATCTAGAACACAGAGGATAGTGGACCTCCAGGAACTGAGTTTGACACCACTGCTTTACAGTAACTCCAATCCAAATTTTGACCGGGTGAGACCAATCCGTCTCTGCCTTTCAAAATAAAAGCACAGCAAAATTTCAAAATAAAAGCCTGTGACGGACTGGAAACGCCAGTTAAACCTCTCAGCTTCATACAGCCTTTAAAGTAACTCCAATCTAAATTTTGACCAGGTGAGATCTTCCTGTCTCTGCCTTTCAAAATAAAAGCACAGCACAATTTCAAAATAAAAGCCTGCGACGGACTGGAAACGCCAGTTCAACCTCTCAGCTTCACACAGCCTTTACAGCAGGGGTGTCAAACTCACTTCCAACACACCTGATTCAAATGATCAGGCTCGTTATCAGGCTTTTGCTGAGCTTAATGATAGTGTATCATTTGAATCAGGTGTGTTGTAAGAAGGAAACATCTAGAACACAGAGGATAGTGGTCCTCCAGAAACTGAGTTTGACACCCCTGCTTTAGAGTAACTCCAATCCAAATGTAGACCAGGTGAGATCTTCCTGTCTTTCACTTTCAAAATAAAAGCACAGCACAATTTCAAAATAAAAGCCTGCGATGGGCCTGAAAACACCAGTTAAACCTCTCAGCTTCACACAGCCTTTAGAGCCGGGGTGTCAAACTCAGTTCCAACACACCTGATTCAAATGATCAGGCTCGTTATCAGGCTTCTGCTGAGCTTGATGATGAGCTGATTATTTGAATCAGGTGTGTTGGAAGAAGGAAAGATCTAGAACATAGAAGATAGTTGACCTCCAGGAACTGACTTTGACACACCTGCTTTAGAGTAACTCCAATCCAAATGTTGACCAGGTGAGATCTTCCTTTCTTTGCCTTTCAAAATAAAAGCACAGCACAATTTCAAAATAAAAGCCTTCGACGGACTGAAAACGCCAGTTAAACCTCTCAGCTTCACACAGCCTTTTGAGTAACTCCAATCTAAATGTTGACCAGGTGACATCTTCCTGTCTCTGCCGTTCAAAATAAAAGCACAGCACAATGTCAAAATAAAAGCCTGCAAGGTACTGGAAATGCCTGTTAAACCTCTCAGCTTCACACAGCCTTTACAGTAACTTAAATCCAAATGTTCACCAGGTGAGATCTTCCCATCTCTTCCTTTCAAAATAAAAGCACAGCACAATTTCAAAATAAAAGCCTGCGATGGACGGACTGGAAAACGCCAGTTAATCCTCTCAGCTTCACACAGCCTTTACAGTAACTCCAATCCAAATTTTGACCAGGTGAGATCTTGCTGTCTCTTGCTTTCAAAATAAAAGCACGGAACAACTTCAAAATAAATGCCTGTTATGGGCTGGAAAACGCGGAAATACGCCTCTCCGGACATGCACACATCCCGAGCCCCTCCCACGATTTCCGCGAGCGGGAATTGTCTAGTTAGGGGCTCGGGCTTCGGCACGAGCCACTCTCCTCTCCATTGCAAAGCAATGGGAGGAGAGTGGCTCGTGGCGAAGCCACGAGCCACTATTGTTCTCCTGTTGCGTTTATCTTTTATTCTTCACGTTTCCGCCGTTTTTCGGTCGCTAACTCGTCCTAGGGCTTTGAGAAAACCAAAACAAATTATACATCAAAACGTGCGGCTTCATCGGGAATAGTGTGCTATGACTTTTCTAAGACATTCGTCATTTTTTCGCAGAATTATTCGCAAAAAACTGCGAAAAAAGTCCCATAGAAAATGAATGGGGAGTGAAAAAAATCGCCAGAAAAAATCCACTTTTTTCCAAACGCCACTGCTTCGTCATACGTTCACCTAGAAACTTCATTGAACCGTCAAAACGCAGTGATTTTTCTTGTCTCCACAGGAATGTATTTTATGTCAGGCTGAGATTTACAGTTTTTGATCAGTGAGTCCTCAAAAAAGTGAAAATTCTCAAAATCTGCTCTGGTTAGAGTGCGGCATGTCAGTTGGTAGAGTGGAGGAGAGGTGAAAAATTCGCCTGAAAATTTCACGATCGCATCGCCCTCACGACCAAACGATAAATGTTAGGGAAATGAAATTTGGTCAGATTGTAAACAATTTTCCTGGGATTCAAATGAATCCAAGTTTGAAGGCCTTGCTCTTTCTGAAGTGAAATGGCAAGCAGCAGTTTAGACCAAAGTCACACCGTTCTCTCCATAAGAACCAATGTAAACTGAATCATCTGGCTCATGGAGGGACAGTGTTTTTTAAATCGCTGTAACTCGGTCATTTCTCACAATATTTGAAAAATAATTACATTTATGGAAAGCCACGGCCTTCCTCTCGCTCACGGTCATTTTAGTTTTCAGCTAGCATTCACGGTTAGCCCACAATTAGCGCCAGAACGAGACGTTGCGCGCTGCTGCTGAGAAGCACTTTTCTGCTGTCTGTGGCAGGCACCGTTGCTATGGGGCCCATAGCAACCGCCCTTACACACGCGCAGGCATGCTCCCACGCACACACACAGACTCATTGGTGTGCCACACCCACCTTCACACCCAATACCTCCACAGGAGCTGCATTTCAGCCTGAAAATCAGTTCAACCTCTCAGCTTCACACAGCCTTTACAGCAGGGGTGTCAAACTCAGTTCCAACACACCTGATTCAAATGATCAGGCTCGTTATCAGGCTTCTGCTGAGCTTAATGATGGCTAATCATTTGAATCAGGTGTGTTGTAAGACTGAAACATCTGGAACATAGAGGATAGTGGACCTCCAGGAACTGAGTTAGACACCTCTGCTTTAGAGTAACTCCAATCCAAATTTTGACCAGGTGAGATCTTCCTGTCTCTTCTTTTCAAAATAAAAGCACAACACAATTTCAAAATAAAAGCCTGCGATGAACCGGAAAACGCCAGTTTAACCTCTCAGCTTCACACAGCCTTTACAGTAACTCCAATCCAAATTTTGACCAGGTGAGATCTTCCTGTCATTGACTTTAAAAATAAAAGCACAGCACAATTTCAAAATAAAAGCCTGCGACAGGCTGGCAACGCCAGTTCAACCTCTCAGCTTCACACAGCCTTTAGAGTAACTCCAATCTAAATTTTGACCAGGTCCAATCTTCTTGTCTCTTCCTCTCAAAATAAAAGCACAGCACAATTTGCCTGTTAGACTTCTCAGCTTCACACAGCCTTTACAGTAACTCCAATCCAAATTTTGACCAGGTGACATCTTCTTGCCTCTCGTGTTCTGCTCCGGACATGCACACATCCCGAGCCCCTCCCACGATTTCCGCGAGCGGGAATTGTCTAGTTAGGGGCTCGGGCTTCGACACGAGCCACTCTCCTCTCCATTGCAAAGCAATGGGAGGAGAGTGGCTCGTGGCGAAGCCACGAGCCACTATTGTTCTCCTGTGGCGTTTATTCTCTTTTATTATTCCTCACGTTTCCGCCGTTTTTCGATTCGCTTCTCCTCCTAGGGCTTTGAGAAAACCAAAGCAAATTATATATCAAAACGTGCGGCTTCATCGGGAATAGTGTGCTATGACTTTTCTAAGAAATTCGTCATTTTATCGCAGAATTATTCGCAAAAAACTGCGCAAAAAGTCCCATTGAAAATGAATGGGGAGTGAAAAAAATCGGCTCAAAAAATCCACTGTTTTCCAAACGCCACTGCTTCGCCATACGTTCACCCAGAAACTTCATTTAACCATCAAAACGCAGTGATTTTTCTCATCTCCGCAGGAATGTAATTTATGTCAGGCTGAGACTTACAGTTTTTCATCAGTGAGTCCTCAAAAAAGTGAAAATTCTCAAAATCTGCTCTGGTTAGAGTGCGGCATGTCAGTTGGTAGAGTGGAGGAGAGGTGAAAAATCCGCCTGAAAATTTCACGATCGCATCGCCCTCACGACCAAACGATAAATGTTAAGGCAATGAAATTCGGTCAGATTGTAGACAATTTTCCTGGGATTCAAATGAATCCAAGTTTGAAGACCTTGCTCTTTCTGAAGGGAAATGGCAGGCAGCAGTTTAGACCAAAGTTGCACCGTTCTCCCCATTAGAACCAATGTAAACTGAATCATCTGGCTCATGGAGGGACAGTGTTTTTTAAATCGCTGTAACTCGGTCATTTCTCACAATATTTGGAAAATAATCATATGTATGGATAGCCACAGCCTTCCTCTCGCTCACGGTCATTTCGGTTTTCAGCTGGCATTCACGGTTAGCCCACAATTAGCGCCAGAACGAGACGTTGCGCGCTGCTGCTGAGAAGCACTTTTCTGCTGTCTGTGGCAGGCACCGTTGCTATGGGGCCCATAGCAACCGCCCTTACACACGCGCAGGCATGGTCGCAGGCACACACACAGACTCATTGGAGTGCCACACCCACCTTCACACCCAATACCTCCACAGGAGCTGCATTTCAGCCTGAAAATCAGTTCAACCTCTCAGCTTCACACAGCCTTTAGAGCAGGGGTGTCAAACTCAGTTCCAACACACCTGATTCAAATGATCAGGCTCGTTATCAGGCTTCTGCTGAGCTTGATGATGAGCTGATTATTTGAAACAGGTGTGTTGGAAGAGGGAAACATCTAAAACATAGAGGATAGTGGACCTCCAGGAACAGAGTTTGACACCCCTGCTTTAGAGTAACTCCAATCCAAATGTTGACCAGGTGAGATCTTCCTGTCTTTCCCTTTCAAAATAAAAGCACAGCATAATTTCAAAAGAAAAGCCTGCGATGGGCCTGAAAACACCAGTTAAACCTCTCAGCTTCACACAGCCTTTACAATAACTCCAATCCAAATTTTGACCAGGTGAGATCTTCCTGTCTCTGCCTTTCAAAATAAATGCACAGCACAATTTCTAAATAAAAGCCTGCGACAGACTGGAAATGCCAGTTAAACCTCTCAGCTTTACACAGCTTTTTGAGCAGGGGTGTCAAACTCAGTTCCAACACACCTGATTCAAATGATCAGGCTCGTTATCAGGCTTCTGCTGAGCTTAATGATGAGCTGATCATTTGAATCAGGTGTGTTGTAAGAAGGAAACATCTAGAACACAGAGGATAGTGGTCCTCCGGGAACTGAGTTTGACAACCCAGCTTTACAGTAACTCCAATCCAAATTTTGACCAGGTGAGATCTTCCTGTCTCTGCCTTTCAAAATAAAAGCACAGCACAATTTGCCAGTTAAACCTCTCAGCTTCACACAGCCTTTACAGTAACTCCAATCCAAATTTTGACCAGGTGAGATCTTCCTTTTCTCTGCCTTTCAAAATAAAAGCACAGCAAAATTTCAAAATAAAAGCCTGCTACAGACTGGAAACGCCACTTAAACCTCTCAGCTTCACACAGCCTTTACAGGAACTCCAATCCAAATTTTGACCAGGTCAGATCTTCCTGTCTCTGCCTTTCAAAATAAAAGCACAGCAATATTTCAAAATAAAAGCCTGCGATGAACCGGAAAACGCCAGTTAAACCTCTCAGCTTCACAGAGCCTTTACTCCAATCCAAATTTTAACCAGGTCTGATCTTCCTGTCTCTGCCTTTCAAAATAAAAGCACAGCACAATTTCAAAATAAAAGCCTGCAACAGACCAAAAAAATGCCAGTTAAACCTCTCAGCTTCACACAGCCTTTAGAGTAACTCCAATCCAAATTTTGAACAGATGAGATCTTCCTGTCTCTGCCTTTCAAAATAAAAGCACAGCACAATTTCAAAATAAAAGCCTGCAACGGACAGGAAAACGCCGTTTAAAGCTCTCAGCTTCACACAGCCTTTACAGTAATTCCAATCCAAATTTTGACCAGGTGACATTGACCAGGTGAGACCTTCCTTTCCCTGCCTTTCAAAATAAAAGCACTGCACAATTTCAAAATAATAGCCTGGGACTGACCAAAAAAATACCCCTCTCCTGCCCAGTTCCGGACATGCACACATCCCGAGCCCCTCCCACGATTTCCGCACCAGCGGGAATTGTCTAGTTAGGGGCTCGGGCTTCGACACGAGCCACTCTCCTCTCCATTGCAAAGCAATGGGAGGAGAGTGGCTCGTGGCGAAGCCACGAGCCACTATTGTTCTCCTGTGGCGTTTATTCTCTTTTATTCCTAACGTTTCCGCCGTTTTTCGATTCGCTTCTCCTCCTAGGCCTTTGAGAAAATCAAAGCAAATTATATATCAAAACGTGCGGCTTCATCGGGAATAGTGTGCTATGACTTTTCTAAGACATTCGTCATTTTTTCGCAGAATTATTCGCAAAAAACTGCGAAAAAAGTCCCATAGAAAATGAATGGGGAGCGAAAAAAATCGGCTCAAAAAATCCACTATTTTCAAAACGCCACTCCTTCGCCATACGTTCACCTAGAAACTTCATTTAACCATCAAAACGCAGTGATTTTTCTTGTCTCCGCAGGAATGTAGTTTATGTCAGGCTGAGATTTACAGTTTTTGATCAGTGAGTCCTCAAAAAAGTGAAAATTCTCAAAATCTGCTCTGGTTAGAGTGCGGCATGTCAGTTGGTAGAGTGGAGGAGAGGTGAAAAATCCGCCTGAAAATTTGCCGATCGCATCGCCCTCACGACCAAACGATAAATGTCAGGGGAATGAAATTTGGTCAGATTGTAGACAAATTTCCTGGGGTTCAAATGAATCCAAGTTTGAAGACCTAGCTCTTTCTGAAGTGAAATGGCAGGCAGCAGTTTAGACCAAAGTCGCACCGTTCTCTCCATAGGAACCAATGTAAACTGAATCATCTGGCTCATGGAGGGACAGTGTTTTTTAAATCGCTGTAACTCGGTCATTTCTCACAATATTTGGAAAATAATTACATTTCTGGTTAGCCACAGCCTTCCTCTCGCTCACGGTCATTTTACTTTTCAGCTAGCACTCACGGTTAGCCCACAGTTAGCGCCAGAACGAGACGTTGCGCGCTGCTGCTGAGAAGCACTTTTCTGCTGTCTGTGGCAGGCACCGTTGCTATGGGGGCCCATAGCAACCGCCCTTACACACGCGCAGGCATGGTCGCACGCACACACACAGACTTATTGGAGTGCCACACCCACCTTCACACCCAATACCTCCACAGGAGCTGCATTTCTGCCTTAAAATCAGTTAAACCTCTCAGCTTCACACAGCCTTTAGAGCAGGGGTGTCAAACTCAGTTCCAACACACCTGATTCAAATGATCAGGCTCGTTATCAGGCTTCTGCTGCGCTTGATGATGAGGTGATTATTTGAATCAGGTGTGTTGGAAGAGGGAAACATCTAAAACATAGAGGATAGTGGACCTCCAGGAACTGAGTTTGACACCCCTGCTTTAGAGTAACTCCAATCCAAATTTTGACCAGGTGAGATCTTCCTGTCTCTGCCTTTCAAAATAAAAGCACAGCACAATTTCAAAATAAAAGCCTGCAACGGACTGGAAACGCCAGTTAAACTTCTCAGCTTCACAGAGCCTTTACAGTAACTCCAATCCAAATGTTGACCAGGTGAGATCTTCCTGTCTCTTCCTTTCAAAATAAAAGCACAGCACAATTTCAAAATAAAAGCCTGCAACAGACCAAAAAATGCCAGTTAAACCTCTCAGCTTCACACAGCCTTTAGAGTAACTCCAATCCAAATTTTGACCAGGTGAGATCTTCAGGTCTCTGCCTTTCAAAATTACTTTACAGCACAATTTGCCAGTTAAACCTCTCAGCTTCACACAGCCTTTTGAGTAACTCCAATCCAAATTTTGACCAGGTGAGATCTTCTTGTCTCTGCCTTTCAAAATAAAAGCACAGCACAATTTCAAAATAAAAGCCTGCGACAGACTGGAAACACCAGTTCAACCTCTCAGCTTCACACAGCCTTTAGAGTAACTCCAATCCAAATTTTGACCAGGTCTGGTCTTCCTGTCTCTTCCTCTCAAAATAAAAGCACAGCACAATTTGCCAGTTTCACCTCTCAGCTTCACACAGCCTTTACAGTAACTTCAATCCAAATTTTGACCAGGTGAGATCGTCTTGCCTCTCCTGCGCTGCTCGAGACATGCACCCATCCCGAGCCCCTCCCACGATTTCCGTGAGCGGGAATTGTCTAGTATTTCCATTACTACCCCAATATCATTTTTTCTTCACGTTTCCGCCGTTTTTCGGTCGCTAACTCGTCCTAGGGCTTTGAGAAAACTAAAGCAAATTATACATCAAAACGTGCGGCTTCTTCGGGAATAGTGTGCTATGACTTTTCTAAGAAATTCGTCATTTTTTCGCAGAATTATTCGCAAAAAACTACGAAAAAAGTCCCATAGGAAATGAATGGGGAATGAAAAAATTCGGCTCAAAAAATCCACTTTTTTCCAAACGCCACTGCTTCGCCATACGGTCACCTAGAAACTTCATTTAACCATCAAAACGCAGTGATGTTTCTTGTCTTCGCAGGAATGTATTTTATGTCAGGCTGAGATTTATAGTTTTTCGTCAGTGAGTCCTCAAAAAAGTGAAAATTCTCAAAATCTGCTCTGGTTAGAGTGCGGCATGTCAGTTGGTAGAGTGGAGGAGAGGAGAAAAATCCGCCTGAAAATTTCACGATCGCATCGCCCTCACGACCAAACGATAAATGTTAGGGGAATGAAATTTGGTCAGATTGTAGACAATTTTCCTGGGATTCAAATGAATCCAAGTTTGAAGACCTAGCTCTTTCTGAAGGGAAATGGCAGGCAGCAGTTTAGACCAAAGTCGCACCGTTCTCCCCATAAGAACCAATGTAAACTGAATCATCTGGCTCATGGAGGGACAGTGTTTTTTAAATCGCTGTAACTCGGTCATTTCTCTCAATATTTGGAAAATAATCATATCTATGGATAGCCACAGCCTTCCTCTCGCTCACGGTCATTTTAGTTTTCAGCTCGCATTAACGGTTCGCCCACAATTAGCGCCAGAACGAGACGTTGCGCGGTGCTGCTGAGAAGCACTTTTCTGCTGTCTGTGGCAGGCACCGTTGCTATGGGGGCCCATAGCAACCGCCCTTACACACGCGCAGGCATGCTCGCACGCACACACACAGACTCATTGGTGTGCCACACCCACCTTCACACCCAATACCTCCACAGGAGCTGCATTTCAGCCTGAAAATCACTGAAACCTCTCAGCTTCACACAGCCTTGAGAGCAGGGGTGTCAAACTCAGTTCCAACACACCTGATTCAAATGATCAGGCTCGTTATCAGGCTTCTGCTGAGCTTAATGATGAGCTGATTATTTGAATCAGGTGTGTTGGAACAGGGAAACATCTAAAACATAGAGGATAGTGGACCTCGAGGAACTGAGTTTGACACCCCTGCTTTAGAGTAACTCCAATCCAAATGTTGACCAGGTGAGATCTTCATGTCTTTCCCTTTCAAAATAAAAGCACAGCACAATTTCAAAATAAAAGCCTGTGATGGGCCTGAAAACACCAGTTAAACCTCTCAGCTTCACACAGCCTTTACAATAACTCCAATCCAAATTTTGACCAGGTGAGATCTCCGTCTCTGCCTTTCAAAATAAAAGCACAGAACAATTTCTAAATAAAAGCCTGCGATGGGCCTGAAAACACCAGTTAAACCTCTCAGCTTCACACAGCCTTTACTCCAATCCAAAGTTTAACCAGGTCTGATCTTCCTGTCTCTGCCTTTCAAAATAAAAGCACAGCACAATTTCAAAATAAAAGCCTGCAACAGACAAAAAAATGCCAGTTAAACCTCTCAGCTTCACACAGCCTTGAGAGTAACTCCAATCCAAATTTTGACCAGGTGAGATTTTCTTGTCTCTGCCTTTCAAAATAAAAGCACAGCACAATTTCAAAATAAAAGCCTATGACGGACCAAAAAATAACCCTCTCCTGCCCAGCTCCGGACATGCACCCATCCCGAGCCCCTCCCACGATTTCCGCGAGCGGGAATTGTCTAGTATTTCCATTACTACCCCAATATCATTTTTTCTTCACGTTTCCGCCGATTTTCGGTCGCTAACTCGTCCTAGGGCTTTGAGAAAACCAAAGAAAATTATATATCAAAACGTGCGGCTTCATCGGGAATAGTGTGCTATGACTTTTCTTAGAAATTCGTCATTTTTTCGCAGAATTATTCGCAAAAAAGTGCGCAAAAATTCCCATTGGAAATGAATGGGGACTGAAAAAAATCGGCTGGAAAAATCCACTGTCTTCCAAACGCCACTCCTTCGCAATACGTTCACCGAGAAACTTCATTTAACCATCAAAACGCAGGGATTTTTCTTGTCTTCGCAGGAATGTATTTTATGTCAGGCTGAGATTTACAGTTTTTCATCAGTGAGTCCTCAAAAAAGTGAAAATTCTCAAAATCTGCTCTGGTTAGAGTGCGGCATGTCAGTTGGTAGAGTGGAGGAGAGGAGAAAAATCCGCCTGAAAATTTCACGAACGAATCGCCCTCACGACCACACCATAAGAGATAGGACAATGAAATTTGGTCAGATTGTAGACAATTTTCCTGGGATTCAAATGAATCCAAGTTTGAAGACCTATCTCTTTCTGAAGGGAAATGGCAGGCAGCAGTTTAGACCAAAGTCGCACCGTTCTCCCCATTAGAACCAATGTAAACTGAATCATCTGGCTCATGGAGGGACAGTGTTTTTTTAAATCGCTGTAAATCGGTCATTTCTCACAATATTTGGAAAATATTTACATTCATGGAAAGCCACAGCCTTCCTCTCGCTCACGGTCATTTCGGTTTTCAGCTAGCATTCACGGTTAGCCCACAGTTAGCGCCAGAACGAGACGTTGCGCGCTGCTGCTGAGAAGCACTTTTTTGCTGTCTGTGGCAGGCACCGTTGCTATGGGGGCCCATAGCAACCGCCCTTACACACGCGCAGGCATGCTCCCACGCACACACACAGACTCATTGGTGTGCCACACCCACCTTCACACCCAATACCTACACAGAAGCTGCATTTCAGCCTGAAAATCAGTTCAACCTCTCAGCTTCACACAGCCTTTACAGCAGGGGTGTCAAACTCAGTTCCAACACACCTGATTCAAATGATCAGGCTCGTTATCAGGCTTCTGCTGAGCTTGATGATGAGCTGATTATTTGAATCAGGTGTGTTGTAAGACGGAAACATCTGGAACACAGAGGATAGTGGACCTCCAGGAACTGAGTTTGACTCCCCTGCTTTAGAGTAACTCCAATCCCAATGTTGACCAGGTGAGATCTTCCTGTCTCTGCCTTTCAAAATAAAAGCACAGCACAATTTCTAAATAAAAGCCTGCGACAGACTGGAAATGCCAGTTAAACATCTCAGCTTCACACCGCCTTTACAGTAACTTCAATCCAAATTTTGACCAGGTCAGATCTTCCTGTCTCGGCCTTTCAAAATAAAAGCACAGCACAATTTGCCATTTAAGACTCTCAGCTTCACACAGCCTTTAGAGTAACTCCAATCCAAATTTTGACCAGTTCACATCTTCCTGTCTCTGCCTTTCAAAATAAAAGCACAGCACAATTTCAAAATAAAAGCCTGCCACGGACCGGAAAACGCCGAAATACGCCTCTCCCATGCCACTCCGGACATGCACACATCCCGAGCCCCTCCCACGATTTCCGCGAGCGGGAATTGTCTAGTTAGGGGCTCGGGCTTCGACACGAGCCACTCTCCTCTCCATTGCAAAGCAATGGGAGGAGAGTGGCTCGTGGCGAAGCCACGAGCCACTATTGTTCTCCTGTGAAAAAAGCGTTTATTATTCTTCACGTTTCCGCCGTTTTTCGGTCGCTAACTAGTCCTAGGGCTTTGAGAAAACCAAAACAAATTATACATCAAAACGTGCGGCTTCATCGGGAATCCCGGGCTATGACTTTTCTAAGAAATTCGTCATTTTTTCGCAGAGTTATTCGCAAAAAACTGCGAAAAAAGTCCCATAGAAAATGAATGGGGAGTGAAAAAAATCGCCAGAAAAAATCCACTTTTTTCCAAACGCCACTGCTTCGTCATACGTTCACCTAGAAACTTCATTTAACCATCAAAACGCAGGGATTTTTCTTGTCTCCACAGGAATGTATTTTATGTCAGGCTGAGATTTATAGTTTTTCGTCAGTGAGTCCTCAAAAAAGTGAAAATTCTCAAAATCTGCTCTGGTTAGAGTGCGGCATGTCAGTTGGTAGAGTGGAGGAGAGGAGAAAAATCCGCCTGAAAATTTCACGATCGCATCGCCCTCACGACCAAACGATAAATGTTAGGAGAATGAAATTTGGTCAGATTGTAGACAATTTTCCTGGGATTCAAATGAATCCAAGTTTGAAGACCTAGCTCTTTCTGAAGGGAAATGGCAGGCAGCAGTTTAGACCAAAGTCGCACCGTTCTCCCCATAAGAACCAATGTAAACTGAATCATCTGGCTCATGGAGGGACAGTGTTTTTTAAATCGCTGTAACTCGGTCATTTCTCTCAATATTTGGAAAATAATCATATCTATGGATAGCCACAGCCTTCCTCTCGCTCACGGTCATTTTAGTTTTCAGCTCGCATTAACGGTTCGCCCACAATTAGCGCCAGAACGAGACGTTGCGCGGTGCTGCTGAGAAGCACTTTTCTGCTGTCTGTGGAAGGCACCGTTGCTATGGGGGCCCATAGCAACCGCCCTTACACACGCGCAGGCATGCTCGCACGCACACACACAGACTCATTGGTGTGCCACACCCACCTTCACACCCAATACCTCCACAGGAGCTGCATTTCAGCCTGAAAATCACTGAAACCTCTCAGCTTCACACAGCCTTGAGAGCAGGGGTGTCAAACTCAGTTCCAACACACCTGATTCAAATGATCAGGCTCGTTATCAGGCTTCTGCTGAGCTTAATGATGAGCTGATTATTTGAATCAGGTGTGTTGGAAGAGGGAAACATCTAAAACATAGAGGATAGTGGACCTCGAGGAACTGAGTTTGACACCCCTGCTTTAGAGTAACTCCAATCCAAATGTTGACCAGGTGAGATCTTCATGTCTTTCCCTTTCAAAATAAAAGCACAGCACAATTTCAAAATAAAAGCCTGTGATGGGCCTGAAAACACCAGTTAAACCTCTCAGCTTCACACAGCCTTTACAATAACTCCAATCCAAATTTTGACCAGATGAGATCTCCCTGTCTCTGTCTTTCAAAATAAAAGCACAGCACAATTTCTAAAAAAAAGCCTGCGATGGGCCTGAAAACACCAGTTAAACCTCTCAGCTTCACACAGCCTTTACTCCAATCCAAAGTTTAACCAGGTCTGATCTTCCTGTCTCTGGCTTTCAAAATAAAAGCACAGCAGAATTTCAAAATAAAAGCCTGCAACAGACCAAAAAATGCCAGTTAAACCTCTCAGCTTCACACAGCTTTCAGAGTAACTCCAATCCAAATTTTGACCAGGTGAGGTCTTCCTGTCTCTGCCTTTCAAAATAAAAGCACAGCACAATTTCAAAATAAAAGCCTGCGACAGACTGGAAATGCCAGTTAAACATCTCAGCTTCACACAGCCTTTAGAGTATCTCCAATCCAAATTTTGACCAGGTGAGATCTTCCTGTCTCTGCCTTTCAAAATTACTTTACAGCACAATTTGCCAGTTAAACCTCTCAGCTTCACACAGCCTTTTGAGTAACTCCAATCCAAATTTTGACCAGGTGAGATCTTCTTGTCTCTGCCTTTCAAAATAAAAGCACAGCACAATTTCAAAATAAAAGCCTGCGACAGACTGGAAACACCAGTTAAACCTCTCAGCTTAACTCAACCTTTACAGTAACTCCAATCCAAAGTTTGACCAGGTGAGATTTTCCTGTCTCTGCCTTTCAAAATAAAAGCACAGCACAATTTCAAAATAAAAGCCTGTGACGGACCAAAAAATACCCCTCTCCTGCCCAGCTCCGGACATGCACACATCCCGAGCCCCTCCCACGATTTCCGCACCAGCGGGAATTGTCTAGTATTTCCATTACTACCCCAATATCATTTTTTCTTCACGTTTCCGCCGATTTTCGGTCGCTAACTCGTCCTAGGGCTTTGAGAAAACCAAAACAAATTATATATCAAAACGTGCGGCTTCATCGGGAATAGTGTGCTATGACTTTTCTAAGAAATTCGTCATTTTATCGCAGAATTATTCGCAAAAAACTGCGAAAAAATTCCCATTGAAAATGAATGGGGAGTGAAAAAAATCGGCTGAAAAAATCCACTTTTTTCCAAACGCCACTCCTTCGCCATACGTTCACCTAGAAACGTCATTTAACCATCAAAACGCAGTGATTTTTCTTGTCTCCGCAGGAATGTAGTTTATGTCAGGCTGAGATTTATAGTTTTTCATCAGTGAGTCCTCAAAAAAGTGAAAATTCTCAAAATCTGCTCTGGTTAGAGTGCGGCATGTCAGTTGGTAGAGTGGAGGAGAGGTGAAAAATCCGCCTGAAAATTTCTCGATCGCATCGCCCTCATGACCAAACGATAAGAGATAGGAGATTGAAATTTGGTCAGATTGTAAACAGTTTTCCTGGGATTCAAATGAATCCAAGATTGAAGACCTAGCTCTTTCTGAAGTGAAATGGCAGGCAGTAGTTTAGACCAAAGTTGCACCGTTCTCTCCATAAGAACCAATGTAAACTGGATCATCTGCCTCATGGAGGGATAGTGTTTTTTAAATCGCTGTAACTCGGTCATTTCTCACAATATTTGGAAAATAATTACATTTCTGGTTAGCCACAGCCTTCCTCTCGCTCACGGTCATTTCGGTTTTCAGCTAGCATTAACGGTTAGCCCACAATTAGCGCCAGAACGAGACGTTGCGCGCTGCTGCTGAGAAGCACTTTTCTGCTGTCTGTGGCAGGCACCGTTGCTATGGTGGCCCATAGCAACCGCCCTTACACACGCGCAGGCATGCTCCCACGCACACACACAGACTCATTGGTGTGCCACACCCACCTTCACACCCAATACCTCCACAGGAGCTGCATTTCAGCCTGAAAATCAGTTCAACCTCTCAGCTTCACACAGCCTTTAGAGCAGGGGTGTCAAACTCAGTTCCAACACACCTGATTCAAATGATCAGGCTCGTTATCAGGCTTCTGCTGAGCTTGATGATGAGCTGATTATTTGAAACAGGTGTGTTGGAAGAGGGAAAGATCTAGAACATAGAGGATAGTTGACCTCCAGGAACTGAGTTTGACACCCCTGCTTTAGAGTAACTCCAATCCAAATGTTGACCAGGTGAGATCTTCCTTTCTTTACCTTTCAAAATAAAAGCACAGCACAATTTCAAAATAAAAGCCAGCTATGGGCCTGAAAACACCAGTTAAACCTCTCAGCTTCACACAGCCTTTACAATAACTCCAATCCAAATTTTGACCAGGTGAGATCTTCCTGTCTCTGCCTTTCAAAATACAAGCACAGCACAATTTCTAAATAAAAGCCTGCGACAGACTGGAAATGCCAGTTCAACATCTCAGCTTCACACAGCCTTTAGAACAGGGGTGTCAAACTCAGTTCCAACACACCTGATACAAATGATCAGGCTCGTTATCAGGCTTCTGCTAAGCTTAATGATAGCTAATCATTTGAATCAGGTGTGTTGTAAGAAGGAAACATCTAGAACACAGAGGATTGTGGTCCTCCAGGAACTGAGTTTGACACCCCAGCTTTACAGTAACTCCAATCCAAATTTTGACCAGGTGAGATCTTCCTGTCTCTGCCTTTCAAATTAAAAGCACAGCACAATTTGCCAGTTCAACCTCTCAGCTTCACACAGCCTTTAGAGTATCTCCAATCCAAATTTTGACCAGGTGAGATCTTCATGTCTCTGCCTTTGAAAATAAAAGCACAGCACAATTTTAAAATAAAAGTCTGTGACGGACCAGAAAATATCACCAAAACCTCTCAGCTTCACACAGCCGTTAGAATAAATACGCCTCTCCGGACATGCACACATCCCGAGCCCCTCCCACGATTTCCGCGAGCGGGAATTGTCTAGTTATTCCTAACGTTTCCGCCGTTTTTCGGTCGCTAACTCGTCCTAGGGCTTTGAGAAAACCAAAGCAAATTATATATCAAAACGTGCGGCTTCATCGGGAATCCCGGGCTATGACTTTTCTAAGAAATTCCTCATTTTTTCGCAGAATTATTCGCAAAAAACTACGAAAAAAGTCCCATTGAAAATGAATGGGGAGTGAAAAAAATCGGCTGAAAAAATCCACTTTTTTCCAAACGCCACTGCTTCGCCATACGTTCACCCAGAAACTTCATTTAACCATCAAAATGCAGTGATTTTTCTTGTCTCCGCAGGAATGTAGTTTATGTCAGGCTGAGATTTACAGTTTTTGATCAGTGAGTCCTCAAAAAAGTGAAAATTCTCAAAATCTGCTCTGGTTAGAGTGCGGCATGTCAGTTGGTAGAGTGGAGGAGAGGTGAAAAATCCGCCTCAAAATTTCGCGATCGCATCGCCCTCACGACCAAACCATAAATGGTAGGGGAATGAAATTTGGTCAGATTGTAGACAAATTTCCTGGGATTCAAATGAATCCAAGTTTGAAGACCTAGCTCTTTCTGAAGTGAAATGGCAGGCAGCAGTTTAGACCAAAGTCGCACCGTTCTCTCCATTAGAACCAATGTAAACTGAATCCTCTGGCTGATGGAGGGACAGTGTTTTTTAAATCGCTGTAACTCGGTCATTTCTCACAATATTTGGAAAATAATTACATCTATGGAAAGCCACGGCCTTCCTCTCGCTCACGGTCATTTCGGTTTTCAGCTAGCATTCACGGTTAGCCCACAATTAGCGCCAGAACGAGACGTTGCGCGCTGCTGCTGAGAAGCACTTTTCTGCTGTCTGTGGCAGGCACCGTTGCTATGGTGGCCCATAGCAACCGCCCTTACACACGCGCAGGCATGCTCCCACGCACACACACAGACTCATTGGTGTGCCACACCCACCTTCACACCCAATACCTCCACAGGAGCTGCATTTCAGCCTGAAAATCAGTTCAACCTCTCAGCTTCACACAGCCTTTAGAGCAGGGGTGTCAAACTCAGTTCCAACACACCTGATTCAAATGATCAGGCTCGTTATCAGGCTTCTGCTGAGCTTGATGATGAGCTGATTATTTGAAACAGGTGTGTTGGAAGAAGGAAACATCTAGAACATAGAGGATAGTGGACCTCCAGGAACTGAGTTTGAGACCCCTGCTTTACAGTAACTCCAATCCAAATTTTGACCAGGTCAGATCTTTCTGTCTCGGCCTTTCAAAATAAAAGCACAGCACAATTTCAAAATAAAAGCCTGCGATGAACCCGAAAACGCCAGTTTAACCTCTCAGCTTCACACAGCCTTTCGAGCAGGGGTGTCAAACTCAGTTCCAACACACCTGATTCAAATGATCAGGCTCGTTATCAGGCTTCTGCTGAGCTTAATGATGAGCTAATCATTTGAATCAGGTGTGTTGTAAGAAGGAAACATCTGGAACACAGAGGATAGTGGTTCTCCAGGAACTGAGTTTGAGACCCCTGCTTTACAGTAACTCCAATGCAAATGTTGACCAGATGAGATCTTGCTGTCTCTGCCTGTCAAAATAAAAGCACAGCACAATTTCAAAATAAAAGCCTGCGATTGGCCTGAAAACACCAGTTCAACCTCTCAGCTTCACACAGCCTTTACAATAACTCCAATCCAAATTTTGACCAGGTGAGATCTTCCTGTCTCTGCCTTTCAAAATTACTTTACAGCACAATTTGCCAGTTAAACCTCTCAGCTTCACACAGCCTTTAGAGTAACTCCAATTGAAATTTTGACCAGGTCAGATCTTCCTGTCTCTGCCTTTCAAAGTAAAAGCACAGCACAATTTCAAAATAAAAGCCTGCGATTGGCCTGAAAACACCAGTTCAACCTCTCAGCTTCACACAGCCTTTACAATAACTCCAATCCAAATTTTGACCAGGTGAGATCTTCCTGTCTCTGCCTTTCAAAATTACTTTACAGCACAATTTGCCAGTTAAACCTCTCAGCTTCACACAGCCTTTAGAGTAACTCCAATTGAAATTTTGACCAGGTCAGATCTTCCTGTCTCTGCCTTTCAAAGTAAAAGCACAGCACAATTTCAAAATAAAAGCCTGCGACAGACTGGAAACGCCAGTTAAACCTCTCAGCTTCACACAGCCTTTACAGCAGGGGTGTCAAACTCACTTCCAACACACCTGATTCAAATGATCAGGCTCGTTATCAGGCTTTTGCTGAGCTTAATGATAGTGTATCATTTGAATCAGGTGTGTTGTAAGAAGGAAACATCTAAAACATAGAGGATAGTGGTCCTCCAGAAACTGAGTTTGACACCCCTGCTTTAGAGTAACTCCAATCCAAATGTTGACCAGGTGAGATCTTCCTGTCTTTCCCTTTCAAAATAAAAGCACAGCACAATTTCAAAATAAAAGCCTGCGATGGGCCTGAAAACACCAGTTAAACCTCTCAGCTTCACACAGCCTTTAGAGCAGGGGTGTCAAACTCAGTTCCAACACACCTGATTCAAATGATCAGGCTCGTTATCAGGCTTCTGCTGAGCTTGATGATGAGCTGCTTATTTGAATCAGGTGTGTTGTAAGAAGGAAACATCTAGAACATAGAGGATAGTGGACCTCCAGGAACTGACTTTGACACACCTGCTTTAGAGTAACTCCAATCCAAATGTTGACCAGGTGAGATCTTCCTGTCTTTGCCTTTCAAAATAAAAGCACAGCACTATTTCAAAATAAAAGCCTTCGACGGACTGAAAGCGCCAGTTAAACCTCTCAGCTTCACACAGCCTTTTGAGTAACTCCAATCTAAATTTTGACCAGGTGACATCTTCCTGTCTCTGCCGTTCAAAATAAAAGCACAGCACAATGTCAAAATAAAAGCCTGCAAGGTACTGGAAATGCCTGTTAAACCTCTCAGCTTCACACAGCCTTTACAGTAACTTAAATCCAAATGTTCACCAGGTGAGATCTTCCCATCTCTTCCTTTCAAAATAAAAGCACAGCACAATTTCAAAATAAAAGCCTGCGATGGACGGACTGGAAAACGCCAGTTAATCCTCTCAGCTTCACACAGCCTTTACAGTAACTCCAATCCAAATTTTGACCAGGTGAGATCTTGCTGTCTCTTGCTTTCAAAATAAAAGCACGGAACAACTTCAAAATAAATGCCTGTTATGGGCTGGAAAACGCGGAAATACGCCTCTCCGGACATGCACACATCCCGAGCCCCTCCCACGATTTCCGCGAGCGGGAATTGTCTAGTTAGGGGCTCGGGCTTCGACACGAGCCACTCTCCTCTCCATTGCAAAGCAATGGGAGGAGAGTGGCTCGTGGCGAAGCCACGAGCCACTATTGTTCTCCTGTGAAAAAAGCGTTTATTATTCTTCACGTTTCCGCCGTTTTTCGGTCGCTAACTAGTCCTAGGGCTTTGAGAAAATCAAAACAAATTATATATCAAAACGTGCGGCTTCATCGGGAATCCCGGGCTATGACTTTTCTAAGAAATTCGTCATTTTTTCGCAGAATTATTCGCAAAAAACTGCGAAAAAAGTCCCATAGAAAATGAATGGGGAGTGAAAAAAATCGGCTGAAAAAATCCACTTTTTTCCAAACGCCACTGCTTCGCCATACGTTTACCTAGAAACTTCATTTAACCATCAAAACGCAGTGATTTTTCTTGTCTCCGCAGGAATGTATTTTATGTCAGGCTGAGATTTACAGTTTTTGATCAGTGAGTCCTCAAAAAAGTGAAAATTCTCAAAATCTGCTCTGGTTAGAGTGCGTGATGTCAGTTGGTAGAGTGGAGGAGAGGAGAAAAATCCGCCTGAAAATTTCACGATCGCATCGCCCTCACGACCAAACGATAAGAGTTAGGAAAATGAAATTTGGTCAGATTGTAGACAAATTTCCTGGGATTCAAATGAATCCAAGTTTGAAGACCTAGCTCTTTCTGAAGTGAAATGGCAGGCAGCAGTTTAGACCAAAGTCGCACCGTTCTCTCCATAGGAACCAATGTAAACTGAATCATCTGCCTCATGGAGGGACAGTGTTTTTTAAATCGCTGTAACTCGGTCATTTCTCACAATATTTGGAAAATAATTACATTTCTGGTTAGCCACAGCCTTCCTCTCGCTCACGGTCATTTTGGTTTTCAGCTAGCACTCACGGTTAGCCCACAGTTAGCGCCAGAACGAGACGTTGCGCGCTGCTACTGAGAAGCACTTTTCTGCTGTCTGTGGCAGGCACCGTTGCTATGGGGGCCCATAGCAACCGCTCTTACACACGCGCAGGCATGGTCGCACGCACACACACAGACTCATTGGTGTGCCACACCCACCTTCACACCCAATACCTCCACAGGAGCTGCATTTCAGCCTGAAAACCTCTCACCTTCACACAGCCTTTACAGCAGGGGTGTCAAACTCACTTCCAACACACCTGATTCAAATGATCAGGCTCGTTATCAGGCTTTTGCTGAGCTTAATGATAGTGTATCATTTGAATCAGGTGTGTTGTAAGAAGGAAACATCTAAAACATAGAGGATAGTGGTCCTCCAGAAACTGAGTTTGACACCCCTGCTTTAGAGTAACTCCAATCCAAATGTTGACCAGGTGAGATCTTCCTGTCTTTCCCTTTCAAAATAAAAGCACAGCACAATTTCAAAATAAAAGCCTGCGATGGGCCTGAAAACACCAGTTAAACCTCTCAGCTTCACACAGCCTTTAGAGCAGGGGTGTCAAACTCAGTTCCAACACACCTGATTCAAATGATCAGGCTCGTTATCAGGCTTCTGCTGAGCTTGATGATGAGCTGCTTATTTGAATCAGGTGTGTTGTAAGAAGGAAACATCTAGAACATAGAGGATAGTGGACCTCCAGGAACTGACTTTGACACACCTGCTTTAGAGTAACTCCAATCCAAATGTTGACCAGGTGACATCTTCCTGTCTTTGCCTTTCAAAATAAAAGCACAGCACAATTTCAAAATAAAAGCCTTCGACGGACTGAAAGCGCCAGTTAAACCTCTCAGCTTCACACAGCCTTTTGAGTAACTCCAATCTAAATTTTGACCAGGTGACATCTTCCTGTCTCTGCCGTTCAAAATAAAAGCACAGCACAATGTCAAAATAAAAGCCTGCAAGGTACTGGAAATGCCTGTTAAACCTCTCAGCTTCACACAGCCTTTACAGTAACTTAAATCCAAATGTTCACCAGGTGAGATCTTCCCATCTCTTCCTTTCAAAATAAAAGCACAGCACAATTTCAAAATAAAAGCCTGCGATGGACGGACTGGAAAACGCCAGTTAATCCTCTCAGCTTCACACAGCCTTTACAGTAACTCCAATCCAAATTTTGACCAGGTGAGATCTTGCTGTCTCTTGCTTTCAAAATAAAAGCACGGAACAACTTCAAAATAAATGCCTGTTATGGGCTGGAAAACGCGGAAATACGCCTCTCCGGACATGCACACATCCCGAGCCCCTCCCACGATTTCCGCGAGCGGGAATTGTCTAGTTATTCCTAACGTTTCCGCCGTTTTTCGGTCGCTAACTCGTCCTAGGGCTTTGAGAAAACCAAAGCAAATTATATATCAAAACGTGCGGCTTCATCGGGAATCCCGGGCTATGACTTTTCTAAGAAATTCCTCATTTTTTCGCAGAATTATTCGCAAAAAACTACGAAAAAAGTCCCATTGAAAATGAATGGGGAGTGAAAAAAATCGGCTGAAAAAATCCACTTTTTCCAAACGCCACTGCTTCGCCATACGTTCACCCAGAAACTTCATTTAACCATCAAAATGCAGTGATTTTTCTTGTCTCCGCAGGAATGTAGTTTATGTCAGGCTGAGATTTACAGTTTTTGATCAGTGAGTCCTCAAAAAAGTGAAAATTCTCAAAATCTGCTCTGGTTAGAGTGCGGCATGTCAGTTGGTAGAGTGGAGGAGAGGTGAAAAATCCGCCTCAAAATTTCGCGATCGCATCGCCCTCACGACCAAACCATAAATGGTAGGGGAATGAAATTTGGTCAGATTGTAGACAAATTTCCTGGGATTCAAATGAATCCAAGTTTGAAGACCTAGCTCTTTCTGAAGTGAAATGGCAGGCAGCAGTTTAGACCAAAGTCGCACCGTTCTCTCCATTAGAACCAATGTAAACTGAATCCTCTGGCTGATGGAGGGACAGTGTTTTTTAAATCGCTGTAACTCGGTCATTTCTCACAATATTTGGAAAATAATTACATCTATGGAAAGCCACGGCCTTCCTCTCGCTCACGGTCATTTCGGTTTTCAGCTAGCATTCACGGTTAGCCCACAATTAGCGCCAGAACGAGACGTTGCGCGCTGCTGCTGAGAAGCACTTTTCTGCTGTCTGTGGCAGGCACCGTTGCTATGGTGGCCCATAGCAACCGCCCTTACACACGCGCAGGCATGCTCCCACGCACACACACAGACTCATTGGTGTGCCACACCCACCTTCACACCCAATACCTCCACAGGAGCTGCATTTCAGCCTGAAAATCAGTTCAACCTCTCAGCTTCACACAGCCTTTAGAGCAGGGGTGTCAAACTCAGTTCCAACACACCTGATTCAAATGATCAGGCTCGTTATCAGGCTTCTGCTGAGCTTGATGATGAGCTGATTATTTGAAACAGGTGTGTTGGAAGAAGGAAACATCTAGAACATAGAGGATAGTGGACCTCCAGGAACTGAGTTTGAGACCCCTGCTTTACAGTAACTCCAATCCAAATTTTGACCAGGTCAGATCTTTCTGTCTCGGCCTTTCAAAATAAAAGCACAGCACAATTTCAAAATAAAAGCCTGCGATGAACCCGAAAACGCCAGTTTAACCTCTCAGCTTCACACAGCCTTTCGAGCAGGGGTGTCAAACTCAGTTCCAACACACCTGATTCAAATGATCAGGCTCGTTATCAGGCTTCTGCTGAGCTTAATGATGAGCTAATCATTTGAATCAGGTGTGTTGTAAGAAGGAAACATCTGGAACACAGAGGATAGTGGTTCTCCAGGAACTGAGTTTGAGACCCCTGCTTTACAGTAACTCCAATGCAAATGTTGACCAGATGAGATCTTGCTGTCTCTGCCTGTCAAAATAAAAGCACAGCACAATTTCAAAATAAAAGCCTGCGATTGGCCTGAAAACACCAGTTCAACCTCTCAGCTTCACACAGCCTTTACAATAACTCCAATCCAAATTTTGACCAGGTGAGATCTTCCTGTCTCTGCCTTTCAAAATTACTTTACAGCACAATTTGCCAGTTAAACCTCTCAGCTTCACACAGCCTTTAGAGTAACTCCAATTGAAATTTTGACCAGGTCAGATCTTCCTGTCTCTGCCTTTCAAAGTAAAAGCACAGCACAATTTCAAAATAAAAGCCTGCGATTGGCCTGAAAACACCAGTTCAACCTCTCAGCTTCACACAGCCTTTACAATAACTCCAATCCAAATTTTGACCAGGTGAGATCTTCCTGTCTCTGCCTTTCAAAATTACTTTACAGCACAATTTGCCAGTTAAACCTCTCAGCTTCACACAGCCTTTAGAGTAACTCCAATTGAAATTTTGACCAGGTCAGATCTTCCTGTCTCTGCCTTTCAAAGTAAAAGCACAGCACAATTTCAAAATAAAAGCCTGCGACAGACTGGAAACGCCAGTTAAACCTCTCAGCTTCACACAGCCTTTACAGCAGGGGTGTCAAACTCACTTCCAACACACCTGATTCAAATGATCAGGCTCGTTATCAGGCTTTTGCTGAGCTTAATGATAGTGTATCATTTGAATCAGGTGTGTTGTAAGAAGGAAACATCTAAAACATAGAGGATAGTGGTCCTCCAGAAACTGAGTTTGACACCCCTGCTTTAGAGTAACTCCAATCCAAATGTTGACCAGGTGAGATCTTCCTGTCTTTCCCTTTCAAAATAAAAGCACAGCACAATTTCAAAATAAAAGCCTGCGATGGGCCTGAAAACACCAGTTAAACCTCTCAGCTTCACACAGCCTTTAGAGCAGGGGTGTCAAACTCAGTTCCAACACACCTGATTCAAATGATCAGGCTCGTTATCAGGCTTCTGCTGAGCTTGATGATGAGCTGCTTATTTGAATCAGGTGTGTTGTAAGAAGGAAACATCTAGAACATAGAGGATAGTGGACCTCCAGGAACTGACTTTGACACACCTGCTTTAGAGTAACTCCAATCCAAATGTTGACCAGGTGAGATCTTCCTGTCTTTGCCTTTCAAAATAAAAGCACAGCACTATTTCAAAATAAAAGCCTTCGACGGACTGAAAGCGCCAGTTAAACCTCTCAGCTTCACACAGCCTTTTGAGTAACTCCAATCTAAATTTTGACCAGGTGACATCTTCCTGTCTCTGCCGTTCAAAATAAAAGCACAGCACAATGTCAAAATAAAAGCCTGCAAGGTACTGGAAATGCCTGTTAAACCTCTCAGCTTCACACAGCCTTTACAGTAACTTAAATCCAAATGTTCACCAGGTGAGATCTTCCCATCTCTTCCTTTCAAAATAAAAGCACAGCACAATTTCAAAATAAAAGCCTGCGATGGACGGACTGGAAAACGCCAGTTAATCCTCTCAGCTTCACACAGCCTTTACAGTAACTCCAATCCAAATTTTGACCAGGTGAGATCTTGCTGTCTCTTGCTTTCAAAATAAAAGCACGGAACAACTTCAAAATAAATGCCTGTTATGGGCTGGAAAACGCGGAAATACGCCTCTCCGGACATGCACACATCCCGAGCCCCTCCCACGATTTCCGCGAGCGGGAATTGTCTAGTATATGAATACAAGCCAGTGCATATGTCTTCTCATATCAGGGGAGATGAGGTTGAGGTTATGATACAATGTACAGTGGTGTGTATGGAACGCACAGCCAAGAACAAACCTACAGATTCTATTGAAAGCAATGTTTAACAGGGATAAATCAGATTTGGAAGCAATTAGATAGACAACATCACAGTAGTCAAATAGAGGAAATAGAAGTTGCATAGCAAGTTTCTTCCTTATGTTGAACGTAAAACAGTGACGAGAACGATAGAGGGTACTCAGACCAAAGTTAAAGGGGAACTTTTGTGTGTCGAAATCGCGATTTCGGAACGAGATTTGCTTTCTAGCATCCTGAGCTTTGGATACAGACGACAACAAATAGCGATCGCCAGGTAATGTGGAGGTTTTCGTTCACTTCTCATCTCTAGTATGTTGTGGGACACTCATTGAGACTATCCGAGCCGGTCAGTGTGGGGAAAAAAGCACGTTAGGGCGGACTTTGACACTTTAAGTAAAGCCGTGGCTGTAGAATGATTAGGTCTGAAACCAGATTGAAGAGGTGTAAGAATGCTGTTACTACTAAGATAGGAGGAGAGTTGGTTAAAAATTATTTTCTCAAATATTTTGGCTACCGAGCATAGCATTGAAATAGGCCTATAGTTGTTGCAGTTCAGCTGATCACCACTTTTAAAAACTGGGATGATTTTAGAGTATTTCCAGATAAGTGGAAGTTCACTGGTGACAAGAGACAGGTTGAACAAGTCGGCCAGTGGATAAATGATAATATCGGATTCGGCAGCAAGTTTGAGAAATCGAATTTCAACCCCATCAAGTCCAGGACCACAACCCACTTTGGATTCACCAACGACTTTCCTCACTTCCGTTGGTAATATTTTTCGTAAAGAGAAGGAGCTAGCACAAGGTGGGGTATTAACAGGAAAAAAAGGGGTTGACTGATGGTCAGAGTGAAGCAAAGAACAGACAGAAGAGAAATGATTAATAAAGACCTGGGAAATAGATAAAGGATCTTGCAAAATATTGCCATCAACCTTTATTTGAGTCAAGGAATGTTTTTCCGATATGTTAGTAATTGTTTTGATTTTCCTCCAAAATTCTTTAGGATTTTTAAAATCACCAGTCAGATTTTCTTTATAGTAATTGGCTTTAGCATTGGAGGTTTTGGTTTTGCTTAAGTTTCTCAACTTCCTGTATGTTTCCCAGTCAGCAGCATCTCTCGTCCGTTGGTATATCGCCCAGGCTTTATCCCAGTGAATACTGCTGCACATGGAGAGCTGTGAATGTGGAAGTTATTTCTGCTGTACATTACAATTTCTGTTATTTGAAAGTGAAGCTTTAGACCCACAGTGGCTCCTTGTTTGTCCTCATGTTGTCAGACTCCATCAACCTCTAGCTGTAATCACCTATAAATGATTCAGTTATGGTTGCTGCTCCTGCTGTCATGACGTGTAAATAATAGATTTTTTTGACACTTTCCTTCCAGTGCTACTTACACCAGTGTCTGCTCTCTCTCTGCCTTCATCCGTCTTGTTTTTCTAATTTCTTATTCTATCATTTTTAAGACCCCGTCAGAGGTGTCGGCTTATGTTTCGAGGGAGTCTGTGGAACAAGCAGCTATATGTCAACACATCAGTGTGGGCGGCATGGCTCAGTGGGTAGAGTGGCCGTCTTGCAACCGAAGGGTTGCCGGTTCGATCCTCGGCCCGTCGTGCTCATGTCGAGGTGTCCCTGAGCAAGACACCTAACCCCTAATTGCTCCTGGTGGGTTGTGGTTAGCGCCTTGCATGGCAGCTTCCGCCATCAGTGTGTGAATGGGTGACTGTGATGTATCATGTAAAGCGCTTTGGGTACCTTGCAGGTATAGTAAAGCGCTATATAAATACAGACCATTTACTGTAATAGTTCTTTGGAGGAGAGTTGTTAAGAAATGTGAAATGTTGCAGTTTCATGAAAAATACAAGGAGACAGGGTATAATGATTTGAGCCTTTCAGTGCTAGGTGGCAGTCACATTAATGAATGTCACTGGCAGAAACAACCCGGTCTCACGGGGATTCGTGAAACTGTCACGTAAATTTTTGTTTCGGTTTCGTGCGCACCAACACGATTTCGTCATGTTTTTCGTGCCGCTCACCACGAAATGTTTTTCGTGTTGCTCACAACGAAACCCGCTGTGGTAATCACATCTGAAAGTGGTTTATACCGGCGGATTCATGGCGATCTAAGCTGTCCATCGGCGTATACTGCTTGTGTGATCGCGTTTGCGGCCATCGGACATTCTTGAAATTCCTATGCAAATTGGTAAGTGTACCACCGGGTTATGGTTAGGTTATGGTTAGGTTATGGTTAGGGTTATGGTTAGGGTTTTGGTTAGGGACGATGTCATGCAAAATATAGCGTTGGATTCGCCACGGTTTTACATTAAAAATATAATATACCCATTCGTTTGAAATACGTTCTGAGTGGCACGAAAAGTCCGCTGTTTAAAATACATTGGTGCGCATTTCGTGGTGAGCGGCACGAAAAACATGACGAAATTGTGTTGGTGCGCACGAAACCGAAACAAAAATTTACGTGACAGTTTCACGAATCCTCGTGCGATCGGGCTGGCAGAAAATAGTCACTGATTTTGTCCACTGACAAAACTTAGTTTTTATTTCAACGTTCAAATAATTTTAAAAATCTCTAGTAGATAATAATAAGAAGAAAAACAGTCAGAGAGTGCAGCACTCCCCCAAGGCTGTTCATTCTCCCATATGGCATTGTCAGAAATGCTACTTTTTTTGAGGAATGCAGCATTGTTTATTAGTTTTTGATGATCAGAAATCATGGAAACGTAGAATGTGACCATTTAATATAGATGTACCCACAAACAAAATAAATTTGCACTGAGCACAGGTGTGTGTTATGCATGTGTACACTATGTACAGATACCAAATCACCTAAATATGTATCGGGCGGTGGGAATTAATGATACTCAGAAACACCTCCACTATGTAATGAATTGTTTCTTGTATCATTTCCCACGGATAAGTCCTGATACGTCTGCAACAGTGGATTTCTAGTAGGATCCCAATCATGTGATCGTCAGCAGGCAGCTGATGTAGTATTCACTTATTGTCATAGTTATAGTGACGCTGTGCCACTATCTCACTATGATGCAGTAATCTTTAACAAATCCATGGGTCCAGACTGTAAGCCGCATCAGTGTTTTGAGCATCATTTGTGTTCCTGGCACATGCACAGTTGACGAACTTGCAACGTTTTCAGTCCACACTGAATAGTGAATCCTTACGTATCCGTCTTCTCTTGCCATCAGGGTGAAATGCCACGCAGTTGATTGAGCCGAAATGACCTTTTGGTCATTTCTGAACTTTCCTGAAAATTTCATCCAAATCTGTTAGTCCATTTTAGCCCATAGATGGGGCTATTGCAGTAGTTGAGTTGGAGATGATGAAGGTGTGGATCAGGGTTTCAGCTGTATTGAAGGAGCGAGATGGCCGTAGACAAGCAATGTTTTCACATGAAAAAAGGCTGTTTTAGTGACGCATTTGATGTGCTGTTCGAAAGCGGAGTGGGTGTCAATGATTAGTCCAGGGTGGCAGGTGTGAGAGGAGAGGAGGGAGTCAGGGATGAGCTGTCAACAGTGAGGCAGCAGGAATGGACGGACTGGGTGAGAGATTTGAGGCCAGTGATCATGAGGTCAGATTTGTTACAGTTGAGTTGAAGGTAGTTACTTTGCATCCAGGATTTTATTCCAGAGGCAGTTTGAGAGGGTGGAGGAGGAGGTGGAATTGATGGAAATGTATAGCTGGATGTCATTGGCGTAGCAGTGGAGCAGGAGACTGTGGCGATGGATGATGTTATCAGTAAATATAATTAATGTCCACACAAAAGCCTGTCACAATTCTTACTTAAGCACCTGACTGAAGTTTTTTAAGCTGACTGCGATCACTTTGCAGAAACAGATGGATGAAACTAACAGAAATGTCACTATTTCAACAGCATTTTCCACCGTTTGCTTCTTATGCTTTGTTTAATTGACACCAACTGTACATCTTGCCGAGCCTAACCTTTAATATTCCCCTGACTGCATTTTGGTGAGCACCTATTGCCAATGATGTCTGTGGCTCAACACCACAACACTGCTATGGGCACACTTTAGTTTAAGTCAAATGTAAAAGCAGAGTCTAATAACATGGAGGAGAATTTATTGGATGTGTAGCAAAAAGGTTGTGCTCAAAATACCACTAATGTAAAAATGTGAACTAACAGAGGCCTAAAATGAACAGAAAAAGGCAATTACCTCGTTAATTGCAACAATACAAATAATAGTGATAGCTTTGCCAACACAGGAAGAGAAGTGTGTAAACAGAGGCTGGACAACCATGCAGATGAAATAAAGTTTAATTGATTTAACAGGGGACTGAATAAATCATGTATTTCCCCTAAATAAAGTACACACTCCTTGAATTCATATGCAGTTTTACTTCCATAGCTTTAACCAGTTTGACCAGAACAGATCAGTGCCTCACAGCAGGAATGAGAGGCGATGATACTAACTAAAACAATATTTTAATTCCACTATACAAGAAGCAGATTGCAGTTAATCATGTTAATTGCATCCCTTTGCAGCGCATAAACAGATTTGTTTTTGCCGTATGAGTAATTTGTGCCAAATAAAACAAGCTGCTGTAGCACTGTCAGCACTCACTGCTGGGAAATCTGCATTCAGATTAAACATATCATATTGTATACAGGATAAGATCCAACATGTAAAAATATATTACAGTGATGATTACACTGTTGGATGTAATAGTGAATCTGAGGTTCAAAGCTCATTCTTGAACTCACTTCAAGGTTAGGAGCTGTTGTGGACTTTTCCATCGTTTAATGTGATCGTCCTTAGCTGATGGAGTCGCCACAGAGTTGTAGATGTTAACATGTTCATATGATGTTTTTTATATGCTGGAAATATCATTATTCTTCTTCAGAACTGGTCTCTGGTTCAAAAAGATATGGCTGAATAATTCCAACATGTCATTGTGTCATGTAGAGTACCAGAACAGTGGTTTAGGTGAGCTGGTGTGCTGGAGCTGCAGCGAGTGGCAGAATGGTGATCACAAAAAAAATCCTAATATATAATTCTGATATACAGACAGGAGTTTTTAGGGGTTTAATCAATGACCAGAGAGCGAGCTAGCTAGCTAGCTGTTTCATGAGCAGTGCGTCCCAGAAAAAGAAAAGAAAGCCAGAACATCTTCATTCACAAACCAGATACAGCTCCAGCTACTTCATTCATCTTGTTTTATAATCGTTTTCTGAAGCTATGATGAATGTTTTTTTGTACCGTCTGTGGCCATATGTACAGAAAATTCGCTGCCGTGGAAACGCACTCCAGCGTTATTCAGCTCAGCCTCTCCCTTTAACCTTTACACTTAAATGTAAGTGGATGATAAATGCTCTGCTAAAATATTCAATCAGACATGTATGAATGAGGATTTCTTTTCTGATTGCGTTCTGAAATGAATCGTGCGTGAAGTTAAAGCTACATTACATATTGCTGCATTTTCAACAAACGTGCACCTTTTGTTGATGTTTAGAAAATGACAAAGTCAAAATGACCCAAATTTGTGAAACCAATTCAGTTTATGCTCCATTTTCATTAAAGGGAAAGGATCAGTGTGTCTGTTGGGTTATGTGCACTCTGTGCCCTCGTTGGGATAATCATCCTATTTGACACAGTAAACCCATGACCGTTGTATCTTCCCCTTCTCATCCTACACAACATCTTTTTTACAAACAGATTTTATGCAACTCTCTCTCTCACACACATTCCTGGTTTCACTATCTTCCTGCCTCTAACCAGCCTCTCTCTCCTCCCCCCCAGTGAACTGAAGCAGGAGCTGGACGAGGAGGGCAGTCGCTGCCTCCTGCTGTCACGGCAGAGTTGCTTCAACCAGCGCTGCTGCATCCGCTGCTGCTCGCCCTTCACCTTCCTGCTCAACCCCAAACGCCAGTGCAGGGACTGCCACTACAACGTCTGCAAGGCCTGCCGGGTTTACAACAAGCAGGACAAAGCCTGGCTCTGCTCCGCCTGCCAGAAGAGCAGGTAAGGTCGGCGGTGGCGACTGGAAGTGCGGAGGTTTGGATACTGTGAGTGTGAGTGTGAGCTACACAAGGAGGCTAAGTTAAGGATAAAAGGCTGACAGTGACGTCAGAGGTTATTAGGGTTTTACTCTGCTGCTGGAGAGATGGATTTAGCACTTATCACACACACAACACAGTCAGTAAGACACAGTACTGGATGAAGTGTCCTCTGGCTGCAATGTTTGGACTAATGCAACATGACAGAGTGGAAGAGAGACAGACTTTTGAAGCTGGAGGTTGGGAGATGGGAAGCAACAGAAATTGGATTTTCAAAGGCAATTTTGCTTTCCTTCATTCAAGGGTTCTCTTCATGAACGCAGCAGTTGTTTCATGTTCCAGAAAACCTTTGGTGTACTATTCAGACGTGTACATTTTGTATCGATCACTGCATTCTCACAGTGTCCAACTTAGGGAATTTTAATATTTTAAATGCAGTCAATTTCTAGTTTACTCACTTAATGACCATGCCTATTGGAATAAATGAAATTTTCTAGTGATGAACATTCCTTGGGTTGAGATTTTCTTTTAAAGGTCAGATGGGCCTTTTTCCAAGAGAAGTAGTTTGTACAACAAATTGATGGCAAATGCCTTGAATGCTGTCTTGTACGAAGAGCTGAGAAGTTGAATAACGTCTTGTAGGATGCCGAGACACGACGGAAAAGGGACACAAGTAATTGAGTAAGATGGAAAAATCGAGCTTGAGACAAAAGTTGCAACCTGCTGCTTTTCTCACCTCCATGTGTCAAAAGATCTTTAGCAGTAATGTGGATGATCTTTTAAAAGCTGGAGGCAAGGAAAATCAGTTGTATCATCAGGACACATGGTCAGTTTGCTAGAAGAGCTGCAACAATTGATCAATTAGTTGTTGGCTATTAACTATTCTCACATCCAAGTAGAGTCTAAATTCTCTAATTACAGCTTCTTAAATGTGGATATTTTCTGGTTTCTTAGCTCTTCTGTGACAGTAAACTGAATATTTGTGTTGTGGACAAAGACATCTTGGTCTTCTGAGAAACACAGATTGACATTTTTACCTTTTTTAGACTCAGACATCTAATCGATTAATTAAAAAATAATTGTCAAATTAATTGATTTTTGAACTTCTACAGGACTGCAACTGACAGTTATTTGAAGTCTGTTCTATCAGCTTTGGAAACAAAAATAGCAATTGTGTGTGTGTGTGTGTGTGTGTGTGTGTGTGTGTGTGTGTGTGTGTGTGTGTGTGTGTGTGTGTGTGTGTGTGTGTCTATACCCTAAAAAAGTGGAATTAGAAAACGTATAATTATTGTAGTTACATATTTATATGTATATTTAGATATGTCTATATGTGACAGTGTCTTATGACGGTCAAATACTGCTTGTGAACCAAACTGCTGTTTGGGGTTAAGTAATATTTACTCCACCTCACTACAAACACATTGACTAAACCATCAGATTGTCAATGCTTGCCTCCATACATGTCAACAATTCCCTCATCACTCTCACCCCAACCAGTTGAGGCAGATGGCCGCCTTTCCTAAGCCTGGTTCTGGCAGAGGCTTTTCTTCTTCCCAGTAAAGAAAAGGTTTTTGGTTCCTTCCCACTGTTGCTTATTGCTTGGTCAAAAGGAAACTTTGGATTTGTTGGGCTCTCTTTTTAAAACTTGTCAAGTTTTAAGTTTTAAAATTCATGATTTTAGTGTTTTAAACAAATAACCACCACAGTGGAAATGCCTGAAGTTCCGTAGTACTTCTGCAGAGAAATATCCCAGAATATTCCGTCTCAGCTATCACGTTAATGACGAAGGTGCCAGTGGTTTTAATTGGTGATGAGGCTGTTTGAGAGAGAAGGGGCTGACAGGAGAGCTTAAAGCCTCCCTGACAGTTGTCTCTGGATGTGGATGCAGCAGGAGGAGTCTGACAGTAGGCGACACACGGAGACTTTGTGTGTCACCTCTGCTTCCTGTCAGCTGTACTGTACAGTTGATAGACTCACGCTGCCACTCTGAACAGATGGTAACTCATTAAACATGCTGACATGAATATCTGTGCAACTGTCACTCCTAAACACTCATTTTAACTCTACTTCATTTTAATATGAAATGAACTTAAAGACAAGACATGAGTGGAGCTATGGTAACTACTGTGCATAAATTAGGTCTGCATCGCAACACTGTTTGCTCTTTGAAGTGACACAAAGCTATAAACAGACATTTTTCTTGCATTTAAAGCCAAGTTGGGTAAATGTGTTAACTCAGTCTAATTTGTCTTTTGAATAATTGTAGAGTAATGAGATGGTCCCAGTGAGATGAGGTGGAGTGTTTGTGTGTTTGCTTCTGGTCCTTTTTAGGAGCGACTGACCTGAACTGTCCTGGCTGATTATCAGATCTGATGTTTAACATTTTTCTGATTATTGGTACCATTATTATTGCTAATAGAGTCCTGATGAAATACATTAATTAGTCTCTGTTGCTGCCGCCTCTTTCTCTGTGGTCTTGAGTGATTGGTTACAGGTCACAGATATCAACCTGTCAATACTAAAGGCTAAATTTAACAAAGTTATTTTAATTAGACAGATGTAAAACACAGCATTTCGATGAAATTTTGCATTTCTTGTATCATTTCTGATAAGTCCCCAGCGGTGGATTTGTTGAAAGATCGCAATTATGTGATCGTAACGTAGCGTTCATTTGTGTATAGGTGTTCACTACAGTAACTTGGTGGTTCCTTGGTGGAGTTGTAATGATTGCAATCAGTATCTTTCTTTCTTTCATTAGTGACTGAAAGATTGGGTAAACAAGGGACTAAATTAAACGTCCGTGGTAGCTTGTCTGGGATCACCCTTAGAGGTGGAAGGTCTGAGTAGAGTCAGCTGAGGTGGTTCAGGCGTTAGGATGCTTCCTGGGGTCTTACTTTGAAGGTTTGCCAGGTATGTCCAACTGAGAGAAAAATCCTTGGTCAGACCCAGAAATTGCTTGTGGGATTGTATATTTCATCTGGCCTAGGAACAGCTCAGGATTCCCCAGGAGGAAATGAAAAATGTTGCTGGGGAGATTGATGTTTGAAATCAGCTGCTAACTTGCTGCCACTGTGACATTACCCCAAAAAGTAGAAGGGAGTTGAAGGATGGAATTAATATCTACCACACACATTGGCTGTCCCCCGGTCCATCTAATACTAAACTATTGCATTTCACTATAACATTTTATATTCATGAGAAAATAAGAAACTGTCAAAGCTCTCAAAATCTTGCAACTGATATTGTGGTCTGATTTGTACCCATCAACTGTCATCACATTCTGTTTCAATGGTCTGGACATAAACAAAAGTACACATAAAGTTAGTCCATCCATCCGTCCCCTGCCTTCGCCCGAGTCAGCTGGGACAGGCTCCAGCACCCCCCCACGACAAAAAGTTAGTGACACACTAATTAATCTGAGCCAATTAAAGGCCATTTTGAGATAAAACTATGTGCTCATTATTTCATGAGGTTGGTAAACAAAAAAAAGCAGTGCCCGCCCCTCAAGTCAGTTTCACCACACTGGAGGTAATGTTAGCCGAGAGAAGATGTAAGACTTCAATTCCTGGCTCTAAAATGTATACTTTCTGTGTTATTATATTTATATTGGTATTTTAGCATGAAACTTGACTTATGTTAACTGAGAATTGTCGTGTTTGACCAATTAGACTGTCAGACAGGACCAAAACAAAACTAACAACAACAAAAACACAAGAAAAGCACTCAGAGAGCGCAGTACTCCTCCAAGGCTGCTCAGTCATTGCATAATTGTATCAAGTCCACTGTGGTCGACTTGTAGTAGCAATCATGTGATCATCAGCAGGCAGCTGACGTAGGGTTCACTTGTATTCATAGCTACAATGATGCCATGCCGCTATCTCGCAATGATGCTGAAATATTTAACAAATTAAATGACGGGACTCGTAAACACCCCCACAATTTAATCAGTTGTTCCTTGTATCATTTCTGACAGATAAGTCCCAATAAGTCCGCAGTAGTGCATTTGTAGTAGGATCCCAATCATGTGATCCTCAGCAGGCAGCTGACGTAGTGTTCACTTGTTGTCATAGTTACAGTGTGTCATGCCGCTATCTTGCATTGATACAGAAATCTTGAACAAATCTGTGGATCCAGACTAGAAGCCACATCACTGCCAGAATTTAATCACTTGGTCCTTGTGTCACTTCTGACCTTAAATGAAAATTTCATCCAAACCTGTTTGTCAATTTTTGAGTAATGTTGCGCACAGAGAAACAGACAGACGAAACCAACACTGATCGCCACATAAGTCCGCTGCGTTCCATGGCGGGGAGAAAAGTAACTGTGTGCCACTGTTGCTCTGGCAGGAGCAGTGTTTGGTGAACATCTATCACATTCACATTAAACAACAACTGGTAACTGTTTGGCCTAAATAACAAACATAGTATTTCACCTTACAGCTGTGGATAAACTGATAAACACTGTAGCTGCTAAAATCCAACAACATGATGTCTGCTTTATATATACTGGCCATCAGCGGCCCTGATTTTTACATATACAGCATATTTCATTTAAACACCCATATCCATTGGCCTCTACATGAAATGACATTTAGTCTCTACCAGGTTTGCGTGCTAGTTTTTTTTTTTTCTGACATGCAATTCAAGGTTCATTCTGAGACACTTGAGTGTGAAATATTCCCGTTACTCAGCGCCACTTTCTTCATGTGGATTAAGTAGCATCACTGTGGTTTGTTTGCTCTCACTTTACTGTGCACAGATCAGAAAATCTGCTCAATAGCAGCAACTGCATTGTTTTTACGCCTCACCTTCCTCATGCCAGAGGGAGCAGTCACAAGAACATGACAGTGTTGCTGTTTAATCTCCATCTATCCATTCAGTTCCAGTGTAGAGCTGCCGGCGTGAGGCCTTGTAGTCTTGTAGACATCAATGTGACGCAGTGTTGTGGCTGCACCAGCATCCACTCTGCCGTCTGGTCTCTTTGAATGAGCAGATAAACTCAAAGACGATGTGAATTGTCTGCCTGCTGACTCTCCTGTGAACCTTCTGCTTTATTATACAGCTGCAGACAAACAATATTTGCGACAAAATGGAATTTTACACTGCACAGCTTTTTGCAGTTGGATATATCAGTCTGAGTAGCTTTTCTTCCTAAAGAATAAACAGGGGCATCAGACTGTGTCCAAGTTATGCTGTACATTACTTTTATCACTGTCAAAAATCTTTTGTCTTTTACAGTAATGTAACTAGATGGCTGATGTAATGGCAATTAATTGACCACTATTGTGCATTTCTCATGCAGTTTAATACTCACACTGTATCTGCTTTCTCATCTGTTTCTGCCTTTATGAGTTTAAAGCTGCTGTCCGGAGTTTGAATCGCAGCGTCTCCCAGAACACTGTTGGTCCCACCCTCCCTCCCTCTGATTTTGCCCCTTTATTTGTGCACGCGCGCAGTACATGAGAGAAGTGCCCGGAGTGCTGCAGCATCTCGCCTGTTTTGCTGTTTTCCCCTCTTCTACATTTAGTACATTTAGTAAATAATAAAGGAATTACGTTAGAATGCTGTATTGAGTCTAACTTGTCCTAATACCAAAATAACATGAATCTGCTAGGACGAACGAGTAAAGTTTCAATATATGATTACACTCGTGTATCCCTCTCAATGGCGTTGTTTATCAAACTTAGTGCATTTACGCGTGTATATGTGTTAGATTGTTTATTTATTTCTATCTAGAGTTCAGAATTGCATGACTCCTCTGACGAAGAGTATGTCCCAGACGCCCCAACATCTTCCTCCAGAGGTCGGGCATCTAAACGAAGCCGTCAGGCGGGCTATGGAGGGCCGTGGTCGGGGAGCGAGGCGAGCACCCCGACCACGGCATCTAAACGAAGCCGTCAGCCGGGCTATGGATGCCGTGGTCGGGGAGCGACGCGAGCACCCCGAGCCAAAAAACGTCCTGCAGTCTCTTGGCCTGACAAGCCGTGGGATTGGTAACTTTTCTGGAAGTTGCTGAGCCCTGATGCTCTCTCCTCCACAAGTAAAACAAATGTGCGCGCGGTTGCGTAGTGCGTAGCTCGCCCACCTCTGCATGGGCTTGCTTGCTGTGCGCGTAACCGTTGATTGACAGCATGACAAAGCTGAAGCTCGAACTTGATTGGTCGGCAGCAACCGGCGCTTTTTGGAATAACATGGGGGTCTATGAGAGGAAGGCGGAGCTCAGGAATAAATTTTCATATCGCGTTATTCTAACATTATATTATAGTATCGAACTAGACTAACACATTTAAGCTTTGTTAAAAAATGATACATAGATTGAAAACAAACGGAAACTCCGGACAGCAGCTTTAATGTAATTCGGTGTGTTGGAAAGAATTTGTCATTTTACGAGTTTAAATTTTCTTGTCTGCTTAACAGTGGTATTTCAGATATTTAGGATCCTGTAATAATTCAGGGATTTGCCTGGTTGTGGGAATTTTCTGTTGTTCTATATTAATTCATTGTATTTAGACCTGCGTTTTTCAGTTGTAAATATTGCATTGTTATTTTTCTTCTGGATTTTTGATTTGTTTACTTTTATTTTGACAGTTTAGTGGTCCAGTTTCTTTGGTTCATACTTTTGAGGATATATATGATCTAGATTGTATTCTGCAGACTATTAGAAATGATCTCTTTTCTGCAGACCAATAGTTTTAGTACAGCAAAGTAATCCAGAAATCTGCTATTTTTACACATTTCTCACACTTAAAGGCATTAGAGGAGATTTAATTTCCTATGACTTTGAACGTAGCATGCGCATGTGCACATACAACCTCTTCCTCACTCCCCTCTAACCTCCCCCCCTTAACATTTACGAAGAAACGCCCCCCTCCAGAAACTTGCGTAGGACTCGTGAAGTTGTCTTTTACGGCTGGGTCCCCCTGGATCTTTATCTGCCATTATGTAAAAAAAGATGAGCAAAACAAGTCGCCAGCTAACTACGAAGCTATACCAAAGCAACACATACAGAAAACATGTAAGTCCAAGGCGTACGTAATCTACGTAACTAGGCCTGAGCCGGAAGATTTGTGATTGACAGGAAAGGGAGCAACCCAAACGCCTCGGTCCGAGCGCGTTGATTGGCTGATGTTTTTCAGGTCCTGCCATGTCCACAGTTATTTTTTTTATTTTTTATTCTTTTAGAGACCATACATACAAGTCCACTAAAGGTCAGTATATTCATTTTATGTGAATCAGACAAATTAAACAAAAAAAAACATCCTCCATAATGCCTTTAAATGTTCCAGGTCAAACTAATATTTATATATGTTGAATACTATTCAGCGATAACCCACAAGACACTATTTTATGATGGTTTATTGAAGAATGATTGAAAACGTATACCACGTATACCACCCCTATGAAAAAGTAAATGCCCCCCCAAACCTGATAACTGGTTGGTCCCTTGGCAGCAACAACTGCAGTTAAATGTTTGTTACAGCTTGAGATCAGTCTTTTACATCACCATGAAGGAATTTTGGTCTACTCTTTTCTCCAGAATAGTTTTAATTGAGTCACATTATATGGTTTTCTAGCATGAATTGTCCCTTTAAAGCATCTCAACTAGATTCAAGTTCGGACTTTGACTTGACAGATCCAAAACCTTCATTTTGTTCTTTTTGAGCCACTCAGAGATGGACTTGCTTGTGTGCTTTGGGTCATTGTCATGCTGCATTAACCATTTTTGTTGAGGTCATGAACTGATGGTGGATATTCTCCAGGAGGATTTTCTTATAGGGAACAGAATTCATGGCTCCATCAATGGGGATGGCTTGTGTGACGTCACGGACCACTTCCGTGTCCAAGCCGCGGCGCACCGAATGAAAACACAATGGCAGTAGCGAAAGAACCGGTCACCTTTTTCACTGTGACATCTTATTTTGCGAATTTTCCGAAGTCGGTAAAGCGAGGTCTTAACTCTTACAACTCAAACAGAGTTGTAAGAGTTAGTGTGCTGGCAGGTGGTTTTAAAGGGAAAGTGCAGGCGTCAATGAAAAGGAAAACGTACAGTGTTGAGGTGAGTAGCTAAGTAGCGTAAGCTAACAAACACAGGATGTCAGAAATAAAGCTAGCTTTATCATCTGTGTGAGGTTAAATGTCGTTTACTTGGCTTTGTTAGAGTTGTTATGTTAGATTTGAAAAGTATACTCTGAAGATTCCCAGCAGCACACTCTAGCGCTAACTTCTGCCGGGAGCACATGGCTAATTTGCATATGTAAATAACTACGCATCTCTTTACACTAATCATGAATCCATAACAGTTAAAATAATCTTAGCCAAACATTTTTAGCAAGTCAGTCCAAGTATTGGACTCAATTAAATCCAAGTCACATAGACCCATATCCTAGTCAAGTCGAGTATTTTGGGCAGATTGGTCAAGCAAGTCCAAGTCCCCAAAACTGGGACAAAAGTCTCCCTCGGCAGACTTTATTCTTATAAATTAAAAGTATAAACTTATTATCAGAGACTTTAATCTCGACCACTTTTAGTTTCTTTTGTAATGTGGCCCAAACACTCCTCATAACACAAAAAGACAACATAATTCAAGCGGCTAATACTAGCTAGCGCACGTTAGCTCCCGGCGCTAAATGTATTTTCTAAGATTAGAAATCCAACTTACCTTATCAGTGTCAGCCATCTTCTCTTCTCCTTTTCGTCCAGAGGAAAGTGGTAGAAAGATATCGTTTTATTTACATCATTTCTATTGTTGCAACACAGGACACAACACAGCACCATTATATCGTTGGTTTGTTAGGACACGGAAGTGACGTTTTTGGACATGATGACGTAGTTACGAGCCATCCCCATTATGACAAGTCGTCCAGGTCCTGTGGAAGCAAAGCAGCCTCAAACCATCACGCCACAACCACCATGTGTCACTGTTGGTATCAGGTTGTTCTTGTTGAATGTAGTATTAGCTTTACACCAGATGTAGTGGACCTATGTCTTCCAAAAAGTTCTATCTTTGATTCATCAGTCCACAAGATGTTATTCCAAAAATCTTGGGGATCATCTAAATATTTTTTGCAAACACTGGGCAAACCTTTACATTCTTTTTGGTTGGTAGTGGTTTGCACCTTGCAGCTCTCCATTTTCTCACAGCGTCTTCCTCATCATAGAATCATGTAGATTGACCTTAACTGAGGCCTGTGAGGCAGATCTTTTAATGTTTATCTGGGTTCTTTTGTGATCTCCTGGATTAGATATCGACGTGCTCTTTGAGAAATTTCGGTCGGCCAGCTACTCCTGGCAAGGTTCACCACTGTTCCATGTTTTCTCCATTTGTGAATAATTTCTCTTACTGTGGTTCTCTGGAGTCCCAGAATCTTAGCACTGGTTTTGTAACTCTCCAGACATATCTGTTCTTGAATCTCTTTTGATCGTGATACCATGTGTTGCTTTTTGAGACCCTTTGGCTACTTCACAGTGCCAGACAGGTTCTATTTAGTGATGCTTAGATTCAACAAACTTGGCAGTAATCATATGTAAGTGTGGCTGGTGAGATTAAACCTAACTGCCAAAGGAATTTGGTCATTTGATAGATTGTTAGCAATTATTTTTCCACATAGGGCAAGGTGGTCTGTACACCTTATTTCCTTCAAGAAATAAAATCATCATCTAACTGCATTTTGTTTTTTCTTGGGTTATCTTTGTCTTACATTAAAGTTTGTTTGATGATGATGGTGATTCCTCTCCTGTGTGATCTTGTGTGTATAGGTGTGCAAACAACACTTTTCTCCCAATTGGTATGCGGATTAAAGTGAGTGTTGCCACAGTTTTTAGATATATTCTGGATATATATTTCCATATACGTACTGAAAATGAAGCTGCAGTCTGTCTGTCTCTCAGGTTGTTGAAGACACAGTCGTTGGAGTGGTTCTACACCAATGTGAAGAAACGCTTCAAGAGATTTGGCAGCGCCAAAGTGCTGAAGACTCTCTACAGGAAGCACCTGGCAGAGCACAGTGCGCTTTCAGAGCTTACTGGTAAAATACTAGTACTTACTCATTATACAAGTTAAATGCTTATACTGAAAAGTTTTAGTTGAACTGTATGGATCTTAAAAATGTTGTCCCACATTGTTCCAAAACCTCTGAAGACTGTGAAGTCCATGTAGCATAGGATTCACTACATGTTCATCAAACCACTTAGTGACCCTTCATGTCATATAGATGGGGCATTGTCATCTTGGAAGAGGATTCCGTCAGGGCAGATACAGGTGATTAAACAGAACAACATTGTATTGATCATTGCAGTGATCCTTCAATCTAAAGGGACAGTTGGACCAAAAATATCCCCATACCAGATCCACCAGATCTTCTTAATGTATGACCAAGGGTTCAGTTTACTTAATCTTATACTTAGTCATATTCCAAGCGGAATGGGAACAAACAATGTGAATACAGTGAACCCTCGCTATAGCGCGGTTCACCTTTCACGGCTTCGCTGTTTCACGGATTTTTTTAGTGCCATTTTTTTTTAATGCTTTTTTTAAACAGTGCATTGTGTTCTGCATCCTGATTGGCTAAGGGACTGACCAACGTGAACAGTCTCCGCGCCTCGTCTCCTCTGCCATACAGGCCAGCGCTGCCTGCTGTGGAGCGCTGGATCATTTCTCTCCTTGGTCTCCATGTAGTGAGACACCCTGAAAGACGGAGCAGCCTTATTCTTTTCCCCCGCCGTCAACCGGACAGTGGACATGGTCCCCAGCCGTCTCTGGCCACCGCAGCCGCGTTCCCCAGGAGAAGAGCGCAGGAGCGAGCCTTCCCTACCCCCGACTGCTCCAATTGATTCAGCCGGCCCGCTCTCTGAGGCAAGAGTACCGCCGCGGCGTCCACCTGGCTGCAGCTGCAGCGCTCCCCCAAGTGCAGTATTGTATAATAACTGTAAAAAATAAAGCTGACTACTTCACGGATTTCACCTATCGCGGGTTCTTTTTGGAACGCAACCCCCGCGATAAACGAGGGTTCACTGTACTGTCTTTTTTTCACCACATCACAATGAAAAATACAAAGTAGACATTGAGGTACAGGTTTCAATGTCATCAGAGAAGAGAACAGTTTCGGTCTTCACAGCTGAATGAGAAGCAAACCCAGGCAGGGTTAGAGGCAACCGTGCTGAAAATGTAGTAGTACGATACAGTGCTTTGAATGGAAGTCCATAAGCTGCAGCATGTAGGTCTAGTCAGGGGCAAAGCAGCCGAGCGTCTCTGGGCCATTAGTTCAAGACTCTGATCTGATTGAACCGACAGGGGATTTCTGAGAATTATGTGTGTTTTGTGGGCGAGAGGTTGCTGGCTGCAGATGCTGCAGAGCTGTGACCCCTGTGGGAGGAGGATGGATGTGGGCTGACATCTGATGTAGGCAGCTCTGCTTTCATTCTCCACTCGCACACATTTTCATTTGTTTTTGACTGACCCGCACTGAAAACTCAGTTGCCAAATCAAATCTGACACTCATGGAAAGTCCCGCTGCAGTGTGAGCTGCAAGAATTACTACCAGGATAAATAGAGCTGACACTTGGAACTGAGTGCTGTGTGATTCTAAATTCTGCATGAGATTTGTGTAGCAGTGGAACATTCCCCTCAAGACTCTCCAGCCCAGCCCAGTTAGTCAACAATGCTCAGGGACAATCCTCTTCAAGACTAAAGCAAAAGAACAAAGTGACCCCGAGGAGCAGAGAAAAAAGGCAAGAAAGAGACAGACATGCATTGCAGGACGAATGCTGTAATCTAGTGTAGAAGTACAGAAAAAATTCTCTTGGTATCAAATGACAAATTATTTTTTCGATTCATTGTTTGTCAAAAACTGTGAAAGAAGTCAAATGCTACATGTGCACTGGATCCGTAAACTTTCTCTTTTATTTCGAAAACACTTCAGCAAAAAGTATTTCTGAAAGCATTTGAAGTGAGAAATATCCTGTGCAGTTGTTGAATCTGTCCTTGTTTTAGTGTAACAATGGATAGTTTAGACGTTTGATGATAGTTTTGCGATGTGTCGGATCTACGCATTCCGCTTCAAATTTGCCTAAAGTAGAAGTCGAGTCTACTTTATGCAAATGAGCTCCAGGAAGATGCACCAGATCACAGCTCAAAACACACCTTAACAGAACCAGCATGCAATGCAGTGCGTGTCACATCGACAACGAATTTGTATAAAAAATGTGCATGAATGTAGATGGACATATTGTTGTATATGTATTATAAATCATGTTCACTGTTTTCAATTTATTTTGAGGAAGCAGGAAGAATAGATTTGCAATTATTGTTGTAAGGAGAAGGGGTGGGATTAGATACGTTTCAACTTCTTTCCACTCTTTTTTGAGCAAGTTATTTATTGACTTTTGTTGTTACTTTGCCATGGAATGCGGTGGAGTTGTGTGATGATTGGCGTTGGTTTGTCTGTCTGTCGATGAAATTTTTAGGGAAGTTCAGAAATGGCACAAGGACCAAGTGATTAGATTTTGGCAGTGATGCAGCTTATGGTCTGGATCCACAGATTTATTTTAGATTTCTGTATCATTGCGAGATAGTGGCACGGCATCACTGTAACTATGACAACAAGTGAACACTACTTCTGCCTGCTGACAATTGCATGATTGCAATCCTACAACAAAATCGATCACTGCGGACTTATCTTGACTTATCCAATAGAAATGATGCAAGGAACAACTGATTAAATTGTGGGGGTGTTTCTGAGTCCCATCAATTCCCGCCACTCGCTACATTCAATTCGGTATCTGTGCATAACATACACATGCAAAACACACACCTGTGCTCAGCGCAAGGTCATTTTGTTTGTAGGTACATCTGTATTAAATGGCCGCATTCTATGTTGCCGTGATTTCTGATCATCAATAACTAAATAATAAGAGAATAATAATCTGAAAATGCCATATAAGAGAATGTACAGCCTTGGCAGAGTGCTGCGCTCTCTGAGTGCTTTTCTAGTTTCCTTTACTTTTTCTTTTTTGTTGCAACGTTTAAAATAAACTTTCAAAAATCTAATCAAATCAAAAATATATATTTTTTGGAATTGTCACTGATGCTTGAAATGAGTTTTTAGTAATGCCATTGCCACCATAAATTGATGCAAAAAGTTCACAAATTACTGCATAAACATCCAACAGAATGCAGGAAATGAAGTGTTTATTCAGAAATCTACACCCATGTACTAGCATGTTATGAAGTGAAAGAATACTTGTTACTGTCTGGTCAGTTTTAGGTTTTCTGGAAGATCTAAAGAGACTTTACTGCTGATGTTACTGTGCATTACGACTGACCTAAACCTGCTGTAATACACATTACACAAGAGTATCTGTCTGCTGCACAGTTTATCTACTCATGCCTGCCGCTGTCAGTTCCTGAGAGACTCACGCTGCCTTCAGGCTTACAGTGACCTTCGGCTGCTGTGTTTGTCATGTGTCTTTTATTTGTCCCTGTGCTGGGACAAATGTGTCCCGACTCATTACATGTTACAACACAGATGTCTGCACACGCATCTGTAAGGGTCACTGGAGCAAAGTCCCTGCTCTGCCCATAAACTCATTCTTTGCTATCAACTAATGTTTTTTTTTTTTTTTTTTGCTGCATTTTCAAAACACTCTACAGTTCAGTTCACTTGGTTTAAGTGCTGTCTTTACCCCTTAAAGTGATTGGAAGTGACCCTGTGTACTCCACTGTACTTTTGGGCCTGCTGCACACAGATCAGGACGCCTGGTAATGCCACACACGAGTTTGCTCTAATGCACTTATGCAACCACAAATGGCCGCATTGTTGCATGAATATTTACATGACATGGACACCGTTCAGAGCTGGAAGGAGAAACTCTCTGCAATTATCAAGATTCACCATCTCAAAGCTCAAACTTAAGAGATACTCTACATTCTGGTTTGTTACCCTGCTTACAGCACAGATGTACTGTATCACCAACACGTTTTTTTGTGTTTTTATGTTTATTTGACATAACACATAGAGCACACAAAAGTAAATCTTATCATTGCTGCAACATTTTGTGTTAATAATTCACATTAAAAAAAATGAACGGCCATGACCCAGTGGAACACAAAAGGAGCGCTTTTTATTCTCTGTAATCCTCCATCTAATTTAAAGGTTCACCCTGATCTAGTTTTAGGATTGATTCCATGTAAATGTCCTGTATCTGTCTTTTCATGTCCGTGTCAACATCTGTGTGTGTCTGCAGAGGGCAGCGCCTACGAGGAGAGCATCTGCAATGAGGGCAGCGTCTGTGGCAGCGACTCGACTTTCTACAGACAAACTGAAGGTAGAGATGCACTTTATGATGATTTCGTTGATGCCTGTTTGTACTTTATATCTGTTTTTGTGATTAATGTGTACAATTTCAGCATGTTGTTTTTCATTTTCATGCCATGCAAAGACCTGACCCACTGAAAATGAAAAATCTGACGTTTTCTAGTAGCACATACACAGAACCAAACTGGAAACTTCAGTTCAAACAATGTTTGTTGGGTTATTTTTAATTAATCTGTTTATATGCAAGGGCTGCACATTGGATGGTGGTTAGCACTGTTGCCCTGCAGCTTGAAGATCTCTGGTGCATGTACAAGCCCAGGCATGGGGTCTTTCTGCATGGACTTTGCATGTTCTCCCTGTGCATGAGTGGGTTTCACTCAGGTACTCTGGCTTCCTAAAACAGTCTAAAAACATGCTGGTGATTCTAAATTGTCCATAGATGTGAATGTAAGTGTGATTGTTTGTCTGTATATGTAGCCATGGGATAGACTGGTGACTTGTCCATTGTGTCCTCTGTGTGAGCTGGGAAAGACTCCAGCACCCCCACGACCCTACAGAGGATTAATATTATAGATAATGGATGGATGGATGGATGGATGGATGGATGGATGGGATGGTTGAACGCAGCCACTTGTGACTTCCAGCAATGCAGACAATATAATAAATGAGGAATTACGGGTTTTGTGAGTGGTCATATGGTAACTCATTCTTGTTTATGATCTATCAAGTGGGAAGGTTTCCTTTTAGACATTTACCAGTCAAATGAGTAACTGATTGTGTGCATTCAGTTTGACCACGTAATGCCCCACATGATTTTGATTATAAACTCTTATGAAGTTATTGAGGCAAAAATTCACATATCAGCGGTTTTCACATATATGCCAGTAGAGAAGAGAAGCTGACTCTAAATACCAAATAAAGGTGAAGAAGTGAGTTTTTGTAGATATATGATTAATTTGAACTCATTCCTGCAATTTTCTAGAATTATAGCCCTCCCCTAACAGAGACAAGAGAAGAAAATTGCTGCAATCCTATCTTGAGGCGGGGCAGTTTCTCCGACTCTTCCAGGCTTATAAGTAACGGGTTAAAATAAATATTTTATATGTGAAAAACCAACTTAGTGTTGCATCAGATATACCACATACTGTAGTGGTGACAGCAGTAACAGGAGCACCATGTGACAGAGGAGCTGTGCAAGCAGTTGTAACTGTGTGAACGGTTCCAGTAGTACTAGTTGTACTTGTGTAGCTCTGATGGCACCAGGATCCAGAAGGTAACAGGGGAAGAAGAAATTTGCCTTGTTCAGCTCCACACCGTTACCTGACTTAGTTTAAAGTTGAATAAATGGTGGTTTATTTAATAATATGCTTCACAGTATTATAACAGCAGCGGTTCTATTAAAAATGTTAAAGATGAAGTGTGACATTTCAGAAAATGTTTGCTTTCCTGCAGAAAATCATTGATTGAGACTGACGCCACTCACCGTAAATGTAGCTATAGCCAGAATGTGGTTAAGATTATAAACACAGAGAAACAGTGGCTCCAAAGATTCACCGTAGTGTCCTTTCCATTTGTGTTTCCATGATAATAATTACACAACCAGGGTACATGTTGACTAGTGGGATTTAGACGTACTGGTAGGTGGATTTTGTGACCTTCAGCCAGAGTCAGGTAAGCTGCTGGTTAGCGTAGCTTTAATCTTAAACTAGTCAAACCAGCAGCTGAATGTGTTTTCATACTGTATTGACCAGTGTGAGAGTGATATTGATCCTATCAAGCTACTCTCTTCAATAAAGCATTTCTATTCTTACACACGTGGACAAAATTGTTGGTACCCCTCAGTTAAAGAAGGAAAAACCCACAATTCTCACTGAAATCACTTGAAACTCACAAAAGTAACAATAAATAAAAATTTATTGAAAATTAAATAATCAAAAACAGCCATTACTTTTGAATTGTTGATTAACATAATTATTTAAAAAAACAAACTAATGAAACAGGCCTGGACAAAAATGATGGTACCTCTATAAAAGATTGAAAACTATTTGACCAGAGTGACATGATTAACTCAGGTGTGTCATTTAATTGACATCACAGGTGTTTCCAAACTCATAATCAGTCAGTCTGCCTATTTAAAGGGAGACAAGTAGTCACCCTGCTGTTTGGTGAAAAGGTGTGTACCACACTGAACATGGACAACAGAAAGCGAAGGAGAGAATTGTCCCAGGACATCCGAAAAAAAATTATAGACAAACATCTTAAAGGTAAAGGCTATAAGACCATCTCTAAACAGCTTGAAGTTCCTGTGACAACAGTGGCTCATATTATTCAGAAGTTCAAGACCCACGGGACAGTAGCCAACCTCCCTGGACGTGGCCGCAAGAGGAAAATTGATGACAAATTGAAGAGACGGATCGTTGGAATTGTATCCAAAGAGCCCAGAGCAACCTCCAAAGAAATTAAAGGTGAACTCCAAGGCCAAGGTACATCAGTGTCAGATCGCACCATTCGTCGTTGTTTGAGCCAAAGTGGACTTCATGGGAGACGACCAAGGAGGACACCACTGCTGAAAAAAACTCATAAAAAAGCGAGAGTGGAATTTGCAAAAATGCATGTTGACAAGCCACAAAGCTTCTGGGAGAATGTCCTTTGGACAGATGAGACCAAACTGGAGCTTTTTGGTAAGGCACATCAACTCTATGTTCATAGACTCAAAAACCAAGCATACGAAGAAAAGAACACTGTCCCTACGGTGAAACATGGAGGAGGCTCAGTAATGTTTTGGGGCTGCTTTGCTGCATCTGGTACAGGGTGTCTTGAAAGTGTGCAAGGTACGATGAAATCTGAAGACTATCAAGGCATTCTGGAGAGAAATGTGCTGCCTAGTGTCAGAAAGCTTGGTCTCAGTCGCAGGTCATGGGTCTTCCAACAGGACAACGATCCAAAACACACAGCCAAAAACACCCAAGAATGGCTGAGAGAAAAGCGTTGGACTATTCTAAAGTGGCCTTCTATGAGCCCAGATCTGAATCCCATTGAACATATGTGGAAGGAGCTGAAACATGCCATTTGGAGAAGACACCCATCAAACCTGAGACAACTGGAGCTGTTTTCTCATGAGGAGTGGGCCAAAATACCTGTTGACAGCTGCAGAACGCTCATTGACAAATACAGAAATCGTTTAATTGCAGTGATTGCCTCAAAAGGTTGTGCAACAAAATATTAAGTTATGGGTACCATCATTTTTGTCCAGCCCTATTTCATTAGTTTGTTTTTTTTAAATAATTATCTTAATCAACAATTCAAAAGTGATGGCTGATTTTGATTATTTAATTTTCAATAAATTTTTATTTATTGTTACTTTTGTGAGTTTCAAGTGATTTCAGTGAGAATTGTGGGTTTTTCCTTCTTTAACTGAGGGGTACCAACAATTTTGTCCACGTGTGTATGTCTTTATTCAAAGCTTTATGTCTTCTTATATAAACTCCACAGAGCCATGGTTAACTCACTGAACCCCAAAAAGCACATTTGAAAGGCACATCGCCTTTAACAAATCATTCAAATTCAACCCCTTATCAAAACCAGAAACTGTGAAAACACATGAAAGATGTTCAGATTTTCTCCTTTCTAAACCAAACTGCCAAAAATCAGCAAAATTCACTTGATTTACGGCATTATGAGTTCTCTCTACTTGTAGCCATGGCTGCTCTGTTTTCATTAAGGTTCAGGGCATTATTTTACACTGAGTCAAAATGTACAACCCAGTCTCACGAGGATTCGTGAAATTGTCACATAAATTTTTGTTTCGGTTTCGTGCGCACCAACACGATTTCGTCATGTTTTTCGTGCCGCTCACAACGAAATGTTTTTCGTGTTGCTCACAACGAAACCCGCTGTGGTAATCACATCTGAAAGTGGTTTATACCGGCGGATTCATGACAATCTAAGCTGTCCATCTGCGTATACTGTTTGTGTAATCGCGTTTGCAGCCGTCGGACATTCTTAGAATCGCGTTTGCAACCGTCGGACATTCTTTAAATTCCTATGCAAATTGGTAAGTGTACCACCGGGTTATGGTTAGGGTTATGGTTAGGGATGATGTAATGCAAAATATAGCATTGGATTCGCAACGCTTTTACATTAAAAATATAATATACCCATTCGTTTGAAATACGTTCTGAGTGGCACGAAAAGTCCGCCGTTTAAAATACATTGGTGTGCATTTCGTTGTGAGCGGCACGAAAAACATGACGAAATCGTGTTGGTGCGCACAAAACCGAAACAAAAATTTACGTGACAGTTTCACGAATCCTCATGAGATCGGGCTGAAATGTAACATGCTGTGGGTGTAATGTTTATACTTTTAATACTGCTCATACTGTATCTACCTTTAATAGCACCTTCAAACTGCATTTCATTGTCTTGGTACTTGTACAATGACAATAATGAACCCGACAACGTTTGGCCCTCAGAGTAGCTGCCCTGTTTGATAATCCATTCTTGTGAATCAGTGAATTGCCACAAAAAGTCACAGCACATTATCCAGTTCAAGGGTCTCTGGGGGTCTTTGTAATCCTCTCATGCATCCATAGGCTCAGATTTGTTCCCAGCTGACCTCCATCTAATGCGTCACAACCAAAATAAAAAAGAGAGAGAGAGAGATAAATTGTTCAATGATCTTGGTTGTAATCTTTTGGCTCAGGTTCTCAGTTGGATGTGGAACAGCTGTGTTGGTGTGTTCTCTGCTCTGCCTCCTGCTCCGTTCACTAACAGGATGAGGCCACTGCAGAGCGCCTCCATCTGCAGATCTGGAAATCATCCCTCCCTTGATTACAAAAAGAATGACTCCCGTTTTTGCTTGATTTTGAGGTAGTAACACCATGAGTGACTATTGTGTTTGTGTTTAGAGCACAGCATGGCAGAGACGCTCACTGTGGCCATGCGGGTGGCAGAGGAGGCCATAGATGAGGCCATTTCCAAGGCTGAGTTCGACACTTCGAGTCAGGTTATTTTTATTTTCCATGTCACCATAAGGGTCATTCCAGAATTGGAGGACATTTGGGCTTCAACATTTTTGAAAAATAAACCATCTCTTTCACAATTTTCTGCTCCATATCCTTCAATAATAAGTAATAAACGATCAAAGGCTTGATTGGCTCAGCTTACACATCAATGGTGCCATTTTTATTCCATGTTTTTTTGTTGTTTGCTAACCCTACTCTGATCACAGTAACAGGGTTGCTAATCCATGCTAATGTTAGCTTTTTCTCAGGAGTGGAAGCTAGATATTTAGCTAGATGTTACTGCTGACCAAGAGGACAAACTTATTAATGGAAAAAAGTAAACATATTTTTTCTTATCCTCATAATATGAGGTACAGTAGAGTGAGAAATTCAATCAAGGCAATGTTATGAAAATATGAAAAATAGAAGAGAGGACACAGCTTTGCTATGCCCATTCTTTTGGAAAATTGTTTGATGTTGTTAATTCCAACATATGTGATTTACTGTTTTCTTCTTCTTCTACCAGATAAAAAGTTATGCTAACAGGGTTGGTTGTTGTGGGAGACATGTTCTATGCATGATAATTATTATTTAAAATATTATGTTGATTAAAATTTTTTTCCCACAAATACAAGAGATGTCAAAGGGAAAAAAGACACAAAAACGGAGATTTAGATTTCATTTTATTTTTTTGTATTTTTAAAATATATATATTTTTAATTATTCTTTTCTCCTGTTTTTTTTTAAACATTTGATCCAAGGACAAATACATTTACACAACAACTGCATGTTTTAGTATTTTGTACGTGGATTATTTGAAATTTGAATTGTGGGACATAAAGCGTCCTCCAAGTCTGGAAAAACCCATAAACAGTCTGTTAGTATAAACAGTCCTTTATTGTTGGAATTCTTGTATACACATGCACTACTATATTACAGATGTTGTATTGTGTTGTTGTTTATTGGTCTGTAATCTATGCACATAAATATCCTCTACCGCCTTTTAATCAAGTTCCTTCTTAATCTGACTTTTCTGCTTTTTCTCTTTGAATCAGATTATGTTAAACCATCAGGATTATGCTGCAGCTCAGATGACAGTTTAATATTACAGTATAAGACAAGGACAGGCCAACAAAAAAACAAAAAAACATGAATCCTGGCTCAAGTTAAAGACAAAGTAGTGATTTGTGATTTATTCACAAAAAACTCAAGCACTTTTTGGAGGCTAATGAAAGAAATAATGTATTTCCCTCCTGTTCCTATATTTTATACTCCACCTAATGTACATAAATCAAAATGAACCTAAAAGTACTTGAGTCCTGGTTTGACTATTGACACCAGAAACTTATAATTAAATCTACTGGTCATATGGGAAATTATCTTGTTTTTTTTAGAAGTTGTCTAAAGAATTCCTACTTTATCACCTGAACTGTCTGTAAGTTACATCTCAAAGCATATTTCTGCTTCTGAAGCCTCTTTCTAAAATGCCACTGTTAGAAAAGATTGGCTTCCCACTAATCTGTTAAAGTATCCCAAGGCTTTTGAACTGAGTAGAGCAAATATGTATATCTTGAGGGTATATTTAGAGTAGTAATCAGCTTACAGTGTGTGAGTGTCTGTGCCTATATGTATGTGTGTGTGCATGTGTGTGTGATGTTGAACAGTTTTCTTATTTGTGTCCTTTTATTAGGAGAAGCAGAATGAGGCACACTATCTGCGGGAGCACAGAGGAGAGCTCATTGAGGAACTGGCCAAAACTATCGTGCAAAAAGTAAAGAAATATCTTTGTTTCCCTTCTTAATGGAAGTGGTCTTAAGATCCTGTACACTCCTCTTGTCCTCAGGGTCATAAATGACTCGCCTCCACTGAGCCTCTAAAAGAGCAGCCGAATTGACTATTCAACCTAAAACCTATTTTACATGAAAAACCAACCTGTCATGCATCAAACACTTTGTGAATGTCTGGGTTTTTCCTTCTTTAGAATGCAGAAAGAATGTATTTAATCAGTGGACACCATTCGTTTTTATTACATTACACATGTTATAACTGTTTTCTGTACTAAAAAAAATCATTGCTGCTAAAGGTACTGCATAGGTGATAGGAGAGATGGTACTTCTATGCCCGAGGAAAGTACCAGAAATGTGCAGAAAGTAGCTTCAAATGTGTTTTTGAAGGGACACAACAGTGTACTGTCTACTGTACAGTGGAATTCAACCACAAACACTCAGCTACAAAATTCTAGTCTTCTCACATCTTTAGAATCATTGCTCCCACCCACAAGGTGCATAACCTACAACAATAATAAGAACCAAAAAAGCACTCAGAGAGCGCAGTACTCTGCCCAGGCTGCTCAGTGATTGTATGATTTTCGACGGATAAGTCCTGATAAGTCCACAGCGGTGGATGTGTAGAAAGATCATAATCATGTGATCCTCAGCAGGCAGCTGACGTAGTGTTCACTTGTTGTCATAGTTACAGTGACGCCGCGACGCTATCTTGCAATGATACAGAAATCTTTAACAAATCCAGGCTGTAACCTGCATAATGCAAACTGCAAAATCTAATCACTTGGTTCTTGTTTCATTTCTGACCTTCCCTGAAAATTTCATCCAAATCTGTTAGTCCGTTTTTGAACAATGTTGGTAACAGACAAACAGATAGACAAACCAGCGACAATTGTCACATAACTCCACTGCGTTCCTTGGCAGAATAATAATAGATGCAAAACAAAAATATGAAGAACATATTAAACTCTAATGAGCACATGTAGGACAGTATGCAAGTGAGTGTGCATGGACTTTAGAAATGCGCAGCGCACAGTATCTGTTTTACAGTCCTTTTAGTTACTTTATGTCTGAAAAAATCTCATCTGTGACCTGCTGAGTACTCAAAACCGCACTCATGGCTTCAGTAAAGATTGAATTGGTGGTGCTGTCTTTGTAGGCAATGTTTCACTTTTTGTGATAGTGGAGTCACTTTAGGAAAAGTCATTGAATTTCAAGTTGAAAGAAGGTCATTTAGGTGTTTTTCTCTGCTATTAAACATAGTGGCCAGGTCATTTTTGACCCTAAGACAACACAAGGGTTAAATAGTACATGAAATAAAGTGATTTTGATTAAAGTAATAATTTTAAGCTTGGCTTTGGTTAAGATTCCCAGTGGAATCTCACGTCACAGTTAGGTTGGCCAATCAGACAGTTTAAAATAAAATACAGTTCTGAAATGATAAAAGGCATCACTTACGCTGCGTTTCTTTTTCTATTAGTTTTTTTGTTTGTTTAAGATAATATGATTTCCAAACCTGGTTTTGAGATTCAGAGGCTTGGAAACTCTCTTTTGATGACACAAAATAAACCTAATTATACGCCATAAAACAGTGCTGTTTGCCATGATGACTTTATTGCAGTGAAAAATGAGCTCACAGTGAGTAAAAATGTGAAAAGAGCAAATAAACACTTCAGAACTTTTTGGATTTGGAGGGTTAAATTCATATCTCCTGCACATGATAGCACAAATCCATTCATTTTCCCTTGATAATTAAAACCAGATGATTTTTCTGGTCTGGGATTGGAGCCATGTGCAGAACTAATCCTGCTCTCTGTGTATGGAAGATTATTAGCAGGAGGAAGACTCTGGCTGAGATGAGAGCAGAATATGACCAGGACTTGCCCCTGGAACGTAACACTGACCTTCATCATCATCATCAGCCTGCCTGTGATCAGACCTCCAGCTCCCTGAAACACCGGCCGAGCCTCTGGGTAAAAATACATCAGTGTTATATTTAGAGACAGTCATTTTTAAAAAATGAAAATTTGTTGTTTCATTTCAACTTGTAGAGCCCCAAACAGCTAAATTTTTCTCCCAAAAATGTTTGTACCACAGTTTCTTCTCTTTCTCAGCCCCTAAAATAGATCTTTAATATTTTATAGGAGCTCTGCTTTCAGGTTTTATACTGTAAATGAAAGTTTACATACATTTAGATGCACATTGACCCACTGCAGCAGCAAAAGCAATGATATAATAATCAAATAATTTCACATATGTGCTGAAAAATCAGTCTTTGTACTTTCACTTTATTAACAACTGCAGGACTTCTTTCCACTACGTGTGGTGTTCTGTCTGCGCATGCTGACCTCTGCTGGCCAAACTGCTGATAATGCTCCTCTGGTTTGATTTTATTTCTAGCTGTTCAGTGTGACGACAGAGGATTAAATCAAACAAGAAGAAATGTGATTTTTGTCCTGAATTCTCCAGTCGTTTTCATCTCTGTCCTCAGAGGTCTCACTCTGCCTTCTCACTGCTGGACAACGACCCTCCCAGTCTGGTACAAGACTCGTCACAGGCGCTGAAGAAGGAAGGTGGAGGGTCGACGATGACCACTTGGAAGAGTGTAGACCGGTTGGACAACGCTGGTAAGGTCCTGTTGTTTGAACCTGTAGAACCCACTAGTAGCTCAGCCTCTGCTAACTCGTCATGCACAGCCATACTTGGTCCAGACCTACTGATATCAATTCTAATGTTTCCAAAGATGCCAAATACAATAGGAGGTGTGTATACTGTATTTATACAGTACCAGTCAAAAGTTTGGGGTCACTCAGAAATCATCAATCGAGACTTTATTAGTGTGATAAATGACTATTGTAGCTGGAAACAGCTTATTTTTAATAGAATATCTCCATAGGGGTACAGAGGAACATTTCCAGCAACCATCACTTCTGTGTTCTAATGCTACATTGTGTTAGCTAATGGTGTTGTAAGGATAATTGATGATTAGAAAACCCTTGTGCAATTATGTTTGCACAGGAATAAAAGTCTGACTTGGAAAACATGAAATTGTCTGAGTGACCACAAACTTTTGAACAGCAGTGTATGTATTTATGTCTTCATCCCTGGGATGTGGCAACAGGCTCTTTCTGGTTTTCCAACTGATTTTAACATTATTTTTGTGGACTTAGCCATTAATCCTAAAAATGGAAGATGCATTTTTTAAAAAAAGTTTTAATTATTTTTTTCTTGCAAAGAACTTTTGAAAACCTGAAACAGTGCAGATGGAAATTAGCTTAAAGCTAACTCTGGTGCAATACATCAAATGGAAAAAAATATGTTTAATATTGTACATGGTCCATTTTTAAATAAACTGATAATAATAATGATAATAATAATAATATTAATAATAATAATAAATTACTACTAATAATAATAATAACAATACAGTGTCCATTCTTTCAAGTAATGAAAGAAAAATCTCTGCTCTGTGTATCACAGCCTGCAGTTCAGCTGAAAAGTCCCAGAATTTTTGTCACATAGCTGTTGGTACAGCTCAATTACTAATGGCATCATCCCTTTAGTTTCTGGAATCTGGTTTGAGCAAACAGTTTATTTTTTGGCAAATTTTAAAATGTGACTTGCTGAATAAAATGATTTTTGATGAAGTAGTATGATTTTATAGCCTAGCCGCGCTAGACAACCCACGGCAGCGAATTTAATTCTCTGCCAGGGTGGGTCTAGTTACCCTCCATAAGGCTCGAGGTTGGATGCTCCTAAAACTGGCCGGACCAATCACCATGAAGTGTAGAGTCAGAAGGCGGGCGTAACGAAGTGACGACAGAGGCGCGACGATTCTGACAGAAACAACCAGCGCACAATAAACAGTTATCTTTCGACTCGGCTTTGGCCACAGCCCTTAAAGATTTGAAGCTAAAATTCAACTTGAAAGATAATCAAAGGACGACACTGAAGTGTTTCATTGAGAAGAAAGACGTATTGGGACTTACGCCGACGGGATATGGCAAATCCTTAATATACCAGTTGGCTCCGCGGCTCCGCTGGTTGGGAAGCTAATGGGACTTAGCCACAATCCGTCGGCGCTCTCGGAACTACGTCAGCCTATTTGTTGCGCTGATTGGTTGTATACCTACCCAGTTGCTGCAGAGTGATTTGAAAGGCAACCTTTTAGCCCGCCTCCCTCCCTGTCGAGCGGCCCTAGACCCTTGTGCCTTCAGAACATGGGTCTAGCGCGGCTCGGCTAATGATTTTAGGTTTTTGACAGAAAGGCATAGCACACACGAGTAGTTCAAGGAGCGTCATAAAGCTAAAAAGACAGTCATTCTTACTGTTTGCTCAGTTTGGTAGAAACGGTGTAACTTTGGCAGCCTTTAAAGATAACATGCCTTTCAGAGGGCTGCACAGTGGGTTGTTGGTTAGCACTTTCGACTTGTAGCTAGAAGATCCCCCGTTCGCGTCCTGGCCTTCCTGGGATCTTTCTGTATGGAGTTTACATGTTCTCCCTGTGCATATGTGGGTTTTCTCCAGGTATTCTGGCTTCCTCTCACAGTCCAAAAACATGATGAGGTTAACTGGTGATTCTAAATTGTCCATAGGGGAGAATGTGAGGGATGGATGGGTTTCGGAGGATTTTGATGCTTAGAGGGTTAACGTTTTAAAAACACTAAATTTAAAATCAACTAATAAATTATGCTGTGTTATTATAGGTCAGGCTACCCAGCTGTATATAAAGCAATTACAAAGTGATGCACACATTAATGACAACTGTAATCCAATGATTAAAGGTGTGAATCTGGAGCTGATTGTTCTGCATAATGAATCATTTTACTTTAGTTACTTTAAGTACATTTTATCCTAATACTTTTATCCTTAAGCAGGATGTTGAATGCAGGACTTTTACTCACTGAGCATTTTTACACTGTAGAATTGCTACTTTTACTAACACATCTAAGTATTTGCTGCACCACCACTGCAGCTAATACCTGCCTCCTGTTGTTTTTGTTTGTTTATGTCGCTGTGTGTGACTCTACTCTTTGTTTGGCGCACGATCTCTGCTTGTCTACATGATACCTGCGTGTGTGTGTGTCTGTGTGTGTGTGTACGACATGCGGAGGTGTGTCCTCAGTGCTGAAGAGCGTAGATGGGAACTGGATCGCCCTGCAGAGCGCCCAGCTGTCTCGTCCCAGCCTGCTCACCAAAAGGAAGAGTCAGGTCTATAGTGCCTTGGAGAGGGAGTCTGGAGTTGTGTCCGCCTACGAAGGTCTGGGCTCTGACAACGAAACCAAGCCGGAGCCTGACAGCACCTGGGGTGCCGTCCTCCAGAAGATCCACAGGAAGATGACAGACTCTAACTTCAACCTGCACGACAGCGGTGACAGAAGCCCGTCGTCGCCGATGGGCCGCCGAGGCAGCAGAAACGATGTGCTTTCAGACTCTGAGGGAAAACGGAAGCCTAATAAACCTCTGCTGGCTCTTTTAAAGCGGAAGATGCCTGCAGAGATCAGGAGACCTTCATCATCCCAGAGGACGAGCATCATTGATGTCAACTTTAATGTGGAAGTGGCAGGAGGAGCAGAACAGGAGGAAGAGGAGGTGATTAAAGTGGCTGCAGAACCAGAGACTGGAAAAGTCCGAAGGAGGAAGAGGAGGACCAGAAAAGAGCCAGCAGCTGCTTCTAATGTGTCGGTAAGAAATAAATGACATTAAATAGATGCTGATCAGGAGGTGATGTCACACTGTCCAGCTGGGTCATCAAACATGTGAAACTGCCAGAGTTTGTTCTATAATTTGATAGATGTAATTTTTTTTAAACTAGAACAGAACAAGCTGATTGCTTGAATGATGAATCGATTTCCTACCTGTGGTTTAAGACAAAGAAACTTTTCACATCTGCTTTATGGGACAGGTTTGTAGTAAAGGGGCAAGCAGATCAAAACGTTTCAGAGCCAGCGCACTGTTTAACTTACAAAATATATTTAGATGAAGGTGTTTTGCTGCTAGACCTTAATCAGAAAAATGGTTTGTGACAGCGGTGGTTAGCACTTTCACCTAACAGCTAGAAGATCCCCGGTTTGCGTCCCGGGATCTTTCTATATGGAGTTTGCATGTTCTCCCAGTGCATGCATAGGTTTTTTTTAGGTACTCCAGCTTCCTCTCACAGTCCAAAAAAATGCTGAGGATAATTGGTGATTCTAAATTGGCTGTAGGTGTGAATGTGAGTGTGATTGTTTGTCTCCATGTGTAGCCCTGTGATAGACTGGTGACCTGTCCAGGTTGTTCCCTGTCTTCACCCTAAGTCAGCTGGGATAAACTCCAGCCCCTCTGCGACCCTAATGAGGATTAAGCGGTGTATAATAGATGGATTTTTGGTTTGTGACAAAGAGAAGCCATGTTAAATAGGGAGCAGCTGTAACTGTGACAAGTTACATTCCCCCATGTCATATAGGAAGGCATGAATCCCTAAACATCATTCTACTGAATGACAGCTTTAAATCAGAAAGAAAAAACATTCCATATAGTAACAATTCTTTTCCCCAACTTTCTACTTTAAATGGATAAAATAACATACTGTGAATCTTTTATGATCTTCTTGGACCAAACATTAGATACATCACCAGAAACCTTTACACGGTTACTGAAAAAAGAGCAGTGATGAATAGAATCATTCTTTAATTGTTCAACCAATAGAACAATATTTGTCAATAAAAGCAAAATATTAATGATTGTTAGTTGTTTAAAGAAGCCAAATCAGGAAAAAAATACTTTGTTCTTTAAGATTATAATTTATCTGCTTTTTTAAATTTTGGAGTTTGACTGCTGGCCAGGTCACACAAGATAAAATGTCACTTTGTTGTTTGTAATCTTATAAATATTTAACCGATTTTTTGATATTAAAGTATTTAAGTATTCAAAATCAGGTGTCATTATCAAAATACCTGCAGTCATGTCTCTCTGTGGTGACAATAGGTGTGGGTAAAGTGTTGAAAACCGCTCTGGTTTTAGTGTCGTACAATTCATCAACATCCCAAACAAAAAGGATTATACAATAAACTCAGCACGAGGTTAGGATTTACTGCAGAGCTGAAACCTTAGTTGTAGCCCTCTGAACCCCAAAACTGGTGGATTTGAAAGACAAGTTATCTTTAAAAATATATATATATATATCTAAATAACACAGTTTATCAACCCAACTGTAAAAATGGAAAAAATCAGCAGACTTTTAAAAAATTCTATGGCCCTTGGACTACTCATCTGTGACATGCTGCTTCAATGGAAAACTTAACCAACTTTAAACTTAAAATATTTCTTCAAAAATGCTCTATACTGCATGTAATATTTAAAGACTTGAATAAAATGTTTGCAGCAGTCACCCATGCATCTATTAGCTACACACTGCTTGATCCTCATGAGGGTCGCGGGGACTGGAGTCTGTCCCAGCTGACTTCGGGTGAAGGCATCGGACACCCTGGACGGGTCAGCAGCCTATCACAGGGCTACATATAGAGACAAACAATCACACTTTGCAGCAACCAGATTCTGTGAAGAAAAAAAAAAGTAAAATAAAAAGCTGCGCTCCTTGGCAGAGCTCAGAAGCAATGACTGACTCGGCTGAACTGCAGGATGTGTTGACACAGAGCAGAAAGGAGGCAAGTAGGGAAACAAGTTACAAGTGCGAGTAATAAAATATCGATATTATAAAGACTCACTATTTTTCCAATATTTATGAATACCTGTGGACAAAAATGTTGCACATGTTGATTCCAGTTTGTTGAAAAATGGAAAATCAAATCAAAGAAAAACAACCTTAATTTTTTTTTTTAGATTTATGGCATTTTAACTATCATAGTGCACTAAAGACATTTCAGAGTTCCATTTACTGCTAGCCATGTTTGCTTTGTTTCCATAGAGGTGCAGGACTTTATATTCATACTTTATAAATGAGTGAGGAAAGATGTGACAGAAACAACTATACGGGCCCTCAGTAGATGGCAGAACCACGCCATCTACTGGCGAGTTTCAGTAGATGGCATTAAATACTTGCATATGAGTCTGTATCAATTTTGATCATCCTACGTATATCCCTTCCTACTTGATCTGCTGACCTGTAACTCCACACCTGAGCAGGGGACCTTAGACTGATCTTCAGTGCCAAGTTTGATTATCCTGACTTCAGCACTTGCAGAGATATCGGACCGGACATACATACATACCCACATACATACTTACCCGGCCAGATACCGCACCGAATGCAGTAACCCCGCTGACGTTTGTCAGGCGTGGTTAAAAACAGCATCCAGATACAAATACGGGAATCCCAGAGATGATGCATCTTTAACAGTTTTAGGAATTATAAAGAGATAAAACAATGGTGACTATATCTACAGATATCAAGGAATAATGCACCAGTTTCATAAAAAGTAAGAATATATATTTCTCACTCTATGATTTCTTGTATTCTCAGGATTTAAACAAAAATGACAACCACACTCTCTGCTCTGATGATGCCAGGACCCCTGACACTCTGACCTCCGGATCCACGACCCCTGAACCTTCAGAGCATGAAGGTGACCTCACTGCAACTCAGATGGATGAGGGGATCATGTTAAATCCCCAAAAGCCCGCCGGCCGAGTTTCTGGCTCCTCCACTAGAGAAGAAGAGCTCGATGAAGTGAGTGATACTGGTAACGGTGTAGAGATGGAGCAAAGCAAGGACAGACATGAAGAAGACGAGAGCTTGTGGAAGATGGAGGTTGAGTTGGATAGAGGAAGAACGGAAGATGAGGAAGAGAATGAAACAGATGATGAAGAGGTGAAATACAGATTGTACAGGCTTGTTGCACAGTCCAGACTCGCATACTTCTCGTCTACTGATGATGAGCTGGACAAGGCAGGCCAGAGTGAAGGAGAATGGGACAAAGATGAAGATATGGAGGAGGAAGACGAAAAGGCTGAAAGACTCACTTATAAACTCTGTCAGTTGGAAAAAGAAGTCAGAGCCGCACAGTTCTCGTCCACAGAGGACGAGCTGGACAGAATTGGCATCGAAGAGAGGGAAAATGGAGAGGAAGAGGAGGATGGGAGGAATGAGGAACTGGCAGTGAAAGTGTGCAGATTGACTAATCAAGTCAACGCTACCCAGTTTTCATCCACAGAGGATGAATTAGACAGAGCAGGCAAAGCCGAAGACGAGATAGACGAAGTGACGCTGTGGAAACTGCAGGCAGAACAAACTGTTCAGGCAGCTAAACTGCGCGATTTAGCAAGTTTAGTCAGCGCCTCTCAGTTTTCCTCCACTGAAGATGAGCTCGATAGAGTTGGAGAGGGCAAGGGAGAGATAGAGCAGGAGGTGGATGACAGAGGAATGGAGAGCAGAAGTGAAGGAGGACTGGAGAGGAGAGAATCCTTTGGAGATATAGATGTGAACATGTTCGATTTGTGGGATGAAATTGAGGAGAGAAAAAAAGAGAGCAGTGATGAAGAAGTAGCAAGGGAGAATGTTTTCGACAGCGAGACAAAGACTGAGGATGTTGAACATGATGAATCTGAGGAGAATAAACTTTGCAATGAGGTGAGTGTAACAGAGGATAAAAAAATAGCAAGGGGGCACTCAAATGACGGACAAATTTTTCAAGGAGATGAGGCTGGGAAAGAAAAAGCGAAAGAAGAAGAAACTGAATCAAAAACAGGAGTGGAAGTGGAGAGAATGACGAGGATGATAGATTTACATGAGGCAAAGGTTCAGCAAGAGAATCAGCCAGAGGCAAAGAGGACAGATGACGAGAAAGGAGATGAAAAGTATGAGAAAGACAGCAAAAAGAGCGTGGGGAGACGGGAAACAGCAGCAGACAGCGATGAAGAAGACGCAGAATTTAGCAGAATCATCAGCAGCATGCTGATGATGACTTTGGAGGACATGCAGGTAGAAAGTGTAAAAGATAACGCTGGAGAAAACAGAGGGAGACACAGAGAGCATAAGATGGGAAGAGAGAGTGGATGCAGAGAAAAGGCTTCAGAAGAGACAGAAGGTGTCTCAAAGGAGCTTCAGAGTTTCAGTGAGAAGTCAGAGTCAGTGGTGCAAAAAAGACCAGGGGAGTATGTAAGTGAGGAAACTGAAAGACATATCTCAGGAAAACAGAGCACAGACGTTACAGGCAGAACTGAAAATGTGCAGGAAGACAGACAGATGAGTTTGCTGAAAGAAAAACCAGCAGTCGTGATAATAAAAGACACGTTTGAGACAAATGAGGCTGAGTTGACAAGTAGAAGAACTGAAGTAGATGATGAGGACAAACAGGATGGAAGAGCAGAGTGGCAGTTAATGGAGACACAGGGAGACACCAGAGACCGTCAGAAGAAAGATCTGGATGGAAGAGTTGAGGAAACCAAGGATGACGTGGAGCTGAGCAGCACTTCTTGTCTTCAGAGCGGTTTGCTGACGCCAGAGGAGATTCACAACGTAAGCACTCAGCAGGCGGCTTCACACGCCTGTTTCTACCACTTCCTGCCCACTGACAGTCTGCTGCGTTAGAGTGAGAAGGTGTGACTTCTGAAAGGGAAATGTAAAGATAAATCTATAAGCCATAAAATACATCATTACTTCAGTACATTTAGGGCTTTTGCTACTATTAATGGTCCAATACCCACATAAATAGTAATACAGGGAGTCCCTAAAGTCTGGACACATATATTTTACACAGATTTTTTTGGCTCCAAAGATAAAATATGGCTTTGTCGAAAGAAGAAAGAGTTGAACTGGTACTTCTCAGTAGATGTGGAGGATGCACCTATTGAAAGATAGGGTTAGGGTTAGGGAAGTGATTTCTTGGGGTTAGCATGAATTTTTGCCATGACCAATTCTTTAATTTCGACTGATACATTTGGTCGTCCAGAGCAAGGTTTGTCTGTGACACTGCCCATTTCTTTAAACTTTTTAACCACCTTCGCCACCGTGGAAAAGCCAAGTGGAATCCTCCTTGGATGACGTGTATTAAATTCATCTGCTATCTTTTGATATGTCCATCCTTCACGTCCACTGTGAAGTATCAGTTCAACTCTTTCTTCTTTCAACAATGCCATATTTAATCTGTGGAGGCAAAAAATAATATTTAATAAGATTTTGCCTTGCAGCTTGAAGATCCCCAGTTCGTGTCCCAGACCTTCCTGATCTTTCTGCATTGGAGTTTGCATGTTCTCCTGTGCATACGTGGGTTTTCTCTGGGTATTCCGGCTTTCTCCCACAGTTCAAGAACATCCATCCATCCATTTTCTATACACCGCTTAGTCCTCATTAGCGCCACGGGCTCCTGGAGTCTATCCAAGCTGACTTAGGGTGAAGGTAGGGGACACCATGGACAGGTCACCAGTCTTTCACAGACGAGTCTGTATATAGACAAACAATCACACTAACATTCTAAATTATTCAATTCTAAATTGTCTGTAGAAGTGAATGTGAGTGTGATTGTATATGTAGCCCTGTGATAGACTGGTGACCTGTCCAGGGTGCCCCCTGTCTTCACCCTAAGTCAGCTGGTATAGACTCCAGCCTTCCATGACCCTGATAAGGATTAAGCAGTGTGTAGATAATGGATGGATGGATATTTCCTATGTGTCCAGATTTTAGGGACATCCTGTACTCTTATCTATCAAACTCTGCAGCATGTTCTGACCCTAAAATGTTATTTGACACAAACCACTGAAGACAATATTACCGTACACTCTTTTTTATGTACTGTGGACATAAATGCTTTTAGATAACTCCATTGCTATGTCGCTTGTATTACTCCTCTCATCTCCTGAATGGGTGTATTCACAACTCTGCCATGTGCATCTGCCATGTTTGCATTTGAGCAACTAATTCACTGCTAGTGTCCCAGTCAGCTCTGATAAACCTTTACATGAGCACATACAGTATGAGCACCAGCTAATAGTGTCAAATGCTGGCAGATTCAGAACACTCCCTGAGTGTTTTTTGAGCAACACTTAAAACATTTTCATTTTAATTATAATGGTCAGAAAGGTGGTATTTCTGTTTTGTTTCTTATTGAGGTTATAGTGGGTGGTTGTGGTGAACTGGACCGTATTATGTTCACATACACTAGAATTCAAAACTTTGGGGTCACGTACAAATGTCGTTATTTTTGAAAGAAAAGCATTTTTTTTTCAATGAAGATAACATTAAATGAATCAGAAATACAGTCTAGACATTGTTAATGTGGTAAATGACTATTCTAGCTGGAAACGGATGATTTTTAATGGAATATCTCCATAGAGGTACAGAGGAACATTTCCAGCAACCATCACTCCTGTGTTCTAATGCTACATTGTGTTAGCTAATGGTATTGAAAGGCTAATTGATGATTAGAAAACCCTTGTGCAATTATGTTAGCCCTTGAATAAATGTGTGAGTTTTCATGGAAAACATGAAGCTGCCTGTGTGACACCAAACTTTTGAAAGGTAGTGTACATGAAGGTGGAGGAAGGGTTGTCATGTTTCTGATGGTGATAAATTTATAGCAGACTTGTATGAGGTGCTGCTGATGACTGCTAAATTCTGTTTCAGTTCTCCCCACACTCTCTTTACTGTCTTTGTCAAGCTTTTCAGCTGCTTTCTCTTTATTTGTCCTCTTCTCTTTGCCTCTGGCTGATTCTCTTGCTGATTTCTCATCACTTCCTCAACACTTTTGTGAGGTTAAGTCGACATAAAATGTGTGCTCTGTGAATGTAGACATTACTGGGATAGTTTATAGACTTTATCTTCACACTGTGTTTTAGCATTCACCACTATTGGTATACTGGCAATACATTAGAAGTTAATTAGCTGTAAAACATGATGTAACAGACTGATTTGCCGCTACAGCTCGGCTAACGTTAGACATAGTTGTATACCTGAAGTAAGTCTGTTTCCAGCTTGCTCATTTAGTGTGAAACTTAATTCTTAACTAATAATAGTTGGACCAAATAATCTGAACTCGGGGTTCATTTACTATCCTTTTCAAGTGCATCTCATTTTGATGGAGAATTTCAGTTTGTGGAATCTGACTTAAGATGTATGACTTTTGATCTGTGCTACATGCATCTCTCATAGGCTCACTTACAATCTGATAACTGAGAAACTCTCCCTAAAAATGAACTTTTTCAATGCAACTAACTTGTTAATAACAACTTTTTTTCTGCTGTATGTGCTGCTTTCTTCTCTTCTGTGCTGTGTGAACTGTAGGGTAGTGACACGGAGCTTTACAAGACTATAGAGTTTATATCAACTCTGCTGGAGCAGGTGAGAATGGACTCATTTTGGTCTAAGAGGGAGACTAAATGGAACCAAAATTGATGTTGGTTGTAGATTAGGACGCTGCTGTGCTTCATTTGCTGTGTTTCTTTCCTCGTCACTTTTATATTTTTCATGCATGCAATTTATTTTGTATGTTTATTTTTAAGTGTACTGTTTTTGTAAACTGTTCAAAAAATTTGGGGTCACCCAAACAATTTCATGTTTTATGTGAAAACTCACACTTCCATCCATGTGCTAACATAATTGCACAAGGGTTTTCTAATCATCAATTAGCCTTTCAACACCATTAGCTAACACAATGTAGCATTAGAACACAGCAGTGATGGTTGCAGCTGTTTCCAGCTAGAATAGTCATTTACTACATTAACTATGTCTAGACTGTATTTCTGATTCATTTAATGTTATCTTCATTGAAAAAAAACTGATTTTCTTTCAAAAATAAGGACATTTGTAAGTGACCCAAACTTTTGAATGGTAGTGTATGCCACCTTATCAAATATTAGGGAATCATTACCCACTGAATTTATTCTAGAGTCTAGAATCCTTACTGCTGCTAATCCATAAAACTAAGTGTCATTAATCAGAGTTTTACCTCAGAGCACTACCAGCAGACTATGTTTTAAGAATCAAGCTGTGGATAAACTCCAATAGAAAGCTTTGAACCCTGCATACATGGTTAAAAAAGCAACATTTCAGTCATGCATAGTGAGGCATCAAACGACCACAGTGGGAATGCAGTTGAGTGTACAAAGTAGACTTCCTCACTTTTATCATTTAAAAGTGGTTACTCTGTCTGACACGGAAATGTCAGGAGCTATAAAACCCCCCATGTGTGTTTGTGCTGTAGAGATACTCGGCGGTGTCTCTGCGCAGCATCACCACTGAGGTGCTGAAGGTGCTGAACGCCACTGAGGAGCTGCTGCAGGGAGTGGAGGGAGGAGACAACGGCCGACTGTCCGCCAGCTCGCTGCCCCCCGACACCAACCCCAGCAAACTGGACCAACAGTTCTCCAGACTGGAGGAAAACGTGAGCCTAGTTCACTGTTATTTACTGTACTTCTAGCTGATGCTTGCTGCTAGTTTTCAGTGTTCAGGAGAGTACTGCTCCCCAGTTCTACATTGTAAGACAGGGGTGTCAAACATACGGCCCGTGGGCCAAAAGCGGACCGCCAGAGGGTCCGGTTTGGCCTGTAGAATGCAGGTAGTAATTTCAGCTCTAGAGCAGTGGGTGGTAGTTGGGTATCTGGGTCAATAATGAAACTGATGTGTATATGAGGGTTATTGTGGTCCAACAACAAATTTTAGCTCCAGACCTCCCGAGAGGTTCCAGCTTGATGTTGAGCTCTTAAATTCATTCATTATGAAGTTATGAAATATTAAAGGTTTTTGATTTTTATACATTTCCTAATTCATATTTTTATTCTGGGGATTATAAATTGAAACACTTACAGTGCTCTGTCCTGCACTGTGTTGATGCCTTCAGTCCACAGGCTAAAGAAGAGGCTCACAGCAGAACTGGGTATGACAATTTTAAAGGTGAAACTGAAGTTATAAACTGCAACAGGAGATTTCCCTGGGTCAGTAAAGCTTAAAATGTCTTATATACTACCACTGAAAGTTTGGGGTCACTTAGAAATTGTTCATGTGATAAATGACTATTCCAGCTGGAAACAGCTGATTTTTAATGGGATATCTGCATAGGGGTACAGAGGAACATTTCCAGCAACCATCACTCCTGTGTTCTAATGCTACATTGTGTTTGCTAATGGTATTGAAAGGCTAATTCACGAGAAGAAAACTCTTGTGCAGTTATGTTAGCAGATCAAAAAAGTGTGAGTTTTCATGGAAAACGTGAAATTGTCTAGGTGACCCCAAACTTTTGAACAGTAGTGTATGTAACTTTAGTATAACTGCAAATAATCCAGTTTTTCAGAGTAATCAAATGTTGTGTTGAACTGGTTTGCTGCAGGTGTACGTGGCGGCTGGTTCAGTGTACAGTCTAGAGGCGGAACTCAGCGACCTGGAGGAATGTGCCCGGGGAATCTGCAGTTCCACATCCGATATGGAACTGTCCTTCCTGGAGGAGCAGGTGGCAGCCGCAGCTGCCAAAGTTCAACAATCTGAGCTGCAGGTGCGTTGGAGCTGGATACACAACAGAGTTTAGATTTAAAAGTGGCATATAAAGGAAGATTTGGAAGGGCAGATAGATGTAAGGACTATACTGATGTTGAAAAAAAACACAAGTTTCAAACTTTGACCTTAGTCTGAATGACTTGTCACACAACTGGCTTTAACTGGTTTGGGACAGGGACTTGGTGGTTAGCACGGTGCCTTGCTGCTAAAAGATCCCTGGTTTGCATCCCAGCCTTCCCAGGATCTTTCTGCATGGAGTTTGCATGTTCTCCCTGTGCATGCGTGGGTTTTCTCCGGCTACTCCTGCTTCCTCCCACAATCCAAATATACGCTGAGGTTAACTGGTGATTGTAAGTTGTCAGTAGGTGTGAATGTGAGTGTGATTGTTTGTCTCTATATGTAGATCTATGATAGACTGGTGACCTGTCCAAGGGTGTCCCCTGTCTTCATTCTGAGTCAGCTGGGATAGGCTCCAGCCCCTCCCTAATGGATTTTAAGTGTTGTACAAATGAAGGATGGTTGGGGAGGGGTTAAAGTGTAACAGTGACATTTGGAAGCACATCAGGGGATTTAGCTTCCTGTTGGTTCAAAAGCACCATACTTGACACATTTGTGTTTCTGGCATAGATATCCGACATCTCAGCAAGAATAGCGGCTTTAAGGAGTGCAGGCCTCAATGTGGACGCACAGTCACGCTTCACGAAGACGAAAACTCTTCCAGTTATGGTACAGTACCTGCTTACATTCGTTCAGTGTAGTTGAAGTATCACAAGAGGATGTCAAACTTTGTACAAGAATAAAACATGTCTGCTTTTCATTTCTCTTCTTCCAGCCCGTTACTCTGGACTCCTCAAAACAGATAAGAAGGCGGCTACCTGCACCACCAGTGAAAGGTAAGAAAGTCGATATCGGTTCTGCATTGACTGTATATCGTCTATAATAATTGTCTGACTATTCAGGGTCGGCAGATGATATTTTTCAGGGTTGAAACGGTTTAGTAATCAATGAGAAAGACAACTGATATTTGACTGCTAGTTAAGCCAGACAGCAAACAGTATTTTCAAGGATGTAATGATTACATTAGAAAGTGAAAGGTTTTGACAGACCCGAGTATATTTACTTTTGCTGGATGGTTAGTGTGAAAATACTACATTATCATAACTTCCTAGTTTAGGATTTCAATTTTGGAATTTACTTGGTAGTCTTTAGTGACCCCTTGCAAATTACTGCATTGTTCTCATATGGTGTCTTGAGTATTGGATGTTGGTGAACTGAATTAGTATTTTTGATATTTCGTCTGGTCGTAGCTGTAAAAGCACAGGAGAGATAAAACCCCTAATTCTGCTGGAGTCTTTTTTTGACAAGGTTTTCCAGATTTGTTCAGCTAAAATATCTGCTGTGAAAAGTGCTTACAAATATCAGTGTGTATGCTAGTGCTATTTTACTTTTAGTAGCGTGTTTTGGATTGCAAATTAACCAGTGTTTCTCTTCATTTTGTTTCATATTATTTCAGAAGACAAGGAAACCTGAGCCAGAACCTTCTTCAGTACCTCCAGCACAGCAGTGCCTTGACCCCCGTCACTCTGCAGCCGGCAGATCAGTCTTAAACTATCCATTCACACACCTTTGCCTTAATATAGTTTTCAACTAAACATGCCTCAAATAATCTGGGACACTATCACTGTATGTATATTTGAAGTTGTATGCCCCAGATAATGCAGGAAATTGTTGTTTCTTGTGTCGTCCCGTCAGAAAAGTATTGTAGATTAAAGTGGTGAAATAAGTGCAGTACACACACCAGTGTACAATAAAATCCAATGTTTTAATTAGAATATGTTTATAGACTTCACTTTTAACACTGCTGTTCATTTTAAAGACATATTTTGTTTTTTTTTGCAGTGGGGTTGTGTGAGGTACTTACCCAGACAGTGAGTGTTTTACCTTCGGTACAGCTAGGTACTACCTCTTTTTGAAGCAGCAGAGAAATGCTCTGAATGGGATCAGCAGCAAAATATATTTATACCACAGCCCTTTCCTTTGGCATTACATTTTATTAACTCGAGAACTGCTGTATTCCTACGCTTAGGCACACCAGTGCAATGCATTGTATTACACTGCTGAAACTGTGAGTGACACGGCTGATCCACAGTGAAGGATACAAGAGGCGGCATTGATTCATTTATGTGTGGAAATGTGGAAGTTCTAATAAGATGCAAACTGTGAAAATATTCCAAACATATGAGCAATATTCGAATCTCAAAAATAATATTTGGATACCACTGTAACCACCGACTATTCGGATATTGGTGTCCAGCCCTTGTCGTAGCTTCCTTCCATTCTCTCTCAAACAGTCTGCCCCTGTCCAAACACTGCTGTCCTCAGAGGAGTGTCCACTCTCATTTAGATGCAGAAGCACTGCTGAGTGTTTTCCTGAGGAGCTGGCTTTCCTGTGTTGTGCTGTGCTTTTAGAGCTATTGTTTCGTCTCCCGCTTTACATAGGCCTGTGCTCATTGCTTTGGACTGCATATAGAACACTGCTCAGCCTATGTTTGGGTGTTTTCCCCTTAGGGTGAGCCAGTTTGTGTCTGAGAGCAAATCCTGTGTTTGGAATGCACCAAGATGTTAAGAGAAAATCCTGAGGAATGAAAATGTTGTTGTGCCTTTTCCATTTGATGTTTTTTTCTGAGTCTCTCAGCTGATTTAATGAAGACCCAGTTGGGACAACCACAGGGTGGCAGCTTCTGATTTCCCTCTGTCCTGGTAGGGACATTCTCAGCCCGGCGCTGTAAGGTTCTGATACCACCCAGCTTATGTTCTGGTGGGTGGTGGGAGTCAAATGGCAGCTTTTCTTCTGTGTGTAGGTTCTGGGTCTTCATTGAGTCAGCTAAGAGACCTGAAAAAAAACACCAAATAGAGAAGAAACAGGCAGAACAACATTGTCAGCCTGTATATAGCTGGTGTGTCCGAGAAACTTGAAAGGATTTTTTCAAAACATCATCCCAGTGCAGATAAAACACCTCAACATGAGCTGAGCAACAGTGTATACACAGTCCAATACAGCGAGCATTTCACAGGCCTACATAAGGGGAGAGACCAAACAACAGGTCTAACAGCACATATGGCACAACACAGGAGAGCAACGTCCTCAGAACAAGACTCAGCAGTCTACCTGCATCTAAAGGATAAGGGACACTCCTTCGAGCACAGCAACATTTGCATTCTAGACAGATGGTTTCTGAGAGGAGTGAAGGAAGGAATCTATGCTAAACTAGAATAACCTTCCGAACCTCTACATTTTTGGGGGGGCTGACGTGAATTTTAGCTATGACCAATTCTTTAGTTTCGGCTGATACATTTGGTCGTCCAGAACGGGCTTTGTCCATGACACTGCCCGTTTCTTTCAACTTTTTAACCATCTTTGCCATCGTGGAAAAGCCTCCTTGGATGATATGCATTAAATTCATCTGCTATCTTTCAATATGTCAATCAATATTTATTTTTGTCACTGTCCAATATGGTCAGCCACTATAGGTTGCCACAGATTGTAGAGTTACAAAAGGTAGGCCTTCCTCCTGGTTAACACACAGATAATTATAATCCAACAGAATGTACACGACCAGTCGAATGTTTGGACACACCTTCTCATTCAATTCTTTTTATTTATTTGTATTATTTTCTACATTGTAGATTAATACTGAAGATTACCACTTTTTTTGTTTACATAATTCCATATGTATGCTTTTATAGTTTGGATGTCTTTAGTATTAATCTACAATGTATTAAATAATTAAATAAAAACCATTAAATGAGGAGGTGTGTCCAAACTTCTGATTGGTAATGTATATTACTCTGAAATGAACCATTTTGCACAAGGAATACTTATACTTTTTAATCAAATACTTTTACTCGTAACACCATATTTCTATCCAGTGCAATTGCTACTTTTGCTGAAGTACAAGATCTGAGTACTTCCACTACTGACTGAAAGCAAGAGACTACTGAGGCATTGAGATGACTGTTGAAATGGACCAATCAGAGAGGAGGGGTTATTAACCGCTGTCCTTGCCTCCAAAGTCTCAAAAGTTTACTAGACATGTGAGCGAGTATTGAGCAGCTGTGGGCGTGTATAGTCAGTTGAGCTCTTTCTTGTCACAGCCTCATGCTTGCAGGACTACATCTGTGCATGCGGCGCTAAAATGCTCAAATGCATGGATGGTTTTCTGTTCGCGAATACTGTGCCTGGTTTTCATGTATACAGGTTTAGAGACGAATTCAATGGCATAAAATGGAAGGCAATAATCAACACCTGCAACTCGGACCACTCAGAGAGAGCGAGGAAGTTTCTTGCATAAGATGCGTAATGTCTTCAAGTCCAGCTAACTTTTTCTGAAGCACTGACAATATACAAAAACATGACCGTGGCCAAGTACCTCATACAACCACACTTTAACCCTCCTGTTGTCTTCATTTATGGGCACCAAAAATATTGTTTCAAAAATCCAAAAATTCAGCAAAAAAAAAAAATCCTCAAATTTCAGAAAATTTGCAAAACCTTCAGGAAAAAATTCCAATAATTCATTAAAAGCTTACCTGAAAAAGCTTTATTTAAAATTTGGCAAGACAATTCTTGTAAATATTTTCAAACAAAAAAAAGATTAAAAATCTCTAAAAAAAAAGTCAGAAAAATATCTTAAAGTGATTATATATCAGTAAAACTTCATGTATCCTTTTAAAGAACATTCAGAAAAAAATCAACCAAAATCCAGCGAAATTCGCTGGATTTTGGTTGATTTTTTTCTGAATGTTCTTCAATAGACATTTTTTTCTTTATTCCACCCAAAAAAAAATTAAAAATTTCCCAAAAATGTGGTCATCAGTACCCTAGCCGCGCTAGACCCATGCTCTGAAGACGCAAGGGTCTAGGCACGCTCGACAGGGAGGGAGGCGGGCTAAAAGGTTGTCTATCAACTCACTCTGCAGCAATTGGGTAGGTATACAACCAATCAGCGCAACGAATAGGCTGACGTAGTTCCTAGGGCGCGGGAAATCAGAGGATACGGTAGTTCGGTGAAGCCTTATTTATACAGTCAATGGGTGAAGCTCAAGTATATTTCAGACATGTTAACAGAAAGATTATTCAGAGTCGGTGCTAATGGGGCTCAACGACTGTTGTCGTTTTTGTTGTTGACCCTGGCAGAGAATTAAATTTGTTGCCGTGGTTTGTCTAGCGCGGCTAGGCTAGTTGTTTCCGGTTGTTTCTATCAGAATCGTCGTGCCTCTGTCGTCACTTAGTTACGCCCGCCTTCTGACTCTACACTTCATGGTGATTGGTCCGGCCAGTTTTAGGAGCATCCAACCTCGAGCCTTATGGAGGGTAACTAGACCCACCCTGGCAGAGAATTAAATTCGTTGCCGTGGGTTGTCTAGCGCGGCTAGGCTAGGTCATCAGAAGTTTCACTGTGAAATTTTAATTTTTTTCCCCCCTACATTTTCAAAGTTTAAAACAGGTCAATTTGACCCGCAGGACAACACGAGGGTTAAAGAAAAGAAACTATTCCTTTAAGTCGTTAAAAAAAACAGATAGTGTACAATAAGTCAAAAGACAGAAACTATCAGCAGTAGATGCAGTTACTGGATGAAACCTGTGATTTACATTGTTTGTACCAGATATCCAATATACACATGACATACATGGGAACATCTATAGCATGATAGAAAAATGTTGTGATACTATATCATGTACAAAATTAATATAAAATAAAAGTAATTATGGATAATGTATAACTGTACTTTTCCAAGGTTGTGTATGTTGTAGTGTACATATTTGTACAGCAAAGCAATCAGTAAATGTCTTCTGCCTTTATTATAATTACACAGAAAATAAAGAAAACTCTACATTAAAAAACACTTGCTGCAGTGTGAGAATACTTTATATTTTGGCATCAACAGGTCTGAAAACACTGTGCACCCTGTTTGCCTCTGAGATGGAGGTGGGTGTACTGGTGAGGAATTTAGTCTGTATTTTTGAGATGAGGAAATGACACCCAAATATGACATTCCACTTTGTGAAGAAAATGTGGGAAGGACAGCACTGGAAAATAAAGGCCGTCTTCGAGAGAAATGGTTTCAAAACATTCACCAGTGCCATCTCTCGCTGTCTGTGATGCAGCTGTAAACACGAGCATATGACCTGAGCAAAGTACAAAACACTAGTATTTTTGTTCTTTATGCATTGAAACAGTTGTACGGCTCACCAAAAAAAGCAAACAGGTTCTGACGTTACAATTTCCACACTGAGGTTTTTGTGTCTTTCAATGCTCCAATTGTGTCTTTAAAGTGAACTTGTGCAAGATCTAAATAAGAAAAGACTCTTAGCATTCAAGGAAGGAATGCAAACTCATATTGAGAACCAGCTCTGTCCCAAAGCTTCATGAATACGTAGCATTGGTCAGGAGCTGTCTGAGCCGAGGAAACGCTCCCTCTGATCAGGAACTATGAAACCTTCCTTCTGTTCGCTTTCTCTTCTGTCAGAGATGACAAAAGACTGTTTGGGGTCGATGACCACCGAACCTTCTTTGTCCTGACCTGGAGTCTCCACCTCAGTGTACGAAGGCCGACCAGAGCCCCGTCTGAACTTCATGATTGGCCACCGGGTTGGGCGTCGCTGTGGGGAGTTAAACAGAAATGAATTCACAAGCAGGACTGTTCACAGAAAAATTTATATCAAATGAAGACATCTAATTTTGTTTTTCTGAGTTGTGTTGAGGAAAATTTTGTTTTCTGACACTCAAAGATCAATCATCCATCCATTCATCATCTATACACCGCTTTATCTTCATTAGGGTCATGGGGAGCTGGAGTCTATCTCAGCTGACTTGGAGTGAATTCAGACAGATCACCAGTAAGATCATACTCTGTGGTCCCTCACCATATCACAGTTTACTTTTTGCACTCTCACTGTATCGTGGATTACGGTATTGCCGATTTTTTTGCTATATTGCGGGATTTTGTGGTGTATAGGTATTTTTATAGATGCATTATTGTGGTGAGCTGCATTGAAGAATGAGACTGGAAAAAAGATATCTGCCTTTTTTGCACTCTGCAACTGGCAGATGCTTTTAATTTGACAGACACAGAGAGCAGCACCTTAAAATAATGTGGCAGAAAGTCATCAAACACACATTTCACACTTAACCAAACTAACTAGGCTCACTAAATCGCTAAAACACAAAAACTAACTGTAACACTATCATAAACCACAAAAATGACACTTAAACCCCCAACACCCCAAACACCTGTGGTGCATTGCAGCACAACAGTTCAGTCATAGCAACTGGATCTGTGATTGCTACATTATTTTAATTATTTTTACGGTAAGATAAGCATTTTTTAGCCTAAAAAATTTAAAACAATATAAAAAATATTTTAAAATGATAACTAAAACATATTAAAAGAACATTTAATCTAAATGAAATGCGTAGCGTACAGCGCTGGGCTCTGATTGGCTCAGCGAGCGTAGCATCAGTCTCCATCAGTTTGCTCCGTGTGCAGCAGCATTCAGCATCTGGCCTTGTCCATTTCACATCTGATCACTGTGTTGTTCTGCACATGGTCTAAATATGGTCGCTACTTCGCAGATTTTCGTCTATCGCGAGTTGGTCTGGAACGTAACCCCACGATAGACAAGGGACTCATTTCATAGTACCCTGCTGGGGCTCAATCAAAGCAGCAGTTCAGGTAGACTCACCTCCATGAAGAAAAGACTGGCGCTGGAGGTGGGGTAGTTGTACATGTAGATGGACATTAAGATGGCTGCTGCCATGACGAGCATCACCACAACAATGCCGGCCAGGAGACCAGTCTGCAGCTCCTCATCACTCTCCCCTACGTCTTTGTCTCCTGCTGTACAAAGATTACAGTGAGACTGACATTATCATCAAGTTTGTTACAGGAAAATCATTTAAGGGATGCTGGAATCATATAAGAACTTTACTCAGTGGATTTACTCATTTCAGATGTAAATATAAATTAGACTGTGTGCCCATGAATGACTTACGTATATCATTGATGTGCAAAGCAATCCCAGTGTCATCTGGAAAAGAAAAACAATGATATGATACGCTACTTGAAGCATGTCACATTAAAATTACTTTTTGCAAAATGCATTTTCAAAAATGTGACCATGTTCAATTTCAGTGTAATATGAAAGCTTTGCTTTGAAAATCATTATATACAGCACCCTCTATAATTATTGGCGCCCCTGGTTAAGATGTGTTCTTTAGCTTCTAATAAATTCAGTTTTTTTCTAAATACTATAGGACCACAATGAAAATTCAAGTGCATTTATTCAGTTGGGGGGGGGATAAATAACACATTAAGAAATAATTCTTTTACATCAAATCATGTGTGCCTCAATTATTAGCAACTCTGATATTAAGACTTTGTACAACCCCCTTCTGCCAACAAAACAGCACCTAATCTTCTCCTGTAATACATTTTTCTACAATTTTCGGCGTGACAGTATGCTTCTGCAATAAAAATTGAGTTTATGTTAAGGCTTTCAACACATCTTAACCAGGGGTGCCAATAATTATGATAATTATGGAGGGGGCTGTAGATGTAATGTTAAGTTTTAACTCAAAAACTATGTAAAATGCCATTAAGCTAGAACATACAGAAAACCCCAAAATGTTCTTGTTTTTGGGGGGAATTTATTTTTATTGTAATGGGATTTTTTTTTTTTAAAGAAAGAGTACTGTTACTTACAAAGTTGAACTGTGCTTTTGTTTGGATTGGGCATTGTATTCCTTTCAGCTTTCAACAGTAGCCAGTGCAGCCAAAAATAACAGCCTTACCATATTCTTTCCCAACCAGAGTGATGCTCATACATCAGGTCATCCTTCAGTAGCTGAGGACACTATGCAGTATTTAACATAGCGCTGTATGCGCCCAGCTATGAGCTAACAGCAGGCTGGGAAATAGCTGACCACTTGACCCTTACTTAATGCTGTCAGACCTTTCAGAGTACACCGGGCATGGATACTGTGCAACAACAACAAACATTAATTCATGAGGTTGTAACGATGCCTGTCCTGAGCTGTGATCCGTACTAACTCACTTAGCAACAAACGATTCAATTCAGCGCTGCCATCAAACAAGGGGATTTTATACAAAGGGAGTTGTAGAGCTGTCTTAGAAGTAAATAGGCCCATATCTGCAAATACTAGAATTTAAAATCACAAAACATACATATTCTAAATATATACACACCATTCAGGGTTTTTATATGTGTAAAGTATCTGAGTTTACCGTGTTCAGATTTGCTGGTTGGAGGCTGTGGACTCGGTATTCTTCTTTTGCTGTTGTTGCTGTGTGTCGAGGGGTTGCTGACAGTGATGGTCTTGCTGAGGGGTGTGGAGGTCATGTCAGAGGTCCTCTGCTGCTCTGAGGTCGCTGTACCAGGAGTGGTTGTGTGCATCGGGTGCTGTGAGGTGTTGTTGGTGACTCCTGTTGTCCGCAGACATCGAGAATCCCGTCTCTGACAAACAAAAAAAATCAGCAAACTCTTCTGTTTAGGTGACCAGAATACAGCTAAGTTCTAACTCTGTTATGATTTCTGTAGTCTACTGCAATGCAAACAATAAGGAAAACCTCCTCTGGGCAGCCGTGGTCAACCCAATCCTGTCGGTTATGATCAAAGCCACTGGAGCATCTGAGAAAGGAAGGAAATATTGTAATTGTTAAAGCTTCATCTCTACAACATATTGTATGCAAAGTGCTGAAAGTTTCTACAAACCATAGCAGCTGATAATATTTTTTTAAATAAAATGAAACTGATCAGAAAGAAGGTGTGGATAACATTGACAACATACTGTAAATACAGTATTTTACTTCAACAAAATAACACAGCCAGTAGTAAACCTTTTAGTCTCAAGGCTGACTGTACAAGCTATAAAATACATTACGCATTAAAAATTAGAGATGTCCTAAAACGATCTCAAAGATTGGAATCAGGGCCAATCAAGGCATTTTTTTAACTGCTTATCATCACAAACCTAAACCCCATACTTTGTTTAAGTGCACTCTCACAAAGGTGTTATAAAGGGAGAGGCCAATTGTGGCAAGATGCTGGGGATGCAAATTCTGAATAACCCAAATAAATGCAGCATTATTAATCAATAAATAATTAACCAATAACATAAAGTGAGTACAACGGACATTTGTCTGTGCTGATATCAATGTTTTTGTCATGGGCGGGCGGGGGGGGGGGGGGGGGGGGGGGGGGTTGAACCCAGTGTGCAGGCAACAAAAACAGACAGACTGAGATAGAAACCAAGATTTATTTAACAGAAACTAACCACAGACTGAACTAAGTCAGCAGCAACAGCAGGGACTGGTGGGGCGAGCCAGGCTTTACTTGCCACTGATTGCTGATCAGCTCCAGCTGCAGAGGGACCGCAGCTGGAGCAAATGCTCTGATGAGTAGCACAGCTAGAGGCGCAGCACAGAGGGGGGTGGAGCCAAGAGACAGGCAGGGGACAGGAGAGAGAGCAGAAAGAGAAAGAGAGAGAGAGAGTGAGAGAGAGAGAGAGAAAGAGAGAGAGAGAGCGAGAGAGAGCGAGGAGAAGAGAAGAAAGAAGAGGACAGGCAGGGGACCACGGCTGGACTATGACAGTTTTAGTCATCAGACAAATGAATTAAGCCACAAAGGCACTTCTGTGAGATATACCAGTAGAATGTAGAGATGCTCTCCTAGTCCCAGCTTGCCTCAAAAAACACACAAGCTGATCTGAGGAGATTAAGCGTCACCAAAGTCTGTCATTGTGGCCTGTTGCGAGCTAAATCCTCACAATGCCCCCACATTACTGTGTCAAAATGAACCTATATTTAAAAGTAAGATCAGGGTTTTTCCTGCGCAAAGGAATTTTCAATGCCCCCCCCATGATTTTTTTTATTTCATTGTTTACAAAACCATCTCCATTAGAATTTTGCAAAATTAATTCTCACACAAAGGGAAAGATTTCCAAACAGGACACACAAATTATTAATACTGCAGCTGCAGTCAGCCAAGACACTCTGTTAATGTTTAAATCATAAAGATGTAACCGTTTGTAAAGATTTTCTATTATCATATTTTCAGGAATGTGCAGCCTTCTCTGTGGTATGCTTTCACTGAGGGATTTTCCAGTTTACCTTTGTAGCCTACTGCACCAACTGCAGTTAAAGCCAATCTGAGAAGTGACACATGGGCCACAGCTGGAGAACTGCAGACATGCTGAGAATAAAGAAAACAGTGAAGGTTGAGGAGGACAAAACAGCTTTTCCTTCTGCAAATAAAACTGGAATGCATTTTTACTGAGTGCCCTGCAGTGCAGAGCGAGCTTACAACTGCTACCGTCAACAGTTTTCTACTATAAAGCTTTCCTCTTTTTGTATTCATATTTAAATGGCTTACTGGGGAGGGGGAGCATCTCCACTGCTGTAGAACTGGAGATTTTCGATTTGAGGATGTCGACTTTGTGATACTCATAGATGGTTCTCCGACGAACATCTAAAGAACGTCAGAAAATGTATGATGTTGTCAAATACACACTGGTGGAAAGTGAAGTGCTAAAAATGCAGTGAAGTTTTTCAGAACAAATCTGCCCACTCACTGGGAATCTGCTCTATCTCATGAAGCACCACAAAAGCATCTGACAAGCCCACTTTGACGGGATGATTCTCAGAGCTGATGTTGCTGATGCTGATAGGAATCTATGAAATGCAAAATGTTCAATGAGTAACCCTATTTCTCATGAAAAGCAAAACATGAAGAGGAAAAGGAAGCTCACCTCTCTGTAGGCAAAGACAATCCGCCCATCGCTGAGCAGAACTGCCTGAAACGTGAAAGTTCCCAGACTGATGTTGTCCTGGAGATGAACGTGGTCCCACTGAACCACCAATGCAGTGCCTAAATGGGGGACATGGACATTCAGAACGTTGAAAAGTTTGGGGTCATCCAGAGATTTTCATATTTCCCATGAAAAGTCACACTTTTATTCATGTGCTAACATAACTACACAAAGGTTTTCTAATCATCAGTTAGCCTTGCAACACCATTAGCTAACACAATGTAGCATTAGAACACAGGAGTGGTGGTTGCTGGAAATGTTCCTCTGTACCCCTATGGAGATATTCCATTAAATGTTATCTTCATTGAAAAAAATGATTTTCTTTCAAAGATAAGAGCATTTCTAAGTGATCCCAAACCTTTGAACGGTTGTGTATTTAGTAAAAGAAAAAAAATCAAGCATTTAACTAACACAATTCAACAATTATTAATAGCACTGCAAACTTATTTCAATGAGAAAAAGAGTGAACCTCTCCTACCGTTATCACAGTAAAACACAGTCGAGTTTTTGGACATGCTGGGGTCAAAATTCGCCATCAGTGGAGCGATATACTGAGTGGCTGTGAGCATCCGATGGATTATATCTCCAGTGTAAATGAAACCTGGCAGAGGATGACATGCACAGATTGCCATCAGCAATTTGTAATGCGGGGACAAATTGTATGATATATTTCCATCAGTCACTGCATCAGCACTGCGAGTTCCTGTTCAACATTTTTTGCACAGAGAATGTTCATATTACGTGACAAAATTTAACCGATGTGGCTGTATGTCAGCACAGCAACCAATACTTTAGGTCTACTTTGTCCAAACACACACGTTATAAAAGAAAAAAATGTAAACACTTATACAGAAAGATGCTATATAAGTGCAGATCATCTAAATTATGTTTCATGATTGATGCTTTTTCATATTGTGAACTCATTGACAGATAATTTTCTGCATGTTTCTCCACTTTAAATCTCTTCACATTTAAATTTCAATTGAAATAACAGTCTCAACTTTTCACATTTTCCTCAACATTAGGATCAAACTACATCACTTCCTTTTGGGAAATGTCTCAGAAAAATAGCAAAAATGAAGGTGATGGGAGCGTTCTCTTCTAGGATGATACTGCCCCCATCCATAGGGCACTTATGGGTAACTCAGCGATTTTTCACCAACATGTTACACAACGCTCTCCACCACTGTCATCAAAACATGAAATGAGGGAATGTCTTTTGGAAGAAAGGTGTTTATCCCTCCAGTAGAATTCTTGGAGAGTCAATGCTGTACATGTTGACCCAATGATGATATTTTATGTTGTTTATTTCCTTTCATATGGTACCCATCGGTAGCGCAACATCTCAAAATATCTCTGAACAGTCACTGAGCCTCATAACACCTGAGGTCGCACCTTGTAAAGAAAAAAACCCACTGTGAGGTTCAGTCACTCACCTCCAGTTGCAACTGTGATTTCTTTGAGTAAATGGCCATAGAAAGGAAAGTCAAAGGAAAGATTCACTCTCTGTAAACAGAAACATAAAGCGCAACATCAACTGTACCATAAAAGATGGTCAGCAACATGAAAAACACTTATTTATCGAGATTCTTTTCTTATATCAGTATTAACTGAATGTGGAACAGTTTGCTGCGTGCAGAGAAAGAAAACTTAAACAATATACAAATAGGCACTTCATTATATAGGGAAATCAGAACCTTTTTATTCACAAATGTCCATGTAAATCTGTAAGATGAATGTCTATGTTAGTCATTAAATTTTCATAAAACACTGACTGTCCTATTTATTCAGACAGGCTGATTTCTTACCTCTGCTTGTCTGTGTGTGTTGGACAGAAAGCCATGGACCTTCCACTCGTTCTCCTCCATGTCGGCAATGTTCACCCACAGCTCTTTAGCAGCTGTGTCTCCGGCACCATAGATTTTAGAAGTGTAGTAGACATGATCAGTGTCCTACAACACCACATAAGACTATTACATCCTCATGTTTGCTTCTTCTCCATTTGTACGTCCTTAACAGTGCATGCAGTTTTGGAACAAATTATATATTTTCTCATCTGAATAAGCTATAAAAATAAATTTGCTTTATATAATCAGCCAAATGTCATTACTTGAGCATTCACTCAAGCTATAAAGTAACACATGAAACAGACATTTCACAAGTTAAAAAAACAAAACACCTTATTTAAAAAGAATTTCCTTCTCTTAGAAAATCCGGTTTTTGCTTTTGACTTTAACCCCTACGTTAATTCATCTGAGAAAACTCTACTAACTGTAGAACAACCTCACCACAATCTGTGTAGAGTTATCGTGTCCTTCCTCCATCAGCAGGTCAGGCTCCGACTCCTCAGGCTGGTGCCGGTCTCTGTAGTGGCCCCTCTTATCTGCAGCCCAGCCAGGGGCCCCAGACCTGGGCCCAGATGTCCACCTCCGCTCTCTGGGCTGGTGTTTCTCTGTGACTCCATACGACTGCATGTTAGCATGGTGAACGCCTAAGGAATCAAAGATGAGGGAGAAAAGTTGACGTTGTGATCACATTCACTGCCTTAATGTGTCTTTTGAACCACTGAAGAGGACATTAAGATATTAACAAAACTATCAAGGCGCCACGGATGTGTGCTGATGCGTGTGACAGATTTTATAATTAAAGGTAAAAAGAAAAACAAATGTGTATGAACGCAACCTCTGTTGTGTCTGAAACTTGACAAAACTACTCAAAGCAGAGAACAAATTAATACAAGATTAGACTACTTCACGAGTATTTTGTTTTAAATATATAATTAACAATAAAAAGGGCAAAACAAACAAGCCTCCATTTATTTAGCCAACATTTTCTTAAACATCCTAAATAGCGCATTAACTACATACTTAATTTGTCACATACAGAAGGAATTATCAGAAGGACAAATATAAGGCAACCCAAGACAATCCTGTTGAACTGAAACAAGTGTAAATGCAATATTTTCATATTTTGGGGGAATTTTTATAAGTTCAAGTACCACTTAACAAGCAGCCACAACACACAGCATTATTGCTATGAGTATTTCACTCCATAAACATGATGTCGCTTAATACACCAGTCCTGGTGTATTAAGTTATAGTGTTTGTTTTGTGCTTAAACATTTTTAGAAACATTGTGGTTTAATTTACGCTCACACTGACGCTGTGTTTTATTTTGTTACACTCAAAGGCACTTTCAGTATTTAGTCTACTCTGATTCATAGAAAAGGGATGAAAAAATTCAGGGATGAAACAGTTCACCTTAAAACTAAACATCATAGCCTTAATTAAGGTGTATCTAAATGCACAGCTGTTGGATTAGAGTGCACCAGATTTGCTGAGGGTATCTACAAAGCTGGTGACTGACCTGCAATAAAGATCTTGAGAGAGGCACACCACATACATAATACGTCAGTGTGAAGGAATATTAATTGAGCTAAGTTAAAGCTCCTTTTTCGGGGCTGCACAGTGGAATGGTGGTTAGCACTTCCGCCTTGCAGCTTCCTGGGACCTTTCTGCATGGAGTTTGCATGTTCTCCCTGTGAAAGCATGGGTTTTCTCTGGGTAATCTGGCTTCCTCCCACAGTCCAAAAACATACCTAGGTTAACTGACAATTCTACATCGTCCGTAGGTGTGAATGTAAGTATGATTATTTTTCTGTTTGTGTAGCCTAGTGATAGACTGGTGACCTGCTTAGAGTGTCCCCTGCCTTCACCCTCGGTCAGCTGGGATAGACTCCAGCGCTACCACGACCTTAATGAGGATTAAGCGGTGTATAGATGATGGAGGGAAAGCCTCCTATTGGGGGAAGATAGATGTGGAGAATATCTGAACTGTCAACAAATCAGTTCCTACATCTTTGTCTCAAATGCAACTGCAGGTAAACAGTCAGCGGGTGCCATGTGGCAAACATGCATGGTCCCTCTTCTCCTCCAGTGACAACAGTGAGTCCAGCTCTTCTCTTCGCAGTGGAGGGTGAAAACATGCTTCACATTCTTCACACCAGCAGCTCCAGGACCAGGCATGTGAGGCCGGGCAGCTGTGGGTGTTGTGTCTATATATCTGTCACATGGTGGGCTGTGGGGGCTGCAGAGGCCTCATAAACCTCCATCTGTGTGTATGCGTGTCTGATGTAATCTGTAGTTGTAGATATGTAGGTTTACTGGTGACACAGCTGAGAAACTCCAAATATCAGGAGATCCTGCTCTGTAAGTTTAGTTCAAAGGCAACATAGTTCACTGATTCTTTTTCACTTAAATTAAACCAGATATTGGCAAAAAGAGTGGTTCTGTCGCAGAAACCTGCAGCAACCAATCACAGAAGGACTACATCTCTAATTAGTCTCCACCAATGGCCTCAAAGTAAAAATTCGCCACCTGGTGGCTGGATCACATAAACACAGAAAATAGCTCCTGAAAAACACCAGGTTTGAATTTGTGATTTAACACAACAGTGTGTTATATACACTACAGTTCAAAAGTTTGGGGTCACTTACAAATGTCCTTATTTTTTTAAGAAAATGAGTTTTGTTTCAATTATATAACTTTAAATGAATCAAAAATCCAGTCCAGACATTGTTAATGTGCGAAATAACTATTCTAGCTGGAAACGGATGATTATGAATGGAATATCTCTATAGGGGTACAGAGGAACATTTCCAGCAACCATCACTCCTGTGTTCTAATGCTACATTGTGTTAGGTAAAGGTGTTGAAAGGCTAATTGATGATTAGAAAACGCTTGTGCAATTATTTTAGCACATGAATAAAAATGGGCGCTTTCATGGAAACCGTGAAATTGCCTGGATGACCCCAAACTTTGGACCGGTGATGTATACATTAAAGAAACATGAGGAACAGGTATTATTTTTGCTACACAATGCGCAGTGCTATATGCTATTTGTACCTAGTCTGTGCAAACTGGCTCACTTCTGATTAAATATGATTTAACTTACCATGAGCAGGTGTTAGCTTCATGAAGCTTATGTGAAACTGGACAGCAATGACCAGACTAGTAACGACCTCAACCATATTTTTCGTCGCCTCCAACTTCAGCTACAGAGCGCAAAGAAAGTCGGCAATTGGCGCAATGAGAGTTTGCGTCGCTGACTTCGTATTCTTCAACGTCTGTTTGTCAAGTTACAAAATAATGAAAAACAAAAAACAAACAGAAAAATAAAAAAAGACGTAGCTGACTCACAGTGAACTATTGCTGTAGCCTTATGTGAAATCTCTCGCTATATTATTGTCCATGTTGAACTTTCAGATTATCCGCAAACCATCTGTGCGTCACTTCAACCTCCGGCACTGAACCGCTGCTGCTCTGATGAGTCTGGAGCTGTGGACATGTTGCATTCAGGTGCCGTCGTAATTTTCTGAATTACGCAGACATTCTCTTTCGTATACTTGTCATTTGACTACATTTTATATTTATGAATTGAAAACAAATCGCTAAAATAAAAGTGTAAAAATCATACCTACATGCACTAAGAAAAGCTGTGAAAACATAACTATGTCAATCCCCCTGCCATATTTATTTACACAAGTTGCATGCTAAAGTTCTATTATTATTATTTTATCAGTTGCAATTGTCTCAATACCACAAAAAAATGAATTAAATGTTCAGGTTTATAAACCTAAAGACAGATTTAAAGAAAAACTATGATGTTTAAATAATGTCTCCATACACTCCACTTGCAGAGATTAGGACTATTGCAACAGTTAATCAATAGTAATAGTCAGTAATAGTCAGTTTCTAAAGTGCACTACAGTTGTCAATAATGACATTAATCACTAACTATTTTGATAAATCATTAGCTGATATGAGTAATTTCTGGGGGTGAAAAAGGTTTTACTGTCATGGGAAGGACAAAAGTAGGCATTTGCTCATCTTGCACTTTGGAAAACACTGACATTTTTCATCATTTCTTTACAATTTAGAAACCCAACAAATAACCAGTTAATCCCAAAAAATATTGACAGATTAACTAACAAAGAAAACCAATTGCTTGTCGCGGCCCTATTTTGAAGAGAATTTGTGGGGTAAAAAATGTTTTCTCACAATTTCACGTAAAGATTTTGAAAAATGTGTACATGAGATGTTGCAATAAAAAAAATCTTTTCAAAGCTGTACTACTGCCAGTGGTGGAATGCAAACACATTAACTTGTATGTGTGAGGTATGTGCACTCCTCAAACACTTAATTTTCTTAACTATTTGTTGATTTTTAATATTTTATATCTGCTCCATTACATTTCAGAGAGAAATACTGTTGTCATTACTACACTACATTAATCTGATAACTTTAGTTACTTGTTCTTTGCAAATTTGCTTAAGACAAAATCGGGGTAAAATTGAAGTTACCACATGGCATACAAAGTAATTAAAATTGAAGTTGCAAATTCTAAGCGAGGCACCCAATACTACATCAATGATTCTAAATTATTAATGTCTGTGCTTTAAATGCATTGTGATGCTAACCATGTGGTATTACTGCTTTCTCTGGAGTAATTTTCAACCTGAATGTGCAGTAAAGTTGTAAAACTACCGGGAACACATGAGTAATTCTAACTTTGCCCACTAGATGAAGATTAGTTGTGGCTAAAGAAACTATAACCAAAGCAAACTACATAATTACATTGTCATATCCTGCTAGAAGAGGGAAACATAATGCTGAATTATTTCTACAACAGTATCAATTGATACTCTGCCACAGAACACAGCGTAGTTATGTGACCATGGGCCTACATTTGTCTGTTTATCTGTGCGTGACATTACTCAGATTTGGATGAAATTTTCAGGGAAGTCAGAAATGACACAAGGACCAAGTGATCAGGTTTTGGCAGTGATGAGGCTTATAGTCTGGATCCACAGATGTGTCGTGTTTTGATTTAATGCGTTGTTCATTTAGGACAGGAGCAGAGTAGTTCCCACTCATTTGTAGAAGACTAGTTTGAACCTTGTCCGGTGACTGATGGCATCAGAAAAAGGAAAGGTGCATTCTAGATATCTTCGCTTAATTCAAGAGGGGATGGCTGGACGGACTAATGCATGTAAGTGTCTCTGGCTCTGACATACTCTATCAGTCAAAAGTTTGGACATACCTTTTCATTCATTATTTTTTAAATGATTTCTTACAGTGCAGATTATTACTGGAGACATCAAAACTATAAAAGTATACATATAGAATCATGTTGTAAACAAAAAAGTGTTCATCTTCAGCATTAATATACAATGTAGAAAATAATACAAATAAATAAAAAAAGCATTGAATGAGAAGGTGTGCCCAAACTTTTGACTGGCAGTGTATTAGATCCATCACTTAGTCATCATACTATTTAAGAAGTCCTATTTAATGCAAGTCCTCATCAATCACACCACTTTAATTTCACAGCTAATCAAAGGATGGTAAAGCTTTAACTACTAACCTTGCAGAACTAAAACTGTTCACTGCAATCTAACTATACTCAGAGCAGAATCCGCTTTATGTCAGGAAAAATGTCTAAATCCTGAAGTGCCAATCTATCCAAAGTAAATGGTGAAAGGTCTTCCAGCTTAATTTGTGATAAATCACCATCTTCGAACATTTGTAGCACAGCCAGGACTGAAAACAGTTACCTACACCAATTCCTTAGCATCATTTGTTCCCAAAGACATTGAATTCAACATTTGTACAGTGTACTGTTTTTAATGCATGAATGCAATACCCACAGATAACATGATTTCTAAGGGATGATACAGTGAAGAAGAAAAAAAAGTTTGCATTATGACATAACACAAGGACACTTCAGGCCGAACCAAACTAGAGATCATCTTGTGACGGGATCGCACCAGCTGTGACGCCCACCAACACACCATGACCGACAGAGAGCGTAGCTGCTGTTGTCTTCAGCTAGTGAGACAGTTAGCGTAGGAAGAACCATCACCAAGGCTGTTAGGACAGGTGTTCACACAAAACCTTACAGGTCTGTAGGTGGGATGTAAAAAAAAAGGCCACATTTGATGCTGGGTGTTGTCTGACCCTTGTGTACTTGTAATCACATTTAGTACAACGTAGTAAACGTACTAACTGTTATTACATGGGTACACGCTGATAGGTGCTGAATTGGTGTGATCCCATTCAGATGATCTAGTTTCCACCTTGTGAGATTGTGTATGTCACCATTCCAAACTGCCATCCTAGAGACACCTACTGTAGCGAGAACTATCACTTAGGCAGTTCCAAACACTTTGTCAGGTGTTTGTATGTCAGATTTTGTCCACACAATAACTGTACAAGATGCGGTCATAAAAGATTACAGGTTGTGTGGTTGTGATCAAAATGAGGATTGTTGTGGCATCGTCTTGACCAACTTTGTGCACAGGCACACATGGCTGAGTAGTCAAAGCTGTCTTTGTGTTTGTTCTCGCTAAAGTTAATGTCTCCAGGACCACATTTGTCATATCGCCAAAGATGGATAGACTCACAAGGTGAAAATTATACCAGCTCCACTGTCACAGCCAGTAATGACCCAAGAGGATAGTTTAAGGAGCACAGGTGCCAAAATCTGATCCCAATACTACAAAAGGCAACAAGTCTGAAAAAAAGGAATTAAATCACACACAGTTGTTTCCAAATATACCGAGTATTTCTTTGAGCTGTTAACTAAATGATACTATTGCAGGAATAATTGTATGCCAAAAGAAACAGAAGATTTTTACTAAAGGTGTTACATGTGCATTTTTTTACACTAAGAATCATTACCACACTACTTAAAACACTGGAATAAACACAGGTTTGCTGATAGGACTGGGGTCCAACATGTATTTAGTGCCACTGGTTTAGTTTTTCTTGATGTTCTCTTGTTTTTTTTCCCTCTTCTACTTTATTATGTGCCCTTTCTGCTGTGTAAACATTAACAGGCAAGTGCAAGAATGAAGGCAAAATAAATCCTCAACCAAAGCTGCACTGAATGACCGACTCAGTTGATGAGAAGTAGTTTTGCAAAGACCTGACTAGCTTAAAAAAAATCATATTCGTTAATCTTTTATATGATCCGACACTGCGATTAAGAACATTACATTTGCTGAACTTTTACAAGAATAATATTTTGGGAATGATTTCTTATAGAAAGCAAGATGATAAGATTGATACTGCTCATGTCTGTGATCAGTAGTACTGACTGTAAATATTATGGTATAGCTGGTGAGCTAAGCTTCCTGTGGATAAATAACTCCAACAGGCTGCTTGCCTACCTGTGTTGTCTGTGCACTTCATTTTTTTTGGATGAATTAAGCAAAAAAAAATATGGAATGCACTAATGAGACACAGAAGTGCTGGTGGGCATATTATCAATCTTCTCATCTGACTCTCAAAAGTAACCACGTACCCCAAAACATTGTATAACTCCTTTAAAGACCTGAGCCTCATCTTAGCACCAACAATATGACTGGCGTGAGCATGGTTCCCATTGTTTGTGATGCATCTAAATTAAATCAAGATATCAGAATTATTTGTCCTATGATTAATTCATATCTATCAATGCTTCTGACAGCAACTTTAATTGCATGGTTATTTGTGCTGGAGATGTGGGTGAAATGTAAACGACTGAGAAGAGCAACCTTAAATTTAAACACTCAAGCAAAACTCAGAAGTTCCACTTCAAAGACGAGAGTGGCATTTGCGGGGATGATGGGTGGGTATCCGCGGGCGCCATACGCGTAGTCCGGTGAGCAGGTCAACTTGGCCAACTCCCCGCGGCTCATCTGTGGAGGCAGTGAACTTCAAGTTACATAAAGTTAGTGAAACAGGCTAATTAATTGATGGCGGGGAAACTGAAGTGATTTACACTTCCATAAAGGTGTATTAAGTAATAATAATGGTTAATATCAACGCAGCAGAAGCTAAGAGACCCTGACGTTTACTCCCAATTAGGGATCAACTTCAGAAACACTGATCTTTCCATTTCCTGTAATGCACATTGATAGCAATCGTCACCCACTACATGCAGACTTATCACAGTCCTGCCGCATTTTGTAAATAACATAAACAGTTCACTATATATGCACCCGCCGCACCTTGTTGTAACTCATGGTGACTAACTGGCTCTGATTATTTAACAGTCCCACATACAAGAGAGAAAGACTAAAAGAAAACTCTGCACATTCATCTATCGGTTTGCTTTTGTGAATGAGGTGTTACATCTGATTAAGAGATGAACCCATGGCAGGTCAGACACCAGAGTGCAGATTTTTCTTTGTTCATCCTGCACCAAGCTGCTAGGTATTTAACACCAGCTAACCAGATATCAGGTTGATATCAAGGAAGCACAAAAGGAGTAGATAAATTAGTGAACAACCTTGTCCTTTATTTCTATCTGTGTTAACACTGAGTATAAAAGTATGGGTCTGTTCCACATTTAATTGAACTCTCTGGAAATAACAGTCCAGTGTGCAGTGCAATCACTTGTATCTAATAACAAGAATGACCTAATCTATCAAGAAAAAATATATTTAAGGTAGTTTTCCCAAATAATTCAACCCTATATGCGACCTGACAGTCAGTGCCTCAGTCACGCTTTTGTCATAGAACCCAAAAAAACTTTGAAATCCTGAACAGCTCCTTTTTTTTTTTAAGAGCTGTAACAAGTAAGTGATTAGTTCAAGCATCAACTCCTCTTTGACAGTGAAATAAATATCTTAGGGTTGTGGAGAAAGCACATTTGAAGTCGTCAACTTGAACTTCCGGTAAAACTCATGAAACGCATGTGACTCCACCCACATCACTCCACCCTACAGTACTTCATCAGTGAAGCAGGATCATGGCAGGAAATAGATCTTTGTGTGAATTCAGTGAAGGGACCCTTGAATGTCCCTCTCCTTACCCTAGCTACACCCTCATCCCAGCCACGGATCACTTGTCCTTCTCCCAGTTTGAACTCGAAGGGATCTCCCCGGTCCCTGGAGGAATCAAACTTCTTTCCATTCGTCAGCGTTCCTGTTCAAAAGCAGCCATAAAAATAGCATGTTAGCCCTCTGTGACTACATATTATAGCCAAAATACTGTGATTTGACAGTTGGTGGTGTAACATGTTAAGTACAACGCAACACTGTGAGAAAATACACTGCTTAATGCAAACAAAACTGCACTGTTTGAGCAGGGATAGTTCGACATTTTGGGGCATTCGTGTGAAGCTGCCTCGGACACCGTTAGCATGGTGTAACTTAGCACAGCGGCTAGAAATGAAAGCTAGCTTAGCTCAGGTTGGATATTTTTAGTTTCGTTTTTATACACGTACAACGGTGAATTTTACAATTATGTGTGTGAGTTGACATTTTCGATAGCTTTTAGGACGGAACCTTGCTGTCCTCCACCTCGTTTTCAGGCTCCGTGCTAAGCTAAGCTAATCGTATGCTAGCTGTATTTTCCGACCACCGTGCAGATGAATGGCACAGATTTTCTCATTCAGCTGTCGCTGTAAATACCAAATGACTTGGGGGCTCATTTAAAAATATTTCAAACAGTTGCAGTGCTGTGTGGTTTTCAGTTACAATGAACGCGAATTTTCAATTTTAAAAAAACAACCTTTGACCAATGCGAAATAAAGCGAGTCTTACCGACGTAGTGCACGGTAACTGTTTGTCCCTTCTTCGGGTAGTTGTGCCCTGGATGGTGAGAACACAGGTTAAACTGATACAATTTGAAAAGGAAATATAATACTGAATGTACGGAGTAACTGCAATAAATATATCATTACCATCCCCCGGTCGTAAGACTTCGATGTCTACTCCCATTGTTCTTTCGGCGCAGTGTTCCCTCTGTCTGCAGCTGTCTGACTGGAGCTCTGTCTCATGCAGTGGGTTGCCTCGTTCACTGAAGCCGTCACGTCTCACGTGGTTTGGAGGGTTTGTCAGACTGAATTCAATGCATGTCCGTATGGGGATGGCTAGTGTGACGTCATGGACCACTTCCGTGTCCAAGCCGCGGCGCACCGAATGAAAACACAATGGCAGTAGCGAAAGAACCGGTCACCTTTTTCACTGTGACATCTTATTTTGCGGATTTTCCGAAGTCGGTAAAGCGAGGTCTTAACTCTTACAACTCAAACAGAGTTGTAAGAGTTAGTGTGCTGGCAGGTGGTTTTAAAGGGAAAGTGCAGGCGTCAATGAAAAGGAAAACGTACAGTGTTGAGGTGAGTAGCTAAGTAGTGTAAGCTAACAAACACAGGATGTCAGAAATAAAGCTAGCTTCATCATCTGTGTGAGGTTAAATGTCGTTTACTTGGCTTTGTTAGAGTTCTTATGTTAGATTTGAAAAGTATACTCTAAAGATTCCCAGCAGCACACTCAAGCGCTAACTTCTGCCTGGAGCACATGGCTAATTTGCATATGTAAATAACTACGCATCTCTTTACACTAATCATGAATCCATAACAGTTAAAATAATCTTAGCCAAACATTTTTAGCAAGTCAGTCCAAGTATTGGACTCAATTAAATCCAAGTCACATAGACCCATATCCTAGTCAAGTCGAGTATTTTGGGCAGATTGGTCAAGCAAGTCCAAGTCCCCAAAACTGGGACAAGTCTCCCTCGGCAGACTTTATTCTTATAAATTAAAAGTATGAACTTATTATCAGAGACTTTAATCTCGACCACTTTTAGTTTCTTTTGTAATGTGGCCCAAACACTCCTCATAACACAAAAAGATAACATGATTCAAGCGGCTAATACTAGCTAGCGCACGTTAGCTCCCGGCGCTAAATGTATTTTCTAAGATTAGAAATCCGACTTACCTTATCAGTGTCAGCCATCTTCTCTTCTCCTTTTCGTCCAGAGGAAAGTGGTTGAAACATATTGTTTTATTTACATCATTTCTATTGTTGCAACACGGGACACAACACAGCACCATTATATCGTTGGTTTGGTAGGACACGGAAGTGACGTTTTTGGACACGATGACGTAGTTACTAGCCATCCCCATAGGACTACATGTACAGTAGCACAGCAGTGAGATGGAGGATGAATGTAGTTTGGTGTCTAAAGGTAATTGTTTTTATTAGCTTCACTCAGGGGCGCAGTAGTGAAGTTGTCTGACTAAACCAGAGGCCTAGAAGCCCCACAGAGGTGCCCTATGAAACAAGTTTGACCAGGCTTTGTGTAAGCTGGCTCAGAAAACCTAAAACTCTAGTCAGAGTAAATGGGTATTACAACTACTTCCTTTGTTAACCAGATTTTCTTCATACAATGCAAAGAATAGTTAAATCAGGATAGTTTAAAAGGATAGTTTTCATCAGGCTTTGTGTGCTCTCAGTAATAGGAAGTGTTTGATGCACTGTGTTACTCCTGCTCAACATGACTGTGTTGAATAGCCTGGTAAAATGGAGGACTATAAGAAACAAAAATGATTTTAGAAAAATCAGAAATATTACTTCAAATAATTTAAAGAATGCTCGTTAGTGAAACAGGCTAATTAACCAATGCAGGGAAACTCAAGCAATTTACACTTCCATAGAGGTGTATTCAAAAACAGCAATTGTCCATTTCAATGCAGCAGAATCTAAGAGATTCTGACGTTCAGTCCCAAATAAGGATCATCTCCAGAAACACTGCTCTTTCCAATTCCTGTAATGCACATTGATAGCAATCGTTGACCGCTATTTGCAGACTTACAGTGCCTATCATAAGTATTCACCCCCTTTGATGTTTTACCCTTTTATTTCTTTCATAAATCAATCATGGTCAGTAAAATTTGTCTTTCTTAACACAAAAATTTATTGGAAAAAACTCTTTAATGTCAAAGTGAAAACAGATTTCTATAAAGTAATGTTAATGAAAGAAAATTATATAAATGAAAATAATTGTTTGCATAATTATTCACCCCCTTCAAGTCAGTATTTAGTAGATGCACCTTTGGCTGCAATCACAGCAGTGAGTCTGTGTGGATAGGTCTCAATCAGTCTTGCACATCTGCCCACTGCAATTTTACAAAACTGCTCAAGCTCTGGTTGCGCGGGTATCGGGCATGAACAGCCCTTTTCAAGTCCAGCCACAAATTCTCTATAGGATTGAGGTCTGGGCTTTGACTCGGCCACTCCAGAACATTTACCTGGTTCTTTTTTAACCATTCCTGTGTAGCTTTTGCAGTATGTTTTGGATCATGGTCTTGCTGGAAAATAAATCTTCTCCCAAGACGTAGTTCTCTTGCAGACTGAAAAAGATTGTCCCCCAGGATTTCAGTGTATTTTGCAGCATTCATTCTGCCCTCTATCTTTACAAGCCTTCCAGGTCCAGTTGCTGAGAAACATCCCCACAGCATGATGCTGCCACCACCATGCTTCACAGTGGGGATGGTGTGTTTTTGGTGATGTGCAGTGTTTGGTTTCCGCCAAACATGACGTCTTGTCTGATGGCCAAAAAGCTCAATTTTGGTCTCATCAGACCAAAGAATCTTCTTCCACTTGACCATGGAGTCTTCCACGTGCTTTTTGGCAAACTCTAGTCGAGATCTAATATGACTTTTCTTCAACAGTGGCTTTCTCATTGCCACTCTCCCATAAAGCTTTGACCGGTGAAGAACCCGGGCAGCAGTTGCTACATGCACAGTCTCTCCCATCTCAGCAGCTGAAGCTTGTAACTCCTTCAGAGTAGTTGTAGGGGTCTTGGTGGCTTCTCTCACTAGTCTCCTACTTGCACGGTCACTCAGTTTACGAGGGCGGCCTGATCTAGGCAGATTCACACAAGTGCCATATTCCTTCCATTTCTTGATAATTGATTTCACTGAACTCCGGGGGATGTTCAGTGATTTGGAAATTTTTTTGTAACCATCCCCTGAATTGTACTTCTCAATCACCCTTTCCCTGAGTTGCTTAGAGTGTTCTTCTGTCTTCACGGTGTAATGGTAGCCAGCAATACTGATCAACCGCTCTCTGGACCCTTCAGACACAGGTGTTTTACAACTCAATCACTTGAAACACACCCACACCACTCAGGTGATCTTCATTTCACTAATTGTGAGACTATTGGCAACAATTTGATGGACCTCTGTTGAATTAGACCATTAAATTAAAAAGGGGGTGAATAATTATGCAAATAATTATTTTTATTTATATAATTTTTTTTCATTAACATTACTTTATGGAAATCTGTTTTCACTTTGACATTAAAGAGTTTTTTCCAATAATTTTTTTTGTTAAAAAAGCTAAATTTTATTGAACATGATTGATTTATGAAAGAAATAAAAGGGTAAAACATCAAAGGGGGTGAATACTTATGATAGGCACTGTATCACAACCATGCTTTGTAAATCACTTTAGGTTCCTACCTGCTTCATTTCCACTGACAAATTCTAGCTTGGATGTCCTCATCAAAGAATTTCTCATTCTCAGACATGCTGCAGTTAGGCTGTACTGGAACATAATTAGAATGAATATGCCTTCAAATGAAACAAAATGCCTACATTGTAATAAATTAGTTGTTGCACAGAAGGACTGAAAAGCAACAGAGCAACATTTGATGTTGTACAGTACAACCGTCCCCTTAAGCGCAACATAAACAGTTCACTATATATGTACCTACTGTGGCCTGGTGAGACTCGTGGTGAATATTTGCTCTGACAATTATCAGTTCCATCTGTCCTGCTCAAAATGAGCATGTTGAACAGGCTGGTAAAATGGGGGACTATGAGGAACATAAAAAATGATTTTGGAAAAGTACAACAACATTACTACAAATGATTAAAGTAAAGAATGGCAGTAGAAAATTATTTCATTAACTGTGTAAGATAATATATTTATTTTAGCACTCACTGCATTCTCAGTGCAGCTGCTTATTTCCATCACGACAGCTGCACATTAGACCTCTCAAATTTCAAACTCCATACATTTAAAGACAGTATTCAAGAAGTGCAGTTAGGTTAGGATATATGGAACTCACTTTAGTTTTTGGCCAAATCAAAGTTAATAAATGCTAATGATTAAATATTCTCTGTGATGCATACTAGAGATGGGATTTATGGCTCTTTGAAGGGAGCCGGATCTTGAGGAGCCTTTCCTTTCAAAGAGCCGTTCAAAAGACTGGCTTGTTGTTATATTCATTTATTTTTCTAGAAGTCAACCAGAGGTTACTGTTTTTATCAAGGGAACAACCACTGGTATATAAGATACAATATGGATCAGAATAATTCAAACTTACATTCCACCAATATATTCTCTATTGAGTTTTATTTATATTTTTTCTATACATATATACATTTAAAACCTTTTTTAAAATATTTTTGCTATTTTGTTAAGATGTTCTTGTGTGACGTAAGTTGTTTTTGTCATTGTTTATATATATATATATATATATATATATATATATATATATATATATATACATATACATATACTTTTTTTAATGGTAGAGTATGTTGATTCTTTAATAATCTATACAATTTGATGTGTAAATAAGCTATTTAACTGGGTGAAATTCTGCATAATTTATGCACAGTCAGTATAAGTTGGTATGTATGACTTTAAACAAGTTCTTTTTAATTTTTTGTGCATGGTAATTGCTGTAACAGAAGTGTTGACTAAAGTAGCATCAATCAAACCAACACTTATTTTCAGCATTAGTACATCTTTATTTAATAATCAACATGCAAAAGGTAGAAAATGTTGGTTAGTATTTCCTGAATCCTAAATATACATTTTACAATTGATTCTGTTATCATTTGAAATCCCCAGAGTGTGAGGTTACTATTTTAGAAAACCAGGAAACAATCAAATGTTCACATCTGAGAGGTTTTATTGTTCTTGCAGCTGCTGATGTGATGAATAGCACTGAATTAGTAAAGCAAGTGGTAAAGAGTGTATGCAGAAGTGATGCCATGATGTCTCTCTCTCTCTCTTTAAGCACTAATGGTCAGTGTTGCTTTTTTTAGGAGGCATTCCCCAAATGAAAAAAAAAATAAAAAAATTCCAAGAGGTAAATTTTATTGGGCCTTGCTCGTTGATTTTAAAATATGGAGGAAATAATCATGAACAATGCATCCTGCGCATTTGGTAGCAAGTGGCGCTGGGATTTACCACTGAAAAATATTAAAAGAGTGGCAGAAGCTACACAAGAACAGCTTGTTCCCCACTGCCATCACTTTAACAAACAGCTGAGCCATTCCTCCACACCTGTAGAGTATACATTACTTTTTGAACTAAGAACAGCATTCTCTGCTTTTTGCACTGTATCATCATCTCGCAATTATCATTATATTCCTTTCTAGCTTGAAATATCTGTATATATTTTGTTATGTATATATATATATATATATATATATATATATATTACTACTATTTTTGCCCTTTTTTTTTTCTGTAGTTTCTTTTCCTCTTTCCTTAGGGCGACATCAACAGCTGAAACCAAATTCCTTGAATGTTGTGTACGTACTTGTCCTTTAAAGATGAGTCAGTTCTGGATGTGAGAATAAAGTTTATTGGGCATTCCTAAAAGGATCAGCATCATCATTTAAGTGGCCTTCCTCTGGTGACACCTGCTGGTGCTGCAAGCATAGACATATATAAAGAGTAGACGCCGCATCGACCGCTACTGCCTATTGGGGCTGACGAGCGGTGGGGCCGCCATCTTGGTCCAGTCACCCGCTCCACTCAGCGCTGTTTGACAGCGCATTTAATCCATTTTAACTCTGAATATTAAACTGATTTTCAGCGTTTTTTATTTTTATTTTTTTTGCTGCAAACGTCATACATGTAGCTATGATACAGGACAAGTGGTTCGGCATATTTTAATATTCATAGCGGGAATAATAGATAATAATAATAGGTAATAGAATATTCTGATATTAAGCTCGACTGTAGACTGGTATTTTGCAAACACTTCGCACGAGACTGCACGGCGCCCGCACCGAGAAGCCGAGCTCCGGGAAACAAGACAAGAGTGGCGCTGTGAGGGAACCGCCACTCCAGAACCCCCTCCCTCACCCAGGACAATGCACGCTGGTAGGACAATGCGGGGGGGGGGGGAGTTAAATCTGCTTATTTCGTCATAAGCGGACCCAAATCAAAATCGGACGTTTGAACTGGCATTTTCACAAAATGTGGTGTAGCAAGGCAGGGAGGAAACAGACAGTTTTCAAATTCAAACCTCATAATGAGCTACTGCAACACACTACTGGAAGAACACTTTCACAAAGTGAGGTTTGTCTAATATGTCCCCTTTAAAGTGCAGGAGAACAATGCATTTCTGGCACTTCCATCTGGACACACCCTTGCCAGTTACCATCCCTGCTTGTCACAGTAAAGGTGCAAATGCCCACAGATGTTGTACCGCACATCTAGCTGTGGTTGTGAGGATCTTGGGCTATAACGTTTCTTCTTAGATGGCTCGTATGTTGAGGAAGAGGTTGATGGTTGGCCAGCTTTGGATGCTGGTTTGTTGACTTGCTCAAACTGTGCGTGACTACTAGTTGAAACCTCCTTGTCATAATACCAGCTACATTGAAGCATGACTTGTGGTGCCAGTAGTCCTCTGAGGCTGGGAAGGCGAAAACACCCATTAAAAGGTAGTATTGCAAGGAAATCTTCAGTCTGTTCAGAAACAGTCTTGATTATATCCCCCAATTCCTGGGTAGAGCACAGACTGGTATTGTGAGCAATATGTGCAATCGTCTTGTCCGTTAAGAGTGTTTTGAAGTTCTGAAATGCTGCCTTTACAGCATCAGGGGCTCAGCTTGGATCAGGAACCTTGAATGCTTCAGTATCCTCATACTTCCAGATTCTTCTGCCTTTGTTTTGGTTTTGGAACTAGGGTCAGGACTGTCCTCTACTTCTAGCAAGGAAATCGTTTGAGGACATTTTTCCTTCTTCCCCTCTTCTCATGGTTTGGTAAATGTGCTCATTGAAGCAACTCCTTCTGATCCACAGAGTCAAAAGAAGAGTCTCCATTCTCTTAGGCTTGTCTGGGCGGATAATCAGCATCCTTTACACAGTCGGATTTTCTTTTATAAAGGCCAGAAAAGTGCGTGGCCTAGCACTATGAAATGGTGAAATACCATACTTACATAAATATTTATTGATTAAATAGCATTATATCAACAGTAATGGTGTTTCTATTTCACAAAAATTGTGAATGGGTTTTTATTCCACATTTTTTAAAAATGTAATCAATGTAAATGTAACCATCACTTTTACTACAAAAGGACAATTGAACCATTCAGTCAAGCATGTTTTTAGACAACTTCCAAAGTTGTTTCATCACATATAATGATATTGTATCAAAATGTATCATATGAACATCAACTAATGGTAAGAAGTCTTATACACACGTGGACAAAATTGTTGGTACCCCTCAGTTAAAGAAGGAAAAACCCACAATTCTCACTGAAATCACTTGAAACTCACAAAAGTAACAATAAATAAAAATTTATTGAAAATTAAATAATCAAAATCAGCCATCACTTTTGAATTGTTGATTAACATAATTATTTAAAAAAACAAACTAATGAAATAGGGCTGGACAAAAATGATGGTACCCATAACTTAATATTTTGTTGCACAACCTTTTGAGGCAATCACTGCAATTAAACGATTTCTGTATTTGTCAATGAGCGTTCTGCAGCTGTCAACAGGTATTTTGGCCCACTCCTCATGAGCAAACAGCTCCAGTTGTCTCAGGTGTGATGGGTGTCTTCTCCAAATGGCATGTTTCAGCTCCTTCCACATATGTTCAATGGGATTCAGATCTGGGCTCATAGAAGGCCACTTTAGAATAGTCCAACGCTTTTCTCTCAGCCATTCTTGGGTGTTTTTGGCTGTGTGTTTTGGATCGTTGTCCTGTTGGAAGACCCATGACCTGCGACTGAGACCAAGCTTTCTGACACTAGGCAGCACATTTCTCTCCAGAATGCCTTGATAGTCTTCAGATTTCATCGTACCTTGCACACTTTCAAGACACCCTGTGCCAGATGCAGCAAAGCAGCCCCAAAACATTACTGAGCCTCCTCCATGTTTCACCGTAGGGACAGTGTTCTTTTCTTTGTATGCTTGGTTTTTGAGTCTATGAACATAGAGTTGATGTGCCTTACCAAAAAGCTCCAGTTTGGTCTCATCTGTCCAAAGGACATTCTCCCAGAAGCTTTGTGGCTTGTCAACATGCATTTTTGCAAATTCCAGTCTGGCTTTTTTATGAGTTTTTTTCAGCAGTGGTGTCCTCCTTGGTCGTCTCCCATGAAGTCCACTTTGGCTCAAACAACGACGAATGGTGCGATCTGACACTGATGTACCTTGGCCTTGGAGTTCACCTTTAATTTCTTTGGAGGTTGCTCTGGGCTCTTTGGATACAATTCGAACGATCCGTCTCTTCAGTTTGTCATCAATTTTCCTCTTGCGGCCACGTCCAGGGAGGTTGGCTACTGTCCCGTGGGTCTTGAACTTCTGAATAATATGAGCCACTGTTGTCACAGGAACTTCAAGCTGTTTAGAGATGGTCTTATAGCCTTTACCTTTAAGATGTTTGTCTATAATTTTTTTTCGGATGTCCTGGGACAATTCTCTCCTTCGCTTTCTGTTGTCCATGTTCAGTGTGGTACACACCTTTTCACCAAACAGCAGGGTGACTACTTGTCTCCCTTTAAATAGGCAGACTGACTGATTATGAGTTTGGAAACACCTGTGATGTCGATTAAATGACACACCTGAGTTAATCATGTCACTCTGGTCAAATAGTTTTCAATCTTTTATAGAGGTACCATCATTTTTGTCCAGGCCTGTTTCATTAGTTTGTTTTTTTAAATAATTATGTTAATCAACAATTCAAAAGTAATGGCTGTTTTTGATTATTTAATTTTCAATAATTTTTTACTTATTGTTACTTTTGTGAGTTTCAAGTGATTTCAGTGAGAATTGTGGGTTTTTCCTTCTTTAACTGAGGGGTACCAACAATTTTGTCCACGTGTGTATATTTTTAGTAAATGGTCAATTTCAACTAGATTTGCTTAGCTTCATTACCTTTAGCATAAATGAACCAAATGAACTGTTTTGTAGAGCATGTTTTGCAAAAATTATTTGACCCTTTTAAATCTTGCTAAAGGGTTAAAATGGCTTCAAAGATTTTTTGGGGGGATGGTAAAAACAAAAAAATCCCAGATCTGAAAACATATAATTCTCTCAATTGAAAAAATAAATTAAACAGATATTTGAGGCTTCGTCCTTTCCTGGCAGGTTAAAATCTTCAGTAAAGACGTTTTCTTCTTCGTGTAATAATATCTCCAGATAAGCAGTAAGTGTCCAATTCATAATCCTGTAGAAGCAATTGACATGTACTCTTTGTCCTGTCACATTCTACCTTGCACAAAATGCCACATTATCAACAATTTCATCTTCTTGTTTTAATAGAATTTAAATATCTTCAACAAAAAGGAAAAACCTTACAAATCAATCACGGTGTATTCCAATTTTAATAGAAAAAACATCTGGACTAAGCATCAGTAGAGGCCATGGGGTCATCCATTACTTGTGGAGATGGATTATAAAGCTTGTTGAAGAAGGAAATGTCAGATTCAGTTCCATGTTGTGTGCCCTGGAAGAAAAAAAAATTAAATCATCTGAGCTCTGTAAAGCCGTGCACTGTCCTGTTTGCAAATTCTGCTTACTCACATCAATAGCACAATCATAGAGGTCGAACACAGCATTCTGGGCAGTCACATCATTATTCATAAGTGTCGGCTGGTTCCTAAGACGCACAAGCACAAATGTCAGCCAGCAAAATCAATGAGAATTATTCAATGTTATTAGGTTGATCATGTGAAATATTTATAGATTGTGTACATTTTACAGCTAAACTTCCGGGCCACTATAAAGAAGATAATGACGATGACGACTCCAGCCAGCAGAGTCAGACCAACTGCAAGGCCAATGGACAACACATCTGTAGACACAGACAGAGAAGCATGATGAGTGCACATGTAGCATCGACACCTACAATCTTTTATGCATTCAGTAAGAAATGAACTCACTCAGTTGTTCCAATAATAACTTTTATGAAAGAATCAGGCTGGTGCAGTCAACACAAAGATGTGGCATATTTTTCTGTACCACAGAACTCCAATATTGTCAAAATGTTTTAAAAAAATAAACAACAACAAGCACATGACTGAGCAACACTGTTGTATTTGGGAATCTGCCGAGATAATTAATTCACTCACATATAGATGGTAATATTATAGATGTAATAAATTCCAGTGCAATAACTCTTGCACCTGGGCAGTGCAGTTTTGGGTAGGTTTGTGCAATATTTATTTATTTTATTCTATATATTTATTTCCATACATATATTATATATTTTTTATGTATATATTTTATTTTTTATCTGTTATTATTTAATACCACAAAGGAGATGCACTCAAAATTTTATTGTACATATGTCCAATGGCAATAAAGACATTTGAGTTGATTTGATCACATATGCAGTAATATGCTATCTCTAACAAATACACTGTTTGCTCCTGTTTGGTTCATATCTAAATAACAAAGACATTTTGCTTTAACTTATCTTTTTTGAGTAAATATTGACATCACATTGTAATGGTTGTATAATAATGACATGATCTGCATTTAGATTGGATGTATGAGCCTCACATTCAATACGTAGTTCTGTCTGCCACCAGATACAAAATGGTAAATGCACTTATTTAGCACATTTTTAACCTGAGCTAGTTTCTACAAAGCACTTTCTATGTTTCTTGTTCACCCATTTATACACCAATGGTGGCAAAGCTGTCATGCAAGGTGTTAACCTAACATTGACAGTAATTTGGGGTTCAGTGTCTTGCCAAAAGACACCTTTGCACATTGAGGGTCTTGTGATCAGACTGCCAACCCTATGAGTGGTGGACAACTTGCTTTACCACCTGAGCCATGGCTGCCCAAATTCTTACAGGAAAATGAAAGCCTGATTTGCAGCACAGAGGAAGCAGGGCTGCAACTGTGCAACCAAAACACATATTTGTTTTAAATAGATTAAGTAAGTTGCACTAATAGTAGGTATTTAGAAAAGATAGGTGAGAGGTGCATTAATCATTAAATGATTTATATATTTTCAGATAGATTGTTGGTTAATCCATTAGAAAAGCATATAGCGACAAAACAGGACATGATCCATTTTTCTTGTTTTCCTCAGAATATGTCACATGAAAGAAAACGGTCTGTGTACATTTGATAGATGTTGCGATGCACTATCTTAGGAGGGGTTGATGTTACCAGTATTATGAGAGGGATAGCAGCTTCCGGGTTCGATGGTGATATCATCAAGTGCAACGTCCCCACCTGTATTCATCCCTCTCTGATACACAAACACAAACTGTAGCAAAAATAAAGAGAGACATGTTCAGAGACAGTACAGAATTCTGGAATTTCAGTAGACACATAAGCAAATGGTCATGTTGTGACATGACTTTTGAAAAGTCATTATTTACCTTTATTCTATAATGTAACTGTCATTTATTATAAATGACCTATACAGCAGTTATGTTCCAGGTGTAGATGTTAAAGCGTATCGATCTACTTTGATTTTGATGCAAGCGTGCACTGTGCAAATGATAATGAAACAAAGAAAATCTCATACTTTAAAACTGCTGCTTCTTAACACAAACAAATACATCACAGAGATTCTCTGTCATGCGACATCACATCAAAGACAAATATTTCATATCATATTCCAAAGAGTGTTAATAAAATACAACACATAACAGGGAGTCCTCCACGGTTCATGTCAAGATACTGACAGATAATGCTGCTGCCATGACACAGAACAGAAGTTCAGTGAGACTGAATGTAGATATGTTTGTAATATAACTGTCATAAAATCTTTAAATGAAAAGATCATTCCAATGAAGGGCAGCAAAATGTCCCAAAATGATTCAGAGAAAGATGGTCATTCCACCTTGATTCATCGAGTTTTTAAATAAAAAAGTTAATTCACACCCGACCATCTTCAATTTGAATTGTTATGTACATAACACCGAGCCACTCTAGCTGCATTATTTCTCAGGCTATACACTTTAAAGATTGACACGAAGAAAAGCTGCAAGAATCAGCGTGACCCTACCTTCTTTAAGAGTATTTTACTCAAACCTGTGACCTTAGATTTTATACACGGTCGGCCAAGATTAAAACCTCACTGATCATCCTAATACTTTATGCATTTGTCCTGATATAACGTATCAAAAACTCATTATTACCCAGAATGCTTCTTCGTGCTTAACATGGACACTGGCCTCCTGCCACTTGTCGCCCTTGTTTCCTGCTTCAGTCCACTGCACAAGTCCGTCTTCAGTGCCGTCCGCATGCATCTTCCTATGAAACATCACCAATTCAAATGAATGCATTGCAAATGTTAAGGGTCATTCTAGAACTGGAGGACATTTTACATTCCACACATTAAATTTCAAATAATTCATGTACAAAATACTAAAACATGCAGTTGTTTTCTAAAAATCTAGGAAAAAAGAATGTCTGAAAACATTTTTTAAAATGCCAAAGAAGTTTGGAATTCCCCCTAAAATACCATTTTTCTCTTGTCCCACCTCTCTGATGACCAAACTGAATCTCAAAACAGTTAAATGAAATTTAAATCTCCTCTTTTGGCATTATTTTTTTCCATTGGTGTCTCTTGTAATTGTGTGATTTGTTTTATCAAGATAATATTTTAAATAATAATTATCATGCATAGGACGTCTGTCCCACAACGTGTTAGCATAATCTTTTTAGAAGGAGAATAGGTAGAAGGAGAATAAAAGAATGGATCATATGATAAAGTGGAATTAACATCATCACACAGTTATCCAAAAGAATGGGTAGAGCAAAGCTATGTCCTCTCTACATTTTTCCTTTATTTTTCCCCATCAGTAAGTTTGTCCTTCTCGTCAGCAGTCAAAATATCTAGCTAAATATCTAGCTTCTACTCCTGAGAAAAAAACTAACATTAGCATGGATTAGCAACGCTGTTACTGTGATTAGAGTAGGGTTAGCAAACAACAAATAAAACACAAAATAAAAATGGTACCATTGATGTGTAAGCTGAGCCAATCAAGCCTTTGATAGTTTATTACTTATTATTGATGAATATGGAGCAGAAAATTGTATAAGAGAAGGTTTGCTTTTCAAAAAAAATTGAGGCCCAAATGTCCTCCAATTCTGGAATGACCCTCGGTCAAAATAAATCTCATGTTTAGTGTTGACAGTCCTGAGACAGTTACAGCTACCTGTCATTTATGTAGAGTTTGAGAGTCCCGATGTGGTCGCCATACATGTGGTACCAGAATGTGAGACAGTGCCCACTAGTGGATGGCTGGAAAACGTCACTGATCAGGTAGGACATGTCTTTCCAGTCGCCCACTGAGCTGTCCACGTAAACATAGTGACCTGGTGGAATCAAAGTGACAGCAGAAGGAACTCTAAAAAAAAACTTTAAAGCTTTTACATCCCAATATAACCAATGTAATGTCAAGCCTATACAGCTGGTGGTATACTGCAGTAAAGCTGTAGTCTTGTTCATTTCTGACCCGATTCGTGACTACAGATCAAATCAGATTTGGTGGTGGAGTGTAAAGCTAGAATAAGATACACATCTGGAGAGGGCACTTGTTGCTACTGTGGTCCTGTTCTCTGAAGAAAACTGCTACAACTTTCAAAAGCTGTCTGTGGCTTGTGCCTGGGATTCCCAACCGTCTTTAGATGGACTTTAGATGAACTTGTATCCTGAATTTTCCTGTGCCAGATGAATAAATTATCCTTTATGCAGGAAAATGCTCATGCACAAAGCGAACACAACCATGCTACAACTGATTTTATACTATCAGTTGATGAAATGATTGTTGTATTGAGATAGAGATCCTTATAGTCATGAAAGTACAGAGAATTAACATGTAATGCTGCATTTCCCTTCATCCAAGTGGAGCTTAGCATCTTTACAGCCATTGTTTGGCTTTACAGCTTGCAGATTTATCTTTCTGGTCTCACTACACTCATCAGTAAGACACAACAGAAGGCTGTTTTCTGTTCTACGTTGTACAAAAACAGCTGTACAGTACCAGCCCTGCACCCAACAGAGGACAAAGTAGAAGGGCATTTTTCAGCCAAAGACTGAGATATTTCTTCTAGAAGGTAATGGAGAGGAAAACTACAAGGATTACTTTGATTTGAATCCCTCGGGTGGACACAAGTATTACATTAACTTTGTTCTACATTTGTTGCTTGTGTAGATCAGTAACCTGTCGAGAACAAGTTTGTCGTACCTCACAAGGTATGATGTGTCTGTGTTTACAGCTTGTTTCTAGCCCAAGAAAAACTACGGTAAGGGTTTTATAAATTGAATTTCAGTATGTAGATAACAAAACCGCACTGCTCTTTGGCAACTAACTTCATCACTCAAGTCCCAACATTGTGAACAAAGTATACACTTCTGTTCTCAAGTTTGGGGTCACTTAGAAATGTCCATATTTTTAAAACAAAAGTTAACTGAAACCCTTGTGCAATTATGTTAGTACATGAAGAAAAGTGTGAGTTTTCATGGAAAACATGAAATTGTGTGGGCGACCCCCAACTTTTGAACGGTAGTGCATAACCACTGCTTGGACTGAATTTTAGTGAACATGTCAAATCTATATTTTTATTAAGACTGTGGAAATCTCTATACTGCAGTTTCATGTTACTTTTAGAATAAACAGTCAGTCATGACGTTCAGCTGAACCAGTGGCAATGTTGTTACTGTACATCTCCATAAGGTGAATTCCATGTCTCTTACACCCAACTTGCTCAAAGCCACACTCACAGACTTATAAAGTGTATGGTTACCACGTGAAGAGTTGGTGGTGTGGTCAACACTGGGTCCAGTGTTGGGGTTGGGGGAGGCTCCTGCACCCCGGAGCCAGTCTCCCTGGTCCACTTCTCCACCCAGGTTGCTCCAGCTACACATAGTGTTCTCAAAGTCACAAAATCCATGAGGAGGACACTGGGCATCTGTCAGCTGTACATCATCGAAGGCCATGTCTCCTTCCTTGGTGAGGCCAACCTTCACACCTTCCACCACAATCTGAAACACAAGGTGTGTAACTGCTTACTGGAAATCTTAGTACAAAGTTTAAAATGTCTTATAAGCTTGTAGTATCAGATTTTTTTAAGTCTAATCAAGATCACATTCTTGTCAGATTTTATTGACACATGGTTGGACTCTCCAACACTTGGAGGTAGGGCTGGGCGATAAATCGAATTCATTCGATTAATTCGCCTTTTCAAAACCTGACGATTTAAAAATTTGCCAAATCGTAAAATCGAGGCGAGCTTAAATATATAACAATACAGATTCTTCTTCTGCCTTTCATGACTTGTGCACTGGCATTTGCTTCCGCCTCTCATCTCCTTCCGCCAAAACACTCACATCTCCGTCATAGCGGACAGAACAGCAGACGAAGAGTTGGTCGCGAGAAAAGGGCCTCATGTTACATCGATTATATGGAAGTGGTTCGGCTTTGACAAGACTGACACAGAGCAAACTACAGTCATGTGCAAGGTTTGCAAAAGTACTATGAAAACGAAGAGTAGCAGCACAACTAACCTCTTTCAGCACCTCCGGCAGAGGCATCCTAAAGAATGGGAAGAGTGCTCGCAGCTATGAGAGCGCGGCATGGCTAGCACTAGCCATAGCAAACAGACCACAAAGAAAGAACAAAAATTGATTAAAATCGTGATCGTCCAAGATGACTAAAAAAAAATCAAAAAAAAAAATCGAGATTTTATTTTTTGGCAATATCGCCCAGCCCTACTTGGAGGCTTTACTACTGATAAATGTGCACATAAATCACTTTTTTAAAAATAAAATGTCAGTAAAAGTGAATAATGCCCATTGTAATTTGTCACCGCACAAATGTACAGTTTCAAATTAGTTGAAAATTAGTTATTAGATGAGAAGATTAGATTTGTTGAAGCCCAGGTTTATTTGATAGAAGTCTTCAGCTTGTCTGTGAATGTCATTTTCCTCTTGACAATACTTTAAATCGGGTTCTGTCGGGTTCAGTTCAGGTGAGGTGGCTGACCAATCAAGCAGTCATTTCATAGTCAGCAAACCATTTGGTAGTAGTTTTGGCTGTGTGAGCAGGTGATGAGTCCTGCTGGAAAAGGAAATCGGCATCTCCATAAAGCCTGCCAGCAGATGGTGGTGAAGTGCTCTAAAACGGCTCTGTTGACCTTGGACTTCATAAAACACAGTGGACCAACTCCAGCATTAGTCATGATGCCCCAGATCATCAGAGACTCAAAACTTCATGCTGGACTAAACACGTTGGATTCTGTGCATCTTCACTGTTCCTCCAAAATCTAGGACGTTGATTTCCAAATGAAAAGAAAAATGTACTTTCATCTAAAAAGAGGACTTTGTGCCACTGAGCAACACTCCAGTTCTTTTCCTCCCCAGTCCCAGTAGGATGCTTCAGACATTGTCTGTGTGAGTTGTAGCTCTTTTCCTGAAGATATCTTTGGGGTGGCTCTTAAAGCACTCACACCAGCCTCCATCCTTGTGAAGCTCTCTCAAATTCTTGAATCAACTTTTGTTGACAATCCTCTCAAGGCTGTGGTCACCTCCATTTTTTCACCTTTTCCCATCACACTTTGCCCTTCCAGTCCACTTTCCTTTAACATGCTTCGATACAGCACTCTGCCAACAGCAAGCACTTTTAGCGGCAATCTTATGTGGCTCTTTGTGGAGTGTGTCAGTGTTTGATTTCTAGACAACTTGTAAGTCAGCAGTCATTGCAGTGATTGTGGTTGTAGGTACCAAACTAGACTAAGAGATACAGAGTACCTTATTTTTGTTGGTTTTTAGATATGTTTTGATTTCTTTCTCTCTCTTTTTTTAGCTGTAGGTCATAATTCTTAGAATTAAAATATAAAAATGCTTGAAACATTTGACTTTCCATGAAATAAGTCTACAATATATTAAAATTGTACTTTCTCGAATAACTCATTAAAAAAATTAATCTTTCTGCCAATATTGTAATTTGTTGAAATACACTAGTAATATATTTGGGATATATTCAATCTTGTCTTAAAATGCTGTTAACACTTCACCTTGTATATATGTGTTATTTCCACTATTTGACACTTTTATTTATATATTTACTTTGCTTATTTCTATCTATATCTTGTGTGTTTTTATTGTATATTGTTATTATTATTGCTTTGATCTGAAACAAGTGCACAATGCATTTCACTGCACATGATACTATGTATAATTGTGTTTGTGATAAATAAAGGTGTTGAATCTTGAAAATTGAAAAATGACCGAATGTTGTTTTTACACTTCAATTAAATATTGTGCTTAAACAATATGTGAAAAATGTTGACTGATGTTTTGATTTATTTCCATGCACAGCGGCAGTGGTGGAAGTTCTCCCGTGCTTTACTTCTGTAATATAACAATACCACAGTGAAGAGGAAGTGAAAACACAATATCATCAAGAAAATTAAACTATGCAAGCACAGTGGCACATGGCACTTTCATACTATTATATAATACATTACAGTATTACAAATATCAAAATATCACCAAGGCATTAAAATGCATGCAGCATTTTAATGTTATGTCCGGTTAAACTGGAGGTAATTTATTCAATTTTATACACATTTATGTAGTTATAATTACTATATAAGTATGCATACTTCATCATTTGTGTAGTCAAAAGTGTTTTTTTGGTAAAAGTTTCATCTGCAAAGTAACTACAGCTGTCACATATATACATCAAAGTTAAAAAAAAACAATGGAGCACAGCATAGAAAAACTCATATCCATCCAAATGACAGCGCATGACATATTCTGGGTGTATCTTTGCGACTCACTCTGTAAGGCTGAACCCGAGGTAGAAGTGAAGCCTGAGCGAACCTCCACAGTCGGCCCTGGTCTCCTGTCTGAGAGAAAATCAGAGCCTCCTTCCCATCTTCACTCTGCTGATAAACATTCAGTGTCCCCATTCCTTCGCCGTACATGTGGTACCACAGCTGCACACACGCTCCTTTCCCTAAAGGAAGGGTCAGATGTGATTTCATTACTGAAATTGTATCCACAGGAGCACAACATTTTTACTATGCACATTTAATTCCTGTACACTACTTCGACATTAAGTGGGGATCAATGACTGTAAATGAAATCAACAACCTGTGACTTTATTAGACAGTAAGGAGATGCTAGGCATTGGCAAGTTGCTGGAACTGGTGGATCCAATCCTAAAACCACTTTGTAATCAGATGGTTTAAATAAAGTATCTTTTATTTTCTGTTTCTCACGGTTTCATTCACACATGCCCACTAAAGTGACAGAGAGAGCCACAGTACGCACATATTATTTGTAATACATACAAGATTGGACTACAAAAACACACCTACAACACATAATAATGCACTAATAAACAAAAGACAATAACTAAACTCACAGCAGGCCGGTAAAATTGTCCAAATCATTAACAACCAACTGTATGAGGGAAAGAAAAATGCACAATGTGATTTGCTTTTATATCCTCACCAGTACTGTCTAATGTTCAGAATAAAGTATGACTATAAATAATCATTGAAGATGTGTTATCAATCTGAGAGAAAATAATAATAATAATAATAATGCATTTTATTTATATAGCGCTTTTTAAAAACTCAAAGACACTTTACAGAGATAGTTAAACATAATCAGAGACACAGAATACAGGATAAAACAGAAACAGTAGGGAAATGCGATATAAAACAATATGGAAATAAGATATAAAACAATAAAAAGTTGTGATAATACTAAAATTAAAAAGTTGAGGTAAAAGCAAGTCTGAACAGATGGGTTTTGAGGGTGGACTTGAAGCTGGTGATGTTGGGGCAAGCACGGACAGAGATGGGGAGTGAGTTCCAAAGGGTGGGGGCGGCAACAGAGAAGGCCTGGTCCCCCCGGGTTCGATGCTTGATTGTGGAGGGGCATGAGAGGAGGTGGGCTTCAGCTGAGCGGAGGGAACAACTGGGGATGTAGGGGACGAGGAGATCAGAGAGATAGGATGGGGCCAGATTATGAAGGGACTTGAAGGTGAGGAGGAGGATCTTGTACTGGATGCAGTAGGTGACAGGGAGCCAGTGGAGTTGACGGAGAACAGGGGTGATGTGATCGAAAGGGCGGGTGCGGGTGAGGAGACGGGCAGCAGAGTTCTGAATGCGTTGAAGTTTGCTGAGGGTGGTTGAAGGAAGTCCGTGAAGAAGGCTATTGCAGTAGTCGAGTCTGGTGGTAATAAAAGCATGAATCAGGGTTTCAGCAGCAGAGGTGGTGAGGAAGGGACGGAGCCGTGCAATGTTTTTGAGCTGGAGGAAGGCGGAACGGGTAAGCTGTGAGATATGGTGGTCGTACGTGAGGTTTGGGTCAAGATGGACACCAAGGTTACAGACGAGGAATGAGGGGGAGATGTGAGAGTGGTTGATGGGGATAGAGATGCTGGTGGTGGAGCATGTAGGTAGAAGTGCATTGCTTGTGTACGTCTGTCTGCTAAGGCAGCAGCATTCAGTTCAGACTTCTGCTGTATTGAAAGAAAGACCAGCAACCAGAACGCTCATTTAGACATGAAGCTGACATGTTTACATAGTGTCAGACGAACAGATTGAGTACGTGTCTAAAACGGGCTTCAGAAAAGCTTAAAAAAAATTAAAGGGGCAAGCAGCGTTGGTCGAGTCTTCGCATCCTTGCTGGTCAGCGAATCCAAGCATGTCCACCAGGTGACACTGCACCTGAGAGTGTATATTGGTCTATGGAATTCATCACGGAGTCTGATTACACATGTAAAGTCAGAGGCAGATTGGAGCAAGTACAGGCCAGTTACGCAGCATTTCCTGTGTCATGGAGAATTGTCGAAATTCCTCCAGCCGTCATTTCTATGCTCTTTTGATTGCTCATGCCTGGTGTATGTCCTGGCCAAGTTTGAGCTCTGTTGGAGTTACTCTGTTGACTTTGTAGCTTTTGAAAATGTGCAAATATTGGTCCAAAATTGTCCAAAACATGACACAAAATTCAAAATGGCTGGCTTCCTGTTGGTTTGTTGAGTTCATAACCTTTGAAAATGTGCAAAAATTGGTCCTAAATCATCCCAAACATTACACAGAGCTCAAAATGGCTGACTTCCTGTTGGGTTTTGGGTATTAGTCCAAGAAGCTTTTTTTGTGTGTCCTGATGTGTTACAGATGTGTGTCAAATTTCATAGCTGTAGGTGAAATGTGGATTTTCATAATATTGCAGGGGACTCTAAAGAGCCATTTTGCCACATATGTGAGTATTTCCCTTAAAGTATAATTTTTTGTGGGTCTTCATGTGTGTGCAAATTTTCACATGCTGTCAAGCATTTTTAGAGGCTCAAAAATGCATTACTTTTGTCTGAGGAAGAAAGTATATTATAAAACCCATGTGTTACAATAGGTTCTTTGTACCATTGGTGCATGGACCCTCACAAGAAATAAAAACTGTGGAGACTCTCACCTGTAGGGTACAGTGGAGAAGACATCGCAGCTTTCTGGTCGGCTTGGTCGGCAGTTGAGGAGGGCAGGTAGTAGTAGTGACCTGTGGGTGTGTTGGTGGTGTGGTCGCTGTCTGGTCCTGTATTTGGGTTTTGCGTGGAGCCTGAATGTCTGAGCCAGTGAAAGTCATCGGTTGTCTGCTGCTGCCAGTTACAGCTCCCCTCCTCAAAGTCACACAACTCTGTAGGAAAACGTTGCATTTTAAAATCTATATAGTTTACAAATCTATAAATTTGCTTAGTAATATCTCATTTCTTGCCTGCTTGTTTGTTTATGCTTTATTGTTCAGTAACTGTTGTTTTAGATTCTGCTAACAACGTGGACACCGACTGTTTTTTCTATTAAAAAGAGACGTTATTCTATATTTTCTCATTGCTGTGGACCAAAACCAACAGATCCAATTAAATTTACTACTTTCAGCTACACAAAATATCAGCCAGTGTGTTTGAGACTCACTGATGCGTTTCAAATAGTTTCTGATTGTGATGGTTTGGCAGTGTGGAGTGACATTGGGCACTGGCTGCACAGACAATACTTGTTAGTATTGTGGTTCTGGCCTTCTCACAGGATTTGTTCAAAAATAAGAAAGGTATAAAATGCAATTAGAGTTATTCATTAAAGGTCTAAAGCATTTGTGTGTCCAAAAGTAGTAACCTAGACAAATAAATAGGAGAAAGTTAGACTTTTTTTCACGCAAACATGCATTCAATCTCATACTAGCAGGTAGAAAATCCAAATTAATTCACTCAGTCGATGGACATAGCACACTGAGATGGCGCTAAAACATTGATGGTATTCTAATGATGAATATAGCCTAGTGATTTAGCATTGTTATACCAGAAGCAGGACATGGTCCATGAACAAGCAAGACGTCATCGATGGCTATGTCTCCTGCCTCTCCGCCCACTGTAGCCTCCAATATCACTTGGTGGACTTTCTGCAAGGTCACATGGCTCTGAACCAGCTGCCACTCATCCCCTTGGTTTCCCGATTTTTGCCACACCTACAGGAAAGACAGGAGGTTGATTCACTCGTCACAATGAGGATGTGAGGAGGCTTTTGCAACACAGCGTTATGCAGTGAAACTGTGCAGCTTGCAATCGCTATAACTTGCATTAATGTTATTTTGCAATCAGCATTTCACAACTGTGTGAAATGTATAATAACAGAGCCAGAAGCCAGTGGAAATAGCCACACATGTTTCTCAATCACATTCACAGCCGTTTTCGAGCACAGCAGCAAAGGGAAGTAATGTGCCCAGACCCTAACAGAATCTTTGATGGAAAAACAGTGGCCTTCTTTGACCTCTGTCATTTTTTTTGCTCAATCAAATATAAAGTAAACTAAGAAAAATTGATAATTGCATGCTCTCTTACCATTGTTTTCTTTAAGGGATCAACTGTCTGTAGAAACATTCTCAAGGAACCCACAGTAGCTCCAAACATGTGGTACCAAAAAGTCAAACAGTATCCATTTTCACCAGCAGGAGGCAACAGTGAGGACTTGAGCTGGGCCACATTCCCCTTTTCACTTGGCAGGGAGGTCTTGATGTAAAGGTATTTTCCTGTGAACCAAATACAAGAACTTTCTGTATTTTTTTAAACCCCTTAAAAAATAACACTTCAAAGGTTGCATGTATGTTGTGCGAGGGGTGATTTGCTCCCTCAGATTGTTGCATTTGCATGAATTTAGAAGTTTGAAGAGCTGAAACTGTGCAGAAATAATATAAAAAACGTAAAATGTAACCAAGTGTTTGGTTGTTCTTTCTGAGCCCAGTAAATGCCTTATGACTCTTTAGGTTTTTCTTGGTGCCCAGGCTTGACATCGCACTAACAGGAAAATACTAAAGTTCTGATATTCTGCTAAAGTCCAGCTGATCTTGCAATTTATCTAAAAAAAATCTACTTTTTCCTAACAATATCATTTCAAAGCTAAACTTGAACCTTTTATTTCACAAAGTCATGAGAAATAAAATGCATTGCTATTCCGTTCAATTTGCTGTTGCAGCATTGTTCTCCTGTTATGACCAGTGTGATTGGGAGTGTGTATGACTCTGCTTGGCCTCTGTGGCACTTGTGATCACAGTGGCTGCTGCTCAGCAAAAAGTTAGAAAAGGCTTGGCTTTGAGGAAAATTCTAGACACATGCAATAATGTAGTTAAGGGTGCAGTCAGTGATCATGTAGAGATAGTTAACATTTAGCTAGTTAGCATATTTAGATCCCTTATGCTACCAGGATGCACTGGATTAAAGTTGTGCAAATCAGTCTGAAACATTGATTTTCACAAAAAAGTGTGCTAGCTTTTTGCACACTTACCATTTAGTTCACACAACATGACCATTTAGTTGTTTCAGAAGTTATGATCTTAAGGAAACTGCTTGTTTAAAGACACTTTGGCAAAGTGCTGACCTTTGCCGGTGGTGTGGTCTCCTGCAGGCCCAGTGTTGGGGGTTTCGGTGGGTCCTGATCTGCTGAGCCAGTCCAGCTCATCCTCAGCCCCCTGCACCCAACTACACAGATCCTCTTCAAAAGCACAGTCAGAGAACGACAGAGCTGAGGAGGGAAAAGGTCATTTCAGAATGAGCCAACCTCTGTCACGCAGTGTTAATAAGGATTTAGTAATATGAAACTTTACCTGGTGGCTGGTAGGATTTTTCACAGTTTAGGAAAGAGATATCATCCACAGCAACAACATGGTCTCCAGTAGAGGTGCCCCCCTCAGCAGCTTTATTCCCACTACTGAACCAAACCTGAGAATACAAACAGATTTCGAAAGGGTCCTCTAAAACAAAGAAAGCACTGAATTGTCCTGGACTTGGAGAATATATGCTCTTTCTATAGACATTTATTGGAAAATGCACACAACCATTCAATAATCTGGGGTCACTCAGGCAATTTCATGTTTTCCATGAAAATTCACGCTTTTGTTCATGTGCTAGCATAACTGCACAAGGGTTTTCTAATCATCAATTAGCCTTTCAACACCATTAGCTAACGCGATGTAGCATTAGAACACAGGAGTGATGGTTGCTGGAAATGTTCCTCTGTACCCCTATGGAGATATTCTATTAAAAGTCAGCCCTTTCCAAGTAGAACAGTCATTTACCACATTAACAATGTCTAGACTGTATTTCTGATTCATTTATTGTTATCTTCATTGAAAAAAATGATTTTCTTACAAAAATAAGGACATTTCTAAGTGACCCCAAACTTTTGAACAATAGTGTGTGCGAATTTAATAAACAGAAAATGTAATCATAATGGACTGAGCCACATCAGCTGCCAGATTGATGAACTCTTCTGGACGTTCGACTGGAATGAGATTCAGTAACTGCGAAAGCCGTGTCACATGATTTCTAGTGACATCTCATTCTGTAGGAAGCTTCTGCAGTCTTTGAGATACTCTGCACATTTTTTCTCATTGTGTCTTTAAAAGTACACTTATCAGTAGATCATCTGCATGTAAAGTTTCAAATGCGACTGCTCAGTTGTTGAATAGATGCATGAGAAAACACCTTATAAGGCTGCTGGTGTGGGCCTACAGGCAGATGCTCTGAGGTCCAGTGGGAGACAGTGTTGTGACTGCGTGACCACAGGATTGCTTCACTCCCCTCAGCTTGCTGCATAAGCACTCTGAGTGACCCAGCACTCTCTGCACTGATGTGGAAGTGAAACCTGGGTTCAGGAAAGAAGGAAGGAAGAAGGGGAGAGTGTTGGATTAGTAGAGAGATGGGGGAGGTGGGGAGCATTGAGCAATTCATGTACTAAAATATTTCACTCCAAATCAAAACAAATATTTTACTGACACTGGGAATCAGATAATCACACATCATGGTAATGACTTACAGTATCTGGCAGTAGGGAGATGAAGAAGGGAGTGTGGGACTCTGGAGTTGGGCTTCACTCTGTGTGGACGCTTGACTGACATTCACCCTCATGTAGTAGCCTACGAACGAAGAAAAACTGAATGAAGAAAGCAGATCTTTAAACATGCTGATTCAGAGGATGGAGTGTAGCAATGATGTCCATGATATCAACTAGCGGTTCAGTCAGTCAGTAGATGATTAGAATTACCCGTGTCTGTGGTGTGATCAGTGGGTGGCTCAGTGTTGTTGCTGGCTTTCTGTCTCTGCCACTTGGTCTGTCCATCACTGGTGTCAGTCCAGTGGCACTGATCACTCTCAAATGTGCACGGGCCTAAAACATAGGTAAACGCAAATAATACTGCTGTAGATAGACACATGCATGAATAGTCGTTTACAAATGACTTAATTGGAAGAAAAAAGGCTAATACCACAGATCACAGATGCTTTATTTGTCATTGCACACTTTCATATACAATGACATTTCATTCAAGCTGCCCTGCCAATGGCAGCTCTGACTGCTACCAATCCACTGTTATTTAAAAAAATAATAAAGAATACATTTATATTGAGTCCAACAATAAATGTTATGTTGGTTGCTGGTCTGTGTTAATATAATCAATGGATTTTGCTGCAATAGAGCCTATAAATTAAAGTAATTCTCTTGTTGTAGGACAGTATGAACTCTGTGTAGATGTTTGTGCAATTCATTTTGAAGTTATCATAACGATACCATCTGTCTGTATTTCCTGCTTTTTTTAAAGAAAAAAAATCAAGCTTTAACAACACAGCCATGCTTACCTTAATAAAACAGAGTGATACATTTGGTCTGTCCTAAAAAAATGCAATGCAGTTGTTTGCATACAAAAGAAAATTATTAGTTGGGCCTATGACTCACTTCACCTCAACGTTTTGCCGAATTTTACAGCAAAGGCAGTGGAGCAATGTATGAAGCTGCAATGGAGGATGTAGTTTGTTGTGTTGTTTGCATGATAACATTTCGTCTTTCCTATTTGCATTATTTTATGGATGAGGTCAAACAAAATTCTAAAGATATTTCTTAGCATAAAAAAATCACAGATGAGTGGCACAGAAAGCTAAAACCTGGGATCTTTCTGCATAGAGTTTGCATGTTCTCCCTGTGCATGTGTGGGTTTTCTCCAGGTTCTCCTGCTTCCTCACACAGTTCAAAAACATGCTAAGGTTAAATGGTAACTCTAAATTGTCTGTAGGTGTGAGTGTGCTTGTTTGTCTATAAATGTATCCCTGTGATACACTGGTGGCCTGTCCAGGTTGTCCCCTGCCTTTATCCTAAGTCAGCTGGGTTAGACTCCAGCCCCTCTATTAATGCAGCCTCTTGCTAACAATTCAAACCAGCCAGAGCAATAACAACTGTCATAGATGCTCTTACAGCAGCAGGTATGCAACCGTATCTTGTTACCAAGAACGTAGGTTTAAAACACATGTTGAAAAGAACTGAGACTACATACTTACAGACTTTACTGAATGTTGGTGTAATTCAGTCATACATGTCTGGACCAGAAACTAGTTCTAAGGAATAATGATACAGAAAGTCCCACGTCTATGCTTTGTCATGTATAAAACCCTGGAAGTTTCATTATACACTGCCATTCAAAAGTTTGGGGTCACTTAGAAATTTCTGAAACAAAATCATTTTTTTCAAAGAAGTCAACATTAAATGAATCATAAATCCAGTCTAGACATTGTTAATGTGGCAAATGACCATTCTAGCTGGAAACAGCTGATTTTTAATGTAATATTTTCATAGGGGTACAGAGGAACATTTCCAGCAACCATCACTCCTGTGTTCTAATGCTACATTGTGTTAGCTAATGGTGTTGAAAGGCCAATTGATGATTAGAAAACCGTTGTGCAATTATGCTAGCACATGGATAAAAGTGTGAGTTTTCATGGAAAACATGAAATTGCCTGGATGACCCAAACTTTTGAATGATAGTGTATGCTTTTGAGAATGTCATCAAAATGCGCAGTTTTAGGGTGGAAATACGTACTCAGCCATGGGGCTGACTGCACGTTTCACTAATCATGTGTCTTCTAACATATCAAAAACACCAAGCTAACAAGGAAAACTAGATTTTCAACACAGCGGTTCTTAAAACTTTCTAGTATGATATATTTAAAAATGAAATTTAACTGTAAAGTCTGACTTTCCAGCCTGTTGAACAGATACAGTGAATGCAACATGCAGCTCTCACCACACCCGTCCTCGTCCTCCCCCTGGGGGCAGTCTGAATGATAATCACACTGTAAGGTAGCCTGAACACACACTCCTCCAGCTGACCGCCAGCAAAAAAACTCATCATCCTGCAACACCATAGCAAAAGAATTAACTGCGGACCTGTTTAGTGTACTATTTCACACAGTTGTTTTTGCAGTAATGAATTTGTTATGACAGGTATTAGAGTTTACCTGACAGGGGTTAATGGCTGGAGAAGTGGGTGGGACAGAGGTGGGTGACGTGTCTGGTAGTTTATTGTTGTCAGGGTCAAATTTACACTCCTTGGAGAAAGAGATCCCATCCAATGCAACCAGCCCCCTGGGACCTTCCCCAAGCTCATAGCTGAAGACAATCTGAGGGGGAGACACACTAGAAACATCGTGACCTCATTTCTAGATCTCATTCCAGCTGCCACCATTAAAACACACCGCAATGAAGGTAATCAAGACTAAATACTGGCAAAGAGACAGTGCATTCACCCAAGAGGTACTTCAATCCTATGAGAGGCTTTCACAGCCTTCTTGTTCTTAAGACAAAGCAATTTCTGTAACCCTCAAGCATTTATGCCAATGACTTAATGTACTCTAAAATCTTGCTCATTGATTCCTTTGTCACATAATCTGACATCTTCACGAATGAGCCCAGAGCTATCACTTAATTACCTGTCTGCGTCTCACTAACCTTGCTGCTGGCTGAGGAGGTGAATGTGACCTCTGCTCTCTGCCAGCTGTAACTCTGTGACGTCTCCCTGAGCCATAACACTCTGTCACCACTGCCAGACTGCACTGTCCTGGACTCTGCTGTCAGTCTGCCTGCAGCATCATCCAGGCTGAAGAAGAAGAATCTTACCTAGAGGTATTGTAGCAGCAAAAGGAACGGAGAAAAGAAGGGGTGAGTGTCTACTAAAATAGTCATGAGAACTGTGATCAACCTGCAGGAGTAGTTAATAATGGACTACCCTTGACAGGACAAAGACAATCAGGAAGAAGGTAATAAAAAATACACATATTTGTTACTGCCTATATAACTACTACAATGGATATCAACAATTAAATGATATATATACACATATCTATCTATCATCTATATTTACTATGAGCTTTCTTTTTCATTCTTTTAATGTCACAATAAAAGAATTGTTGTCGTCTATACTGGATTAAGGTATTACCCATAACGATAAAATGTTTTCTAAGTGCACCTATTGTCTTCATAAGAGTTCATGCATATTAATTTCTAAATGTCTGTTTCATTATTACCCATCATTGTGTTGTGGTGGTTAGCTGTTGGATGTTTTGACTTGTTTGATTACTGTTTGCTGTGGTTTGATGTGTATTCTTTCTGATTTTACATTTTCACCACCCAAAATTCTGAAACAATGACTTGTCAGGAACATCTCAAAAATGTGGTGGTGTTTCGCTGGTGTTCAACTCACTGTGCAGTTTAAGCTGGGGAGCAAAGTCTTGGAGAGAATTTCTGATGTCTGGCCCTTCATATTCAGGTGAGTCCCAGGTATAGCGTAGTGACCTTTTCAGTAACAACAGACAATGCAGCTTATAGGTAAAGCACAACATTAGCGGACTTATTAGTAATTCAGAGCTCAGTCTTGTACCTGCGGCAGAGTTTTGGGTGTAATCTCTGGGGGGCCCGTGATTGGGCCAGGCTTCCTCTCCTTTCCGATGTGTCCATTCAGCTCCAGGTGTGTCCACGTCGCTCTCCGCCCAGGAACACAGGCCTTGTTCAAAGCTGCAGCGCTCCACCACGCCTTGTTGCTCTACAATGTTAGCAGACAAAAAGGCAACATCCATCCATTATCTAAACACCACAAGATAACATTGCCAACAACTGAGTCACGGTGCAGCCCAAAAGGTAACAAAGTTGACAATTACTTATCAGTCTGTCATCACCAGATCAAATTTAAATATATTTAAGTGATATGAAATTGTTTATTAAAAGTCTTACTTGTCATAGAATAACACCTCAATTTACTTAACTTTTAAGTATCTTGGGGTAAAAATTACATTACAAAAAATGTTCAAGACAAGGGGAAATATTTGTTAAATGTGCCAATAACTACTCTGTTTTTGTGGCATAATTACTGGTTTAAAGGTCCCCAGAAATAATTTCTCACACACGCATAACTGTCTGTGTTGACTGCTGCGGTGTGAATGGTTTTGCTGTATTTTGTCAATCACAGACACAGAGCGCCTTCTTCCTGAAGGGGGCGTGGCCAGCAGTAGCTCATCTACATTTAAATCTACAGCAGTTCTATAGTCATGTTAAAATGAACCATTTTTTTTGGAATATTTGGACCTGAAAATATAAAGACACATTCTGGAGACACATGAGACTCTACATTTTCGCTTAAATAATGCCCAATATGGGACTAAATGAACTGTACATGTCAAGCTTTTTATGCTGTTTGACAAAGGGGAAATGTACAAAATGAAGCACAGTGTGCAGGCCCTATTTAAATCATTGTAATGGTAGATAATCTCTCACCACAGTTGTTCTCATCAGACCAGTCTCCACAGTCGTCGCTGAAGTCACAGACATGGTTGGGATCCACACATACTCTGTTGCTGCACATGAACATGCCATCAGGACACTGCGGCTGGGGCTCTAAGAAGGAACCCAAAACATTTATTTATGAATCAGCTTGACAAAAGTAAGTAAATAAAAGACACATGTTGAGCAGAAGGCCTACCAGGCAGAGTGCAGTTGGTGAAGTCCAAATCATCAATTGCAATGTGTCCAGGATGGTTGAAGGTTCGGGACGCTTCAAACAGGATGCTGAAGTCCTGACTGACTCGACCAATTGTCACCTCACCGTGTTTCCACAGATCACCATGGTTACCAGATAGCCACCACAGTGTGGTGGTCCTGGAGTCCTCCTTCAGCAGCACATGGAGATCTTTTTTGTCTGCAACAGTTGAAGGCCGAATGCTGAAACATGCCTGCTGACTGAAAGCAAAAACATGGGATGTTTTCTACTGCAAAAGCAAACATACCTTCTCCGTAGATGTTGTAGTAGAAGTGCAGAGTGCAGGTGGCACTGGCCTGTTTCATGGTGGGACTCTGGAGAGCAGCCGGGCTCAATACAACACCCTGGTGAGGCTCCACTGCCATGTACCAGCCTGGAAGAATCAGATCAGAACTCTGCTCAGTGCATTGACTTTAGCATACCCATTCAGCAGACCACTCTGCTTCTAGACAGGACATTCAGAGCGCCCTGATTCCAAAGCAACAGGAGTGAAACATCCTTTGTTTCTTGTGCATAGGCCTGCTTAATATGTACATGTACGCTGATCATTTGAGAGACTGTTTGGGGTATTACTGTGCTCTGTATGCATCATGTCAGAAAAATATTTCATTTCTGTTTTTGTACTTGTGCTTTTTGTTGCTGATTTCATGCTTAGCATAAACATTAAAACTGGGTCTTTCCATCCCAAACCAGAGTAAAACAAGGATGTGGAAACTGTGGTCAGCCTTAGCCATTAAGCAGTGCTGCTAACATACAGTGTAAAAGAGGAAACACAAGAGCAACTACAATTTATTATTTAGCTTCTTTAACCCTTGTAACAAACCTCTTATTATTAATAATAATAATCAGAATAGCTAAAAGATTAAAGCTTATGTTTGGATTTGCATTGAGTGTGTTTTGCCTTTTAGAATATTCTGCATTTTAAAAGTGTGCAGCTGTCCTCAAGACTCTGAGACCGTTTTGTGTCTTCTGTATAACTGGATAGCAGTCCAGCTGCAGCTAACCTGTGCTACACTGGTTTGTGTGTGTCCTTACCCAGCTCAGAGCCCAGTGTGTGGTCCACAGAAGGACCAGTGTTCCCAGTAGCATTCCTCCCTTTCACCCACTGAATCTGGCCAGCACTGATGTCCTCCCAGTCACAGGTGCCATTTTCAAAAGAACATCCCACAAATCCTACACTTGTTTCATTCACTATAACAATCAGAAAACAGCATACATATTTTTTAGTACAAAACATACCTCAGACTAAAAAACTGTCCAAATGGAAAAAAAAAAAACACAAAAAGCAGCACCTTGACAAGGGCCTGATGTGAGACTGATGCTGTCGATGGCAATAAAACCTCTGTTGTTTGGCTGGGCCTTGATCAACAGCTGTTGTTGAGACGGTATGTAAGTATTAATAAAATATTCCTTCCTTACGTCATTATTCTGATTTATTATGAGCACTACTTCAGTCTTGGGTTACCTGGAAAGGTCCGGATGTCTCTACTGACTGGGAGAATCTGCTCCAGTTGTTCCCACTGCTGTTACTGTGGAACATCAGATGATCCTCTGATGGCCCTGAGCGTGTGAACACCCACAATGTCCCAGAGTCACTAACAAACAAGAAAAAGGTCAAAAGCAACTTTAGTCTAGTTAGTTTGACCAAAAAAGATCTTTAGTCTTCACACAGCCCTCCAAAAGAAGCACTTCATATTTGTTCACTGATTCTTGTAAAATGTTACACTTGTGTCAATACAACAAAAAAGGCAAGACTGAAAATCTTTTACAAACTAGACCTTTCCTTGTTTCCACTTGTTTTAAAATCTTGTGTTTTTAAAATATTCTATAATATAGTACACAGACTCCTCTGCAGGATGTTGCCAAAATAAAGAAAATGAAGCTTTTATGTTCAAAAACTGATATTAAGTCTTGGGTAAAAAGTGAACTCTACCACAGAATGCTCTGAGTCTTGCAAAAAGTGAAGCAGGTGATTCATGACTGAATGACATTTGTGCACACTTCCTGAGGAAGTCAATGAGGAAACTAAACAGGACAAACAGGATAAAGTGCATCCTCACATTGCATTGTCACATACTGTAGTACTGTAGTGAAAAAAAAGCATTGATTTCACAATTCTTTTTTGGCTGACCTGTGATCCATATGGTACCATAAGGTGAGACAGGAGGTGGTGTCTTTCACTTGGATCCATTCAGACACTACCTGTGCTACACTGCTGGGATTTTGGTGAACTGATGAGCTCAGCAAGAACCAACCTACGAGCAAAAGGGAAGCAAAAACGCTAAGAATTCTAAGAAGAAAAATGACGTTACACACTGTTTTAAGAGATAAAAAGTCTTAAATATGTAATGATAGACATGCCTTTTGATGGACTCATTCACAGTGTAAACTATCAGCTGATGATAATTTTGACTGATTTAAACATAGAAACCTTAAGTGCAGCCTGATCAAAGTGAGATGGAAAAGAACACTTTTTGATGATTTCAAAGCCAATTTTTAAGTTTGACATGACATTTACAGGAAATTCTTTATGGTGCAGATGTGAGGTAATGTCAGGACATAAGGTAGAGGCAAGTGAAGGCAGAGTTCACCTGGACAGGTCACCAGCCTATCACAGGGCTACACATACACAACCGCATAAACCGCACAAAAGCATTTTTTTTTCAGTGAAGATAACATTACATGAATCAGAAACACAGTCTAGACTTTGTTAATGTGGTAAATGACTATTCTAGCTGGAAACAGCTAATTTTTTAGTGGAATATCTCCATAGGGGTACAGAGGAACATTTCCAGCAACCATCACTCCTGTGTTCTAATGCTACATTGTGTTAGCTGATGGTGTTGAAAGGCTAATTGATGGTTAGAAAACCCTTGTGCAGTTATGCTAGCACATGAATACATTTTTTCATGGAAAACATGTCTGAGTGACTCCCAACTTTTGAACGATAGTGTATACTTTTAGTATATCTAAGGTCATACCCTCTGGGGTCTGAGTGGTTTGGTCTGTCGGTGGACCATGCGAGCCTCCGCGAGCCAGCACCCAGTCATGTCCATCTTCTGTGGGGATGTTGACCCAGGTGCACTGTCCAGACTCAAAATCACAGCTGCCTGGAGGACTGCAGGGCCCCTCCCTCACAGAGAAATCATCTATCTTCACTGCAGAATTGGTTCCATTCACATGGACAGCCCTAAACACTACCTGGAGAAAGAGCACAACAGTCTTAGGATGGCAACCTTCAAGACGAAAACAAAGTTATTTTAGAGAAATGCTGTGGACGAGACAGTTTGATGAGCAGAGAGAAAGGAAGTCATGATGAATAAAGTGTTTTACATTGTACTTTGCAGGCGAGGACACAGTGACCTCTGCCACCTCCCAGCCTGCAGAAGGAGCTCCATGCCGCTGCCAAAGCACCTCATCCAACTCAGCCGCATTTCGCAGCACGTGGACAGAGAGCGTGTTCGAAGATTCTGCAGACAACCAGTACCTGAACAAATCCATTGAGTTAAACCTTAACATTAACATCCATATCAAGCAGTGGTGTATAAATGTACGATGGCAGCTTTGAACTCACCAGAAGCGTACACACATCTCTGCAGTGGAAGTGAACTGTGGTGTGAGCAGCTGAGCTACCTCTGATTGTGCAGAATCTGATATATTCACAGCCATGTAGAAACCTACAAAACGGAAACCCAGCTCTTCAGTGCATATCTCAGGTAGAGCATGATTGCAGTTTTGGCTCACTGTAGACTGTACTCTGACATCATCTAAACAGTGTGATATTATTTAATAACTACAACAGAACTGTGTGTGTGCCCCACACGTACAAAGAAGACAATTTGCATACTTTTTCTTTTCACTTTCAGTACGTACTGCAGTTGCCTTTAACAACTGTGCACTGAATGTAAAGAATGCAGTCTGGATACCTTTACACCACACTTTAAGCTGTGACAACCTTGCTGAGATATCTATCACATACAATCACTGTTTGTTTTGTGAAATAAGCTGTCATCTGTCTGTGCACCTCATTATTTATACTCATGTGAGACATCGAGACATATGAACAGAGGACTGTGGGTCAGAGTAGCCAGAAAACTTTTCTGACAGATACATTTATGGTTTAATGTTTAAACACACTTTAAAATGTCAAGTTCAGTTCAATAATCATTGTGTAATAGATTTAAAACTTGTAATGGCGCAGTATTTTATGCTCCATTATATACTAAAGTGTTAGAATCAACTAAATTTATAGTGCAAGCTGACACCTGTTTTTCTAGATCATCAGTTTAACTCGACTTATTGCTGATTAATTTCCATCCAGACCGTGATTGCTCCGTTCTTTCGACCGCACGTGTCATGTACAGTTGCACTGTGCCACATTTTTGTGCTCACCGTTGGCTGTTCCATAGGTGTGATCCACGTCCTGCTTTGTTCCCCTCCTGCGAACCCAGCGACCCTTATGACTGACATCATTCTCAAACCCACACATGTCAGAATCAAACCCACACATGTCTAAAATGGTGTAAATAAAAAACAAAAAGAGGGAAACAGTGATAACTTTGAATATTTTGATCTCCTGTTAACTTCAGGTAGTGCCGGACCAATGTTTACATACTCTGATCACTGCAGAAACCCTCTCTCACTGTGACATCATCAATAGCAATGAATCCTTGGCTCCTGGTGTCTCTACGGCCAGTGAACTTTATCTGTAGATGAAGGATACAAAAGGAAATACTAAAAAATCAAGGCAAAAACAACAACTAAGATTATTTCTCTATCATATCTCCTGCTCAGGGCTGCATAGTGGATTGGTGGTTAGCACTGTTGCCTTGCAGCTAGAAGATATCCCATATGCGTCCTGACCTGGGCCTGGAATCTTTATGCATGAAGTTTGCATGTTCTCTTTCCTCACTCCAGCTTCCTCCCACAGTCCACAAACATGCGAGCCCGATCGTGTTGGTGCGCACGAAACCGAAACTAAAACTTACGTGACAGTTTCACGAATCCCCGTGAGACCGGGTTGGAGCCAACATGCAGAGGTTAATTGGCAACTCTAAATTGTTCATATGTGTAAATGTGAGTGGAACTGTTTGTCTCTATATGTAGCCCTGTGACCTGTCCATGGTGTCTCCTGTCTTCAGTCAGCTGGAATAGACTCCAGCTCGACCCCAATAAGGAATAAGCAGTGTATAGATAATGGATGGATGGATCTCCTGCTCAGTACAGCTTTTGTCATTTAAAAGCACATTTCGTGTTTTGTCAGATTATAGAGCAGTTCTAAAAATGTGAATCAATACTTGAGTTCAGATTCACCTGCTTTATGTTGCTCATGCTGATGGTTACTTGTGCATTCATCCACTCTGGATTCTGGGTCCCTCGACGAGTCCAGACTAAATCTTCAGAGGATTTCTAGATCAGAGCACAACTTTAGAGCACTAAAGTAAGATACTGTAAGCAAAGTCTTAAACATAAGAGGTGCATTCGTACTAATTAGGTTACATACTGTCTGCACCAGCAGATCCAGGGTGGACACTGAAGGGCCGAGCATGTAATACCAGAAGCCAACACAGATTTGTGATGAAAGACTGACGACAGGAACAGAGACGACTGCTCTCTCGCCATCTTCAGATCCAGATTCATTCAGCAGTAAAAAGAAACCTTGGCAGAAAAAGAAATGACAGAAACCAGAAGAAAAGACTATGATGCAAATCACTAAATGCATTTCTTACTTCTTTAATGATTTAGGGGCTATTATTTTCGAGGTAATCTGTGAATAATTTAGTCTGTAAAAGTCCAAAAAATGTACAAAAAAAATATAAGAATTCTAAGATTTTTAAGTATCTTGTTTTGTCCAAACAACAATCAATATATTTACTTTCAACTGACTTAAAACAAAGCTGAAAAGAAATCTTCTTGTCCGACAAAACAAAATTAGCTTGGGTGTGTATACAGACAATACCTTGCTGATTTCCAACAGTATGGTCGTACTGAGGTCCATCCCATGGTTGGTCCTCCTGAAGTCCATTACTGAGTGTCCAGTTCAAATCATCATCAGCTTCTTGGACCCAATTACACAGACCTGCTTTACAAGATACACATTTAAACACTATTAGTAACTATTTGGATTTGATGTGTATGTTGAGGATTTTCTAAAACACAAATCATTGAGGAAAAAAAAACATAATCACTATTTATGAGCTATTAGTTGTAGAGAAAAAATATCTGTCAAGTTAAACATGTTAAAGTCAATTTATTCGTTCTTCACAGGCTGTCACCTCTGTAACCAAAACAATAAGTCACGATGAAAGTAATCATGAAATCCACTTCAGTTCACAATATATTGTTTTTGAAACTGTCACCATATTCACTGATATTTTACAATCTCCAGTGAAACTCTATTTTCCCAGTTTCACCTTGTTCAAAAGTGCAGTCCATGTCTGAGGTGGGAGTGGTGGTGGTTGTGGTGGCAGGGTTTGGTGTGGTGGTTACCATGATCTCATCACAAGACTTGTTCCTGATGATGTGGATGTCATCCAGGGAAAAGCTTCCATCCTTTGAGCCAGGACTCCTGGCTTGTAAAATAATCTGTGACAACAGATGACAGTTTATTAAAAAATTTTGCACTGATGTATACTACCGTTCAAAAATTTGGGCTCATCCAGACAATATCATGTTTTCAATGAAAACTCACACTTTTATTCATGTGCTAACATAATTTCACAAGAGTTTTCTAATCATCAATTATCCTTTCAACACCATCAGCTAACACGATGTAGCATTAGAACACAGGAGTGATGGTTGCTGGAAATGTTCCTCTGTACCCCTATGGAGATATTCCATTAAAAATCAGCCGTTTCCATCAAGAATAGTCATTTATCACATTGACAATGTCTAGACTGGATTTCTGATTCATTTAATGTTATCTTCTTTGAAAAAAAATCTTTTCTTTCAAAAATAAGGACATTTCTAAGTGGCCCCAAACTTGTGAACAGCAGTGTATTTACAGGCAAAAAAAAAATCATGGATATTCCACCTGGTGAGGGCCTGATGCACTGTAGTCCACTCGATCACGGATCCATGTGTGATTCATGAATCCGCTTGTATTCCATACAGGATGAAGTCCCGTCAAATCATTGACAAACACTGTCAGAGTAAAGTCTGATGGAACTGGCAGCACCAAAAAAAAAAACATCAAGAGAAAAAAGTTTGTGTTCATTTACAGATTCTGAGAGTGGTTTTCCTTGTGGATACAAAGATGAAAAAAATGATAGGAATAATTGTAAAAAGGATAGTTAGATTCTACTTAGAAAACAGTGAACTTTGAGTTTTGTGAACTTTTGCAATATTGCCTAAAATGACCAAATCAATGCTTAACAGTGCAATGGTAACTCTATTACTGAAGAGTACAAGTACTTTGGTGTAAATCTATTTATGAAAGAGAATGGAAAGATTTTTTTAAACAGATACACCAGTGCAGTCAGTTCTGGATTGTCAGGGTGTAATATCCTGGGCCTTAACATTTATGTGTCATTTTCCACTTTGTATTCTGTAGTTACTCCTGGACTTCTTCTTTATTGTTTGTAAAAATAAATAAATATATATATTTTTTTTGCCTAAGCCTGGCTTCATAGATACTGTCCTAGTGTAGTCAGACAGTAATTAGCATTCTTTTTTCTCTCCATCATCAGGCATCAATGCTCAAATTCCAACGTAATGAACTGCACCTGCCTACCTGTCTCTGATGTTAGCTGATGCCAAGCAGGATTTTATGTTCTCTAGCCCACGCGCTAACATATTAAACTTGAAATGTAAAAAGCAACATTGTACAAATAGTCTGTACTCACTCTCCGAAATCCACATTTGGGCCTGGTGAAAGATCTCCAGGCATGCACGGTCCACAGCTTCCATAGTCTCACTCTCCAGTTGGGCAACCTTTTCTCCATCATAACTTGAGACCTTAAATATTGCAAAGTGGCCTATAAAGATAAAAAAAAACCCATCAACTATCAAGAAGGCTATTTTTCCTTTGCATCTGTAGCAAAGCCTTTGCCACACAGGCTGCAAGTATATAGCTTCTCACGAGCCTGAACCTCCTGTTGCGTTTTCAGATGCCTTCTGCGGACAAAGCTTTTCCTACACTGGGTGCACTTGTAAGGTTTGTCCGCCAAATGCATCTTCATGTGTTCTCTCAGGATGATGGAAGCTACAAAGGTCCTACCACACTCTGAACATTTGTGGGGCTTCTCTGCCAAATGAATCATCTGATGAGACTTAATACACCAGTAACTTCTTTGCCAATAATCTCAACCCTCAGGGGAACATAGGGCTTTTCTTTCACATGAATCTTCATGTGCTGCTTTAGGCTGGCCTCCACTGCAAAGCTTTCACCACAGTGGAAACATATGTAAGGGTTGAGTCCATTGTGGATCTCAAAATGTTGGTAAAGATCAGCTATGCTGCCAAAAATCTCCCCCCACTCACTGCACTGCAGGCCGTGAGCTTCATGTACACCCCCTGTCAAAGGTTTTGAGACATTTTCTCATTTAAATGAATTAGACCTTGACAGGGGGTGTATGATCACACCATTTTCAGACCCCACTGTCAACTCCCCACCATGGTCAGACTCCACTTTGCCCACATGCTCACTTTGGGCAGGACTATCCTGCTACACATGCACACTGATGCAAAGCTTCACTTCACAATAAAAGCATTTCAACAGCTTGTACTTTAGACCCACAAGTTTATAACAAAAAGAATATCATAAAAAATGATTTTCACTATAGGACTGTTATTGTACGTGTGTCCAGTGTCTTTACCTAAAGAGGAATCTGTGGTGTGGTCCCTTCTTGGAACAAAATGACCGCCAATAGCACCTGACAGCCAATCCCAGTCAAGTCCAAACTCTGATGGAGGATTGTTGACCCAGCCACAGAAGTCCATCTCAAAGTCACAGAAACCTGCAGTGAACAACACATATGCAGTTGTAAACACATTCTGAATATCCTCACCAAACAAGCTTGTTAATAACTGCCTTTCATCCATTTTTAGCTTTCAAGTACACAGTGGTTACTAACCTGTCGGGGGACAGGCACCATTCAGGACAATGAGGTCGTCAATGGCGATATTTCTGTTTGGCTCATCCCCCACCATCGCCTCAAAAACCACCTGTCACCAGAAGAGAAGACTGATTTTAACATAAAATATGAGCTTTGTTTTCTCCACATAACCCTGTCTTTTACATTACATTCCTCAAACTGTGAGGTTTTGCTACTTAAAAAGCTGATCCCATGCCACTGAAATATTCAACCTACTAGCCACATATGACTGCAACTGATGTGTATTTGTAAATATAGATTTAATCATTCCTTTATTAATAAATTAGTCAACAGACTGCATTTAATAAACAGAGGCCACAGTATTGTTTACTATTTGTTTTGAATGACTGACCGGCTGACAGGTTTATTGTTCAAATTACTGTCAAATTCTACAAAGGAAAAGGTAGTAATTAAAAGCTGGAAACTGAAACTTTTGCAAGAATTTAGCTATGAAAAAGAATAATTTTCTGTACATCAGCTAATTGTTTACTGGATGTATCACTGGGGCTCAATGAAGAAGAAAAAAAAAACGTTTTCCAAAAAATCCATGTTTCTCTTCAACTCCATATGTGCCACTAAACTTTTGTAATTTTTTAAAATAGCAGTTAAGAAAGGCGAAAGTGAGCAAAATGTATGAAAACAAACACAGAAGTCATGAAACAAACAAAAACAATTAGGTATTAGGATGTTTCTTTAAACTGTGCTCTGATTTAACATTCATTCAGAAATGCCCAATAACTTTGCCCCATGTTTGCTGTGTACCCACCTGATACGGGGTATCAGGGCTATAAAGTGTCACTCTTCCATGCCTCCAGTGCTTCCCCTGATCTCCTCTCCTGGTCCAGAGCTGGTTTCTGTGGCTTTCAAGGCTTTGAAGGTAAACACTGAGTTCACCCACTCCACTTCCCTCCATGTAGTACCAGAACATGAGGCATTCCCCATCAGGCGGAGTGGGTTCCATCACTGCAGTGATCATCGCACCTCTGGAACCCACAGGATGGTTCTCCGACTGGGCACTCAGGTAATAACCTACACATAAGACAAAGGTATAGCACAAGCTGTTTTTATTTGTTTCCATGTGTATATCTTTATCCATAAATTGTGAATTACTGTTGTGGGATTACACAAAGTAATTTATACTGACTAAATGTCAGTTACGGTAGTGTACATGAGTCCATGTGTTTCTTGTTCATGTGGCGACTACACTACAAGGGCATGGAATAGAGTCCTCCAAGTAGACCAGAAAGAAGCATAACACAGATATGTTTCTGTGCTGTCCACAACTTTGGGCTTGTTGTGTCATAGAATTGCAAACCCTGTTCTGTCTCCAGAGTGTGATCCGTGGCCGGGCCTGAAGAGTTGGCTGGTTGGGACGCTCCTGTGGTCCGGTTCCAGCTAAAGTCTGAAGACGGGTGAAACTTCAAGCCACAGAAGGAGCCCTGGAAGGTGCACTCTCTCTCTGGGGGGCAGGATCCACTCTCACTGCTGGACACCACTATGTCATCGATGGCTATGCTGCCATGTCCACCATCCAGCACAGCCTCTATTATAAACTGTGGAACAGTTGAAATTATTTCAAGTGTAGGTTTCACAACATCTAGTTAACAGATTTTGAGATTGAGGTTGTGTCAGTAACTGGGAGAAAACACAGCTTTCAGTGTGCATTATTTTAGCATTGTTCAATGTGTAATAACAACTGTCAGTTTTTTATTTTTTTAAAATGTTGATGACACTGAAAAAAATATCAGACACACAGAAAAACAATGACATTACCTGTATTGGTTTGTCATTGTTGAAGGTAAGATCTGCAAAGCGCCACTTGCTTCCCTGAGTGCCACTTCTCATCCACATAACTGTCTGTGGTTCACCAGAAATCTTTGCAATAAACTTCAGTGAGCCTAATAAGAGAACTTTAATGAGAGACCTTTCAAAAATTGTTATGAATGTTAGATTCTTTTCTGGGTATGCTTCTGGATTTAATTAAGTGTGGAAGTGGTGGCACGTACCAATGCTGCTGCCAAATATGCGGTACCAGAAGCTCACACATAGGACATGACCTGCAGGCTGAGGGAAGCTGACGAGTCTGGCTGCTGATGAGCTCTTTCGGTTGTCTGTTGTTATGATCATGTAGTTGCCTGAAGAAGACAAGGATGAAGAAAAAGGAGTGAAAGCAACGCAATGTGTTGAAGACTTATTGTCACAGTCCTGCCCTGGTTTCCTGTCTGCCTTCCTTTAATGTCCTCTCTCTCCCTCCTTTTCTCCTCACCTCCCTCTTCTTCATCTTCTTTCCCTTGCTCTCTTTCTCCCGTCTCCTGCCCTGTCTCTCAGCTCTGCCCCCTCTGTGCTGCACCTCTGGCTGTGCTGGTGATCAAGACTTATTGACACCAGCTGCAGTGGGTGCACAGCTGGGCCAGATGAAGCCTGACTTGCCCCGTCACTCCACGCCGGTTTATTGTTGCTGCTGACTCCCGTTCAGCCACCCTGCCTTGGCTCTGGTCTGCTTCTCCCCTCGCTCAGACTCACATTTGTAAGTCGAGTTGTCTTTTGTTTAATAAACTTTTGTTTCGAACACCAGTCTGCTTCCTGTGGTGCCTGCATTTTGGGTTCAACCTTCCCCGTTCCCTGACACTTACCAAGTTCTCAGTGTAATCAACGTGAAAGTAGGAAAACTTGAGGCACAGATCAACCTGAAGTTACCACTTTGGTAGAGACTGAATGTCAGGCGAGGCCTTAAGCTGGAGTAGGCAGTTTGTTTTTTTTTTTTTTTAATTTTAAATTGACATTGGGAAAATAATCCATAATAATCTCTCAGGATATTGTGATTGAAGTGATTTGAGAGGAAACTAAACTTCTGCATGTGCTGTTGGCTTTGTTTTTATACTTTAGATATTCCAAGGAACCAACTATGGGTTTTTTCAGACCAGATCAGTTAAGAAAGTACAAAGCACAACAAAATCAGCTGGTGGGAGGCTTAGGTCAGAGAGGGAGGGCTATATGTTCCAATTTGTTTCTTTTTTTTTGTATGTATATATATATATATATATATATATATATATATATATATATATATATATTTTTTTTTTTTTTTTGCTGCAGAGTTATGCCTCCTGCAGCTTTAATTATCCTAAAGAGGATCACTGCATTACTCAAAACATTAGATTCTATGATTGAATGTAAATTATTATAGTTTAGAATATCATGGATGGTTTTGTCCTGTACTTTAATGTAGCTATACTGATTCAATTATTAAACATTTTTGAGCTTGCTTTTATGGCTGTACCAATAGCTTTATTTAACCATTTTTTGCTGTGTTTACCTTAGGAAGATTAGCAAATGCTATGGAGGGAGCTAATGCGGATTCAAAGTTATAAACCTACTGGAGCAGAAAATGTTTCCTTGGGTGTTGTGGATCCATAGATTTGATAAAGATTTCTGAGATAGCGGCACGGCGTCACTGCAACTATGACTACAAGTAAACACTACGATCACATGACTGTGATCCTACTATAAATCGACCACTGAGGACTTACTGGGACATATCCATCAGAAATGATACAAGGAACAACTGATTAAATTGTGGGGGTGTTTCCGAGTCTCATCAATTCCTGCCACCCACTACATATTTAGTTCGCGCGACTCAGTATGCGTTCATAATGTACACATGCCTGCGCTCAGCACAAGGTCATTTTGTTTGTGGGTACATCTATATTAAATGGCCACATTCTATGTTGCTGTGATTTCTGATCATCCCTAACTAATGAACAAATACTGCATTTCTTAAACAAATGCTGCATTTCTGACAATGCTATATGGGGGAATGAACAGTCGTGGCAGAGTACTGCACTCTGAGTGCTTTTCTTGTTATTTTTAGTATTGGGCTGCACAGTGGATTGGTGGTTAGCACTTTTGCCTTGCAGCTAGAAGATCCCCAGTTCACGTCCCGGCCGGCGCCTGGGATCTTTCTGTACGGACTTTGCATGTTCTCCCTGTTCAGGTGTGAGTTTTGTCCGGGTACTGCAGCTTCCTCCCACAGTCCAAAAACATGTTAAGGTTAATTTGGTAACTCTAAATTGTCTGTAGGTGTGAATGTGAGTATGATTGTTCGTCTGTATATGTAGCCTTGTGATAGAAGGCAGCCTTCACCCTAAGTCAGCTGGGATGGACTGCAGCCCCTCTGCAACCCTAATGAGGATTAAGTGGTGTATAGATAATCATTGGATTATTATTTTTGTTGTTAGGTAATATTGAACCTGAAGTATAGAGACCCTGAAGGCCCTGAGATCATGGTGTGGCATAAGAGTTGTGAGAGTGTACACCTAACTAATGCACATTACAAACTGAAACTTTTGTTCTACAGTGACCCTGATATAAACTATAGTTTTAAGGCTTTCTTGTTTCATTTCATTTTCCACACATTGTTCTTGCACTACAGTTTGTAGGTTACTCACCGTTTCCAGGTAGCCCTTCATATTTCCCATCAGTCATCTTCCACAGTAGACTGGCTGTGTAGTCATGGTACCATGAACAGGTATCTTTTTCAAAATCACATGAAAGGTGGTCTGATCCAGCTGGGATGTCTTCCTCCCCGCAGTTCTCAAACATGATGTCATCAAGCATAACATCTGTGACTCCCATAAATGGAGGCTTGAATGAAAACAGAAGCTGCACAAAGGCAAATGTTTTATTCAACATTTGTTTAAGAAAATCAGTATTCTTCAGGATGTGTTAGGTACTTTTAACCCCTAAATGAAAATTGCACTGGCACAAGATGAGAAAAAAAAATGTTATTAGAACAATTATCTGGGATGAAAACATTTTGTTTATATTCACTGTTTGGCAAAGATGGAAAAAGTAATCCCAGCTGACCAACTGGTTCCTTCCACTCTCTGTCTACTGAGTACGTACACTGCTGCCTTTGAATACAATCCAAGTATCCTATTAGTACAAAGCAGCATTCATTTGATGGAAGTGTTTGTCCAAAATGAATGACAGCATTATTATTCAAAATGACATGTATCTTTTTAAAATAAATAACCAAAAGCATGATTGGTGCTACAGTGTAAGTATTCAGAAGTCTGCTTGGATGTAAATGAGACATGAGGGCTGTTGAGATGCAGCCTGAAAAGTTGACTCTATTCTCATTCTACCACTAGATCAAACATTCTGTAAAGGCAAATAATAAAAAAGTAAGGTGCTTCATTGATTCACAAGAAAATTAGAAGCACATAAAGCCAGAAAAGATCAATAAAACGTGGAGGGGACAGTGTGAAGCTAAGTGGGGATAAAAGCTATACTACAGACACTATAGTAGTAAGGTAAAGAAACAAACAACAACCTTACATCTTTTGCTAAATTATTTGCTTTGGTTTAATTCATCTATGTTTGAGTAAAAGGCATACTGGATATTTGACTCACCTTGTATCCTGCCGGCTGGTTACCAATGAAGGCTGTGGCATTCTCCCAATCATTGGTATTAATATCATAAATGTCCAGCAACAGTTCCTTAACACCGGCTCTAACCATTTGTAGTTTCAGGGGTGACTGTGCTGAGGACGTGTCCTTATCATAAATATGGTACCAAAAGCTGAAACAAATTTACAGTCACATCACAAAAAAATGTCTGCTAGCTTAGGGTATATTGATATTTGGTGTATTAGAGTAAAACAAATATCTTAAATATCTACTTTTACTACCTGATCTGGCATCCCAGAGCAGCCACATGATCCACAGCATACTCCAAACTAGCCGTTGAAAAGATATCTCCTTGTTTACCATCTATATGCATGACATGCCCTGTGTCCAGCAGGCAAATGTGCAGTGATAAGATTATCATCATCTTGTAAACAGATAAAACGCTGCCTTAAAATGTCTCTGCATCCATTTAGATTTGCTGATCGACAAAGCAATGATCCAACACAACATGTAGTTCATAAGAATAATTACCCCAAGAGCTTCCTGTGGTATGATCCTGTCCAGGTATCGAGGTGATGTTTGCCATCTGCCGTCTCCAGCAGTAGGAGGGCTCACTGGTGTCTTTCCAACCGCAGGAGTGACGATCAAAGTTGCATGAGCCTTAAAAACGATACAAAACTGTATTCATATATTATAGAGAGCCAAGCTGAGACAGACAGATGTCGAGCTTTCACAAAGCATCTAAGTTCAATGAATTTTTGAAATGGTGAATTATTCAAATTATCAATGATATACATTCACACCTAGTCTTTCAATAAAAACAGGCTCAAAACACAATGGAATAAAATCCCTTTGAATGTACACTACCAGTCAAAGTTTTGACACATCTACTCATTTAATGTTTTTTATTTATTTTCATGACTATTTACATTGTAGATTCTCACTGAAGGCATAGCAGTTATGAATGAACACATGTGGAATTAAGTAGTAAAGAAAAAAGTGTGAAATAAGCCAGAACGTGCTTTATATTTTAGATTCTTCAAAATAGCCACCCTTTGGTTTGATTACTGCTTTGCACACTCTTGGCATTCTCTGGATAAGCTTCACAGGTGTGGTGACCATCAGTTGTGTTGTGCAGAAGTCGAGTTGGTACACAGTTGACAGCTCTATTTGACAACTGTTAGAAGCCATATTATGGCAACAACCAATCAGCTAAGTAAAAAGAAAGGTGTGTGCAAACTTTTGACTGATAGTGTCAGTTGAATGGATGATTCTACCATATTTGCGTGCGTTAATACAGAAAAAAATATTTCTTCAAGCCTAGAATAGATCCAATAGTAATATTCTGAGTGATTATGACAAAGACTTGTAAATCTTTAGAGACACATTTTCAGTTATACTAGGTTCCTGATGATTTGTTAAATATACCAATGTGTGGGGTTCATCTTGTCATGTACTGCAAAATCGTTGATACCACAGCAGGGAAACCTAAATGACATTCATTTGATCCTTTGTAGAAAAGCCAACATACCACAGAATTCCTCGTCTGAGCCATCTTCACAGTCTTTGTTAAAATCACAGACAAGGTGAGCAGGAACACTTTGTCCAGATGTACAGTTAAACTGGCTGTCAGGACTGGACAACACCCTGACTAAAAATACTGTAAAGACAGTTTTGTTACAGAGAGATAATGAGATGAGAGCCTGGGAGAAAATGGGAATCTTGGTTTTGTTATTGTTATAGCATATCAAAGCTACCAGACTTTTCAAAATCACTTTTAACCACAGCAAATACTACACAACTCATGACTGCCTCAGATGCATACTTCTCTCTCACCTTTACACCCTTCATCTGACCAGTAAACACAGCACAACATAAATGTGTGTGATATTAAGCTCTGAAGGCTCTTACCTGACAGCAGAATGAATAATCGCTTCATGTCTGGAGAAACATTACACAGAACAAGGGATCCAAAGTAAAGGCAAGGAAATTAAAGCATGTTAACCATCTAACCCTCTGGTTAACAGTTTATGACTGAATCATTGGAGTGCAACTTTTATTCCAACACCGGAGGTGAGGAGGAGATGAGTTCTTATCTGCAAACCTCAGCTTAAAGTCCAGGGTGCACTCAGCAAATCGCTTTACATTTCCGTCAATTTATTGCTCTCAGTATATGCTTGACACATTTTTATTATAGCAAAGCAGGAAACTATCTAATGTATTATAAAACTTCAAGATAAAACCACCGGAGTTTTCTGGTTTGATTGTGCATGCAGGCACTTTTGAAAACTGTTACTCAATGCTAATGTTAATATGGACTTACTTTTTTTTATCATTCAATTTAGTAAATGAGAATGAAATTCTGGTGAATTAGGAACATGGTAAATATACATTTACATTTTTTCAAAATGACTTGAGAAGATTTAAAAGGTGGAAAAATTCTCTTATTGGTTTAATGTAAAGTGAAGTGCAGCAGAGCTCTCTCTTATTGGAGTAAAGTTAACTTTCTTCCTCTGAAATATACATACACTGTATCGGCCACGTTTTACTAAATCTTATCTCACTTTCCAACGTGGAGATAAACCTGTTAGGAAAGTTACATATGCAAAGTTCAGTTTGTGAAGTCAGCAAGTCTTCCGTAAAACAGGAGGAGACAAATAATTCATTTTAACTTAGTTACACAGTACAGTAAGGACTTTTGCCGAAACCCCCAAATATACAAAACCAATCAAAAGTTTGGACACCTTCACATTTTACTCTATTTCATTATTTTTCTTTTCATGACTGTTTACATTGTAGATTCTCCCTAAAGGCATCAAAACTTTACACACATGTAGAGACCATTTATTCACCTTTTCTGCTTCGCACAAAGACATGGTGGGTGGAACCAAACATCATACATTTGGACTCATCAGACCAAAGCACAGATTTCCACTGGTCTAATGTCCATTCCTTGTGTTTCTTGGTCAAAACAAATCTCTTCTGCTTGTTGCTTTTCCATAGTAGTGGTTTCTTAGCAACTATTTGACCATAAAGGCCTGATTGGTCAGTGTCCTCTGAACAGTTGATGTAGAGATGTGTCTGCTACTAGAACTCTGTGTGGCATTTGTCTGGGCTCTAATCTGAGGTGTTGTTAACTGGTAACTCAGATGAACTCATCCTCAGCAGCAGAGGTGACTCTTGGTCTTCCTTTCCTGCGGCCTTCCTCTTGTGAGCCAGTTTTGTTGTAGCACTTGATGGTTTTTGTGAATGCACTTGGGGATACATTCAAAGTTTATGCAATTTTCTGGACTGACTGACCTTCAGTTCTTAAAGTAATGATGTATTGCTGTTTGTCTTTATTACCTGATTGGTTCTTGCCATAATATGGATTCTAACAGTTATCAAATAGGGCTGTTAACTGTGCACTAACCTGACTTCTGCACAACACAACTGATGGTCTCAATCCCAAAAGAAGGCAAGAAATTCCATAAATTAGTCTTGACAAGGCACACCTGTGAAGTGGAAACCATTTCAGATGACTACTTCATGAAGCTCACTGAGAGAAGGACAAGAGTTTGTAAAATTGTCATCATTGCAAAGGGTGGCTACTTTTAGGAATGTAAAATAACAAACATATTTAGAGTTATTTCACAATTGTGTTTACTCCATAATTCCATATGTCTTGCTTCATAGTTTTGATGTCTTCTGTATGTATCTACAATGTAGAAAGTAGTAAAAATAAAGAAAAATCTTTGAATGAGAAGGTGTCTCCAAGCTCTTGACTGGCAGTGCATGTGTGAGCAACGAACACTTCACCAGCAGCTGTGAGGAAATTATTCCATAGAATGTTAAGCACGTTTCACTTGAATGTATTGGATGTTAATCACTGTGAAAACTTAAAGTAAACAATAAGATTGGACACATGAACAGACTCTAAGCATATTTCTTACTTCCCTCGATAATACGCGCTTTCATCTTCAGCCACTCTTCCCATCCCATTACTTCCATGTAGGTCTCCAGAGGCTTGTTAGTCCTCTGCTGATGGACCTCCACTCACCCTCATCCACTCATGCAGGCCTCTTCTGCCGGAGACTGGTGGACGGGCTGTACAGGAAAAACACCCTGGACTCTTCATTCTCCACCACCTCCACCTGAGCAACACATGCTGATGGACTTGATGTTGCTGGTGTGTGCAGAGGATGTGGCGCTTCTTCATCCAGGGATATTTGACCATCACCAAGACATCCATCCATCCATCCATCCATCCATCCATCCATCCATCCATCCATCCATCCATCCATCCATCCATCCATCCATCCATCCATCCATCCAAGGCACCTAATATTAACAAATCATTTGTACATTTTGTCACATTTTTATTTATTTTTTTGTTGAGATCAGGGTTTTCTTCTTGTTTTGTCAAATCTTACCCGTGTTGGGTTATTTTCCCCCAAAGTTTATTGACAATTGTGTATCAGAGTGAGATCATTCCTTTATGCTTGTTTATTATTATTCACATATGTAAGTGTTTTCATTTGGATTTTGTGTTTTTTATTGTTATCATTAGAGGTACAAGGTGGGGAAGCAAAAATGTCCTATTGACAAATTTGAATGTCCTGCACAAACGGTGAGGGTAATCAAAACAATAATTAAAATCGAAGTTCCTTACCTTTGACCAATCTTTTTAGTATTTGTCAGACCTTGGTGCATTGTGAAGTGAGCAAGCAACAAGCAAAACACAATAGGGTTTGTGATCTCCTGGATGCCCAAATCCCTCAGAAGGACATTGCCAAGATTGTTGGCATCAGTGAGAGGACCATTCGCCGCATCCAGCATGCCAAACAACCCAGTTTGGGCTCCAAGAGATCTCCAGATGGTCCTGGGAGTCTTGAGCTCAGATGGCAATAAGATGCCCCCCTACTTCTTCAAGCCAGATCAGAAAATTGGGGCTGATGTGTACTACAAAGTTCTGAGATACACCGTTTTGCCCTGGCTGAAGGCCACCAACCTGACAACAACTACACACGTGGACAAAATTGTTGGTACCCCTCAGTTAAAGAAGGAAAAACCCACAATTCTCACTGAAATCACTTGAAACTCACAAAAGTAACAATAAATAAAAATTTATTGAAAATTAAATCATCAAAAACAGCCATTACTTTTGAATTGTTGATTAACATAATTATTTAAAAAAAACAAACTAATGAAACAGGCCTGGACAAAAATGATGGTACCTCTATAAAAGATTGAAAACTATTTGACCAGAGTGACATGATTAACTCAGGTGTGTCATTTAATTGACATCACAGGTGTTTCCAAACTCATAATCAGTCAGTCTGCCTATTTAAAGGGAGACAAGTAGTCACCCTGCTGTTTGGTGAAAAGGTGTGTACCACACTGAACATGGACAACAGAAAGCGAAGGAGAGAATTGTCCCAGGACATCCGAAAAAAAATTATAGACAAACATCTTAAAGGTAAAGGCTATAAGACCATCTCTAAACAGCTTGAAGTTTCTGTGACAACAGTGGCTCATATTATTCAGAAGTTCAAGACCCACGGGACAGTAGCCAACCTCCCTGGACGTGGCCGCAAGAGGAAAATTGATGACAAATTGAAGAGACGGATCGTTGGAATTGTATCCAAAGAGCCCAGAGCAACCTCCAAAGAAATTAAAGGTGAACTCCAAGGCCAAGGTACATCAGTGTCAGATCGCACCATTCGTCGTTGTTTGAGCCAAAGTGGACTTCATGGGAGACGACCAAGGAGGACACCACTGCTGAAAAAAACTCATAAAAAAGCCAGACTGGAATCTGCAAAAATGCATGTTGACAAGCCACAAAGCTTCTGGGAGAATGTCCTTTGGACAGATGAGACCAAACTGGAGCTTTTTGGTAAGGCACATCAACTCTATGTTCATAGACTCAAAAACCAAGCATACGAAGAAAAGAACACTGTCCCTACGGTGAAACATGGAGGAGGCTCAGTAATGTTTTGGGACTGCTTTGCTGCATCTGGCACAGGGTGTCTTGAAAGTGTGCAAGGTACGATGAAATCTGAAGACTATCAAGGCATTCTGGAGAGAAATGTGCTGCCTCGTGTCAGAAAGCTTGGTCTCAGTCGCAGGTCATGGGTCTTCCAACAGGACAACCATCCAAAACACACAGCCAAAAACACCCAAGAATGGCTGAGAGAAAAGCGTTGGACTATTCTAAAGTGGCCTTCTATGAGCCCAGATCTGAATCCCATTGAACATATGTGGAAGGAGCTGAAACATGCCATTTGGAGAAGACACCCATCATACCTGAGACAACTGGAGCTGTTTGCTCATGAGGAGTGGGCCAAAATACCTGTTGACAGCTGCAGAACGCTCATTGACAAATACAGAAATCGTTTAATTGCAGTGATTGCCTCAAAAGGTTGTGCAACAAAATATTAAGTTATGGGTACCATCATTTTTGTCCAGCCCTATTTCATTAGTTTGTTTTTTTAAATAATTATGTTAATCAACAATTCAAAAGTAATGGCTGATTTTGATTATTTAATTTTCAATAAATTTTTATTTATTGTTACTTTTGTGAGTTTCAAGTGATTTCAGTGAGAATTGTGGGTTTTTCCTTCTTTAACTGAGGGGTACCAACAATTTTGTCCACGTGTGTATGTGTGGCAGCAAGATGGGGCTCCTGCTCACACATCAATCAAGGTCCAAAAGTTCTGTGAGTAGAATATGGCGAACTTCTGGCCCAAATGCATTTGGCCCCCGAGCTCACCTGATCTAAACCCCCTGGATTTTTTTCTGATGGGGGGCAATTGAGTTGAGGACTAATGCCACACCTCATGCCAATATGGATTTACTTAAGGCTGCATTCTCCAGGGAATGGGAGGCCTACCCCAAGGAGGATATCAGGAGGCCCTGTGCCTCTTTCAGAGGCTGTATCGAGGCCTTCATCATGGCTGATGGAGGACATATTGAATGAACATGTTCTGAAAGCTTTAAATTTGTGTTATTCAAGAAATCGGTTCAAAACTCCAAAGAATAAAAAAGTTATACCCATTTATAGTTGTTTTTACCTGACAGGACATTTTTTCCTTCCCCACCCTGTATTGTCTGTGTGCTTTGATAAATAAAATAGTTACATTCAATGCTATGTGGTTAAACACAAAGTAAACCATTTTTAAGATCTGCTTTAAAAAGTGATTAAATCAATTATAATCGAGCTGGGAGTGAGAGGGAAGATACATATGAAACATGCCAATTGTCTCAATATGTAAATAGGTAATACCTTAGCATTTGGGAACAGCCAGACTGAAGAAGGAAGGTTGGCTGCCATTAGACCAAATTTGTTTCCCCTCATCAAAATGCAAAGACTCTCTCACTGGCTTTCCACCCCTTTTGGCTTGTTGGGTAGCATTGGGTTTTGTCTTGCAGCAGCCTCATGAAAAAACAATCACTGCAGTCACATAGGTTCATATTTCGGCACAGTGCTTCAGCTCAAAAAGGAGAATAACCGAAGAGGAAGTGAGAATATAAAATGCTATGATAGAAGTTAAGGACGAGTTGGAGAACAAACCTTAACATCTGAATGCCTGCACCCTCAAACAGGATCTGGTGTTGCTACACTCAGGATGCACACAATGTTGTCTACATCAGCAACAGTGCAATGTTGCTCTGGTCTAATATCTTTGCATACAAATCTTGCGTCTCCTTGCATCTATTATAATATTTATAGTGTATAGTATTAGTAAATGTGTGTATTGTTCCTCCTTTTCTCTTTCCTTCACAATTCTAGTGACATCTTAATATTGTTCATCTGTATGTGTGGAGTTCTGAGTTTTATTTCAGTGTTGTACACAAACTCTAGGCACAATTTGTGCATTGCTGACTCGCTCCTCGCTAACATGCTAGGTGGTTGCTTGCATTTGGTATAGCTACTTAAAGGACAGTAGGGTGCTGTAACGTGGGATTTTGTTGTGATTGGGTGTTACTGGTTGCTGTAGGGTACCTGGGGAAATTATAGCATAGTGTAAAGGTGTAGTTAATTCCTTACAAAACAACACGTTTCTTTCTTTCTTTTCTTATTCATGTCAGAGGACATTTACATCAAGTTGAGTTGTTGCTTTTTTAAACCATCCACACATAGCATAGCGAGAATAAAGATGGGATGTTCCAGCAGGTTTTTTTCATACATAATCATGCACTAACAGATTTGTTACAACAGGCTGAAAAATTAATCCCCTTCTAGTGTCCAGCCAATGACCCATAGTACAAGAGCCTGAATGCAGGAGTTTGCAACGAATCAAAGTATCGGTTCCAGATTTTTAGTGGTTAATCTGCTGGAAATATTAATACAAAAGGTGTATTAAAGTGTGTGAGATTAAATGCTGAACTGAATCCCTGATTCTGATCCATGAATCACGTTTAGCTAAAGTCTCTTACTCATTTTTTTTTTCAAGGGAAGTAAATGGGGCCACTTTTTGCCATTACTGGCGTGTGACATTTGTGTGAACAAGTATGTGTGTGTGTGTGTGTGTGTGTGTGTGTGTGTGTGTGTGTGTGTGTGTGTGTCTTTGTGTGCGAGTATTTTTGTGTATGTTGCCCCTACTTCCGTCCCAACCTCCTCTTTTCCAGTAGCAAAATGCTGAAATGTGCCAATCTGAAACATGACACTTTCTCAATGAAAGGAAGGGGAAAAAATGACCATGTCAGTGGTCTTAAGATTCCCTCCTTTTCATGTTCCTGCTCATAAGTCCTCTGCTTGCAGTGCATGTACCACGTCTGCTGCTCTGAGACTTATCAGAAGAATGCTGACCTCATGGATAACTCTTGCAGCCTTTGTGCTCTTCATCCCAGCAACTCAGTGCTCAAATGGTACAGTATAATTTCAAGCTTTTTTATGTTACATATTCTCTGTGAAATGCTTTATTTTTTAAATTGCAATTTGTAGAATGATATTGTGCAAGTTTCTCAGCTGCGGCTGCACAATGGATTGGTGGTTAGCATTTTCACCTTGCAGCTAGAAGATCTCCGGTTCACGTCCTGGTCTGGGACATTCCGGATGGAGTTTTCATGTTCTAACTGTGCATGTGTGGGATTTCTCTGGGCATTCTGGTTTCCTCCAACTGTCCAAAAACATGCTCAGGTCAAGTAGTATCTCTAAATTGCCTGTAGGTGTGAATGCGAGTGTAATTGTTTGGGTGTCCCCTTTCTTCGCCCAAAGTCAGCTGGGATAGACTCCAGCCTAATGAGGATTGAGTGGTGTATTGATAATGGATGGATGGATGGGAGTTTCTCGGCTGTCAATAAATCTTGCTATTGAGTGGTTCCTCTAATCCTCATTAGTTTTACTACGCATTTGCTGCACTAGAATAGATTGAATTTTGCTTCTCACTCTGACTTTACTGCAAGGTGGAATTCAAAATTACCTCAAATACTCAGCTTGCAAACTGAATTATGTGAAAGTGCCAAATTGTAAACCTAGAAGCCTTAAAAATATTTTTAAAATGCATATTTTGGGCAAGCAAGGAAGTGAAACTGAGCTGCCGTGACTGGCGCTACTAAAGGCAGTTTCCAGGACGTGAATCTCTAGTCTGTTGTAAACAGGAACTGATGTTTTGAAGAAGAGAAGAGCTTCAGGAGAAACCAACAGAGATTTCTGCTGAATGTGTCATATATATATTTCAATGTCTGAAATAATAACAATAAATGCTGTCAGTAATTTGAATCTGGGGTAGATGCTTGAAACCAAGTAAAGTGCATTTGATCTTCTACTCTGAAACACCACAAAAGGCCACGAAAGTGTCTTTGAATAAATATCGGAGATAAACTTCTGTGTGGCATAATCTAAATATTATTTAATGTAGCATCATTTAATTAGGTCTTTGCATTTCTTTCTGCAGATTTGCCATTTTCACTCACAAACAAGGCCACTGGTTTCTGTCTGTTGAGAAAATATAGCCGCTGCCTTGATTTGCGCTGGACGACTGGTAACCGGATTTTTGTTACCACAACCAAAAAGTGCCTGGGAGCTCAGGGGAAAAGTGTGGGGAGTGAAGTGAACGTCTATGATTGTGACGACAAGAGCGCCCTTCAAAAGTGGGAATGCAGGAATGAAACACTGCTCGCCCTCAAAGACCAACAGCTCTACATCGAAGTCAGAGCGGATGAATCCATTGCTCTCTCCAGAACAGTGGGGCCGAATAACCACCTCACAATCACAGGGACGTCCAGTGGTGCTTGTACAAGAACACACAGAGGTACAGTATGAAGCATCTGCTTTGTGTGTATGTATGGATACTGCAAACCTGAGGTGGAGCAACACATCAGACATTGTTTGCTGCTGATGAGCATAGTACCACTAGGCGTCTCATCTTTTTTACTGAGAAACAAACACCTGATTACAGCAGCTGCTGACCCCAAAAGTCAAATCAAGCATAACTTTTAAAAATGAAATTACGTTTCACTTAATTCTGGCTTTGTATCCCTGGAGTAATTCATTAGAAGTAATCAGACGATCAGCCAAACGTATGATTTAGATCTGCCTGAAAGAAACATTTAACACAGTGTTTTCATAAAAAGACTTGAGGGTTTTAATCGAATGCCATCAACCACTTTTGTTTCTCTCTCTAGAGCTTTATACCATTGAGGGAAATGCATTCGGTAAGCTGTGCATGTTTCCCTTCTTCTACAAAGACCGGTGGTATGGAGATTGCACAACGTTTGACTCCTCAACGAAGCGTAGCTGGTGTGCCGTTGAAACTAAATTTGAACGTGAACAGTGGGGATACTGCCCGACTTCTTGTGAGTTTGTCAACTTTAAATCTCAGTGCAGTGAGGAAGAATTTTGTGTAGACAAAATGCATTATCATGTATACACCAGCATGTATCTTTTGGTAGATTAATTTAGCCTCAAAGGATATGTTTGACTAAATTAAAAGCTGATTTTCTAAAGCAGCGAACCAACCGATTTTTAGTGCATAATGTACAATATAAGAGCAGACTGTTAGGCTGCAGTATTAGACTGAAGTGTCTGAATGACTTATATACAATTAAAGTATGTCATATCTCTGTATCAATGCACAGCCACAGAATACTGGTCCAAAAACCTGGTAACAGGAGCGTATTACCAGCTGAACACACAGTCAGCTCTGACGTGGTCTCAGGCTGAGACCAGCTGCAAACAGCAGACTGGTGCTCTGCTCAGTGTGGTTCAACCCAGCGAACAGGCCTTCGTCTCAGGTAAGATGCCTCCTGGTGGGTGTTTGCTAGTACTGAATCAGATACAAACTCATCAAACATGGGGTTTAGTTTGCATAGAAATAAGTGAGAATTGCTTATATTCCAGGGGTTAAACGAAATAATAATTTCAATGCAAGTTAAGATTAAAGGCTCCTTCAGCTATAATATAACTAACACGCAGTATTGCAAATACTTTTCATCATACAGTGTGTGATCAAACTGTATACTACACTATTGATGCACCTTTTTGTTGAAAATGGATATTTAAATGCACCCAATAAATATTTTCCCCCCATAAAAGTCAACAAAATATCTTTGAAAACATTCCAACAGGCAATATTTTCACTCTTCTTCACTCAGCAACATTTTATTCTAAATTCTTAGATGCACACATCAATACAGTGCACAACTGTTTATAATCAACTCATTTGGAAAATATTTTGGAGCCTGAAACACATTAGCAATCTCTGTTAGGACTGAGGTTCTCTACATAGAATACTACGGCCCTGTTTTGATGTGTTTTGTTGGTCCCTTCATGCTTTTTTAGCTGGGATTTCTATTTTTTTGAACTTGCTTTATTGCGCAATGCAAAAGAGGAACAAAGTCTTTACTCTGTGCTTTTCCCTTTTTTTTTTGTCCCTCTCTATCATGCAAACGCATCCAAACACTCAGCACTGTTGGGATCATCGAAAAGTAAACTGTGGCTTGGCTTAGTTTTGGACCCAGAACATGGCTGGCAGTGGTCTGATGGGAAGCCTTTCCGTTATCTGAGATGGGACACTGGTAAGTCTCCACTGGAGGAAAAAAGTGCTCTGAAGCAATATCCTCTATTATCTGAGCTATACAGATATCCACCTCTGTAACCTGTCTTGAAGGGAGGCAATTCATGTCAAATATGACCTCTTGTAGTAATGTAAATACAGTAGTCTTTGCCATAAACAGTCCTGTCTAAAGCTCTGGGACAGACAAACAAAACTGAAACACAAAGACCAATTTAAAACCTTAATATGGATCACATGACTGCATGTACACTACTGTTCAAAAGTTTGGGGTCACTTCGAAATGTCCTCATTTTTGGAAGAAAAACTTTTTTTTTTCAATGAAGATAACATTAAATGAATCAGAAATGCAGTCTAGACATTGTTAATGTGGTAAATGACTATTCTAGCTGGAAACGGCTGATTTTTGAGCCTGTCCTCAAACCCAAAACGACCACATAGGTCGTCTGTACACGCCCGTATTACGACCCAGTGTTACGTTTTGACTATGCGACCTCTGGCGGTTGAGTAAATATCGACACTCTGGAGTCGCAGGTGAAACGTCATCATGAACAAACTTTTATCTAACACTATCCCTGTCCCTATCCCTAACCCTAACCTTAACCATAACCCTAAAAACGTGTTGGGAAAGTGAGAAAAAAGCCGTTTTGCGACGGAAAAGCTGTTTTGCGAATTAAATCCCGTAATGCGTTCGTTTTCCCCGTAGGGGCGCAAACGTTCATACGACCGCATAGGTCGTATTCCGGTGCACGGTGCAAACGACCAATGCGGTCGTATGAATTGGAGCTTTAATTGAATATCTCCATAGGGGTACAGAGGAACATTTCCAGCAACCATCACTCCTGTGTACTAATGCTATATTGTGTTAGCTAATGGTGTTGAAAGGCTCATTGATGAACAAAAAACCCTTGTGCAGTTATGTTAACACATGAACAAAAGATTGATTTTTTATGGAAAACATGAAATTGCCTGGGCGACCCCAAACTTTTGAACAGTAGTGGATGTATAAGTGTTTGCTCATATTGATGAACCCACAGAGATTCATCAGCTGACTCTGCAGTTCTATTCAGTTCTCTGAGCCATATTAGGATCTTTCTGTTGGTTGTTTTACTTACTTAAGTCTTCAATTTTACCGTTTGGGTTCTTTCTCATGGTTCTATTAAGTACAATATCCAGATGCAGGCAGTTTTCATAGAAAAAGCTGTGAACACTCATTATGAACTCCCAGTTTAACACTAAACAGCAGACAAAGATAACTATGTGATAAACAAAGATGAGCATTAGGTGAATATATCTGGATATTTGATGAAACCAAAAGCAGAGCTAAAAAGATTAATTTGAGACTTTATCAAGTATGTTGCAATATTTCATGAAATGAATGAGTTCTAGAGATTTTTTTGATTTTTGCATTACTGAAACACGAAAGACATTGTGACAGAGGATCTGTACTAGTAAAGCATGAATCTCAAGTTAAATCATCTCCTTGTTTAGGAAATCCACTTCCTAATCCTGGACACAACTGTGCATTTCTCAACTCTGCTGGGCAGCACACTTGGCAAAGTTCATCCTGTGCCAAGAAACTGGGCTACATCTGCTACAAAGACGGGCCCCAGGAAAGTCCTCCTCAAAGTACAGTCAAATATTCCACTCTATTCTACTCTACCCTCTTCTGGCTTCTGTAATTCTTCTATAGAAGACACTCTTGCTGTTTGATATCAGTCAGTCAGTCTCTATATGTTTATTCTTATCATCATCAGTTGAACAAGGCTTTTGCGGAAGCCCTTGGATTCCCTACAATGGCCACTGTTTCCAGCTGTTTCGTACTCCTCTAACATGGCCTGATGCTCAGAGAAACTGCCGCAAGGAAGAAGGAGACCTCGTAAGCATCCGGAATGTGGAGGACCAAAGCTTTGTCATCTCTCAGCTTGGATATGGTATGTGACAACCATGGCTTCTTCAAATTACATTCGTACACATCAAATTTCCAACAGTAAATATGATTAATGGATATATTGTATATTTTCTAAAAGTATAGTAGGAAAACATAAAACAAAACAGGTTAGTAATGTGGTCACCAACATATTTTGCAGGAAAATAAATGATTTTCTCGTACAGTATCTGCTTATTATGAATACAATAATATTATACTTTTTATTGGTAACATAGGGTTAAGATTGGGGACAAATCAAAATATGGTTTAACTTAGAAAAAGTCCACAATGAATGTCACAACATGTTAATTTGAATTAATTCAAAACCTCAATCTCTTGTTAATCTTGAATCGGCAAATACATTTTTTCAGAGCTGATTCTGATACTCAAGGACACTGATAACCATCATTTGGCAGTGATTTTTTTTATTAAATGTGATGCATTAACATGTGACAGCATTGCAGCTGTCATTTTTAACTGCAATACTTCAATAATTGCTGAACATTTAAAACAGTGATAGGAGTGATGATGCTAGAAAGATACTGTCTATTTTGCCAGTGATAGTTTTTCATCTCCTTTTCTTCAGTTATATCTGCTAGTCTTCTGTTTTCTTATTCTCTTGATCTTCTATCAATTCCCCCCCTAGATATCAACTTTTAAAGCTTTATTTGTAATTGTTTCTTCAGTAACTGTTAGATGATAATCTTTGGCTCCTAACTTAGCCGCTAACTGTTAGCGTAGCCTTGACCCCTGTGAAAGTAGCTAATGTCCTGGTTTGTGGTAATGACTGTGCTTCTTGCTCTGTTTTGTTTGTTTCTGTACTCCAGAAAACAAACCTGGTAGTGACAGCATTAGCCTAGCACCGTCAGCAATATGAGTTCCAGTTGCACTGACAGTAACATTGGACTCCAATAATTACATTATCGTTCAAAAGTTTCCGGTCACTTAGAAATGCCTCACTTTTTAAAGAAAATCAATTTTTTCAATGAAGATAACATTAAATTCATCAGGAGTACAATCTAGACATTGTTAATGTGGTAAATGGTTATGTCTGCAGCATCCAATGATGAGCTTTGGATTGGACTGAATGACAGGAAGACAGAGGGATTGTTTGACTATAGTGACCACTCTACTGTTAGCTTTACTAGCTGGGAATATGGGAAACCATCTGTCGCCACTGAGGGAGAAGACTGTGTTCTCATGAGGGGGGAGGTAAGGAGAAACAAATGGATGTCCTTCTTTTATACAGTACATACATGCTTACTGACATATTACACATTGGGGAAATGTCATCCAGTATCCTGGTTATATCAGTCCTTAGGGAAATGCCAAACTGCATTGCTGACCAAATGACCAGCAAAGAAATTCAATCGAGAGATTCAATCTTGACCCACAAAAATGAACAAATTAACAACATTTGTTAGATTCAATAATGTTTTATTATTTTCTAAATGGCAGGCGGGAAAAAATGCATTTTAGGTGCCTGTAAATATGTCCATTTTTACTATGGTTTGTGTTGTATTGAGCACATAAAGTACCATGAAGTAGTATATATGAAAAGGTCTACAACAACAATAGTCAATAGACCAACAAAAAAAAATTCTCAGTAAAAACAGACAAAAAAAACCCCTAGTGTACAGCTATGGTAATGTTTCTGTGGGGTGGAGGGTAATTGTTATTTGCTGACAATTATACACCTAGCATGGTAATAATTAGCAGGTATAATGATCACCGTCATAGTTGAGTTTGCCTTTATGCTGACAAATGGTAAGTGGTAATACGGGCCGGACGGAACGTGATTTGGTTTTTGGAGTTTGCCAAAAAAGAGGATCAGTTTTTCCTCTAGGAGGGGAATTTCCATATAATCCATACAACAGCAGGTAGGATATCAGTAAATAACAAGCAGAAGAAATGTCAGAGGATCATCAAATCCATGCCCATTTATCTGTGAAACTTTCAGAATTACCTTATGCTGCTTCACATGTTAGATGATGAGATATTTCACTGAATAGGATCAAACACTGACCTACAGGTAAATCCATACGGTATGTATCCTCTTGGAACCGTGAACGATTTTATGGAAATCCATTCAGTGGCTGCTGAGATATTTCAACAATTTACCACAGAAATGAGTGAGGTTAAACTGTTTGAAATATGTCCATATAATCCACAAATATGCAAGTGTTTTACGGTGCTTTCGTCTTATAGAATGGGAACTGGGCAGATCGCTCGTGTGATGAGCAACATGGCTACATCTGTATGAAGCAAAGCTCCACTGAAAGAACAGGAACTGAAATCAATCTGGACCTTGGCTGCAAAGCTGTGAGTGAAGTTGTTAAATAATAATGAACAAAGATAAATTTCACTTTGAAAGACATTAAAAAATAAAGATTAAAATTCTGTTTCAAGCCATGTAGAGAAGCGAGTGTTAGGTGCTAAATGGATGCACCCCTCAGTTCTAATCAGTGCTTCATCTTCTACAGGGTTGGAAGAGACATGGCTCCTATTGTTACTTTGTAGGAAGTGAAACAAAGACTTTTGATGCAGCTAAAGACGACTGCAAGAGCTCTGACTCATATTTAGCTGATGTTGCAAATGGGTAAGAACATTGCCCATGTTCTCATAAATCAGGCAGATATTCCTGCAGTACAATGTGGATATGAAGCATACACATGCATGTGTAGTACAGGAAATGTTCTGTAATTCATCAGGACTAGAAATGTGAACTGTGTAAATATTTGCAGGGTGGATAATGCCTTCCTTGTGAGCTTGGTGGGGCTGAGACCAGAGAAATACTTCTGGCTCGGGCTCTCAAACCAGAAGAACATCGATGTGTTTGAGTGGACCAACACAGACGCGGTGAGATTTACTCACTGGAATGCTGAAATGCCAGGTACGGAAAGAAAACTGAAAATACCATCATTGGATATTCGGGTTAAGCCTCTCATCCACAATTTGATTGTTGTTTCGATTCACAACTTAAGGTTACAGACAAGGCTGTGTTGCCATGACAACTGGGATTTTGGCTGGGCTCTGGGATCTGCTGCCCTGTGACAACAAGGAGAAATACATCTGCAAACATCTGGCGGAGGGGGCAGTTATGACTGTGCCACCACCAACTCAAACTCCTCCTCAGTGTGCAGATGGTTGGAGCCGAGTGGGAACAAGAAATGTTTGCTCTAAGGTACCACCAGTTAATCTTAGCTAAGCTTTTATTAAATGTGTTCCTTAAGGCCAACAAAACTAGCAGCTCTTATGCTGGCTGCTTCCTAACCACTATTTTAAATTAAGCACTGTAGGCATATTAAATTATGCAAACTGCAGCCACATTTAAGCTCCATATTGGTACTGCTGGCAAATGGGTGAGTGTGATGTGGATACTATCAGTAACTACTACTCACCTCTGTGTTCTTAGTATGCACTACCCTTCAAAAAGTTGGAGTCACCTAGAAATGTCCTAATTTTTAAAAGAAAAGCATTTATATTTCAATGAAGATAATGTTAACTGAATCAGAAATATCATCTAGACATTCTTCATGTGGTAGATTCTAGCTGGAAATGGCTGATTTTAATGGAATATCTACATAGGGGTACAAAGGAACATTTCCAGCAACCATCACTCCTGTGTTCTAATGCTACATTGTGTTAGCTAATGGTATTGAAAGGGTCATTGATGATTAGAAAACCCTTGTGCAATTATGTTAGCCAATGAATAAAAATGTGAGTTTTCATGGAAAACATGACATTGTCTGGTCGACCCCAAACTTCTGAATGGTAGTGTATATTTTTTGTTTACTTCTTCTGTGCAGCCATGCAAACATGTATTTAAATCCTTCTTCTCCTAAGTTAGTGCTCTACTGTAGTTCTGTCACATAATTTCATTTTAAATTAAATAAAGTGTCACTTAGGAAATCAAAAACTCCTGATTTGAAAAAGAAAATATTCAAATTCTAACATTTTTAAAAATAACATCACACACACACAAAAAAAAGCACATGTAATTCATGAAATGTGATAGGGTCTGGGTGTTTTTTGCCAGTAAATCTGTAAATGTTTATATTTAATGAGTTTGTTGTCACATTACCTATGTGGTGTGTGGATATACTGTATGTTGTACACATGTGTTAGCCTATGTGTGTAATTTTTAAGATATATAGAATGAAGCCCACAGATTCCTACTGAAATGCATGTCTTTAAAGCAGGCATAATCTATATCAGGAGTGTCACACTCATTTTAGTTCAGGGACCACAGTCAGCCCAATTTGGTCTCAGGTGGTCCGGACCGGTAAAATCACAGCATACTAACCTATAAATAACCACAACTCCAAATGTTCCTTTTGTTTCAGTGCAAAAAAGTACATTCTGAAAATGTTCACATTTAATGAACTGTCTTTTATCTGATTTTCTTTTTTTAAAAATAAGTGCAATTTCAACAATATTATGCCTCAGTTTATCATTTGTGCTTGACAACAGTGTGCTTGATCACAGTGTATCTGGAACTGAGCGATACAGTATTTTACTTTATGATCAAAGCAAGTTGTCAAGATGTAGAAATGATTTTAAATGTATATTCATTTCCACATCTGTGCAGTAATCCTGACCTCCTGAACTGATGCAGTTTAGTTGTCCACCTGCCTTGTAAATGTAGAAAATGTGCACATAAAAAAATACATAAAAGCTGTCTCAGTGCCTTAGTAATTTCTACACATTGCATCCCGTGAGTCGCACTGGACCCTCTGACTGGCCAGTTTTGGCCCATGATCCATATGTTTGACACCACTGATCTATACTTTTACACCAACACAATGTATCAGATGACAGTGTTAAAACAATGGGAAAAAGGTCTTGTGCAGTGATGAATTGTATGAGAATTGTCACCCAAACGCATAACTTACCTCTGTTTTATTGAACAGTTAATAGAAAACTGCAAAACTCAAATTTAATTATTTTGCTTCGTACCTGCATGATTGGTGAATGAGCAAGTGTTTATCATGTTAAAATCTGCTGCTCTGTCATTGTGCCCCAAAGTGTTCCAAAACCCCCAGAAGATAAATAAAATCTAATTCTGTTCAAATCCCTTACTCATATGCTTTATATATCCGGTGTGATTTAATCCTAGACGTCTTGTCTTGTCGTGTAGTTTTTCACAGGGCCTCGTTCGCAAGAGAAGACCTGGTTTGAGGCCAGAGATTACTGCAGGGCCATTGGAGGGGATCTGCTCAGCATCCACAGCGCTACAGAGCTACGAGTGCACTATCGGTACGGTATAACGTGCTGTACAATTAGAGTAGAGACACTCATGACAATATCATCTGTAAAGTACATCTTATTCCAGTTTGAGTCACACATTAGCTGCATTCAGAGATTGTTCTCATTATTTCAAAATCAATTAATGCTGTTCAACTAACAATAAATATCTGATTGTAAGCACAATTTTTATAGAAAATCTTGGTAGCGTATCGTAAATGGTGAATTAAAACACCCTAAAAATGAAAAAAAAAAAGAGATGTAAAACAAAACAATGTCTTAACAGCTAGTTGTGACCTAGGTACAGATTTTTTTTCAAAACATTTTATAGATCCATATGTACCCTCCTAAGGAAAGGTAAAGGAAGAGAGTAGGGGAGAAACATGCAGTGAGGCTCTGGCCTGCCGGCAACCAAGCATGGGACTCATCCACCACAATGTATTTTGACAAGCTTAACATATTGCCTGCAGAGAGCAAAAACATGCAGATATTTTTGCTGCTTTGCTGGAGAGCAGTGACACAGAATCGTCAGATAACCACAACTTCAACAGAAGCTCTGGAATAGGTTTGGATGGTCATTTTAAAAAGTAAACGAAAATAAATATTCTTTGTTGTACTGCAGTGGTGGAAAAGGCTGGATTGGACTTCATGTTGCTGATACAAACGCTGGCTATGTCTGGAGTGATGGATCCCCGGTTAGTTAACTATATTCTACTTTTTGACAATAGATTCTGTTCCCAAAGAGTTCAGCGTTGCTTTTGATGTACTGACAATGACACCATGCAATTTTGTTGTTTCTTTTCATTCACAGCTAAATTACCAGCACTGGCAGGAAGGAGAGCCAAACAATTTTAATAATGCAGAATCTTGTGCTGAATTTGTAATACATAACTGGGATGAAGACGGCTCTTGGAATGATGTAAACTGTGATAGTTACAATGATTGGCTGTGTCAGATCCGTGCAGGTACAGTTGAGAAAAAGAGCACTGAATACCTTTGGTGTTTTCTGAAGATGCAGTTCTTAAACTATCTTCATTACGCATGCTCTTTCATGCATCAGTGGTGAAGTGAATGTTTTCCTCATGCAGCAGAATGTCTGACAAGTCTTTATCAGAACACATCTCAAATTAAACATTCCTATCATGGGTTAAGATTTGATGTTAATTTAATAATTAACACAACCAAAATGACATACTTTAAAGAATGCATACATATGGCACTGAACACAAAATATATGATTACTGTGACAGCTCCTAGGCCTCAGGACCTGTTCCTGTTTAGCTGGTTGCTAGGAGCTGGGAGAGTAGCTCATTGACCATGATGGCTGACACCTGGGTGCACTGCTCATCTATATATACTGGTGTTTTAGTTGGCAATGGGTCTCTTCCTCTATTTCCTCTTGGGTTCCCTGTGATCTGGTTTGGCTGAGCTATTTTGTTCTCTCATTCACATGGTCACACATCCATTCACCGCACACACTACTGATGAACTGACTGCACATGAAACTCAGTTTCTTTAATAAATTTAATTTAACTTTAATTTGCCATGAGTCAGCTCCATCTTTTGTCCTTCCTTTGAGCCAGGCTGTGACAAAATGGGGGCTCGTCGAGAATTGAACCCTCTCGCGAGGTCCCGGGTTCAATTCCCGGACGAGCCCCCATTTGTCACAAACCGGCTCAGTGAATGTGACAAAGGAAGGGAAACCAGTCAGGTTTTCAAATGCAAACACAACATTTTAATATATCTTAAGTAATGTAAAACAAAGGGAATGAGGTGTGACAAATGTTTACATCAGTAATGAGTGGAGTGCTAGCCTAGCCGCGCTAGACAACCCACGGCAACGAATTTAATTCTCTGCCAGGGTGGGTCTAGTTACCCTCCATAAGGCTCGAGGCTCGATTCTCCTAAAACTGGCCGGACCAATCACCATGAAGTGTAGAGTCAGAAGGCGGGCGTAACGAAGTGACGACAGAGGCGTGACGATTCTGACAGAAACAACCAGCGCACAATAAACAGTTATCTTTCGACTCGGCTTTGGTCACAGCCCTTACAGATTTGAAGCTAAAATTCAACTTGAAAGATAAACAAAGGACGGCACTGAAGTGTTTCATTGAGAAGAAAGAAGTATTTGGACTTATGACGACGGGATATGGCAAATCCTTAATATACCAGTTGGCTCCGCGGCTCCGCAGCTCCGCTGGTTGGGAAGCTAATGGGACTTAGCCACAATCCGCCGGTGCTCTCGGAACTACGTCAGCCTATTCGTTGCGTTGATTGGTTGTATACCTACCCAATTGCTGCAGAGGGATTTGATAGACAACCTTTTAGCCCGCCTCCCTCCCTGTCGAGCTTCCCTAGACCCTTGTGCCGTCAGAAACATGGGTGTAGCATGGTTAGGCTAGTGGAGTGCATAAGCGAGTGAAGATGTGTGTTGGTGTTGAGTGCAAAAGGAATCACCAACTAACCAAACCAAACCAAGCTGTGGAGCCTAGGAGAGAGAGAGAGAGAGAGAGTAAGTGAGATCAGGTGAGCTTTTGTAGCCACCTAAAGCTCCACTAGGTGCCACATATTAGCCTAATGACCCTCCCTTTCTGACAGTGCCTGCAGGAGCTGATCACCTGCACGAGCAGAAAGGGAGGGGTCGTAACAATACCGTAACAGGTTTTTCTTGCTGTAATCAATCCTACTCTTTTTACTGAATGATGAAAAATCTGCTTCTAACATGATTTCAGTGCAAGAGGTGGGGGCAAAAACTACAGCTCTCATTCTTTGCCAAAAAAAAAAATCCCACAAAAAATCATATCAAAGTTTATCTGAAACTCACATCATCTAGTGAAATCAAATCATTGTCTCATACACTTTGTCTTTTAAGACCCAAAATTACCCATTTTTGTTAGCTGAGCTGTACAGTTCCACTGTACAAGATTATACTCAAAATGCAGAACAGCTTGGCAGATTTAATAATGCGGTGAATGAAACTGACACCTATTTGTGCTCTTATAGGAGTGACTCCAAAGCCACCTCCAAACGACACAGCAGTGGGTAAGTTGACACTGAGAAACTGCAACACGTATAAACCGAGGATAACTTCAGTCACATTTCACCTTTAACGTCTATTAATGGCTCTGGGCTTTTTCAGTTTATATCACTGTATGTGGTACAGTTAAAAAGTTAGAGGACTCCGTCTCCAAGTATTCCTGTCACTCTTGGAATGCTCCCTGGAAGTCCTGTTCTTAAGCATGTACATCGGATCTCCACTGTTTGTCAAAACTATGACTCTTCAGCTTGAATTTCATTTTGGGGAAAAGGAAGAAATCTTGCAACAATCATGCTGGTGCACGCAAAAAGTTGTGTATTGTCAACACACTGCAGGCATGATGACATGTGCAACAGTTCAGGTTGTTTGAGCTAAATGTCCTCTGTCAGACAGATGACTCAGGATGTCACAGCAGAATTCCTGCTGCTGTCTGTCCTTTAGAGGACACATTTGTGGCGCACAACCCTGCAAATGTCTAATGAAACACTGAGCATACGTGCACATTCTTCAGTGTTGAAGTGCAAGAACCACTGAAAATGCTGCTGGTTCTCTGGGTCAGAGCAGTAGACCCAGCTGTCATCACTAGCTATTATTCTTGATGTGAGGGTTAAGGCACTTTCACGCAGAATTTAATGTTTGTGTAAGTTTGAGGTCACAATTGTGTACCTGCAAGTGGCTAGAGCAGGAATTTGGAACATTCTAAATGTGACAGAAACGCTGGGATCATTTTATCGTTGGACGGCCAGTTTTTGCTACATTTGCTATGAGTTTTGCTTCTTATAGATGCAGTCTTTTTGATGGAGTCAGTGGGATAACCACTGAGATCTTTTGTGGGGGTAGAGCTAACATATTTTCACACTTTTTTGCTCATTTTCTTTTTGATCTTCTAGTGTCAGAAAATATTTTTAAAATGTGAAAGTATTGAAGTGTCAAGTGTCTTGTTACATTCATCCTGCATTAAAAAAAGATATTCACATAATTAAATTTAAGAGATAGAAAAATATAAAATTTCCACATTGGAGCAGCTGGGACCAACAAATTCTAGCTGTGTTGGGTTTTTGAGATTGTCTAATGTGTCGAGACAAGTTGCTGCAACTCAAATTTAAGTGCAGTATGTTTCTGAACCTTTACAGAGTTTAACACGACTTCAGATGGCTGGCTTGAGTGGAGAGGGAATCATTATTATCTTAACAGAATGTCAAAGTCCAATGAAGAAGCTCGTACCTTCTGTCAGAGGAGGCACGGTGACTTAGCATCGGTCAACAGTAAAGAGGAAAATGTGTTTTTATGGAAACAGGTTAGTCCGACAGCACATTCAAACCTGGAACTTATTTAAAGACAGTTAACTAGCTAGACAAGTAGGCCTTTAAGCTTGTGTGTATTCCTGTGCCTTTGTTTACAGATATCCAGGAGCTATGGGTCATATTATATTGGTTTGTCAGTGGATCTTGATGGGTCATTTTGGTGAGTACTAATGAATGCCATAAATGTAATACAGGGAAGTGTTGACCCTAAGGTGGAAAGAGGGAGCTATACGGTCTATTGAAGATACTTTTTGAACATTAATTCATTTTCTCCTTGTTGGGTTGATATGTAACAACGCCTTGTCCTTTCATTTAAATGAGGGTTTTCAGGCACCAGTGTTTGCCAACTCCCTAATTCTGCTCATGGACACATTCCAACCATTTTATTTGTCAGTGTTTCAACATTTTCCTTCTGTTCATTTATCTTGCCAAGAAAGCAAAAGTTTTTTAAAAAGTGTAATATCCAGGGATAACTGTTTACATAGTTACACATTGCAATTCATCTTAACTGTTTGTGCTTCAAGGTGGATGGATGGTACTCCAGTGTCATTTCAAAGATGGGATGAAAATCAACCTAATTCTAATGTCTTTGATGAGAACTGTGTTATTATGAGTTATCACATGGGTGAGTAAGAATGAAAAGCTTTTATATTAAAGAACTATCAACCCTAGATAAGATGTCTGGATAAGATTAAATATGCTTCTCTAAAATGAAGACATTACTCTCTAAATCTTTGCTGTTCTCGCAGGCTTCTGGCGTACGTCTAACTGTGGAAGAGAGTCTCAGTCCATTTGTAAGCGAAGGAGCACATCACCGGTCAACAGCACTCTCGCCCCAACGGTTCCTCCTCAAGGTGGTTGTGGAGTCCCATGGACAAAGTTTGGCTCAAAGGTCAGAAATCACAGTCGATCTACAAACCTTGAAGATCAGTCACCTTTCAAGATCACAATACTTTGTACTTTGCAGCTACAGTAAAGTTAACTTAACCCCATCATAAACTGTAAAGTAAAATGAAATGAAAAATATAAAAAACATTTAAATCAAGTTTATCTAATGAAAATAGTTGATAAATGAGGATTAAGCAGAGCGGAGATACCCTGTGAGTGACCGATTGTTACTTTATCACTGCATTGTGTCCATAGGTTCTCAGTCCGATCCACCCCTCATTTGTGGGGTCTCTTCAAGAATATAAAGCTCCTGTATTTACAGGATTTTATGCAGTACCCTGCTGGCTAACTGGCTAAAAGCAGAGCATAAATAATGTGTTCCTTATAAAGTGCATATGGTTTAAACTGATCACAGGAATTTGCTACATTTAGCATAATGACCACTGTATGGGTGTGTGAAACAAAACATATTAGTTGCAAAAAGAAACATTTGCTTGTACCGTTTCTGTTGTAGGTGGATTCTGTTGCGAATGTGGTCAATAAGTATTGTCAGCAACAGCTTGAGAAACACATGGCCCCTCTGTGCTGCCGTCCTCATCAAAGCAGAGATCATAACTCTCATGCTAACTTATTTCATAATTAATTCTTTTTGTCTACAGTGTTACAATGTCATTAGTGACCGGAAGACCACCTGGGAAGACGCAAAGAATCAATGTGTTAGGATGCGAGGCAAGCTAGTCTCTATTCCCACAAGAAGTGTCCAAGGTTTGTTTGTTTATTTTGTTTTTCTATGTGTACTTATGAAAGTTATAATCAGGCAACGTTATTCTACAACATGTTTGATGTATTGTACATTAAACCATTCTAAATGATGCGTTGACTTATCAGGTTATCTAAAAAAAAAAAAATCTAATTGTCCTGGTTTTACTGTTTTACTCTCCATGCTTTCTTATTAACCCTCGGAACACCAAAACCAACCAGTGAGTTTGAAAGGTGGCTTATTGTTGTAAGATTCACCAAAATTGAGAGCATATATCATAATCAGAAACGGTAAAAACAACAACAGCAACAACAACAAAATGACTGAACGATGGAATTTTGAACTTTATTTCAGTCGTGACAATATTCCATTGATAAACTTCACTCGATCTAAGCGTAAAATTCTGATACATCACAGAAATCACTTTATTTTACACGTTTCATCTAAAATTTCACCAAAAATAAATTCTTACATTAATCTGATTCTGTAATAGAACATAAAAAAAAAAACTCTGTCATCATTGGCACAACAAAAAGCAATTTGTGACTCAGCTAGGAACAGCATTCACCTGACAAAAAAATCAGAAACTATTCAACATAGAACAACCATTTACCCTCAATAATAGTAACACCTGTGGCCACTTAGTAAAATATTGTACATGTTGATTGCATATATAGCATTTTTCAAATTTTGTTAGATAAATAAACAAATCGAACTTGTATTTTTCCTTGTTGTATGGTTTACGAGATTATACCTAATATACAGCACAGAAGACATTTTTTAAAATTTCTCTCCATTTCTAAAGCTGCAGAACTTTGTAGTGCAATAAAAAAGAAAATATAATGAAAAATAAAATAAAAACTCCATAGTGAGTGTAAATGTGACAGCAGTAAATGCCCAGAAGCTGTACGAGGTTCAGAGGGTTAATTTGCGGTGATGTATATTGCTCTATGTCTTCAACATCTTAATAATGTAACCATAAAATAACAATTTTCACTCTGACATATTATGCCAGGATTGTTTTAATAAAGGTGTCATACCACATGTAGAATTCTTGCCAAATTTACAAAAATAATATGAAAAATGAAATATAATGCTTAATTTTTACCTTTGAAATTTCCAGCATTTTTAACCACCAAATTGGTCGATATAACGACTACAGACCTGTGGATTGGTTTAAATGCTGTCAAACAAGATGGATTTTACTGGACTGATGGAAAATCACGGAAGTACACCAACTGGGGTTTTTCTGTAAGTATACACAACATGCATATTGCAGTGATATGTGATGTTGAAGGTTTTTGTCACCTCGCTGTTGGGTGCGGTTACAGGTATGAGAGGAAACGAAACCCATCAGTGGTGGATGGTTGGTCAGAGCTCGGTACTGAGTTCTGACTTTGAGCTTTTTCCGTTGTTGGCATGGAATGAAAACACTGAAATGCTTTTATGCTAATATCTTAATTTTAGAAACATCAGCGTCGTCCTGGGACCTTTTATCAGAGATGGAATGAGGTAAAGTTTACCAAAATTAATGTAGTATTGCTACTCTCTGACTGTTGTGGTATTTCAGGGCAAACAAAAGTAGTTTTTTCATGTCATATTGAAAAGATATTTAATCCTAACCACTCACTCTGACCATTGTATACCAGGAAGATTGTGTTGTGATGATTACCGCTTCTACGTTTGGCATCGGTAAATGGATGGTTAAGTCTTGCAATGACACCAATGGATTTATCTGTCATAAAAATCTTGGTGAGTCCATCTCTTTACTGCTTCAGAATTTTTCTAAGATTCAGTCCTAAAGTGTTGTTTAAGTGGTATATGTCTTACATTTAAACCCAAAAGAGCAACTGGTTCGCAGCACCATTGTGACCAAACAAGTGTGGACCTAGTTACAGCCCATGTAGATGAGTGTTTTTGTTCCACAGCAGTAATATGTACACAGATACGTAAATAATGGGCTTCAAAATGTATCTTCCTGTGACAATGATATAACAATGAAATGGTAATATATTCATCTCTTTTGATGTTCATCTTGCTCTTAACAGACTCAAGTATCCCGCCTCAGCCGGACGCAATAAATCCCAACATCTATGTACCCCTGGGAAATGACAGCATTAAGGTTGTGACTCAAAATCTGACCTGGGATGAAGCCAAGAAACGTTGTGAAAGTGAGCAAGCCAACCTGGCTAGCCTACGAAATGAGTGGACACAGGCCCATCTTGACCTGCTGGCTATTAATCTTCAAGCTCCTCTTTGGATTGGACTGAACAAAGACCAGGTATGAGAGTGCAACCATCCGAAATTACTGTGCTGTCGCATAACAGTGAACAAACTAATAGCCAAATGGTCACCAAAATGCTAAAATGATGACTTATAGGAATCCGTTAGAAATGTCAAATAAAATATCCTGTTCCTTTTAAAAATTTTTCCAACTACACCTGTAAACAACATGATCAAGTGTGTGCATTGGTATAATATATATCTATACTGGCATATACAGTTTTAGAAAAGCATATTGATGAATTTTAGTAGCATGCTATAAAAAACTGTTTTCTGACAGCAGTTTATCCATCCTTACTTTCAGACTGGAGGTTATTTTAGGTATGTCGACGGCTGGCACCTGAACTTTGCCACCTGGGCTGAATATGAACCAAGCAGGGACAGACCTTGTGTGTACGTAGGTGTGGATGGAAAATGGAGGACTGCTTTCTGCAACCAGACCATGAACAGTGTTTGCATGCAGTCAACAGGTATGCTTATTGTCAAGGAATGCAGTCCATCAGTCATGTTAACTAATATTGTCAAGTATTCAGTGCTTATTAACACAATGCTATGTTCCAAAACAAGAAAAGCACTCAGAGAGTACTCCTCCAAGGCTGTTCATTCCTCAATTTGTGTATTCAGAAATCACAGCATCACACATCTACCCACAAAACCAAATAAATAAATTATAAATAATAATTAAAATAATAATAATAAATAAATTATCCTGCAGCAGGCAGAGGTGTGTGTTATGCACAGATAATGAATTGCATGATTGAAATATGTTGTGGGCGGCGTGCATTGATGCAGTCAGCTGACATAGCGTCCACTTGTTTACACAGTTACATTGACGGCGTACTGCAATCCATGGATCTAGACTATAAGGCGCATCACTGCCAACATTTAATATGGTGGTCCCTGTATCATTTCTGATTTTCCCTGAAAATTTCATCCAAATCCGTTTGTCCGTTTGTGACTAATGTTGCGCACAAACAAACAGAGGCACAGTTCACAAAAGGACAAATGTATGTTGACTGTCACATAACTCTGCCGCATTCCTTAGCGGAGTAATAATACACACTTCCAGGAAATTAAAATTGTTTATATTAATCCAATGTATATGCTCATAAACTGGATTGACTGGCAAGCAGAGAGTATTCTGGGAGTTCAGTAAGCAACGGGCACCATGACAGAGAATTTCAGCGTACTTAATGTCATATGGAAAGCGTTATGTTTTAGATATTGTGTCAAAATCCAACTTATACTCTCTCATTCTGGCACATACTGTAATTGACAACAGATTCAGAACCAGGAAAGCACTCAGAGAGAGCAGTACTCCGCCAAGGTTGTTCATTCTCCCATATGGCATTGTCAGAAATGCAGCTTCTTCTTTTTTTTGCAGAAATGCAGCATATGAGGTGTAGGCAATAATTCAAAAATCTAAATTCTAAATCTGTCGTACATGTCTAATCACTACGTGGGGAAGACATAGCTTCAAAATCAATCCAGACTGGCTAATTTTAGATTTTTGCACATCATAATGTCTTTATGTCAGATGAGGGGTAATGAGCAGCCACAGCTCAGACTCAGCTCACAGGTTGTCCACTGTGAGCTGAATAGGTCTTACAACTTTGAAGTTTGCTGTTTAGGTTTTGGCCGCAATTTTTTCGAAAAACAAACCCAAGGAATCCAAATCAAGATTGGGTCTTTATTTGTTAGTGATTCTCAAACATCAGTGTCAGTACTGGCTTCAAAAACCGAGTATGGATCCGATTGTATTGAAGATAGACGGTTTTCACTGGAGTACACCTCTACATTACTATTTTAGTGTACTGCAAACACTCCTTTAGTGCAAGAGATGTTCTTTTACTGTATACCCATGTTGAAGGGAGATTTCAACTGTCTTTCATTACAGAAATGATCCTTATATTCTCAACAAGTCAACTCACTACAACACTTTAGACCTCATCCAGGATTCTCAGAATACAAAGAATGCAAGTTGACTGCACTGAATGCAGAAAGTGTTGCCATTAGGTGACTATTATAGTATCTGTCCTTCACAGATGTGGCACCAACAGAGTCCACCGTGTTCCCAGGACGCTGCCCTGAAGATACAAATGTAGAGTACCAACAGAGTTACACCTGGCTGCCATTTAAGGGTCACTGCTATTTGTTTATCACTGATGAAATTGAATGGGCAGATGCAGCAAGCAGCTGTGTCAGGCATGGTAAGAAACACACTGGAAAATGACCTCAGTATTAGATCAAGTGTAAAGTGAATGCATGATGTGTAGTTTAGGTCAGTAATGTGAACAAATAGCAGCAGTTGGGCCTTATGTATTTGTTACTTTTTTACAACCAAACTGTTCTTTGTTGTGAAGGTGGAACACTGGCGAGCATTGAAGAGCCCTCTGAGCAACAGTTCATCAAAAGCAATGTGGAAATATTTCAGGATAGCCAAATGTCTTTCTGGATAGGACTGTTCAAAACCTATACAGGTATGACTTCAGCCTTTGCTCCTTTTTAATAAAAACAATTTCAACAAATGATGGAAACACGTCATCTGTGTAATATAATTTCCTGCAAACAAAAGTGAACCAAAACCAAAAATTTCTTCTGGTGCAAATAAAGTGCAACTCAGATTCACAGCTTTAAAATGCTGTTCACGACAAGTGTAAATTTCTAGAGTCAAAGTGAAAATAGTGACACTGAGGTTTTGCCCCCAGGGACGTGGATGTGGCTGGATAAAACAGTCATGGACTACACCAACTGGGGTCCAGAAGAGCCTGAATCTGACTATGGAGCGATCAGAACCTCAGATGGGAGCTGGAGCACCGGTCGCAGATGGCACGACAGGGGATACGTCTGTAAAACACCCAAAAGTAAGATAATACCCACATACACTACTGTTCAATAGTTTGGAGTCACCCAGACAATGTCATGTTTTCCATGAAAACTCACACTTTTTTCAAGTGCTAACATAATTGCACAAGGGTTTTCTAATCATCAATTTGCCTTTCAACATTAGCTAACACAATGTAGCATTAGAACAGAGGAGTGATGTTTGCTGGAAATGTTCCTCTGTACCCCTATGGAGATATTCCATTAAAAATCATCCATTTCCTGCTAGAACAGTCATTTTCCACATTAACAATGTCTAGACTGTATTTCTGATCAATTTAATGTTATCTTCATTAAGAAATTTCTATAGCACGGGTCAAACTCTGTAGTCCGAAAAGCTAGTAAAATTCACACCTACTGATAATTTAAAATCACCAATTAACCTCAGTATGTTTTTGGACTGTGGGAGGAAGTTCCCAGAAAAAACCCACATATGCACAGGGAAAACATGAAGACTTCATGTAGAAAGATGCCAGGTCCAGGCTGGGACGTGAACTGGAGATCTAGCTACAAGGTAACAGTGCTAATCACTGAACCACTGTGCAACCCCAAAATAGGAACAAACAAAATACATTTTGAAGAATGTGTCTTTTTGAAACTCATCATTGGATCATTTACTGTGTCTTATATTGCAGGACAGATAATATCAGAGTTCAATAGGTCGCATGTTCTAACAGTATACTGTAGTACAGAGGTGTCAAACTCATTTTAGGTCAAGGGCCACATGCAGCCCAATTTGATCTCTAGTGGGTCAGACCAGTAAAATCATAACAACTTATAAATAACACTTCCAAATATTTCCCTTTGTTTTAGTGCTAGAAAGTACATACACATTCAACGAACTGTCTTTTACCTGAATTTTTAAAAGAAAAATAAGTGCACTTTCAGCAAGTTTATCATTGCCTCAGATTATCATTTTTGCATTACAACTTACAGATCAGTGTATCTGCAAAGCCACAAAACATTTAGTCACAGGTATCTGAAACTGAACAATAAAGTATTTTACTTTTTGATCGAAACAACTTGTCAAGATGTAGAAATTTATATTCATTTCCACATCTGTCTAGTAGTCCTGACCTCCTGAACTGATGCACTATTAAGAAAAAGTTTAAATCGTCCCCCTGTCTTGTAAATGTCCAAAATGTATACATAAAATACATGAGACATCTCAGTGCATGAACAATAAAGTTCCACCAAACCAAACTCTTGTAGTGAAGCTGTCGACAGTAGATTGCACAAAGTCTTTAAATATTTTCACAGTAAGGATTCATTTTCACCTGTGTAATTTTTACACTTTGCAAAGTCATCCCATGGACCACACTGGACTCTCTGGCGGGCCGGTTTTGGCCTGCGGGCCTTATGTTTAACACCCCTGCTGTAGTAGAAGTGGAGCTGATCAAATTACACACTGACATTCCCTAAAAAAAAAAAAGATCGATTATCTAACCACTTCCCATTCTTTCCCACCAGTACCGAGCACAGATCCAGAATCAAAATTTGGTAAGTTACACATTTCTGTCTTCTTGAATGATTTATTGATGACACGCTGCCTATAATGTGACATTCACAGTCAAAAACCATTGAGTAGAATAAAATCTAACTTAATCAGTGATATTTTCAGTTAAATGTTGCTTTGACTGTCTTGTTGTGCAGAACCTCACAAAGGTCAGGATCAGCGCAGTCGTGTCCACACAAGCCTGATAGTTGTGCTGATCATTACTATCACTTCTTCTCTGATGGTCGTTGCATTCTTCCTCTACAAGAAGTCTCCTCGTCCCTTGCCCACCTTTGAGAATCCACTCTACTTCAACAGCGAACCATCTCCGCCTGATGTAGTTGACACCAATAAAATGATAGAGAATGCAGAAAACCCTGAGCCTATTTTAACCCTGTGATTTTTAAAGTTACAGAACTTAGTGGGACCTAAACTTTATGGTGTCCCAGACTGATGCATTAGACTTTGATGCTTCATTGCTTTTTTTTTTTTTTTAACTACAAACAGTATATATATATTCAGGTATTTAACAGTATGTCAAGTGTGAGTTTCAGTGGAGTTGGCAATGTCTAACCTCGTGGAACAGAACAATTTAGGCTCTAGGATGTCTCACTGGGAATGATTAGTATTTGATTTCTCTTTTACCTGTGACTGAATGTATATAATTGTTACATGTGGTGCTCATAGCCACTAGATGCTGTTCATTGCTTGTACTCTTGACATATGTAAAAAAAAAATCTCACTGCCTGTCACTGTTAAATAAACATTTAATTTGCCATTAAATGTTGCTTATTTATTGAGCTTTTCTTTTAAACCATCATCCTCTCTTTTTAGGTAAAACAAATGACACGGTCGTGCTACTGTGCAACCCGCAAGTATGTATATAATTCTCATAGTTTGTTTCAAGCACATTCCACTCTGACAGATAAAATGAAGCATGATTTCCATAGATTATTATCCATACATCTCTAGTGTGCAGGATAAACTGTATAAATAAGAATGTTGTTCCCTGCTTCCTCCCCTCTAAATCATTTAGCTGATACATTGATTTCAACCTTGTTTATATTGAATAACAAGAAATACAGACAGAATGTATTCAGAGGCAAAGATTTCAAGACTAGATAGCGCTCTCTGGTGTTATGTTTCAACACTGGGCCACACACACACACACACACACACATGTTTGTTTTTCTATACTGGTGGGGACTTACCATTGACTCCCATTCATATCTAACTCCTAACCCTTACCCTAACCCTAACCTTAACCATCACCAAATCAATGCCTAACCCTAAACAAACGTTTCTGCACTTTTACAGTTTTTTATTAACAACAATATGGCCAAGAAAACGGTGTTGCCACCCGTGGGGACCTCATTTTAGGTCCCCACCGTAAGACAAGTCCCCACCTTTATAGCAAATAGTCAGGTCAAAGTCCCCACCGGTATAGCAGAAACAAGTACACACACACACACACACACACACACACACACACACACACACACACACACACACACACACACACACACACACACACACACACACAAAATAGCATTAAAAATGACACTACAGACTCCCTCTTCACATACCATAAGGAATAAATGTGTTATGTCCTCACCGAAGATGAGGCATTCAAAAGTTTAATATTGATGGGATTTAGAGAATTTCTATGATGAGTCTGTTGTTTACTTTCAGGTTGTTACAGGAGGGGGATCAGAGAACCCAGACCCAGATCAGGCTAAGACAGAGCAGGTGTCGAAAAACAAAACTTATTTGTACAAATGAAATGCTAATAAAACACAAGGGGAAACTAAGCCACTAATGAAAACACCAACCCTCATACAACAACAGTCTAAACTGAAAAAAAAAAAAAAAACTGATCTAAACTTAAAAAAAAAAAAAAAATTACAAATCTGAATTAACCTATGGGGAAAGACTACACCAAACCAAATACAAAGTACGCAAGAGAACAAAACTAACTATACGCTACAATGGAACATTAGGAAAACGCAAGCAAGAACTAATAAGGTAAGGAAGGCAGGCATGTGAATCAGTAAGCTGGCAGGGGGACTACGGCAGGCTGGGGACTGAAGCAGAGCAGGTGAGAATCCAGGAGGAGAACTGAGTCCATGTGGGGGAAATCCAGGAATGGGGGAAACGGAGTCCAAAAGGTGGGGAAACAGTTCATGCAAAGATGTGAGTCTATGATCCGAAATGGAGTAAAAGACAGCGCCAGCTTAAAGAGGTGGAATTACAAACAGGTGACTGGAGTGAGCAAATTATGACAGCTGATTCACATTGCTGCCATCAGACTGCAGGCAGGTGGAACATTCAGGAAGGAGAGACACAGGAGAAAGGGACACATGCAGACAGACAGAGGGAGCCAGAGATACAAGACAAGGAGAGAGAGTAAGAATAGGGAGAAACAGATGACAGAAAAAGAGGGAGAAGGACAGAGAAGAACAGGGACATTATGTTGTTTTTATGTCAAATATGTTTTGAAATTATTAACCCTTAGATGCACATGTGGGTCAAAAATGACCTGGTATGTTAATTTTCTTGCAATATCTTTGTAATGAAAAGTTATTATCATTTCACAGTCCAGCTATTCCTCAAAAACATGTTTTTATATCATTCCATTATTGTTTTAAGTTACCTTTTATACTTTTAATGAAACTGTAAAATTTTTTATTACTATCCCAAGCTCTTCATTCAATTCAATTCAATTTTATCTATATAGCGCCAGTTACAGTTCAGACTGTTTCAAGACACTTTACAGAACCCATTTATCACTGATAAAATCATACAAGACGTGATATGATGAAGTGCACAAACTTGGAGCCATGGAGTGCAGAGTGGAAAAATGACAACAAAATGGATGTTGACGTTCTGCTATTGCTGTCCTGTGTAACATTCTTCTTTGTCAATTATCAGAATGTTTGAAATCTGCTATAAAGTGAAAAATAAATATTTTTCAAACATGAAATCATTCTTGTGTGGACAACGATATAATACAAGCAATAATACAAATTATTATTTTTCACCAAAATGACAAAAATGGGGGGAAACCCCCCCCCCCCACATTGATTCTTACACGGGTCATTTCTGACCCACTTATGGAAGTGTAGGTTCAATCACTCGTGCACCTATGGGTTGAAGCCGATTGGGAGAACAGCTGAATGCTAACATATCATATTATTGTTCTGATGGAGGCACCAATTTCATAAAGTTGTTCTACTTCCTCCTAGTGACTGAGCATTTGTCCATGTTTTGTACATCGTGATTTCTGGAGCTTTTATCTTCTGTTATGACTCTATTTGTTTAAAATGTTTGTTTTGAAAAGTAAGCACTGTGGGAATTTCTCTATAGCCTATGCAGAACTTATTGCTTTCACACAAACTTGTAATGCACACATACATTCATCCTTATTTGGTTTTGTGACATATAAAGTGATCAGACAGCTTTCTGAAGTGTTGCAGGAGCTGAAATGTTTCCTGTGTAATAATAACAACAAGTAAGTAGTAGAATGTAGAAGAAAGAAGAAGTAAAAAGTGGTAGAATGTAAATGTTGAAATTCAAACAATACTTTATATTAGTAGCATTCAAAGAGAGAAAAGCTCAGTGTTTTGATGTTACAACAGCTGTTAAACTCATGCCAAAGGTTAGATGAATCAACTAGGCCTGATCAGAACATACACTAAACAAAAATATAAACACAACAATTTTGTTTTTGCTCAGATTTTTTATGAGATGAACTCAAAGATCTAGGAGTGGTCCACTCCTCTTCAATGGCTGTGTGAAGTTGCTGGATATTGGCGGGAACTGGTACGCGCTGTCGTATACGCCGATCCAGAGCATCCCAAACATGCTCAATGGGTGGCATGTCCGGTGAGTATGCTAGCCATGCAAGAACTGGGATGTTTTCAGCTTCCAAGAATTGTGTACAGATCCTTGCAACATGGGGCCGTGCATTATCCTGCTGCAACATGAGATGTTCTTGGATATATGGCACAAGAATAGGCCTCAGGATCTCGTCACAGTATCTCTGTGCATTCAAAATGCCATCAGTAAAATGCACCTGTGTTCTTCGTCCATAACAGACACCTGCCCATACCATAACCCCACCGCCACCATGGGCCACTCCATCCACAACATTGACATCAGAAAACCGCTCACCCACACGACGCCACACACACTGTCTGCCATCCGCCCTGAACATTGTAAACCGGGATTCATCCGTGAAGAGAACACCTTTCCAATGTGCCAGACGCCATCGAATGTGAGCATTTGCCCGCTTAAGTTGGTTATGACGACGAATTGGAGTCAGGTCATCATCTCATGTTGCAGCAGGATAATGCACGGCCCCATGTTGCAAGGATCTGTACACAATTCTTGGAAGTTGAAAACGTCCCAGTTCTTGCATGGCTAGCATACTCACCGGACATGTTACCCATTGAGCATGTTTGGGATGCTCTGGATCGGCGTATACGACAGCGTGTACCAGTTCCCGCCAATATCCAGCAACTTCGCACAGCCATTGAAGAGGAGTAGACCCCACCCCCCTTTATATTTTTGTTGAGTGTATGTGAATTTAAAATGGTGACCGCAGTTTTACCCTGTGCTGCTTAATAAGTTTCAATAGATTTTCATCTGAATCGACTGACTCACCCCTGCCTAATGTTGCACAATTGTTTAAACCAAGGAAGTCATCTGTTCTGCTGCAGCAATGTGTTGACAGGAAAAAGAAACCCACTAACAGTTCACTAAGCACAAACTTGACCCAGACGCTGCTTCCTCTTTTCACATGACAGTTATTCACCGGGACAAATCACTGCTTTTACTGTCAACTCTGATGACAAATACAGCATACTGTAAACTGCTTAAAGTCAGAGATTACGAAAAAAAAAACAAAGTGAATTCAAGTAAAATCCCTTGAAATGTTATACTTTTCAAGGTTTCTTTTATTTACATTCCTTGTTTGTACCCTAAAACTTGGATTTAATAACCACTCAGCAAACAAGAAAAGCACTTAAAGAGCGCAGTACTCAGCTAAGGCTGCTTAGTCGTATCATTTCCGATGGCTGAAATCTTGAAAAAATTTGTGGCAGAACTCACAGCAACATAGAATGTGGTCATTTAATATAGATGTACCCACAAACAAAATGATCTTGCGCTGAGCACGGGCATGTGTACGTTATGTACGGATACTGAATTGTGTGACTTAAATATGTAGTGCGCGGCAGGAATTGATGGGACTCGGAAACACCCCCACAATTTAATCACTTGTTCTTTGTATCACTTCTGATGGATAAGTCCCGATAAGTCTGCAGTGGTCGATTTGTAGTAGAATGGCAATTATGCGATCGTCAGCAGGCAGCTGATGCAGTGTTCATTTGTTGTCATAGTTACAGTGACGCCATGACACTAATTCGCAATGATACAGAAATCTTTAACAAATCCATGGATCCAGACTATAAACCACATCACGGCCAAAATCTAATCACTTGGTCCTTGTGTCATTTCAGACTTTCCCTGAAAATTTCCTCCGAATCCATTACTTTATTTTTGCGTAATGTTGCCAACAGACGAGCAAACTTACTGCGATCATCACATAACTCTGCCGTTCCTTGTCGGAGTAATTACTTATGGATCGAATCTAGTACAGTATGTGAAAAAAAGCAATGTCAAACATAGTGTCTACATGTGACAGCGTCTTTAAACTTTGATATTTTTCCCGTTCATGCAAAAGAACAGGAATAAGTTACGCATCATTCACCCAAATAATACACCGAATATTTTTTGTCACTTGCTTCCTTTGACTGGCAGTAACTTTCTGTGAACCCCCCATCATGGTCTTCCTGTCTTCTGACTCAGTCAGATTCATCATGGGCTTCAGTTACGCTGTTGAAACTCATTAAAACTCACAGTTGGGAAAATGTCATTTCCACTTTTTAGTGTTGATTTACCAAAGAACGGTCTGATGAAATGCTCTTTCAAACGGGTACTGTGACACAGGATGTGTTTAAGCACAGTCCTGAATGTAGGACACCTGCTTTATGTAGCGCTCAGAGCTCAACACCCAATTACTGTTCTTATGCATATAAATGGAGGAAAACAAATGATTGGTCATGGTAATTTAATGATAACTTAGGTCTTAAAGCCTAATTTAAAGAACGTCAGAGATTTATTTTCTGGGGTTTCTTTAGCCTAGCCATGCTACACCCATGTTTCTGACGGCACAAGGGTCTAGGGAAGCTCGACAGGGAGGGAGGCGGGCTAAAAGGTTGTCTATCAAATCCCTCTGCAGCAACTGGGTAGGTATACAACCAATCAACGCAACAAATAGGCTGACGTAGTTCCGAGAGCACCGGCGGATTGTGGCTAAGTCCCGTTAGCTTCCCAACCAGCAGAGCCACGGAGCCGCGGAGCCAACTAGTGTATTAAGGATTTGCCATATCCCGTCGGCATAAGTCCCAATACGTCTTTCTTCTCAATGAAACACTTCAGTGCCGTCCTTTGTTTACCTTTCAAGTTGAATTTTAGCTTCAAATCTGTAAGGGATGTGGCCAAAGCCGAGTCGAAAGATAACTATTTATTGTGCGCCGGTTGTTTCTGTCAGAATCGTCGTGCCTCTGTCGTCACTTCGTTACGCCCGCCTTCTGACTCTACACTTCATGGTGATTGGTCCGGCCAGTTTTAGGAGAATCGAGCCTCGAGCCTTATGGAGGGTAACTAGACCCACCCTGGCAGAGAATTAAATTCGTTGCAGTGGGTTGTCTAGCGCTGCTAGGCTAGGGTTTCTTTGCTCTGTTTGAGCTGTATAGTAACTGAATTTCTTCTTCCATGTTTGCTTCTCGCTTCTTAGACAATCCAAGCAGTCAGAAAGACTCATAATGTAACAGCAGATCATAATTGTAATTGGTACTGAACTATTGCCAGTACAGTATCAGAAGACCTCTGAGAACTGGAGTGAAGTGATTCACTTTGAATTAGCTCCAGTGGCCTATTCAGAGAGACCTATAAAGAGCCTTACATTAGTTGAATCTACTCAAGGTTAATACATGGACAAGTTTTTCAAAATCCTGCAGAATTTACTACACTCAGTGTACACAGGACCATAAAGCAAGACATATATTCAGCCCGTAGACTATAGGCAGAGATAGAGAAACCTTCTCTAACATCAACCACAGATTTCCTGAACTGTGATTTTAAAGCTCCGGCTATGTTCTAAGTTGCATACTTTGAAACTGTCAAGGATGAATAGAGATGTTAATGGTGGTGAAAATTTCTGGGGAGAGAGCATGCATGCCTGCATTATAGGTGCTTAATAATTGCCGTTGTAGACCCCCACCTCTGTGTAGAGATGCTTGTTTCCTCTCTCTACCATTTATCTTCTATGTCTAAAATCCAAACTGCTGTCCTCAGTGGAGTGTCCCTTCAGCTTCAGATGCTGGTGGACTGCTGAGTCTTGTCCTGATGAGCTGCCCTCTTGTGTTGAGCCATGCACAAATGAAGCAGTTTATTAGTCCCCTCTGTATGTCATATATACTGCGTTTTGACTGCATATACAACACTGCTCAGTTTAAAATTACTCCCAAGAATGTGGTTAATTTCAACTCCATTTAGGATTAATCGAATTTCACAATTTGCCCTAACACCACCAAATACTATAAATTTTGTTTTATTTTCAGTTAATGATAACTTTTCGATATCAAACCATTCCTTTTAACCTGATCAACTCATTGTCTACTGTTTTCAACAATTCTTTAATGTCTAGTCCTAAACAAAATGAATTTTTATGATCCACAAATGTAATAAATTCTAGCTTATTAAATACTGAACCAATATCATTCAAATAAAGTATAAATAACTTAGGTCCCAAAACCAAACCATGTGGAACACCACAAGTTACTTTTCTAAAATGGAACCCAGTATTATAACATTTTACATACTGAAACTTATTATTGAAATAACTTCTTATCCAGTTTAGTGTAACACCTCTTATACCATAACGCTCCAATTTCTACAGAAGTAAGGAATGATTAATTATGTCAAACGCTTTACATAAATCAACAAAAACACCTATAGCGTATTGTTTCTTATCAGTAGCTATAGATATATTTTCTACCAATTCCATCACTGCTAAATACCAACCAAAATAAACATCAACGGGATGATCAGGACCCTATTTGATACTAAGTAGGCATTTACTGATAATGCTTCATGATCTGTGTATAAGGGGCATGTGCACCTTGTGTAAAAAATATAAAGAGTGGTCTATTGTTACATTTGCAGTGCAGAGCTCCACAGTGCATACACATGCCCATGCACTCTGTTCTCTTTTCTGTTATAGCCAGTTTCATTTATTTATTATTATTAATGTTTTGGCCTTTAGGCTTTATTATATAGGGTAGGACCTGCAGCAAAGGGCCAAGGGCTAGATTCAAACCCATGACTGCTGCTCTGGGTACTACAGCCCCTGTTTATGGGTCGCCCACTCAACCAGTAGAGCTACTGGGGCGCCCCCAGTTTTCATTTATATGGTCCACCTATGTTATGTATTCAGTACAGCCACAGCGTACAATTTTATGAATGATTTCAGTCTAAGACTAAGCGAATTTTCGGACATGCTGACGTCGTACTCTTCAACTCCACTGTAAATATTCAAGGAAACATGCTGTGAAAGGGCAAAAGTACAAGTTCCCTGAACGTCATTAAAATTCATTCTTTAGAAGTTTACACTTATGTACAGGGACAATGAACAGACAGACCGTCAGCATTCTGAAGGCTTCCTCATTGTAACTATTGTGCAATGCTTTACCCACTTAACAGTTTACGCTGATGTGTTCTCTAGGATCTGAATCATTTTTTACTTTATAAACCGCAACTTCAGTAACATCTGTTTCAACCTGGTTTCAGTATGAGGATAAATCATCGTGATGAAGGGAACGATGGCTTTAAAACTACACTTTATAAACATGCAACCCAAAAAGTCTAATAACAGAGGGACAGAGGCATTTATTGTTTTGACCTTTTTTTTATGCATTTTCAATATAATATTTCAGTCTGTCTCTCATCTTATTTACTGTTACTATTGTGTGAAGGCTATGCATCTGATATTCATCCATCCATTCATTATCTACACTCAGCTTAATCCTCATTAGGATCGTGGGGGGCTGGAGTCTACATTGTGCTCGACACACTAAGGAGTGACACAAATACTGGGAAAGGATGTGACATAGTAAAGAAAAAGCATTTGATACTGTAAAAAATTTTATGCTATGATTACAATTTGTCAAATTAAAGAAAAATACAGGTTAATGACAGCAGCTGCACAGATAAAGCTTGAGGCTCTCTAACAGCCATCCCACTCCAAATTCACCACCACAAGTGGTCACATAGTCTATCTGCAGAACGTAGTAAGCATTATAATGCAGATGATTGCCCAATGCTACAGCAAGTGTTGTACGTGTTGTCTGACAAGAAAGACATGGAACATACAGTGTGTGACAGTATAACAGCTGAGTGTGCAAGTATTAGCAATTGGGTTGTAACACTCATCTTTTCCTGTTAATCAGAAGTATAATACTGTAGAATAAGGCTAAACCACAATGATGATGTATTTCATAGAATTACAAAAAATTCTGGCAACATGAAGTGGGAGGATGGTGCCAGGGCTTTTAAATACTCTGCCTACCACAGTCACAATCATTCTCTTTTATATTTTCTGCAAACAATGCATGGACTGTGTCTTTGCGTATAAGAAATTTCAGAAGACTCCTAACAATGAGGATCACGTGTACGGTGTTTGTGCTCCTCTTTCAGACATTACAATGCTTGGCGTCAGATGGTACAGTATTACCACTTTTCACTTTAAACTTTTTTAAAGCCTTTTTTCAAAAGTTGTTGCGCAGTAGCTCATGCACATTGCATGATATACCTATGTGTATGTCAGACTGTGCTAACCTTTACCACATGTCTGTCTTGCCCTAGTCATGTAGATTTATAACAGTGATTATTTTATGATAACTTTTTCTAAATTCATTTCTGTTTAATCTGTGAACAATTCTCATGTCATATTATCCATATGATATGAAATCAATTGAATAGAGTTGAAATAACAACGATGATGATGATGAGGCCATTAAATGGAAGTTTGAAAGATTTTCTGATTTCTTTTGCAATATATCCTAAACAGAACTGTGTTTGGACATGTTTTCTCTGCAGATTCACCATTTCAACTAACTAACAAGGCCACTGGTTTCTGTTTGGTAAAAAGATACAACTACTGCTTTGACATACGCTGGACAACCGGTGATCGACTTCTGGCTCTATGGAGTAATAAGTGTCTTGGAGCTCAGGGGAAGAGCGTGGGAAGTGAAATAACTCTGTACGACTGTGATGAAACCAGTGAATTACAAAAGTGGGAATGCAAGAATGAGACAGTGCTTGCTCTCAAAGGCGAACAGCTTTACATTGAGCTCACTGCAGAGAACACAGCTGTTCTCTCCAAAACAATTGGACCCAATAACCACCTCACAATTTCAGGGACGTCCAGTGGTGCTTGTTCAAGAACATACAGAGGTATACAGCACTGTTTAGCTTGTCTACAGTGACTCATGGACATTCTTTTTTCAGAATCAGATCAGAATCAGAATCACTTTATTCATCCTCGAAGGGAAATTCAGTTGTCAGAGTTCTTTTTTGAATTTCTTTTTGAATTTCAAGTCGAGAACTGTCCGAACAAGACTGACAATTTTACAGATAATGTTTTAAAGGTGTGGTGTTATATATCAAACATATCTATTTTTCAAGAGATTTATGCTATATGTTAGCTTTAGCCAACTGGAGGGCAAGCTAGTACTTATGCCTTTGAATTTAATGTTTAGTTCCAAAATACTCATAACATTTTCATATAGTTTCAGTGAAATTATGACATTGCATTCCTTTGAATAATCTATTGCTACAAGTAGTTAGATAATCTGTCATAATTTATTATAAAATCCACATTTCTTCAGGTACATTTATGGTCATATTAAGTAACTTTTTGCTATGCTCTTTCGTTCTTGCTTCGTCTTTCAGAAATTTTCACCTTAGAGGGAAATGCGTTTGGGAAGCCCTGCATGTTTCCCTTTCTGTACAAAGACCAGTGGTACTCTGACTGTACCACCGCCGACACCCCAGATAGGCGTCTTTGGTGTGCAGTTGAAACTAAATATGAACATGAACTCTGGGGCTACTGTCCGACTAACTGTGAGTACTGACTGTAAGAATCACACTACTGTAATGTACTGAGAGAAGGGCACATGTTCATTTACAGTCACTCAAACAACCATGGCCTGCACAAAAGTAACACTTCCATAAATACTGCATAATAGAATTTATGTTGGCCTTTGATATGAAATGTTGACTTGACTTGAGATCACATAAAATGCATACTTCACAGCTAAAGAGAACTGGAAGAAAGACGTTACCACAGGAGCGAATTACCAGCTCAACACGCAGTCAGCTCTGACGTGGTCCCAGGCTGACGCCAGCTGCAAACAGCAGGGTTCCTCTCTGCTGAGCATCACCGATCCTCACGAGAAGGCTTATATCACAGGTAAAGATGGTTGCTATGCTGCACTCCTAAGGCAGGTGATTATGGTTTAAGCCTTACACGTTGTCACTTTTGCTTTCATGTTCCTTTTTTAAAACACATACTCACAGCACTACTGAGCGCGGGAGGTGGGGGAGAGGGGTACAAGCTATGGACTGGACTGACCCTGGATCCAGAACACGGCTGGCAGTGGTCTAATGGGAGGCCTTTCCGTTACCTGAATTGGGACTCAGGTAGGTTATTGTTCATCTCAGTACTTCCTGCTGCTCTTCTGATAATACAAAGATAAACTGGAGCTCTGATTTTTCCCATCTGCCTTATTGTAGTTACAGTCAGTTTTAATATTGAGATAATTTTTCTCAGTACTTAAAAATCCCACTGCTTATTTTCCTGTATGGACATTCAACCTCAATTCACCAAATTTTAAAAAAAAGTTCACGCCTGACCATTTCATATTAGTCAGATTTTTTTGTCTGTGCATACATACGCTATTAATTAAAACATGTATAAAGTTTTGGGGTCAGAGATCACATTAGTTTTTCAGTAAAAAATCTTTAAAGAAGAGCACCCAGATAACTTAGCTGGCTGAACAGGGGACTGGGGCTATATAGGGCCGATGCAACGGTTTCGAATCCAGTCCATGGCTATTTACTGCATGTTATTCCCCCACTCTTCTACTCATGTTTCCTGCCTCTCACTCTCCCCTGTCCTATATGATAAAAAAGCAAAAAAAAAAAAAAAAAAAGAGTAAAAAAAAAACTTGATTTTTGTTTTATTTTCTTCACATCAATCTGTGGATCCATGTTTGAAGAGCCATAACTTGAGAAATAATGTGGCTGAAGTCCTGAAATTCTGCAGGCTGACTGATATGTACATATGATCTTCAAAGCTACAACCATGCTTTGATAGAATATTACAAATCAGTTAGATGATCATGCAAATTTTGTCAAAAATGTCAATATTTCTGTCTACTCCAATATTCCACCAACAATAAATCCTTTATTATTCACTCTAAAAAGCTGTTTTTCGCCCTGTGATTGGTACCAGTAGGAGCTTTACAATTCAATTCAATGTTTTTTATATAACGCCAATTTCAGTCAAATTGTCATATGCCTGACCCCCAAAGCAAGCCCCAGGCACAACGTACAATATGCTGCCAGTCTGACACATATTTTAGGGGAAAAAAAAGGAATTTTGTTATTTTGCATTTATGGCCAATATTAGGAGAATCGCTGAGCAAATGTGAAAAATCTCGGTTTTCCAAATCCATCCAGCCATCCATCCATTCTCTATACACCGCTTTATCCTCACTAGGGTCGCGGGGGGTGCTGGAGTCTATCCCAGGACAGGTCGCCAGTCTGTCGCAGGGCGGTTTTCCAACTCATAGTGCTTCAAATAATTTTACTAAAAGTGCTACCATAAGCAATATGTCAAACATATATATATTGATTTTACTTGCCTTGCCTTTGACTTCTTTATCAAGATCTGTTTTAATTCTTTATAACCTTGTTAGCAAAGAGTTAGTCCCATAGAGAGATTGTGTTGGGAAAGTAAGGGAAACTTCAAACTTTAAAGTAAGGGATTGTATTCATGCCATCTCTTTTTCCAATGAAACCTACTGTATTTTAAATTTTAGCACAGCGACTACCCAAACACTGCCTGTGTTCCAGAGTAATAACTTGTGTACGCTGACTCTGTATCATCATCCCTAATTCTAACCATCATTTTGTTTTAGGACATCCACTTTCTGATCCAGGACAAACCTGTGGAATCATTGATGGTGCTGTGCAGTATTCCTGGCAAAGTTCAAAATGCAATAAGAAGCTGGGCTATATTTGCTACAGTAAATCAGTTACAGCTCCTCCAACTGAAGGTAAAAGGAAAAGTCCTCTTCTCCTCTTTCTAACCAGAGTATTGCTATTCTGAGTTTACCAAGTGTATGATCTTCGTCATTCTGTTTCTTTGATTCTATTTCCTTGCTCTTCTTGTGATAAGCTGCTGAGACGGGATTTTGTTCAACACACTGGATTCCCTACAATGGCCACTGTTTCCAGCTGTTTCGTACTGCTCTATCATGGTCTGATGCTCAGAAACAGTGCCGTAAGGATGAAGGGGACCTTGTGAGCATCCGCAATGTGGAGGACCAAAGCTTTGTCATCTCTCAGCTTGGATATGGTACGGCACCCACAAACTGTTTTATTTCCTCTGGTGCCATCATTTGTAAAAACTTTACATAACCTTCTCTTTAGCGGTTTCCCCAATATGCTAGTGACTGACAGATGTTTGCTTCCGTTTTCCCTCAACTGCTAAAAATGGAAGTCAGGGGTGAAATGTAACTACATTTGCAAGTACATTTTCAAGTACATGTACTCAAGTACTGTACTTAAGTACCATTATTAGGCTGTTCTCCTATATTTGAGCACTTATATTTTATGTTACTTTGAGTTTGTACTCCAATTTCAAAAGGAAATATTCAAATTTTCATAGTTATTTTTGACAACATTTAAAATTTCACATTAAAACATGCTTTTAAAAGATACAACACTTTGCTAAGCATTAAACTAGTGCTTCCCAACCTTTCTAGCTTGACAGAAATACCAGTACAGGTGTGTCTAGTTGCTATGTTTCACCTGTTTGAGTTCTTGTCTGTTCCACCAAAGAGAGATATCTTCTCTCTGTTGGTGTAATCTAAAATGTGGCAGGGCAATATAGCTGACAAATATATTGCGTAGGAACAATGTGAGTTTATAAGAGGACTTTACTGCAGTTGTAATTTCAGTGCACAGCTGTCCTACAACAGACAGGTGTCCTGTCTGTGCACTCCAAAACCAACTTTTTACGTTACCTTTTCATAAGCTTTCAGACACTTTAAATCATTTTCTGTCCCCTGCATGTTTGCACATTTTACATGTCAGGGAATCCATCTATAGGTCCAGTTAATGTTACAGTGTGCCGATGTTGCACCCAGATCTCTGGCTCAGTAAGCCTCCTCTGGAAGTAATCACCAGAAATAGCCTAAAACTGCCACATAGAATACAAAACAAGCATTACCAATTGAGCAGAGTGCCTCGAGAAAGTTATATGACAGATGATAGTTTTATTTTTCTTTTTTCCCCCCAGCATCCAATGATGAGCTTTGGATCGGACTGAATGACAGGAGGACAGAGGGGTTGTTTGACTGGAGTGACCACTCTACTGTTAGCTTTACTAGCTGGGAATATGGGAAACCAGCTGTCACCACTGACCAAAGTGACTGTGTTCTCATGAGGGGAGAGGTAAGGAGTAGCATGTGGGGCATGGTGATCATGCTACTATCTTGTAAATCTATCATTATTTGTATAATAACAAAAACTAACCAGCTGTTATAGGAAGTGGATTGGATATGGATTTCCATATACTTGCAGTGTATGGAAATCCCTGTTCACCAGTTGTTGTTTTTTTTCTCTCTGGGGGTTTTCATGGTTTGCACAAGGCTCTTAAGTTCTTATCAAGGAAGAAAAATGAGTGTGTTCCCAACTATGTTGCAACAGTCTGGGAGAGGCACTTTCCTGTTTCAACACACTAACATCTCTGCATGCAAAGCAAGGCCAAACGGGCAACGTTTTGTGTGTCATATTGAAAAATGTAACTGTCCAAAGCCCCGACCTCAGCTCAACTGAACTAGATTGCATAATGTGAGTCAAGCCTGATCATCCAGCATCAGTAGTGAATCTTACTAGTGTTCTTGTGGCTGAATGGGAACAAATTCTGAAATCAGGCTGAAAAATGTTGTAGAAAACCTACAATAGACACAGTTATATATGGAAGTGATCAATTATTGCAAATAGGTGTCATATTTTGGTCTAAATGGCATAGTGTACTACATATGTTTAGTGAGTTTTTTGTTTGATGACATACATTGGAATTTAAATATTTCTACTTTTTTGGTACATTGAGGTTCTACAGAGATAAACATTTTACGGCATTTCTGTCTTGCAGAGTGGGAACTGGGCTGACCGTGCATGTACGGACAAACATGGCTTCATTTGCATGAAGACGAGTGCTTCTGAACCCTCTGGAGATGAAGGGCCCCAGAATATAGGCTGCAACACTGTGTGTGAACTTCTAATCTAATCTGTGAAAAAAATGTCTGCCTCTAGTTAGAAATGCACTGTGCCCTAAGTTAAACCCTAAAGTTTCATCATAGAGTACTTCGATTACCAATGCATACAGAATAGTTGACTCTAAATACTAACTTAAATGTAAAATACACACTGTTGTGTGTTTGAATATAGTCACTGACTCTATCAAAGCTCTGGTGATGTTGTTCTGTTTTACATTATGATATATGCACACATACACAGATACACCATATAACAACGCATTTTTTTTTGTTTTCTACAATCCAGGGTTGGAAAAAGCACGGCTCGTACTGCTACTTTGTAGGAACCCAGACAAAGACGTTCAATGAAGCAAAAGAAGACTGCGAGAGCTCAGGTTCCTACATGGCAGATGTTTCAACTGGGTAGGAATATTTATTCGGACTTCTAGCATTTTATAAGCCTTCTAAACATTAGCATGATACATTTTACTCGTTCAGACATAACTCAATCAAAAGAAATTAATTTTCATTATCCATAAGTGACCAAGAAATGTATTGCCAGGGTGGATAATGCCTTCCTGGTGAGCTTGGTGGGGCTGAGACCTGAGAAACACTTCTGGCTGGGGCTCTCCAACCAGAAGAACATTGATTTTTTTGAGTGGACCAACGCAAACTCAGTCAAATATACTCACTGGAACACTCATATGCCAGGCATGGAAAAATTCCCATTTCCCATTCTGAGATGTGTTTTAATATGGCTTCACAAATGGCAACTGACCGTTTCTCCTTTGACACTCCAGGCCACCAACAGGGATGTGTAGCTATGGCAACTGGGAGATTTGCAGGCCTCTGGGATGTGTTGCCATGTACCAATAAGGAGAAGTACATCTGCAAACACCTGGCAGTGGGAGCAGTTTTAACCACTGCCCCACCAACTGTTCAACCCGTTACGTGTGCACTTGGCTGGAATTCTTTGTCATCAAGAAACGTCTGCTATCAGGTAAAATCCACACACGTGTACAACAAGGACAACACATACACCTGCACTTATGGTATATGCACAAGACTGTAGTACTGCGTGTGCCTCCTCAATGCTGTCTGCACACCCCATGCAGTACAATTAGTCTTAACTGAACATCATGTTTTCAGTCACCACAGTGCTGACTAGAAAACACACTTCCTGCAGTCTGTCAGTGACGTGTACCTCAAGGTTCAAGGAGCACCAGCTACTTTCATATGTAAATTTAGCCCATATAAATATACATGCAGTTATCCAAAAACACAACAGTTATACAAAATACAGTGGTGATGTACCACAAAGTTAGCACTTTACCTTGCCCCTAGAAGATCCCTGTTTCGCATCCTCGCCTTCCTGAGTTCTTTCTGCATGGAGTTTGCATGTTCTCCCCCATGCATGCTGCTCCAGCTTCCCCATACAGTCCAAAAACATGCTCAGGTTACTTGCTAACTCTAAATTGTCCATAGGTTTAAAGGTTAGTGTGCTTGTTAGTCTCTATGTGTAGCCCTGATGACTTGGCCAGGGTGTCTCCTGCCTTTGCCCAAAGTCAGCTGAGATAGACTCCAGCCCCGCTGCAACCCAGATGAGTATTAAGTGGTGTATAGATAATGGATGGATGTACCACAAAGGTCTGGACTTATATTAAGAATATGGGAATACTGACAGCAAAGTAGGCAAACAACAACACAAAATAACTTGAGCAGCAAAATCCTGGCAAAGCACCATGAGGCAAAACTCCTCCTGGTTGAAAGTAACAACTGAAGTCGTATTACAGCAGTTTTATTTGTACTGGCATGCATCCAGATGAACCTGACATCAAGTCCATCAGCCCTCAGAGCAGCCAGGAATACATCTCTGTGGTGGAGGGGGTGATGGACACAGTGTCATGGATGTTTTTAGATTGTGGAACATGTCTTGAAGGGGCATTTCCTGGAAATGATAATAGGACAACATGAAAACACAGACCTTTGCCCAATCACAGCATCTAGCTTAGTCTTAATTTTCCTTTAGATGATGCTTCAAGCTCAAAGAGACACTACCACACCTTAAATCACAATTGGACTTCTTGAATTATGTTTCAGATGTATTCAGCGAAAAAGACCTGGTATGAGGCCAAAGATTACTGCAGAGCCATTGGAGGCGACCTGCTCAGCATCCACAGTGAATCTGAGCTACAAACGCTCCTGCATAGGTACAGTATGACCTGCTCTATTATTAGAGTTATGCAAAAAGATTATCTACTTTAAAATTCAACTAGTTTCGATCCAAATGACACATTAGCGCTATTCACACACCATTCTCACCTATTTCAGACAGATTAGTCTTGTTTTTTTCATAAAAAATATTAGGTTATAAGCATAATCATTGCCAGTGTGTTGGAAATGGTAAATTATTAAATGGATGAAAAAGAGTACAGAGCCATAGCAGCAAAATATGAATCATTTTATGCAGATTGCACGTTTAAATCATGAACTTAAATCTGCCCATTATAGCTATCAAACAGTCTGGATTGGACTTAATGCCCCTAACCCAGTCACAGGTTATGTGTGGAGTGATGGATCCCCAGTAAGTTCATACTTTTCTTTCTGTACGGTGGTTGTTTTTTCATTTTGTACAGTCAATATGTTACTCTAAACAGTTCTTGCAATTTAAATGCTAATAAATCAGTTCATGATTGTATGTTTCACTGTTTGCTTTTGTTTACAGCTAAATTTCCAAAACTGGGAAGATGGAGAGCCCAACAATAAAAATGGTGTAGAATCTTGTGTTGAGTTTAAAGCATATTACTGGAAGGCATCTGGGTCATGGAACGATGTGCACTGTGAAAAGATCAACAGCTATGCTTGCCAGATCCGGAGAGGTGAATGTTCATGGTCATGTGGTTATGTTGTCTTTTTCATGTGTGTTTTGGTCCTCATTACTCTGAGTTGGAGGTGGTCACTATCGCTTACATACTGCATTCAGAAATAAACACTGTGAATTCTGTCTTTGTCATAACAGGAGACACCCCAAAGCCTCCTCCAGGCCCCGTCCCACCTGGTAAGTTACCATTCTGTACAAGATTTTTACATGGTTGTTGAGCAATTTGACCAGGGTTCTTTTTTTCTGCTACATCCTACAGACACAATCTATAAATTCACTGGAAAAGGTAGTGTAAGTTTAAGTAGCATTTGCAAGCAGACACTAGATTAACCAAAGACTGATTGCACTGGACTGATTATATCACTTTCTGTTGATAGTTGAGCTGCACATTCAGTTGGTCTGTATTCTGCACAGATAAAGATGCAGCACAGAGATGCAGGTTAAAGTATAAGTGAATAAAAGGTAGCATTTTCCAGAAGAGTCTGTTCATCGAATGGCGAATGAGGGTTTGATACATTCCCCACTTTCACCACATCTTTCTCATCATCAGTAATGCACACAGTTTTGTCAATACCGGCAGGCAGGTCTGAATCCAAAATATTCCTAAATGGCCACAGATATTGTTCTTTTAGAGGGAGTTTTTTTTTTTTTTTTTAGCTCATCTACTTGCCTGTTCCTGTTACTATGCTAAACATCATGATAGCATCAAAGCTAACTTGACAGCTACACACGTGGACAAAATTGTTGGTACCCCTCAGTTAAAGAAGGAAAAACCCACAATTCTCACTGAAATCACTTGAAACTCACAAAAGTAACAATAAATAAAAATTTATTGAAAATCAAATAATCAAAATCAGCCATCACTTTTGAATTGTTGATTAACATAGTTATTTAAAAAAACAAACTAATGAAATAGGGCTGGACAAAAATGATGGTACCCATAACTTAATATTTTGTTGCACAACCTTTTGAGGCAATCACTGCAATTAAACGATTTCTGTATTTGTCAATGAGCGTTCTGCAGCTGTCAACAGGTATTTTGGCCCACTCCTCATGAGCAAACAGCTCCAGTTGTCTCAGGTTTGATGGGTGTCTTCTCCAAATGGCATGTTTCAGCTCCTTCCACATATGTTCAATGGGATTCAGATCTGGGCTCATAGAAGGCCACTTTAGAATAGTCCAACGCTTTTCTCTCAGCCATTCTTGGGTGTTTTTGGCTGTGTGTTTTGGATCGTTGTCCTGTTGGAAGACCCATGACCTGCCACTGAGACCAAGCTTTCTGACACTAGGCAGCACATTTCTCTCCAGAATGCCTTGATAGTCTTCAGATTTCATCGTACCTTGCACACTTTCAAGACACCCTGTGCCAGATGCAGCAAAGCAGCCCCAAAACATTACTGAGCCTCCTCCATGTTTCACCGTAGGGACAGTGTTCTTTTCTTCGTATACTTGGTTTTTGAGTCTATGAACATAGAGTTGATGTGCCTTACCAAAAAGCTTCAGTTTGGTCTCATCTGTCCAAAGGACATTCTCCCAGAAGCTTTGTGGCTTGTCAACATGCATTTTTGCAAATTCCAGTCTGGCTTTTTTATGAGTTTTTTTCAGCAGTGGTGTCCTCTTTGGTCGTCTCCCATGAAGTCCACTTTGGCTCAAACAACGACGAATGGTGCGATCTGACACTGATGTACCTTGGCCTTGGAGTTCACCTTTAATTTCTTTGGAGGTTGCTCTGGGCTCTTTGGATACAATTCCAACGATCCGTCTCTTCAATTTGTCATCAATTTTCCTCTTGCGGCCACGTCCAGGGAGGTTGGCTACTGGCCCCTTGAACTTCTGAATAATATGTTGTCACAGGAACTTCAAGCTGTTTAGAGATGGTCTTATAGCCTTTACCTTTAAGATGTTTGTCTATAATTTTTTTTCGGATGTCCTGGGACAATTCTCTCCTTCGCTTTCTGTTGTCCATGTTCAGTGTGGTACACACCTTTTCACCAAACAGCAGGGTGACTACTTGTCTCCCTTTAAATAGGCAGACTGACTGATTATGAGTTTGGAAACACCTGTGATGTCAATTAAATGACACACCTGAGTTAATCATGTCACTCTGGTCAAATAGTTTTCAATCTTTTATAGAGGTACCATCATTTTTGTCCAGGCCTGTTTCATTAGTTTGTTTTTTTAAATAATTATGTTAATCAACAATTCAAAAGTAATGGCTGTTTTTGATTATTTAATTTTCAATAAATTTTTATTTATTGTTACTTTTGTGAGTTTCAAGTGATTTCAGTGAGAATTGTGGGTTTTTCCTTCTTTAACTGAGGGGTACCAACAATTTTGTCCACGTGTGTACATGTTGTGACTCATTAGTTGTACTATTTAAATGTTAAGTGTAGCTTACAACAGTCATATAAAAAATACAATTTTAAATTTTATTTTACTGACACTTCAGGAATTTTAGTTTGTTCAGTTTTATATTCATTTTGTCTTGTATTGTTCAATTTAGATTTTTTTTTCATCAGTTCACTCAAGTTGTGGATAGTTGTAGTATGCAACTTATATCCCACTGGCAGTATGTAGCCATCAGCTGCCTAAGTTTAGTGATGTGGAGGTTTTTCTGTCACCACCTCACAGCACTACATAATCACTATTAAGGGTTAATGAACAATGAGTCCTTCAGGCTACTGTGGTCAACGCTTAGACGTCACTGTTAACAATTTACATAGAAACTTATTTCTACTGAAGAAATGGTTCCTTTAAAAGCTGCTGATTGTAGAGTCTGTCAACCACAACAACAGTCTTTCCTGAACTTTAAACAAGTAGCAGCGATGGAGGAAATATCCAAAACTTTTAGTAAGTAGAAGGATCAACACAGCAATGTAAAAATACATCAGAAGTAAACATCCCATATGTAAAATCATACTGCATACATGAAGCAACATGTAGTTAGTATTAAAATAAAAATATTGGTTTGGTTTGGTTACTGCTATTGAAGCATCACTGTCTCAGAAGCACACATGTTGTAGCTGCTGCAGGTCTGAGCTACTTTACCAGTAAATCCAGTTTTATATACAGGGTCAGCACCTAAAGTCAGGTCCATAAATATTTGGACATTTCCAGCATTTAGGCTCTGTACACTACCGTAATGGAGTTAAAATGAAACAATCAAAATGTGCTTTAAGTGCCGACTTCCAGCTTTAATTTGAGGGTATTTACATCCAAATCAGGTGAACGGTGTAGGAATTACAACACATTTTCTCTGTGTCCTCCACCTTTTTAAAGGACCATAAGTAATTGGAATTAGTAATAGGTAATTTTATTCATGTCTGAGAATTTTTAAAATAATTTTTTAATTTTTGCTAAGATATGGGACCATTTGGAAATGTACTGAAATGAAACTATGTGTGAAGTTTTGAGGAAAAAAATTGAAAATGGTGGAACTGTTCACTCACACACATCTGAAGCGTACGTGGATCTTCACACTGCTTTTTGTAAGGCATGAGAAGTTGAAAAAGTTGGAAACTGTACTTAAAAATTGATATATTATTCACTGTGGAAAATGTTCATCTTAAAAGTAACTAGAGCTGTTAGATAAATATGGTACAGTGGAAGGAAAAAGTGGGATAACATAGAAATGCTTAACCAAAAGCTACAAAAATGTACATTTAAGTGCAGCTATTTCTTGCTTTCCACCACTGCCAAGGAGTGTGCTAAACTTGTTGTTAAAGGACTTAATTTGAACCTCATTTGTATTTTTTGCACACATTTTGCATGTCTTTGAATTTTAAACAGTCATCTGACTTCATGCAGAAAACATAATACATAAAAGTCTTGCATATATATTAAAGATGTGTTCCATATTGCTGACACGTTTTCAGATTATAACAGCACCTCTGATGGATGGCGAATATGGCAAGGGAACCAGTATTACTTTAACTCAAGATCAATGGCCATGGAAGAAGCACGTCACTTCTGCAAACAGAGACATGGTGACCTGGTAACTATCAACAGCGAAGAAGAAAGACTCTTTCTATGGAGACAGGTGAGCATAAATCTTTATTCTACACTTGAAACTTTTAACTTTCAATTACTAATTAAAGTACACTATCCATGGCATTTAACTTGAACACAAACTGAAGCATGTATATTATTGGTTTTACCCCTCTGTACAGATATCCAGACAGGATAGGTCTTTCTGGATTGGCCTGACCGTAGATCTTGACAGATCATTTCAGTGAGTATGAATTTAATGACAAAAGAAAGACATAGAATAAAAGAAGCAGCTGACATTTATAGAATATACAGATCATGTCACCAGTTAAAATCAAATGTAACTTTCATATTATTTCACTGCTAAATTTTAAAATATGTTCTGTGAAAAGGTTGGCTTGATAGACAGATTTAAGTCCTTTTGTTGCATCTGATTTGTTGCTCCAGTGTGAGGTGTTACATAATTTAGGTCAGTCATTCCTTCATATCAGATAGGTGTGTCTCATAGTTTAAACTCAATCTGCACACTTCAGAAAATACAGCAGTGGATTTCTATCAAGTCTCTGCATCTGAGAGAAGAAAATTCTCATTCTCGTCTACATTTTAAGAATCAATAGGCTCTGCATCTGAGAGAAGAAAATTCTCATTCTCGTCTACATTTTAAGAATCAATAGGCCAATCTATAGCTACAGGTGATGATTATAGAATTACCAATGATGAATTTAAGAAAAATGATTGATATCCTGTTTCATTCATTTCCATCTTCATGGTCACTGAAGTGCTGCTATTTTAGGGTAAATACTTTAGGCATTACTTTTTCTGTTTGCATGTCTTTCCTAACAGTGTTACATGGATTCTATAGTAAAAACTGAATAGCTATGATGGAAATTAATACAACATTTGTGTTTCAGCTAAGATCTGATGGAAAGAGTTATATTACTGACAGTCTAAACTATCAGCAGAGTTACTGGTCTGGTTTAAGATTTGAACACAACAACACAGAAAAGTTTGAGAATTTAGTCTAAAACCACTATGTCATTGTGCTGGTAATATTGTCACAAGGAGCGGTTTGTGACTAAACTAATTTGCTTGTGTTTCATTGAGGTGGATGGATGGTTCTCAAGTGGTTTTTCAAAGGTGGGAAGAAGGTCAGCCTGATTTCAAGAACTATGATGAGAACTGTGCTGTCATAACACATTATTCTGGTGAGTAAAACAAACTGTGATTCATTTTATCAGATGCACTACTGTTCAAAAGTTTGGGGTCACCCAAACAATTGCATGTTTTCCATTAAAACTCACACTTTTATTCATGTGCTAACATAATTGCACAAGAGTTTTATAATCATCAATCAGCCTTTCAACACCATTAGCTAACACAATGTAGCATTAGAACACAGGAGTGATGGTTGCTGGAAATGTTCCTCTGTACCCCTGTGGAGATATTCCATTAAAAATCCAGTATTTCCAGCTGGAACAGTCATTTACCACAATAACAATGTCTAGACTGGATATCTGATTAATCTTCATTGAAAAAACTGCTTTTCTTTCAAAAATAAGAACATTTCTAAATGACCCCAAACTTTTGAATAGTAGAGTGCATTAAACAATCCTGGTTAATTCAACAAACCCAGCGCTTGCTGTAGTAAAAACTAGTGGGGTTTAATCTTACAGCAAACAGTCGCTGAGCAACCACTTTGTCAGAAAAACAAACAAAAGAGCAATTGGTATATCTGCTGTCAGTGAAGTAAAACAAACTGGCACTGTGTCATATCTAAAACAACAAGCAAAAAAACAAAACAAAAATGCAACTTCAAACTAGTTTTAAGGTTTGTCATGGCATGAGTTCAAGCGAAGTTATCCTTCTGCAGATGCTTCATATAGATCTATTACAAAAATGTAAAAACACTGAGAAATCATAATGAAAATGACCATTGTCTTGTAGACATTGTACAGGATGGGACAGAAGATAACCGTTTTTATTTATATAATGTGCTCTATATGATTACCATTGTTTTGAAAACATATTAATACACGTTTTCTACTGTTGATGAACTTACATTAGCACAGTTAAAGATATGCTTGAAATGGCGTTGATTATGCGTTCCTTGAGATAATTTATATCTCGTATCTTCACCTGATACGCCATGGCCTTCAAGTGCCCCCAAAGATAGTGCCAAATGCATCTTCTAGGGTATCTGAAACATAAAAAAAAATACATTATACATTTTCCTGTATATGGAAACTCATGGCCCACCCTGTAGTCTTGTGATGAATGACTGTCAAATAGCGCTAACCACAGTGATCCTTTAACTTCCCCAAAAATTATGCAACTACATTTAGTTAAAACCTCTGTACTATGCAAAAATAAATAATAAATGCAAAAGCCATAAAAGTCTAAAGTGAGAGGGCTGCATGAAGTTCAGGATAAAATTGCATTTGATCCAACGCATACATGGCATCCTGCGGATCACTTGTGCTTAGGACAGCCATCTAATTTCTGTCAATCAAAGTTACTAGGCTAAATACAGGCAGGAAGTAACACCTGAATGTCAGAGAATGGCTCGTGCGAAAAGCTGCCCATAAATAGATTCAAGAAAACTCAAACTTTTATCCTTAGTTGATACCGAAGAAAAATGCTGGTTGTTTTGGGTGTTGATTTTAATGTCTTGGTCTCATCTGCAGGTTTCTGGCATGATTACAACTGTGGGTATGAACATGGGTCCATTTGTAAGCGCAGTGACTCATTACCGGTTAACACCACTGTGGCACCCACAACGTCTCCTCAAGGTGGCTGTCCACCCTCCTGGAAGAAATTTCACTCTAAGGTTAGATGTCAGTTTTAAAAATGAGTGTTGAAGGGATGAGAGAAAATGGACTGAAGAACACAACTGATTTCTACTGAATTCTTATTGCCTGCAACACCGTCTTTTACACATTGATGTTGTAGTAGTCTTCTATTAGCTTTTTATCTAATGTATTCTGTTGTATTTTGTGGTTTTGCTTTAAGATATTTTGCTGTGTGAGGCCGAGATGCCTGTATTAATTATATGTCTATATTTCAGAGAATTGTAAATTAACTTAGCATGTCTCAACTCCAGTGTTACAACATAATCAACAACAAGAATTTAACATGGAGAGGAGCGAGAGATGAATGCCAAAAAACAAAGGGTGGAAACTTGGCCTCTATTTCCTCAAAACACGTGCAAGGTTTGTTACATCCCTGTGATTCGGGTCTAATGTGTGTGCTTCAATTTATCAAATATTACAACATACTATTATATATTGTAGAGTAGTTTTACAGTGAGAGAGTCAGAGTCATCACTGAGCTGATGTGCTTTAGCTGCAGTGAGTGTGGAGGGGTGGGCAGAGACAAAGGCGGAGACTTTCTCGAGGAATCAATTAATGTAGAGTTGCATTTTAGTCATTTTAAGGCAAGAAGGGATTATTCTCACTAGAGGGAAACTTTAAATCACCAAGATGACAAATGTTTCAAGATAAAAGAAAAAAGCTACACTTGGCAGAACTTGAGACTGAAACCACAAGTCAAATGTTGCTATCCCTACAAGAAATATGTGCTCCTACTAATGAAGCTACCTGTAAATGTTAGTCATTTCTGTTGTTGTGAAGTTATAGTAGATCTACATCTACTACAGTATATAACCTCCAGTTCTCAGCAAATACCTGAACCATCAGTCATTTATGTAAATCGTTTCAATTTTCAGTGTTTTTGATGTCCCAAATGGCTGAGGCACCTACTACAGACCTGTGGATTGGTTTTAATAATTTCCATAATGGTCGCTTTTTATGGACTGATGGTCGACCAACTTCATATGTCAACTTGGGTTTGCAGGTAAGCGGACACAGTGTGAATTATGCATTCGTTTGGTAACTTTTAACTTGATAATTGACCTTCACTGCTGACATTGCTGTATGTAAAAGCATAGCATGCATCCAGTAGATACAGTCAATATTATTTTTACTATTTTGAGAGTCAAAAGCATTTGCAATGTATATTACATATATTTTGTTATTTACATTTAAAATCTCTGTTTGCACTGCAGAGTTTCAGGCGGAGGTACTATCCGTTTTTCTATCGACGAGATGTAAGTAACTCTAAAAACCATGGGACTTTGCTAATAATTTGGTGACAATTGGAGGACACGGTGGGACACCCACAATTTCAAGGTTGCAACAACAACTCAAAATATTGAGAATTTTTTTGCAATTACAGTTTCACATCATTAATATATTGGTCTCAAGATCAACAGAAAGCATTAACATAAATGAGATTCTTTACTCTTCTGAACCATATGGTACTTTCTCAAATATATAAACTACTACATTCAAAAGTTTGGGGCCAATGTACTTATTTTTGAAAGAAAAACCTTTTTTTTTCCAATGAAGATAACATTAAATGATTCAGAAATACAGTCTAGAAATTGTTAATGTGGTGAATGACCATTCTAGCTGGGAACAGCTGATTTTTAATGGAATATCTACATAGAGGTACAGAGGAACATTTCCAGCAACCATCTCTCCTGTGTTCTAATGCTACATTGTGTTAGGTAATGCTGTTGAAAAGCTAATTGATGTATATTTATATATAAATATATATATATATATATATTCATAATTGATATATATTTTGTTATTTACATTTAAAATCTCTGTTTGCACTGCAGAGTTTCAGGCGGAGGTACGATCCGTTTTTCTATCGACCAGATGTAAGTAACTCTAAAAATCATGGGACTTTCCTAATAATTTGGTGACAATTACAGCACACTTTTGGGACACTCGCAATTTTAATAGGTTGCAACAAAAACTCAATATACTGACAAAAATTTTTGCGATTGTGGTTCTTTATCATCAATATATTGGTCTCGATATCAAAAGAAAGCATTAACATAAAGGAGATTCTTTACTCTATTGAACCATATGGTATCTTAAATACATACACTACCGTTCAAAAATTTGGGGTCACTAATGTGACTCTGCCTTCTTCCAGCCTGAGCTTGATAAGCTGGAATACTCATGGGCGTGGGTTAGGAAAGCACGGGGACCAACCTTTCTCCGTTTCTCACACTTACTTTTAATGTCCACATAGTCAGGAGGACAACAACTTAGCGCTCAAAACACAGCAAGGTGATTGGTCACTTTACATCCTGTGATCTCAACCATCCTTGACCTTAAAGGGGAGGTGCATCAAATTATGTAGCACATACTCTTAACTTAACTTGAACTCCATGCTATATGGATTTACCTTTAATGAAATTAAATCATATGTCTAAATAAATCATTGAATAAAATAAAGTCATCTATCAAATAAAATAAATCTTCACAAAAATAAATCTCATCTTACACTTAGAAATGTCTATTTTTGAAAGAAAAGCATTTTTTTTTCAATGAAGATAACATTAAATGAATCAGGAATACAGTCTAGACATTGTTAATGTGGTAAATGACTATTCTAGCTGAAAACGGCTGATATGTAATAGAATATCTACATAAGGGTACAAAGGCCCATTTCGAGCAACCATCACTCCTGTGTTCTAATGCTACATTGTATTAGCTAATGATGTTGAAAGATGAGTTGATGGTAAATACCATATTTTGTTTATTTACATTTAAAATCCCTGTTTGCACCGTAGATTTTCACGATGATGTATGATCCATTTCTCTATCAATCAGATGTAAGTACCTCTAAAAACTTAATTGAAGGGTACCATGGGACTTTTCCTAATAATTTGTTAATAATTAGAAGACACTTTTAGGACACCCACAATTTTAGTAGGGTACAACAGCAATTCAATATATTGAGAAATTTTTTTGCGACTACAGTTACGCATTGTCAATATATTGGTCTTGAGATCAACAGAAAGCATTAACATAAATGAGATTCTTGACTCTTCTGAACCATATGGTATTCTCTTAAATACATATATCATCAGCACAGTTTATTAGTGTGGTCTTCATACTTTGAAATAATTGCTATTATTACATTTTAGCTTCTATGATCTTATAATTCAGCATATGTATTAAATATATGTAAACACACAGTGGAAATGGCCTGTTTGACAAAACTGCTGCAGTTCAAATAAATTTATTGGCTTTCTGGCACAGACTTGTTTCTTCATTCCAGCCCACAGGTTCTTGATGAAGTTTAAGTCAGGACTTTGGAGAGACCTTATGTCTCGTCTGATCTATCCATTTCTTTACCAGTGCTAATGTGTGTTTTGGAGTCATTATCTTGAAACACTCAACTGTGACTAAGACCCAACCTTGTGGCTGTAGTTGTGAGTTGGTACTGAAGAATAAGGAGGCAATCCTCCTATCAGATTATTCAATTTACTTTGTATAAAGCATCACTTCCATTGGCAGCAAAACAGCCCCAGAACATAATACTGCTACCACCATGCTGGACTATATGTTTGGTATTCTTGGAGTTTAAGGCCTCACCTCCTCTCCTCCATATTACTGGTTATTGTGGCCTAAAAATTTTTGTTTTATCTAACCACAGACCTTTCCTCCAGAAGGACCTGTGTTTGACCATGTAATCGGCAGCAAACTTTTAAGCTCCACGTGACTTTCCTAACTTAGCAGTTTAAGTCACTGTGTGCTTATTTTCACTCAGCAGATTGTGTCGTTTTTCTAGAAGATCTCTAATATCTATGACAGAACCAAAATGCATGATTGTTTGGGTTTTTTGTGATAAAGAGATGCATGTTTCAATCATTCCATCATAAAAATTAAGACCTGTAGGAGTCACTGGACGCTGAAGACTGTCACGATATACATTGTCTTTACAAGCAGACAGAAACTTACTCCTAATGGCAAAACTTCTATAAAAGGAGCAGTCAATGTTATTCTATGTATTTTTTCTATGGTATCATAGGTTTTTAGTAAACATGATATTTTTGCCGTCATAATGATTCTGTGTACAACCACCAGTACTCTTTTTTTCATCATTGGTCTCTTAATCATTAATAAGTCTTTGATTCAACAGAATAATTGTGCTGTGATCAATACCGATCCTTCACTTGGTATCGGTAAATGGATACCAAAGTCCTGCAATGACACATATGGATTTGTCTGTCTTCGAAATGCTGGTGAGCAAATTTTCCACCTCAGACAGTTAGTGAAATAGCATCGATTTTAAAACTTAATCTGTAATTTCTAATCTGCTAATCTATTAGCCATGCTACTGATTCTGTCACTAAACTGTTTCAATGAACCCAGTAAGACTCTCTCTGGCTTATTTGCTCTCTTCCTCCCCTATATATATGTGTGTGTGTGTGTGTGTGTGTGTGTGTGTGTGTGTGTGTGTGTGTGTGTGTGTGTGTGTGTGTGTGTGTGTGTGTGTATATATATATATATATACATTGTTATTAATAACTACCTTTAACACTAATCGTATTTAAACTAGGTTGCTCTGCAATTTCTCAGTTCTGTAAGCAATATGTTCCACTGATGAAGACTGTGATATGTATTTCAACAATGAAATTTCCATAATTGCTGTTCAGTATTTGAAAATTATATAATACATTTGTTATCTTTCTCATCCTAAACAGATTCATCTTTCCAGGACTCCCCTGAACCAACAATCCCTACCAGCTATATCAAAATACTTAATGACTCTGTCAAGGTTGTTCCTCAACAAATGAACTGGGATGAAGCAAAAAAGAACTGTGACGGTGATGATGCCATCCTTGCTAGCCTGCGAAATGAATGGATGCAGGCTTATGTTGAGTTGTTGGTTCTCAATCTCAAGGCCCCTCTGTGGATTGGACTCAACAAAATGCAGGTATGGTTTTACAAACCTCTAAAAAAATGTACATTTGCAAATATAGACTGCTGTAGAAAGTCTTACCAAAGTAATTGTTACTCCAGGCTACACTGACATGTTCCGAAGAATAGTTTTACTTAACAAACTGCTATGATGAAACATTAATATACTGATATGAGAACCATAAGTGTGAACTATTACAGCAGAAAACACCTTAATGTTCTTTAACAGTGTAGTAGTGATACTAATGGCACAATGCAGGAACACAGGAGTCAGATTTTTTTTTCGAAAGCATGGTAACATGTTGATGTGTAGCAAGTTTACAATCTTAGTTTACCATGTTAGTATGTTAAAAACAAATAATTGAACAATGAAACTAAGCCCTGTGTGATTAATCTGTGCTTTCAGACCAATGGTTATTTCAAATTTGTTGATGGCTGGCACATATCACAGTCTTATTGGGGTGAAAATGAACCAAGCACTAGCAGGCCTTGTGTCTACGTGGATGTGGATGGAAAATGGAAGACCGCTTACTGCAATCAGACCATGAACAGTGTTTGCATGAAGTCTACAGGTACAACCACAAACAGGTTAATGTTCATTTGAAAAAAAAACAAAAAAAGGATAAGCAACTCATCCTCAGTGCCAAAATGTTTCAACATTATTACCTTGTAAATGCTAGGTAATATCCCAAATATCCCAATATGTTTGTTTGGCATTGCTTTAATATAGGATATCATTCCAAAATGTAAATGATTTAAATTGAGCACTTTTGATTCCATATTTATAGATGCTACATAGGTTTTTTTTTGTCTACAATATTGTACAACACTTGAAATGCATTTAATACACTGTTTTTTAAGTATAAAAATATGAATGAATTGATCCCATTGACATTGCTGTCTTATATTGACAGATAAGCCACCACCAGAACCAACAGGTTTTCCGGGAGTTTGTCCTCAAGACCCAGATTTTACAAGGACACGAGAAAGATATTTTTGGAAACCATATAGGGGATACTGTTACATATTTTTCACAGACACAGAGAGGTGGACAAATGCAGCTTCTAGCTGTGCCAGACATGGTAAGTGTTTTCTTTGAAAGATAGTTTTGGACAGTAAATTTCTTATTGTTTCTATTTTTTATGTTCTATGTTTTGTAATTTATTTTTAAAAATGGAACAGTTGGTGGGGCTGCACAGTGTTGTAGTGGTTAGCACTTTTGCCTTGCAGCAAGAAGATCCTCGGTTCAAATCCCGGCCTTAGCCTGGGATCTTTCTGCATGGAGTTTGCATGTTCTCCCTGTGCATGCGTGGGTTTTCTTCGGGTACTCCAGCTTCCTCCCACAGTCCAAAAATATGCTGAGGTTAATTGATTATTCTAAATTGCCCATAGGTGTGAATGTGAGTGTGATTGTTTGTCTGTATATGTAGCCCTGTGACAGACTGGCGACCTGTCCAGGGTGTCCCCTGCCTTCGCCCTCTGTCAGCTGAGATAGGCTCCAGCACCCCCTGCGACCCAAGTGAGGATAAAGCGGTGTATAGAGAATGGACGGATCGACTGTTGCACACGATAGCATTGCACATTTGTCTTAATCACTTTTCCTTTCTTTGCTTGTTTTACTTACAACTACTTTCTCACCCTGCGAAGGTGGAATGCTTGCCAGCATTGAAGATTCCTCTGAGCAAGAGTTTATAGAAAGCAACGTGAAGGCATTTGAAGACAGCTACTCATCTTTCTGGATGGGCCTGTTTAAAACTCACAAAGGTACAGGCACATTGTCTGATCTACGAAATATCCAGCAAGACTGCAAGAAAAAGAGAAATATTCAACAACTAATGATAATGATATTTTAATGTACGGTTATTTTTGTAAATGATGCTTTGGTTTGAAAATAATTAGTTTTTCACTCATTCTTATTTATAATTTATTTTCATTGTATGCAAGTATGGCTGATTTCTACATTATAGCACAAGCACATCACTTATTTGTTTACTTGTCTCCAGCGGAGTGGCTGTGGTTGGACAGGACAGTCATGGATTACACTAAGTGGGGAGAGGGCCAACCCAGCGACAACAGCTTTGGAGAGATTAGCACATCAGATGGGACATGGAAGGCAGGCGAAGATTATTATCACAGACCATACATCTGCAAAACACCCAAAGGTAAAATGATCCTTCTTTAACTCCATTTGAACTGTAATGACATCTTTTCATAGTGCTAAGATCAGACAACAATGCTGTCTAACTGCTAACTGTGGCAGTCATGTTGATGAAGTCTGCAGCTTCAGGTTGTGAGTGTCTGTGGCTTTCTGGTTTAGCTAGCTGTAGCACACTAAAGTAAAAAGGCTTGTACCTAAACCATATTTTGAGAAATTAACTCAGGCTGAAAGCTGAGATACTAGTAGTGGTAACATTCAGAAGCAGCACGACTGATTGCATGCTTTCAACAACATTAAAAGTAAAGTGATAAAGTGTATCAGCAATCAATTTCAGAGATGGCAGTAAATACTCACAGATTTCCTGGATAGATAACATTGCTGCGACAATATTTGTAGGCGTCTGTCCCAGCTGAGCTGCGGTTTTTTGAATTGTTGAATTGAATTTGTCGAACTGCACTTTCAATTATGTCATGTTTTTTTGTAAGTCACTTTATAAGTTCATTTGTCATGCAAGCTAGTGTTCTCAAATTTCTAATAAGCTCATTTTGTACTAAACATTAAGTGTCAGTGGTAAAAAAAAAATGCCTAGTGTATTTCAATAATTTTACCAAATAAAAACAATTATTGATTGTTAATGTAGCAGACTGTCAGTAAAGGAAACTGTTCAATATTTGCATCTCTAGTTCTAACCGATAAACAATAACTGACAACAAATGTTATGTTTTCTAAAAGGTTTAATAAATGAAAGGGAACCTTCAAAAATTCAGTCCTACTTTACTATTCACTTGACGGGTGACGTGCCAAAATTAAACTGCCTAATGCTATTGTTTCCCCATTTAGGTGAAGTTACTGTGTGTTCTAATTTTGGTATATGGTTGCACATTTATTTAAAGCATGTTATTTAATCACATTTCCTTTATTTTCCTCAATAGTATTACCACCAACGCCATCACCACCACCTCGTAAGTATCACCTCTTTATCTTCTTCATTTCATTCAAAATTGGGGCAAGATTCTTCAGGCTGATCACCATCTGCTTTCACTCTGTGCAGACGTTGTATCACCTGATCTTCCTCGTGACCACATGATTTTGGCAGTTGTGCTGGGCATTGCTGGGATTGTAGCCGGGGCGGTCATTATCTTCTTCATCTACAAGAAGCATGGTCATCGATTACCCATCCCTGACAGTTTTACCACCTTTGACAACCCACTTTTCTTCAACAATAAGCAGCCCCAGCCTGATCTGGTCGACACGAGTAAACTGGTAGAGAACGCAGAGGAAGAGCACACTGAACTTGTGGTAACTATGTAATTCATTAAAACAAACAAAACACCTCAGAATCTATAGTAAGGGCCCACCGTTCATGGTCCATTCAATGGTTCAATGGTTTCACAGCATGCTCTGAAAGTTTGAAAAGAGCTGGCATTAATTTGCTAAAATTGCCAATTTGGGACAATAGTGGGAACTCAACCACATAGTTTTGTTACGCCAAAGCAGAAACTGATTGATTGACTGTACTGTGAATACCTGTTGTTCTCCTTTGCTGTACCTTCTAGAACTGTGTATGTTTAAAGTTGATACAGAACAGCTATTGTATATACCAAAGGTAAAATGGTACACAAAAGTCACAGTTTGGTGTGTAGTTCGGTTTTGTGGTGATGGTTTGCAATATCTTCAGTACAGTTAAAGAAAATAAGTGCATAAAATAACATTTTGCTTAACAGTGTTTTGAAAATGTAAGCCTTCGAAACTGGTACTAATTCATGCTGTAACTGTGCATGTTCATGTTGTTAATAGGAAAAAATAAATGACACAAACAACAGTTGTTCATTTTTGTTGTAGGCAACATGCTAGCCTTTAGCCTAGCATGTTGACCACCTCCCTTGCCACATTTTCGTTCTGTCCCTTGGCTGCGCCCCTCACCTGAAGCTGTTGTTGTTGTGTTCACGCAAAGATGTCTGCCTCCGTGGGTGCTTTCTTCTTCACCAAAAACCGTACCAGATTTAAATTTGGTGGCCATTCCTTTCAAAGCAACCTCTTGTGCTTTAGTGTACCGCTGTCAGCTACTGAAGTCCTGTTCTATGAATATGGCAAATATCATCTCCAACTAGTGATAAATCTTCTCCATTGCCTCAAATTGGAAAAGCAAGAGAAAAGCGACAGAGACATAAATCTAGTGGGCTGGTTGGGCAGGTGGACTGGAAGATTATATTATTGTAAGGAAAGAAAAATACCTGTGTGTATTCACTGTGATATGGCCATGTGCACATTGGAGCACTTACATGTTATTGTATACACACCAGAGACAAACACCCCCCTTTTCTCTCTTTGTCTCCTTCATAAAAGATGCACAAAGACTTTATCCTAAAAGCATATATACTTGTCAAGTCTCATTTCTACTCCACCAGGAACGCAGCAGGGTTATGTGATGATGGACGTTGGTTCGTGTGTCTGTCTGTCTGTCTGTCTGTTAACACTACTCAAAAAAAGACTAACGTTTTTGTATGTCATCAAGGCCTGAGTCTGATCACACATGTAAAGTTAGAGGCAGATGTAGGTGACACATGGTTTGGCGGCTTAATTTTCATAATATTGTAGAGGGTGCTAATGAGCCATTTTGCCCCAGATATGTGTATTTCCCTTAAAATATAAACATTTTTGAAAGTCCTGATGTGTATTTTTAAGGCATCAAAAATGCATTTCTTTCGTCCGAAGAAGAAGTACAATACCCCATGCATTACAATAGGTTCCTTGCACTGTTGGTGCTCGGACCCTAATTAAGTACATAACTGTCAGCACTGCTTTAATAAAAGATGTCTCCTATTCTTTTCAGCCATACACAAGCCTACTTTAGAGTTTGTACCCAGGAGAACAGATTTGCAGCATCTCTTCTCTTAGCTGACAGAAACCTGTCCTGTTTTTGTTTTTACTGGCTTTACCCCACAATGCCACAGCGTAGAGTTCAACGGTCACTGCATTAGCACGCAAAAGCCACAACCACCACCCAGTTGTCATCAAAAGAGATTTTACAGAAAAATTACTTCATGCTTGGTTTGGTGCTGTGCAACATTTTTGCTTATTAGTGTCACTCTAGTTATTAATTTATCCAAATAAATTGTGGAGTAAACCTAACTGCTCCTGAGTTATCTTAAGTGGCAATCTTTTTGTCACTTCAGTTCAGGGTTATACTCGGGGCAAGACACACCTTGAACTCACTCACACAGGGGTGACATACAACCACTGTCGCCCACATTCAATTTCAAGTTGCTGTGACTGCGAGAGAAAGCCAACGCAGGCATGGGGAGACATTTAGTAGCATGAAACAAGGAGAGGCAAAGTGTCAATGGGTTTTTTGGACACATCAACAGCTGAATGTCTCCTGAGAAGTACACAAGCAATTCGTTTCCTTGTTGAGAACGTCCATTGTTGGGTCAGAAACATTCAAAAGACAGATCAGCCTTGTGATAGTTTCCCTGTTGTGGAAGTTGCAAAATATTTTCTTCAGTGAAGTTAAAACTGACAGGATTTGGCAAACCGCAATGTGTGTGAATCATGCTGGGCCGCATCAGCCACGATTTGTATCACATCTGCTTCTCTGTCTGAACATGCTTCTGTGGCAAAATCATAGGAGCAAAGTTAGCTGTGAGCACGTAAATGTAAAATAATTCATGAATAGTACTTGAAATAAATAATAGAGGTGGACAATTAATTTTTAAATTGAAATTGAAATTTCAAACAAATGCAAAATACAAAGTAATTCAAGGTGTAATGAGTGTGGCTATTAAATAAAAGAGTAATGATGTAATATATGTATTATTTGATTTAATCAGATTAAAATTTGTAGGGTTATAGGCTGCCTGTTGAATGATGTATACTATGAGTTTTAGAAATTCACAGTGTATTTCTACTGACTAAGCTCAGATTCATTAATTAACAGTCATGCCGCACACATTTTATAATACCTCCCACCTCTGATTTAAACTGTTGTGTGAATGGTTTTATAAATTCATGCCTTCTTCCTTTTGCAACTGGGGTTTGGTAGCCTCCTGTGGCCGATCTGTCACATTTTCAGTCTATTAAATCAGTGAATGCTGAACTGGAGCTTGACTTCACAAGTCGAATCATAACTGTAACAATTGTATCTACTGAATAAACTGCAGTAAGATAGTTTTGCAATATCATTCATCATAATTAATTTGTAGAATAGCTTGGTGTTACTGCAATAACCTCAATGAAGAACAGAGAGAAAAAAGAAAAATTCCGTCAATCAAAAATGGAAATGATGTGACCTGCTTTGTGTGTTTTGTATGTGCAAGTCTGGCTGGAATTAAATGGTCACCTGCTGGAGTGCAAAACTCGCACTTCCTGTTTCCCACACCAGTCTTTTTGTTACACAATAGCACATATCCACATAGTAAGATACATGTTGTCCGGGGAATGCACCACGTATCGCAATAAAACAGCCGAGTGTGCAATTATCTGTATCTGGGTTCCGTTTTTTTTTCTAAAGGAGACGAATAAAACGTCAAGATACGACGAGACAGGATGTGTGAGTCCTATTAAGACCGATGTGCAACAGTCATTCACACGACTCCTAAATCCTCTGCAGCACATGCTGTAGGACATAAGGATACTGACGATGAAGATTACCTGTGCAGCCTTTGTGCTCCTCATCCAAACATTCTGTTGTTTGGCTTCAGATGGTATGATGTTCCAATTTTTTATTTTAAAATTTTGTGAGAACAAAACAACAACAAAAAACAATGTAGCTGTATCCTTTACATTGTGATGTAAGAGCTCTGCTTGCTTCATATTTTCTGTTTACTCTGTGAATTATTGTCAGTATGTTTGTCCATGCAATATGAAATCAAATAAGACACAGAAAAAGCACCCTAATGATGTGAGTACGTGAGTAAGTTTACATTATTTCTTTGTCTGCAGATTCACCATTTCAACTAACTAACAAGGCCACTGGTTTCTGTTTGGTAAAAAGAAACAACTACTGCTATGACATACGCTGGACAACCAGCGATCGACTTCTGGTTCAGCAGCTGAAGAAGTGCCTTGGAGCTCAGGGGAAAAGTGTGGGAAGTGAAATAACTCTGTACGACTGTGATGAAACCAGTGAATTCCAAAAGTGGGAATGCAAGAATGAAACGGTGCTCGCCCTCAAAGGCCAAGAGCTTTACATTGAGCTCACTGCAGATAACACAGCTGTTCTCTCCAAAACAACTGGACCCAATAACCACCTCACAATTTCAGGGACGTCCAGTGGTGCTTGTTCAAGAACATACAGAGGTACAGTACTGTATGCAATTATTTTCCCATCATTTTAAGGACAAAACTAGAATATGAAAATAAATTAGGATGTCTACAGTTTTAGATGCTTTAAAATTGGAATGTTTGTTTCAAATAATATTTCCCTATTAGTTTTATCTGGCAGAAAGGAAATACTCATGCACAGGTGTTTACCTATGACGTACAGTCATATTTATTGGAAAATCTTCAGAGACATTCTGAGCTCGAATTTAGCATCACAGATTTAAAAGAAATTTGTCCCATGTTCCTATGAAAGGTAGGTTACTGCATAACCAACCTTTGTTTTGTTCTTATCCCCTTTTAGAGCTATTTACCATTGGTGGAAATGCGTTTGGGAAGCCCTGCATGTTTCCCTTTCTGTACAAAGACCAGTGGTACTCAAACTGCACGACATTTGACTCCTCAGAGAAGCGTCTTTGGTGTGCGGTTGAGACAAAATATGAAAGTGAGCGCTGGGGGAACTGCCCAACTACTTGTAAGTAGTACCTGTGAAGTACTTAGTATGAAAACATTAAGCTATCAGGAGGCATATTTGTTTTCAAAGTACCTACAAGCATCACTTACTAAAGGCCATACCGCTGATATACTATGTAGTTTCATTGAGTAACAATGGAATATAAGGTTATAGGGTGGAGCTATTTTCATCAGCATTTCACATGTAATGTATTTTGTATTTCTGTTGAACAGCCAAAGAAGACTGGAATAAAAACCCAAGCACAGGAGCATATTACCAGCTGAACACACAGTCAGCTCTGACTTGGCCTCAAGCAGAAATCAGCTGCAAACAGCAGGGTTCCTCCCTGCTCAGCATCAGTGATCCACACGAGCAGGCTTACATTACAGGTAAGGTGACAGCAACTCTTTAGTAAAGGCACTGTAAAAAGGATTATGCATTTGTTGCTATGTAGCTGCATACAGTTACTGTATACTTATTCATTTTGCACAATGTGTCTTATTAATTTTTCTATTACTGAAAAGAACTTTGCATTAGATTTATTTTTCTATATATTACTGAAGACTCTATGTGTGTTGATAATCCTGAAGATCAACAACTGTTATAATCAGAATTTTAACTAATGACTAAAGGGAAGACTGCTTAGTTATTTATGTTCCCTATGGCCCTAACAGCACTACTGTGGAAAGGGGGCAACACGTTTTGGCTTGGACTGATTCTGGATCCAGAACATGGTTGGAAATGGAGTAATGGGAGGCCTTACCGATATCTGAAATGGGACTCTGGTAGGTTTCTATTCCACTCAGAGATGGTACTAGAAAAATGGAAATATCTTTAGATTTATTAACAGTGCTCAACCAATACTGACAAGCCAACCCGGTCTCACGGGGATTCGTGAAACTGTCACGTAAGTTTTAGTTTCGGTTTCGTGCGCACCAACACGATTTCGTCATGTTTTTTGTGCCGCTCACCACGAAATGTTTTTCGCTGTGGTAATCACATCTGAAAGTGGTTTATACCGGCGGATTCATGACGATCTAAGCTGTCCATCGGCGTATACTGCTTGTGTGATTGCGTTTGCGGCCGCCGGCCGCCGGACATTCTTGAAATTCCTATGCAAATTGGTAAGTGTACCACCGGCTTATGGTTAGGTTATGGTTAGGGTTATGGTTAGGGTTATGTTTAGGGACGATGTCATGCAAAATATAGCGTTGGATTCGCCACGGTTTTACATTAAAAATATAATATACACATTCTTTTGAAATACGTTCTGAGTGGCACGAAAAGTCCGCCGTTTAAAATACATTGGTGCGCATTTCGTGGTGAGCGGCACGAAAAACATGACGAAATCGTGTTGGTGCGCACGAAACCGAAACTAAAACTTACGTGACAGTTTCACGAATCCTCGTGAGATCGGGCTGGACAAGCACAACCACCAGGAAGGTGGCCAGTATACAACTGTTCAGCTTTGCAGAGAACTAATAAGTCAGGATGTTAAACATAACCTTCGTCATGTTTTAGGACATCCACTTCCTGATCCGGGACACAACTGTGCAGTTGCTGATCCTGCTGTGCAGTACACCTGGCAAAGTTCACCGTGTAGCAAGAAACTGGGCTACATCTGCTACAGTAAAGGAGCTGAGGAAACGCCTACACAAGGTATAGAAAAAGATCCGTTCTGTTCTACACTAGTGATGTCATATCAGAGTTCTGACTTTGAAACCTGTCTCAAAGTACTGACACTGAAATGATAACACATGAAAAATCTAAAACATCAAGAAAAGTAATGTAATAGTATACAGTTGAAGACTGAACTGCTTTTTAATTATTAATTTAAAATACCCTACAGGTCAAAAGTTTGGACACACCTCATTTAATGGTTACATAGTTACATTGTAGATTCTCACTGAAGACATCAAAACTATGAATGTTTGGGGTCACTCTCCTATTGAAAAATAAATGATGGTCCAACTGAAGGCAAGCACTCCCTAGACCATCACACCTCCTCCTCCATGCTTCACAGTGGGAACCATGATTGTAGAGACTACACAACTGATGTTTCCAACCCCATTAAGACGGCAAGAAATTGGGCTTGTAGATGTTTAATTTTTTTCATCTGTTTTGTGGACTATATGTGGATGGTAGGCACGTCTGCTGCCATGCATCTCATTTTGTATACTGTGCAACACTATTCTGGACATCCTGTGATTATGGTGTACTCCAGCTATACTACATATCTGTCACTAAGTTCATACCTTTCTTTGCTCTTCATGATCAGCTGTTGCAACAGGATTTTGTTCAGCACCCTGGATCCCCTACAATGGCCACTGCTTCCACCTTAATAATACTCAGAAGACTTGGTCTGATGCTCAGAAACAATGCCGTGATGAAGGAGGGAACCTTGTAAGCATCCGCAATGTGGAGGACCAAAGCTTCGTCATCTCTCAGCTTGGATATGGTACGTGAAGGCAACAGAAGAAAAGAACATTCCCTTGCGAACAACATAGAACTCTTCAGTCCACAAGCGTTCCTTCTCTATATGTCCTGAGCATCCCTGTTACCCCATTCTTTGTCTCACACTTGAATGAACAAAACTGAGACCTGCATAAGAAGTTAATGTGAATAAAACACATTTGCAAATGTCTGTTACACATTAGCAACATCTTCAATTACTGTAAAATAGTTTACAGAAGGATTTTTTTTTTGTCCGAAGCATCCACTGATGAGCTCTGGATAGGACTGAATGACAGGAAGAAAGAGGGTCTGTTTGACTGGATTGATCATTCTGCTGTGAGCTTCACAAGCTGGGAATATGGGAAACCAGATGTCTCTGCTGATATAAAAGATTGTGTTCTCATCAAAGGAAAGGTAAGGAGCATGATGTGGGTACAGTGTACATATGAAATAGTGCATTTTTCTACATTTGAAATATGACATTAAATTTCTACACTTCTAAAACTGTGGAATATGTCGACAGGTGATATACTTCCTCATTAACTGTATCACCGTCTACTCTCTGTAATGTTTGATTGTACTGTGTTTCAGAATGGGAACTGGGCTGACCGTGGGTGTGAGGAGAGGCATGGCTTCATTTGTATGAAGACGACCTCTTCAACAAGCACTGGAGAGAAAGTGGAGAAAGAAGAAGGCTGCAAAAGTGTGCGTTGAGTTTACATCTTCTTTTCATATTTTCTTTAGACATTTCTGTTCTTCTGTTCATATTGATGATGGCTAAAGTTCCCAGTTCGGCCACTCCAAGAACACTATCTGTTATTTTCGCCCAGAGTGTGTAAAGAGCAGTTTTCAGACTAGTGAACACCGTGGAGCACGAAGCAGCTTACAAAGACCAAAACAAATAGCTGAACTAACTGTCAAAAGTATGCTAAAGTCACTCCTTAATTTCAGGTCAGCATATTAGGGGTTTGTGGTTTTCAGCTTGTTCTACAGTTCCCCCAATAGGACAAAAACCTAATGACGCAGCTTAACATGTTTGACTTTATAATGTGGTGTAGTTTAAAGCAATGTGTATGATACTTCCGTGATCAGAGCCACTTTTCTATTTGTCGTATGTGGCAGAGATTTGAGGAGTTCTTCTAAAATGAGACCACCATGGTGAAAGTTGGTGCAATGTTTTGCTTTCAGTGCGTTCATTGTCATGCTTTGTAATATTTAGCAACCATGTCAAATCTCTGCAAGAGACTGAATATTTAGGGAAAGCCTTTTGTCATTCTGTCAGAACAGAGTAATCACAGTATGTCATTCTTCACTTTCTTGTTTACAACAATCCAGGGATGGAGGAGACATGGCTCATACTGCTACTTTATTGGAAGAGAGACCAAATCTTTTCGTGAAGCTAAGGATGACTGCAAGAATTCCAATTCTTACTTAGCTGATATTTCATCTGGGTAAAAACGCTATTATTTTTCCAAATGCTATTGGCACAATAGATTTAACATTTATAACAGAATGTGAACATCAAGTCTGCTTTTTCCCTCCTGTTAGGCTGGTTTCTCAGGAACAGCATTGATGTTCCTGACTCAATTAATTATCCAAAAAACAATAATAGGAGAAACGTAACACAATAAACATTGTTTATATCTCATTATTGACTCCATTACTCATAATTTCTATCAATATTTAGCGCAATGCTGTTCGTTATCTCTCACAAATCATTGTTCAATGAGGATAATTCACTTGTTTTTAATGACAAAATATGCATGTTAAAACTTTTTCAAAATTAGATTAGCAAGACCTCCATACAAAATACAACAGTCTCACATGACATTGATTTTTGATTATTTTTGTTACTTGTTTTACATTTTGATTTTTTTTTCTTTTTGTGTAGTTAATATACCATCTCTTCTGTTCAGGATGGGTTTGAAAATATGTGAAAAGAACCATTTGTATTTTATACACTGATCATACTTATTAAGCCAAGCAGAAGAAGTTTCGTACTGGAAAAATACTTTACATTTTTTTCTTTAAAATGGGTGAATTTAATCCACAACATAACAGGGGGTTTAAATTATGTAAGACACTAAATATCTTATGTTCCTCCTGCTAATATTTCCAGGGTGGATAATGCATTCCTTGTGAGTTTGGTCGGGAATAGACCAGAGAAATACTTTTGGCTGGGGCTCTCAAATCAGAAAAACATCACTCATTTTGTCTGGACCAACACCGACTCAGTGAGATTTACTCACTGGAATGCTGAAATGCCAGGTATGGAGAACCACTGAACTTCATCAGTAAAATGTCACAGAGGGTAGCCTCACAATTAACATTTCACCATTTCTCCTTTGGCAATGTAAGGTCACCAACGGGGCTGTGTTGCCATGAAGACCGGGATCTTTGCTGGCCTCTGGGATGTGCTGCCCTGCACCAATCAGGAGAAATATATTTGCAAGCATCAGGCAGAGGGGGCAGTTTTAACTCCAGCCCCACCCACCCTTGTTCCTCCCAAATGTGCATATGGCTGGAATCGACTGGGAGCAGGAAATAAGTGCTTTAAGGTACATCCACATCTCAAAAAGACAAATTAGTTTAAAGTATACTTTTACCTTGATCTGGGGCCTGCTGTAGGAAACAAGTTCAACTTAGAAGTCATGAGTCAAATTCATGGGAGTGCTAGGAATAGTGATGCCATAGTCCAAGCTGTACCGTGCTTAACCTAAAATCCTGCCTCATAGTAAAGGCCTCAGATTTTCCTCACTCATGCATGAACATGTGCCACCAATGAAAGTCTGAAATGGGCTTCTGTTCTACAAACGAGATCATAAGAAAAGCAGTAAAATAACCATTTAGTGTACCATATTTAGATCCATTGAAGTATGTACACATTTGTGCTGCCGACTAACACTGAAACACTTAAACTACTCCAACAGACATACACATCTATACAGCCACATGTACACATACACTGATGATGTACACTCATGACCACTGACAAAACTAGACCAGCCTGAATTTACTGAAACAGGGCGGGTGTCAAGAGGCGAACCAAACTCATCTTTTCTGGCAGGTGTGGAACAAGAGGCAGACAAGCCTCTCTCTGTCACAAGTGTCCACACTCAGCTGATTATTCAATAGTATTTTTGTAGAAGAGAACGCACACCTCACTCAAAGGGAAAAGGAAAGGATGGAGGTCTGACATCTAAGTTGAGGTGGAGGGGTAACACCTTCGCCTGTAAATGGTGCTCCAGAAGTTGTTGGCACTGACTTTACCAAACCATGCTGAATGTCTTTTGTTTGTTTGTTTGTTTGGTTTACAGATGTTTACCCAGTCAAGGGAAAGGCAGAGAACCTGGTTTGAGGCTAGAGATTACTGCAAGGCTATCGGAGGAGACCTGCTCAGCATCCACAGCAATGAAGAGCTAAATGATTTACCACACAGGTACAGTACGACCTGGCAAACTGCAAAATTTTCATGAGCATAAAGGCGGGCTTGTGTCTGGCAGAATATGGGAACAGAGTTTCCACACATAATTCCAAAAGTGTTACAAAGAAATTTTAGATTGAAATCGCTGATTTAAGTTTGTCCATTGTAGTTATACTACAGCATGGATTGGACTTAGTGCCCCTGACCCAGACACAGGCTATGTATGGAGCGATGAATCCCCAGTAAGTTCATACTTTACTCATTTGTAGATCAAAAGACGCAGCTAAATAGACAATAAAATAATGAATCCCTGTTTATTTGTTGCTTCTGTTTACAGGTCAGTTTCCAACACTGGGCAGAGGGAGAACCAAACAATAAAATGAATATTGAATCTTGTGTGGTACACAGACTTCATGAAATGAGGTGGACTGGATCTTGGGAAGATGTTCATTGCGAGTTGAACCGTGATTGGCTGTGCCAGATCCGTGCAGGTAAAATGACTAACAAACTGAATCCATTTCTTTCTAAACAAGAGAATCAAGGATTAGTGAGCAAGCCAAATTTTTTAAAGTATGGAGCTATATTTCATGTTCGGTGTTTCATTATCTTCTCTTCATACAGGAGTGACTCCAAATCCACCTCCAGCTCCTGTCACTCCAGGTAAATGCTCCATTACTCCATGCAACCACACCGAATATGTCAACTTCCCTTACAGACCAAAATTCTGTTGCATGTTTTAAAGTTGCTCCCTTTGTATTCTCATCATGTGACTGTGTTGGGTCTGCTATCTTGCTATATCTACCCCAACCATTCCTGTCAGCCCTACCCCTTTATCCCCACTTCCCACTGTTGCTGATTGCTTGCTCATGGAAAATCCAAAGGAAACTTTGAATGGTTGGGTTCTCAGTTATCTGTTTAAAATATGTACGGTCCTCACATTACAATGTTAAGTGTTATGAGATGACATACGTTGTCAATTGGTGCTGTATAAATAAAACTGAAATGATTTAAATCTGGGTTAACTCAAAAGCATTTGATAAAATCTGTCCAAGTCCACCTCTCAAATACAACCATTAAGTTAAACCTTTGTAAGATGGCGTTAGATCAAGTTATAAATGACTACACTTGAGATTCCTTTAGACAACCCTGGTCACCTGAGTCACCTAGTCAGGAATCCAGTAGTTTTTGTTGGTTAATACTAAATTAATAATTAATTTTTGAAACGTTTAATGACAATCACCAAAGTCTGTGAGATCTGACTATGAAAAATGGTGAAGCCATCTAGCCATCATTTGCACACCACTTATTCCTCATTGGGCTGACGCCAGGTGAAGACAAGGGACACCCTGGACAGGTCGTCAGTCTACCACAGGGCTACATATACAGACAAACAATCACATTCACATTCAGGGGGCAGGGGGCAAATTAAAATCAAACCCTAGACGAACACTCAGGACATATTTTCATGTTCTCATGTGTTTCCAGATTACAATCGAACCTCAGATGGGTGGATTGAATGGAAAGGGAATCAGTATTTTATTAACCATTATTCATCAGCTGTGGAAGACGCTCGTGCCGTCTGTAAACGGAAGCACGGCGACTTGGTAACTATCAACAGTGAAGCTGAAAATGTCTTTCTATGGAAACAGGTAAGCAGCAACTTGCGGACTAGACAGCTGACATCACTGAATTTAAGCTCAGAACATATTGACATTGAAGTACTGCTGATTTTGATGTAATTTTCTCTCCGTGTTGCAGATTGCTAGATTTCACTCATATGTATGGATAGGCATGACCGTAGATCTTGATAATACATTTGCGTGAGTATGAATTAAATAATGAATGAAGGGATTAATTACACAATACAAAAGGAGTGAAAGAAAATGATGAAAAATATGTAATATGTAGTTACTATAAATAGAATAATGGAACTGCACTGTATGCACTTTCATTGGAGCGTAGGTACTGTTACAAGATTCAGTCTTTATGTGAAACTACTCTTGTGTTTTAAAAGGTGGATGGACGATTCTCCAGTCATGTTTCAGAGATGGGATGAAAATCAGCCTAAATTCCGGAACAATGATGAGAATTGTGTCTTCATGTCTCCCTCTCTGGGTGAGTGGCTTAAGATTGATTCATCTTCACCAGCATACCTTCACATGAATACAATTAAAGAAAAAAATTTATCAGAATTTAAGTTTTCTAAGTTTTATATTTTGGATTTATTGACAGGGTTCTGGGGTAACAGAAATTGTGGGTTTGACTCCACGTTCATTTGTAAACGCAGCCACTCACCACCTGCCAACGCCTCGCAAGTACCTCCAACAGTCACTCCAACAGGTGGCTGTCCACAGAACTGGGAAAAATTCAAATCAAAGGTCAGAGGTCACTCTTAATCATTCTTGTTGTAGTTTGAAAGGATGAGAATATAACCGAACAAGCCGTTGATTTTTCCCCTACAGTGTTACAGAGTCATAAACAACCAGAATGAGACATGGCTTGACGCGAGGGAACAGTGCAAAAACATGAAAGGAAATTTGGCCTCAGTCGCCTCAAAAGATGTGCAAGGTTTGTTTTATCTATATGAATTGTATTCAGTGGGGTCCAAACACAGCACAAGTGAAGATATTTTGGTTTTTCATTTGTTTCAAATTTAATACAGAATGTTTAGTTGTCTTGAGATATTAAATTGTCTTTGACTTTTAGAAACCACTTCAAGTATAAATCTAAGCAAAACTGTACAATTAAATGACACAAAAAAGCTAAATTATCAGTATCTGTTGCATTTTTAGGGTTTCTGTCAGGTAAATTGTTTGAAGCACCAACTACAAACCTGTGGATTGGTTTCCATGCTCAAAATGATGCAGGCAGGTTTTACTGGACGGATGGGCGACCAAACCGATACAATAACTGGGGTTCTGAGGTAAGTGGGCCGTAATATTTCTGCATTACAACTTGAAGTTAATGGTAGGCTGTTTGTACTTATTTAACATTGTAAAGCTAACAGGTCATATTTACTATATTAGAAATTCAAGCCTCACAGCAGGAGCTCAGTGCAACGAAACCAGTCATTACTGAAATTTAAGTCTTTGATTTTATCAGTACTCCATACAATGTGTCCAGCTTTATTTTTGAAGGAAGACTCAATCCTCCTTGGCATGGAGAAGACCAGTATTGCACAGATTTATAGAGGGATGTTCTACCAGTCCTCAAATGTTTTCAGTTGCTAATCTTTTGCACTCTTGTCTCCCTTATCATCATACTCCTACCCCTGTTGAAACTATGGATTGAGATTGTGTGATTCCATTTGAGCCACACAAATTAATCTTTAACATCATCTGATTGAAGAAGACACAATATTTATGAAACTTTTTTCCCACATCCATTAAATTTCATCTTGCAGTTTTAAGAGGTTGATGTTATGTAGTGTCCTTGACACTGTCACAGAAACTCTGGTTTCCACTGATGACCCTTGGACCAAGTCTGAAATGTTTGCCCGTCTGTTTCTTCGGAGATGAAAGATGTTTCTTTGGTTGATTGTGTAGGAGGGCTGCCGAAACTGAGAAAGCAAAATCTTTCCTATTTACCCATTTACCATTCTTAGAAAATTGTCTAAGAATGGTAAGTGGTAAACTGAATGATAAACTCACTGAGGGATGTATTCAAAACCACACCAAAAATCCAAGTAAAAATTAGAAATCACAGGCCATTCCAACTTTCGTGAATTTCATCACAACAACTCCTAATGTGGCTCAGTAGTGTCTATGGCCCCCTTGTGTCTGTATGCACTCCTGACAACTACTGGGCATACACCTGATGACACAGTGGGCGGGATCCTGGAGGATCTCTTCCTAGACCTGGATCAAGGCATCAGGGAGCTCTTGGACAGTCTGTGGTGCTACTTGGGAGCGTTGGATGCATCCATACATAATATCCCAGAGATTCTCAGATGGATTCAGGTACAGAGATTGTGAGGACTAATCAATCGTGTCAATGCCCTCCTCATCCAAGAACTGACTACACACTGTGGCCACATGAGGCTGGGAATTGTCCTGTACCAGGATGAACCAGGGCCCTCTGCCCTCCGCATGGTCTGACAATGCATCTGAGGATTTCATCATGATACCTAACAGAAGTCAGGGTACTATAGTGAGCACATGGAGGTCTGTACAGCTCTCTAAAGATAAGCCACACCGGACCATCACTGACCCACCACCAAATCAGTCATGCCGTGTGATGTTGCAGAGGCACCAAAACATTCAGCAGGGCGTCTTCACACTCTTGTACATCTGGTACATGTGCTCAGTGTGAACCTGCTGTCATCTGCGAAGACAACAGGACCTACCAATTCTGATGTTCTCTAGAAAATACCAATTGAGTTGCACGGTGCTGAGTCCCACTAGAGGATGCCCTCATGCCACCCTCATTGAGTGTGTTTCTGACAGTTTGGTCAGAAACATACACGAGTAGCCCTCTGGAGGTCATTTTGTAGGGCTCTGGCAGTACTCCTCCAGATATCTGTCCTGCTCCTGGGTTGTTGCCCTTCTATGGCCCTGTCCTACTATCCTTGTGTAAAGATCAGTCTCCTGGTATCTTCACCACGCTCTTAAGACCTTTGCTAAGAGACACAGCAAACGTCAGCAGCTTCATGCAGCGGCACGTATGGACTTCCATGCTGGAGAAGCTGGACTACCTGTGCAGCCTCAATTGTCTGTTGGGACTGTGTAATGAACCAGCAGTGATAAAGGCATGAGGAAAATGCGAAACACGACAAAAATCAATCAGAAAGGATAAGCAGACAAAAATGGCCTATGGCCCAAAACCATTCCCTTTTTGAAGGGTGTCTTGCTGTTACCTCTCTTGCCCACCTGCTGTCAATTTCTTTACCCCAAAGCCGGTGCATCTGTTTTCCAATCAATTATGCTTCCTGGCTGGACAGATAAATAACTCAGAAGTTCAGATGAATTGGTGTAATACTGTGATGATAAAGTAGTCCCTTGATGTTTCTTGAGCAGTGTACTTTGTGGTCTGTGCTTTTAATGAAGTCTTTTGATTGTCCAAAAGAAGAAACATTTTTCAACTTAGAAATGATGCAACAAGTGATTTAATTTTGAATAATTTGGTATTTTAAAAAATATTTAGATTATGTCTGATATTCTGATTTCCATTGCAGAGCACTCGCCTTAATCTACCACACAGATACCGTTACTATGATGAGGTAAAATCAATCATCACTGATAATTTGATTTTATTGTACAGTTGTTAAATGAATCTGTATTGTTTTTAATCTGTTTTGTGCTTGTGTATTCAAACATTTTTGACAACAGGATTATCCATGGCAGAGATATAACAAGGTAATACTTTTATTATACACTGTATTGTAGCATGGAATCTATATGAATATTTTTAATTTATTACTTTCTTATTTCACTTTATTATTGAGTGGTGGTTTATATGTTTTTGTATTACAAGCAGGACAGGAGTTTAAAGATAATCGGTGGTTTTGTTTGTTTTTTAATTGGAAAGACACTGTCAATCCCTCCTGTCAAAGATTTACACCACTGGCCAAAAGCAACGCATTTCAGGAAATCCTGCATAACTGTATCTACAGTATCAGCAGAGTCAGATGGCTCATAGTCCCTGCAGAATAGACCTGGATTCGTCCCACTTTGATCTTTAGCTCACTTTTCTATCACTTTTCTCTGTCTCTACAGAAAGAATGTGTTATAATAACTACTAATACAGATGTTGGCATTGGGAAATGGCTAAAAAGGTCCTGCAATGACACCAATGGATACATCTGTCTGCGAAATCTTGGTAAGTCAACAGTCTTATGTATAAATGTCCTAGTTAACATACATATATATATGCTAACTAGGACTGCAGCTTATGATTAATTCATGAAAAATAGCAGCAAGACGATAGTTATAGCTAGACAAAGCTTCAAAATGTTTTGTTTGGTTTAAAGCACTAGTCCAGTATATGGACTGGCCCATTGTCTTCCTGGATGATAACGATATCTGATGTTTCTTAGTGTTTCCATTCATCTACATCTGTACTTCCTCTAATTTTACAGGTGGTTAAAATACAATTGTGCTTATTTGGCTCTTTCTAAACAGTCACTGCGTGAGGTCTAATAATAATAATAATAATAATAATAATAATAATAATACATCAAATTTATATAGCGCTTTTTAGGACACTCAAAGACGCTTTACAAGACAGACAGATAAGCAGACAGATTAAGCAAAAGCCAGTTCAAACAAATGGGTTTTTAGAAGGGTTTTGAAAGTCAAAAGTGAGTCTGAGTTCCTGATGGGTGGTGGCTCAGTGTCCTGTTGACAGCATTATCAAACTGGTTATATGTTACTGTTACATAGCAAATCAACACTGTGTTCCATATTTGTGGTTGAGATGAGGGAAAGGGGAACACAGGTCATTGTTGTAGCAAGATTATGCTAAACTGTTGCTGCTAAAGGTACAATGAAGTTACAATAATCGTAATGCATTTCAATGATTACTCAAAATGATTTATTAAAATTATTTAAGAGTAGCCACCACTACAAAAAAAAACCAAACTGGTTGACATAGTGATGATAAAACATGTACTGATTCCAATTTGACATAGATGGCTTCCTTTACTCCTCTCTCAAACTATCTGTCCTCACTGTCCAAAATGTGAACATTGTTGTTCTCAAAGAAATGTCCTTCATCCTTCAGATGCAGGTGGACTGCGGAGTCTTGTCCTGAGGAGCTACTCTCCTGTGTTGAGCCATGTACTTGTGATGCTGCTGTTTTATCTCCCCAATGTACAAATCTGTGCACTCTTTGCTGCATTGGATTGCATTTATAACATTGCTATGTTTGTGCACTGGTGTTTTATCCTTGGGCTGAACCAGTTTTGTCTCAGAGTGCTGCTGGGTCTGAAGTGCACCGAGATGTTATGTTTGAAGAAAATCCTCCCAAGTTTTTCAGATACTTCAGCTGCATATGTGTAACAATTTTATTTGTCCTGTTTTCTTTACTGTTTGTTGTGATGTTGTGTTTCCTAGATCTTTTTATAGATTTGACAACTATCCAGTTGGGGTAGCCACTGTTCCTCAATCCTTTCCTAATGTGGGAATGCTCGTTCTCCTTTCCCTCTGCACTGGTAGGGTCATTTTTAGCCCGGTGCTTTCAGGTTCTGATGACCCCCAGCTTATGTTCCAGAGTATGGTGGGAATCAAATAGCAGATATTGGTCTGTGTGTGTAGGTTTCCTGCAGACTTCAATGATAAGGCCTCCATTCTCTTCAACATGCACCTCACAGTCCAAAAAATGCAGCAGCCCATTCTTCGTATCTTCCCTAGTGAACTTGCTGTCCACTGTATTGATGTGGTCTGTCAAGACTTCTACTTCTTGGGCTTTGATTTGGACTCAGGTGTTGTCCACATATCAGAAGCAATAACTAGGAGATGTTCCTTTAAATGAGCTCAGAGCCCTGTTTTCCAGTTTCTCCATGTAGAGTTTAGCCACAGCGGTTATACCGAAGAGCCCATGGTGCGGCCATGCTTCTGTTTATAGAATCCTCGATTTCCTCGACCAACAACGTTTCGTTGTTACATTGGAACTGGTTACTGACAGGTCCTCAGCTTACAACGTACAGCGTTTTGGTGTCATGTCAGAACTGGTTAGGTGGAACTGGTTATATGGAATCAGTTGGCGAGCTGAGAGGACTTATACATTGTCATGTGGCGAGCGGAGCAGACAAATACTTTGTCACACGGCGCTATAAGACGGCTTTGTTTACATTCTCCACTTGTACACTACCTTGGATTGTGCTACATACACTAACTTGTTGCCTTTCCTTATGGCTCACACACGTAAGTCAGACACTTCTTATGGCAGAGCTTCAAAGATAAAGAAAGCCATCTCCATGGAAGTGAAATTAGATATAAAATGCTCAAGCTGTAAAAAGCAGTGCAACATATTCTGTTATCTTCTTGTGAAATGACTCATACATGCATGAAAGTCATTGGTATTCATGACTTTTCTGATGAACTTATCAGTATTGTGATGCACATAACAGCTTTGTTTATATTTTCACCGGAGTTCTGACTTACACCGAAACTCGACTTACATCGATCAGTAGGAATGGAACTCCAATGTTAGCCAAGGACCCCCTGTATCTGAAACAGGTGGTGGTTAGGCAGAGATCCAGCAAGGTGCATATCTGGTTGGAGGTGAGGTTGGTTCTGTTCCCCAGGGAGCTCTCTTGCAGGAGGCATTTTCTGACAGTCTCCAGTGTGAAAATGCAAATGAAGAGTGATGTGACATCAAATGACACCATGGTTTCATCCTGGGCCAGTTTCACTCTTTAACTTTGCTTGCAAAATCAGTGGAGTGCTGTGTGGTTTTACCGAACAGCAGTGCTAAAATTGATGGTTGGCGTTTTGCAATATTGTAGGTGACTGAGTTGATGCTGCTAATGATGGACCTGAGTGGGGCTCAATTTGATAGTCGATGCTTTAGAGATGAAGCCCACCTAAATTTCAGAGAAGCTCACAGGATTTAGTTTGCTAGTTTTATGTGGTCTTGGCAACTTTTTTTTTTTTTTTTTTTTTACAGATTTTCAGCAGGTATTCTGCATTTCTCAAACCAACAAAAGAACTGCACAATGGATGCTAGCACTCAAGCAGTAGGCCCATGATGCCTGGGGTGCTGGGTAAAGATTGCTTTCAGTTATCAAGAAGATAAAAGCTATTTAAACATTTTAAGCACATATAAAAATATGATCCTGAAAACAAAATAGACTCATAGCATACAGATGGCAGACATGTCAGCAGTTAAAGATAGTTTTCAAATTATGTTTACTTAATCTAGGTGTGATACATCTCATACAGTTCTTGTGTGAGCCGTGTACATCCAGTGGCTCTACACTATTTAAGTGAGCTAAGCAGCGATGTTTCAGCACACTCTGCTGGTATCATCTGTGAAATGACTTCAGAGTGTTACATTCAGTATATGTTCCTGTGTTGCTGATGGCCTTAAAACTACAAATTGTACTAAAGCAAGCCATGATTTGTCGCAATTCTATTGCAATCAATTATTAGCAATGATTTAAACTGCAATTTCAACATTAAATGATGTGGCACTGTGTTTCACACATGGACATATTTTTTTTCCAACTGTTTCATGACTGAATAAATGCATAATTTCCTTCTTCTCAGGGAAGTGGGACATCTTAAGTTTCTTCATAACAGGGCTCCTGACTTCAATTATATTTAATTTGTATAACTTCTGTCTCGAAACAGACTCATCTCTCCCGGACTCCACTGAAACAAGGATTTCAACCGACTACGTCAAAATATTCAATGACTCTATCAAGATTGTTACTCAACCAATGAACTGGGATGAAGCCAAGAAGTACTGCGAAAATGATGGCGCCAACCTGGCCAGTCTGCGAAACAAGTGGACGCAGTTGTATGTCTCAGTTATGGCTATGAAGATAAACTCTTCTCTGTGGATTGGACTCAATAGTAAGCAGGTACAGGGCACAAGTGTTTCATAACGCATCAACAACATAAAACAGTGAACTTGCTTGTAAGTTAAACTTCAAGCAAGATAGATTGATTGACAGATATTTTTTTGTCCCCAAAAGGAAATTTAACTTGACTCTACAAGTCCATCCACACATATGGGCACACAAAACCAACAGACTGGTGATTTTACTGAGTACACATCAGAGTAACATGTACACATGTAATTAAGTTATTGATGTAGATCCACACAAGGTACATTTTGGAAAACATTAAACAGACTGTTCAGCAGTGTTGATGGCAAGCTATGGAAGAAAATGAGAGCCAGTGAAATGATCAAACAGATTTAATTATTCACTTTACAGATCCAACACTAAATACTTCCTTGAAAAAAGTGTTGCAATCTATATTTCGAATTAATGAAACAGAATACCGTTTTAACAATCTTTGCTTTCAGACTGATGGATATTTCAGATATATTGACGGCTGGCATATGACCTTAACTGACTGGGATTATCGGGAACCGAGGATGGCGAAACCTTGCGTGCATGTGACAGAGGGTGGAAAATGGAAGACTGCCTACTGTACGGAGAAAATGAGCAGTGTTTGTATGAAGTCCACAGGTAGGACACATGCAAACTTTCATACAACAATAAATGTATTGTGTGGGTCATAGTTTCCAATGTTGGAGACGAGAAATGTCACAGGCCTATTTTTTCCTTGGTACTGAACGTACAAAAGGTAGCATAGATGCCATAAATAGATACAGGGCAACACCAAGTAATATAGCACTGGCAAGGGCAGGTGCAGCAACAGCTCACTGTGAGTTGCGGGGAAAAAAAACACACAGTCACGTAAGGACAAATATAGTGTATAATACAAATGATCAATGACCAGGAGAATGTAGTTACAATATTTACTGAAGTAAAAGTACTAATTGCACATTTTAAAACTACTCAGTTACAAGTAAAAATCCTGCACTGAAAAGGTTTCTTAAGCAAAAGCATGTAGGTGTAATCAGCAAAATGTACTGCAGGTATTCAAAGTTAATGTAATTGGTGCAGAAAAATGTCCCCTTTGCCTATTACACTTTTGCATATTATATAATTTATTGATAATACTGTGATGCTATTTTATATAGGACTGCAATTATTGATTCTTTTCATTATGGATTAACTTGCTGAATTGTTCCTATTAATTGTCTGATTTGTTGTAAATTTCATTACAAGTGCTCAAAACGTGCATGAAAATAGTTGTCAGTTTTCTGTAAAATGTACTTGGACAAGTTTGGGCAAAAGGATTTACATGTAAGCAGTGACTAAAGTCAAAAGACAAATGTAGTGAAGTAAAACTACCAGAATTCTTTCTGACATATACCTGACTAGAAATAGAAAGTGGCATGAAAGCAAAGACTGAAGTTGGTGCAGGTACCTCAGATTTCTCCTTCAGTTAGGTACTTGAGTGAATGCACTCAGTTACATCCATAGAGTGTGTGTGTTTGTGTGTGTAAATGAAAAAGTTTATTTTGAAATGCATTCATCCATCCGTTACCTACACGCCACTTAATCCTCATTAGGGTTGCAGGGTGGCTACAGGACAGGACAGGTCACCAGTCTGTCACAGGGCTACTTATAGAGACAAACAATCACACTCACACCTACAGACAATTTTGAATCTGAGCATGTTTTTGGACTGTCAGAGGAAATTGGACTACCGAGGAAAAAACATGCAAACTCCAAACAGAAAGAACGCAGGCTGGGATGCAAACTGGGGATCTTCTAGCTGCAAGGCGACAATGCTCATGTGATTGATTAATTATTTTGGTATCAATTTTGATATTGAAAATCTGGAAAAATTCTTTAATATTGGTACCGATTTCCAAATTTCTGGTATCATCTCTATGTGAAACATCCTCCCTTTCCAAGTTTTTGTTTTCATGTTAAAAAATAGGTTGCATGTTACTGTTGGTCCTATGAGTTATACTGACTGTAAGCTTTCATTATGGTGTTCTGTTTTTGGCATGAAATATTTTGCGGTTTTTCAATAACGTGAAATAAAAGCTTACCTAGATAAAAAGCAGGTTCTGTCTTAGCTGACCCTGGTGTCACCTCTCATGTTTTCATTCACAGACGTGCCACCAACAGAGTCGAGTGGTTTCCCAGGATTTTGCCCTGAAGACCCAGAGACAGAAAGATACTCAAGGGAGCGTACTAGTTGGCTGTCTTTTAAGGCCAATTGTTACCTGTTTATCACAGACAGATCAGACTGGCCAGATGCATCTGCAAGCTGTGTAAGACATGGTGAGATTCTGCAAACGATCTAATGCAAATTCTCAGTCACTCAGTTGTGTTTCGATTTGACTAAGAACCTGCTATTCTCTGTTTGTTTGCTTGTTGTGAAGGTGGAAGTCTTGCCAGCATTGAAAATCCTGCAGAGCAAGCATTCATCAAAACCACTCTGCAACAATTTAGAGATATGCATCATTCTTTCTGGATCGGCCTTTATAAAACTCACAGGGGTACAGTAACATTTTCTGCTCTTTCATGAAAAAAAGACATTGAGCTGCACTGCAGGAACATAAACAAGGAAAATAAGCTTTGTTAAACAGACCCTCTCAAACAGTTACAGGTACTTTAATTATTGTTTTACTGCTGAACAGAGAACTGAAACAGACTACATTTGGACAACAATAAATTTAGGAAAAAATATTGCTACACTAACCAGTATGTTTACCAGAATATTTTATATCAAATGTGGACCAAAGTGCTGTGAGATGTGAAAGCCATCACTCATAATGACAACCCCGAGAGGAATTAACACCGAGCTCCACAAGTTTTAGTACACTGTAACTGGTTCTGATTATCTGCAGCAGCCTTTCCAGCAGCAGCACACGGCTGTGTTCAACAGAAAAGCTGTCATAGACATGGCTGTGAAGATAGCAGAGCATTAAGCAGATGCAGAATGATATATTCCCCTCAGTTTGGAGAAGAGTTGCATTCAGCAGAGATGTATCTACAAATACTAATGTTGTTCAGTGTGTGATGTTTAGTAAATGTGTACTAACACATCTTCCCACAACATCTTGATGAAGAAAGAATATGTCAGTGCTGTGTTTTCAGTTCACACGCACGCGCGCGCACACACACACACACACACACACACACACACACACACACACACACACACACACACACACACACACACACACACACACACATATATATATATAGATAAAAACCACAGTGTGGAGAAAGCTGAAAAATACTTTTTACTTGTTTCTAGGCCAGTGGAAGTGGTTGGATAAAACACCCACTGACTACACTAACTGGTTTGATGATGACTACCCATTTGGCCAATATGGACAAGTTAGAACTTTTGATGGTTCTTGGTCAGCCAGCAGAATGTCACGCTGTGGATATATCTGTAAAACACTCAAAGGTGAGAAATGTTGTCAGAACAGGAAAGTGTAACACTTACTTTGCTGTAACTCACAAATGAATCAAAAACACAATTATAAATTGCAACACTGTGATGATGCAGAAACAGAAAACCTTTTGAAAGTTTGATTTCATGTTTTCCTTTCCAGTAAAAAAGCAAGCATCCCCAACAGCTGGTAAGTTACATCCCTTCATCGTTTTCACATTTGGTTACTAAGGTTAATTCAGTTCTTCTCCCTCATCATCTGTGTTGCATTTGTACAGAAAGTCTTTCGAAGACTGATCCTCAAACCCAAAGCCACACCGTTTTGGAAGTCTTCCTGGGTATTACTGTGCTTGCCATAGGAGCAGTCGTTATCTTCCTTCTCTTCAAGAAGTATGGCGTTCGCCTGTCCCTCCCTCAAAAGTTAACTACGTTTGACAACCCTCTGTTCTTCAACAACGAGCAGTCACGGGCTGGTGTTGTGGACACCAATCAACTGGTAGCAAACGTAGAGGATTAGATCTCTGGGCCTGTTTTTAGTGTTTAATGTAAACACAGGCAGAATTTACTGAGATTGCTTTGAAGAGAGAGAACTTTCAATCCAGTTGTTAATAATCAGTGTCCATGAAAAAAACATTAAAGCTTTAGGAGATTTTATCTGACATGCAAGTGATCTTTGATGTGTTGATTTCTGAACCACTAAGGATTTACAGAATGAGAAGTACAAGCAATCATTTTAATTCATAGCTGATTTTACTCTGAATCACTGTATCGCCTATAGGTCAGTGCTGTGAAATGTGTATTTGCTACATATTGCTTTTTGTGTTAATGAAAGATTGGAAGTATAATTTTAAACACGACAAGCAATGTAATATGATGCTGAGATAAGTTAACTATTTACTAGTCTAGCATAGCATGTACCTGTCTAGAAAGTCTTCTAAAACATATCAATCAGATGGGAATTTTGTGACAAAATATAAATACTAGTGCTGTCAAACGATTAAAATGTTTAAATCAGATTAATCATAGTGTTGCTGTCGATTAATCGTGATAAATATAATTCATTTGTAATCACCTTTCATTTTTCATGCACAAACAGACTGAAGAAAGAAGAGAATATACTTAACACTTAAGGTGTTGATGAAACACCTTCAAAGGTTCATGTTAGAGTCCCAGATGAACACATGCTTCACGGTGATGCAGAACTTTAAGCTGGAAGCGCTTCGATTAAAAGAGAACTCCTTCCTCCTGTTTTTTTTTTTTATTCAAATTTCCGAGACTATCCTCATTGAAAAAAACGACCACATAGGTCGTCTGTACACGCCCGTATTACGACCGAGTGTTATGTTTTGAAGTTAAGCGACCTCTAGCGGTTGAGTAAATATCGACACTCCGGTGTCTCAGCTGAAATGTCACCATGAACAAACTTTGACCTAACACTAACCCTAACCCTAACCATAACCCTAAACCCGTCTTGCGAAAGTGAGGGAAAAGCCGTTTCGTGAATGAAATCCCGTAATGCCTTCCTATCCCCCGTAGCGGCGCTAACGTAAATACGCTCTCATGGGTCGTATTCTGGGGCACGTTACATACGACCTGTGTGGTCGTATGAGTTTCAGGGCTTGTTGAAATTTCCCACCGAGGGGCCAATGTGCTTATTAGTAGGGCCAGACGGATATGGATTTTTTGAGGCTGATGCCGATTCCAGTATTTGGCAGAAAAAATTCCAATAACTGATTAATTGGCTGATTAATTTTAGAAACACATAAGGGATAAAATAACTTCATTTTTGGTCCCTTTACAATTACAGTAACAAAGATATGAATGACTGTTTTACAATATTTTGTCCTTTAGTATTTGTTTAACTTTACATCAAACACGAATTTTCAAAGAAAAAAACGTGCAACAAAGCATTAAACCTCTGGGAAATTGTGTAAATTTAAAAAGGACTGAATGTATAAACGAGTTATGAAATACATCTTGTCTACACTGCTCAAAAAAATTAAAGGAACACTTTTTAATCTAAGTATTGCATCAAATCAGTGAAACATGTGGGATACTGATCTGGTCAAGTAAGTAACTGAGGGGCTTTTTAGTCAGTTTCAGCCGCTTTGGTGCTCATAAAATTAACAACAGATGCATTAGAGGGGCAACAATGAGACATTCCGCAAAACAGGAATGAGTTTACAGGTGAAGGCCATTGACATTTTTTTCCTTCCTAATATTGTCTGACTGTTTTTCACTAGTTTTGCATTTGGCTAAGGTAAGTGTCACTTCTGGTAGCATGAGGCGACACCTGGACCCTACAGAGGTTCCACAGACAGTCCAACTCCTCCAGGATGGCACATCAATGCGTGCCATTGCCAGAAGGTTTGCTGTGTCTCCCAGCACATTCTCAAGTGCATGGAGGAGATTCCAGGAGACAGGCAGTTAGTCTGGGAGAGCTTGACAGGGCTGTCGAAGGTCCTCAACCGATCAGCAGGACAGGTATCTGCTCCTTTGTGCAAGGAGGAACAGGATGAGCACTGCAATAACTCTACAAAATGACCTCCAGCAGACCACTGGTGTGAATGTCTCTGATCAAACAATCAGAAAGAGATGTAATGAGAGTGGTCTGAGGACCCAGCGTCCTCTAGTGCCCGCTGTGCTCGCTGACTGGCATCGTGGAGCTCGGCTGGCATTTGCCATAGAACACAGGAATTTGCAAGTCCACCACTGGTGCCCTGTGCTTTTCACAGATGAGAGCAGGTTCACCCTGAGCGCATGTGACAGGCATGAAACGGTCTGGAGAAGCCGTGGAGAACGTTATGCTGCCTGTAACATTGTTCAGCATGACCGGTTTGGTGGTGGGTCAGTGATGGTGTGGGGAGGCATATCCATGGAGGGACGCACAGACCTCTACAGGCTGGACAATGGCACTCTGACTGCCTTTGGGTATCAGGATGAAATCCTTTGACCCATTGTCAGACCCTACATTGTTGCAGTGGTCCTGGATTCCTTCTGGTGCACGACAATGCCCAGTCTTATGTGGTAAGAGAACTCATGCAGTTCCTGGAGGATAAAGGAACTGATACCATTAGCTGGCCCCCATGCTCACCTGACCTGAATCCAATAGAACACCTTTGGAACATTATGTTTTGTTCCATCCGACACTATCAGGTTGCTCCTCAGACTTTCCAGGAGGTCAGTGACGCCCTTGTCCAGTTCTGGGAGGAGATACCCCAGGACACCATCTGTCGTCTCATTCAGAGCTTGTCCCGACATCGTCAGTCATGCATACAAGCACATGGAGGCCATACAAACTACTGAATACCATTTTGAGTTGCTGCTAAGGAATTTCAGCAAGATGGACTAGCCTGCCACATCAGTTTTTCATTTTGATTTTGGGGTGTCTTGAATTTAGCCCTCCTGGAGGGTTGATAATTTTCATTTTATATCAAACAATGTGGCACTTTTCATTCCTAACACATTATCCAGTCCATATCAATGCTAATATCCAGTTTGTTTTTCCCCGTATTGAAATATGATGTATTTTCAAAGTGTTCCTTTAATTTTTTTGAGCAGTGTATATGTGTGTGTGTGTGTGTGTGTGTGTGTGTGTGTGTGTGTGTGTGTGTGTGTGTATATGTACTTGTTTCTGCTATTCCGGTGGGGACTTTGACCTGACTATTTGCTATAAAGGTGGGGACTTGTCTTACGGTGGGGACCTAAAATGAGGTCCCCACGGGTGGCAACACCGTTTTCTTGGCCATATTGTTGTTAATAAAAAATGTAAAAGTGCAAAAACGTTTGTTTAGGGTTAGGCATTGATTTGGTGATGGTTAAGGTTAGGGTTAGGGTAAGGGTTAGGAGTTCGATATGAATGGGAGTCAATGGTAAGTCCCCACCGGTATAGAAAAACAAACATGTGTGTGTGCGTGTGTGTGTGTGTATGTAAGCAACACAATGAGTGAACTTACTGGCAAAACATTGCCATGAAGTCATGACACATATGAACCAAAATAAAAACCAGAGACGCCTTTCTCAGATGTAAAACATGTCATCTTTGATGGAGTTGCATTTTAAATATATAATGGTCACAAATAGTCCTGGACCGGCCGAAGATGGACAGGCCAGAGGGTCCGTTCCAGAGGACGACCCGAAGGCCGGACTGGCCGAAGATGGACAGGCCGGAGGGTCCGTTCCGGAGGATGACCCGAAGGCTGGACAGGCCAAAACCGGACAGGTTGCGGAATCCGCTCCGGAGGACGGCCCGGGAACTGGACAGGCTGAGGCCGGACTGGCCAGGGGGACCATTTCGGCGGAGAGACTGGACAGGCCGGAGGGTCCGCTCCGGAGGGCGGCCCGAAGGCTGGGCAGGCTGGAGGGCCCACTCCGGAGGAAGATCCGTGGGAGTGAGGGATTCGGAGGCCGGTCTAGGGCCTGAATACGCTGGAGTGACCGCTCCGGAGGATGGCCCGGGGGCTGGACGGACAGGAGGGACCGCTCCGGAGGACGGCCCGGGGGCTGGACAGACAGGAGGGACCGCTCCGGAGGACGGCCGGGGAACTGGACAGATAGGAGGGACCGCTCCGGAGGATGGCCCGGGAACTGGACAGACAGGAGGGACTGCTCTGGAGGGCGGCCCGGGAACTGGACAGACATGAGGGACCGCTCCGGAGGGCGGCCGGGGAACTGGACAGATAGGAGGGACTGCTCCGGAGGATGGCCCGGGAACAGGACAGACAGGAGGGACCGCTCTGGAGGGCGGCCCAGGGGCCGGACAGCAAATCAATGGCCAGGCCGACAAAGGTCCTCAGGAGGCCGGACTGGGAACCGAACTGAGGACCGGCGGAAGCGGGATCTCTCTGGGGGCTGGGCCGGAGGATGGACAGGGAGCCAGCGGAGGCGGGACCCCTCCGGGGGCCGGGCCTGAGGCCGGACTGTCAGCCGCCGCCGGCGGGACCCCTCTGGGGGCCAGGCTGGAGGCCGGACAGGGAGCCGGTGGAGGCGGGACCCCTCCGGGGGCTGGGCCTGAGGCCGGACTGGAGGCGGGGCGTCGACCTTCTCAGGGACTGGAGGCGGGGCGTCGACCACCTCAGGGACTGGAGGCGGGGCCTCGACAACCTCAACCGGAGGGTCTGAGGTGGTCTGGACCAGATCTGGAGGTGAGGAAGTGCCCGACCCCTCCGGAGCTGGAGCCGGGGGGCCACGGTGCCTCTTGCAAAACTTCAGTGGTGTGAACAGTAATAAGTGAGAGCGCTGCTGACGTGTTCAAATAAAATGCCACTGAACACATTTTACATTTTAATGAATTTCAACACCAGAATGCATATTTGTCAAAATTAACTTCTGAATGCTGTACAAAACAAAGATAATGAAAACAAATCTTGAGAGGAACACAGTCAGTTCTGTCCTGGTAAATTAAAGCAATCACACATTAAGTCAAGGTCTACCAAACAGTGCAACAGGTTCTCTGGTTCTCCTTACATTTACCTAACAAGGCATTTATGAAGTATATACAAATGCATAGAGATTGCATTCAAGCAAGATAATTTACCACAAGAAGATGCATAGAGTATCCAGCATATAGCACAGTTCAGTGTCACCAAAAGGTTATTCATGCTTCCAGACAGAACAAATTTACATCAGTAAATATGCTTGAACACCATTTTTAAAAGTAGGAAGCTGAGCATGACTTCCATTTAGAATCATGTAGAAAAATAGTTTGACTTTCAGTACCAATGTTTAAAATAAGTTGTTGGTTTTTGAGGATGCCTGACTGAAATACATACGGGAAGATGTGACACTGAAGAGGAAGTCAGTGATATGATTATACAAAACATCCCATTGCGCCACTGTGTAGAACCTAAAATCATAAAATGCAAAAGTCATCATTGTAATAATTGTATTTTCTCCCCTTGTGTCCACATTGTGAGTTCATTTTGTCATTATGTTGGGATGACAGAGATAACCTGGTTAGGGCTACAACTAAAAAAGATTTTTTCTTATCGATTCATCTGCTGATTAATTTCTTGATTAGTCAATTAGTTGCTTGGTGAATAAAATGTCAAAGATGCATAATGTAATTTCCCAGAGGTCAAGGGGGCATCTTAATATTTATTATGGTCCACAGTTTAACACCCAAAGGTAAAGTGATAAATCCTCACATCACAGAAGGTGAAACAAAGCAATGTTTGGCATTTTAGCTGCGATTATTCTGTTCTTAATTAGGTAGTCAATCCAGTATTTCAACTCAGTTCAGGATTAGTGTTTCTTGTGAAATGTCTCAAACAATTATCCCTTTTCCACAATGAAACATTTTTTTTCTTATTGCACAGGACCAATTTTATATGTTGGGGACTGTTTTGTCTGTTTTGCCACTTTGTATTAGTGTAAACTGAATATCTTAGAATTTTGGACAGATAGTCAGAAATTAGCCACTGACTACGGTGACATCAGAGGATGTAATATTGGCCTATTGTCAGCTGTTAAAAGAGATTTTTCACTACTATCAGACATTTTATTGACAAATGATAGTTAAAAATGACAGTTTAACTGATAATGCAAATAATTCTAAATGTAGCCTTACTTTAGAACAGAACTGATGCAATTTCATCTTTAACATTTTTTGTGCAACAACACACAAAAGAGCCATCAGAATAAGAAACAGGACGGACAAAAATGTATCCTACAAGTGCTTAAATTTATTTTGGTGACGATTAAGAAAGAAGAAAAGGGTGTGTGCATGTGGATCGAAGGTAAAAATCCTAAAAAAAAATGGCAAACGATATGAGGGGAAACATGACACACTGCCCCACTCATTAGTGCATTATAAAGTGAGCAGCATAAAACCATGCACCAATCCCATGTAGAAAGAACAGTCACTGGTGGATGTAAGAATCTCTTTGCCACTGTCGGGCATCTCTGTCTCGTCCTCGATCCCTATCCCTATCTCTGTCCCTGTCCTTGTGTCTTTCTCTGTCTCTTTCCCTGTCTCTGTCTCTATCTCTGTCTCTGTCTCTGTCTCTGTCTCTGTCTCTGTCTCTGCCGTGGTAGTGGTGGTAGCTGTGGTGATTGTGTACAGGATAGTGATCGGTGTGTTGTGTCCGTGGTGGCACATGCTGGTGATGCCTGTGCTGCCGGTTTCGCTCATTGTGCTCCTGCTCGTAGTCTTCCCCAACGTGTGGCTGGCTGCTCCCACGATGATGTTGATGGTGGTGGTGGTGGTGATGGTGGTGGTTGCTGTTGTGATGGTGGTGGTTATGGGCTCGGTGGTTATAGTAAGTCTCCTCCTCGTCCTCCTCCACCACATCTGCCAACTCGTCCTCCCTCTCCTCAGGCAGGTGCCTTCGGGGGAGCCTCTGACTATAATCCCTGCTTGACTGTATATCCACACCGCCGGGTGTTTGGCTGTGCTGGGTGTGGCTGTGGTGCTCCATCCGGCGGTGGTGGTGGTGATGGTGGTGGTGGTGGGTGTGCTGGGGTCTCTTTGGTTCGGCCCTCAGGAGTCGCTCCTCCTCCTCTCTTTGGCCCTCCTCAGCCCTGTGCTCCTGAGCTGGGGCTGAAGGGGGCTCCTGATCTAGGTGGTTCTCACGGGAGCCCTTCCTCTTGGGGGCAGCTGACTTCTTGTTTTTCTGTTCATCCTGGGACAAAACAGAAAGAACATAATGGTATACTACTGGTCTTGCCACTCTTCGCACATGCATCACATCTTTAAACTTCAGCCACAGAGAGTTTATTGAGAATTATATTTGCTTATATGCTATAAAAGACAGAAACTGCAAAGGTAACAGGTAATGGGAAGGCTCAGAAAGCTGAATTAACTTCTTGTGTCTAGTGATATGGTCAAAACTGTTGATTTCAATAAGCTGATGAATAGTTTTTTCAAGATAAAGGTGATGAGGTAATGCAAGTCTAAAAGGTCCCATATAATGAAAATCTATTTTTTTGTGTGTTTTGTTCTTATAAACATGTGATAAAGATGTTTCCTTCTGTCATTCCTCATACCCCCACAAGAAGATAGATACTAGTTCACTTGGTGTCTTTACTTTCTGGAGCTGCGTCTGATAACTCTAAAATGTCTCTGCCATGAGAGCAAAGCACACCAAATGTTCTGCTGTTGGCTACAGAGGTGAACACACAACTCGTCTTACACTCCCAGCATCTGAGAACCAAGGTTCTACTGGATTTCTACATTTGTTGCTCTGGATTCTTAAAGTAAAACAGCTCACACTAAAATCTGAACTATACTTTTCCATCCTGGGTGTCAGCAAGTCGGCATGGTTGTTACTCGAATATATTTATATTCTGCACATGTTTTAAAGATTAAAACCAACAAATGCCCAGAACACCCTTCTCGCACTGGACAGGGAAGCATAAACATAACATTACACTTTGGTTGTGGTTGTTGACTCTGTAATGCATAAATCAAGCTCAGTGATCAACGCTTCTCTAATCACTATAATAATGCATTTAAAGATTGTGTGTGTGACATTAATATGCTTGTCTTGGTGTCTCGGTCCTGCCCTGGTTCCCTGTCTGCCTTCCTTTTCCCCCTCGTGTCTTCTCTCTCCCTCCTTTTCTCCTCACCTCCCTCTTCTTCATCTTCTTTCCCCTGCTCTCTTTCTCCCATCTCCTGCCGTGTCTCTCAGCTCCGTCCCCTCTGTGCTGCACCTCTGGCTGTGCTGGTGATCAAGACTTGTTGACACCAGCTGCAGTGGGTGCACAGCTTGGTCAGATAAACAACCAGTGACAGATAAAGCCTGACTTGCCCCGTCAGTTCATTGCTGCTGCTGACTCCTGCTCAGCCACCCTGCCTTGGTTCTGGTCTGCTTCTCCCCTCACTCGGACTCACATTTGTAAGTCGAGTTGTCTTTTGTTTAATAAACTCTTGTTTTGAACACCAGTCTGCTTCCTGTGGTTCCTGCATTTTGGGTTCAATCTTCCCCATTCCCTGACATTCAGACTCCTCTCCAGTCTTGCCAGTCTGGTTTACAAATACACAACCAAATTGAAGAAACTGCTAAACAATGCTGTTTAAAACCTGTAATGACACAGTTTCTTTCTATTCTGAGTGAAGTGTTATCTACACGCACTGTCACATGTAACATCTAAAAGCTAAGAAATGACTGAAAGAGCACAGTCCTCCACCAAAACCAATGTCGTATCTCGTAGTTTTAAAGAATGTGATCCGAATATAGCTTTTCGTGACCATACGAGGAGCAGTTTCTGATAGAGAACAGAATTCATGGCTCCATCAATTATAACAAGTTGTCCAAGCAAATCAGCCCCAGACCATCACACAATCACCACCATGTTCCACTGTTGGTATCATGTTCTTCCTGTGGAATGCAGTGTTAGCTTAAGCCTTATGTGATGGTCCCATGTCTCCAAAAAGTTCCACTTTTGACTTATCAGTCCACAGGATGGTATCCAAAAAGTCTTGGGGCTCATCTCGATATACTTTAGCAAATGCTTGACAAACCTTCTGATCAGCAGTGGTTTGTGCCTTGTAACTATCCCATGATGCCATTTTCTCCCGGTGTTTTCGTTATTGTGCAATCATGTAGATGGACCATAACTGAAGTCAGTAACGTCTGCAGATCTTTTGATGCTAGTCTGGGTTCTTTTGTGACCTGCTGGATTAGATATTGACCTACTCTTAGAGAATTGTTGGTAGGCCGGCCATTCGTGGAAAGGTTCACCACTGTTCCATGTTTTCTCCATTTTTGAAAAATGTCTCTCACTGTGGTTCTCTGGAGTCCCACAGTCTTAGCAATGGCTTTATAACCCTCAAGACTGACAAATGTCAATGACTTTGTTTCACATTTATTCTTGAATCTCTCTTAGATCGTAGAATCATGTGCAACTTTTTGAGACCCTTTAGCTCCTTTATAGTTCCCAACAGATTCTGTTTCGTCAGATTTAGGTTCATCAAGCCCGACAGTAATCAAATGTGAGTGTGGCTGGTGAGGTTGAACCCAACTGCCAAATGAATCTGGTCATTTGGTAGATTGGTAGCTCAGGAGGCAATTACTTTTTCACATCGGGGAAGATGGTCTAAACAGCATTTTTCCTTTACAAATGAAATCATGGTTTAAAAACTGCATCATGTATTTTTTGGGTTATTTTTGTTATGTATTAAAATTTGTTTGATCTGAAACATTTAAGTGTGGCAAATACACAAAAAATAGAAGATAACTGTAGTGGGGGAAATACTTTTTCTCAGCACTGTATGTCTAGTGTCTGATTTTATCTGCGTTTAAATTGTCTTTGGGGTTTAATTTAGTTAAAAATATTTTGACATTTTGTAACACTGTTTTGGTTCTTATACACCAAATTGTGTTTTGTCTGTCTTTGATGATTTATTTTGCTCTCTCGGGAATGTAACTGTAATGTAGATTTTGAAGGTTGGCTGTATAAATCAAGATTACCATTTTTTTATTTTCCTGGTTTTCAATTTGCTGTATTATTTTAGAATATTTACACATGTAGCAAGTGTGTTCTGCCCCACTATAATCTATACAGAAAAGGTTGTCTATATTTCTACATACACTACCATTCAAAAGTTTGTGATTACTTAGAAATGTTCTTACTTTTAAAAGAAGTTTTTTTTTTCAATGAAGATAGCATTAAATGAATCAGAAATACAGTCTTGACATTGTTAATGTGGTAAATGACTATTGTAGCTGGAAACTGCTGATTTTTAGTGGAATATCTATATAGGGGTACAGAGGAACATTTCCAGCAACCATCACTCCTCTGTTCTAATGCTACATTGTGTTAGCTCATGGTGTTGAAAGGCTAATTGATGACTAGAAAACCCTTGTGCAATTATGTTTGCACATGAATAAAAGCGTGAGTTTTCATGGAAAACATGAAATTGTCTGGGTGACCACAAACTTTTGAACAGTAGTGTATATCTATATTATATATAGTTATCTCCTTTGTACTGTGGGCAAAATACACACACAGCATTTCTAGCTCACTCCTAAACAACCCACAGCTGAAACTCATCTCTACTAGAAGGGTGACAAAGTGAAAATGGAACAACAGCGGGTTTCGAATGCATTTCACTCACCAGAGATAGGCCTATCTCATTTCTGCAACTTTCCAGTGTAGTAGAATGAGAAGACATGAAATGAAATTGTTAGATGAATTAATGGAAAGAAATATGGATGCAACACATTGTGAATATCATTCCTGCTGAGCTGACAAATTACATTTCAAGCAGGTGGCCTACATTCAGCCGTTTGTCTTTCTATCCACATGATATGAATGGGTTGTGATGAGATGAAATGGGTACATTACATCCTATAATTTGTTTTTTTTTTTCTTCTTTTTTTCTCGTTTGTGCTTTATCTACCGGTATTGCTGAAGGATTGGCAGGCAGTGTGTTCTCGGCCAGATGGGCCACCAGTGCGTTGGCTGGCTCCATCTCTGGAGGATGAGTGGCTCTCCAGTAGGACTCCAGGTAATCAGCAATGTGCTCACAGGCGTCTGTCAGCTGGTTCTCATCTAAGATCACATCAAACATTTCCTACAGAAAATTGAGAGAAAGGGTACGAATAAGTAAACGATCAATAGTCGTGAAGATTGAAAGACTATAGGACCCATTGAAAGCAATTAGGTAAAGTCTGTCACATTTCCATTCACTGTGGGCTCATTTCCATTGTGATACGAAGTCCTGCGCCTCTGTGGAAACAGAGCCACCATGGCTGGAAGTAGAGAGAACTCAAAATGTCCACTCTATGGAAGTTGAATCTCTCTGAAAACCTATTTGACAAAAATCTTAAAAATGGAATAAATATGTAGTCATAGTGTCTACAGATGCTACTGATACTGGAAAAATTGTAGCTCTACACGCACTACCGTTCACAAGTTTGGGGTCACCCAGGCATCTTCGTGTTTTTCATGAAAACTCACGCTTTTATTCGTGTACCAACATAAATGCACAAGAGTTTTGTAATCAATTAGCCTTTCAACACCATTAGCTAACACAATGTAGCATTAGAACACAGGAGTGATGGTTGCTGGAAATGTTCCTCTATACCCCTATGTAGATATTCCATTAAAAATCAGCTGTTTCCAGTTACAATAGTCATTTAACACATTAACAATGTCTACACTGTATTTCTGATCCATTTAGTGTTATCTTTAATGAAAAAAAATTTTCTTTCAAAAATAAGGACATTTCTAAGTGACCCCAAAGCTGTGACCTGTAGTGTATGATGGAAACGTTACAACTTACATTTTAAATTTGTTTCCATATTTTTCACCTCTATGCTATGGATAAACACAACCTGTAGTTTAATCCACTTCAGCCTAGAGATCTTGTGACTGCTGGCTGAAAAACTAATGATGTCACAGCAAATAATTGTATTTTTACAGAATTGGTTTAGTGGAAACTGATTAAGAGATTTTCTATGTAAGACACATTGCATAAAGTGATATTGATGAAATATCATAATTTCAACGTAAGGTTTGGATAGTTTTTCCAAAGAAACCACGAGCTACACATGAGTAAGTAGGACTGTTGGAAAGGTCAAACGCATTTTCTCTACTTTTACATGTAATTTGTTGTCATGTCACACTACAGTTGTTTTTTAGCAGCAATGTAAACACTCCCAGTTTGCAGAAACAGCCAGTTCCCCAACAACTACTTTGACAATGACCTCAGTAATTGAAAAGTCAGGTATAGCCAGTTAAATTACTTGAAATAAAAGACAATAAGTTCTAATACTAACAGTGCAAGATTACAATCTATTCATTCCTACTTTAAAGATAAATTATAGTATACTGCATAGTAACTGACATTGCAGAAACTTCTCACATTTGCCACTAGATGGCACTCACCGGTGGACATTGGGCTAGCTTGTCTGCAGCCACAAGCTGAACGTTGAGATGTTTGGTCTGAGACTTCCCTCGTGTCTTGATCAGTCTCGTCAACACCTACACAACATTAGTGAAAAGAGGGAATAGAAGAAAAGAAGCAGAGAAAGAGAGAAATAAACTGTTCTAGTAGCAGTTTCACGGGAGCTTGAGCACAGTACTATTAATGATAGCTCAGAGCTCAGTTTTAGAAAAATGTATTTTATGTGGCTGCACTGTCCTCTCTGATGAAGCTTACTTTCGGTGAGGAGATCTTTACATATACCAGGATTGGAGCCAGGGAGGTCTTGGACACCTGCATGGGGTGGTTGACTGTGTCTGCATCTAAAACCACCAGCTGCAAGCTGCGTGCGAGCTCAAAGATTCGCTCCACCTCCCCCTGGATCTGGGCTACAAAAGTACACAGCAAAAGCAAGACTTTAATACCTACCTTCCTGGAAATTCAATGACTGTGCATATATAATTTTCTTAGAAACACTGAAAATGCCACATCAAAGAAGGTTTTTCTAAAATTAAATTTACAGTTTTTCTACATCTTAAATAAATGACCTTTGTACCTTTTGTTAGTTTTTCTGGAGCTTTCAAGCACATTCATAGCCTGTACAAGGAATGCCCAAGAAATGCTAACAAACGGTCAACAAATAAGTACAAAATGGAAAATACACAGACCTGTCATTGACTCTTTGGATGAATGGAAAATCTCTCAAATGAATGTAACTGTGACAAGACTATGTGTAAAAGAAAAAAGAAAAAGGAAAAAAAATGTGCCTACAAAATGAAACTAATAAAGTGATGCATTTTTATTTCCTTGTTTAACTAATCATTAAGGTGACTCTAGATTTGTTTCACTCATGAGAGGAGTAATTTGAAGATCAGCCACTAAAGGAAGAGCAGGACAGTGAGGCTCTTCCTGTCCTGTAATGACCTATAGTACTCACAAATAACAGAAAATATCATATCTGTCAACTAACAAATAATCATCTAAGTTCAGTTTCATTTTCAGCAACTGCAAAGGACACGAGTCAATGGCTGTGTGTATTTATACATAAAGAGTTCAGGAACAATGGAATGTGAGGGAATGGAAGGACGGTGATGCATTCAAAAACACAGGGACTACCAGTGCTTTCAGTCATACATACCGGCAGCATCTGGGGTGAGAGCAATGAGAAAGACAAGAGTAGAGAAAACCAAGTAAATCTCATCCCATTTGTTTCCAGTTCTTTCCTCTTCTAAATGATGGGAAGATTTAAGCTATGCTACTGTGCACTGCTACTGGGACAGAAATGGCAATTTTCCAGTAAATATTTATTGAAACTCATTAACCATTCACCACTTCACCAAGTTATGCATGTTTAAGATAGCAACTTCTCTATGTCCAGACCTTGAAGCAGTAGTTTTGGGCAATACACTTATTTTTCTTGCAGAGAATTACGTAAAGATAACAGCAAGGTCATATCTGTACCCTGAATATGCAGCTATTGATTAATTTCACCAAGCAAAAAGGGTGTAAACTGAACAAAGACATTGGGTGTTAAATAGTTATCTAGTGGCACTGCTCAGCAGATTTTTGGTCATTCTTAGGGTTAGACTGATGTTGGCTGGTCTGTTAGTCAATCAGCTCACCGCTTAGTTTCAGAGTGAAATATTGCAATAGTTATTATATTAGCTGCTAAGAAATTTCATGCAGACATTCATTGCAGAGGGTTAAGTTTACTGAACTTGGTGACTTTGCCTCAAATACCACCATGAGGTATGGATTTCTGGTTATCAGTTAAATATCTGGATACCTCTTGAAGCGATCGGAGTAAACCTTTGTTCGCATAATCATGTCCTCCACAGGCTAGTAATCCTTAAAATTCTTACTCCAAGTTATTATCATCATTACTATCTTAGTTTTTCCAATACTTTGGATGCGTTACTGACAAAAAATAACAAATTTTCATGAGCCTCAGCTACAACTTGTATTTCGTACCAATGAGCAAATGTTAGTAAGCTGGTTTGCTCAAGCAAGATGAACTTTGCAGATATTCATCTATTCCACCATTTTCTTCCCCCAGTCCAGGGTTGGGTTGTGATGGCACTGAGGGCAGACTGAGCAAATCTGCCCAGTTGGTCCTCTCCTGAGCAATACTTTCCAGCTCGTCTTGGGGTATTCCAATGTATTCTCAGGCCAGATGAGATACTGTATATAATCCCTCCAGTGAGTTCTGGATTTACCCAAAGGAACCAAAGAAAGGCTCCCAGAAGACATCTAAATCAGATGCCCAAACTGCTTCAACTGCTCCCTTTAACATGAAGGAGAAGTGTCCCTACTGCAAGCTCCTTATCTCTAAAGCTGACCCCCAATAATCATACTGCAATCTCAGCATTTTGATCACTGTCTTGAGATCATGACAGAAGGTGAGAGTTGTAACGTAGATTGACTGGTAAATCCAGAGGCTCAGCTCCCCCTTCTATGACAGTCGGGAACAATGCTTGCATTCTTGCTGACATTGCACCAACCCATTTGCCCATCTTCATTTTCCCAACACACGAACAAAATCCCAAGATATTTAAACTCTTTCACTTGGGACAGCAGCTCACTCCCAACCTAGAGGGAACAATCCACTGGTTTCTGGCTATGGAAAAATGGCCTTAGACTTGGAGGTGCCGGCTCTTATCCTAGTCACTTCACACTTGGCTACAAATCGGCCGATTTCATGCTCAAGGTCATGACTTATGTTATCCAGAAAAGGCAATGTTTGAGTATGAGTTTTTGAAACAGGACATCCCGGCTGCACCTTGGGATCATGGCCATGAATATTATATTTATGTACCATAGTAAACAAGATCATTTAAACATTAGCATGTTAGCTTAGTCCTGTGAGTATGTTAGAGGGATTATAACAGAATTTAGCACAAAATATTGTGAAGTGTCTGAGTACAGCATCACAGAGTTGCTGTCATGGGTGCTTGAACACCCTGTTTCCACTCTTTAAGCTAAGCTAAAGTAGGCTAACAGGCTACTGGCTGCATTTAAACACACTCATCTGACTCTTTACGCTTATACACGACTTCTGAAATGTCAAGCCTTTTCTCATTCTTTGTCTTTACAGCAGTGTATAAGGATCTCACACAGTAGTATCCTGTTGAATAAGAGCTAATCTATGTCACATTTACACAAGCAAACCTTGTGAGCCTAAACTGCAGTGTTCTAATGAGATAAAGAAAAGTTAATTTCAGACCTGGGTCAGATAGTATCACTTGTTTGTTTAACCTAATTAGATTTCTAAGTGGGTAAGGTTTGCCATAGGGGATAACACAATGAGTGCCAGAGAGATAAAGCAATTAAAGTAAAAAACTTTCAACATCGATTTGTTGTTCTGTTCTGTGACTAGCACTATTCGTGAGTTGTCCCAATGCAGTAAACTTTAACCATCTTCCAAACAGATAAAAGATGTGCCAAAGATTTTTTTTTCTTCTGTGTAATGATAAAACGCGTACCTAAATTGGAGCGGGTGTTGGACCGGTCCATTAAGGCCTTTTTGCCAGGGTTGTTGAGAATGGAGCGTTTAGCCAGAGAGATGTCTGCTGTGACTCGTGTGATAGTTATCCTGGAGAAGAGACAAAATCAATTTTGAGAAAAGTTATTAAACAGCTATTTATACACAGTCATAATTTTCATTATGCTTCAAAAGTGTGACCATTAAAATTTAAATCAGAACTTACCTGCCTTCAAATCGATGCTTTAAAAAGTCAAATAGTGCTTTTTGCATCATATCTGTAACCTGAAATATAATATAATAATTTTAACAAATCTTCCCCACTATTCAAATTAAACAAATAATATCAAACTTTGAAATTTGACATTAACAGCATCTTAGACCCTTTATAGGAAAAGAGACTCACCTCTAAGCCCTTCAGTGATGGTCCCATTAGAACCACAGGACGCATTGTTGGCACTACATCATACATAGCTATCTGCTCCCCCTGCGGCCACAGACAAATATAATAATCATGTGGTTTTATGTGGAAAATTTTCATATTTGACTGTACATGTGTGTTTACAAGGCAGGCAGCATGTCAATGTTACTTAAGATGAACGGATTTTGCATTTATAAACCTCAGTTTATTCTACATAGTCATCAGATTGATCATCTTTCTTTTTTGCTCCCACAGCAAAGTGATTTTTGCTTAATTAACAGTTTTTTATAACTATATATATAAAATCAAGATGTGAAGCAGGTTCACAACATCAGTGTCGGTTTAATGGCTTGTGTTCAACACATTCAGATCAAAATTGGAAACCAACTGGGAAATCCACTAGCCCAACATCTGTCCAAAATACATATGGATTTTTCTCAAATGCTTTTCGAAAAACGAAACTCAACTAAATTGACTAGAGGGTTTATTATCACATGCAATTCCAAAGCCTGCAGTGCAACAGTGAACAGGCTCAGCTAGTACATTGAAAATCTTTTGTGTTTCTGAGGAGGGCTGTTCTTCATAAAGAGGTTTAAACACTTACCGGTTTCTTTTTCACTTGCTGATTAGCTGTTGATATAGAGGACGAGCAACAACTGATGTTAATTCATCGGTCATCACAAATCAGAACAACAAACTCAACACAATTCATATACTGACCTTGTGATGGAGGAGTGTATTTCTTTGAGTTCAGATCTTGAGCTGCTTGAGATGCTGCTTTGCTGAAGTAGGAGAAAAGTTCAGAATTAGCTCATGTCTCATCTCTCCCACTAATAAACAGGGATTTCATTACACTCTAAATTTCAGTGCTTCAGGCGAGATAAAAATAGATCACCATGTGTCTAAGCAAAAAAAAGATTTTGTGCTTGGAGGCTTTATACAGTATGTACTTATATAAGCCACAGCTATATAGAGCTCAGAGGGTAAATCCCTTGAAGTGATTCAACACACACAGTTGCCACCAAAGTCAAATTTCCCAGATACTCTCGATGTGATGCTGTCAAACTAAGTGGGTCAAGTTAAAATCTGACAGTGTGTAGGGGATCGTCTGCCTGCCAGGCTGATTAGAGGAAAACATCCAATTGACTGAGCAAAAGAAAAACATTCCCACAGCAGTCATGAATTTTACAGGTTTCACCTCTCTGAATGCTAATTTTATACAAGACATACAATACACAGAAACCAACAACTGTATGAAGTTCTGTATTTAAAACAAAACACTCAAAAGTGAAATATTCCTCTGTTGTGTTTGGGATCACTTAAAAATGTCCTTATTTGCGAAAGAAAAGCAGTTTTTTCAATGAAGATAACATTAAATGAATCAGAGAAATACAGTTCAGACATTGTTAATGTGGTAAATGACTATTCTAGCTGTAAATGACTGATTTTTAATGGAATATCTCCATAGGGGTACAGAGGAACATTTCCAGCAACCACCACTCCTGTGTTCTAATGCTACATTGTGTTAGCTAATGGTGTTGAAAGGCTAATTGATGACAAGAAAACTCTTGTGCATTTATGTTGGCACACAAATAAAAGTGTGAATTTTCATGGAAAACATGAAGATGCCTGAGTGATACTAGGTGGGACACTGTTCTGTTAATTGCTTCTGCATCCCTCTTCCCCCCTCCCCCAAAAAACAGTTGCTTTGTGTGCTGCACATGCTATAAAAAACAAATTTGTAGTTTGTGATGTTTAGCTATAGACATAAAACTGACAACACTTGGACCTCATTGAATGGGAAAGGTTATGGTTAGAGACCAGTTGTTAGGATCTTCTCTGGCCCCTGCCCTTCTTCCCCCTTTCCTCCTCTTTTTCCTCCTTTCTTGTTTCCTGATCTGTTTCGGTTTTGTCCTGCCTTTTTGGTTCCCTGTCTGTCACCTCTCCCTCATGTCTCTCTCTCTCCCTGCCACTCGCCCTCCTCCTCTACTTGCACTCTGCCTGCTGATTACCCCAATGACTGTCAGCTGCAGTAATTCTTAAACTCAGCTCACCTGTCCACAAGCTCTCCTCACTATTTAAACCCCGCTCAGCCACTCAGTCTCTGTTGGATCATAGAAGCTGTTTCCCCACCAAGTCTGCCACCTCTGGACTGCTACATGGACTCTTCTGCTCCCCCACCCTCCTGGATTTCCCCCCTCTTGGACTCTGTTGCTCTCCTGTCTGTTCTTGGGTTTTCCCCAGCCTGTTTCCCTCTTGGTTGTCAGTTCCCCATAGCACAAGTACCCCTCCTTAACTCTGTTTAGTTAATCCAGTTTAGTATTTCTGCTCCCTCTAGTTCAGTGCTTAGTTTATGTATTGGTTTAGCTATTGGATTTAATAGAAGTCTTTCATTTATTCTCTTGGCTGCCAGTTATCTGTGTCTGTGCTTGGGTTCTCTTCAGATTTGTTTGGTCTAAACGGCATGAAAACATGGTTCCATCCAGTCTTGTAACAACGGTTCAGCTGGTGGTGGTTTAATGGTGTGGGGGATATTTTCTTGGCACACTTTAGGCCCCTTTGTACCAATTTAGCATGGTTGAAATGCCACAGCCTACCTGAGTATTATTGCTAACCATGTTCATCTCTTTATGACTACAGTGTACCCATCTTGTGATGGCTACTTCCAGCAGGATAATGCACCATGTCACAAAGTTCAAATCCTCTCAAACTGGTTTCTTGAACATGGCAATGAGTTCACTGTACTCCAGTGGCCTCCACAGTCACCAGATCTCAATCCAATAGAGCGTCTTTGGGATGTGGTGGAATGGGAGATTGGCATCTTTGATGTGCAGCCGACAAATCTGCATCAACTATCCTATCCTGTCAATATGGACCAAAGTCTCTGAGAATGTTTCCAACACCTTGTTGAAAGGGTCCCACGAAGAATTAAGGCAGTTCTGAATGCAAAAATGGATTCAAACTTTTACAGTGCCTAATAAAATGGCCAGTGAGTGTGTTTGTGTACAGTGCATGTCTTACATATTTTGGCTTACTTTTTTGTGCTCATGCAAAATCCCACAGTGCATTGCATGGAATTTTGAATGGATGGTCTCTTTAAATGACATGATGGGCATTAAAGTTTCACTGAGAAATAATGATACTGATGTGGCATGACCACAGATTTCAGTTTTGTTTTTTTGTTTTTTTTAACTTATCTTCTGCTGAACATCAGCATAGAATCACTTCACATTCAAAACTGAAATTTTAGCATTTATAGAAAAAAAAAACTGTTGCCAATATTTGGATTTAACCTGTAAAACAGTCAGTGTTGGATAAAGAGAAGAGGTTGTGCTAGCTGTATGTTTCTTATGTTATGTCAATTATAAAAGAAGACCAAGGAAAGATATGTTGACTTCATTTGGGTCAGTTATAGCTTATTTTTGCCACAGTTAAAATAATAAAAAAATAAATAAATTCCAGGCTTGACTCTTTGTAACTTATATCACCTGTTTGGTCATTAATCTCTAGATGGGTTTACATTTACTTCTGGTCACTTGAAAAATAAACTTCTGATTTCAAAGAGCAGCATGATGTACATACTTGGCTAAGGCCTTGGCAGCTTTCCTCGCCTGGACTTCTCTTCTGATGAGGATGGTTTCCAGATTGACTGGACTAGGGATGAAGCCCACCACACCATCTTCCTTCACAGGCCGGCCGATCCACCAGTCATTGTTAAATTTCTGGTCATTGAAAAGCAGGAATGCAAACAGATTGAAAATGTATGACTTGATTCACTGATGTGGCTCACATTTTAAATGTGATAATGACTCAATTCAGCAACTGTATTGTGCTGTGCATCCACCTACACATAAACTACCATTCAGAAGTTTGGGGTCACTTAAAAATGTCCTTATTTTTGAAAGAAAAGTTTTTTTTTTCAATGAAGATAACATTAAATGAATCGGAAATCCAGTCTAGACATTAATGTGGTAAATGACTATTCTAGCTGGAAGTGGCTGATTTTAATGGAATATCCACATAGGGATACAGAGGCCAGCAACCATCACTCCTGTTTTAATGCTACATTGTGTTAGCTAATGGTGCTGAAAGGCTAACTGATGATTAGAAAACCCTTGTGTAGTTTTGTTAGCACATGAATAAAAGTGTGAGTTTTGATGGAAAACATGAAATTGCCTGGGTTACCCAAAACTTTTAAATGGTAGTGTAGATCTAAATTTTAATGAACCACTGTCAGGCATCGTCAGCTAAGCAGGACTTTGTTTAGAAACTTGAAATATGGGGGGAGGGGAGTAGACTGGTAGCATGTGTAAAATGAGGGGGAAAAAAAGACCTTTTGGTGATTTTGAATCTCTTTGTAGTCATATTTCATTTTAGTTGTGCCATCCCAAGCTGCCCCTCAAGTTAAACCTCTGCAGGCATCTTGTAATAACTCCACCTACGTGTACATTTCCATGATGTGTGTGTTTGTTTCAAACCTCTTTAACATGTAAAAAGTCCCTGGCCTCGAAGGTGACGGCCTGACCCGGAACAGGGACGCTGTCGTCGTCTGCTGGCGTGTAAGAGAAGTTGCAACGTACAGCGAATGCCACAGGTTTGTACTGGGGACACAAGACAGGTGTTCAATTAATGTTTAAATCTTGTGATACCAGCATAAGACGCAGTGCAGATCACAGCTCTCATGCTGCAAATGTCAAGGAGCGTAACATCCAATAATACGCAATAAGTTTGTTCAAAAGGGAAATTTCCCTTTAACATATGACACTGTTACTGTGCAACACCAAATAAATAGGAACACGTCTTAGAAAAGCACCCAAAATATATATTAAAAAACATTTGGATAAATACCAAAAAGCATAGCTATATGTCTGTATTTTTTCTAAGCATACATGTGTGTGTTGCATGTATTGTTTGTGGATCTTCTGCATTACTCATTTATTTAAACAGTTTTCTGATGACAGGCTATCGAGCTGGATCAACTATCAGGGTGGGTAAAACTTAGGATGAATGCAGTCAGAAGAGAGGAAGATTCTTCGACTCCAGATTAAGCTGTTCTTAGAATCCCTATTAGGGTAAGACCCTCTAAACTATAGAAGCTAACTTGGCTGGACCACGAGTCTTGTTCCAGGACTCGGCAGAGTCCGGGAACAATAGCATATGTTCTGTTCTACTGTTGTCATTACATTTGCCTGTACTTTTGCTGTTCCTTTGTTAATCAAGTTGTGTACTTGAACCGGGTACTGTGTCAGCAGCACTGCAGAGCTTTATTGCTACTATGTACACATGCAGTCTAATTCGGGGTAATATGAAGACTTTGACAGATGTTGCATCACAGCAAATCTAAACTACGGTACATGAGCTGTAGATGTGTTTCAGGCAGTGTAATATTTCAAGATGGTAAAATTTGCAGCATGCATCGAAATGTGCATCACCCTTTTTCACAGACAAGTCACAGTAGAAGAAGTGTAAATAATGAAATTAATGATTGCTGAATTGCATTTAGCTGCTTCAGTTTCACCGTCATGGATTGCCAGGACAACAGAGCCACCGTTAATGGCATTAGAAACACCTTCTCTTTTCCCACTGTAACAAATAAACATGTCTGCTGTGGAAACATGTCCTCTTTGCTGAGCTTCGGCCGCTGTATGCTTCGTCCTGATTGAATGCCTGTTTGTGCTGTAATCCTATCAGAGTCAAATGTCAGCGGCATGCCGATCAAGCTGCTAATTACTCCACTTTGGAAAGATGAGGCTGTGGGAGAGGCTGCAGGGTCAGCAGGGGACGGGCCCGGTATGTTTGCCGTCTTAATTATGGAGCTCCAGTGGGAGCACATTAAATCTGTGGGGAGGGATTTAATTCAATATTCAACAGGAGGTGTATCAGCAGGGGCTGCTTAAAACAGAGGCAAAGAGAGTCAATGTTCAATATCAAGTGATATTTTTTTTCATATATTTGTGGAATGACCTTCATTATCATTGTGGAAAAAAACAGATAGGCTATTACACCTTTCATATGTGTCTAAGCCACAATTAACTGTGAGGCTACATCCTGACATAATTTAACAGGTTGCAATAGTTCAACTTAATTTAGTTTCAAATTGCTTATACATTTTGAGAGAATTGGCACTTTTTCAAAAAGGTACTTCACACTTTTAATCGTACTTCACATGGCAACTGCTTACGGTGGCTTTTGGAGACAAAACATAAAAGCCACAAACAAAGAAAGTAAAGCAAACAAATTAACTTTCATTTTAAAACATGAAACACTCTGCACTACCAGAAAGCTGCAGTTGAAGAAATATTCTAAGCAGGTTTATTTACTGTTTATTGTATGGCTTATCTTTTTTTTTTAAAAAAAAAGAAAAAGAAATCTTGCTCATACAAAAAACAGGTTTTTTTTTGGGATTTGCTGGGTTTTAATGTATATTTTAGAGTCACAACTTTAATGTTCAGTTAATTTTGATGTAGATATTTTTATTTAAATTTTAGTCTACTTAATCTCCATTATTGATGGGTTATTACCACAGGGTTGTAGAATTTAAGGGGAAAGTTGTATTTTTTATGATTTTTCTAGGGTTTTAATCCCCACTATTTAAATCAGTCAGGTAAATTCACACAATACCAATGATATTATTCTGCTTAAAAACACTTCGGCTCAGTGGTTGTTGCTTTAAATTTGCTGTATAAATTTAGAAATTGAATTTCTTTTAAAATGCAAGTGGAAGGAGGAGTGAGAGTCTGTAACCTGTATGTTATTCCAGTGTTGGAGTGTTGACCAGATACTTACTGATACTGGATTATTTACAGTGTTATCATATGTAGCAGAATTACGTTTTCATTCAAATCCGTTATTCCATTTTTGAGTGATGTTACGCATGGACAGGAAGACAGATTAACAGACAAACGTACGCCGATCGTCACGTACGTTTGTCTGCATTACCGCATTACATGACTCATTCTCATCTGGTTACAGTGCTAGTCAGGTCGTAGTCTCGCCTGGTCACTTCCATTGTGTTTTACTGGACTTGTAGGAAGATTTCTCAATTAGCAAATCCCTGAATGTATTACATAATTTGCTTGTATTTCCATTCATGCGTACGTTTTTTTTTTTAATCTTAAAGCTGCTCATGTTCATTACTCCGCCAAGGAATGTGGCGGAGTAATGATGTTGTCGGTGATCCAGATTATAGTCTGGATCCATGGATCTGTTAAAGATTTCTGTATCATTGCCAGACAGCGGAACAGTGTCACTGTAACCGTGACTACAAGTGAAAACTACATCCGCTGTCTGCTGACGATCACGATTGCGATCCTACTACAAATCAACCGCTGTGGACTTATTGGGACTTATCGATAGGAAATGATACAAAGAACAATTGATTAAATTGTGGGGGTGTTTCCGAGTCTCATCAGTCCTGTGGATAACGTACACATGCACAACACACGCCTGTGCTCAGTGCAAGATCATTTGGTTTGTGGGTACATCTAACCAACCTACACACAAAAATTCTGCAGGACATAATGAGTGAAAATAATTCTACATGGATGACACATGAGTGTTCTCATAAATCATTATTGCTGCGTGAGCAAAAAGCTTTATTGCACTTTAAATTGGCCAGAGTTGCTTCATTAGACTCCAGTTTCTTTCAGTGAATTAATATTCTATTACTATACTGCTAGAAAGCACTCAGCTGAAGAAGGTGTCAGCATGTATTTGAACTGAATCAGCAATAATCAATATCCTTCATTATTATCCTTCTCCAGAAACTACACACATGAAGGGACGACAAGGATGAAGACTGCAGTGACTCATTTTAATGGCAGAATATTGTTCAGCTAATCCAATCTCCTGATGTCTGTGTTTCCTGTCTGTGATGTAATCATGTCCTTGAGAGCAGGATCTTTGTAAAACCAGCCTGCGAGGAGTCGGGTGATATCGTGATGCAACCATGTGAAAGTACCTTAGCCTTCTCAAGCTGCACCTGGGCGTTTCTCTCTTCAACAAAGTCACTGTCCTGACGCTCTCCCTGCAGGAGACAGAAGGAACAACAGTCAGTTTCAGCAGTTCCCTGCATCGTTCATAAAGAGGTGCGCGTGATAAGCTGTGGAAAAATTTCAGAGCAGTAAACTTTAGATTCAAAGACATTGCCACATATTTTGCCAAAAGGTCCAGACTGATTCCTTCAGGCTCAGGTTGGGACCACACATCAGTGAAATGAGAATGTTTTTTTAAGTACTCAGTAAGTTACAGATTTAAAAAAAAAAAAAAAAAACAGGACAAAGGAGAAAAATCATGTCAAAGAACCTTTTTGATTTCTGTGGTGTTTGACAAATGTTTTTAAACTGCACCACCATTCAAAGGTTTGGGGTCGCACAGGCAGCTTCATGTTTTCCATGAATAAAAAAAGTAAAACATATAAAAATATATATATATATAAAACATAAAATTAATAGGAACAACACACTTATATTTAAATTCTGATCCCAAAACACAATTAATAAATAAAAAACCCAATTCAATTCAATTCAATTCAATTTTATTTATATAGCGTCAATTGCAGTCAACTCGTCTCAAGACGCTTTACAGAACCCAAATGCCTGACCCCCAGAGCAAGCCCAAAGGCGACAGTGGCAAGGAAAAACACCCTTTTAACAGGGAAGAAACCTCGAGCAGAACCCAGCTCTACCCACCGACCTTAAGCGACAAATATGTCTAAAGAGTACTCTGACAATTTAGTGTTGCATTTCCATTAGTGCAACACTAAATTGTAGTGTTTAGTAAATGTGAATTGTACAAATCAGAGTAACACAGACTGAAATATAGTTCCTAGGATGTTTAATGCTTTCAAAACCCTGTGTTCTACTTCTCCTTCAGCCCCTGTCGGCCTGATAAACACCCACATCTTTCACACTCAACTCCTCCAGTTTGTAACAGAAGCTTTATTTTAAAAATCTGTACTCTCCACATCAAAGCCAGGACAGCTCAAGGAATCATTTTTTCAGACTTCAGAAAGACAAAGACCAATAAGACATTATACAAATGCTTTTGCAGACAGAGTGTTAAAAACAAAATTTAAAGTGCTTCTCTAGACTCAAAGATAAAGACTTTTTTTTTTAATGAAGCCCAAAATTTTGAAGCCCAAATGTCCTACAGTTCTGCTATGACCCTTATACATATAGTGTCTGCTCATCCTGAGCAGAATGGAGATGACAAGAGAAACTGAGAAGAGAATAAAACATGCTAGGCCAATGAAACAAATGCAGCATGGCTCATAAACAGTACACAGCAGCTGAAGACACATTCAGCATGGTGAAATATTTGTGGAGCAGTGTGAAAAATGAAAGTGTAAAGAGGCTGTAAAAATGTAAGCAGCTGAACCTCTATAGTTGTGAAACCTCCATTTGTCGTCCACTTTTGGTAACGCCTGTGGACACAAAACTGTTACACATATTGATTGATTCTTTCTTTCTTTCTTTCTCTTCCAAATAAATACCGTAATCAAAAGAATGAAATTAGTTTTTAATGTTTTCATGATTGATGACATTTAAACTGTGACATAATGCACAAAAAATGAATCTACTGTCAGAACAAAGCTCCCAGAAACTGCTTGAGGTTCAGAAGCTTTACTAAATGCAGCACAGTGAGTAGACCTCGCAGTTAAACAGTTCCATAAAATGTCTTATAAGTCCAGCAAGATTCCAAGATAACACTTTTAGAGGTCCACAGCTGATCAGATCCAATATTTAGCATTTATCCAACTATCAGTGTAGTTGAGTATTTAATTAGATTCCCAGTAAAATAATTTCATTTAAAAATGTAGTGCATTGTCTGGGCTGCGATTAGTTACATGTCCCGAGTAACAGCCAATCAGCAATGAAGGTTATAGGGTGTAAAGTTCTCTTTTAATGAAACAGGTAAAAGTACATAAACAAAGGCATTTCAACCATGTTATGACACAAAGATTAGAGGTCGACCGATGTGGGATTTTTAAAGGCCGATGCCGATTTTTGAAAAAAAATTCAGCCGATGGCCGATATCTAAGGCCGATTTTGGAAGCCGATATTCAAGGCCGATATACCTATATATATATATATATATATATATCAGTATATGTACAAAGCATTGATTATGAAAGACAATTGCGAATTTGCGACACTAAAAGAAGAAACATGTGTATGCTAAAAATTAAACTCTACCATTGCAGTAGTAGAACTCTTAACATTTATTTAACTTTAAATTGCACACAGAAAAATACAATATCAAAACGTAACCTGAGTGACATTTTGTAAACAAATCAAACTGTAAAACTGTAAATTGAAAAGTGGCTTCAGTGCAAATTGCTCAGTATCAAAGATTAATGTTATCACACAATAAAACTTTAAATTGCACACAAAAAATACAATATCAAAACGTAACCTGAGTGAGATTTTGTAAACAAATCAAACTGTAAAACTGTAAATTGAAAAGTGGCTTCAGTGCAAATTGCTCAGTATCAATGATTAATGTTATCACACAATAAAATGAACACTTCTAAAATATAAATAAAAATGTAGTGCAGTTTGGCATTAGAAATAAATAAACACAAATATACACATTACACAAAATAAAACACAAAATAAAATACCAGAGTTAAAAATAAAATGGACATTAACCTTCAGTCTTTGGATCAACTGTCCTCAGTGCCTTAACAAATCCTTTGTTCATATTTATGCAACATGGAAAAAGTGAAGCATCACACAAATATAAAGAATAAATATGTAAACAGTTGCAAAGTTGAAACATTTATGAAAAAACAAACTTATTTGCAGTGTGCTACTTACACTACAAAGATTTTAAAGAACTGTGCATGTAAACAGTGTTTTGTTGGATCTGACACTTTCCTTAATACTCCCATTTTAGAAGAGGAAGATTGCCTGCAGGAAAAAAAAAAAGGTTAATGTAAGTACCATTGGACAATTGTGTAAGAAATTAATGAGGAATAGACATTAAATTACTGTTTAATTTGTAAAGGCTGTCAATAATCCAGAAGTTTTCCATCTTATTTTTATAACAAATACCTTTTTTCACCAGTTGTTTTTGTAATAAAAACTTTAAAATACTGTTTGTTTTCCTGTATTATTATTACTACATTAAAAGTATAATAATTATATTGCAATACAGTGTTTTTTTTTGTTTTTTTTGTTTTTTTACTCCATTCATTACATAAAATATGAGTAATCTTGCACAACATGAGTGTTTTGTTATCCCACACAGCTTTTGATGAACAACTATATTCAATTACAGGATCAAACCAACACTAACTCATGTGTGGTGCTGCTGATATAAAAGTTATCTCTAGCATAACTAGACTTCTATTACTTAATTACGTAGCTCTTAGGCTTCGCTATTGGCTAATAATTCCCTTTACGTTTCCATCACTGTACTAAATTAAAGTTGAAAACTGATGACACCGCTAAAGGTGCGACTGCAGAGATAGCTTAAGCCGACTGTGCAATTGTTATTATGTCAGGAGGTCGTATGTAACTTAACCAAACTTTAGCGGACATGTTTTTAGTCCTGGAGCCAAGATTAATCCTGGAGCCAAGACGCAACAAGTGGATCTGTCATTGCCTACTGCACATATTCTCAATAATGCTTTTGCAATACGCATTAGTGCTCTTTGTATGTCTGTGGCATGAACCAAATCGTTAGTCTTTTTGTTGTTGAAGCCTCACTATGTAGCTAAGTTATTTGCTAACTATGCTAACATGGAGGATTGTTGCATGTTTGAGCCTGACGCTGGAAGTTAAACAGCTAACCTACGGTTTAATACCCACTCAGTAAAGATTTTTAAAGGCTACATCAACACTGTGTATTCGTTAAAACAAAGAAACAAATCTTTTACCTTTTCGGGAGCCTGATAGATTGCACTCGGCGTGTCCCATCTCCCAACTCCACGCTGCTCTGAACCCGGGGTCCTCCAGCTAAAGGACCCCATCAGTAAGCGGTGGCCTTAAGGGTGCCTGATCAAAAATCAGCTTTTTATTTATTCCATCGGCCGATGGCCGATGTTGAAAAAAATTCATCCATCGGCCCAAAACATCGGCCGGCCGATACATCGGACGACCTCTAACAAAGATGTATTTTGTTGCTAAAAATGTACATCAGTGGTATCCTTCTTTACTAATAATCAGCATCAGCTCTGAAAAAACCCCCACATCAGTCGACCCCTAAACACTAAAATGTTAGGATTTTGCCGCGTCTCATGGATATGTGTTCCCATTTACTGTTCCATTTTCCAGAAAGCTCATGCCTTTACATTGTCAGGAAGTGTTGCAGCAGTCCCCCCCTGGGACGCTCAGGTTTATGTGCCATGTGTCCCTGAGATTAAATTGTCCCTTCAAAGACATGGTAATTAATGCCCTCTGTGTCATCGCCAGGAGGTGGCACAGCCCCCCACGTCAATCTGGCACTCAAGATACACACTTGCCTCCCAAAGTCACAAATCAGCTCTGTGGTTGTAGACAGTCTGCTCACTTTGGTGCATTTTAGCATCACAGTGATTGGTGTCTTTGCTGTTTCAAAATAAAACAATCGATTCTGAAATTGCTTTAACACGGTGGTTTTGGTATTCTATGCATATGAGTGAGAGAAACTTTAGAAAATAGCTTCAGTGTTTCCATGCTATATCTTATGTTTGCTGACATTTCACAATTTTAGCCCCACTTAATAGTGCCTTTGTAGCATTATATTCATTCAACACATCCTTCTGTAGGCTGCACAGTGGACTAGTGGTTAGCACTTTGCCTTGCAGCAAGAAGATCCCTGGTTCAAATCCCGGCCTGGGCCTGGGATCTTTCTGCATCGAGTTTGCATGTTCTCCCTGTGCATGCGTGGGTTTTCTCCGGGCACTCCGGCTTCTTCCACACTCCAAAAATATGCTGAGGTTAATTGGTAACTCTAAACTGCCCATAGGTGTGATTGTTCATCTGTATATGTAGCCCTGTGACAGACTGGTGACCTGTCCAGGGTGTCCCCTGCCTTCGCCCGAGTCAACTGAGATAGACTCCAGCACCCCCCGCAGTGACAAGGATAAAGCGGTGTATAGAGAATGGATGGATGGACATCCTTCTGTCTAAAGCATCTTAGATTTGCTGCTACATGCACTACCTCTCTCCCTGCCACTCGCCCTCCTGCTCTACCTGCACTCTGCCTGCTGGAAAGTGATCAGATTACCAGAAAGAATCATGCCAAAGTTTTTCTCCGCCCAGAGGTCCTCACAACACTATAAAAAGGCAGACAACGCCCTGCCCGCGCTCTTCCGCCTTTGTCCCTCTCTGGGATGCTCCGTGCCGGAACCAGTGTGGAAAAACAGCAAGAGGCACCATGACGGTTTAGGCTGTTAGTGAAGCACTGGAGAGTTCACTGCACTTTCCTGTAGCAAGCTGAGCCAGAGGTTACGCTGGTGGTGCAAAACTACAGAGGATTTCCGTGGGTTTTTCTTGTTCGATCTGCTCTGATGAATTATTTTATGGTCCTATATTGTCTGTGGAGGACACACACACACAGCTGGAAGATCATACGTATTTTTGCTGTGATGACACATCGCACACTTTTTTCAAAATTAACTGTGCCGTGCTCAAACATAACGATTTAAGGTAATAGAACTGCTAAAATTGGTGTAATATGCCTGAAACCTGTCACAACACAGTAAGGCAGAGTCTGAACATGTCTGTACGTGTTCTCTGTAAAACATGACCCAATGTCCTTTGTAGGGGGTGATCTAGTGGCAAAATATGATAACCTGATGTTAAGCTCTGACCAATAGATTTAGAAAAGTATACTGGTGTCAAAACTGTCACTCCAATAAAACTCCCTACAAGCGTGGAAAAAATGGCCAACTCTCACAGCATAAAATATGATGCACAGCTCAGTATCTTCAGTAATTCTAGTGCTGTTATCACTGCCTGAGGATCTTGAAGAAGCTTTTTGGATATTTGAACATGGTCAAGTCATAAACTCCGGCCCATGATTTGAGACTTAATTTTCACTTCATCACACTCTCTGCATTAGCAGCATTAAAAAAATAAACTATATAAAGCAATATTAAATGCAGACAAAACAATCCATACAACCAAAATATATGCAAAAGTGGACCAGAATGTCAGCATATATATATACAATGAAGAATGAAACTTGATCTCTCAAGGCTTCGCAACTACAAGGAACCAAATGTAATTTAATGAGCCATTCATACTTTGAACACTGTCCACCCTAATCTGTGCTGCCTACCAATGACACACAGCTTTATTCACTGGAAAAATGTTGCCACTGAACATAAACCAGACAGCAGTTAGATTTTCCAACAAAGCATGATGCTGCACATGGCTGCAGTCACTGTCCTCCAAAATCTAATCTATATGCTACCGTTCAAAAGTTTGGGGTCACCCAGGCAATTTGATGTTTTCCATGAAAACTCACACTTTTGTTCATGTGCTCACATAATTACACAAGGATTTTCTAATCAACAATTAGCCTTTCATTTCCCTGATGAGGACTCTGTTCTGTTCACTACAAAGCATAAGAACACACTAAGTGAATATGAAAGTCAGTCACTGTGTTCACTGTTCAAACCTCATGCTAGAGAGCAATTTCCCTCTGGCTCCCCTTTACCCGTCACCTGCTCCTACTCGCTGTTATTCCAAGTGAGTGCACACTGCGTTGCCTGACACTAGTGGGACACTGACGATGACGGATTACGCAGCGTGTCGTTACTACAGGCCAATTGTTGTGTGATGGACCTCTCTTCAGCTTCAAAATACTCTGCTTTAATGACTTGAAATCTGAAATTAGGAGGGAATTCTGAGGGAGGGCTGAGAAAAAGGAGCATTGGGTAAATGAGGGGCAATGAGAGGAAACGTACTAGGAATGATTGAAGTGGCACAAAATGACACAACATCTTGGCAAGAAAAAATAAGATGGTTTCAGTTTGGGAACTACATTTCAATATATAGAGAAAAGGAGAAATAACCAACAGAGGAGGAGCTTCTGATGAGCTCATCTCATAAGAAGCAGAGCAGAAACACACATGAACGGTTGGCACATCCATTCCAAACCTGCACAGTGAATTTTGCTGCAGATCTGAGAGACTGTATACTTTAAAAATAGATCAGTAGCTGTACATGTTTTTGTTTGTTTTAATGTTGCTAATTTCTTTCTGTATTTTTTAAACACTATATCACTAAAATCACGAAAACGTGTCAGATTTTATTGCAATTTCGACTGAACAACTTTAGCGAACCACTCTGAGTACTTTTCTTGTTTAACAGATGAAACGGTTAAGCTCAAGTATAGTATTTATTTGTCACCTCAGCTGGAGGAATACATATTACCTTTTTGTTTTACAGTGTACTAAGGCACCACATACTGTTCACCATTAGTTGATGTTCACCACTTTCATCTCCTTTTTCTTAGACTAACACACTAGTATGCTAACATTTGGAATCACACAGCTGGTTGGTAGGAATATTTGGAGCACTGGGTCATAAACAAAGTCCTTTTAGGTGAAGTCTCACAATCTTATGAGTAGTTATTTTTGATCTGACAAGATCAGACTTCTGTCTAAATCAGGGGTGTCCAACATGTGGCCAAAAGCAGTCCGCCAGAGGGTCCAATCTGACCCGTGGGGTGACTTTGCCAAGTGTAAAAATGACAGAGAAGACATTAACTGCAAATTCTAAATTTATAAAACTGTATATTTAAAATAATTTCCCAATCTTAACCAGTTATTTTGATCATAAAGTAAAATACTGCATGTTCAGTTCCAGAAACCTGACACTAAATGTTTTGTGCTTTTGCAGACACACTGTGATCTGTAAGTTGTAATATGTAAATGATAAATTAAGGCATAATATCATTGAAACTGCACTTATTTTTCTTAAGAAATTTCAGGTTGTTCAGAATGTTTTTTTAAAAAGATAGTTCCTTAAATGTGAACATTTTCAGAATAGGATGTTTCTGCTCTAAAACAAAGGGAAAAAGGTATTATTATTTATAGGTTAATATGCTATGAATTTACTGGTTTGAAATCAAATTGTTGTTGCTGTATGTGACCCCTGAACTAAAATGAGATTGACACCACTGGTCTAAATGAACGGGGAGAGTCAGAACTTCAATTTCACTGGTCGCCGGCACATAAAAAAACTGTATGTAACGAATCACCAGTCAAATTCAGTTTGGTGACTTCATCCCAAAATAATGTTTAAAAAGTATAAGAAGTGGTCTCGTCTCCCTTCAGTGTTCACCAAACTTCCTTATGTGCTGACATCACTCAGAGAATCCTGTGCATCTTCTTCGCAGCTGGCAAACAGACTTTAGGTGCATTACCGCCACCTACCAGGTTGGTGTGTGCATCAGTGTTACCGGTGTGTCAGAAATTAGAGAACTGAGAAAGGCACAATTAAATATGTTGTTACTTTTTTTTTTACACATTATTTTTTCTGTAATTAATTAATCCAAATTAACATGTTAAAGTCCCAGCCCTAATTATTATTTGTATAATATTTTGGTCCACACAAGAATGATTTCATGTTTGAAATATGTTTATTTTTCACTTTATAATAGAAGTTGAACATTTTGATGATTGAAAAATAAGAATATTACATGGCAGCAGTAGAAGCATGTCAACATTCACTTTGTTGGCAGTTTTCCACCTGTTTCCTCCTGTTGTTGCTGCTCTCCATCCCTCCTCTTTGTGCACTGCATCACCTCTCATACTGTATGATATTACCAGTGATAAAGAACTTGGGATAGTAATAGAAATATTACAATTTATTTAAAAGTGTAAAAGGCAACGTAAAAATTTAAATGAAATATCAAAAAATCATGTTTTTTTTTTTTTTTTTAGGAATGTCTGGAATATGAAATGAAAGAAAACCTTTTCATGCAAAGATACCACAAAGATATTGCAAGAAAACGACCACACCGGTTCACTTTTGAATCACTTATGCATCTAAGAGTTAAGAGGGATTCAAAGATGTTATAGACAGAGCTGTTGAAATCATTCAGGTAATGAAAAAAAATTGCTATAGAAAGAGAAAAATGCAGCATTGACAATGTCAAGGTGCTTCAGCTGGTCATGCTCAGACTTATGCAATAAGGTGACCAATATATGAATACTTTATATTGTCTTTTCTAATGTTTTTTTGTTGGTCCTTTTTTATAAATCCCCTCGCAATATATTTAGCAAAACATTGTACACTAAATTCATTATGGATCAAATGAGTTAGAAATAAAAGCAGAATTGAAAAGAATGATTTATCAGAAAGATAAGCTGAAACACATCTCTGAAATAAGAGAGAAAAACTATATTAACCTTGGAGGTAGATGAGGCCTCTAATAACATGACAATAAAGGGCTCGAACACCGTGTATTAACAAGATGGGATAGTGCTGGTAATTAGAGAATACAGTGTAGAAAGGAGGGTGCAGTGGAGATAATGTCCGGACAGGGAATTGAACATGATGAGGAGGGAATCAGAGATGAGGTTGACGTAAATCTCCCTGAGGCTCAATTATGCCCAGGTTTTTGTTTACCCATGCCTGGTGTAGACATCTGTTCGCACAGCACCCGCCTCTCCGGTAAGCCAATGTCACCCAGCCAACATTACAAAACGCCCCCGCTGAATTATTAAACAATGCTGAGCTACTGCAGGTGACTTAGATATGAGAGGGAAAGAAAAAAACTACGAAACCACATGAATTATTGACAGGATTTTACCTCATAAAGTCATGTCTTACTGTAGTGTATGAAAATATCATTATACTTGCATTTTAAATGATTGCATGGGCTGTACTGATGTCTGCGGTTTGTGGCACAAAAATTTGGATTGAACCTGTTCTGCATTTCATTTTATTATTTTTATGTTTATTGTATTGTTTAACTGTCTGATTTACCCACATTTGTAATTAAACTATAAACTGTCCAGTGCTACAATAGAAGAGTTTAAGGATCCAACTATAAAAACACACAAGACGAATACAGTGACACTGAAAACCAACACAAAATAACCACAAAAACATGCAAACCTATCACAGGAACACACAGAAATTGACCACAAAACCACCAAAATAGACTCACAATGACCACAAAACCACCAAAATATATTAAAAATGACAACAAAACCACCACAATAGACTCAAAATGACCATAATGGACTGAAAATGACTACAAAATAAAAAAATAGACTCCAAAATGAACACAAAAGCGTGGTTTCTTTTTGTTTCTGGTGCTTTCAGCCACATCTGCTGGTCTTCTTCACTGGATTCACTCTCTCACTTTAATACACTTCAAATGATTCTGTTGAGGAAGTTCACAGGATGCGGCTGAAAGCTTCAGAAACTTCTTAAGTGTCTCTTCTTTGAAAATGAAATGATGGACATGAACAACCAAACTGTTGGTTTTGAACATTTCTGTTTCATTCAAAGTTGAGGGAACCAGCAGGATTTGAATTAGGAGCCCTCTGATTACATGAAGAACATCTCAGACCACTGAACCACAGAGGATCTAGGTCTACAATCTCCTCATGGAGTTCAGTCTCCATTCAGATCAGAGGTCCGGATGGTGAACACATGATGGTGAACACATGATGGTGAACACATGATTCCAGGTGGATTTTAGTGTGAACATGTTCAGACTGAACCTCAGAAAGCTTCACATTGGGTTTGTTCTTTGTCTCTCTGCTTGTTTCTGCTGCTCAGCGCTGAAGATGGTCTAGTGGAGAAGGAGGAAGCCTTTCAACAGCGAGACGTTGGACCGAACCCCGGCTGGATGTTCAGGTCAGTCACTGTGTGTGCGATGAATGAATGTGTGATGTCAAACCCACAAATAGAAACAAACTCTAAACATCAAACCATACAACAACTCTAAATAGCAAAACTCAAAAACTAAACCAAACTGAAAGTCTGTCGTTGAATTTCCGATTTCATTTCACTTCGAAACTTCGTGGGAACAAAGACACAACAAGTCAAGGTAAGAAAGCTAGCTGGATCAGGTAACCAGCTAGCTTTTACTGGATGGACTAGCATTAGCTTTTCACTAACTCACATCTTTGTACAAACCGACTCACAACATCGAAATCCCAAACTGTGCTCATATATGTTTTAAATATAGTAAAATGACTAAAACATGTTTTTTTTAATTATATCTGCTTTTATAATTATAAATGTCAGGCTAGACATTTAGTCAACTGATTGATTAGTTTTGAAAAAAATAAACCTGTTAATATTATTAAGCTACTGTAAAAACAAGTACTTTCAACTTGCCCCTCAAAACTCGAAGCCGTTTCTGGTGGTTTTTTGTTTCTGTCACATTTTTATACACTGGGTTCATTTTTCACTGAAACATAAAGTCCTGCACCTCTGTGGAATCAGTACAACCACGACTACGAGGAGAGGGAATTCAGAAATATCTTCTGTGCAGTATGGCCCAGTTAGAATGCCAAGAATTATATTTAAAAGAGGAAATCACTGAGAGAGCGCAGTACTCCGCCAAGGCTGCTCAGTTATTGCATCATTTCCGAATGAAATCTAAAATCTTGCGGCAGGAATCACGGCACTATAGAATGTGGCCATTAAATACAGATGTAAGCACAAACAAAATGACCGTGCGCTAAGCACAGGCATGTATTATGCATGCGTACATTATGTATGGATACCGAGGAAACTAATGTAGCCTTGTGAGTTGATCACATCCAAGTCTTTCCAACTACACATGCATCCTCTCTAAAATGATCATCTCAAGTACAATATTATCAATTGATGGTTATATGAAGAGCTTGAATAATGACTTTATTTCTTCAACATGTCTGCCTGTGTCTGGGACACACTCTTAGAAGCACATCTACCTTGTTGTTGAAGTGAGTAGAGGGACCATAAATTTCCGTTTTGGTGCTAATGTGACATGGAGGAGGAGGAAACGATATTCTCATGAGAACTTTCCCGTGCCGTGGGCATGAAAGTATCTGTGTGTGTGCATGTGTGACCTACTGTACTCACTGTGGAGGGCGGGGTATTCCTGCAAGGACATTGGTAGTTCATGTAAAATAAGGGAGGAGCAAACCCATAAAAGCTTACAGGGCAGTCCTCTATCCAAGTCATTCCTCATTGCGCTCTGTGTTTACTGCAGTCTATATGCTCTCACTTGAAAATGTCCTGTGGGAAAAGGTTTACTGTTGATCTTTTGGAACAGCTGTTTGACAGTCAATGTGACAAAGAGCAGAATATTTCTGAGTTGGAGGATTGTGTTGAGGAGGACTCTGATTTTGAGGCATTCTCATCTGATGAGAGTGTTGATGCTCCTGTTGTCTGTCAACCACCAGCAGACAAGATCCTTTTTAAAAAATAGAAAGATAATATGGTTGCTTTCCTTATTTTTTCCAATGATGATAACATGAAGTTAATCAGAAATACAGTCGAGACATTGTTAATGTGGTAAATGACTATTCTAGCTGGAAATGGCTGATTTTTAATAGAATATCTAGGGTACAGAGGAACATTTCCAGCAACCATAAATCCTGTGTTCTAATGCCACATTGTGTTAGCTAATGGTGTTGAAAGGCTAATTGATGATTAGAAAACTCTTGTGCCATTATGTCAGCACATGAATAAAATATTTATAAAATTGTCTGGGTGACTCCAAACATTTGAATGGTAGTGTAAATATAACAATAATAATAATAAAATAAAATCAAAATGCCCAAAAGAAAATAATCCAGATATTCACTGATAGTGGACATAATTAGTTAAACACTGTTCAACAGAGCATCTTTTTTATATATATATCAAAATCTGCATCCTAATTGAGGAAAAATACCCAGAACTCCTGACCTACACAACAGTTTCTCTCTACCCACCATTGAAACTGTCCAACACAGCTGCTCTAAGTTGAATTTTCTTGTTGTCTTGTTTATTCTAATTCTCTTCCCCTTTCCTTCATTGATCCCTCCATCTCCTCCCAGTCCCTCCTGCTCTCCCTGCTGTGTCTGCCTGTTGGAGAGCCATCCTGGCCCATTAACGTGATTAGGTGGATTAGAGGGTGGGCAAAGGAAGGTGGAGGACAAGGATGATGTGAACAAGTGAAGCCACGTTCTCCCTTGTGCTACCTGAAGGTGACTCCTGTACCGCTCAAAAGCGTTTACACAGCTCTTTCGACACGCGCCAGGGGTGTACATTAGGAAAGGCGCGTCTGATTGGGGAGATGGACTCCATCTCTTAACTGAAATAATCAGAGCCATCGAGTCACCAGGAGCCAGCTGGCTGGCCCGGAGCACTGCAATTCCCCAGAGGACAAACTGAACTCTGGACTGGTTCTTAAAGAAATGCTGACATACAGCTCACATCCGCATTAAACCACACTTGAAGGGGTTTATTTGAATATTTTCAAACTTATTCCTTATTGGTTGATTTTTGAATTTTAAAAAAAGTGGAACTTTCTTCTTCCAAAGAATAAACTGTCCAAAATAAGTCTGAAAGTCAAATCAGGGTCACAGAGTCAAAAGTCTTGAGGTCATTCATGGTCTGGTGAATGGTGTCTATCTTATCACATCCCTCCTTCAGAACACAGCTGTTACGGAACACTGGATGGTCTTCTGCATCTTCAGCAGATCTCAGAGGTTCTCAGACTCAGCATAGACTTTTGGTTTCCTGGATGTGCAGTAAGGAGCAGCTCTTCATGCTTGGAAAGGCTTGCATGACGAACTGCTGTTTACTGGCGTTCTCATTTAAATATTTATCCAGCTGCTGTTGGTGTGAACTCCAGGTAGCAGCAAGGTGAGAGAAAAATCACTTGGAGAGAAATGAATTGACTTTCAGCCCCGATTCAAAGCTCTTATATAGACCAATGACACATTAATGCACCTGGATGCAAACTGCTTTACTCTGCTAAACTTCAAACCAAAGAAAGTTCACAAACAGCTGATCTGAGAAGAAGAAGGAAAAAAATATTTGATGTAAAACCCTTGAAGGACCTTCAGAATGCACTTCATTCAATCCCATCTTGGTCAGATACAGCTTCCATCTGGCACTGTCTTATCCACAGACAGTCGTCTGTCATACAGTGGATAAGACAGTGCCAGTGCTAATGCTGCCTAATAGAAAGCTCAGAGAAATGGCTGGACACTAAACTGAACAATTTGCAGTGTTTGTGCTGAGCTGTGGGTGAGCTGGTGTGCTCTAGCATATTGAGCAGTGAAGAGATCAGAACTTCATAGATTTGTATTGACAAGGGGAAGCAACATTGTGGACATTTCTTTCTTAAGATCTAAGTCATTACTTCATCAGGGAACAGTGGATCTATGTGACAATCAGCATACATTTGTCCATCTGTCTGTTAGTCCGTTTTTGAGTAATGTTGCCAACAGATTTCGATTAAACTTCCAAGGGAGGTCAGAAATGACACAAGGACCAAGTCATTAGATTTTGACAGTGATGCGGCTTATAATCTGGATCCACGGATTTGTTGAAGGTCTGTGTCAGTGCGAGATAGTGGCAGGGCATCACTGTAACGATGACAACAAGTTAACACTACATCAGCTGCCTGCTGACGATTATATGAATGCGATCCTATTACAAATCAACCGCTGCGGACGTATCAGGACTTATCTTTCAGAAATGATACAAAGAACAACTGATTAAATTGTGAAGGTGTTTTTGAGTTCCATCAATTCCCATCACCTGCTAAATATTTAGGTCACGCGATTCTGTATCACAACGTACACATGTATAATACACGTCTGTGCAGCGCAAGGTCATTTTGTTTGTGGGTACGTCTATATTAAATGGCCACATTCTTTGTTGCTGTGATTTCTGATCATCAATAACTATCAAACAAATGCTACATTTCTAAAACAAAAAATGATGCATTTCTGACAATGCCATATGGAGGAATGAAGAGCCTTGGCGGAGCACTGCGTTAAGTGCTTTTCTGATTTTTAGAAAGGGATTATTTTTATGGAAAAATAACAATTTAAACAGTTTTAAATATGTAACTTGAATATGCAGATCCGTTTTTTTGAGTTTAATCAATGACTGCAGAGGTAATTTGACAACAGTAAACAACTGCTTCGTGATCGCAGAAAAAACTAGAAAAGCACTCAGAGAGTGCAGACCTCCGCCAAGGATAGAGAGGAAAACAGGAAACCCATGCAGTAAAGGACCATGAGCTGGAATTGAACCTGCATCTCTGACACAATTGTATTTATAAATCACCTTCTTAACCAGTTGAGCTATCTGGACACCTTGCTCCAATTTGTTGGACGACATACTAACCTATGATGTTTACCTCTGCCAAGGAGGTTATGTGACACCCGGCGTCTGTCTGTCTGACTGTCTGTCTGTCTGTCTGTCAAAATTTTGGACCACATACTAAAACATACTAAAAAATTCAAAGTGATCCAGAATCCAGGATCCTTTCCGGATCGCCACCAAAATTAAATCAGCTCTTCCTCTTACCATAGTCTACATCCCCTCAAAATTTCATCTGAATCTGCCCAGGCGTTTTTGAGTTATCTTTCTAACAGACAGACAGACACACACACAAATGCCGGATGTCACATAACCTCCTTGGCAGAGGTAACTACAGTTCCCACAAGTGTTTCAGCGCAGATATCATAACTGGTTTTCATGTGTATTTATAACTTACCAGCACTTTCTTCACTTTTTAAACTTTCCTGATCTCTTTTCTGTAGTCCATTTTCTTCTCTCTGTCATGCAGTTATCAAAGACAATAAAGGGCTTTTTCCATATTGTTGAGACAGGCTCTGTTCCAAAGTCAGATTTTAAAGTAGTCATTTTTTATTTTGATTTTCTTACTTCTGGGATAGAACCTGGATGTAAACAATCTTTTATTTATTTTCCCCAGCCTAGGGTACAAAGAAACTGACTTAAAATTTCAAACTTGTTCAAACACAGCAAAGATTCATGCTTTACTGGAGTTTTCAGATGGCATGTTTCAAATGCGAAAAGAAAGGATTAGGACTAAGTAGTTGGTTTGGCATGTCAGACTGTTTGCCACACATTACCGAACAGGGCAAGAAGTCTGACAACACATTTCAGCCACTGAATAGAAACTGAGTTATTTGACAGTAAAAATTAAAGTACTGTAAGTTCACCTGAACTGCAACTAAAAAGGCTGATTGTTTTCATTTGGGAAAAATAGTGGAGTTAATATGGCTAAACTGACAATTTGTTTACAGCCCGTCTAAATAAATGACAGGTGGTTCCTCGCCACATGGTCTCCATAGCAAGGTAAGATCTACAATCTGATCCACAGATCTAAGTAATCACTTTAGGGGGTTAAATGTTGTCATGATCAATGGAAATGATTGACAAAACTACAAGAAAATCAGATTTTGAGGTGTAAATTGGCATCTTATGTAAATAGCAAAGAGGGTGACCGTGACAAATTACATAATGTACCGGGGTTGCCACAGTCAGAGTTTCTGTGATCTGAAAGAAAACGAACACCCGTTCATGTATCTTCATTTAAGATTCCTTCTGTGATCCAGGCCCTGACCTCGACAACGTCTCGAGAGTCCCACTAGTAGCAATCCTAGATTGTAACAGACTTTATACTGTTGTGTCTCCAAAGCTGTGATTCCATTACACACTCCTTCAACAAATGGAGAAACATTTCCACGGCAACCATTGAGAGAAATATGCTACCTAAGCACAAATGACTCCCACTGATGAAAATACATTAGAATTTGTATGCCATTAACCTCGAAGAAAAAAAATCATCCTCTACAATGCAACCCCCTGCTCCACCACAGAACCCCTGCATCCTCATAGACTGATTAAGGAGGTTAACAGAAATTGAGCAGTGCATTAAAATCAGTGGGAGATTCATGGAGGAGTCATTGAACTGACAGAAAATGTCAATACAGTTAGGTCAGCTTAGAAGTACTGAAGGCACGTCACTGCTGCTGTACTTCTCAATGCTGAAGACATCAAACATCTAACAGTTAACTGCCCCTTATGCAAGTTACATGTCAGTCACATACGTACACTACCGTCCAGAAGTTTGGGGTCACTTAAAAATGCCCTTATTTTTGAAAGAAAAGCATTTGTTGCATAGCCTAGCCATGCTACACCCACGTTTCTGATGGCACAAGGGTCTAGGGAAGCTCGACAGGGAGGGAGGTGGGCTAAAAGGTTGTCTATCAAATCCCTCTGCAGCAATTGGGTAGGTATACAACCAATCAATGCAACGAATAGGCTGACGTAGTTCCGAGAGCACCGGCGGATTGTTGCTAAGTCCCATTAGCTTCCCAACCAGCGGAGCCGTGGAGCCAACTGGTATATTAAGGATTTGCCATATCCCGTCGGCATAAGTCCAAATACGTCTTTCTTCTCAATGAAACACTTAAGTGCCGTTCTTTGTTTATCTTTCAAGTTAAATTTTAGCTTCAAATCTTTAAGGGCTGTGGCCAAAGCCGAGTCGAAAGATAACTGTTTATTGTGCGCTGGTTGTTTCTGTCAGAATCGTCGCGCCTCTGTCGTCACTTCGTTACGCCCGCCTTCTGACTCTACACTTCATGGTGATTGGTCCGGCCAGTTTTAGGAGAATCCAGCCTCAAGCCTTATGGAGGGTAACTAGACCCTCCCTGGCAGAGAATTAAATTCATTGCCGTGGGTTGTCTAGCGCGGCTAGGCTATTTGTTGCAATGAAGATAACATTAAATTAATCAGAAATTCAGTAAAAGCATTGGTAATGTGGTAAATGACTACAGACACACACAGTGAATGACTAAGGGAGGCTATCAAGATGTATGATGGGAAACCAAGGACGCAGGATTTTTGTAGACCTAAACTTAGGATGTCAGGTCAAGATTTTGACCACTGTTGTTGTTGAGTAGTTTGTCTCTTGCCTGTACCACGCTGGTGTACTCACATGCACTACTGTTCAAAAAGTTTGGAGTCACTTAGAAATGTCCTTATTTTTGAAAGAAAAGCTTTTTTTCTGTGAAGATGACATTAAATGAATCTGAAATACAGTCTAGACATTGTTAATGTGGTAAATGATTATTCTAGCTGGAAACGGCTGATTTTTAATGAAATATCTACATAGGGGTGCAGAGGAAGAGGACCTAGAAACAGAAACAAAGATGGTCTAATAACATGGAGGCGGCAGATTTCTTCTGAACCTCCATCTCATACAGCTCAGACTCTGATGCAATATCAATACAATGTTTAGCATCAAAGAGTGGATGCAGAAATGGTGAGGTGAAGTGTGTGAAGTTGTAACTCCACAGTGACTGACAGAGCAGGGTCCAGAGCTCTCATCTTTACATGAAGGGTTGGTGGACCAACTACAGAAGGTGTGTGTGCCTGCTTGCTGCTTGGGTGCACAGTGATTTTATGTTCGCATTCAGTGATGCATTTTGATATGTGTAGTGTATTCGAGGCAGCAGCTCTGTGGCTGTGGATTGTGTTCAAGATTCAAGAACTTTATTGTCATATACACAGCAGAAACACAGTGGTTACCCTGAGTAATGAAGTTCTTCTTTTGCGAGTTCCCTTCACACAACTGAAATAACAAATGAAATGAAAATGAATTAAAACGGAATTGAATAAAAATGAGATAAAATTGAAATGGTTAAAAAATTCTTTGTGCAAATTTTAGCATCTTGTGCAATACTGCTAATGTGTTGATATGTGCAAAGGCAAGAGATATATGCAAAATATTGCTATTTATAGATACTGCAGGTGAGTCAGTGATTGCCCGTGTCTTGCTGACTGCTTCCCAGTTGCTGCTGTTTTTCTATTCAATTCAATTCAATTCAATTTTATTTATATAGCGTCAATTACAGTCAACTCGTCTCAAGACGCTTTACAGAACCCAAATGCCTGACCCCCAGAGCAAGCCCTCATTTATAGCGACGGAAGTCACAGCTTGGGTTAAATGTTTCCGTACCACCACACCAGTTCTAGTATGAGCAGATCCTTTAGCTTCATGATATCAGGACATCATCAGTACTGATGAAGTGAAATATAGGAAAATATATGAAATGGCCACATTCTATGTTGTCGTGATTCCTGCTATGAATCTTTTCAAGATTTCATCTGCTGGAAATTATATGACTGAGCAGCCTTGGTGGAGTACTGAATGGAGTGTTTTTCTTGTTTAATATTTGTTAATTAATTGAAAATAAATAATCTCTTGTTTGTGAATATGTACATGAATAACTATGGTATGTGGCTGATCGAGATGGAGAAGGGGTTGGAGTAAATAATATATGCTTCGTCCTACTCCTTCTTGTATGTTGGGTTATTTTTTGCTTTGATATGTTTTGTTTTGTTGTTTTGAATATTTTGATTTGTTTTTGTGGCTTTTTCCCCCTCACATGTCCGAAATAAAAATAACAACATTCATTCATTCTATATAGTACAAACTTTTAGCAAATTAAAGGCATAAAATAAATTGATTTAGATTAAATATCACAATTTTAAGCTGAGATATTTTCACCAGGCTGCACAGTGGACTAGTGGTTGGCACTTTTGCCTTGCAGCAAGAAGATCCCTGGTTCGAGTCCCGGCCTGAGCCTAGGATCTTTCTGCATGGAGTTTGCTTGTTCTCCCTGTGCATGCATGGGTTTTCTCCGGGTATTCTGGCTTCCTCCCACAGCCCAAAAATATGCTGAGGTTAATTGGTTACTCTAAATTGCCCGTAGGTGTGAATGTGAGTGTGACTGTTTGTCTGTATACGTAGCCCTGCAACAGACTGGCGACCTGTCCAGGGTGTCCCCTGCCTTCACTCAAGTCAGCTGAGATAGGTTCCAGCACCCCCCACGACCCTAGTGAGGATAAAGCGGTGTATAGAGAATGGATGGATATTTTCACCACCTTTACAGATTCTGGCTCTGATATGTGGTGTAGGTTAGGTTCAAAGGGTTCAATTTGTAGCGCATTCCACATAGAAAAGATATCTCACAACACAGCAAACCACAAAGTATGGGTTGAGTGCTGCTTGTTTTATTTGGCATGGAATTACAGATGTGTCACGTTTCAAACAGGCACATACCCACCCCGTCTGCCTCATCTGTGCAGCGTTTGCATAGTGGGTTAGTAGCTGCTCTGTGCTCACACTGGGAGCCAAAGATTTACAGCAGAAAAAGCCAAATCCTGCATAAATACCTCCAGGGACATACAGACAACAGATTCAGCCTGCCTCCACCTCCCAGTGCCCTGAAGCTCTCCATGCAGCAAATGAGCAGGAACGACATCTTTGCCAAAATATCTCCTCTTTCACAGCACTTACAGAGCAGTCTGTCGGATGATATTTCCTCCATATCTGAGCACAGTAATGTGTACTGCTGTGTTACCTGCCGAGTTTGACAGCTGAAACCAAAATATCTTTCTGCTGCAACAGCTCAAAGTGGATCAAAGTATGAAAGTAGACCCTGTTGGTGAGCTGGTCCTCCTGAAAAGCTGCCATCATCTTCATCTTGTGTGAACAAGGAAATCATTTTTCATGAGGCAAGATCCGGGACTTTCTGATCAGCAGATACAGACTAATGTCACGTTAAAACATTCTCAATGAGCAGAATCGTGCATCTAAAAGGACAAAAACACAGCCTGCCTCCCAAATACCCAGTTCATTGTTGTCTGTGGAGCAGGTCACTAATCTAATACTGACTAATTTCCTGTCGGCCCACCAGTGAGAAGCTGGCACTGAGCCCAGGCGTTCATGGGCAAACAATTCTCATTTTTGCTTATAAATATTTTTCCCTATTGGCACTTTCTGCAGCTGAGGAGTATTGAAATTTCATCTGATTTCAGCAGTCCTTTTGTAGCTCATCTGCTGTTCATTCCTCTGATGTGCTATTCGGTACACTGGGAAGATTTCTTTGCTGCTCTATCTCTTGGTCATTAACAGCCTGTTCATTTGCATGCAGTGTGTGCTCCAATCCAGTTTTCTCCAAGCCCTGTCTAATCAGCTGCTTTGCATCATCTGTCTGAAGGAGACTGGCTCCGTGCCCTGTGCCTGATGCTACCACAGAGCAGATATGGCCGGGCTGGCACCGCCACCTTTACTTTGGCTCGAGTGTCCGTCTGTGCAGTTTAAGGCTGCACCGCAACCCTTCACATCTCCAATTATAGATCAGAAGAGGCAGCAAATCTGTACCACATCGAACATAATTTGTGATACAGTACGTTAATGTACACTACCATTCAAAAGTTTGGGGTCACTTAAAAACCTCCTAATTTTTGAAATAAAAACTTTTTTTTTCAGTGAAGATAACATTAAATGAATCAGAAATACAGCTTAGACATTGTGAATGTGATAAATGACTATTCAAGCTGAAAACGGCTGATTTTTAATGGAATATTTACATAGGGAAACAGAGGAACATTTCCAGCAACCGTCACTCCTGTGTTCTAATGCTACATTGTGTTAGGTAAAGGTGTTGAGAGGCCAATTAATGATTAGAAAACTCTTGTGCAATTGTGTTAGTGTGAGTTTTCATGGAAAACATAAAAAATTGCCAGGGTGACCCCAAACCTTTGAACGGTGGTGTAGGTTTTGTCCTTAATATATTGTTGTCAGTTTGTGTTAAAGGTAGAAACTGTTTCAATTAAATTCATATTCGATGTCCAGCATCTAAACTACTCCAATACTAATATTTACACACATCTGCAGTTAATAGTTAATGGTGGCAACACCTCAGAATAATCAGTCATTTTTGAAACGGTGCTTCCTTGATTTCAGACAGAGGTAGACAGAAGCACACTTCTCATTTCCATCTTATTTTATTGGCCAAAAATTTTATCAGCTGTAGTTAAAGTTTGTTCCATGAGGTGGTTGAAAACAGCATATCAAGCTGACCCGTAAAAGAAGCGTTAAATATGTGGGCAGAAAGATGTGAAAAAAAAGAAAACGTGTTCTTGTACTGCTGTGTATGCCTTCAGTGTCTCAAATTGTGTTCTTTCATTCTTGCTATATTGAGTGCATAGCTGTGTTCACACTGACAGTTATTGCAACATGCAGTGTGCAAACTATACCATGACTTCCAAAGAGAATAGATAAAACATTAATAATGTTTTCATTCAGCTTTCTTTATCCTTATTCTATTTATAAAAAATATGAAAAATAAGAATAAGACAGCAAATGAAAAATCGCTGCTACTGCCTGCTTTTAGCACCACAAAAAATAGTTTTGTTCTACTGGTTTGTTTGACGACAGCTGGCATCAAGGAAATACAGCGCCCTTCATAATCATTGGCACCCCTGGTTAAGATGTGTTAAAAGCCTTAACATAAATTTAATTTATGAGACAGCCCGAATATTTGGACCCATTCGTCTGGTCTCCCAGTCGCAAATTTTGCACTCTGCCTTTGTTTTGTTCCCAAACAGCGGAGGTCTTCGGCATCTTGTCATGTGTTTATGCAACGAAGTGAAGCGTGACGTCAGAGTCGGCAGCCACCCGGCCATTCGGGTCGTGGTATCAAACACGAATGGATGAGCCGAAGTTGGCCGAAGGCGAGGGAAGAGACGAGCTCTGAATATTCGCATTTTCGTCTGGGGGAGGAGGGGGTGATCACATAGACATATGTCAGTCCCTCCAGGAATTTGCGATGTTGCGATCGCGCGAATTCACGCGAAATCAACCAATCTCTGTGAATTTTGCGCGGCCTTGCAATTTTGTCCAATCACCGCAACTTTCCCGCAATTTGGCCCGCCTCCCGTGAGTTCCACCAATCGTAGCAGCTGCCAGCGCAAACGTAATGCACGTACGTCACCGAATTCACTTCCTGTTTATGGTTTGAAGATGCAGACATGTGCGATACTAATGTCTCTCTTTTACCAACAAAAATTACTGCTGAAGGCCGTGATAATCAATTAATTCACTGATTCGAATTTGTTTTTTTTGCATCATACTACCATTTCATAATTATTTCACAACAATGACTCCTTATTCATCATGAAGGAACATCAAAAAGAGAAAAAAAAAGACATTTGCCTCTAAGAAAATCACAGCACCGAAGACTAAATTAGAAAAAAAAAATTATTGCAGGGGGAAAAAGCACTGTATGTGGATCCTTCTCTCTCCCTCTCTGGCTCTCTGGGTCATGATTGTCTCTGAGTAAGGAGATTAAGATAGCATGCGTCAATCCAGGATTTAGAGACAGAGAGACAAATGCAAACTCCTCACAGACAGCCAACACTGCTGCTTGCACAGCATGTGCTTAGGCTTCCTGACAGTCATCAGATAGACACAATAGCTGCATTAATTTTATCTATACGACTCCATTCCTGACTTGCTCGGCTCCTGTCACAGATACACTGATCAGCCACAGCATTGTGACCATTGACAGGTAAAGTAAATAACATTGAACATATTGGTACTATGGAATGTTCTGCTGTAAAACCTTGGATTTTGGCATCCGTGTTGATGAGACTAGGAAACTTAGACATGCAAATGCCAATCCTAAATATCACTGACCTACCCCCACAGGAGAATGCACCCCACCACATCGCAAATACATCAAACAATCAGGAACATGACAATCGCCCAAGACATTGATTTGATCTCCAAACTTCCTAGACCCCATTCTGATCAAGCATCCACAGGATGCAGTGGAAAGAGTTTGATTCACAGAGGCCTAACTACACAACCCATAGAACCCAAAGGATCCACTGTCAATGTAGCCAGAACCCATAGGACACCCTGAGAGGTCCACTGGTCCAGGCCCAGAGGTTCAGAACATTTTTGATGGCATAAGAGGGATCAGCACAACACTAAGGTGGTCATAATGTTATGTCTGATTGGTGTACATTATATTTATAGTTCACAGAAGTCTGCTCCTCTGCACTGCACAACATTGGAACACAACATGATTAGAATTGACAAGAAGGCCTCGGCATGTGTGGGGATTATAAACAATCATTTTGCCACCAATTCCTGTTATGATTCTCACTTACTGCACAATTATTGAACCAGGTCTATCACTGAATCTGTCTGTATGAGCAGAGAAAAACACAGATATAGGGAAGTGAAAAGATAAAAACAATACACTCGGAAACTTGGAAACAGTCCTAATCACAAAGGAAGCAGGTCTAGCGAGAGCTCATCTGGAACTTTCCAGACAGCTCTGACATCTTATTGCCCCACTTCCTGCTCAGAAGGAGAGCAGATATGTGCATGTAATACCCCAGTAACGAAGGCTAAGAGGCTTTTCCTATTCTAGGTAACAAGCAGTGGGCCAGCACTAAACGGCACACTGCAATCTAAGACAGCAGGCCGTCCACTGATTGTGTGGTTTCTTCTACCCCACTTTCTGCCTCTGATGTGTTGTCATTACATTTCAGTGACAGAGCCAACAGCCTGTTTTCTGAAGAATAAATATTCAGAGATATCTGGGCGAAAAGCAGTAAATGTTAAATATTATTCCTGTTATGAGCATAGTTCCTGAAACCTTCGTATATTTGTGGCTTGAGCTGAAACAAGCTACAAAGCCAGCACCTTTAAGCTGCCAGGACTAACACCTTAACAACCCATTGCGTAGTTACACATCCTGACAATACAGAGAAATATTAATATTCATTTAAAGTCATTTTTCTGGGCACCCTGGTAATTGTAGTCAAACTTTCACTTTAACTGTTTTTGGTCTCCATTCACTCCAATAGAAGCATCTGCCTCTCTCTAGCCTCTTAATCAACCTGTTAAAGTCATGACATTCTGTCATTCAGACTTAGGCCACTTTTGCATTATTTTTCCTCATTGTTCCCCATCATTCACATATAATCACAACCATGACAGAGGGCCATGGTAAAAAGTGGTATTTGCCACATGTGAAAGATTAGACTATACATCTATACATGAAGTGACGGACACTCAGCCATGTTCCTTGTTGTCCCATTCACCCTCTGAATCCCAAAACCTGTTGCTGGATTTGAAAAGTATGTTGACTTCACAAAATACCCCCAAATTACATCATTTATTAGAGACAGAAACCAAGAGACAATTGGTGGTTTTTGAACAGTCCTTGAACTACTCGTGTGTCAAGTGCTGTTTGGTTAATCTACACTTGGAAAAAAAAACTCACAATGAGTAAAAATGTGGCCGAAGCAATAAGGCCCAGAGAGTATTTTGGGTCCTGAGAGTTAATCTGCAAGATCTCATCATCAAACTGAATAAACTGAAAGGAAAGCAGCTCCCTATTTTAAGCGGCAAACACCAATTCCTGGATATTTCTTTTACTTTTGTTCAACAGAGAAGGTCCAGACGCAGCACTGCAGTACAATCACAGCACACTCTCTTCACCTATACACTATCCTCAGATCTACTCTACAACACATCCACTTCACTACTGTGCTGCCACACCGGAAGTCTACATCAGTAGGTTGTAATCTTGTGTGTGCCTGTCTGTTAACGCAACTGCATTTTAGACTTGAGCTGTATTGAAAGTAGGACTGGACAAAAAGTTTATCACGATAAAGCTTTCTCTAATGAGTAGCACAGATAAAGGATGTTGGAAAGGATGTTAATCTGTTGGCCTGCATCAAGCAAAGAAAACACCTAAGGAGATTTCTGAAACTATTAGGTTAAGAACTGTCCAATGCATTATTAAAACCTGGATGGATAGTGGTAAAACATCATCTTCGAGGAACAAATGTGGTCTGAGTCCAGATTTACCCTGTTCCAAAGTGATGGACACATCAGGATAAGGAGAGGCAAATGAAGTGATGCACTCATCATAGCTAGTGCCTACAAGCCTGTGGTGGTTAGGGTTGTTATCTGGGTTTGGTCAGGTTCAGCAACGGTATGTGCCCAAAGAATGAGGTCAGCTGACTACCTGAATATACTGAATGACCTGGTCTTTACATCAATGGAGTTTTTCTTCCCTGATGACATGGACATGTCCAAAGATGGCGATACCAGGATTTATGGGGCTCACATTGTGAATGAGTGGACCAGGGAGGTTGAGACATCATTTTCACACCTCATCCCCATTGAGAATCTTTGGGATGTGCTGGGTCCAATTCTCCCATCATCAATACAAAATATTGGTGAAAAGTGAATGCACCTCTGGGCAGAATTAAATGCTGTGACACTGAAGAAACTTATCAAAATAATTCCACAGAGTATTAGGGTGTGCAACTTTTTTTAGTGGGTGATGTATTTGAGAGAGAGAGAGAGTGAAAAGTAAAAAATATTACAATTAGATCTATTGCGAAGAACAGCAACCATTCTTTCCTAAATCTCTGCTGGTTTGGAATAATACAAGAAAAATACTTGAACAGTGTTTTACATAAAAATGTAACAAATGGAAACTTAAATGATGATATAATTTAATTTTGCTTCATTTTACCTAAATCTAAGCAGGAGCAGTAGTTTATTTCCAGCTATCATCTTTGTGTGGATCAGATTTGTTTTTCATTGAGAAGAGTCTTTAAAGATTCTCGGAATACCTCCATAACAATGGTAAGCGCTGTTACATCACCCTCTGAGTGACAGGTGGAGGCCAGCTGTGACTTAAATGTGATGGCAAAACCTAAACAGCAGAAGCTCCGATTTGGTTTCCTCACTGAAAGAAAACTAGAACCTCTCTGTATCACTGCATATGGCTTTAATTTGTTTTGGGATTTTTTGTTTGTTTGTTTGTTTGTTTTTTGCCTGTTTCTGTCTAAAATTAAATGACAAGAATGGATTTTATGAAAACCCTGCAGCAAAACCATTGTCTTTCAGGAAACCATGCGGTGATCCAATGGATTGCATGTACAAAGGAAACCTGAAATTCACTGCATGTCCAGAAGTCATAACTGAGAGAAAAAGCAAGAAGAAGAGAATTAATCCATCTGATCTTTACAGACCAATGGTTATGCAACCCCCTCTAAAGCCTGTTATTCGGCTGGACACATGACATGATACAAGCATGTGGATATGCATCTCTTTCTGCCCTGCGCGTTCTGACTGCTACAGTGAGTGCAATGGTGTGGAAAGGCCTCACACAAGGATTAACGCCCAGTGCAACAGATGGTGTATTCTCCTACCCTTCCTGTTCAGCACACGTACACACGCCCGCGCACACACACAGACACACTTATAAAATTGCACATTTTTGGATGTTTTACCTTCTTTTTGGGTGGCATGCTGGTTCGAGGGGTCCACGCGCGTTATTCCACGGCTGTAGCTCCAATTTACCAATCACCTGGCTCCAGTGAAGGAGACGTGTACGAGCATGCCATGGAACTGCTTCCACTTCGAACACCGCTCAGGTGGAGAAATCCGAGGGTGCCGTGAAGCGCAGCAGAAACGCCGTTCTCGAAGCGCCGGTTTTGTGCGTAAAGTTGAGACACCTCCCGAGGAACCGCGACGCGCAGGACACCGCCGGAGACGGGACGAGTTGCGCGAGGGGTTTCACTTAAGTCTGTATTGTGTGTTGAGTGTAGTTACCCTTTCCAGAGTCCTCGGGGTATTAAAGGCTTATTTCTCGGTGCGGCATCTGTTGCGCCGCACACCGCTCACTCTGACCTCACCAAGCGCACCAAGAAGGTGTCCAACCCGCCCGCGCTGCCTGCAAATCCAAAATAACGCAAAGTGAGGAATGTCTCGTTTATACTGTTGACCAGAGCCCGTCCTCTGCGCGTGTGATGCCTGATTAGTGTGCGTGTGTGCATCCAAACAATTTCCTGGGGTTTGGGCTGCACAAATGGGAGTATTATAATGGCCTGGCTCCAAAATAGAAAGATGAAATTAAAAAGCAAGCAGTGCATAATTCCTTTGTGCGCCTGATTTACAGCATGGAACTACAGACAAACCCCAGTATTCATCATCCAGAGAGAGTAATCACGATATTCTGTCTCCACGCTGGCTCAGTGTCCTCGTGTCACTGTTAAAACTAGAGGCTGCTTTCCCCTCAACACATCTCGGGGTGATTTCCAGAATGGTGATCACACCAACATGATTATTCTGGGAGAGGCAACAGGATAATAAAAGGCCGACAAGATAGTAATAAAAATGTTTTTTTTTTGTTTTTTTTTTGTGGAACAGTGGATTCATTCATGTTTTCTAAAATGGTTGTAAAACCCTCTGATGGAGGCTGGTGGAAAGCAATCCTCTGTGTTTACTTAAACACTGTTAAATTCAGTTTTGTTCCATCTTTTTATCAGTGTACTGTTGTGTCTCTTTAACTATAGTTTGTTATCATTATGAATAGTAAGTTTTCATGTTGAATATATGAAATATACTGTATGAGGTTGCTGGTTTATTTTGACTGGACAACAGGGGTCAGCTACAGAATTAAAGGGTCAGTTAATCCAAGTCACTGAAATAAAAAAAAATTCTATCCTCTCTACCTCTTTGAAGAGCTGTTTATATTTTATTGCACACACACATTTTAAGCTGATTCTGCTTTGGCCCCGTCCACACGAAGACGAAACGCTGAACAGTTTCAAAAACGATCGCCGTAAAGACGAAGGCGTCTCAGAAAATGTATGCGTCTACACGAATGCACTCGATAAGCATGGAAATGCTGTAAAACACATGCCAGACCTCTAGGGGCACTGTAACGATATGACGGAAACACTTGCAAACAGAAGAAAAAAACTGTGGGCATGGCACTTGCGGCAAAAGTTGTAAACAGAGAGCTTCGTCAGCACATTTGCTACACTATTCACCTCATTCAGGAAGTGAGGCAGGGCGGCGCCATTTTTGAGAGCGACTTCCGATTGACCGTCTTTGCCCTACAACAACATCGAGTCCTCTCGCTACTGTAGCTACTTTTAACTGTTCTTTTAAGCGATTTTAACATGTTTGGCATCAATTGCGCTGTCCGTGGGTGCCGCAACAACTGGGGAAAGATGAAGCTTTCTCTCTCACAGAATTGTTTAGAGCACGGAAAGGTTAGATCTGAATGCTGCGGACCAGCTCATGATATAAACATACAGCTCGCATCGGTCACTGTCAGCGCAGCTACAGCGATTCTAACAAAGTTCAGTTTCCACTAAAGACCTAGCTATGCCATCAGTGAGGTAAAAAGACACTCCCTGCTATTTTGAAACGTTGTTATGACTGCAGTTTGGTCAGAATCAGTTTTTTGTTGCTCCAGGGAATTAGCATTAGCTTGTGACAGGGCTAATAACACAGTAAACTGCAGGAGCTGTTTCAGAAATGATAATACCAACCTCCGTTTGCACAGCCACATCGTATATACATGAATCAAATTAAGTTTTATTCAAATCAACATACCTTCCATAATATCGCAGCAGCGTGACTGCAGAACCGTCCCAACCCAGCGATACAGGAGCGTCTCCACCACTCCATCAGCTGTCACCAACACCCACGCCATGTGTGAGGAGGTACTAGCCTGACTCGGGCTGACATTAGCTTTAAGAAATGTATATTCCCGTTCTTGATGTAACAGAACAGCGCCGACTTTACCACTGTGCAAATATTGATAGGCTTCAGTGCTCTTATAATCCCTCATAGCCGAGCGATCAACGCCAAGAGACAACACGAAATAGTTAAAAATATCACCAAACATGACTTGTGGCCACTTTTTCATGTCATCCTCCCACTCTGTAATAAGTCGCGGATGAGGCAGACTTGATCCATTTCTGTTTTTTTAAAGAGGTTTTTGTTTCTTCCCGCATCACTTTCTCAGTTGTAAACACCGCCATGACCGAGTTACCGGAAGTGCTACTCAAAACAGGAAGTCCCGCCCGTTGGAAAATGGGCGGAGCTGAATAAGGTGAATACGCCACCATTGTTGTTGTCGTGGCCACGTGTGGTGCATGCGTGTCAATGAAGATACGAAACTATGACGCAAGCGTTTCTGAAAAGCAGCGGATCGCCCGTACACACGGAGCTGCGTAAACGGCATTTCAAAATCTTTCCACTCTGGAACCCGTTTTCAAAAATGATCGTTTACAGACCCCCAAAACGCCGTCTTCGTGTGGATGATACGCAGATTCGGCAAGAAACTTATGTGTTTAGACCTCGTTTTGTCTTCGTTTGGACGGAGCTAGTATCTTTAAATGTGTTTGTTTTTTCCAGCCAAATAAAAAAGAGAGGAAGAGTTATTAGCAGGGTAGAGAAACATTATTTAGTTTGTGATGTAACGAGGTGATATTATTACGGAGACAATATTATCATAAAATTATTTAAAAATTAGCAAAATGAAATGTCGAAATGAAAATGCAACAAGGTCAGTGGACAAATGAAACAAATCATACACTGTAAATCATTTTAGGTTCATTCAGCCTAAAAATGGGAGTTGCCATTTCTGCAGTGGGGTTGAATAATAAGGTCGTTGTCTTCTCTTAGTTTAAAGAGTTTCTTCTTTATTGAAAACTCACAGCCTCAGCTGTTGAAGCCATTTTTAACCAGAGTCAGTGCAAGAACAATCTGTGCGGTTACTCCTGGATACACTGCCATCAGTTTCATGTGGTTGGGTTGGGCTTGAATTCAGCACTAACCTTTGTAAAGGTTTACTAGTGTTTGTTATGAAAGGAAAGAACTAGAGCTAAATTTATTGTGTATGAAACACACGGCAAAATTCTACTGTGTCTTTCGTCTCAAACCACAAAATAAAGAAGAAACCTCTCAGGAGTTTTAGTTTGCTAACAATGCATCCTGGGAAGTCTAAGGACATGCTAGTTTTGTTTGTCCTAATCTTAATTTAATAAGTTGAGTGAACTCTCAGCTCTTCATTGAATCAATTATTATATACTGTAAAAAAGTTTGTAAATTTTACGTTGAAAACTGTCAAACCATGACAAAAAATGTTTACAAAATCGGTAAACTCTAAAACCGTTCGACCCACTTTATACAACACTGAATCACCATAAATAAGTTAATCAGGAGAAAGCTGTATTTTTTTTTCTTGAAATTTTTTTGCGACTCTTGCACAGTTATTTAATGTGTATAACATTCAATACTGTAATTTTTGCATTTATTTCTTAAACAATGGAGTTGTTCACTGTTAAATGTACATATTGTTGTGCTGATAAGGGAAACACGCTGTAATATATAAGGTAGTGTCTACAGATACGGACCCGTACCCGTAGCCTGTGGCCTACGGATATGGCACTTTCCCTTACTATAAATATTAATGAGACGTACATGAATATTAATGAGCTGGCTGATGAACGCGCTTTGTGATTGGCTGGTAATCCGACGGACATAAATATTAATAAGCCGGCTTGGTAATCCGAGTGATGAAGGCGCTTCCGTGATTCGAGGTGAATCTGCGTGCCGAGCCTGTCATGTCAGTCATCTGCTGTTCTCTTTTCTATCATGCATAATGTCTTATAAATATCATTATCTGACTTTTTCACGGACAGCGATTTGGGGGTTGAAATCAGCACTACTATTAAAAATAGCAAAACTTTTTATTCACATGACCCTGTTCTAATAAAGCACAGACAGCAAACAAAACAAATGGCAGAACTAACAGCCAGCAAACTACAAGTATTTTTTTACCTTCAAAAGTAGCGACAGACTATTACATATTAACAACCTAAACAAAACCCTGACGTATTTTCTACGTCTGTCAACACAGACCCTGTCACAGTCACTTTAATGTTAGCGGACTCTGTTGAATGGCTAAGTTACATCACCACAAACAAATCTCACAATATCACAGTAAATCGAGTTTGTGGGTTTTTTTTAATTCATGCCGAATTAAAGAGCTGCTCCTCACCATTCACGAGTGTTTGTTTCATATTCGACATCCTTAACTTTATCTTGTAAATTAGCGTCCGAAATTAAATGGGAACATTTGCAATGGAGTTCGTCAGCCGCTTCCACCACTGAACGCGGTAAACTAATTAATAGGAACTGGACTTCAAACAATTTAGACACGGCGTCTAAAAGCGTAAAAACTGCAATGTCTAAAGTGTGAGAGGAGACGGTGTATTTTTGGTTAAATTATACAATGTTCGCCGTCAAAGTCATTCATATAAACTGCCTGTAATGTGCAGCAAATAGTAGTTAACCGGCGCCAGCTCTTCAGTGACCTTAACGGGTCCGTACCTCTAGTACAGATGCTACGGGTACGGGTCCGTACCTCTAGTACAGATGCTACGGGTACGGGTCCGTACCCTTAGCATCAACCAATATATAAAGCAACATGGTGATATTTGTATTAATTTAATGTAAAAAACAAAGTTTGTTACAGTCAAATTGATGTAGTTTTCTGTTAATAACGGACATAAGGCTTATTATTTCTGACAACTATAACCAGAATATTTGCATATATGTCACACTAAAAATACACATTTTAAATGTTAAATATACTAATTGTTGTGCTGATAATGGAAAAATGTTGTGATATTTATCATAGGGCACACAAACTTTATAGTTTTTTTCATGTGAATTTGACATGTAAAGTAAAATGATTTTTGTTTAAAAGGTTAAGATTTTTTCTACAGTAAGTACATTTATAGCCATAAAATCAAAAGTATCAACACATTTCTTTACCGTAAATGAAGAAAATGTTTTACTTTAATTTTATGGTAACGTTCTGGCCACCCCTGTTGCTGGAATTTTACTATATAAATAACAGTTTTTTTACAGTGTAAAATAATTTTTGGGAAAATAAAAATTGGACATTTTAAGTTCGATTAGCTACAAATTAGCAAAAGTTATTTATTACTTTAAGTAAACAAGAAAAGATAAGTTGATCTGACTAAATTCTTTCCTGATGTTTTACAGTGTACTTACCATGAGGTGCATGCAGTAAAACTTGAGTGAACAGACCCTTTAAAATGGAGTTTACATTGGTGCTGAAAGGGAACATTCTGCACAATGGGAAATTTTTACTTGTGATGCTTCTGACTATTTAGCAATTTACAAAGCTTTATGTGCACAATTATATCTTTCTTTATTCTTACATTCCTAAAAATGAAGGCTTTTGATAACTTCCTCCACTGCTGTTTAAAGGTAAGGGATGCTGCACAGCTCTTTCATTACTGTGCCCTGTAACCTGCACAGCCAGGCAGGGGACATGAGCAGATGGACGATATGATGAGGTACCAAAATCTCCAGGGAGAGCTTTGAGAGGCGAGGGACACAGATGAGAGAGTTACGTAACTGAGAATGGAAAAGAAAATGCAGGGTTGTAGTCAGCTGTGCCAGGCTTTGACCGTGTGGAGCTGTGACACTGACCTCTGGGTCAGACACACATCTGGACCAACAGTATGGACAGCTGCACACAGACACACAGACACACACAGCCTACAGACGGACACTACACATCCTCATCAATATCTTCCCTGCTAGTCAGACATCACCATTACAGGTTAAACTGCTGGAATCCTGCTACCTGTGACAGACAATGAAAGAATCATAAAACTGCTTCCTCAAGTCCAGCATTTATCCCATGACCTGGGACTGAATCTGACTTGTGGTTTCACTGATCTCTCCTCCATGACCTCTCAACTCCACTCCAGCGAGAACAAGCTCTCCTATGAAGTGCCAGCAATACACTGGAACACGAGAGGCCCAACTGTGAAGTTGTTACATAAGTCAGTCTGACTGTTCCTGCTGAAAAGAGCTACTCATGAAATGTGCTCCATGGAAATGTAAAATATTTCACACACTCACTGATATATTTATACTAGAGCTGGGACATTAACGGGTTGATTTCAATTAATTAATTAATTACAAAAAAACAAGAAAAGCACTCTGAGAGCGCAGCACTCCGACGAGATTGCTCAGTTGTATCATTTCCGATGGCTGAAATCCTGAAAAAAAATTTGTGGCAGAAATCACAGCAACATAGAATGTGACCATTTAATATAGATGTACCCATAAATAAAATGACCTTGCGCTGAGCACAGGCGTGTGTTATGCATGTGTACGTTATGTACGGACACCGAATCATGTGACCTAAATATGGAGCAAGTGGCAAGAATTAATGGGACTCGGAAACACCCCCACAACTTAATCAGTTGTTCCTTGTATCACTTCCAACAGATAAGTTCCGATAGGTCCAGCCGTCAGTTTGCAGTAGAATTGCAATCGTATGATCATCAGCAGGCAGCTGACATAGTGTTCACTTGTCATAACTACAGTGACGTCTTGCTGTTATCTCCCAATGATACAGAAATTTTTAACAAATCCGTGGATCCAGACTATAAGCTGCATCACTGCCAAAATCTAATCACTTGGTCCTTTTGTCATTTCTGAACTTCCCTGAAAATTTCATCCAAATCTGCTTTTGAGTACAGTCGCTAAGAGACAAACGGATGTACAGACAGACAAACAAACGTACGCCGACTGTCATGCAACTCTGCTGCAGCCCTTAGTGGAGTATTTAGAACGTAATCAATCCTGTCTCCATGTTGGGGATAATTTGTCACTCAAAGTAATTAATAAAGCTGTTGCTTTATTGTGTTGTCACTGTGTTGTGTGTAAATGCGCACAGCTATCGCGTTGGTATTTCATAAACTCAGAGCAAATACTCCTTCAGACAGATGGATCCACGGATTTGTTAAAGATTTCTGTATCATTGCGTGGCAGCGGCACGGCGTCACTGTAGCTATGACAACAACTGAATGTTGATTTGTTAAAGGTGATATGTGCTACTACTGCATTGCTCACACAGCTATAATCACACATCCACACACCTCTCATTGCACTCCTCATCCACTCTCTCCCACACGTGTTCACGTGCACATGTGCTCTCACACATACATAAACAAACATCTGTCCCTAAGCTTCTTACAACCAGAGTTTGTGTGTGTGTGTGTGTGTGTGTGTGTGTGTGTGTGTGTGTGTGTGTGTGTGTGTGTGTGTGTGTGTGTGTGTGTGCTGCCAGGCCCAGGCCAGTAGTGGAGGGCAGGGCTGCTGGGCCAGAGATGGATGGCACGCACAATTTCAGGCAAAGTTCCAGACCTCGACCTCCCACTCTGTCCTCTGCTGTGTCCACACAGCTAGAAACCACACATCTGCCCTGACCTCAAAAAAACACCCAGAATTCATCACTGGTAGCATTTACACAACCAAAATGTTTCATTATTCTTATGAAATTGTGGACAGGCAGTCTCAGCACACGTCAGCCTCTTCAGTGACCTCCAGGTTCCCTGATTTGAGCCTAATTGTCTAACCTGGCAATAGCCAGATTAATAATTGTGTCGTACTTGATAGTACTCCACAATATCAATCTGGGACCGCTCCATGTAAATCCGTTAGGAGGAAAGAGGCACGGATTGGACAATGCAACAGTATGTCCCGCCTCTGACAGGTTTGTTTTTAGCCAATCGCGGGATCTTCACAACGAGCGGAGCCAATTGGTAGATTAAACTCTTACCAAAACCCGTAGGTAAAAAAGCACAAACATCTTTACCATCCAGAAATGCGCAAAGCACCTCTCGTTGTTCTTCCTTCAAAGAAGCGATAGGAGATTCAGCTAAAACTGACTTAATAGCAGCATCTACACGATCGTTGTCCTCCCTTGCCGTGTTTGTTTCTACTGGCGCATGGTGTCGTCTTCACACCCGAATATCCCGCCCCACACACGAATACTGCTGCGTGACTGACCCGTGCCAACTTGGCTCTGTACGAACAGTGAATGCGGGAGCAGTGCAAGATGGTTTCTTGAGAGATTTGTGAACTCACAAATATCGCGAGAAATCAACTTGCTGGCAAGGTTACTAATTGTCACCTTTTGTTGAACACCTTTTATTTCTCAACCTTTAGATGCATAAGTATACGTCAAAAATGACTCAGTGAGGTCGTTGTTTGATTAGTTTTTATCATTTCATTTTTCAGTCATTCCTCAAAAAATCATGTTTTTGATATCATTCCATTGAAATATTTAAGTTGCCTATTATACTTTTAAAGAAATTGTAATATTTGTATTACTACCCCAAGCTCTTTATCATTGATAATATCATACAAGAGGTGATGGAGTCCACAAACTTGGAGGGAAGGAGAGCAGCAACAGCTGGAGGGAAAGAGTGAAAAAATGTCTACAAAATGGATGTTGACATTCTTCTATTTCTGTTCTCTGTAATATTCTTCTTTTTCAGTTATCAAAATGTTCAAAATCTGTTATACAGTGAAAAATAAACATATTTCAAAGATGAAATCATCATCGGTGGACCAAAATATAACAAAAATAATAATACAAATGATTGTTCTTAACTAAAATGACAAAAATGTCATAAAAACATATTGATTCTTACATAGATCATTTTTGACCCACTCATTGAAGAGTGTAAGGTTCAATCACTCGTGCTCTTCGTTGATGCTCTTCTTTTAGTGTTCATTGGCAGGATGCTGTGAAGCAGGCTAGGGAAGAGCAGAGATGGCTTTAGGAGAGTTTTGACAGCACATCTGTTGGACACATAATGGCAGATGTGCAAAAGAGCCATCAAAGACAATGGTTTTATCTCTTCTGTCTCCTGAATCCTGAGATGGGCCCAAAAAACATCTTCCTTCTTTGGCCAAAAACAGAAATACTGGGTTTTGAAAAAGCCAAGCTATGTATACTGAAATTCACATAAAACAGAAATAGCATTCCTTAGAAAATTCAGCCATAAATAACAAATTTCAAAGCAGATGAGACTGACAGAGATAAAAACGCACTCAAAATGAACTCATATAATCCACTAACAGCCCTCCCCCTTCATGCCCTTTACACTCCTCCCCCCACCTACCAGCCAGAAAGGCAGTACTCACCCAGGAAACATTTTTGGTCTTGGGCACTTTTGACATGACTTGCAGGCGGACAAGCCAAGAACCCAGCTCCTGATACACTTTGTGTCCTCAGTCACACACAGATCCCAGACCACCTTTAGCTGCAGCAGCTCCCTCAGTGATGGAGACGCTCTTTTCATTTGGCGTCCTCCACTGTTTCCCCCTTGTACAAACTTCCCTCATCGGGTTTACATCTGCCTGGAGCATCGCCCTCCAACCACCCAGATAACCAGTCTCCAAAACTCACTCAAGAAGGAGGAGGAGGAGTAGGAGGGAGGACGAAACAAAGATAGAATAACTCCAAAAGTGCCTGTCAGAGGCAGAAATAGAACATGCAGAAAGTTCTCTCAGGCTTCCACCTGAATCCTCCTCTTCCTTCTCCTTGTCAGTGCTTGTCTGCTCCCCTCAGATTCATAAACCCTGTATGAATATGAAATCAAACATCTGGTTGATGCCCCTCCTCTATGATGCTGGAGGCTGGGGCCAGCAAATGGCCAATCCTGCCCTGCTAACATCTGGGAGAGAAGACACTGAGAAGGGATGGATGAGGAGCAATGGGACAGAAGGAAAGAAGGGGAGGAGTGCAGTGATGGATATGCGTGGGGTAGCGCAGAGCTACTGATGGAAGCAAAGTCAGGGTTGGAGGATGGAGGGAGGGAGAGCGAGTGAAGAAGGAGGAGGTGATGGAGTGGAGGACCTGGAGGGGCACGGCAGGCCGGCACAGATTGGAGGGTACGTTACTGATCCCTTACATGAGATTAAAGGGGGGAAAATCATGTTGAATGAAATTGGTTGTTGTGAAATGCAGAATTTTTCTCCATAACTTGCTCTTTAGTTTCTCACAAAGACACAACAGACAGAGCAGACATCTGTAATTTCATATGTCCTGTATGACTGTGTTCATGCTTATGTTTTCTTGTTGTATGTTGTTTGATCATGATCTGGCTGGTGAGCTCCTGATTGGTCAGAGGCAGAAGAAGGATTGACCAAATAAGGATTGACGGTATTAGAGATGATCGTCTGTCTCTGCCAACCCCAAATCCCAAACTCAGCTTTAACAAGAGACCCTTCTGTAGCCATAAATGTGATACGTTCAGCAGGGGTACTTCTAATCAGTTCAAAAGATACTTTAGCTTTGTGGAAAACACTAACTTGCTTCAAATTCCACACATCTGCTCATATCTACATCGGAAGTGTGGTGTTGAAGACAGATGTCAAACACACAAAGAAAACTTTGGCTATAATCTGAATCTCGCTAAGAATGAGACTTACATGCCTAAATATAAGGCAGAAAAGTTTGTTTTGTTGCACAGAGCTGTTTAAATAAATACGTCCTGTAGCAACCGGTAACATAATCATGACCAGTAATGCAATATCACCAATAACGTAATAAATGTTATCATTTTAAATGTAATAAAGCCAATAATGTAATCACTTGCCAATAATTTAACAAGAAAAGCACTCAGAGCACAGAACTCTGCCAAGGCTGCTCAGTCGTTGTATGATTTCCAACGGATGAAATCTTTAAAAAATTGCTCCATGGCTGCTGCAGTACCATGTTTTTTGTTTTTGTCTGTATATCTCTGTAAATAATAATATATTATTATTATTATTATATAAATATTATTAACCATCCATCCATCCATCCATCATCCACACATTACTTAATCCTCATTAGGGTCACAAGGGGGCTGGAGTCTATCCCAGCTGACTTAGGGTGAAGGCAGAGGACACCCTGGACAGGTCACCAATCTATCACAGGGATACACATAGAGACAACAAGCACAGTCACATTCACTCTTACGGACAATTTAGAATCACCAATTAACCTCAGCATGTTTTTGAATTGTGGGAGGAAGCCAGAATACCCGGAGAAAACCCACGCATGCACAGGGAGAACATACAAACTCCATGCAGAAAGATCCCAGGCCCAGGCCAGGGCATGAACTGGGAATCTTCTAACTCACAAATTAAAAACTGAAGTCGCAAATTCAATGTTAGAAGTCACAAAATAAAGTTTAAAAGAGTAACAAATCAAACAACTAATCTGCAATTTTAAAAAGAAGTTAAATCACTAATTTAAATTTCACAAATTAAAAACAAACAAGTCTTGAATTAAACACAAAAATCATAAATGAAAAACAAACAAAGAAAAAATCATATACACTACCGTTGAAAGGTTTGGGGTCACCCAGGCAATTTTTGTAAAATATCACAAAAATGAGACACAAAATGACAAAAAAAAAGGCAAATGACGCAAAACGACACAAAACAAAAAAGAAAAAAATACTAGACACGAAGTTACCAAGCGGCTAGAAAATGAGACAATTGACACAAGTGAGACACAAAAAAAAGACACAAAACAACAAATAAAGCAAAACATAAAAGGAAAAAAAATAAGACAAAAAACAAAATGACAAAAACATGAAATAAATGACAAAAAAAGATCAAAAAAAAGACCAAAAACAACAAAAACAAGACAAAAGAACAATAAGCAATCTGGTATTTTAGTTTATGATCAAAACAACTCATCAAGGTCCAGAAATTATTTTAAGTTTATCTTCTTCTTCCTATTATTATAATTATTGCTATTATTATTATTATTATTATTATTATTATTATCATTATCATTATTATTATTATTATTACTGTTAATTTTACCAGAAAACCACACATCACATCAGGTCCCAGTTAACATTCTTACTTCAGTAGCTTTTCATCATTAATCTAATGTAACCCCCCCCCCATTTCCTCGTGAAAACAAATTTTCTAAGATTAAATAAATAAACTAGTAGTCAAGCTGATAGTGAGCAGCACTGAAGGTTTTGTTGGGTCTACAGAGATACTCGTCTGTGATCTACAATCCCATCGCCTGCGGTGCAATAGGAAATAGCAGAGTGAGTGCTGAGTGTGGAAACAAGTCAATACCGACCACAGCTTGCAGCATGTTTCCCAAATCCACAAGGTTTTGATAGAGCGTTCTCATCAATGTCCACCCTAACACCGCATAGATCTGTGGTCCTTATAGATTCACCCCCACAGTATAAAAAAAATCAAGAGAACCTGTTTAATGTTGAATCCAGTACGCAGACTAAACCAGACAAAAATGTACCAAAACCAAGAGGTAAATGTACCCTGTCCTCCGTGCTCACCATTACAGTGATAAGCTCTGATAACCTCTTAGTTATAAAATAAAATAAAAAAATAGCAGAGAAAGTTCACTGTCAATGAGAGAGGATGCTTTTATCAGTGACTGACTTTATCTGTTTGCTTACATTTCAAACGTCTAACACATAAAGTGGCAAAAAGTGAATCTTGATGAAGTGGATGTTGAGTTTTACAGCTAGAGAATCCAGGTCGGGAGGCACAGCTGTTACATTTACCCAGCAAAGCTTTGATTTGGTGCCAAGGCTTGTTCATAATTCCTTCTGTTTTAGGTATCACAAGCCATATGAGTCAGTAAAAATCATCCTGAAGTAAAGCTTGCATTTACATTTACCTACTCAGCATCTGTTGAAAGCAGCATACAAATACATTCAAACCACGGTACACAAAGGGCAAGTGACATAGAGATAAATTATATTATGCTCAGTTTCAAATTCTACCTGACTCAACACCTACAGGCCTACACTTACTTAGCAGTGAGGCATTCTGTTAATTCACAGGAAATGAGATGTTATGGTAGCCTAGCCACGCTAGACCCATGTTCTGAAGGCACAAGGGTCTAGGCACGCTCGACAGGGAGGGAGGCGGGCTAAAAGATTGTCTATCAAATCACTCTGCAGCAATTGGGTAGGTATACAACCAATCAGCGCAACGAATAGGCTCCTAGAGCGCCGGAAATCAGAGGATACGGTAGTTCGGTGAAGCCTTATTTATACAGTCAATGGGTGAAGCTCAAGTATATTACAGACATGTTAACAGAAAGATTATTCGGAGTCGGTGCTAATGGAGCTCAACGACTGTTGTCGTTTTTGTTGTCGACCCTGGCAGAGAATTAAATTCGTTGCCGTGGGTTGTCTAGCATGGCTAGGCTAGTTGTTTCCGGTTGTTTCTGTCAGAATTGTCGCGCCTCTGTCGTCACTTAGCTACGCCCGCCTTCTGACTCTACACTTCATGGTGATTCGTCCGGCCAGTTTTAGGAGAATCCAGCCTCGAGCCTTATAGAGGGTAACTAGACCCACCCTGGCAGAGAATTAAATTCGTTGCCGTGGGTTGTCTAGCGCGGCTAGGCTAATGTTATGGTATTTTGACAGTATTATTAAAGAAGCAAATAATTTCAAATATGCCTACAGAATGATCTATCATATGTACAACTTCAAAATTAAAGGTAAAATTTGATAAATCTTTAGATATATTGATGAAAGATATTTTTAGACATTTCATTAAAAATCTGCCGTTTCCAGCTAGAGCAGTCATTTACCACATTAACAACATCTAGACTGTATTTCTGATTCATTTAATGTTATCTTCATTGAAAAAAAAAATACTTTTCTTTCAAAAATAAGGACATTTCCAAGTGATCGAACACTTTTGAACAATAGTATAAGTTCATCTAGATTGATTTACACTTACTGCATCTGTTTAAATATTTTGGCTAAAAGTCAATGTGGTTGTCTCATTTTGGTATTCTGAAAATGACAACGCAAAATATTAAATTGCACAGGAGTTTGTTTCATTTTTTTTTTTTATTCCTGTAATGTCTTTTTCTGTTTCTGTGTCTACTTTCTAAGGTTTTATCAGACATTTATGTAATGGGGATAACTGAGCCCCGCCCTTCACCTGCCGGTCGAACTGTCCTGACACTCAGCATTATGAAAACGCCAGCCACTAAGCAGAAAATAGTTTGACGTCTAAAGCTCCTTCTTAGAGCCAGGCGAGCACTTAAGGTAATCCGTGTCTGTTCAGTGCCAGCAAATGCCACACCTGGAGGAACATACTAAGAACTTTAAATTTTCATGCTTTAAAGGAGGAAGGAAAAGTTCTATATCTGCTGTTGCTGCCTTGAACTACACTGACAATTCTTCATATACAAAATCTGCAGGTCTAGATGTTGATCAAACGTTTAATCAGAAATGGATTTACTTGTACCCACTTGGCTTCACCACAGACTGCATACATACAGTACCATTCAAAACTTTGGGGTCACCCAGGCAATTTCATGTTTTCCATGAAAACACAATGTAGCATTAGAACACAGGGGTGACGGTTGCTGGAAATGTTCCTCTGTACCCCGATGGAGATATTCCATTAAAAATCAGTCCAGCTACAATAGTTATTTACCACATTAACAATGTCTAAACTGTATTTCTGGTTCATTTAATGTTATCTTCATTGAAAAAAAACAATGCTTTTCTTTCAATAATAATTCCATTTTCAAGTGATCCCAAACTTTTGAAGGGTGGTGTATGTGAGCTGCAAAACAGTTTAGCCAGACTGTGAAGTTTCCCCCTTAGGCTGTATCATATTTGTTTTAGAGCATGAAGAAAGAAACTATCCAGTATTTCCTAATAAAGAAGCCAAAGTTAAAGCTAAATCTGAAAAAAAGTGTAATGTGTTTATTTTGTTTGCAATCTACTTACACACTGGTGACCCATTAGACTTATTCTCCAACCTTTCAGGGATTCACAGCCTTCAAACTGGGTGGTTATCTTTTAAATGTCACTGGCGACAACGTGCAGCGCATTAGGCAGGACAACAGAGTGCATCAGAACGTTACATTTTAGAGAATTATTTTTTGCTTCTTTCTGTTTGCATGCATTTGATTTCTGCTCTGGGTTTTCTCTTGTGCTAAACTGAGCTCTCTCACATGCAGTCAATGAGACTTCAGTGAATGTGGGCACCAGGTCCCACTTCTTGGTGTGCCACTGCTTTTAGCCGTCCATGGCTTTTGATTCTGTAAGCTCCTTTCCTGGCTTGTTGCTGAGGTGGGCACACATTGCATGCAGCAGTACAGTACGTGGTAATCTGTGAGGCTCTGCGCTGACAGCCTATTGAGTGTTGAGGGCTGACAGTAAGCCTATTTCATGTAGGAATGTGGCTACGATATCCTCTGCAGTCAGCGCCATCACACAATGCACAGCTCTAAGTCTATAGAATGGCCTACAAGAGGATGAGGAGAGGCACACAGATGCAAAAAGCAGGAATGCAAATAGTGATATAGCAGCAAAGTGACGGGAAAAAAGAGGGAGAGAGGGAGTTAAAGGGAAGACGGGAAGAAAGAGAAACAGGTGGATGAGAGGAGTGAGACTGCCCTCCCTGCTCATGTCATCTCGTCTTGTCATTGAGAGGACAGTAAACCTGGCCTGTAATGAGATAACAGCACCTGTCTGTCCTCCCCCGTTCCTTTCCTCTGTCAGACAGCTCAGCCAGGGCTGTAAATATGAGGAAAGCAGCTCTTTTAAGCTGATGCCATGTATTCAAAGTACACAAAAATAACAGTTCACTGAATTTAAACTGTTACCTAAACACGCCAGATGTGAAACCATCCATCTTTTGCTTGATTTTTGGAGGAATCCCTGTAGCTGGAACTATCTGATAGTTTCACCATCTGTCCTGGTAAACTGCAGAGCAGCTGAAAACTCACATCGGCCATCACCGAGTAGTGAACACCTTTGCAGAAAATAACAGGTTGTAAGAGTCACACTCACAGCTGCTACTGGACTGCTTGTGGGACTGAGCATGTTTACATGCTGCAGATGGAAGAGACACCTGGACACAAATGTGAAATGATCATCGGCATTATTTGGAAAAAGTATTCAGCTGCCGTACATGGAATTATCCGCTGCTTGTGTTTTTAGACGCACCCGACACCCCAGCCCCCTCACCATCACCACAAAACAACTCCACTGTTGCTATGGGATCAAAACGATGGGGGGTGCATGCCGCAAGTGATGCTGCGGTGGTCACTTACATAGGTGGACTGCACTCTCCGCCAGTGTCCCAGCCCACAGCAATACATCAAGACATGCAGTTGGGGAGAGAAGAGGGGACAGGCCGATAGAGCCTCCGGGGGGGTTCGTTTCAGGACAGGCTCACACGCAGGATCCTCATGGCACAGGTGAACCACCTGATCGCAAGCTCACCGGGGAGTTTTGGGATCTTGCAAACAAAAAGAAAAGAAAAATTCCAATCTGGTACGTCCACAGGTTGTCGCAGGGGAGTTTAGAGGCTGGTTCCTCTTCTAAGTTCTGAGTCCAGGTGATACTAAAGCCAGACGTATCACAGCATCTTCAAAGTCATGCGCTCTTCGGGGAGCCGGGATCCAATCTATCGCAAATCCAACAGCTGTACTGAAGGCTCAGACTGATGTGCAGAGTGTGTGATGTGTGTGGGTCTGCTTGTGTTGATATGCGTCCGTGCTCACCTCATCTTTAGAAGGACAGGTGGTTCAACTCCCATTCTGTGTGTTTTTGCCCCCCCCATTACCACATCTCACCCCTCTCTGTGTCCCGGCTTCACCCTGTCGAAAAATCTCCCCTCCTGCCTCCCCCAGCTTAAGCCCCCCAAACAGTCTTTCTATCAAAACTAAATGTCATTTTCTTCTCTGTGAGTCTCTCAGATTTATCCAATCAGAGCTCTTGCATCACTCCACATCCATCTCGCTTGTTTTCCTATCTATCCCTCCTTCGCAAGCCCACCCTTGGAGTCCAGATTCAGAGATTTTCAGGTTCGGTGCGATTCCTCTTTTCTTCTTCTTCTTCTTCAAAAAAAAACATAAAAAACCCCAGCTCTGTAGCTCCTCCTCCAGTATCTCTCACTCCACACGCTGCTTTCCTCTCTCAAGGGTCCTCTCTCATCAGGGGCGTTCCTGCTTACCTGAGTCACTCTTTACACTCCTGTTGTGACTGTGTGATGTGCACGTGTGTGTGTGTGTGTGTGTGTGTGTGTATGTGTGTGTGTGTGTGTGTGTGTGTGTGTGTGTGTGTGTGTGTGTGTGTGTGCTGAGGCTGCAGCTGAAGCTCACCGCGCTCCCTCTCTCTCTGTTGCCATGCTAGAGCAGGTAACATTCGGCTAGCGCAGGAGACACACAGCCTGAATTCAAATGCGCCTCCAGCCTCTCCGATTTAACAAAGCCTCCACCCCTCCTTAACAGCCCCCCCAACACACCCCCATCCCTCCTCCTCTGTCATCTCTCTATCTGCCCTCTCCTTCTTCTTCCTCTATCTTATTCGCCTCATCTCTGTCCACAATGTCTGCTCCCTCTCTCTTTCTCTCTCTCTCTGTCTCTGCTGTTAGTCAAGTCAAGTCACATTTATTTATATAGCACATTTCATACGACAAGCGCAGACTCAATGTGCTTAAGAACAAATAATTAAATAACAATAAAGGGTAGCAATAAAACAAACAGTTTTACAAGGTATTAAGATATAATATTAAAAGAAAAAGAAAAACAATAATAATAACATTAATTCCATAATAAAATGCTATCACCCAGCCAATCATTTTGAACCTAGTCAAAGGCTTGTGCAAAAAGATACGTTTTTAGTCTGCTTTTAAAAGAAGACACTGTTGTAGCAGACCTTAGTTCTTGAGGTAGAGAATTCCAGAGAGTGGGACCGTAGTGACTGAAAGCACCATGAGCAGATTTTGAATTAATTCTTGGTATGATAAGAAGACTTTTACTGGATGATCTAAGGGATCTGTCCGGTATGTATTCAGTGAGCATGTCAACAACGTAGGAAGGAGCTAAACCATTCATAGATTTATAAACAATAAGAAGTATTTTAAAATCGATTCTCTGTTTCACTGGAAGCCAGTGAAGAGAGGATAGAACAGGAGTGATGTGTTCATACCTCTTAGTTTTGGTTAAAATTCTGGCCGCAGCATTCTGAATAAGCTGAAGTTTATGTAGTACTTGCTTTGTCAGTCCAGCAAAAAGTGCATTGCAATAATCTAATCTACTGGAGATAAAAGCATGAACCAGTCTTTCAGAGTCTGCTTGCGACAGAAAGCATTTTACTTTAGATATATTTCTGAGATGATAAAAGGCAGTCTTGGAGATATTAGCTATATGTTTCTGAAAGTTAAGATCAGCGTCTAAAATAACACCCAAGTTCTTGACAAGCTCACATGGTTTTACTGACAGAGGAGTTAACAAAGGGAGAATATGTTGCCTCAGAGTACTCGGACCAACTAAAAGAATCTCTGTTTTGTCTTCATTCAGCTGTAAAAAGTTAGTTGCCATCCAATACTTAATATCTGTAATGCACTGAAGGAGGTCATTGACTGGACCCAAATTATTAGCAGTAACAGATACGTATAATTGCGTGTCGTCAGCATAAGAATGATATTGAATATTATGGTGCTGGATAATGGACCCGAGTGGTAACATATACAAATTGAAAAGCAGAGGACCAAGAATTGAGCCTTGTGGGACTCCGTATTGAATGCTGACATTATCAGATTCATAGCTGCCGACCAAAACAGAGAAAGATCTACCACTTAGATATGATGAAAGCCAGTTAAGGACTGTGCCTCTGAGGCCCAAACACTGTTCAAGGCGCTGGAGTAAAATGACATGATCCACAGTATCAAAAGCTGCACTAAGGTCAAGAAGTAACAGAATAGAAACTTTATGGTTGTCTGTATTAATTTTCAGATCATTGATAACTCTGACTAGGGCAGTTTCTGTACTATGATTATTTCTAAAACCAGACTGGTAAACATCAAACAGGCTATTATACGACAGATACCCAAGTAATTGTTGGTAAACAACCTTCTCAAGAATTTTCCCCAGGAATGGAAGGTTTGAAATTGGTCTGTAGTTCTCAACAGCAAATGGATCAAGGTTATTCTTTTTCAACAGAGGTGTTATAATAGCATGTTTGAGACATGAGGGGAAGATTCCAGACTCTAAGGAGGTATTTACAATTTTGAGTACATCATCGACAATACAGTTAAAAACATCTTTAAACAACCTAGTGGGCATGAGATCAAGAGAGCAAGTTGCAGAGCTTAGCTGTTGCACAACTTCCTGTAGTTCACTGCACTGAATAGGAGTGAAGTTGGAAAGAGTGCTGGCACCATGGTACTGAGCGGAGGGAGTGGTCAGGTCCACCAACAGAGGAAACTCCAATATTGTTCCTAATATTCAAGATTTTAGATTTGAAATGCAATGCAAATTCATTACATTTATCAGTACAGTGGAACTCAGTGGGTATTGATCTCGGAGGATTAATGAGTTTATCAATTGTGCTAAAAAGAAACTTAGAATTATTAGAGTTGTCAGTAATGATTTGAGAAAAATAATGCTGTCTAGATAGTTTTATTTCTTTATTATAAGTACTGAGCGTATCCTTATAGATCTTACAGTCAACCTGCAATTTGGTCTTGCGCCACTTGCGCTCAGATTTGCGGCAGTCTCTTTTTAGAGCCCTCACTCTTTCCACATTCCTCCACGGTGCTTTGGTCTTGCCAGAAAATAATTTAGTTTTTGTAGGTGCTATGTCATCCATAATTTCTGTTACTAATTGACTAAATTTATTGATCAAGTTGTCACATGAAGACAAGGAAGACAGAGTAAAATCCAGGTTAAAATCAGTATATGGCCCAGATAACCTAGCACAGTTGGTATATTTAGCAATAAAACTATCAGATGTGTCAGCAACAATGGTGCGTCTTTTGACTAGTTTTACACCAGGTATAATTTTGGTTTTCCAGACCACATTAAAGAAGATACATGCTGTTGCTTCCTTTTTGTGTCATATTTCCTCTCTGCTGTGGTGCTCTCTCTTGTTTTTCATGTTACCTTGAGAGGGAGCTGAGGAGGCACTGGGGATTATCCTGCCTCTGTTCATCGCTGCAAGAAAAAAAAGTATTTTCCTTTCAAGACGTTCCCCTCTATAATTGAGCCCACAAACCTCTTGACACAGGAAGGAGTTTTTTTTCCACCTGCTTCTGAAAGAAACTTGTGACTATTCTCTTTCCTGAGAGAATTTTAGCAAAACTAAGAACCCACAGCCACTCTCGTCATCACCATGCTACACATAGTGGAGCAATTCAGTCATACAGGTTTGACTGAAAACTGATTCTGAATAAGAAGAATGATACAGAATGTCCCACCCTGCGAGTTGTGAGGTGGAAACTAAGATCCCAAATCATGGGCCAGAGTCTAAGACTTGACCGTGTTCAAATGTCCAAGAAAGCTTCTTCAAAGATCCTCAAAAGATCCCCAGGAGAAGTTAGAATTCAAGGACAGCAGAACTTATTGTTGACAGAAAATACAGGAAGAGCTCTTAGCATTAATAACACCACAAGACAAACCAGAGATACTGAGCTGTGCATCGTCTTTTATGCTGTAAGAGTTTGACATTTTCCCCACACCTACAGGGTGTATTACTGGAGTGACAGTTTTGACACCATTATACTTTTCTAAGTTTATTGGTAAGATATTGACATCAGGTTATCATATTTCACCATTAGATCACCCCCTACAGAGACCATATGCATTGGGTTATCATTAGGTCATGTTTTACAGAGAATATGCCCAAACATGTTCAGATTTTGCCCTATTATTTTGTTTCAGATTTCATGCATGCTACACCATTATGTATTGTTAGGTTTGAAATATATTTTACCAGTTATAATGCCTTAAAGCTCGTGTCCGGAGTTTGAATCGCAGCGTCTCCCAAAACACTGTTGGTCCCACCCTCCCTCCCTCTGATTTCGCCCCTTTATTTGTGCACGCGCGCAGTACCTGAGAGGAGTGCCCGGAGTGCTGCAGCATCTTGCCTGTTTTGCTGTTTTCTACTCTTCTACATTTAGTACATTTAGTAAATAATAAAGGAATTACGCTAGAATGCTGTATTGAGTCTAACTTGTCCTAATACCAAAATAACATGAATCTGCTAGGAAGAACGAGTAAAGTTTCAATATGTGATTACACTCGTGTATCCCTCTCAATGACGTTGTTTATCAAACTTAGTGCATTTACGCGTGTACATGTGTTACATTGTTTATTTATTTCTATCTAGAGTTCAGAATTGCATGACTACTCTGACGAAGAGTATGTCCCAGACGCCCCAACATCTTCCTCCAGAGGTCGGGCATCTAAACGAAGCCGTCAGGCGGGCTATGGAGGCCGTGGTCGGGGAGCGACGCGAGCACCCCGAGCCAAAAAACGTCCTGCAGTCTCTTGGCCTGACAAGCCGTGGGATTGGTAACTTTTCTGGAAGTTGCTGAGCCCTGATGCTCTCTCCTCCACAAGCAAAACAAATGTGTTCGCGGTTGCGTAGTGCGTAGCTCGCCCACCTCTGCATGGGCTTGCTTGCTGTGCGCGTAACCGTTGATTGACAGCATGACAAAGCTGAAGCTCGAACTTGATTGGTCGGCAGCGACCGGCACTTTTTGGAATAACGTGGGGGTCTATGAGAGGAAGGCGGAGCTCAGGAATAAATTTTCATATCGCGTTATACTAACTTTATATTATAGTATCGAACTAGACTAACACATTTAAGCTTTGTTAAAAAATGATACATAAATTGAAAACAAACGGAAACTCCGGACAGCAGCTTTAAGTTAACACCATTATGATTTGAGTATTGTACATTTCATTTTCTAAACAGCATATGATTTGTTTCAAAATCCACACCTGCACATACATCCATGTTTTACTTTATGATCTTCCATCTGTGTGTGTGTCCTCTACTGAGACACAATATCATTAGAACATCAGTGACTACTAGAGCCTTCATTATTATGTACTTCATACACACATCTTATCTCTATTCTTCAGTTTAATAGCATTTGCCATGACAAAAAAAAAGCACTCAGAGTGCAGTACTAAACCAAGGTTGTTCACTCCCTCATTTGGCATTGTCAGAAAAGCAGCATTTTTTTCCCCAGAAATACAGCATTTGTTTATGAGTTACTGATGATCAGAAACAACAGCAACATAGAATGTGGTCATTTAATATAGATGTACCCACAAACAAAACAACCTTGTGCTGAGGACAGGTGTGTGTTATGAATGTGTACATTATGTACGGATACCAAATCAAGTGAACTAAATATCTAGCGAGCAGCTGGAATTGATAGGCCTCGGAAACACCCTCACAATTTAATCAGTTGTTCCTTGTATCATTTCCGATGGATAAGTCCCGATAAGTCCGCAGCGGTCGATTTGCAGTAGGATCGCAATCATGTGATCGTCAGCAGGCAGCTGATGTAGTGTTCACTTGCGGTCAAAGTTACAGTGACGTCATGCCGCTATCTCACAATGATACAGAAATCTTCAAGCAATCCGTGGATCCAGACTACAAGCCGCATCACTGCCAAAATCTAATCACTTGGTCCTTGTGTCATATCTGACCTTTCCTGAAAATTTCATCCAAATCCATTAGCCCATTTTTGAGTAATGTTGCTAACAGACAAACAGACAGACAAATGTACACTGACTGTCACATAACTCGCCTCCTTGGCAGAGTAATTATATAATCTTTCACACAAAAATATTACACGACAGTTGGGCTGCAACTATCGTTCGTCATCAAATCTAATTTTCCAAGCACTGTACGGCATCAAAAGCGGAAGTGAGAAATAACTGTACATCTGCGCTGTATCGTGCATATATAATATATGTACGATACAGCACAGATGTCCGTTGTTCTGTGCTCTGTCCGGACGGTTATTTCTTTTGTATAGCGCACTCACTTCCACTTTTGATGCCGTAATGTGCTTAGATGATTAATTTATTCATCAATAGTTGCAGTCCTACACTACAGTTGACAGGATTTATTGGTTCTTTAGGTTTGTTACGTATGAAACTCTGAAAGTCCAAATCTGTGTTTCTGACAATGTCATCAGTACATTTTCTGGGTGGAAATGTTCAGCTATAGTTTATTTCACTTATGAAATGTCTTGCATATAAACGTTAAGATGGGGGGAAAAAACTTGATTTTAATCAGAGGGGGATCACTAAGAGATCAATAAGGATACTGCTGTTCAACCTGAAGGTAACATTGGTGACAATGAAGTGTCAACAGAGAAAAGGGCTGGTCCTTTCATTCCTTTACGACCATGAATGTCTGTGCAAAGCAGATTTTCTTTCCCTATTTCAAGAAAATTTGATTTTAAGGCCACCACTGCATACAAAAATTACTTGATGAAAAAGCAGTGAACATGCTGAATATGAATTTAAAAGGGGATGCATTAATGCAAAGCTCCTCTCTGCATGCATGAAAGGTTCATTTGGTGGCAAAAAAGGGAAGAAATGAAAGCTCCTGCCTCAGAGGACTCTTCATAGTTAAACGTGGATCTTAAACTCCGAGATAAAGAGGAATGGATGCAGGCTGTTGTGCTTTCCTTTGATCATTCAGTCTGTGCCACAAGAATAAAAAAAGTGCTTTCCATCCTGCCAACATGGCATACTGCAAAACAGCCATATTAACTCAAGCTGCACTAATGCCTTCTTGCAGATTATACTATGAATCATTGAGGAGTAGGATGATCACGAGTAGGCTGTGGGGAAATTAAGGGAAGTTAATTTTAGTTTTTATACCAGTAAATGAAAGCAGGCCAGCGTTAATAGCTCACTGTGAATTACAGCTTCTTGTCTAGTATCCAGTCACTGCATATCACTAACAACACCTTTAACAAATCTTCCTTCTCAGTGTGACAGTGGATTTCAGGTTGATATAAGCCTCGGCAATGCAGAGCCATGTTTTTTGCCATTTATTAAATTCCTTTATTTCTTTCTGTTTATGTCCCGCAGTGCCGGCTCATCCATCAGAGGAACAAAGCCCAAGTGCGCTGTGGGTGTAATTCTGTCAGACTTGTCCTGGTGGAGGTCTGCAGATTACAGTACACACAGCATGTCATGGTTGCACACTGCATCAATACACACCCATGCCGAGGTTACAACCCAGTGAGTTATACGGCCATAAAATCATATAAAACACGAGGGTAAGATACTGATTTTGCAACACCCAAGGAATAAAGTGAGGAATTAGATGCAGCAACACATAAAAAAGTCTATTGTTTCTGTTATCAGAGGGAAAAGAACTTCAAGTGAAACCTTGTCCTCAGTAAAGTCTACATAGAAAAAATTGCTACTATCCCACACACTTGCTCAGTTACTATAAAATCATCAGAGCTCAGGCATAAAAAAATTTTGTTATCTTCATTGCAAAAAAAAATAAAAAAATCTTTCAAAAATAACAACATTTTTGAATGTTTTATCCAACTTTTGAATGGTGGAGTATATAGTCACCCCCAAATCACATGGCTACAATCCCATTAACAATCCAGCTCTCATGCGGCTCTTGATTACCTCCGCCAAGGAGGTTATGTGACACCCGGCGTCCGTCCGTCTGTCTGTCTGTTAGCAAGATAACTCAAAAACGCCTGGGCAGATTCAGATGAAATTTTGAGGAGATGTAGACTATGGTAAGAGGAAGAGCTGATTTAATTTTGGTGGCAATCCGGAAAGGATCCTGGATTCTGGATCACTTTAAATGTTTTAGTATGTTTTAGTATGTGCTCCAAAATATGACAAAAACATCATAGGTTAGTATGTCGTCCAACAAATTGGAGCAAGGTGTCCAGATAGCTCAACTGGTTAAGAAGGTGATTTGTAAACAGAACTGTGTCAGAGACGCAGGTACAATTCCAGCTCATGATCCTTTACTGCATTGTTTTTGTGTTTTCCTCTCTATCCTTGGCGGCGGTCTGCACTCTCTGAGTGCTTTTCTAGTTTTGTTTCTGTCTCTTACTGATTTTATTTTCTTGTTTTTGTGAATATAAAATGAAAATCAAAGCATTTTTAAAATTTAATTACCAAGTTATGTTACACTGTGAATAACAAACATGCAGACAACAATGCAATAATTATCCTTTAATCATGAGGATTAGATATCTGTGAACACTGATTTGCTTGATATTTAATATCGCAAAAAAGGACATTGTGATGTTGCCAAGAATAGTGTTGGAGATTAGCCTTTAACTGATGTTCTCATATTTGTGAAATTTAAGTTGTGATGGAGCTGTTTCTTTGCAGAGGAAAAAGAGATGATAGTGTTATTAGAAAGTGCAACACTTTTTGAAAAATTTTTTAATATTTTTATTTCTTCTTTTATTTCATTTTTAATGTTTGGATATCCTTGAACACTTATTTGAACAGAATATAGATTCTGATATTGTTGTAAAGAATAATGTTGGAGATGTGCACTCATGTTGGAATAAATCCTCATTGTGAAGCAACCCTTAATTGCACTGAATTGGAAATATTTTAGAAAAACACATTGAATTACAAGACAAGGCTAGAATTAAATGATTTTAATAGTAATAGGTTGTGATCTAAAGTGGGCCGATCTGAGGCATGAAAGTCCAGGGCTGAAAATGAATCCCACTCCGGCCCTGAGTGGACGTGACGAATCCCTGTTTACCGGAAGAAAACAAACTCCATTTGCCGCAGCATTTCTTTTCCCTAACAACATGGAGGAACAACTAATAAGCATGCTTTTCATTTTGCTTTTTATCGTCGTTTTGAAACAGCAACTTGACAACGGAGTACTACTACGTCTGTTGCTTCTCTTGAGAAGGAGAATGTGCTCGCGCCAGTAAGGTCGCAGAACGTGTACATCGCTACATCATCTCTACGTGTGGAGCCAAGCACGTGCAGAATGACCGGAATTAACTAAAGTAGAATTACCTGTATACATGAATAGAATGTACACAGGAATTTGTTTATTCGGAATTAATATCGGAATAAACCAGGTAGTTTATTCGGAATTAAGTTTATTCGGAATTAACTTTTTAATTCGGAATTAAGTGTTTACAAGGAGATTTTAACCCTAGGATGCATAGGTGGGGTCAAAATTGACCCCAGAGGTTGTTATTCCTTAATATGTTTAAGATTAAAAGTTTTGATATTTTCATATTCCAGGTATTCCTCATAAAACATGTTTGTGACAAGATGCCATTTGCATTTTTATTCATTTTTTCATTAATTTAAAAAAAAAAATCAGTTTTTGTATCAGTACCCCACTCTTCCATGGGCGGGGTCAAAAATGAACCCAAGTATTTCCAATGGGATATTTCACTTAACATTGGTTCTTGGCAACTGTGAGTGTAAATAAACATTTACTGTCCCTCATACAACTGATGTCAGCAGTCCCACCACCTAGGAGGTCATTTTTGCACAGCATTATACATGTAAGTATTATCTCCATTTATGAACTTATTTTTCATTGACAGAATATGTGAATTTTATGTGAATATCTGTGATATTTGCCTAGTTTGTGGTTAGCTAGCAATACTGTTAGCTAACATTATTATTAGCAAACAGTATTGTTAGCTAACACAATCACACACACACACGCATGCACGCACGCACACATACACATACACTCTTACACTGTTGTTGCACTGTTATTACACAGTATCTTAGCTAACAGGATTGATAGCGAAAGTATTGTTAGCTAACACAAACACACACACTCTCTCTCACACACACACATACACCATTGAATAATCGATAATCATATAATAGGCTACCTAACGGGTTAGTGTGTGTGTGTTTGTGTTAGCTAACAATACTTTTACCTAACAATCCTGTGAGCTAACATACTGTGCAATAAAAGTGTAACAACAGTGTGAATGTGAGTGGAGGTGTGTGTGTGTGTGTGTGTGTGTGTGTGTGTGTGTGTGTGTGTGTGCGCGCGAGCATGTCTGTAGATTTACTTACAAAGCTACAAATGATTTATAGTTTTGTGCATTCAAACACTGTCTTTTCTCATGTTTTTTCCTTTTCTTTTCAACCTAAGGCAACATGGCAATGGCGATTTTAGGGGGTGGCCTGGGGTGGCCGGGGCCACCCCTGAAATCTTATTGGCCACCCCTGCGGCCACCCCAGATCTGATAGGTAGTTGGTCACATGGGCGTAACGGACGCGGGGTACGTGTGGGACATGTCCCCCGCACTTTCCACATCTGTCCCCTCTGTCCCCCGCACTTTTTTCAGCCCTTACAACAGCTAAACCCGTTATTAGCATCCAGTAACGTGTTTTCCCGAGCCGTCTTTGAATGCACCATGAGCGCATGCTAACGCAGGTGTTCCACAGGAGACGTGCTGCTGTGCTGAGCAGTGCTGAACGTGCGTCTGGAGTAATGTTTAGCAAACCAGCCAGAGCCAGCAAGAAGCAAAAAACTTTACACAGTTCTTTCCAAACAAACCGTGTAAGTTGTGTGACCTTGTTGGATGCAAACAATGTTAGACTTGTTAGCTAAATGATGACAAGGTAAAACGTGGCAATATATCAATATGTTAAGCGAGTCAACAATAATTTAAATGTTGTTGCCTCTGTTACATTACTTGCTAATTAGTTTATTCTTGGAATAAACCCAGTCCTCTTTCATTTCTGGGCAGAAGATGTGCTCACAATTGCTCTCCATGTATTTAAGTCTTTTGGTCCCAAAAGAGGAGAGTCAGGGAGGAGAAAAAAGAATAGGCTATCTATGGTATACATTTACAACTATTTTTACTGCTTCTCTTTCTAATTATATCTCAGAATTTTGATTTTCAGATTTTTTAATGATTATTTCCATAACAAAGAGCAGAGTCAGGCAGGAGATGGACCAGAGGCTGCGGCCAGCAGTAATGTTGACCATGCAGGGTCTGCAGAGATGAAAAAAATATATAAGTGGTTGAGAAAAAAATATGTATCCATGGGTTAAAGTGATTTTGAGGTTAAATTCTACTGCAATTTTTACTCTTCCTAATGCTATTTCAGAATTTTTCTTACCACATTTTTTATGTTTATTGCCATAACAGAAAGAGCAGAGTCAGGGAGGAGATGGATCAGAGGCCAGCAGCAGGGACAAGGATGTAGGGTCTTTACAGGTAAGGAGAGATTATAACTTCCTGAAAGTAAGATATCTATTGCAGGGAGAAACCAGGCAGTACTGATCATTTCATGTTCAGTGTTTGGCACCTTTGGCTACTCGTCCAGTAGATGTTCAAGGGACATTGTTGTCAACTCAACTAGAGTTTGGCCACTAAAACTTTAGATTTTATAGTTTAAAGTTTTATACTTTATAGTTTAAAGAACTAGCCTAGTTGGTCCCCTGGTATTGTACTGTGGCTGTTAGGGATTATGTGGTTCTTTAGCCACTAAGGACGGTGCTATTAAATGTAATTAAATCGCTCTGAAAAATTTGTCCCCCTCACTTCTGAGATGGTGGTTACGCCCATGTAATAATGGGAAATGGAATTTAAAAATAAACCAGAATAGACACCTTTATTTAACACTTATGAGACAGGAAAACATGGGAGAAAGAGGGGATGTCACATGCAGCAAAGTACTGGGATTTGAACTGTGGTCGGCTGCGTACATGGCATTAAACTCCGCTATGCCATAGCCACCCCACACTAGCTTTGTGTCCCATCAAGGCCACCCTGGTAAAAAAGTCCTGGATACGCCACTGCTACATGGCTGCTAGGAGGCCAGCTAGGATCCCTGTGGACGTTGCCCTAAAAATGATCATGGATGGATGGGATGAAGAGCCTATTGGAGGCATTGACTCAGGATCTGACATCTCAGATGTAGAGGACTCAGACTATTGTCCACCTGGAGATGTCAGGCTGCCTGGAAATCAACCTCCTTTATGTGTCTCTCTGTCTGTTTTAAAATACGGAGGAAGATTAAACATGTTTTGATACCGTTTCAGTGATTGTTATGTGATAAAATTTGAATTAAAAGTGAAGAAAGAACATATCAAAACTGAAAATACTCTTTTGTTGAACAAAATATATAATGTCTAACCAACATGAAAGAAATGTCTCAAGTTTATTGCAAAAATGCATTGATTTCAATTTTCAACATTTTTGACCCCACCCATGGAAGAGTGTAGGTATTAGTTGGCCATGCATCCAAGGGTTAAAGCAGAATTAACTTTAATTCCGAATTAAAGAGGAATTAAAGGTCTCATGTAAACGTAGCCATAGTCACCTCATCCTTTATTACGATGAAAACATTTATTAGCACAGTGTTCCCCAACGTCATCAAAATATTGACACTAGTGTTTACACCAAGGTCTTTTATTTAATATAGGTGGAAATAGCTTAATTTTTTTGTCTAAAACAAATATGTTCTACCTTTACTTTTTGTAGCAGGTTAACAAATGCACAGATACAAAAGGAAAAATGTAGCAGATAAACATCAACTTAAGTATTAATAAATACATCTGGATTCAAATATGTCACAGAAAAATGAAAAGTGTGGTCTTACCATATATTCCCACCTACACACCCTTCCTTGTTTTAAATCCACAATCATTTTTACACTTTGATTTGTCTGAATGGCTCTTCAATGCATTACACGTCGGTAAAATTCAAAACATGCTTCTCCTGATAATCAGTGCCAGCACTAAGTTTCTCTGGTGCTGCTCTCCACGCATCAGTACCAACTGTTCAAGCATCCACAATCCAAGTGGCTCTTTCATCAACAGCAGAATGCATCACTCCTCCTCAGAACATGGTCTCACTTCTGAAAATCCGCAGCTTGGTCAAAAATGTAAAGTAGATAAAAGTCAGGCATACCAGTACATTTTTCAGTGGGTACAACACAGGTGTTATAAAACCAAACACAGCAATCAGAGCAACCCGAAAGACAAAGAAAGGAAAGTCCTGCAGAGCAACTCCAGCTAAGGACAACAAGGGGCTGTGAGGGGTGATAATCATACGGAGAGTAGACAGGAAGGCGAGGATGTAGACCGGGAACACCCAGGCTGAGAAGAAGACATCTGGCAATCCTGCCACTCTCACCAGCTCCACAGTGTCGAACCAGAACAGGAAACTATCCACAAACAGCTCTGACCTTCCATCCCTCCGCCACAGGGAGGCCAGACGACCTGAGTAGGATGGGGGACGTGACGATGGGGAGTACAAGTAGGCAGTGCCGGGTGCTCGAGCACTGAGTGGTGAACGCCTAGGCAAGTCTGTGCCGTTCTCCCATCTACCTGAGATGCTGCCATTGCTGGCCACCGGTTGGCCTTGGGTCAAACCATTCTGGCCTTCATCAGGGTGCAGCTGGCCTGATACGGTGGTCACTTGTTCCAAGCGGGTGAGGACGGGGCCTGACATGTCAAAGTCAGGATCCTGGTTGTCTGCTGCAAATGACAAGATCAGATGTTATGCTGCATACTATATATGATAGAGTTATGGTTATCCTAGAGTCCAACCAGCTTCAGGAGAATTGGTCATTTACTTTTGTCTTTTTCCATAACGTGAAAAAACTGAAAAAAGCCAGGCAACTGATGTCACTACAACTCTTTAGTCGTAGTGACATCAGTTGCTAAAGAGGAGATTGTGTGCCTTTACAAGCACATACAGTATCACCAGCCTAGCTGTAAAATTAAATATGGAGCCAAAGAACTATCAAATGATCAGCTTCTCAAACAAAATACCAAATATAATGTCCCTTATAGAGTTTTGGTAATGTGCTGGTTATTGGTGTTTGACTGTGGCTATCTGAAAACAAATGTGCATGGAATAGAAAGAGTGGCAGTTCACGGACAAACTGAAAATGACATATTGATGCTTTATGACAACAGTTTCAGTGTGGCCTTCAGTCTTCATTTTTGGAGTGGTTATTTTTTGCTCCATTGCTGGAAAGGACATTATTCTGATTAGCAAACATTAAGAAGCCAAATCGTTGTACCATGAAAATTTTGAGTATGTACAGGATAGAAGGGAGGACACACCTGTGCAAAATCACTTACATGCCAAATGATTTCAACTTTCTAGAATTCCGTCATTCTAACCAAGTGCAGAATCTAATAAAGAAAGCAAGATAACAAGAATGCAAGACAGAAAACGAGAAAAGTTTAGAAAGACTACAATGACAATGCCTAAAGTGGAACACACCTGTTATCAGTCTCACTAGTTAGAAAACCTGTGATCATTGAAACAAAAGTGAATACAGCCTAACTGCATGGACATGGTGTTACAATGATCTGTGAGAAGAACAACACTCTCAGTTTGGACCTATGGGCTGTGTCTATCTCATGTCTGCAGCATGGCTCCACATGGAAAATAATTTCCAGAGCAACTGAAAAATTGTGTGACTTCACAAGGACAGAAATTGATACAGGAAGATATACAACTAAAACCCCCTCAAAACACAGCTGCTGCAGTAATCAGGAGGTATAGAGTGAGTCATAGTACCACTAATGGGAGCCACACTAGTAGTGCCATGGACAGTGCAGTACTTTCATAAGTGCTTCAGTCTTGGTACAGGGTTTGTCAAATTAAAACTGGAGTTTTTGTAACAGTTCAGACAATTTCAACGACAGTGCATGATGTCAGTCATAACAGACCACAAACCCAACTCTTGACTGCTCTGCCGTGTTAAACTTTTACAAGACAAAACTTTTCCTAAAGATCAAGAAAAAAGCCCTTGATGAATATAGGGTCACATGAAGGCCAAGATTAGCTTGGTTCAGATGAGGTCCAGCATGTTTGGTATAAACTAGACAGCACTGCCACAGTAAATCCATAGACCCAGCAGTAAAGCACAGAGGCAAGAGTGTCATGATATGGGACTGCACAAGTCCAAAATGTGTTGGAGAAATGACATTTATATGCCTGAATGTCTGTGGATAAACCAAAATACTACTTGACGAAATGACTCTCAGTCTGCAGAAGTTTAGCAGGAGAGGAATATTCTAGCATGATATCCATCTAAAGCAATCAAAATTCTTAGTTTTCAGTTTGATATGAGCAAATACTGTACTGGTAGCATGGAAATACTGCAGTTATTGAGAAGTGATACAGTCATTGTGCATGGAAGGGGCATTGCACTGTGGCGTAATCACATCTGTTGTACTGCATAAGAACGTAGTGATTTTATTTGTGGGTCTGTAAATTCTTTATAATTTCCTGGAAAGTTGGTGATGTGACTTTTATAAAGTGACAACAGACATTTAGTCAGTATGTAGCAAGTAAGCTTAACATGAAAACAATAGGGTTTTTTCTACAGGTAGTCATGAAACGGTACATACGTGGAGTTTCTTCTGATGAATGAATAATAAATAAATGCTTACTTGGATTTAAGAAGAAAAATGGTTTGAAGAAAATGATTGCAGACATTAACAGTTCTGCTTGTAAACTGAAATATTTGTTTTTCCCTGTAAGTATTATCAAAATACACCTATTTTTGGAACCATTTAAGATAATCAATCAGAAGTTATGAAAACACAATGTTTCAGAGGCATGAAATAAAAGAAACCAATACACGACCAGTCAAAACTTTTAGAATGCATCAATTTATCATTTTTTTTCTTGAAATTCAAGTAGTTCAAGTCCAATGAATAGCTTGAAATAATACAAATGTAGGTAGCGAACTGCCAAAGGTTAAAAAAAGGGTAAGGTTACCCAAAACTGAAAAAACAATGTACATTTCAGAATTATAAAAAGTCTTTATCAGGGAACAAGGAATGGGTTAACAACTTAAATCTGTTCTGCAGCAATGGAGGTTGATCAAGCCTTGAAAGTTGGTGCTACAAAACTTTTCTTGGTTACTTCCAATCCCCTCTGTCTGCATAAAAGCAGTCTTGGAACACACCATGGCACCAAACCCCTTGAGAGCATTATTTGAACAGTATTGTAGTACTGCAGAAAGTAGAGTGCTGCTATATAGATGGCAAGGAAAAGGCAATTAACAGTGGAGAGACAGACCATCACACCACTTAAAAATGTAGGTCTTTCCCACAGAGAAATTGTGAAGAAAACCAATGTGTCAGTGAGTACAGCTTTCTTCACCATCAAAAGACCCTGAGAAATTGGGGGAAACTCTGACAGAAAGAGATCCCAAAGCCACAACAGAATCAGAAGACATGTTTCTGAGAGTCAGCAGCTTGGTGATAGGAGCTCACAGAACAGCAGCTTCAAGCTTAATAGTGGTCATAGTAAGAAGCATCACTTTCAACTGTGAAGAGAAGACTTGGAGTTGCAGGTTTGACAGGTTGAGTTGCAGCAAGAAAGTCATTGCCAAGACGTCAGAATAATAAAAGCCTGGGCCATGAAACACCACCAATGGACTACTGAAGACTGGAAGAAGGTATTATGGACTGATGAATCATAATTTGAAATCTGGGGTTCATCATGCAGGATCTTTGTACGCCATCGAGTAGGAAAGGACGGTTACTCAGTGTGTGACATCAACTGTCAAACAAGGAGGAGGAAGCGTGATGATCTGGAGTTATTTTACTGGATCCAGGAACGGTGACTTGTACAGTGTGAGAGGTACCTTGAACCAAAACGGCTACCACAGCATTCTGCAGCACAATGCAGTACCCTCCGGTATGTTTCGGGTCATTATCTTGCGGTAGGATGAACCCCTGACCAACTAGAAACATAAGTCCAAGCTATGCCAGACGTATGTTAGGAAAAAAGAACAAGTTGATAAGCTTGAAAACATGGAGTGACAGCACAGTCTGCAGACTTAAACTGCATGGAGCTGGTTTTGGATGAACTGGACAGAAGAATGAAAGCAAAGCAACCTACAAGTGCCACACATTTATGGGAACTTCTGCAACAGAGTTGGGAAGAATTTTCTGAAGAATGTTTGATTTCCTTTGTGGAAAGAATGCCACGAGCGTGTTCAGCTGATATATCTGCCAAAGGTGGCTAGTTCGATGAGTCAAAAGTTTAGAATATATTTTGGTTTCTTAAACTGATTTTTTTTAACTTCCTTTGTTTATTTGTTCTATGCTTTCATTTCAAAGTACAATGAGACATTAACATGCATAATTTCCAATAAAAAAAAAACTGGTAAATTGAAGTGTTCTAAAACTTTTGATGGGTAGTGTATGTGTGACAGTTACTCCCACAGAACATGCAGTATGACACAACATACAGTTGACATGGTTTCATTTTCAATAAACTCGGTGAGTTTGATTCTTACATTGACCCAAGAGTCTGCAGGGTCGAATCCTCTCTATGATATCTGCACAGACGAGGAAGGAAAGCACCATGGAAACTGGCAACTCAGTGAAATAGTCAAGCCGTATTCCATTGTCCACCTGCACCTGTACAGTATGACAATAACAGCAAAATGAAATGTGAACTCAGTAGTAGAATTAATTGATTTGGCACTTAGAAATCATGAGGCGTAAGACAGGATGAAACAAAACTGAAACTCTTCATTACAATATTTGGCTGGACTGACAAAGAGGAGCTCCTGCATTCCAGGTTTTATGAACTCATCAGATTTTACTGCCCCACCATTACAGAGATAAGCTACTGCTGAACACCCCTTAAAAGAAGATTAAGAGTATCAGATGCATAAATATGTCTGGCGAGTTTTTGTGCTAAGACGCTCTTATTCACAACCTTGTTTGTTTAAGGATAAAATGGTTATTGACACAGTCTAACACATGAGTAAAAATTCCTGTTTTTAGAGCTGTGGACGGTATCACAGTTTGGGTTAATGGTCAACATGTTATGTTCCCCGTGGGTTACTGAATACCTCAGGACAAGACAGCACGGTCTCATGACGGTGGACACATTTCCTCTACCTCCTTCTTTTAATAGTGATGGTGCCAAAGTCCTTCTCAGTGCCAGTGGTAAAAAGTAACTAAGCACATTTACTCAATTATTGCACTGGCTTGATATTTTTCAGATTAATGTTTTAAACAAAAGAGACATACAGTAAGACTACAAAATACGATGTCTAACTCAGTGGCTCCCAACATTTTTGGCTTGTGACCTTTGAAAAATAATCGCTGTGTAGTTTTGGCTCCTTGTCAGGCATCTGTCAACTGTTGGCTCCTCAACCAAAGAAAAGCATGATCCAATATTACACCAGGAAACAAGCAAACAAAAAAAACAGAGTGTTAGGATGGGCCTGTTTTGGGAACCAAATATAGCAGTAAAAAGTAGCTCCACCTGGTATCTGCAGCAGTAAAATGTACATGGTTCCATCAGTATTAACACTGCAGTAATGTCATGGATTAAAAACATGCAGTCACAATCATGTTTCTGTGTAATGAGTACTTTCACTTTACTTGTATTCTGCTGCTAAAATATCCTTCATCGCAATAGCATTTTGAATGGAAAACGTTTATTTGTAACTGTGTCATTTGGCACTTATGTATGGTATTTATGGTTAAATAAAGGAGCCAAATAGGTCTTCCAGCATTGCTCAGTTCACGGTGAGAAAATCTTTGACTGCACGGAGAATAAGTAAACCAAGACAGAGAGAGAGAGAGAGAAGAGGGAGAGCTGCTGACAAGTGACACTTTCCTTTCTCTGTGGTACAATGTGCTGTCGACCGTCACCCGGTGAATAATTACAGTGCCTTAACACATTCTCCTACTCAAGGGGGTCATTGTGCCACAAATGGACTGTTTACAACAAATATGTGCCCCTTCAAGGACCCCATCAGAGCATGACAGAACAAAACATCAACAGGTGCTGCTTGCTGACAAGATCAATCAGTCTTGAAGACGTTACCTTGGAGCTGGCTATTAAAATAGCAAAGCATGGTAATGTGCACAGGATTAGATATGCCAGCATGGTTGGTCTCCTGAAAAATAAAATATGTTATTTTAGTTCACATTTGCATAATGATCCTCCTATTATGATGAATAATTGTTCCTTTTCTAAGAAGAGCTGATCCCTTTCTCGTTCCATACACTACTTTTTGTCTTGTTCTTGCCAAACTTATGAGGACAGCTGTGAGGAAACAGTATTTCCATTTAATGCTACCTAATAATTCTCCTCCACCATACTGCTGAGGCAAACACTGTGCATTTTATATACATACAGGACCAGTCAAAAGTTTGGACACACCTTCTCATTTGATGCTTTTTCTTTATTTTCATGACTGAGAGCAAAAGCATCAGATGTGAGTAAATGTTAAAAGTTAGTAACAGCAGCAGAGAGAAGAGCCAGAAGAATCCTATAATTTAATAACGGACTCAATTATGCCAACTAGCAGTGGGCATCATGAGGAAGCAGCAAACTGAGCTTATATGCTAAGCTTTCCGTTGCTAAGATAAAACGTCATTAATTCATTTAAAAGTTACGTTGTCTTGCTTTCAGATTAGTACCCCACGGTATTTAAAGCAGCCGAAAGAAGTCAGCAACACTGTTAACATCCGGGTTCATTTGGCATCATATTTTGCTTGTGATATTTTTTGATAATTCCTCTGAATGCAGGACTTGTATTTGTAAAAAGGTATTTTTACATAGTTTGACATTATTGTTGCTTTCACTGAAGCGCCTCAACTTTTCTTTCACGGCTGCATTGTTAACATAAAATTTTAGGCGTCAGAGTTATGTGATGTTAAGCTTTGGTTTGTCTGTCAGTCTGTCTGTCTGTTAGCAACATTACTCAAAAACGGAATAATGGATTTGAATAAAACTTTCAGTGAAGGTCAGAAATGAAACAAGGACCAACTGATAAGATTTTGGCAGTGATGTGGCTTATAGTCTGGATCCACGGATTCGTTAAAGATTTCTGTATCGTGAGATAGTGGCATGGTGTCACTGTAACTATGACAACAAGTGAACACTTAGTCAGCTGCCTGCTGATGATCACATGATTGCAATCCTACTACAACTCAACCGCTGCCGACAACAAATTGTTTAAAGATTTCATCTGTCAGAAATCATATAATGACTGAGCAGCCTTGGCAGAGCACTGCGCTCTGAGTGCTGTTCTTGTTTCAATTTTATTAATCAGCAAAGAAAAAAATTGCTATAAAAGTGACAACTTGATTGTGACTCTAAACGTCTTTCGATCGGTCTCAACTCACCACTGTGTGATGTCCTTGATGAACCTCCGCTTCTTCAGGGTCAGATATCTGAGAGGAACCCACACCAGCAACGTCACAGAGGTCATGGAAGCGATGGAGACCGCCACTACCAGCCAGTAAGTTGTCTGGTTCCGTCCTTTCAAATGACTTATCAGGTCAGCAAATCTCTCCATAATCACAAACACAGGTGTGATGAGCGCTGCAAACTGCAGCAGCTCATACAGGATGAGCTTGAGCGTCTTCCCTGAGGGCATGATCCCTGAACACCAGTTGCTGGTCTGAACTCAGAGCTACAGATTTCTAATCATCTCTGCCAAAACGAGCTAGTGGAGCTGTTGGACTCTGCACACTGACATTGCTTACACTGCAGTGGAGGCTGTATTCTTTTATTGCTGAGGTAATGAGGCGGTCATGCTCGTCTTTTTATGGGAACAGAAAGAAGAGCACTCTCATCCCATAATTTCACGGAGAAAATTACATGGAGCCTGAACTGTTAAAGGGCAGTGATACACTGAGACCCATGTTTAACAAGTGTTTTATAAATAGGCACAAATAACAACAATAATAACACAAAATCTGAAATACACATATATAACTTTGTATTAAGCTGATGTCAAGCTTGCAACAAAATTAAAAAGTACAGTGAAAATAGACTATTACTGATCATCTTCAACCACTTTGAAAATCAAAGTGATATACTCAAAGGCTGCCCAACAAAACACCCATCCAGCCTCACTGCACTCTCACACACAGATCTCCATCTAGTGGCAAGGCAGAGGACAATTTGAAAATCTTTTCAAAAATAAAAACGCTACAGTAACATCAAATATTCCTGAAATCAAAAGCTAGAAAACCTTCCCCACTAAACAGGTTGTACACCAGACTTTGCAATGACGTCAGAATCAGGTTTGTGCATGTTTTACTATGTTGCTTTGTTAGGCACTTTGTACATTGGATTTTGAACAGTGTTCTATTATTAAAGATGTATTATCAGCGTGTGTACAGAGTGTAAGGCTGTTTTCACATTCACCTATTGGGGCATTTTTAGTCGTTAGCTTAATTTTGAGTGAGCTGGAAGGGCTTAGAAAAGTGTCATGTAAAATCTTGAAATATTTCTATAGAATTATACAATTTCATTTAGCAGACGCTTCCATCCAAAGCGATGTACATTTGAGAGTAGACACAACACAAGCAAGGATCTAGTCAGGAGAACACAACCTGGATGAGTGTCATAAAACAAGTTCAAGTGTGATAGTAGGACTGTGGTTTTTACAGGCAGTGCAGGCATCATAGGATTCTCTTTTTTTTTTTTTTCCAGTCTGTTAAGTGCAAATATGTTCAGTGAAGTGCTGAGTCTTTAGTTTTTTCTTAAAGACTGAGAGACTCTGCAGATAGAACAGAGTTTGGTAACTCATTCCACAACTGGGGAACCACAGAGGACAGTCTAGCTATGGACCGGCCCTGTTGAGGTGGTTATTGACACTTCAATTAGGAGGGAGTATTACTTCCAATGGTAAGACTTTTTAAGCTATACAGAATTATTACATATCTGAACTCAAGAGTGGAAGAGATCGTAAAGAGCTAAACACACACATCAGGGTTGTGTGTAGGGATGATCTGATTTGAGCTACACTGGCCTGGCAATATGAGCAAAAAACTCCACAAGAGTGACTCACATGTTGCTAGACTCTTGCTTCGTGCATGGAAATACATTACCGTTCAACAGTTTGGGGTCACCCAGGCAATTTCATGTTTTCCATGAAAATTCACACTTTTATTCATGTGCTAACATAATTGCACAAGGGTTTTTAATCATCAATTAGCCTTTCAACACCATTAGCTAACACAATGTAACATTAGAACACAGGAGTGATGGTTGCTGGAAATGTTCCTCTGTACCTCTATGGAGATATTCCATTAAAAATCAGCTGTTTCCAGCCAGAATAGTCATTTACCACATTAACAATGTCTAGACTGTATTTCTGGTTCATTTCATGCTATCTTCATTGAAAAAAAACTGCTATTCTTTCAAAAATAACAACATTTCTAAGTGAGCCCAAACTTCTGAACAGTAGTGTGTGAATTTTTTCCCCGCTGTATACCACCCACATCAAAACAGTGAAACACGTAGACAAAAACCACAAATATAGAAATGTGTCACCTGATATGACCACAATTTTCCCACTTCACCTCTCAGTCTTCAGAGTATTAACGATGTCCTCAAAATGCACTGAAACCTAATTAAAAATCACTTAAAAGCCCGTCAGTCTTAGATTTATGTACTAAAAAAAGATGAGAATCAAGCAAAGTAAAGCCAAACAGCTTATTCTGTACATTTGGCCTGGTTTTATTGTGAATACCAATTAATAAGTATGGTTAAAAGAATACATACAAACAGCAGGGTACAAGTTTAGACAGAACCTTTACAATAATGTTTGTTCGAAACTTAAAAACAGGCAGCATCTCAATCCTGTACAAAAGAAAGTCATATCAGGGCCGCAATCCAACACTGTGGTGCAACAAGAGGTTACATTTAGATATGGTGGTTTATGATAAACTGGCTCCTGGTTCCATGGTCCCAGAATAGCTGCTACTTTGATATTTTCAACCCTCTTTGAACAAAACAGATTGATGTTATTTGTTTTTAGTTAAAGGCAGCAAAAAAGAAAAAAAAGATTCCTTATTTTTCGAATTAGCTATATTAATGCTCAAAGTTCAGGAGGAGTAAAAGTCATCGGTGCCAGACTTAAGTTGGGGGTTGTTTATATTTTTAAGTCAGCACAGCGGTGTTGAGGGGTAGCACATTTGAAACACAATATCTGAAGAAAAATTGTAAAGGACACAAATTTGTCAGAATAGCATATCGATTTGCCTTGCAACTGGAAAATCTACTTCAAAGCTTCGTAATTCCTTCATGTAGCTTCATTTATCATTAAATACAACAGATACATCATTTTCCTGTTTCATTAGCTTGTTGCAATCCCATCAGTTTTTGTAAACATGAACTCTTTCCCAAAGACTGTGAACATGTAGAAGCCATAAAAAGTACTCAGAATTAAGATTATGGTAGCGTATATGAAGTAGCTACCATATCTGAGCTTGAATGCCTCGTTTGCCGCTAACTTGGTGAGGTTAGGGAGCCTTTGGTGAAGAGCTGCTCACAAATTCTGACTTGAATTGTCCAGAATACTAGAAACCATACTTCAGCTCTGCTTCAGGTAGAAGTTGTTTTAGTGTTTACACAGCTCAGAGAAAGAACAAGTTTAAAACGCATGGGGTGGGGGCGGTTCAATTAGTTTTCACATTACCATTTGACCCTACAGTACAATAAGCATGTATCAAACACAGAGAAAAATATCCATGTTCTCAAGTGAGCGATTTAAATATACAACTAAGTTAAGCAGAATATCACATACTCTGCTCTATTCTCTGAATACGTACATCCTGCACTGGTTCTCCATTTAAAATATCATAACAATAATCAAAACATAAATTAAAATGCACTAGAAAAAAAAACATAGTATTCTTTTTTTTTTTTTTTTTACACTGACTAAAGAGATGCTTGAAAGACACTGGGGTTCAGAGAGTTCTCCCCTTAGTATCCAAGTCTGTGGTAGCAGTATGTCAGTACAGCTCCTGATAGAGACAGAGCAAAGCCTGCATCCAGCAAAAAGGATGCAAAACTAGCTCAGTTTGAAAAGGAAAACTCTGCAGTATGAAGTCAGGAGTCAATCATATACAAAAAAAAAAAAAAGTCATGTCATTTTGGGGCATGTGAGCATTTTTAAAATTTGTTCTCTTTGGCTTTTACACCTTAAATTCACCTGGATGGAACAACCTGACTGCAGAGTTCACCTTTAAGGCTGAGAGAATCACCCGGAGCTGCGCTAACATACGGCCCACCCATGAGGTCATCATCCGGCTTCACGACCAGCTCATTACAGTATTTACAAGAGTCATGTGCATGCTTCAATTCCTCTTGTTTCTTTTCCCTCCAAAAAACAAAGTGGCTTCAGTTTTCAGTACTTCTAAAAGTTGACGACATATACAGAATGGAGTAGTAGCCTAACGGTTTGAGCTAAAAGTCTCTTTTTTAAAAAAAAAAAAAAAAAAAAAGAAAGAAAGGGAAATGTAAGTCAACGCCCCTTTTTTGTGACACTATTAGCACTGCAGTTGTTTTAAGTGGTGAGAAGGCTGTGGTATTCTGTGGATTTAATTGTGTTAGTGTTTGAATGAAGGTAAATTATCACGCCCTACTGAGGATGTGTGAGGCAAGTAGAGTTGTGTTTGTGAGAGCATCCACCGCTCTACATCTGCCTGTAGTGTGTGCCATGTGCGTCGCTCCAGTGTGCATACCGAAGGTGCTGTGAAGGAATGCCTTTGTGTGCTTCACACTTGATCAAATAGTAATTGCATATGCATTTTGTGTTTAGGAGAAAGTGGCTACAGTTACACTTGTTTACTCAAAGCAATTTGGCAACGATAAATTTTCTCTGAAGAGACCTGACATTTGGTAAAGATTTTTTGCAGAAGCTACAAGGTTAGAACTATTGGATTTGGTACTAATGCACTGAAACAAGTGTTGAATGGATTGACAGTATAACATATAAAGTGGCAGACAATAGATCCCAAATTGAAATGTCTACAAACAAGCAACTCCAAATTATGATGATTAATGCATCCAATATTAGACCACAAATAAATATTGTTTTAGATGCAACCTTCACATGTTGACAGATTAATGCCTACCTAACAGAACTTTGTTTAGTGCGAAATGATGCAGTTTTTTTTCCCCTGTAAGTATCTGGTGAAATAAACCTATGGACCCGCAAAATAAAGTGTTATCACAATTTTTCAATAAGACGATCACAAAAATGAAGCAATAAATGTCAGGCCTCTGACATAAAAATGGATAATGCATGTATTTCTATCAGATCTAGGTTTAGAAGTTACCTGCTTTGAATGAAACTTGACTTAGTGCAACCAAAAGCGGCTCCATGTGTTCACATCCGAGTCAGCTAAAGATGAAGAAAAACTGAAATTCTAGACTCATAATTGATCAAATGCATTCCTAAACAAAACACAGCGTCCAGAGTACGCTCTTCAAATCAAAGCCTGGTGATCACTTCTAAAGCTGGAGTGAGAAGTGTAACTGTATATTTAACTGTACCTGTCAAATAAAACTAAAAGTGTACCTTAAGTTAGTGTTATTCTACTCTATCTGCATTTTTTCTTACCCATCTGGTGTTTCATGATGAAAAGAAATCAAAAAGAGAAAGATTAGCTACAACTATTTGATCAGGTCTGATGCATGTGTGTGTGTAGGTGTGAGGACAACGGCGAGCTCTGGGGGCCCTATAGCAAGGCTTTCTCTGAGTAAGGGGCCTGTGGGGCGTCTGAGGAAGGTGCTATGCTCGTGCCGGAGGGGGTGCTGTAGTTTGCCGTCTGTGCCATGCCTGCAGGAGTTGTGCATGGTGCGGTGCCAGGGGCGCTGGCTGGGTTCTGGTAGGACTGAACATCTGCTGGGACCATGCTGCCCGGAGCTGCAGTGTAGACTGGCGGCTGGCCCATGTACATATGAACGTCACTGTTGGAAGAATAAAGAAAAAGTAATTAGTACATTTCAGCAAGATTGACTCCTTAATAGGGCAGAAATGATTCCTCCAGTTGTTCGAGTAATTTGATTACTAAAATTTGTTTAAACCACTAGATACATGCGAGCCTGGACCTAGACTTCATCCTACACAGACACGGAGCAATAATCAATAAATTATGAGGGGATGTTAAATTTGACGGGATGCTTCTATTTTATCGTGTTTACGGCATTTAGCAGATCAGAGGCTGAACTAGAAAGGCAGTTTGACATAGTCAGATTTTCTTTGTGTGAGTCGACAAAAACTGAAGTCTCAGTCAGAGTTAGCAGGTATGAAGGTGGTTTTCAGCTTCCTTTGTTAACTCAGATTTTCTGCTTCAAACTCATCCACACAAACAGGAGTGTTTAACACATCATTTGATTCATTTTCTGCATGAAATAAACCGATTACAAACAGGTTGTTTTAATGGAGAACAATGAGGAACATAAGAATTTATGATGGTAAAAAGCTGTGACTGGAAATTATGTAAGACAGGAATGCTGATAGAAAATTGATAAATGTGCGTTAACGTATTTATTTCACTGATCAGTGGCACTTGATTCTTTCTAACAGACAGCTGCACAATGAAAGTATCAAACTTCATATATTCAAACATGACACTATATTGAGTGCATGTAGGTCTGACATTGTCTCATAATCACTTTAATTGTGGCCAATTTGTGTAATCAGTGATGATTAGAAAACCCTTGTGCAATTATGTTAGCACATGAATAAAAGTGCGAGTTTTCATGGAAAATATGAAATTGTCTGGGTGACCCCAAATTTTTGAACTGTAGTGTTTAAATAAGCGAAAAGATAAAGGTTTATGAGAAATAGCACACTGAGAGAAAGACAGTGAAAACTGAAACTTCAAAGAAGAGGAAATGACAAATGATGATACTATAACAACTACTTGTAGTGTAACTTGTAGTGTGTTACGACATCAACACACAGATGTATATGAGGCTTACCTGGGAGCTGGCTGACCAGGAATAGGGGCTCCAGCAGGAAGCTGCTCCATAGGAACAGTATAACCTTGCACCCCAGTGCCGCTCATGGCATATGAACCTGATGCAGGCTGGCCAGGGTAGACCTGTGGTCATGAACATGCAAACATGCACGTTCAGCCCATACTGAGATTTAATGAACTATTAAGGCATTTGAAAAAAAATATAACAATTTAATGCACGGACACAGTAAGGTAATTATCTGTATTATGGAAGCATTGCTAAATATCACACACCATACAAGAAACACAAGCAAACCACAAAAAAAAAAAACATTCATTCATGGTTGGTAGCATCATTAATCAACTCAACAGCAACATTCTATCAGCATGTCAAGGCAATATCCATGTAAAGTTGACTTTACCTGTTGTGCTGCGTTGGCAGGTTGCTGCATGTAGTACTGTTGGCTCTGCAGCTTGGCATACATGGCATAAACTGGATCTTCATTCATCAGCTTGGCATACAAAGACAGAGCTTCCATCACCTTCACGTTCAGCTCTGACAGCTCTGAGTGCTTCCTGGTGATACAATCCCACACACAATTAAAAACAGTTTGACTCCCTTCAATAAAGGTTTATTAAACGTTGGAACTACATATTGTTACCTCTGCTCATAAAATCTTCCCCTTTCCTAAGTTCAGAACATTAGTATACCTGTCTATATCCTCCAACTTCTGGTCAATGAGGGGTCCCATTTGATTGCAGGCACCTGATTAAAAAAAACAAACACAAACAGTTATTGCTTGCATTTCTAGGCAAAAATAATCCACCTTTACAAAAAAAAATTCTGACTTAGTACAATATACATCTTTAACTTCAGTTTACCTTCCAGCTGTAGTAACTCAACGCTGTCTGATTGGTTGTCTGTTGGATCTGCGCTTTGAATCATCTGCAGTAGTTGGTCCATTTTGTCCTGAAAGGCATCAGCAAAGTGAGGAATTGTACAACATAGTCAAGAGGAAGTTGATTCATTTTAAAATACAGGACCTCCACTATGATAGTCTACAACTGTAATTTTGTGTTAGCTAGTCATTTTAAAATGCTGAATGAAGCTCTGTATTTACTGTATCAACTGTAATGTCTTATTAAGGCTGAATGCGCTTATCAAGCAAGTGCACACAGAAGAGACATTACCTCGTCAATAAATACAGGCTCCTGCTCGGGCTCTATGGTCTCCACCTGGATGTCCTCACTGAACTGTACCGTCTTCTTCTCTGTCTTCACTGGGGATGTCCAAGTAACAGCAGACAAACAACAGCATAAGAGTGAAGGATACACCAACCCAGATATCAGATGAAAATACATGCTACCTGACACACACTCTTGGCAAACTGTCACGTAAATATATGTAAAGTTATTCTTTGTGCTACAAAGTATAACATGACACAGAAACCACAACACTAAGACATCATGTTGTGTTTTCTGAGTATTTCACATAATGGAGGAAAACAGTGTAAAATCGTTTGATGCATGTGTGCAGCGTGGATGTTATGAAGGAAGAAAACATGAAGAAGCATCCTGCAAAAGAATCTAACCAACCTGCGCAGGCAAATCAAAGGAAAAGTACGCTGCAGCAATGACAATTTAGGTGTAATGAAGAAGCTGGACAAACTCCCATTAAAAGGCAACAAGGCAAAGCTGACACTATAGAATCCAGTATGCAACATGGTCAATCTTTTCCTGTGGGCCTTACACAGTTATTGAACTTGTTAAGTTGCAAAACATCAAGCTGCTGATGTACAGTATGTGTGTACAGGCAACTACACGGACAGAGGTGAGTTTTAAACCGACCTCAAATGTCTGTTGTGCAAAATTTAAAATACGAAAAGCAGTAACCTTTACGCTTAGAAAAGACGTTTATACCAAAACCTAAGCATTGCTATGACAGCAATGAAGGGATTTAGTGAAATAAAAATAGCATGCACCAGTTTACAAGACAGTGCCAGGATGTGGATGTGAAAGTTGAATGGCTTAATAACAGTTCTGTAGCTCCTAAGGAAAAATAATTTTGCAGTATAATGCTCTCCACAACAAGGAAATGAATTCAAATGCTACACTTTGAGTGATTTCCTAGAAGCACAGGCAGCATAGTTGTTGAATGCATGTCGTATCTTTTCCTGTTTATGACACCAGTATCTGGACTGTGTTGTCTGTATTTGCACTGTGCTCTTTGCATTGCTTCACCAGTTGTAAGTGACTAAGCATCTCCTACTCCAAGATCTATAAAGCAATATTGCTAATGGACTAAGAGGGCTATCAAAGGATTAGCAATGGCATAGCTGAAGACAAGGCATGTGTGGGTGAGTGTGTACTCACTCATCTCAGGTTCTGCTGTGAGGTCAGCAGTGACAAAGTTGGAGGGGAACAAGCCCACTCCCTGGTATGTTTCCCCTTTCCACCAGTTGGGGTCACTGAAAGAAAGGAAAACACAATCAAATGATGAGCAGGAACTGAAACAGGAAGAACACGACAAGCACCCAGAGTGCAGCACTCCGCCAAGGCTGCTCAGTCGTATCATTCAAGATGGCTGAAATCTTGAAAAACTTTGTAACAGAAATCACGGCAACATAGATGTACCCGCAAACAAAACGACCTTGCACTGAGCACATGTGTGTGGTATGTATGTGTACGTTTTTTTGCTGACACAGAATCGTGTGACCTAAATACGCAGCAGGCGGCGGAATTGATGGGACTCGGAAACACCCCCATAATTTAATCAGTTGTTGCTTGTATTATTTCCAACGGATAAGTCCCGATAAGTCTGCAGTGTTCGATTTGTAGCAGGATCGCAATCATGTGATCGTCAGCAGGCAGCTGACGTGGTGTTCACTTGTAGTCATAGCTACAGTGTTTGACTGCTGCAGTCTGTTGTGAAAAATGAGCTGCTATCTGTGTGTGTGTTCTCGGCAGCTCAAGCTTGTGTTTATTTCTAAGAGACACTGTGACATATGTGACATTACCATGCAGAGGACTGTGTGTCAGAATGGCCAGAAAAGCACGCTGGCATGGACACTGTAGGACTTCCAAGAGGGTGTAGTGGGACATTCAGTTATTTTATATTTAAGACACGCAAAATTTGTTTTTAGCATACTATATACAGGGTGTACCTAAAGTCTGGACACATAGGAAATCTCACTGACTAGAATTTTTTTGCCTCCGCAGATTAAATACGGCCTTGTCGAAAGAAGAAAAATTTAAACTGGTACTTCTCAGTGGACGTGAAAGATGAATGTATCGAAAGATAGCAGGTGAATTTAATGCATGTCATCCAAGGAGGATTCCACTTGGCTTTTCCACGATGGTGAAGGTGGTTAAAAAATTTCCAGTCATGGAAAAACCCCGTCCTGAACGACCAAATGTATCAGGCAAACTAAAGAATTGGCCATAGTTAAAATTCACGCTAGCCCCAGAAATCACTTACCTAACCCTATCTTTCAATATCTCCATCCTTCATGTCCACTGATAAGTACCAGTTAAATTCTTTGTTCTTTCGACAACGCCATATTTTAAAAAATTATAGTTAATGAGATTTCCTGTGTCCAAACTTCAAGGACACCCTGTAGTATGATCTGTGAGTGCTAGAATGTACCCCATGTTTCATGTGGTTCCCTGTCAGTGCTGAAGACAGACCTCATATTAAATATGAATCAGTTTAGATGTGCAGATTGTTTCAAAACTTAATTTGCAGAGTTTCTAGCTTCTTTAAAACATCAGAATGTTCTTTCAAAAATTATTTTTTGAGCCATTTGTTAACTTTATTAGATATGTTAATAGAGGGAGACAGGAAAGTAGGGAGAAGAAGGGGGGGGAGACCTGCAGTTAAGGGCTGTGAGCTGGAATCAAGCCCAGGCCACTGCGTCAGGAACTACAGCCCCTGTTAATGAGTCGCCCGCTCAGCCAGCTGAGCTATCTGGGCCTCCAAAACATCTAAATATTTTAATAATTTTTGTTAAAGTTGATAAGCAGTTTCTCTTCAAATTCAAAGGCAGTTCATCAGACTGGTTAAGCTGCAACACCATGACACCTAAAAGGTATTTTCTTGTAGATGGTAGATTCAGCGCTCAATTCCTTGTTTGCTGTGTGCACTGGTTTATGTGGGTTTTGTGAATAAGCTCACCTGTCGTCCAAGATCGTGATAATTTCTCCCGACTTAAAAGTGAGCTCATTGTCCTCTGCTGCCTCAAAGTCGTAAATGGCGCGGACTTTTCTACCATCAGACTTGTGTGAAGAGAGCAGAGTGGAGGTGTTGGGGTAAAGGCTCGACAAGGAGGTCTGCGGTTGCTGACGTTGCTCCTTCAGCGACAACTCAATAGCTGCACACAACAGAGACAAATATGTGTGACTGTGTGTTTGCCCTTGAAAGTCCTGGGATGCTTAACCTGCTTTGCCCTGAGGCCACTTCAGCAAAATAACAGGAGGCCAGAGGCCAGTTAATGAACACGCCATAAAATGAATCAGATAAAATGAATCAAAAATAAACCTATTAAAACTAACTCATAACTCATCCTTCTTTGAAGTAATTTACTTCCAAATTGAGGAATAGCCAAGGGACATTAATAAACAAACCAGTAAAAAAAATCCAAAGTGAATTAATTTATTTTCATTGTGAATTAGAAAATGGTGAGCAGCCAGCCAGCACCTTATTAACCTGCAGGCCAAATCTGGCTGTAAGTCGAGTATCGCTGCCTTACACCTTGTTAAACATCTGCAATTCATTAATCTAGCATAAATGGAGAGTTAAGCAAAGCCAGTAAATAATTACGAGAGCAGCTAGTGTGCGTGTTTAAGGGCAATGTCTGTTCAAATGCATTTCTACATTGCCATCTCTATACTGAAAACCTTACATAAGCAGTTCAGTCATTTGCTAAGTTATCATAAGCTCGAAGTCTCTTTACCTTTGGCCAAGTCTTCTTCCTCTTTTTTGTTTGTTGAGGTGGAAGGATCCTTTGCCACTAAAGCTGGGCTTGCTTTTGCTTGCTCTGCAGCCTGGGAAAAGACGATAATCATATGCTTAGGAGAATCATGACTCAGACTCATGACTGAGAGGAACAAACGGATGAGTCTCTGTCTCAGCTTTTCAAGGAGAGAAAAATCAGTGTCACCATTGAATTTAAACATTTTTGTTATATAAATACAATATATTATATTTTTTGTGACATTTTAACATTTAATAGTCACAGTATAGAATCAGCTGAAATCAAACTTGTCTAATCCCCTATGCTACATATACCTGGGATCCCACAGCTGGGAAAGTGACACCCTGCTCACGTAGATTCTTAATCATTGCTGAGATCAGACTGAGTTGTGGATCATTACGGAAGTCTTCTGCCCACTCCACCATCAGGGCCTTCAGCTTCTCACACACTTTGGGGTGACCCTGGAAACACAATAAAAAAAGCATATAATAAAAAAAAAAGAATAGAGTATGACCTAATCTGAAGGAATCACAAACAAGAACAGCACTCAGAGAGCGCAGTCCTCCGCCAAGGCTGCTCAGTCATTTCTGATGGATGAAATCTTTAATAAAAAATGACCTTGCGGTGAGCACAGGCTGTGTTATGCATGTGTGCGTTATGTACGGACACCGAATAGCGTGACCTAAATATGTCACAGGTGGCGGGGACTGATAGAACTCGGAAACACCCAATAAGTCTCTATAAGTCCGCAGCGGTGGGTTTGTAGCAGGATTGCAATCATGTGATGGTCAGCAGTTAGCTGACGTAGCGTTCACTTGCAGTCATAGTTACAGTGATGCTATTTTGCAATGACACAAAAATCTTCAGCAAATCTGTGATTCCAGACTATAAGCCACATTCACTGCCACATCCAAATGCATTACTCCGTTTTTTTAGTAATGTTGCTAACAGACAGACAGACAGACATATGCCAATGGCCACATCATTCTGCTAATATTTAGCATGGTGTATTTGAATTCAACATAAAAAGCGAAAATGACCACGTACCTTGTTTAAGACATTACTGACTTCACTGGCAAACTCTCTAGAGCACACCTCCAAGTGGAATATTTTCCCACAGTTTGAGACACAAGCACCGAGAAGCTGTGAAGACAAAGGGCACAGAATATACATGTGGCTTGGTAATTAATAACATGGTTGACACACACATGTAGCACACATCAGGATACAACTTATGAGAAATTTGGTTGCTCAGCTTAGGCACAGCTTAATGCATTTAAGAACTGAACATTCACACCTAAAACACACATGGCTGTTTGATTACAGTCTGCTTACAGTCAGCGCCTGCATGGCTACATGGGGATCCCTGTGGTTCACTCTTCGCATTATAGAGCGGAGACATTCTTTGGGCCTGCAACACAATAGTGGAACTCAAATGTTTGAGGACATTAACTGAACAGTGACATACTGAATGCATCTGTCTTCTTGTAAATTTTACTGGAATTAACTTCTAACCATATTTTAATAATAGAAAACCATTTTCAAAATGTCACAAATGCGTTTGTGTAACTTAGTAGGGGGAAGGTTCACTTACCCAGTACGTGACTGCCCTATCTTATCACATATGTCCAGGATGAGGCCCCAGTCCTCGGCTGTGTTCATCTCACTGGTCGCTTTCTCTGCAGGAAAGAGCCACAACAAGCAATGTAAGCAGGAATCTTAAAGATCGCTAAAGCAATTTCTTTATGACATGACTTTCAAGACAGACACAAAGAAGAGGATCTTCCTGAGGAATAATAAACCTCACTGAACTAAAAAACTGCGGTAGCAAGCTGTGTGCAATAACATGTTAGTACTGACAAATTGTACTCTATCAAAATTGACGGTGAAAGAACCGGTGTACTATCCATCTATCCATTCTCTATATTCCGCTTTATCCTCACTAGGGTCGCGGAGGGTGCTGGAGCCTATCCCAGCTGACTCGGGCGAAGGCAGGGGACACCCTGGACAGGTCGCCAGTCTGTCGCAGGGCTACATATACAAACAATCACTCTCGGATTGACCCGGTGTACTCTTTACAGAGAATAATAGGGCTAAAAATATAACAGAAGCCCCAGTAAGTACACTGCAGTAAATATAAGCTTCACACAGCTCATAGTGGTTGATGTGTGTACTGATTTACCCTGAAGTTTATCAGGGACAAGAGCTAGTAGAATTAAGAATTATTGAGTTCCTCTTTGCAAGTTCATTTTCCCTGTCTTTGGCATATATCATCACAATATTTTTTTACTTCTCCCTTAGCCATATGACAGATTTTTTTAGTGTTTGACGGACCTACTGTTCATGCATTCAGTGTAACATCTAGTTTCTTTGGATGGGACTTGAATTGCCTCATTTTCCCCTAAAAATGAATATTCAAAGTGATGAAAGTGAGACCTCCTACAAAGCTGATACATACTGCTTTCCAATGTTAGAAATCACATCTTTAGCTGTTGTTATTACTGTAACATGTCGTAGCTACTGGCAAAAGTGTCAAAACTTACTGTGATATCTTCCATGAGACTGAAAAGCTTTACTGATTACAGGGACAGCATGGGATCTGTGAGTGACTACGTGAAACAGTGTGTGAAGATATAAATTTGTGATACTGCTGTATCTACAGCTGCGGAAACAATTATCAGACCAATGTACCGTAACCACAGCTTTCTGTCTCTTCCTTGTTGTTGGTGGAGTCATGCTGCACTATTTTTAAAGTTTGTAATGGACAGCTGTTTTCCTGATTTCAAGCTGGTTAACCACAGCTCTGCATCTCTCTTCGTTAAGCACATTGATGGCTGTCTTCTGGTCATCCTGCCATTCGTCCATTTAGACTTTCTTGAGTGATACTTGAGCTACCTGCTGACTTTACAGCTAATGCACAGGATAACTGCGACTCACAAAATGTTTTCAGCCATCCACTGTGATCCTGAAATGTCTACAATGTCAGTACATTATATTTATAAAGAGAATTTATTGCATGCATCCTCAGGTCTCTTAGAAAATGCTGTGATATGTTGACCTGTATGATAAAATCCAAATTAAATTGTTAATGCTGAAGGCCTGCTGTGGTCTACAAATCATTTCCATAGCAGCGTTTGTTCAATAGCTCTTTCTGCATCAGATGTTTGTGAGCAATGTTGCTTGAATGTAAATGTGATGAAGTAACTTAGGTGTAGCTAAGGAATTTAATTTACTGAAGCTGCCAAAAAAAACCCTCAAACATTTATTTCAGATTATTTACTCTTTAACAGATTCTTAATTGCTTTAATGTATAGGAATATATAGTGAGTCTGCAAACTGAAATCACAAATACCAAAAGGAGGATTTTATCCACACATAGTTCAGTAGTAGATGGTCACCTCTAGTACTTATGAGACACCTACTGGCATGCTGATTCAAAATCAGAACAGTCTGAATGTGATCATTCTAGCTGAGATACCACCTGACAGTCTAAACATACCCACCACAGGCTTTACCAAATCAGCAGCAACTGCTGGGTCTGAATGCTTTGCATGTTACTGTGCTGAAAGGCGTTTGTGTACTTTGTCTACACTTGCACACTGTACATGCCAATGAAGCGGTTAAGCGGTCGACACAGAACAAAGAGAGGAGAGGAAACACTGCGTGGAATAATGGTTTCACATCAAACCGCATCCTATCTCGCTTCCACTCACGGTGAGTTGTCAGGCTCATCATATCGGTTAGCAAACACACGATAGAGTACAGTAAGGCAGCTATTGATGAGGCTGATGGCTAGCCAGCTACACCAGTTTGCTGATGACAGCATCTGTGTCCCACTTCTACTGACAGTTATCTTAACAACAAACAAACTATGAATATATTATGTCTTGAAAAATAACTCTTGGCTGATTTCAGGATGCCCTCTGTTGCTACTTGCTAGCTAAAGCTGAATGTAAGATAAGGGTGCAGGCTAGCCAACAGAGCTATCTGGCTGAGTGAGTGAATGACACCAAACACAAGCAAAATAAGATACGGAAGAAAATAACATGAACTGCTGCCTGTCAGTGTATACAGCCAGCGATATTTACAACAAACCCGCAATACATAGGCAATATACTTCAGAAAATATCACGCAGACTTGCTACAGCTAGACAACAAAAACAAAGCTGTCTGACCACTGCTACTCTAGTTAGCTTGCTACAATTAGCCTCCAGTTCTGATTACTCACCAACATCTTGGTCAAATGGGTTGGTCGTGAAGAGAGGCATCGCTGGTATATCGACAGCAACAGATGTGGCCTTCCCCAGATATTTTCTTTCCCTTTTGTTGTTATTTCAGACAATAAAAATGCATAGTAACGACAACTTCATGGATGTCAAATGTAGCAAGCTGGTTCTTTTCTACACAGTCACTCCTTCGCCAGACGGCAACAAGCAGAGCATGCTGGGTAATGGCATAGACAGTCCTGTATTAAACACACGGCTGTCACCGACTGGAAAGGAATCGTCCCTGTCAAACACCTGCTAATGAGTCTGTCGCTGGTCCTCTGTATACTGGAGAAAATGAATCAGAAGCTGCAGATTGCTCTTGCCATAAAAAAAATAACATGTCATCGTCAGGTGACGCGGATCACATGACATTAACTCGCCTTTTCAATGCACAATAAGTAAACAACTTAAAATACTGCTGCAATTACTATAATTACAAGCATATTTGAGTTCAAATGGTTACTGTGAATTTTTGCATGGATTTGATTTGATAAAATCGTAAATTATTAATCAGTGGTAGTAGAAAGTAAAGTACATTTACTTAAGTGCTGAAGCTGTGTACAGTTTTAAGGTGCAATCATGTGGGTGCAGCATTTTACAGAAGCATTACACAATATCTTTTCAGTATCATATGATTCATAATTGTTTCACCTCTCAATTATTGCATTAAATTCAAGCTGTGGAAATGGACAATTAAGAGCTACCGTAACAGGGTCAGTCATGCAGCAGTGGTTGTGGATTAAAAATATATATGTATTATTGCATTTGGAATACATAATATACCATACAGATTTATTGTTCTTTTATTGTTAGCATGTTTAATGTTAGAATTGTTACTATGTCTCCTACGTACACTTTTAGCCGCCAAATGCTGTCTTATAAATCAGTTTTTCCCACCTTACCCCTCCCCTTTTTTTACAATTGTGCTATTGTAATTTGTGTGTTTTAATGTAACATATTTTACTTAAAAGTTTACTTTCCCATTCTAATATGCATTATTTTTTTTCTGTAAGAGTACAAGTCTTGTGTGACGTGAGATTTTGTGTGTCTTTTTTAATCGACTGTAAAAGATGTGTGTCGGCTGAATTAACACAACGCAGAGAAGAGAAACCACCGGTTACACTATATATTACACTACTGACATACATTCCAAATACAATTGCCTCAGTAGAAATTTGATTGAACACAAGTAAAGTCATGTTGCTGTTATTTATGCAACATATTTAAAACGCCACATTTCCCCACAGATCAGCCTAGTGGTAACATTGGGTAAGAACATCTCCCATTTACCATTTATCAGGCAGGAACCTGGAGCAGAACCAGGCTCAGGGAGGACAGCCATCTGCTTGGATCTGTTGGGGTGAAGATATAAGAGATGGGCAACAAACAGAGACTATAAACACTGGAAAGATTTGCGAGACCAGTACCTGCTGATCAGAACAGAAATTCCCGCAAAACAAAGCATACAAACTACATGAAAGAGAAGCCCCAAAGGTGCATAAATGTACAGACTAAATGAATACAATGATAAATCCACAGACATTCATGGGGTCATCTATAAATATCATCATCATCATCATATTCCTAGTCTCATGCTTCACTAGCAGGACTATACATTCACATTGGTAGTCCTGACCAAACATGCACATTATATAAGCTGAACACATTCATCTTGGACTCACCTGATCAAAAAAATGTGCCCCCAGCATTTGTCAGGGTTCTTTATCAAATTTTCATCTTGAATTTTTATGCCAAAGGGCAAGCAAGTGTTTTCTCTTGGACATCATCCATCACCGAGCACCTGCCCGTCAGTTTTTATGGCGACATTGTGCATGTAGCACATTGTTTGTGGCATCTTTACAGAAGGACAGCAACTGTTGCTGGCTTTTTGTAGATGTATATATTACTGCTACATTTCAGTTGATTTTTAGTTAGTCACTGATTTTCCTGTTCTATTCCATCTGCATTTTCCATTTTTCCAGTTCCTCTAACAATTCTGTTCCATTAATGAGCCGTGATGCAGACATGCAGGTAGACACAGTCCATATTTGTGTTCCCAATTCATTTTAGAATAATTTTTCATGCAGTGACACTGATTGGAAATCACGAGTTTACTCATTTTTGTTTCCATGATCACAGGTTTTCTAACTTGTGCACGAGTGATCAGTTGTGTTTACTTTTGTTACACAGAATTGCAACTGCGGTGCATGTATTTTCATTATACCCTCTCTAAAGTATCTGTTTTTGATTGTTCATTGGAAGAAATACTGTACCTGTCAACTGAGAAAAAATGGAATTATTGAAAGGTGATACAATGTTAAATTATTTGATATTTAGATGAGTTTGTGAGTTCACGTGGGCTCATGTGGTGGAGCAAATTGCTCACTAATCACAGGGTTGGGGGTTAATCCACAGCCCCTCTGCATACTAAAGTGTTTTAGGGGAAGACACTGAACCCAAAGTTGCTCCGGACATGACAGGTCTGCCACCATTGGTGAGTTTGAATGGGAGACATCATAAAGTGCTTTGAGGACAATAAGGTAGAAAAGCACCATGTAAGTTCCAGGTGTAAGCTAACCGTGACGTCACCCGTTGGTTTCAACGCCAAGAAAATGAAGCCCGGATTTTGCTACTTCCTGGTCGCCGTTTTGGATTTTTTGGAGCCAGTGACGTAAAAAGCGTCATCAAACAGGCTGGACCGGAGAGCAACTAGGGGCAGGATTGGCTGAGGACTCTCTTATCCCGCCCACATTTTCCCGCAGAGGCTTCTGTTGCTGTCTATAAAGTATAGCCACACCCCCTGGCTCCGCCAACTTTAACGATTTATTTAAAATTCAGTATTGATTTATTTTAAGATCGGCCACCTGATCTCTCATTTTGACCATGAAAACTAACGGGAAAAAAATCCTGAGCTGTAGAAAATCAGTCTATCAAATTTTATTTTTACCAAAAATGAATTGGGGTCTATGGAGAAAAAGCTTTTTGGAGCCAACCCTAGCGGACGGCGTGATATTGCAAGTTTTTGACACTTCCAGGTTGGCTTCAATTCTGGAGCCAGATGCTACGTCCACTATATATACAGTCTATGATAAGTTCAGACCATTTAACATACTGCACAGGGGTGTACTCACTTCTGCTGTAAACTGCGCTCGAGTTTCCTCTGTATTTTAAGCTACCTTCTACTAGTCCTCCACTATCATCCATCCATCCATTATCTATACACTGCTTAATCTTCACTGGGGTCGTGGGGGGTTGGAGTCTATCTCAGCTGAATAGGGTGAAGGTAGGGGACACCCTGGACAGGTCACCAGTCTGTCACAGGGCTACATATACAGACAAACAATCACACTCACATTCACACCTACAGACAAATTAGAATTATCACTTCACCTCGCCATGTTTTTGGACTGTGGGAGGCACAGGGAGAACATGCAACTCCATACAGAAAGATCCCAGGCCCAGGCCGAGACACGAACCAGGGATTGTCAAGCTGTGAGGTGATGGTGCTAACTTCCAATTTCCACCACCAATCATAGGCAATTATTGTGCTTTTTACTCAATTTATTTTTTGACTTAATAGTTCTTAATCCCTATTGGCTAGCCATAGAGGGAAATCACTGGTGAAACAAATTACTAGAGGCTCAGTTCCTTAAGTGTCCCGTGACAGTGAGCCAGCAGCACAACAGCTGGACATCTCTGAAGTGGAATATAGCCATTATTAATACATCTGTTCTTTTCCTGCTGTGACTTTGTCAGAACATTGATTTAGTTCACCATTTTAGTTAGGTTACTTTGTGTATTTATTAAAACAAAATACAGTGCCTATTTACCCACGTGCCATGTTGTTTTTACTACACAGATTAATATTTTCCATTTAAGACATGTTATGAGGTTCTAAACTATGATGCACATTTATAGATTAAAATAATCACTATATGTGTATATATATATATATATATATATATATATATATATATATATATATATATATATATATAAATACATAATACATACAGATATGGATATTTTGTCATGGTGTTTTTCAGTGTTTTACAGGATACATAATATAAATTAATTCCCTTTTTTGTTTATTTTTCTATTCTTTTTTCTCTTTGGATGTGATGCACATCTATTTATAAGGGATTCTATGATAAGACTGAGTACGAATAAATGGCAGAGTCACTAGCGGAGGAGAGAAAACAAAAAAAATCATTAAAATTTCATCCAAAGCCGTCTGTTTTTGAGTAATGTTGTGCACAGACAGACTAACAGACTAACAGATGGACAAACATACAGCAGTCATCACATAACTTCACCGTGTTCCTTAGCGGAGTAAAAATAGATCAATTAAAAGTTTTTATAGACAAACAGATGGCTTTGCATGGTGCATTTTAATGCATTTGTTGCATATTTATGGAGCAAAAACACTGACTCCACGCACACTTTCTTTCACATTTTATTGTGGTAAGTGTCCTGGCCTGATCCATAGGAACTCAGTGATTTAATGAAGACAAAATGAACCTTAAGCCAGATTACAAACTACTATTCAGTCCTTAAGCATTACATGACTTGGCAAAGGTCAGTCATACAACAATAACAACCGATTATGCAAATTAACATGTTCCATATGCTGTTTGTGAATAAATCATCTTATAATGGATACATGACAAAACATTTAAATATTGTTAATATATCATTCATATAAAACTCATACTGGCAGCCTAAAGTCTAAGAAATACTGTCCTCAATAACAGCACCACCGCACTCACTCAGCATCTATTCTCCAAAAAATAAAAATACAAAATTTAAAATGTTGTTTGCATTTTAGAAAGGTGACATTTACACTAGCTTTATTTCTAATAATTATGTGAGGTTGCAGTCATTTGCTGATGGCGAGTGGGTGCTCATCATTTTTGTGTTTTCTAATCACAGTTCTGGATCTGTGGCGTATCACACAGAATAAAAAATAGCTCCACTTTATTAACAACATAATCCTCTGATACAGATTTTTCTGTAAGTGTAAAGAGTCAGAAGTCAGTCAAGAAATTCAATTCAATCTCAACCAACAATGTGTCTTTTGTAAAATATTATTTACAGATACACATGTACATCAGTGGCTGCACTAAATAATGACTTAGCATAGCCTAAATAAATGACTACAATCGTATTTTTCCTTCAGTACAAATTCTAAATCATAACAATAATGTCTCTGTGCTTGCTCTGTATTTAACTATTATAAAGTGCCTTTGAAGGCAAATATCAGTCCCAGGGTCAGTGACTCTTGAGTGGACTGCATTTATCAGAGTCCTATATTCATCCAGAGCTCCTCCTCATGTCCTTCATTATCTTCTCATCTTCAACTTCATTTTCATCTGCTTCACTTTTCTCCCAGAGATCGCTCACACTGTCATAGTCGGATGCTATAAAACTGGTACTTTCACTATGAAGAAAACAACAGAAACACAACATATAAGATGTAGTTTTACAACTGTAAGATAAAGATGGGCTTACAGACTGATATTTTTACACCTGCAGCAACACTTTTAGCATTTTGACTTGTCATAGCAAGAAAAGCACAGTTTTAACAATGGCTGCATTCCTGCATTCCTCTTGGTATGGTGTAGGTGCATGCTGGCTCACTGTGCTTTGCTTTTTATGTGGTGACAAATCAAAATGTCTGTTGTGGAAAATGTCTATAAGACAACTAATTATGGTAACATGTTGATCTTATCTTCATACTGAAAAAATGAGGATGTGAAGGAGACGGTGCTTTTCATCAAAACTGCATATGAAGAGTTTATTTGCAAAAACAGATAATTCCATTTTAGAAATTTTCAGATAACTTAATGTTTTAATTGTTTGCTTGAGATAATAAAAATAATAGTAATAATTTATTTTTTCTCTATTTTGTCATGTATTTTTCGACTGGGTCAAATTCACTCAACTTTAGTTTGACTGATATTATCTGAAGTAAACGATAAAAGAAAAGGTTTTCTGAAAATTTATCAAAATGGAGTTATCTGTTTTTGCAAATATATATATATATATATATATATATATATATACACACATATATACACACATATATACACACATATATACACACATATATACATATATAATTTGAAAATGATAAAACTGAAAACACTTGTTTGCAAACTAAACTGTAAGAAGATCATACTTCTAACATCAACAATACAGGTGTTTTGAAGGTTAAAAGGTTTCCAAAGTCAACTGAAAAAAGCAGAACCAACAAGGAATTTATTACTACATCCCAGACCTTCATTTTAGCACATAAATGCCACTGTTGCATTTTATGTCATGTTCCTTCATCAGTATGAACATGGCAGTTAATATGGCGATCCTGGTAAAATGCTCAGGAGTGGTGGACTTTGAGTTGAGGTTGTTTTGTCTGCTGCTGTTTCCAAGGTCAACAGTGAGCAGTCAGACAACATCTAAACCAATACTCATCTTTTCCCTTTACCCAGCCAAGTGAGGCAGATGGCCGCCCACCCTTAGCATGGGTCTGTCTTAAGTTTGTTCCTGTTCAAGAGGATTTTTTCTTTTCTGCTGTCACAAAGTGCCTGGTCAATGGGGAATCGCTGGGCTTCATTCTGTAATACAAGCTCTTAAATTTACTATATGAAGTGCCCTGAGATGACGTGTTTTGATTTGGCACTTTGTAAATAGAACTGGACTGAATCGAAATGAATCTGCAATATCACGGAAAGAGAGTTAACTCACTCTGCAGATGAAGACTGTGTGATACAACCCAAACTGCAGGAAAAAAATGATGGTTTTGTGAATGAGCAAAGCAGTTCATTTTGAGTCGGCCTGGTTTGTCTCTGGGCGTGGGATCTTTCAGTGTGGCATTTGCATGTTCTCTCTGTACCTGTGTAGGTTTCTCCCAAAAACATGCTGAGGTTAATTGGTGATTCTAAACTGTCCGTAGGTGTGAATGTATGTGATTGTTTGTCTCTATATGTAGCCCTGTGATAGACTGGTGACCTGTCCAGGGTCAGCTGAGATAGGTTCCAACCATCCATGACCCAAATGGATGGATGGATGGATGTTGTTTGATTTGCTAAAAAGAATATTTAAACCTGCAGTGCACATTCTTACTATTGTAACAGTAAGAGTTATTACCTAAACACTGTTGATTGCTATTTATTATGCATACCTTTTTTCTTTTAGGCTGATTTATTCGTTTTAACAACAAGTTTCCTTCTCTTCTGGCACGGCAGAAAGTTTTCTTGGACATTTCAAAGGTTTACTTTTACTTTTGCTATGATTGCCAGCCTCATTACTTTTGATAAATCAAACACTGCTGGTTAACGCAAAACACACTGCCAGAGTGGTGCAAGTGCAGAAATGTCACCACAGATGCCAGATTTAAAACGCACACTCCAGTATACTGTGAAATATGGAGCGATTTACCTGGCACTGATACACTTAATCATCACTGGATGAACTAATTTGGTAAGAGTTTCAATGTAGTGTATGCTCATTTGTACAAAAAAGTCCCACACTCCAGCTTTAATTGTGGAGACACTCAAATTGGGGATTTCAAAATTTGGAAAATGTCTGATCTATAGAAGGTACTGACAGTCAACGGCACGTTCACAGATGAATCCGATGCGGTCAGTGCAGTAGAAATCGTTCCAGTTGGCATTATGGATCAGGCCAGCACAGTCTTCACCGTCTTCATGACCATGGGTCCAATTATCAGGCTGTCCGGGTTTCCACTTCCTGATAACAATCACATGGACAGTTAGTTACACTCAAATAAGCATAATGATTTGAATGAGGGGAAAAAAAGGTCATTTGTTGGATCACTAAAAATACATTGACAAAACTGTAACTTACTTGAAAACAGGTATGGTTCCATCCACCCACTTCCAGACGTTTTCCTTCTCCCTGTCCGTAAGTCCCAGCCAGAAGTAACCTTTTCCTGCAATCGCATTTCTCACAAATAGCTGTAGACAGAAGAGAGCAGCATTATGAGATTACTGTTTTTGTTAGTTTAAATCATTTATTTCTTCAAAATTGGTGACAATATTACAGATAATACTTGATTCTGACTTAACTTACCTGTTCCTCATTGTCACTGATAATGAGCATATGAGATGATATATTAGTACAAAACTGGTTGGCCTCATCAAAGTTGAGTCTTTGAGAACCAGAGGAGAAATAATAGCAGCTGTCTCCAGATTTCTTGAACTCTGGAGGACAACCTGAAAGATTGAATTACCACAAAGTAACATTAGACAAGTAAAATCACTGGAGATGCAGTTTGGTTCACACAGAGAGCTGCATATCATTGCCTTCCTTGATGTATTGGCCAACTCGCCTGGCTCTGGGGTGGTGGCTGCAGTAGACTGGACTTGCTGGGAGACGGAGCCTTGGGGCTCCTCTGATGGTTTAGGAGGCTGAGATGGTTTGGGGGGTTCAGGCACCTTCGGGGGCAGAGTGGGCAGAGGTGGGTTTACCATTACATGAGGTGGTTTTCCTGGCAGTCCTGGAGGACCAGGAGGGCCGATGGGTCCAACAGGCCCACGAGGCCCCTCCAAACCTGCTGGCCCTGCTGCTCCTCTGGGCCCTTGTGGCCCTTGTGGCCCCGGTAACCCTGGCTCACCAACAAATCCGGGAATCCCTGGAACCCCAGGGTCACCTTTCTCACCAGGGTTTCCAGGACGACCTCCAGGCCCTCTTGATCCTTTAGCTCCTGGTAAACCCCGAGCACCGACAGAACCTTTTGGACCAGCCGCACCTGGTGGTCCAGCAGCACCTCTTTCCCCTTTAGCTCCAACCAATCCTGGCATCCCTTTGTCTCCTTTATCACCCTTTTGTCCTGGCTGACCTACTTGCCCCTGTGGACCTTTGTCTCCCCTGGGACCTCTTGGACCGGGTGGACCTGAAATTCATGTGAACAGATGAGCAGACTAAATGTGCAGAAAGTATTAAAAATATATCATTTATCTAAGCAAGAAAAACAAATACAAAGAATTGCCAGATTTTCTATTCCAACAGTTCCTAAACAAATCATCTGTGACGGGTCCTTCTGACAGGGAAATGACTTTTGTTTACACCTAAAATGTCATCAAGATCTATTTATTCTACATGTCTCATTTATAATTTGCTAAAAATATACTGTTTGTACTAACGAGATTCTGTAACAAAACTAAAAGTTCTACAGTTCTCGATGCATATCTCTCTGTTATAAATAAATTGATTTTATTTTTTTGCATTATAATTGTGTTTCACAGCACAAAAGATGCTGCTTTCTATTTTTCTCCATGGTTGTTCTGTTTCCATAGAGGTGCTGGACTTTATATTGTAGTGAAATATGAGCCCACAGCGAGGCAAAATGTGACAGGAGCAAACAATCCCCAGAAACTGCATTTTAAAACAGAACCAAATCAAACAATTATATCATCTTAATCATAATAATCATCATCATTACAATCATAATCTGAGTCATGTCCAAGATGCACACCAAGTGTATCTTCTATTCTTACCCTGCAGGATAGTGAAGTTGGTGATGAGCTGTGAGTGCTTGCTGTCCACCAGCTTCATCTCCTCCATCACCGTCGACAGGTTGTTGACCTCTTTGTCCAGCCTGGCTGTCAGCTCATCCTGCTGGCTGTGCAGCTCTTTGCTGTCTGCCTTGATCTCCGTCACACTATTATTCAACCCCAGTAACACGTCTGAATGTCGTATCACTGTCTCAGCACAGGACCGCAGACCATTTAAGTCAGAGCTGATGACACCTAGAATCTGTGCAGCGAAACTCACATTTCCAGTGACACGGTCCATGTCATTCTCGTGCCTGTCTAGCCGTACTTCCATGTCATCAAACTTAGATGAGGTTGCATTATCATGGTCTCTCTGGTGGTCCATCATCTCCCGCAAGCTCTGGTCGTGTCCCTCAGCAAGGGCTGTGGTGTTCTGGATTTGGCTGGCTAGAGTGCTGAGCTGAGCTCCCAGGTCATCCAGAGCTTCCCCATTGGACCTGGCCAGGGCTGAGTTGTTGGCTGCCAAAACCTGAAGGTTCTGGACCTTTTCTTTTAACCAATCTGTGTCAGTCCGTGTCTGTCTGGCCGTTTGGTGCAGAACCTGATAGTCATTTTTTATTTTCTGAACTGCCTGGCCTGCGTCTTCAACCGTCTTCTGCAGTGCGCTGAGCAGATTGCGCTGCTGGGCCTGGGTGATGTTTAGTGCACTGATATCAACCTGGGTCTGGCTCTGCACTTTGACCTGGCCCTGAATCTCAGACTGGAGCCGTGCAGTCTCTGTCTGGAGATCATCTATTATCCCACTGTAGGAGGCCAAGGTCTGGTTGACTCCACGCAGTGAAGCAGTGTTGCCTTCCAGAAAACTCTGCAGGGAGACATGGCCATTTTGCGTGTCATGCCCGGTGATCTGAAGTTCCTCCAGTGTGTCTCTGTTGCTGCTTGCTCTGAGGGCGATATCATTCAGCTGACTCTGCAGTGCCTCCAGATCTGACTTAAAAGTCTTGATTTCACTGGTGGCATTAACTGACTTCACTCCTGCCTGATCATCTGAGAAGGTGATGCACAGAAATATTGGTGTAATTAGAACAAACTGTACAAATATGGGGAAATGTCATGGTCAGAAATCACCCCTCTGCTTCCCCTTTTGATTCAGTGTTTGGCTTGATCTAACAATCAAAAAACGGGGGCTTTGTGAAGGAAAAATCACTCTTTCCCCTTTCTAAGGTCATAAAACACATCGGCCTCTCTGGTGCTGTCCTTAAATGGTTTACATCTTATCTCACAGACAGGACTTTTATGGTGAGTCTGGACACCTGCTCTTCACGGGTTCATAGGATCACATGTGGTGTACCCCAGGGTTCGATTTTAGGTCCAGTGCTTTTTATCCTTTACATGCTCCCTCTTGGCAGTGTCATCAGGAGACACGGAGTCAACTTTCACAGCTATGCTGATGATACACAGTTGTACATCTCCGTGTCTCCTGATGACACAAGGCCAGTGGATGCACTTTTTAATTGTATTTTAGATATCAAATTATGGATGGCAGAAAGCTTTCTCCAGCTTAACCAGGACAAAACTGAGGTTTTAGTCATCAGTCCTGAGGCCCTGAGAGAGACTATTTTACCCAAATTACAAGAATTTTCTTTTAACCCTTCACCACACGTGAAAAACCTGGGCGTGATTTTTGACTCTGAGCTGAATTTTATCCCACACATCAAGAACATCACCAAAATTGGTTTCTATCATCTAAAAAGCATAGCCAGAGTCCGCCCCATTCTCTCTCGGGCCAACACGGAGATGCTGATGCATGCTTTTATTACCAGTCGTATTGACTACTGTAATGGCCTGCTTTCTGGTCTTCCGAAGCAGAGTATTAGAGGGTTACAACTTTTACAAAATTCAGCAGCTCGTGTCCTGACGAAGACCAGAAGGCAGGCCCACATTACACCTGTTTTAAGATCGCTGCATTGGCTCCCCGTGTTTTTTAGGATCGATTTTAAGATCCTTTTAATGGTTTTTAAGTGTCTCAATGATCTTGGGCCCTCTTATCTTTCAGAACTGCTTTTATCCTACGAACCTTTGCGGACCCTGCGCTCCTCTGGCAAGTGTCTCCTCCAAATTCCCGATGTCAATCTAAAGACTCAGGGGGAGATATCTTTTAAGTTTTACGGCCCTAAACTCTGGAACGACTTGCCACAGGAGCTCAGGGACTTAGAGAATGTTCATATTTTTAAGAGCAGGCTCAAGACCCACCTTTTTAATCAAGCTTTTAACTGATATTTATTTTCAGTTTACTTTTAACTTGGTAATCGATTATTGGTAACTGATTATTTGTCACTTACTGGTGTATGTATTTATTTTATTTATCATTATTATTTATTTATTTTACTATCTTATACTGGGTTCTATGTTTTTATGTTTTATCTGCTCTTATCATTTTTATCTTATTCCAGTGTTTCCTTGAGGGAGCTCTCTGCATCGGAAGCGTGGCTCGCCTGTGGCTGCCAGGGTGCTGTGCTGTGGGTTCTTGATGGAGGTTTGGGGCTCACTCCCACTCCTCCTCTCGGTGTCCTGTCTTGGAGCCCTGGTTGCCATGGGCGACCTGCTGCTCTCGGTGCAGACGGCTCCTTGAGTGCGTCTCCTCTTCTGGTTCATCTTTGCCCAGCCTTATATTATATTTTAATACTCATTGCATTAGTGTAAGTTTGAGGGTGAGAGGGGGGTGGGTCTGGTTATCGTGTTACAGTGTGCCTGTGTGTTTTTTTTTGTGTGTGTGTGTTAGATCTTTGGGTTTGGGGAAGACGGGTTAGCGGGTGGAGTGGGTGGAGTGGGATTGTTTTTAATCTGTGAAGCACTTTGTGTTGCAACTCTGTTTGTATGAAAAGTGCTATATAAATAAATAAAGTTAAAGTTAAAGTTAATGGCTTTTAGACAGGCAGATGCTGCATGAGATCAGATACTGTCTATTGTGACCTGACTAAGCAGACTAGCCATCTCCATATTGGTCTGTAATCTAAATCTGACCTTCTCCTAACTACAATGTATACCCGAAGATCAGAGAGAATCCTGAGAACTGATGCTGGCGCTGGTTTGCATGCACTCTTGCTCTGTCTGTGTCACTTCTACTGACATCAGTAAACCTTACTCACAACATAAGTCATCTGAGTCTCCAGTGTGTCTCCCTGTGTCTGCCTCCTCGTCCTCTCTCGACACTGCTGAAATTTCACAACACTATATCTGTGGTACAAACATGTGTTAATGACACTTACCTAGTTTCTTTAAGTCTGTTTCCACAGCATTGATCTTGCCTCCATAATTCTGCATGCCCTCTGTGACACTGTCCATTCTCTGGACCACTAAGAAACAGGAAATAGAAGGTGTGGGTCATTCCAGAATTGGATGACATTTTAGATCCCACCCATCAAATTTCAAATAGTCCACATACAAAATATTAAACATGCAGTTGCTGTGTAAATTTACTTGTCCTGACATCAAATCTAAACAAACTAGAAGCAATGAAAGTTTGAATATATTTTTTAAAACACCAAATAAGGCTGGAGTTTCCCCTAAAAGTCCATTTTTCTCTTGTCCCAACCCCCTGATGACCAAATTTAATCTCAAATAAAACAGTTAAAATTAAAGTTAAATCTCCTTTTTTTGTTGCTATTATTTTTTCTCCATTGATGTCTCTTGTAATTGTGGGAGAATTTTTGTTAATCAACATAATATTTTAAATAACAATTATTATGCGTGGAACGTGTGTCCCACAGCAACCCTGTTAGCAAAACCTTTTTAACCTATTGGAAGAAGAAGAAAACAGTGAATCTCATGATACACGCTGGAACTGAAATCATCAAACAGTTTCCCAAAAGAATGGGTAGAAAAAAGCTATGCCAGCTTTGATTGAATATCTCACTCTAACCATGTTAAGCATATTATCCAGATAAGACAAATCTTTAAAAAAAATCTTTTTCTTCACTTTTTTATATCGATGTGTTTGTAAGAAAAAGCTAACATTAGCATGGATTAGCAACCCTGTTACTGTGATTAGAGTAGGGTTAGCAAACAACAAATAAAGCATGTAACAAAAAGTTTACCATTGATGTGTAAGCCGAGCCAATCAAGCCTTTGATAGTTTTTATATGATCTCTTATTGATGAATATGGAGCAGAAGATTGTAAAAGAGACTTTTCAAAAACATTGTCCTTTAATTCTGGAATGACCCGTGCAATACAGATAGAATAGAGTTAGTCAGTGTTCTGAACAGCAGAGGGCACTGCTGTATTCAAACCTGTGGTCCACAGCTGGAGAGTCAAACTGCAATTCTGAGTACATGATGTTGACCAGAGTGAAGAGTTTCCCAAGATTTTCGTAACCGAGCAACTGCAGTTGATACAGTTCTCAAAGTACATTCACAAATTCCACTTCATGAGTACAAACACTGTCAAATCCATAATGAATACCACTCTAGCACAGCTCTTGCTCCGCTTCCCCTTTCTCTCTCCTTACATCTGCAACAAGAGTCCATCTCCTCTCTTCCACGGTTTGTTTTTCTGTCAGTATGTGGGCGTCTAAAAACTGAACTGGAAAACATCCTACGCTTTCACTGTTATCATTCCAGGAGTGACAAAAACACAGAGCAATAACATGCACTTGGGACAAACAAAAACACACAGGCCCCAGTTTCAAAGAGCTGTTCGTCAACTGCTGAGAGGTACAACAGCTTCAGTTCTTCTTGTGTCCTCTAAAATGTCGATTTTGCTTTCTTTTGGTTGATCACTGAAACACTGTGCATACTTATTTAGTTTCTGAGGATTTTAATAACAGTGACAGCAAATTTCTATGGAACAGAAAGAGCTGCCATACTCTCTTTATCCCTGATCTTGAACATACCGTCTTATCCCACATTCCTGCATTATACAGCATTATGAGTTATACAAGGTTGCTAATTTCAGTCAGGATTACTGGCTGCTTATTCTGACAAGTTGTGAGAAAATAGTTATCCAACCTGAAAGCCCAGGAGCTTAACGCTGGTCAGTGTTGCTGAGTGACTTAACGACACTGAAAGTAAGACAAACAATGCTTTAACAGAATGAGTCATTTTAGGGTCAACAGCTTGCACAATAAAAGACGAATGAGACAGAAACCCAATCCACAACCCGGCCCACGTTGTTTTCTTGCAAACTTAAACTATTTTGGACACTTGCAGCCATTTGTGAGTCAACCTGTGGTTCATGAGACAACAAATTGCTACCAAGCCATAAAATCTCCTCTGGGTTGTTAAGCCGGGGGATTCGCGGCACGGTCATCTGGTAGACATTAGAGCCAAACCATCAAAATCACATGGGCTAACACGCTAACACAGACCAAAGCTGGGAAACCCAAAACAATCCTGACAGCACGTAAAGGACATAATTGTAATTTAGATCTAAAATTGGAGATGTTTGAATAACGTCATTCTCCGCTGGGTCAGTGTGTTTTCTGTATGTGTTGCCTGTCTGTGGAACAGGCAGGACTTCAGCAGTGTCTTGCTTGGGGATATTTTGACAGGTTTGCTATGATTGATTTGGGCCACAAACGTGTAAGATTGGACAATACACAAAGGGCATTCCATGTCGCTGGCGTATGAGACAACTTGAATTCCTTTCTGTTTCTATTTAACATCACTACTCTGGTTCAAACAGGGAGAAACTGTGAAAAGGACAGTGTTGCACAATGTGTTTCCTATCTCAAGCTACGACTAATCTCTGAACCAGTCAGTAAATCGAAACCAAAGTCAGTTCAGTGAAGAGTAAACAACAGATTCTGTTAAAAAAAAAAAGTCTCGAACGGATGAATCTTAGGCTGAGTTCTCCAAATCGGCTGTGAGAGGTAGATGAAGTATTCAGATCCTTTACATAAGGAAAAATACAAACACAGCAATGTAAAAATGCTTCATTTAAAGTAAATTCATGCATGAATAATTCAACTAAAGTTAAAGTACGCAAGTTTTAGCAGCAAAACATGGTGCAAGTATTACAGTAAAAGTCATAATTTTGTCCCTCTGATTAATATTAGATCAGATTATTAGTAATAAAGCGTCAGTGTGTCAGCATGTTACTGTTAGAGCTGCTGCAGGTTGGAAATACTTTAATCCTGTTTTATATACATAGACAGCAGATAAATGTAAGGGGTCATCAAAATGATTAATGGGAGAGGAAAGAAGAAGAAGCAAACTTCTGATCCACAGACCTTTCTGAATGAATTTTCTCAAAGCTAGAAGTGCCCTCATTCAGCACTGAATGTGAAGCTTTATCTATTTGGGGCTGTATTCATCAACCACAGCTTCAAAATCTGTAGGAAAAATCTAAAATACCACTGCAGCATGGAAGAATAATTTCTGATCTTCCGTACTGACTTACCTTTGTATCCAAGGACAGCCACTGCTATGGTGAGCAGGGCACAGAGCACATAGAGGAGTGCAATGGCTGCCCTTAGTGCCCAGTCATTTTTACACTTGGTGCACTCCGTACCCTCCTGAATCCCTGCAACACACAACAGGATCTCTGTCACAAATCAAGTGTGTAGCATTCTGGTAACAGTATACAATGTTGAGGAGCAGTAGTAAGTCATGCATTGTGCAACTGGAGATGGGAGTTCATAAAAATGAGCTAAAGTTTTTCATTCACAGTGGGACTTTTTTTTTTTTTTAATATTTCATTGCTAAGTTTAGTCCTGCGTGTGTATGGTGGGACATGTTGTGCCTTTCTTTAGCCAAGTATCAATTGAAAGCATTTGGCCTCATGAATAGGCAAGAAGACTCACTACGAAAACACAGCACATGTGTTATCCATACGACAGAGGAACCAAACCAAACAGTACCGTTCCCCTTCTGTGCCATTCCTCACTGCCATTCAACCAAAAACAACAGTGCGGTGAAGTTTTTGGTCAGTCAAGTCACACATGTACATGACTACTTCCTAAAAATCACCAACACCCAGTGATGCAACGTTAAACATTATAGTACAGGCAGGATATTTACTTGGATTCATTAGAAGTGACCGAGTCGCCTCTGGCAAGCAGAGCAAGAGGGCAGCTGCTGTATATTCACAACAGGCAATGAAGGTCTTTATGTAGGGGGAACAAACTATAAAACAGATTTTACAGGAAGCGAGGAGTTATGGAAACTTGCGACACTTTATCAAAACATAAGCTAAAACAAACTGTAAAAACGTATTTTTACTTCACCAAGGAACGACGGAGTTATGTGACAATCGATGTGACAATCAGTTTGTCTGTGTGTAACATTACTCAAAAACTGACTAAAGATTTGGATAAAATGTTCAGGGAAGTTCAGAAATAACACAAAGACCAAGTGATTAGATTTCAGCAGCGATGCAGCTTATAGTCTGGATACACTGATTTGTTAAAGGTTTCTGCATCATTGCAAGACAGCAGCATGCCACCACTGTAACTATGACAACAAGTGAACACTAAGTCGGCTGCCTACAGACGATCACATGATTGCGATCCAACTACAAATCCACCTTTGCAGACTTAGCAGGACTTATCCGTCGGAAATAACACAAGGAACAATTGATTATATTGTGGCGGTGTTTCCGAGCCCTATCGATTCCCGCCACCCGCTACATATAGAAAACCCAGGTTTTGCCATGTTTTTTTACTCCTAGAACTGTGCCAGATGCTCTGGCTACTGTCTATTCATTTTGAAATGAGGACCATTTCTGAGGAATGTGAGCATTGTCCCTGATAATGGCTGGTGATCAACACTTGAAATCCCAGGTTCAAGTGGTAATGCGCACACTAGTGCCTCATTGTTATAACAAAAGCGTCTGTAAACCAGGGATTAGTGCTAAGTGGCTCTTCTCTGGGTTCAATAGTGATATGTATCAACTAATCCACTCTTGGGTTTGCTAGCCATGCGATTTGGTATCCGTGCATAATGTACACATTTATAACACACGCCTGTGCTCAGCACAAGGTCACTTTGTTTTTTGGTACATCTACATTAAATGACCACATTTTATAGTGCCATTGTTTCTGCCATGAATTTTTTCAAAATTTCAGGATAACAACTGAGCAGCCTTGGCGGAGTACTGCGCTCTCTGAGTGCTTTTCTTGCTTTTGATGGACAATTAGACTTGCTTGAAAGCCCTCCTTTTATTTAATTTTTATCCTTGTGAACATATCCATAGAATGTATTTTATATGCTGGAACACATCATGTGTAAAATAAGCCATCAACACCATGGAGGAGTATTATGAAGTAGCAATGTAGCGATTAATATCTTAAAAGCACAGATTCAGTTTTCCATTAATAAAGAACTAATCCTGTCACCTCGTACAGTGGGCCTTAATGTATCATTATTCTTGTACAAATCTGGTTTCCAGTTCATCCAAGTGTGGCTGAATTGCTCCAATGTTACATCTTGCCATTGCATAGCAAAAAGTAGCTTTCCAGTGTTCCACCTGAGTTGTATGTTAGCTGCTGTGCTAAAGCTGCAGCAAGCAAGATTCAGCGTTGTAGCATTACATCTAAGCCATTTTTATACAGGAAGCGATTATTTTTATTGAAAAAAATATGAATATGTAAGTGTGATGCTCAGAGATGAGATTATAGGGGTTTAAATGACCAGAGAAGCGATGAATTCTGGTAGGTTTGTGTCTCTTTGTGGATGTTTTGTGTCAAGTTTTTTGCCTTTTCAGGTCTGATTTTAAATTTTAATCACCTTTCGCATCTTATTTTGGTCATTTTGTGTCTCAGCTGAAGACACTCCGAATATTCAACAAGTCCTCAAATTCATATGACCACATGGGTCGTATGTAACGTGCACCGGAATACGACCCATGAGAGCGTATTTATGTTAGCGCCCCTACGGGGAAAAGGAATGCATTACGGGATTTAATTTGAGAAACGGCTTTTCCCTCGCGAAACGGCTTTTTCCTCACTTTCCCAGCACGAGTTTAGGGTTATGGTTATGGTTAGGGTTAGGGATAGGGATAGGAATAGTGTTAGATAAATGTTTGTTCATGGTGACATTTTACCTGCGACACCGGAGTGTCGATATTTACTGAACCGCCAGAGGTCGCATAGACAAAACGTAACACTCGGTTGTAATACGGGCATGTACAGACAACCTATGTGGTCATTTTTGGTTTGAGGACAGGCTGGAATATTGGTCAGATGACTGTTGGCCACAGCTGAGTCTGGTTTCTCAGTTACGGTGAGGAACACCAAATTTTTACTTTTTCATAAAATCTATTACAACACACTGTGAGATAGTGATTCTTTTGTTAAATTACACAAATTTCAGTTCAGATTTTAGTATTTGCAACAATTCTCACACTTGCAGTTTCTGGCTGTGACAAATGGTGCAATTTTTGGAAATTGTTTATAGAAAACAAGTCTTTCAAACCTGCTGGTAGATTTTGAGGTCCCAAATGTGATATATATTAATTCTGATAACATTGTACTCTCCAAACCAATTACTAGTCTCCCTGAATCTCTTAGGGTGAGAGAGTCACACTATCATACAGATTGTGAGTAGGCTGCTTGTTTGACAGACTTTGTGGACGTCAAAGATGAACCATGTGGCTGTCCTGTGAAATATGATGGGTGTTTAAAGGAGACAGCAGGTGTAAAAAGCTGATCGTTTTCCCTGCAGGTTTGGCTAATGTCAAAGGTTGTTCATAAGCTGTCAGATACCCTGACTGCTCTTCTTTCGTGCCCTGTCTAAGGCATTTACTTTCTTAAGTACACCATATCATCATCATAATAAATCAACCATAACTTAAAAACCCAGGTTGTAATAAACCAACATTCTCATTTAAATCTCTGAAAAGTGATACAAAATCTCATTTATGCAATTATTGATAAGATAATAATACTTATTATACCGTAGTTTTGGTCGCAAATTGGGCTCTTGAGTTCGAATTAAAGTCTGAAGTCATCTTTATGTTACACTAGCTTTCCAAAGTTTGGGGTCAACAGGTAATGAATCATACTTTTATTTATGTGCTAACATGATTGTACAAAGGTTTTCTAATCATCAACTAGCCTTTCAACACCATTAGCTAACACAATGCAGCATTAGAACACGACTACCCTTTTTCCAGCAACCAACACAGGAGTGATGGTTGCTGGAAATGTTCCTCTGTACCCCTATGTAGATATTCCATTAAAAATCAGCTGTTTCCAGCTAGAATAATCTTTTACCACATGAACAATGTCTAGACTGTATTTCTGATTAATTTACTGTTATCTTCATTGAAAAAAAATGCTTTTATTTAAAAAAAATAAGGACATTTTTAAGTGACCCCAAACTTTTGAACAGTAGTGTATGTAAACACTTTCATATTGCTTTTAAATCTAACATTCATGAATAAGAACAGGAGATAACTGTTTTAAACCATCCTCTGGTCAAAACATGGCCCTTTGCATCATGGGTAGGTCAACTGTTTCCACTGGGGAAATATTGCACAGCTGGGACTGACCTCTTCACATGACTTCCTCCCTCAAACAGCACCGGAGGCCCAGCTCTGTCCCTTTAAGTCATGTCACCCATGATGAGACTGAATCTGCAGCTCCATCTTTCCCAGTCAGGGGTGAGCCTAGACCACCAGAGGGGTACTGGAGGTTTGGCCTCTTGCCTTTGGACCCGCACATCTGTGCAAACATCGTGCCTGAGCACCTCAAAGGGGCCCAACCGTGGACCTAGACATGGATATGTCGGCCACTGTGTACTGAGAGCCTCATGTTGGGAGCGAGTGTGGAGAGCTCCATCAGAAAATCCCCCACTGGTCCCGACCACACGCTGCTTAAAGGACAACATCCCACCATGTAAACAAACAGCCGAATGTCTGCAGGTTCTGAGTCGACAGAGAGGCAGGAGCATTTCTGTGTCTGTTCCATTTTGAACTGGACCATAGAGGCAATATCATACTAGTGTTGCTCATGTTCAGAGGGTTGATGACTTTCAAATACTTCCTTGCATTTAAAACCCTTCTTCTCTTCACTCAGGCTTCTGCCAAAGAACATATTCCAGTTAATAACTTTTACCTTAAAGCTGTAGGCAAAAAAAAGGGCAATTGCAAAGACTCAAAGGCAAAACGAAGAGTCTTAAAATGGGATTTTAAATTTACAAAAGAAGCAGAGGACATGATAAATTGTATTTTTATGGTCTCCTCCACAGTGAGGAGCAGCAATGGAAAATGTTCAGTCACCTTTGGGATCCTGGCCTGGAACTTAGCTGTTCAAGCTATTTGTCCATCATAAAAATTAAAAAAAAAATCTATGACTATAAAGTCTCAACCGAAGATAGCCAAAAGTGCTTTCAGTGTCAGGACTAATGTGCACAAGTGTTCTCTGTGCAAACCTTTAAAGTCCTAGACTTACCTTCATTACTGTTTAACACATACTGTGTTGTATAATCAGGGTTTTCCCTTCACTGATGCTCACACTGAACTAACATGGAAATTCATTCTGGGCAGAGCGGGTGGTGACTGCTTCCAGGGGTGCAGCATTTTCCCACTGGTTCCACTCCAAAAGGATTTTGCTTAAACAACAATTCTGTCTGATGTGGTAATGATGAAGAGAAAACACTTCCAAGGTAGCTGCAGTGTTCTGTTACATAAAGCTCTGAAAGAAAATAAAACTACTGGGTTTCTATATCCATGTTACATGCGGTCCAAACACTTACAGCTTGTTTTGTCACAGTTAGAGAAGATGTTAAGGTATGTCACGGTAACAACTGTAAAGTACAGTGGCTTCAGTAGAGTGAACTCACACTGTGCATTATCCAGATGAAGCGAATCTAAGTAAAGCGTTCGGCAAGCAAACGCGCAATTTTTTCAAAGTCACCATGGAAAATTCAAGGGTCATGAAAAATTGGTGGCTCAATTTTGACAAAAGTAAATCAAATAAATCCTTACAATTAAAAAGTCACCAAATGCTTCATTTCATTTTTGCACTTACAGCCTACTGAGTTTTGCATTACAACCCACTGCATGATGTACCTCATTAGTCAGTAAGTACGTCTTGTTTCATTTTCATAGTACCGCTGTGACTACTTGCTTTCTGCGCATAAACTACCACAGTATATAAACATGCTGACATATGCATGTCATGAGCTGACTGAAAACACATTGCTAAACTGAAAGGCCTGGTGAGGAACACGGGAGAGTTGAGAAGCTGGACGGCAGCCAGAATGTCCCAATCAGCAGGCTGGACTTGAGCCATATAATCCTCAAGAGGTAAATAAATACCAGAGAAGCCTAGAAAGAGCCGAGGTATGGAGGAGGACACTGGCTTACATATGACTACTGTCAAATGAAAAGCATGCATGTCCAGTTTTGGCCCATTCTTTCAAAGATTGAGCTCATGGACCACAACAAAAATAAATATATATTTCTCAAAAATGCATGGATATTTGTCTCATTGTTTGTTTCTCTTGGACCAGGCTGCCATATCTCAACTACTGGATGGATATTTAGGGTTTCCAGAAGATGAATCCTAAAGACTTTCTATTAATGGTAGAGTGCCTTTTTAACTTTATTTAGATTATTCCAAGTGCTTTACAGTGCGTGTCTTATTCACCCTTTCACACACAAAGAGGAACTTTGGGTTCAGCGTCTTGCCAAAGGATTCATCAACATATACAGGGGCCATGAATTAAACCACCAACCACCAGATTAGTGAAAATCCAATCTATCATCTGAGCCACAGCGACCCCGAAAGGCGGCAACATGATGTTGACATTTGTGGTTTGAGTGAAATGTTTCAACAGCTACCGATTGGATTGCTATGGCATTTTGTCCATTAACATTTTCATCAAGTTCTGACAAAATTAATTACATTCCTAAAGTGACAATTTGGAGAAAAATCTGCAGAAACAATGTATGATTTGAGCAGCTCTCTGACTGTCCTGAGTGATTTATGTTTGCAATGATACACTGAAGGAGTTATGGTCAGTTGCGGATCAGTTCTATCATTATTAATTACTTCACTGTGGTTGTGAAAGTGAAGAAAACCAGAGGCAGAGGATCAGGAGAGAGGGGGGAAAAACAGACGGAGGAAGATGGGGGCCGTGTCAGTGTGGTGTCTGTAAAACAGCTGTATTTAATTTGGACTCTGAGTCAGTCAAAGAAAAAATACATCAGTTATTCCCCTATTCCATGTACCTGCCATTAGACTTGCCTGCATGCCCTGTCTCACTCCGGGCCAGCAGTGGAAATTTCCATGGCAACACAAAGACAGCCTGTACAGACTAGAGCCTTTTTGTGTGAAGAGTCTTTGTGCGCAGTGTTAATACTGTGTTATATACTGTAACTGGCTGGCTACCACAGGAATTCTTTGACTTCACAGCCTTCCATTTTGTGTTATATGAAAGCGGAATATGGTCACGGGCCAAACACCAGTAGTCACACAGACAGGCCATGCTGCTCTACTCCACCTGGATAGTCTGACAGATTATAATGCTGCCAGTGCTGCATTTTTTCTCACGTTTCCCAGATGGAATGCAAATACTTTCCTTTAAAGTGGTTCTACTATTATGTGGTATGTACAAATGTACAGACTGTCAAAACCACCAGTACATGTAATTATGGCTCAAGTTATAGTTTGTAATTCCCATAATCAGACTTGTACTGAAACAATTAGGTTTAAAATTGTTTCAACAAACCAAAACACACATGAGCAGACACACAAAAATGTAGAACTAATCAAAACAAACAACAACACAGTGGACCACTGAGGATGACACACTCACCAGAGTCCAACAAAAGCAGAAATGATGGATGCATATGTTGGTGTCACGTCGTGGAAAAAAGGAACTGTTTGCCAAAAACTGATTGGAGTGATTATTAGAGCTATATGGCCTAATTTCTGGGTCTCCAGCAAGGTTTATCTTTACCAGGCCATCACAACATGTAAACACACATCACTTTATGTCTGAGGGAGCACCAAAGGTGTGTTTTTGTGGCACTTTAAGGAGTAATATATAGTTGTAAACTAGACTGTAATTTACATGATTTACAGAAGGATTTTAGCCTATATGTAAAACAAGAAAGTATATCTTTTGTGATTATCCTAGGGGCTATAATATTTAAAATACAACCCATGAAAATGAAATCAAGTCCTTTCGATGCACTGACAACATCTTAGTCACAATGTAGGGGGCGCGGTGACTTTTTTGCAAATAGAAAATTGCATTTTGTATATCACTTAAATTGGTCCTTTAAAGCTAATTCAAGTGATAGAAACAATTGGCTTAGATATAATGTTACTTCACTGCACGCAAAAATCTTTGTTTCCTCAGTTTAAAGTCCACCAAAAGGATGAAATGAAGTGTGAATTCATTATTTACACTCACCAGTCACCAACAGCTCCAACGCACTTGTTTCTGTCTCACAATAAACAGCATCACTGCTCATCAGTAGGTGCCAGCATTCTGCCAGTAAAATTTCACTGCAACCCATCCAGCAGTCATTAATGCATTTCCCTCAGATGTCAAAACCATAGTAGCGGTTGTCAATAAAAAGTTAGAGGATCACCACAGTTAGATGAATTAGCATTCATCTTCTGGGGATCATGAATGTTATGGAATTATATTTGTTCCACAATCCTGAGCACACAGTGTGAAATGTTGAGCACAGAAGAAAAATTTGAGTGAAAAAATCTGAGCAAACAAAAAATCTACTCTGCGCTTAAAAAATATATTTTTTTATGTTTGCAACACCCGGTTTTGTCATTTGCTGTCACGCAGAGCTCTCCTCTACACGCTCGCTATGTCTTTCGCACTCTCGCTTAATATCTAAACTCTGTACGCAGTCAACTCTGCCTTCACGCTTGCTCGACTTATGCATTTGTGCACATGTATCTTGCCTCGTGCAGATTTGGGTTTCAAGAACTGAGGAATGGTGCATCTCACTCCATTCTTGAGGCAAAGCTGAAGCGTTTTGCTGGTCTAACAAGGTGTGCCGGGGTCGTGGTGTCCCCCTCTGCCTCTTCCAGCTAACAGTCGCCAACTGGAATGTTAACAAGTAAGCACAATCCAACAGGGGAAGTTACCACTGAGACAAATTAGTAAGACATTAGGATGCTTGAATTGCTGAGCTCGCCCAGTATGCCTGGACTGTGTTTTTTTCACTCCCCGCTAACAGGTTTATGACACTTTAAATTGGGCCCCAATCCTGCAGCACATCTGGACCTTGTTATAGTGGAGCCAAATCAAAGGACACATGCAAACATTTGATACATCATCCCTTTATTGCCAAGCATCATAAGTTTGAGTGGCTAAGTTCTAAGTTTGCCCCCAGTTGGCTATTTTGGGTGTTTTTATAAGAAACCTTTTCAGTTGCGCTCACTTCCTTTTCGTGATGAGTCAGGAGATCAGTGGTTTACAGACAGAGATCTATATGTTGCGCTGTTTAGAGAAAAATAACATATGGACGGCTACATGTCTGAACAGGATGAGATGCTCTCATTATACATACACACATGCACACATACACACACATACACATATTGCCTAAAGCTGACAAAGCTGAACAGAGTTCTTTGAAGGTCTTGGCCAACGACCAAACATAAGCACCATACCGGGATATACAATTCCGATGGGCGTCTTTAGAGAGCATCAGCACGCCATTACCCCTCAAGCCTGACTATAACATGAAGGCATTCACATCCCAGCTTCATATTGCATTTCTGAAATATATTGTAAAGAAAATAAGAGGTTCAATCAAAAAGTTGAGAGGCTGTTCCTGTTGTGCACGAACAGAAGGCAATTGTGCGAGCAGTAATTCTCCTGAGTCAGGATTCTATGTGATAGTGCCACAATCCTGACTCGTGACCATGAGGAACTGTGTTGCACATGTTTTGATGATCACTTGCTGGTGCATTTGCAATTTCACCATGGACATGCAGAAGTCGCATTGTGTCAATATCAGTGAGGATTTTGTTCCAGGATTAGAATGAGTCAACCGTCATGTTGAGGATCATCGCTGGTGATGAGAATCACAACTGCAATCCAGAGATCAAACAGGGGTGGAAGAACCTGCAGTTTCCAAGATGTGTTCTAAGTGCATCACATCAGGTGTGCATCGATATTTTATTCAAGACCCAAATGAACTTGTAGTGAACTCAGCGTTGAGCTCCATTGTAAAATCCCGGACCTGAACTGCAACGGAAAATGATGGAAAAAATTTTCAGCTGTACCAACAACTGCAACATGTTGCAGATGGTTTTTGATACGTTAATAGATTTGTGGGGAGTGTTCCAAGTGTGGCAGTAGCAATAGGAGTGGTTTATCACTGCACAAGAGGAATACTTTGAAGTTCATCTAGATCAGATGCAGTTTATCCGTCTTAAATGCACAGACTCTGAACTTCTTGAACACATTTCATAAACGATCTAAAAATTACACCACAGAGATGGCTTTGTCCTGGAATTTAACCCTACTTGAGGGAGCTGTGATAAAGAAACATTCATCTATTCATTATCTATACACCGCTTATTCCTCATTGTGGTCGTGGGGGCGCTGGGGCCTATCCCAGCTGACATAGGGTGAAGGCAAGAGACACCTTGGATAGATCACCAGTCTATCCCAGGGCTACATATAAAGACAAAAAGCACGCTCACATTCACACCTACGGACAATTTAGAATCACCAATTAACTGCAGCATGGTTTTGGACTGGGCTGCACAGTTTCTCAGTGGTTAGCACTTTGGCCTAGCAGCTAGAAGATCCCCTGTTTACATCCCAGCCTGGGCCTGGGCTCTTTCTCCATGGAGTTCGATGTTCTCCCTGTGCATGCATGGGTTTTCTCCGGGTATTCCAACTTCCTCCCACAGTCCAAAAATATGCTGAGGTTAATTGATAATCAGGGATCTCCTACCTACAAGGCGACAGTGCTAACCACCAAGTCACTGTGCAGCTCTTGAAGAAACATCTGAAATCTTAACAGGCTACGGCATCAGCTGATGTCACTGACATAAATGTTCATTTTTAAGATCTTTATATTCAGTCTCTATTCCCACACTGATATTTTTTCTACAGTCCATTAATGCATATGATTTTTGCTATTGATTTTTACATGATGATAAGCTTTTAGGACATTCTTTTGTCTGAATTTTTTGTAGCGCCACCTGCTTCTTATTCTGTTCAGAAACAAAAAGCGTTGTCTGCAAGCCACAAACAGCAGTGTGTGCCCTGAAAAAAAAATTAGGCAGACTGAGAGAAAGAGTGGACCAGAGCTCTGTTTTGAAGGGAAACCTTATGATGCATTTTTTTGCTTGTATAGCAGGCTGCTCTGTTTTATTTTTTGTTCAAAGTGCTAAAAAGCACAAACAAAGCTTAACTGGTAGGAAAAAAACAGTTAGATGGCCTATTAAAACAGAGATTCAGATCCAATGAAGCAATGAGCATGGAGTTGATTAGACCTGGTTTTGTCATCCCATCTGTGCTTGATTAGAGGAAGGCAGACTATGACAAATGGGTCATATATCGTAATCCCAAGAGACAGACTTCTAAGCACGCAAGTGTGCCTCATAAACAGCATTGGGCCACTGTATTGGGGATACTTTGCACGGCATGATCGGGTATCAAAAAGTGTTTGTGTTCTAGTCAGCAGTTTTATTAAGAATCCAGGCTCATCTCTCCTGGTGTGACAGTCCAATGAGATTATGAGGTATGCAGTTGGAGTCAATCACGCCTGCTCTCAGGGCAAAAAATGCCAACTTTTTATTGCCTTATGAAATACAACTTGATGTGGGTCCACCATGAGCTGGCAGGCAGAGCTGATGTGGGCTGGCAAGATTTTTTAATGTAACTGTGAATTAATATTCCCAGGGAAGGCTGTAAAGTGCAACTCAAAGAGCACCTGCATTTACACTACTAATAAAAGATTTTCTTTTATTAATTAGACACAGCAAACATGCATATTAATGCTAACTCACTAACTGCATGTTAATTGCATTTCAGCTTTACTCTTATGCTTGTCTTCTTATTTGTCATGTAAAATAAACACGGTAATTCATGTTTTGAGAGACATTTTATCTGATATAACAAAAGCGGGTCAAAACCAGTCCAGATTCTAAGAGCATGTGGCAGTTTTCTTGTGCACCAAAGGGACCACTAAACATAAAATGAATGTAATATTCTCTTTTCTAATGGGCAGCTAAGAAAGAAAAAGACAGGCATGAAATTCCAGGCGTTCTTATGTCCATGCTACTAATCTAATTTATTAAAATATATAATTTACTGCACTTGGCATTGCAGATTTCTTATGTACCTCAGAGACAGCTTATTTACAACATTTTTATAAAGTATTTCTCTACAACAGACATTTTTAAGTACCACTATTTACATGCATGAATTTAGAAAAACATGGAAGCCATAAACTAAGTTTATTAGCCTGAGTGGAGAACAAGAGACCCCCTGGCTCCTCTTGCTCATGTTCCAGTGTTGGCATGCTGGAACGAGGTCATTTCAAGTAAAACAATACCATGTGAACCTCAGAGGGGGAGACAAGGGGGTCCGTCATTGATCCTCACTTTCACCATGTCAGTTTTACCACATGGGTATCGAATCTCTGTGCTTCGACTAATGACTTGTTAAAATGTACAAGACATATTCTTCAGTTGTGCCCATGCGTGCAGGTGCACAGCAAAGTTTGAAGACTGCAACAGCGTTTAAAGTTTGTTCTAGGGGTAACTGTGAAACTTCATAAAAAAATACTGGATGCCAAATTTGATAATAGTGATTACAAATCAACAAACCAAAAGCAATTATTAACAAGTCATTATCACAGGTAATAGGCAGTAAGGAATAGTACATTGAAAAAAAACCAAAAACTAACAAACAATGGTTTCACAAGAGTACTGATGAAACCAGCACTTGAAATGGACACATTTACTCTGACAGTGAAGTCAAGTTGACCCCTCTCAAAATGTTAATCAAAATAGGCCATGACATAGACATCTGCAAAAATAACTGTATTTTCCATCTCAATTGACTTGATGTAAAAGTGATGTCTAATTGAACCCCAAAGGCTTTTTCTAGCCTATGATTTAAATCCATGTTTTCCGATACCAGTAATCATTCAATAAAAATATGCAGCCAGGAACTGTATTACCAAGCTGGCAAGACATTTGTGAGGAGTCGGCCGGTTTGATCTGCCTCGTATAACTAGATCGCTTTGTCTTGAACAGTCCCTTGTGAGTTCTATGTCAGCAAATCATTCATTATGTGATAATAATGAAGGTTTCGGTTTGTAGAATGGATTTTAATCAGTGGAGGCTTGTGATTTTTACTTATTGTGTTTTCAGAGTCAAAAATCATCTAGCCAGCACTAAAGAACTGGACTGAATTCAATTCATTCTTGAAAAGAGTGAAAATATATTGTTTTAAGCAAGATCCTTTCAACTCATATGCATTTGTACGTTCCAAAAGGGCTACCACAAGGCTCAGTCTTGGGGCCAGTTCTGTTCACCTCTATACAGATATTATCGTCTCTTATGTGTTTCATTGTATGTATATCTTTATGCGGATGACACAATATTGTAGTGCATAGCAGATATTTATATTCTACTCTAAAATGGTTACAAGTTGTCCTCAGTATGTGTGTTGGATTATTGTGACATTTATGGTGACATACTGTACATGTAGGCATCAACGGTGACTGTTCAGCCACTGAACACTTTTTATCACTCTATATTAACAGTTATTACTGGTGGAAATTCTAATACTCATTAGCACGATGCTGTGTGGCTCTTCCTTTTTGGAAGGCATGATATACACTGAGTTTTTCTTTATTTATAAGGCTCTAACTGTTGTAATAAACCTTTACATTAACTCATGAATGCCTTTTAATGTGGGCCCCTACTGAGCATGCTCAAATAACTGGCTGTGTTTACTGAGCTTGGAAAATGTAGCTTTGCCCACTGTGAACCTGCAACCTGAAATAACCTGAAGAACAATCAAAAACGTGACTCACATTTACCTTTTGGGCAATTCAGGTTTTTCAATTCCTATTATCATACCTCCAGCTGTTCTTGTTTTATTCAGTTTTTTTTTAACTTGAATGCTCTAATGAATGCTTTTATTACTCCGCCAAGGAACAAGGCGGAGTTATGTGAGGATTGCCATACATTTGTTCATCTGTCTGTCTGTTTGTCTGTTTGCCACATTACTCAAAAACAGACTAACGGGTTTCAATGAAATTTTCAGAGAAGATCAGAAATGACACAAGGACCAACTGATTAGATTTTGTCATTGATGCAGCTTATAGTCTGGATCAATGGATTCGTTCAAGATTTCTGTATTGCGAGATAACAGCATGACGTCACTGTAACTATGGCCACAAGTAAACACTGTGTCAGCTGCCTGCTGACGATCACATGATTGTGATCCAACTACAAATTGAATGCTGCAGACTCAATGGGACTTATCTGTGGGACATTATACAAGGAACAGTTGATTAAATTGTTAGAGTGTTCCCGAGTCCCATCAATACCCGCTGCCCTCTACATATTTAGGTCACACGATTCGATATCTGTACATAACGTACACATTTATAACACACACCTCTGCTCACCGCAAGGCAATTTTTGAAAGATTTCAGCCCATCTGAAACGATACAACAACTGAGGAGCCTTGGCAGAGTACTGTGCTCTCTGAGTGATTTTCTTGTTATTTTGTTAAGTTTTCCTTTTAATATATTTGGCCCTCCAGAAAAACGCAATTATGCGATCGCATTAATCACCAAAATACCGCTGATTATGCGGGGGTCAATTATTTCCCAAAAGGCCGCATAATCCCCGCAAAACAGTGCATAATTCCCACAAGAATTTCACATTTCCACGAAAAAAAAGAAATATGCGGGTCCCGCTTGATTTCACAATTCCCACATAAAATGAGAAAACTATAACCAATATAAATGGAGTTGTGAGTGAGTTTTTCTGTGACGCCCGGCCTGACGTCATCAGTTCGTGCATTCACACACACACTAGAAGCACGAGCTGTTGCGGAGCGCGGTGCTCAGAGACGAAAAACAAGAATGGCGAATGCTCAAAGATCACATTTACCTACGAATATTTCAGCCAGAGACCGGAGGAGGACGAGAAGTGGGAAGGCATGGACGTTGAGGAAGAGGTGATCGAGGATAATGAATAATTTTGATTTGATTGTACTCTGATTGTTATTTTTTTTGTTTTCTCTATTTTTGTCATTTAATTTTTCAGAAACTGATGAATTGTTTTGAGAGAGAGGGAGAAGGGACAGGAGATCGGATTGGATCATTATTTTTTGTGACCTAATTTTTTCATGCACCAGAGATTGTATTTTGTTTTATTTTGTTATTGCATATATGCACTTGTTTTGTACATTACTGCATATCAATATGGTATTGTTCAATGATTGCACTGAGCAGGGTTCCCCAAAGTGCAATAAGGCTCTTATATTTAGACCAGTAGTACTGGCTCATTGAGAGCTGTTATTTTTAGAGTTCAAAGCTGATGTTCAACAGTTAAGTTTAAATTGTGTTTGAAAACACTGGAGCAGGTAGTTTGCTCTACCTCAAAGTATAACTAAGCAGAAAGAATGTTTTATTTCTGAGAAATTTGTGATTGATGAATGTTTAAGTCATGCTTAAGCTGACAATAAATGAAACATTGGCAGCACTTACTGTGATGTGTCTTGCATGTCTGTTTATCTTTATATTGCTCTTTTTCATTCAGTGGTAGCCTAGTAACAGGATGTAGGAGAAGAATCACCTTTTTTCCCCAGTTCTTACATATTTCACATCTTTTTGTATATTTCACAACTATTTGCATACTTTGCAACTTTCCGCAATTTCCCCGCATAAAATGGCATAAAAACCCCGCATATTTATTCACATAATCAAGGATTTTAGCCCGTGTTTTTTGGAGGGTCTAATATATTATTTACATTATTACCCAAGTTTCACATCTTTCATATCTGTCAATTTTAATTTTACAGTCTCTCATTCCAGGACGAAATAATGCAGTAGAGTCTAAACAAACACATGTGTAACATCAAAAGTGAGCTCAACAGTAATCAGCAGGTACTTGGAATGATTAGCACATTAGTCTCAGACGACTTATAATTGCTAGTAGGTTAGAAAATGGCTGGTTAAAAGATCAGACAAATCAAAAGTCACAAAATATAACAAAAACCTACTCATAATGTACTACACAATCCTGTGACAAAATGATCCATGCTGCAAGGTCAGTTATCGCTTCAGTGCAACCGAATCTGTGCCAGTACAGGCTGCTATGGCAACACAACACCCAACTGAAACTAACGGCAGTGTGAGGGATGCTTCATGGCTAATTTAGTGTTTTAGAGGCTCAACACTGGATGTATTCTGCCAACACATGGAACATAGTTATTTTAAAAGAAACCACAAGAAACAAGCACTGGCCACTTCAGTGAATAAACCACACATGAGATATTAAACTGTTTCCGTCACCGGTTTAAGTCATTTACAGGGTTAGGCAAAGTGCACAAGAGGGTCTAGTAAAGCAAGAACTTCAATGACGTTATTTTTTTTTTAACTGAGACTTCCATGTAGCAAAGTGTTGCGTCTCTGATTTGATTATTTCTCCAGACCCCCCAGTTTTCCTTTCAATAGGCAAAATATGCGATGCCCTGTTTGTAAAAAATGTATTACGTAAGACTGATATCAAACTATTGTTTTACTGTAACCATGTTATACCGGGAAAAGGCCATTTTGTATATTTGTTATGGCTCCCACAGTGAAGCTTCAGAGAGAACTGTCTGTGTCTGAAATCTCTAGCACAGTGAGACCAGTTGCAAAGCCCAGCTAATCTGTACCTCACTACCACAACATGAACACAAATAAACTGAGGCATATTTTATCGCACAGGTTAAGAATATTTCATTACACTTCATGTGAGCCCAAAACCGCTGCTCGGGTGTCATGTTAACTCCACAGAACATCTGTGCAGTTGGGTTTTGGTGTGGTCACGCCAACTGGGTGGCCCGCTGTGGAAGCACTTAGAATACTGAATCAGCAGCAATCATCATGTTCATCAGCCTGAGTGTGGCTGAGTTTGTGCTGTACTCTGTCCCATCACCACACAGCACTTTCAAGCTTCATCGCCCAGTAGAGCCAATAAAACCACACAGTGTGGACCCAGCCAGTCATGCAGCCAAGCTCAGCTTAACTTGTGGGGAAAGACGCTGACCACAGAAGATGGTATCTAACTGCTGCTTCAGGCCACCCTAGTTTTACTGTGGCCCATATCAAGACTAGTACAAGAGATATGTAAAGCGTTATTAATCCACGGTACAGAAAGAGAATGCTTTCACATTTAATGCTAGTGCAATCTGGCAAGGATCAGATTTTTTCAGGCATTGTCAAAAGACAGCTGTTGCTCCTTTGTGACTGTTTAGAAGTTTTAAAAGAACTATATACATTATCAACAAAAGAAATGTCCTCCTGTGCCATATCCAAAAAAACAGCACAGGGTTAGACTGGACTGACACCATATCCACACTGTTAGGATTCAATGTACAGCACAGCATGGAGCTCTATACATTTGAGAATTTAGAGTACCAGCTTACTTGTGGTTCCTAGAGTTTCCAAAAACAGAATGGCAAGCTGAGTCTTCAGCTATCGGGCTCCTCACCCTAGTCAATCCAGGCAGATGACCACCAACCCTGAATCTGGTTCTGCTGGTGGTTTGTTCCTGTAAAAGGGGAGTTTTTTTTTTCCTCCCACTGCCTCAGACAAGTTTACTCAAAGATAGTTGGCTGGATTTGTTGGGTTTCTCTCAATAATACAATACTGTAATGTCTTCAACTTACCATGTAAAGTGGCTCGAGATGACTTGTGTTGTGAAATTGTGCTATACACAGTAAATAAATAAAGTCTAACAACATCTGGGTTGGCTGAAAATAAAAATGGCTGCCATGACACAATATCAGACCAGATAGTTCAAGGACAGATGGAAAATTAAGTAAAAATTTAAGCTCACAAAAATTTGAAAATATTTACACTTGACTTAACGGGCACAACAGTCCTTTCCAGAAAGAGTTTCCTCAGGAGGGTAGTCTACAGACTTCACTGTCAATAGTACCTTTGAAGCACAGTGGTGCTACTCTGTAAAAATCAAACCCTCAGATCCAAAAATCTGCACGTTGCTCATCATTTGCTATCTAAATCAGTCCATCAATGTAAGTCAGTGACAGTGTATGGATTTTGTGATTGTTTTTCCCACAGAATTCATTCCAATGGAATTGAAGGTAGAGTTACACTTTCAGGTACACTATCATTCAAAGGTTTGGGGTCAGAAAGACAGTTTCATGTTTTCCATGAAATTCACACTTTTATTCATATGCTAACATAATTGCAAGGGTTTTCTAATCATCAATTAGCCTTTCAGCACCATTAGCTAACACAATGTAGCATTAGAAGACAGAAGTGATGGTTGCTGGAAATGTTCCTCTGTACCCCTATGGAGATATTCCATTAAAAATCAGCCATTTCCAACTAGAAAAGTCAAATAACACATTAACGTCTATTCTGTATTTCTGATTCATTTCATGCTATCTTCATTGAAAAAATGCTTTTCTTTCTAAACTAAAGACATTTCTAAGTGACTCCAAACATTTGAACAGTTGTATATGTAAAGCTTTCTGAACATTTTAAAGCGTTTTCTTTGAATGTTTTAAGCTCCAGCCACTCACATGCACTGCATTAATATGACAGACATCTCAAAACTTGAAAGTGACCTGACTTTTATAAGTGAGAAAATCTCCTTTTAAGTAATGTGGGTGAACGAACACTGAACTTTTGTACTGAACCACTGAACAGTCACTCCTGCAAACATGAAACCTGCAGTAAGTAGGTCCAGGCAGCCTGAGAGGTTCTGATATTTTCCTTTGCAGCAGATGTACAGATGTGGATATACAAACACATGCCTGACTTGAAACGGTCATTTAAAACACTTGAGAGCTGAGTAAATGGAAAAACTCTAAATGGCTGGCTTCTTTGCGTAACATTCAGACATTTTTCAGCATCTCCAAAAGTACAAGTATTAAAGCATAAACAAGAAAAACACTAAGCAGTGTGCTGTCTGGGGCCAATGTAAGCACAGCCAAAGAGACAAAAGCAGCACAGCCGGGTGAGAGTTGGATAGGGAGCAACGTTGTGACTCACAGCAAAACAAAGAAAAATACACATTTTTCATGTGAGCTTTTCTGCTGTTTTTCAAAGACAGGAAGCAGCGAGGTTGATGTTGGCGGTGTTTGGAGCCAAAAGAGTTATAACACCGATGCTGAGATATGTGCAGAACTTCTTCACCCAGCCCGTCTCAGACTTCTGACAGAAAATGGAGTCTGACACTTCCAATATTGTGAGTGTTATTCTTGTGACTGAGCCAAAACCTGCTGTGAACGTGGAGCTTGACAAACATCCATTATGTGAGAGACGACACCCTATCAGATGACAGCTGGTTTTAGGCGTGTCGTTAAAGCTGACCAACGTATCCCTTGAGGACAAGTAGCACAGAATGGTGTGAAGAAGTTTGATGAGGTGGTTAGGCCAATTTCAGTCAAAACAACTAGGCCTATAAAAACCACTCACTGACAGAAGCTCTACTGCAACTGCAGAAAAGTCATGTTTTATATCTGAGATCCTTCTTCACTGAGTTAACTGTAACTCCTTCTCTCATGTCTGCATAGCGATGTCTGCACTGTACGTGTCTAATGCACAGCTGCCAGAAAAGATGGCAGTCAATGCAGTTGGGAAGCATTTTGATCTTCAAGCCTGATAACAAATGGAGCCTTGTTGGAGTTCACAAAGGAACAGAAGTCACTTCACTGTCACATTTCTTATATTGTCCAATCCTGTATGGACACATCCAATCTCTGCTCCAAAGAGTCCATGTTAACAATGTGGTACTCTTATTATTTGCATACATATATGCTTAGCAGTGCATCATTGCTGTTTCTTGCAGATGTTAATTCAACACTCTAATGTTGTCTCCCAAAAAATACATTTCTAAATAACTAAATTGTTTGTTTTTTTTTACTTGGGATTTAAGGGAAACACATTTTCTGCCAGATCATGTCTTTTTGTGGCATATCACAAATCATCCATCCATCCATTCTCTATACACCGCTTTATCCTCACTATGGTCGCGGGGGGTGCTGGAGCCTATCCCAGCTGACTCGGGCAAAGGCAGGGGACACCCTGGACAGGTCGCCAGCCCGTCGCAGGGCTACATATACAGACGAACAAGCACACTCACATTCACACCTACGGGCAATTTAGAGTAATCAATTAACCTCAGCATATTTTTGGACTGTGGGAGGAAGCCAGAGTACCTGGAGAAAACCCGTGCATGCACAGAGAGAACATGCAAGCTCCATGCAGAAAGATCCCAGGCCCAGGCCGGGATTTGAACCAGGGATCTTCTTGCTGCAAGACGAAAGTGCTAACCACTACGTCACTGTGCAGCCCCATCACAAATCATCTCAAATCAATATATATTTGTCATTTAATACTCCGCCAAGGAATGCAGCGGAGTTATGTGACGATCAGCGTTGGTTTGTCAGACTGTCTTTCTGTCTGTCTGTTAGCAACATTACTCAAAAACAGATTAATAGATTTACATGAAATTTTCAGTGCAGCTCTGAAATGACACAACAACCTCATTAGATTGTGGCAGTGATGCCACTTACAGTCTGGATCTACGGATTTGATATGCATTTCCATATCACTGCGAGATAGCAGCATGCTATCACTGTAACTTTGACTAGAAGTGAACACTACGTCAGCCGCCTGCTACATATTTAGGTGACGTTATTCGGTATCCATACATAACATACACATGCATAACACATGCCTGTGCAGCACAAGGAAAGTTTGTTTGTGGGTACATCTATATTAAATGGCCACATTCTATGTTGCTGTGATTTCTGATCATCAATAACTAATAAACAAGTGCTGGATTTCTAACAAGAAAATGCTGCATTTCTGACATTGCCATATGGGGAATGAACAACCTTGGTGGAATACTGTACTCTCTGAGTGCTTTTCTGATTGTGTCAGGCTGTCCTTCCTGTTGAACTAACCAGTCATATATAAAGATGGGGCAGGACTCGTCATCCTACAGTCTTTACTTCGCTTTCTGGGTTACCAATCATGTTGTGAAAGAGTCATATTTCAACTCAAACTGTGCTATTTTCCTAAACCTGACCAAGTGGTTTTGGTGCCAAAAGTTAACCAAGATCAAATCATGTAGTTATGGCAGTGAAAGTGCCAAGAAAACCATTATATTTTGCTAAACCTAATCATATAATTTTGGTGACTAAACCCAACCAAGCAGTGAGTCAAAACCGAAAGCAAACAGCAAGCTAAAACATAACTTGAATGGAAGAATAATGTTCCCAAATGGGCTGTAAACCCCTTCCTCGGTGAAAATCCTGACCCTGACTTCTGCCTCCATCCTCCCATCTAACTTATACACAATTTGTGGCTCTTTCAAACTGAAAACGCTTCCTATTATGCCACAGTTATGTCAGAAATATTTTTTTGTTTAAAATAAAAAACTTAAGTTGGATATCTTTCATTGTTTTTGTTGATTTTTTTAATGGGAGCCAACATATAAAATGTTTTCCCAACTGCCAGATATTTTACTTCTTAAAATTTTTATTGGTTTCCACACTTATATCTGCACTATGTAAACACAGCCTGCAATGCAGTCCAGTTCAGTCAAAAAGTCCATGAATTTTTGTCACATAAACTGGCTGCAACTCGGTCACTAATGGCGCCATCACTGTGCAGATAAGTGCAGAAATGATCAGTTCAGTGTAAGGAGTGTACTTTGGGCAAATTTTTAAATGAGACATGTCAAAAAATAATTTTCATTAAATAGCTAATTAATGATTTTAAGCTTAGATTTGCTTTGCTTTGGCTGTTTTTGACAAGAACAGCATGTCACAGATGAGTAGTTCAAGGACCATAAGAAGGGTGAACATCTAATGACTCCTTCAGTTTAAGCAGTTTCTGGCCTTGATAAATGGTGTTTTTTTTTTAATGACATGACTTCTAAATCTACAGGGTGTCCCTAAAGTCTGGCCATATAGAAAATCTCATTAAGTCTATTTTTTATTTTTTTGCCTCCACAGATTAAATATGGTTTTGTTGGAAGAAGAAAGAGTTTAACCGGTACTTCTCAGTGGATGTGAAGGATGGACATATTGAAAGATAGTAGATTAATTTAAACCACATTATCCAAGGAGGATTCCACTTGGCTTTTCCACGATGGCAAAGGTGGTTAAAAAGTTTAAATAAAAGGGCAGTGTCATGGAAAAACCCAGTTGTGGACAACCAAATGTATCAGCCAAAAGTAAAGAATTGGTCATGGCTAAAATTCATGCTAGCAACAACAAAAAAATCACTTCCCTAACCCTAACCCTATCTTTCGATACGTCCATCCTTCACATCCACTTAGAAGTACCACTTCAACTCTTTCTTCTTTCGACATGGCCATATTTAATTTGTGGACGCCAAAAATACAGTTAATGAGATTTCCAATGTGTCCAGACCTTAGGGACACCCTGTACAGTGGGTTTTTGTGGTTCAAAAAGTTTAACGCATGATATTTTATGATTAGTCAGTCCTGGGTTTAGCAGCATGGACAAATAGGTGTCAGTTGAAGACATACTGACTTCCAAAAAAAATTCCACTGTGTGAACGAGGAAAATGTGCTGCAGGCAACAGACATTATTAGCCTTTTTCTTATCACTGTGTGCGTTTGAGCCATTTACACCTGCATTAAGTTGAGAGTTAATCTTGAGACTCTGGAGTGAAGGGCTCTGTTCAGCTGACCTGCAGCTGACCTACACCAGCCCCCCTCCAAAGCCTTGAACAGTAATCCCTGTGGCATGCTTTACATTGGCCCCCACTAGGATGCAGCAATTTCTGCCCTGTCTGGGATCTTTTCCCGCCTGCCTGTCATTGGTCCATCCAGGATTGACCCACCATCCCGGGACCAGTCCAGGTTGCTCTGCAGACTTCGCAGGTCTGGAATAAAATCAGCTAAGAGTCACTCCAGCAATGTTTTGTGTTGCATATCTGTCATTGTTGCTCCTTTTCATACCCCGTTGCTAACTTTTACTCCTTCTCTGTAGTTCTTTAATGTTTTTGTTCCACTCTCGTCTTTATTGAAAACACGAGCGAGTAATCTTTCATTAGGACAACAGAACACAAACGGCATGCATGCATGCCCTGGAGGGGGCTGTAAGTAACAGGCAGGCATTCTGAAAACATTCTTTTCTGGTAATAAAGTCCCTGTAAATTAAAACCACTTGCTGTTCTGCTCCCAAAAATAAGTCAGGCAAGGAATGCGACCCCTCAGCTTAAAATACAACCTTTGACAAATGTTTCCCTCTTGAATCAGACAGAAATAAAAGCAGATTACCAAAAGCAAAAACAAAAACTGGGCAATAACAGATGAAAACATAATAAAAGAAGCTGTTGCATAAAAACATTTTTATACATATAATAAAATATATAAAAGGGAAAATTCTAACCTCAAGAGGACATGATTTTACCAGAAGAAAGACACACACACACACACACACACACACACACACACACACACACACACACACACACACACACACACACACACACACACACTGTGTTTTTCTATCATTGTGGGGAGATACCATTGACTCCCATTCATATCTAACCCCTAACCCTTACCCTTACCCTAACCCTAACCCTAACCCAGACCAAAAGAATGCCTAACCCTAAAGAAACGTTTTTGCACTTTTACTTTTTTCAGTAACAACAACATGGCCAAGAAAACACTGTTTAAACTTGTGCGGACCGAAATGAGGTCCCCACAAGTGACATTGTTTTAGGTTTTCCAACAGTTGTCTATACTTGTCCGCACTAGTATAGCCAGCACCTGAGCACACACACACACACACACACACACATATATATATATATATATATATATATATATATATATATACATACATACCGTAAAACGGTAATGTTTTAAATGTATTCTGCGGTTTTTACCTAGATTTCTTTAAGAATTCATGGATAATTGATAAAAACAACACAAAACCGCATCCTGCTCAACATAAAAACCGCAGAATTACATGAACCTGTCTGGAAAAATGTCCCTTATTACCCCGCTGTCCCTTATAGCCCCGTTTTACGGTATGTATGTATGTATGTATATATATATATATATATATATATGCATATATTCTACCCTCTTGAGGTTAGAGTTTTCCCTTTTTCCATCCCCATCCTCGCGCTCTCTCTTTGGCATATTGCTGACACAGCACAGCCCAGACCTGGACCCTGAAGGCCCATGCTGCATACTCCACCTCTCTCTCTTTCTGAGTATATAGGTTTGCACTGACTAAACTTCCAGTATGGACACAGGAAGCTGCTCAGCAATTTCTCAGGTTTAGACACACTCTCAGTGGGATAATAGACCTCTTGTGGAAAGCAGATGTCAAAATGAGGCAAGGACCTTATTCCTCTACTCACTGAAGACATACTACCACATACTTGTCTGCCAAAAGACGAGGATATGTGTTAGACTATTTAAAGGACATGTTCAACATTTTGGAGAGTGTCCTTTCTTTTGGTGAGAGACCTGAAGGGTGATACCACTTTCCCAACATTTTGAGCGACAGCAGGAGGTGGTTCGCTGACAACAAAGATCTTCTTTTGCCATCTAAAGCTCATTAATTGACAGGTTTAATGTTGTTTGTTTAATGGGTGCACAAACAGAGCAGCGGAGTGATACATCTTTACCTGCATACATGTTGTCTGATATGACACGCAAATATGAAAACTTTTTGACAGGACCTAATACATGAAAAAGATGCTTGGGTAATTACTCTGCCAAGGAAAGCAGCAGAACGATTGTCTGTCTGTGTGTAACGTTACTCAAAAATGGAAAAACAAATTTGGATGAAATTTTCAAGGAAGGTCAGAAATGACACAAGGACCAACTGATTAGATTTTGGGAGTAATGTGGCTTACAGTCTGGATCCACGGATTTGTTAAAGATTCCTGTATCATTGGGAGATAGCGTCATGGCATCACTGTAACTATGACAACAAGTGATCGTCAGCTGCCTGCAGACGATCACATGATTGAAATCATACAACAACTGAGCAGCCTCGGCAGAGTACTGTGTTCTCTGTGTGCTTTTCTTGTTATAGATGTGCTGTCATTACATAGTTTGTCCAGTAGAGCAGCGATTGCATCGTTCACAATAAATCTGCAGCATGTGCAGCAGAGTGCATGTCACAGCTGAGCAGCAGGTATGAGATCAAATCCTCTTTTCATGGTAAGTTGCTAAGCAGTTTGTGAAATGTGCTGATAGAAAGTTAGTGAAATAACCTATGACACCATATTGTTTTCTCTTTTACTCCTAAAATCTGTGTCAGCATCAGCTCCATAAAACCTGGCTCAGCTATTTTTAAATGAATCACAGTCAGGAATATTGACTTCCTAGTGATCAAGTCACCACGTTTAAGTGCTGGAAGGATGGATAAAGTGTCCAGGCTGGATGTTTCCCTCAGCTTCCAACCTTTATGCTAAGCTAGGCTAATTGCCTCCTGACTCCAGGTCCACACTTTATGCACAGACATGACAGTAGTATAAATGGTTTCATCTAACTCGCAGTACTCATGTAAGTAAGTGCATTTCCAAAAATGAATCATTAAACAGAAAAACAACACTTGTTGAAGCTTAGATAAGAGATGTTATGGGTCAACTAATGGCTTGGTGAGTCTGAAAAGGATGCATTGCATTTGCTAACAAGAGCAGTCCGAGATTTCTGACCTCCGCCAACGGAAGATGATACGAAGTTGGAAAATCTAAATCCGGATCCAGAATCCAGATCCTTAACCGGATCAACACAAAATTTGAATGGAGTCTTCCCTGGGCCAAGATCCACCTCTGGTGAAAATTTCATGAAGATCCGAAAAGTAGTTTCCGAGAAATCCTGTCCACAGACACGCACACAGACAGACAAATAAATAAACGGACCCGATCGCATAACCTCCTTGGCGGCGGTAACTGTGTCTTGGAGGTTTTTGGAGCAACAGGTAAGACAGTACTTTCACCACCATTCTCCAAACCAAATATGTGTTTCTACCCTCAGGTAAGTTCCTCAGATATGGCAAACCTTTGTCAAGGAGCTTCTGATACGTTATATTATGTAATTTCAGCAGTTTCTGTATGAGTTTTGATTTGTTCCAAATCTACAGACAGCACATATTTCATATTCAAAGATGTCTTTTGGGTAGAATGTTAATTTAACCTTTATCTGTTCCTGTATAGCTGCTTGATAACCAGAGGTCAAGCAGCTGCATAAAAAGTCCAGATGTTCTGAATAAATAACGTAACCCTAACCCAACCCTAATCAAACCCTAACCCTAACCAAAACAATGGCTAACCCTAAAGAAACATTTTTGCACTTTTACTTTTTTCAGTAACAACAACATGGCCAAGAAAACACTGTTTAAACTTGAGGGGACGAAATGAGGTCCCCACAAGTGACATAGTTTTCAGTTTTCTGAGACATTTGGTCCCCACAATATAGCAAAAACATGGGCACACACACACACACACACACACACACACACACACACACACACACACACACACACAATAAATGACAAGAATGATGTTTTTTTTTAAGCAGGTTAATCCAAACTGTCCTCTCCTCATAATAAGATCTAAATCATCACACACATTCATGTGTAGTGCAGTAAGATGGTGCACATGTGTTAAATGATTGTGGCGACATGCAATGTAGATTCCTACTGCAGCCACACGGCTGAGCAGTGCGTAAATGACACACACACACACACACACACACACACACACACACACACACACACACACACACACACACACACACACACACACACACACACACACACACACACGCGCGCGCATAGTAAAACACTTCTTAAACCAGATGATGAAGTATTGTAACTTGATCTCTATCCTGGGACAGAAGCAGCAGAAAGCTGTGAGTATACTAATATATCACACTGCAGCTAGAGTTCTTCACAGCTTTGCTGTCAATAAGAGAAAAATATCGCTGCAGGCAGCCATTAATGGTGTCAAAGTAACAATTATTCTAACTGTATTTATATACCATGTTCATAGACCCTTTAATGACCCACGTCACAAATGACGTCACATCTTTAGCTGGAGGCAAAAGAGGATCCGCGGCCGTGACCAAAAGGCGAAAGACTGAGGGACTAGGCTCTATCAACTTTTCTAAAACGTCGTCCTGCTGTGTTTTTGGATGCCAGAATAGGAGGAATGACATTGGCGAACGCAAATGAAAGTTTTATAGGATTCCACCGAACACTCGTGCTCAGAGGGAACGAAGACAGTTGTGGTTAAATGCAGTGGACAGCAGAGACATATAGTTGCAACAGTTTAGGTGGGAGATTTGAATATAAGAAACTCGTGAGAGATTTTGGTGTGTGAAAAACAAAAAGACTGAAATAGTTTACCCCTGGTAGTAATGTGTCTTTTGGGTGATTCAATCACAAGTGGACACAAGGTCTGAGTATAGCTGTAACCAAGACACAGTGAGATCTGATAGCTCTGGACCAGATCCAGAAGCAGTCTACGTCTGACGTCCTCTGTCAGCAGAAGTACACCACCGTTCAAAAGTTAGGGATCACCCAGACAATTTCATGTTTTCCATGAAAACTCACTCCTTTATTCATGTGTTCACACATAACTGCACAAGGGTTTTCTAATCATCAATTAGCCTTTCAACACCATTAGCTAACACAATGTAGCATTAGAACACAGGAGTGATGGTTGCTGGAAATGGGCCTCTGTACCTTTATGTAGATAGTCCACTAAAAATCAGCTGTTTCTGACTAGAATAGTCATTTACCACATTCACAATGTCTAGATTGTATTTCTGATCAGTTTAATGTTATCTTCTTTGAAAGACTGCTTTTCTTTCATCATTTCTTTTTGTGGTGTACCACAAATATATCTCAAATCAACATATCTTTGCCATTTATTTTGTCATACTGTCCTTCCTTTTGAACTAACCAGTCATATATAAGATGGGGCAGGACTCGTCATCCTACAGTTTTTCCTTCATTTTCTGGGTTACCAATCATGTTGTGAACGAGTCATATTTCAACCCAAACTGTGCTATTTTCCTTAACCTGACCAAGTGGATTTGGTGCCAAACCTGAACCAAGCTCAAAACATGCAGTTATGGCAATTAAAAGTGCCAACCAAGCCATTATATTTTGCTAAACCTAATCATATAATTTTGGTAGCTAAACCCAATTAAACAGTAAGACAAAACCAAAAGCAAACAATGAGTTAAAACAAAACTTGAGTGTCAGAATCATGGTTCCTCATGGGCTGTGAACCCCCTCCTTGGTGAAAATCCTGATCCTGACTTCTGCCTCCATCCTCCCTTCTAACTCCTTATGCAGACTTTGTGGCTCCTTCAAAATATAAGTGCTTCCTATTATGTCATAGTCTACTGCTTGGGAAGAAAACATGTTTCTTTCAAAACTTCATTGAGAAAGCAGTTTTCTTTTTGGAAGACAGTCGTTAAGTCTTGTTTTTAGACTTAAGTGAATTTGTATGTCTTTTCTGATATGTGGTCATGCTGTTCTTTCAAATTTTAAGACAAGTGACCCCAAACTTTTGAACAGTAGTGCATATGCACATATGCACTTTCATATTAAAGTGCAACAACAAAAGACAAAATAGTGATCACAAGTGGTCACCCGAGATGCATCTGGAGACGCATTCTAATGTCAAGTGTGATCTCATGTGCTGAGGACCAAAAAGATGGAAACAGAGTAAACCATAAGATCAAGGCTAAAACTAAGGATTCTTTTTACTGCTACTGAAATTATTAGTCTGCCTTCAACTGATCAAGTTTAATCTATCTTGCTGTAGAAAGTTCTATGGACCTTTTACAATCTATCTTTATGTAACAGTAACACAGTCAAAACTGAGCACACAGAAATATTACATGTCTGTAGAAATGTGATTATTGGCCATGCTTTAAAACAGTCACCCTTACTTAGAAAATTGTAAGTTGAAGGCCAAACACCCACATGGTCATGGCTGTGCTGTTTAGCCGTTAAAGACAAAATCTGAAATACTGTGGTAATACCTACCCGAAGGCTTATGAACAATGATATTGAAAAGAAACTAGAATAGCTATGGGTGCTAACACCTGATTGTCTTTTGAGTCTAGAATATATTATCTCAATTATTTTTTGGAGTAGGTTTTGCATATTTTCAATCTGCTTCACACAGATGTGGAGTTACTAACATCTGGTCAGCGGGTATCATTTTTATTGGCTGATGAGCGGGTAAGATTATGAACCTGTCTGGAAAATTTGGCCCTGAGAACCAAATACATATGGGGATAAAGGAAAAAGGAAATGAGCAGACCCATATGGAGACTGAATATTTGGTTTTAGACCAAGTTATTTTGTATAGTTTTGTGCTGAGTGGAAGAAAAGTGCATTGATGTCGATAACGTTGCAAAGTCATCAACTGGTCAGGAACACCAAGAATGCAATGGTTTCCTCTCCTACTGTACCCCACTGTTGTTATAGCAGAGAAATAAAATTGAGCGCAGCAGCCAAAAATAAGTTTGTTTCTGGGAAATGAAGTGTGGCCTCAATTTAACCTTGAGGATTAAGCTGTAGGTGGGTTACAGCCAAGGAAAATACTATATTCTTCAGGCAAGAATTTGGATTGACATCACTGATTTCTAAAGAATATGAAGCAGTGAAGGTGGCCACAGCTGGAAGAAGTCACCTGATACTTACCAAACCTCTTATATCCAAAGGACTGCACCTCCTCCTCATCAGCGAAGTCGTCTGGAAGGAGAGAAATACATTAGTAACTGTGAACCTGATGTTTAAAGAGCTACAAAGTGAATCATAATGCAGATATACAGAAAAAGCAAGCAGGCATTTATCCCACATTAGTAAATAGCTGTCCAAGCATATAAATAATGAAAAGGCTCTTGCTAAAATTCCAGTTATGAACATCTTCACTGGTGGATTTTTGTAAACTCATAAATCTTTATGAAGACTGTAAAAATGCTATTGAAAGCTAACTATCACAATCAGTTTAAATTTGATTAGTCTTATTTTGAGAATGTCCCTCTCTGGTAATTGATTAAATTCCTAAAAAGTCATCTCTGTGTATCAAATTTACATATGTAGAAGGCCTTTTTTTCCCATTAAAATAACCCCTTTCCATCATATAATGCCTTAGAATGTGACTCTACACTCTAGAATGTGCAGATCTAGAAGGTCTCCACCTCTTTCTCTGCTCACTCCTCCCCTCTTGCTGCAGTTGGAGAACATTAGCTCACCCATGACTCTGCTCAAACACTGCAAAACTACTCTACACTGCACACTGGCAACTTGTAAGGCACGTGTTTTGGAGAAATTAAGTCACAGATGATTAAACCAGTAAGTGATTCTGTGTAAGAGTAATGACAAAGAAAGTCCCACTCTGCAAGCTGACAGGATTGGTTCCTTATGTTTGTTACTTCGCAAAGGAACGGGGCGGAGTTATGTGATGATCTGTGTTGACTTGTCTGTCTGTTTGTCTATTAGCAACATTACTCAAAAACTGATAAGCAGATTTAGATTAAGTTTTCGGGATGTCAGAAATGGCACAAGGACCAAGTGATTAGATTCTGGCAGAATGTGGCTTATAGTCCTGATCCATGGATTTGTTGAAGATTTCTGTATCATTGTGAGACAGCAGCACGCCGTCACTGTAACTATGACAACAAGCGAACACTACGTCAGCTGCCTGCTGATGATCACATAATTGCAATCCTGCTACAAATCGACCGCTGCAAACTTATCGGGACTTACGTATCTGTTGGAAATGATACAAGGAACAATTGACTACATATTTAGGTCACGCGATTCGGTATCTGTACATAATGTACACATACATAACACGCACCTATGTTCAGCACAAGGTCCTTTTGTTTGGGGGTACATCTATATTAAATGGCCACATTCTATGTTGTTGTGATTTCTGATCATCAATAACTAATAAAGAAATACTGCAATTCTAAAAAAAAAAAAAAATTCTGCATTTCTGACAATGGTTGAATGAACAACCTTGGCGGAGTAGTGCACCCTCTGAGTGCTTTTCTAGTTAAAGGGGAACTTTGGTTTTTTTCAACCTGGGGTCTGTTTTCATATGTCATTTCATACATGTGAGTGATGGAGAAATGAATTTTCGACATAGCTCCAGTATTTAGCCAGGCAGGCAGCTTTGCAGCTCAGCCAGCGAAAATATGGGGCAACTCGCCCCCCCCCCCGCATCAAAGTCCACCCTGTGTCAGATTACAGAACAATTAGTTTTTTCTAAACCTGGTAAAACTAACGGGTCGTCAGTGCGCATTTCTGAGTTGTGGCAACAGAATGGTGCACTACACTTCGCGCAGCTTTCACAGACTACCGTACTCGGAGAAGGAAACGCTAAAGTTGTGGCTAAACGTTTTACAAATGGATCCTGAAACTCCAGTTGATGCACTTCGACGTAAAAACTTCGGTAATCCGACACAAAATCGCTCCACTCGTCTCTCTTCACCTGAGGCAAACAGTTGTTTCCCCCATCGGTGTTTTGGCGCGAGCTATCGCGCAATCTCGGAACGAAATTTGCTTTCTAGCGTCCCGAGATTTGGATAGAGACCACAACAAATAGTGATCGCCAAGTAATGTGGAGGTTTTCGTTCACTTCTCATCTCTAGTATGTTGTAGGACACTCGTTGAGACTATCCGAGCCGGTCAGTGTGGGAATAAAAAGCACGTTAGGGTGGACTTTGACGCGGGGGGCCAGTTGCCCCATACTTCTCGCTAGCTGAGGTGCTAGCTGAACTGTTAAGCTGCCTGCCTGGCTAAATACTGGAGCTATGTCGAAAATTCATTTCTCCATCACTCACATGTATGAAATGACATATGAAAACAGACCCCAGGTTGAAAAAACCAAAGTTCCCCTTTAAATATGATACTCTGAAAGTCTGAATCTATGTTTTTTCATTGGCAAACAAAGTAGAAACCTCATCCATGGTGCTGACTGCATATTGCACTCATGTTATGTCTTCCAGCATATAAAAAATACCATATGAACATATTAGTAAGGTCAAAAATGTAATTTTGCCCACAGGGTGTCTTTAAAACTCTGGCTATTTTCAAAGAATATGTGCCCAAAATCATAGAGGATTAGTTAAAAATTAGTATCTGCAGCCCACTGAATCTATTTACTGGCTATTCTTAGCAGCTTACATTCAGGTTCAACGTGTCTCACTCGGATTAGCTCATCTCTTTTAAGTAGACACCTTTTTTTCACACTGTGGGATGATGCCAGTGACCTCTGAGCAGACCCCATGATGGAGAGTAGAATGAGTTAAGAGGTGTCAAGAACAATCTAAACTGCTGTAAAAAATCTGAAACCCCATCTTACTTGAGGAATTTGCCTTTCCCAATACCCCCAACAACCTGTTTTATGTTTATGTTTCCATGCAACATGATTGTGTCCTATTACACCAGAAATGTTACTGTGAGTATGTTTGGCCGATCAAGAGTCATTCCGGGAAACAGAGCTTCACATTTTACCCAAAGGGCTGACTTGAAAATAGATCTGTGACTCAAACTCCATGTGATTTAGATTTTGGAATGTGTAATGCTGTAATGGGATGAGATACTTCAGATAGATTGCTCAACATTATACTTAGGAATTATTGCTCAGCATTACGATCAACAGATCACAGTGAAGACTGGTTTCGTTATTTCCAGGTCAAGAGATATTGCACCATGTTGTGCTTTGGTTGAAAAGTGGAAGGCTTTTGAGAATATTAAGCAAGACAAGAACTGTGTTTTTTTTTTCACCAGTATTTTAAGTGCATTTCCCAATCTTGCAATGTTCAATCCTGCATTTCATCTAAACATTGCCACTGTTTTTGGTACACATGCAAAATGAATCTGTTCAATCATTAATGTTGCTTTAATGTTAGTGTTTAATGAATCTATAACTATGTCTCAGTGTTATTCTAACATGTACACTGCAAACGTTGAGCATATGCTAGCGTTAGTCCTCTTTAATCATATTTACTAACAATATTCCTCCGCATACCTTTATTAAAACTGAATATAAATAGGAGGAACTATCCCTCTAATATCTCTGGTTGTACTAGCTATTTTGGAAAAAAGTTGAATGAGTTGACTGATACTACAACACACTGCAACAAATTTTAAAGCATCAATATCATAGGATATATCATGGTTTCAACAACAGTTTAATGTCTATGCCATGGAGTCATAAAGATACAGTAAACATCGGTGCCCTTAATGTGTAATCTGTTTTCTGATCATTCATTGGAGAATACCTTAAAAAGTGCATTTTGAGTAAACGTTCAAGGATCATAATGTGAGTTTCTCTGCACTCAAGTAACTAAAACCATGACTATTTATCAGTTTTCTATCACTGCAGAAAAGAAAAATGTTGGAAACTAAGACTACAGGACTAAGACTACAGGTCTAGAGAACAAACTGAGAGTAGAATTTGACTTTCAAGCAATGAATACTACAAACATGAGCAATGTGAACTGTCCAAGTTATTACATAAAACATGTGAGCACCAGTGTTGTTTTTATACAGTACAAGATGAACCTACAATCAGAATGTAGGTAAAATGAGACCTTTTATTTGCTAGAATTTAGTTTGACCAACTACCTGTCCCACATTGTGATATGACCCTGGAAATTTCCCCCAAAATCTATTCATCCATAACCTATACACCGCTTAATCCTCATTAGGGTCACGGGGGGCTGGAGGCTATCCCAGCTGACTAAGGGTGAAGGCAGGGGACGCCATGGACAGGCCACTAGTCTATCACGGGGCTACATATACAAACAGTCAGACTTGCATTCACACCTATGGTCAATTTAGACTCACCAATGAACCTCAGCATGTTTTTGGACTGTGGGAGGAAGCTGGAGTACTTGGAAAAAACCCACGCATGCACAAGGAGAACATGCAAACTCCATACAGAAAGATCCCAGGAAGGCGGGGGACACGGACCAGGGATCTTCTCGCTACAAGGCAAAAGTGCTACCCGCCAAGACACTCTGCAGCCCCTTACCCAAAATGCACTTTCTAAAATACTGAGAAAAACAACAACAACAAAAAAAAACAGACTCAGTGTGAGTGCTCATTTCTATGACTCTGTGTCATAGACATTAAACTGCTACATTTTTGTTATTGAAACTATGATATATCCAGTGATTTAGATGTTCAGATTTAGTGACTGAAAATCATTTGGCTTCAGATTGTAAGACTTGGAGTGGATGTAACATTTGTTTGGTTGCAGTTTTTAACCGAGCACAAATGTGTTTTTCATTACTGAGATTTTCATGTGTCTGTCTGTTATATGATGTTTCTTTCATCAATGCAAAAGCCAAAGTGTAAACAACAATTTCATGTTTTATGGTCGGTTATGTTCCTTACTATTCTTTCTCTCGGAACTTGGTGGTTCAGGCCAGCATGTGACTGGAGCATGAAGTAATTATTTTATGGTATTTATGGATTCTTAAATGTTCTTTGTTATTATGATGGTACATAACCTTCATTTGTGATTTTAATGCATCCTTACTTATTGTGTTTATGCAGTAACAATTCATGAACTAATTTCTCCTCATCAATTTTTTTTTTTTTTTTTTTTAGAAAACTGCAGATAACTTACTATAACACAGATTCTACCCTAGTGCTTCCACATGCATAGGTGTGCATTTAAGGAAGGATGTTCCCCTCAATATTTAGAACACACGCATTCTGACCCAGGACAGTTCAAAAGTTTGTCACCCAGACAATTTCATGTTTTCCATGAAAACTCGAACTTTTATTCATGTGCAAACATAACTGCACAAGGGTTTCCTAATCATCAATTAGCCTTTCAACACCATTAGCTAGCACAACGTAGCATTAGAACACAGGAGTGATTGCTGGAATTGTTCCTCTGTACCCCTATGTAGATATTCCATTAAAAACCAACCACTTCCAGCTAGAACAGTCATTTATCACATTAACAATGTGCAAACTGTACTTCTGATTCATTTAATGTTATCTCCATCGAAAAAATGCTGTCCTTTCAAAACTAAGGACATTTCTAAGTGACCCCAAACTTTTAAATGGTAGTGTATGCATTATGTTCTCACTGTGCAACAAGAGTGGAACATAAGAGGAAATGTTGTTGAAACACACACACACACACACTGTAAATCACTTTACATTCTTTCAGCATCGATACATGAGTTCCTCTCCTAACGGAAAATTGTGAGTTTACTGCACTTCAGTGGATTAATTACCGGTAGTTCAGTCACCTTACCAGCTGTACAAGACTAGCTGAGTTAAACTAATGTGAGAGAACACGTTCCGTAAACTCAAGATAGTAAGTTGAATCAACTCATCACATTATAATGCTTATAGACAGGCCTGCTTTCCTTTTATATTTTCTAAATGTAAAATCTCAGTGTGAAAAGACTGAATTCAGTACTAACCTGGCCATGGTTAGATTTGTTGTCATTATTATAAACAGAAAAAAACGCAGCTTAATCTAAAATGTAAAGACGCAGCAAGTTTCCACCTTCTCTCTTGGGGCTTTGAACTCTCCAACAATGCTTCCTGGAAAATCTGCAACTTGTGTTTCTCATAAACTTAATTTAATGAGTTGAGTACACTCTTAGCTGCTTGTTCATCATCTCCTCATTTTAAGTAAACTGCCTGAAGTTATAAGAGCTCACATTTTTAAGTTCTAAAATGGTCGAAAAATAATAATTTGACAATCTAAGTTCAGTTAACTAGAAATTAGCAAAACTCATATATTTATATTCAGGAAATTAGAAAAAACTAAGCTGATTTCACCTGATGCCTTTGAGATGCTTTGCAGTCCAGGAGTCTGTAAACTGATGCAAAAAAATATATATAATAAAATAGTGAAAATTTCAGAGAATGCAAGAAATGAAATATCTGACACTCGTACATTTTATGGGGGAGGAATCCCAGATGTGTGCATCTGTCCAATGTTCAAACAAGATTTCCAGGAGTGTATAGAAGAATATACAACCCTTAATGATGACAATCTGCATTCTGCTGGACTGAAATAATATGTGAAATCCCTTTTGTCTCTTACTGCAATACAGGAGGAGGCCTACATGCTAATAACATCCATCCATCCATTATCTACACACCGCTTCATCCTCTGTAGGGTCATTATGGGCTGCAGTCGATTCCAGCTGAAGACAGGGGACACCCTGGATAGCTCAACAGTCCACAATAACATCCAGGGTTTATTATATGAGCAGAGATGCTCACAAGTGGCAGCCTTCTCAAACAGCCCACACGGTGGCAGGAGTGATGCGGTGTTTATTCAGGGGACCACCGCTGACCTCTGAAGTGTGGTCTTTGTGGGTGATAATGACAAGACTGAAGTCAAAAACATCACATCTCCACGTGGGAATTAAGCTTAATAGAAACCTTATTTAAAATCCTGATGTGTCACCCAGTGACCACTATGATTAATACACTTTCCTCTTCTGTCTTTCATGCAGTGTGTCCAGAGCCAGTCTTTGGATTTAGTGTCCGGGTGAGCGCTGGGCGCAGGAGCGCGCCAGTGCGCACCACAATAAAGCTTTTCATGTTCGCCTCTCAGCTCTGACTCAGTGCTTCCTCCACTACTTTTAATTTCTTTGAGCCAAGATAAACCTTTATTCCAACGCAAGTCCCCAAACGTAACTAGTGAACAGACGGAAAGCAGTTTAAATGAAGAAGTATTTTATTATTATTATTATTTAAGCGCAAAAAGAGACTGAAAACACAGTGTTTGGATAAATCCTGTTTCTGCCTCTGTTTGGAGTAAGTCTCCCAGTGTAGGTTAGTGTTTGATGTGCAGCAGCGGACAGATGCAAAACAATCCCAAACAGAGAGCCTTAATTGAAACCAGATGTCAGACGCGAGTTGTAGCCCACGCATTCCTCCAGACCCAGACTGAGAGAAAGAGCGCAGAAAAGTGACAAAGAAAGAGCGAGAGGAATGTGCAAAAAACACACCACACTGTCAACACTTGTCCCAAAAGTGCGTGCGCTTCACTTATTTTCAGTATCTCGGATTGTATTTGCCTCTAATTGATCCTACCTTTCATTGTGCTTTACAGGACTGTACCGTTGAGAAGCTCTTGTTTGAAGTCACATCCACAGCATCGCAGTGGCATTTGCCCCAAAGCTCCCGTTGAGCGCCACGACAGGGTCAGTTTGCGGGTATTCCAGGGCTCTCAGTTTGTTGTTGGGTGCAGATTAATAATAATACTTAAATTTAAAAAAAGAACTCAGAGCTCCATCCGTAGCTCTGCACTCTGGGGACGACCTCCTTCAGCGCAGGTAACGTTTAGTGCAGCAGCGAGAGAGAGAGAAAAAAGGGAATGCACTTTTCTGAAGGCGGGGGATGAAAGTAGGAGTTACAAGAGCAAGAGGAGAAAAAAACTTATAATTATGTTATCTTCTTATTTATGTGGCTGTCTGGAGAGATGCTGAGCTGACAGTGTATCCAGGTCCAGCTCAGCTCTCTGCTGGTACGTGAGAGGAAGTGGTGCGCCTGTAGGGCTGTTTGGAGAAACCACGTGTTCCTCACATCTGTGCGCACCGTCTGCACCCCTGGCTCTTCACTGTGTACACTCAATGCTTTTACTTTTGCACACATTTACGGTAATAAGGAGTAGTGCCATTTGGCAGCACTGTTGAACTTGTTCAGCAAATCAACATGCATACAGAGGAGCAGACTACAGCTGTTGGTGCAACATGTGCACTGAAAAAAATGATTTTTTGGCCCTATAATTATTACCTCATATGTTAATTTATTATTTCACTTCTTTTACTTTAAAATCTCACCCTTTATGTAATATCTTACTTGATGATTGTCTGTAACTTTGTATCCTCACATTTTTATGTAAATTTGATCATTGACACCAAGTAATATTTACATAACTAATGTATTGATTTTACAACCTGATACCAGATAGTAAAATGGACTTGGGAAATAGCAGTGAACCTGGCCACCTTGTGGGCACTCGGCACATGCCTCACGTTTACGTTTGTGCTCAGACATGTCAAGGCAAAGTTTGAGAGCGCCAGATTTTCACAGGAGGACAGTGGAAGATGGCATGGACAGTCGTTTAACAAGAAAGTTCATCGATATGGAGCCATATGGGTATGTTATACGCTTAACTGACTTTTTAACGTCACTTTTACTCATCTGTTTAAGACAGTGCTGGAATATGGAATACTCAACGTTAGCATTAGCTTACGTTTAGCCTACCTAGCTAGCTAGCTATCAACTGCAAACTTGGCCTAGTGGCGGCTACTTTTTGTGGACATGTTTTTGGTTGCTGAACAGGAGATTTTTCATGCTGGCCCGAATAGCAGTTTCTGGGCAGTTTCTTCGGCCCCTATTAATGACGAATATCCTAATATTTGGTCCGGTCCGGTCCGGTCCACTCCATAACGTCTGGCGGGGGGGGGGGGGGGGGGGGCAAGAGTAATATTAGGAACGGTCGTGACGCGATACCTTTGTTGTTGTTGTTTTCAGCAACAAGCACACCCTCTTCAGGCCCAGAATATATCAATAGTAACTTAAACCTGCCTGGAAGGATTAGTAATTTTGGAGCAAGGTTAGTTTACTTGACCACATCTGTGGTCATTTTAATGTTAAAAATATTTTACAGGAACTTTCTGTCATCAGTGTTCTACTGATGATCCAAGTATATCCAAATAAACATTTTTTTTTAATTTCACATGTTGTAACACATGATATTTTAGTGATATGCCACTATAATATTGTTGTTTATTCCAGACATTAGGTTTCTGCAGTCAAACAGTCTAAGAAGCAGTGTCCTCTCAGTGTGTAATAGCAGCCGCTTGCACCAACAAAGACGCCTGACTGTGAAGGTAACATTACAATAATACTGATGTTGTCATTTGAATCTCAGTGTGGCAGAGTTGCCTTTTGTTAATTATTGATGATTTAAATGGTAAATGGTAAATGGTCTGTATTTATATAGCACTTTACTATACCTGCAAGGTAACCAAAGCGCTTTACATGATACGTCAAATTCACCCACTGACGGCGGAAGCTGCCATGCAAGGCGCTAACCACGACCCATCAGGAGCAATTAAGGGGTAGGTGTCTTGCTCAGGGATACCTTGACATGAGCAAGATGGGCCGAGGATCAAACCGGCAACCAATGTCAAGTGAGTCGGAAAACAGTGAAGACAAAAATAACATTTAAAAAAAATTTACCCTTAAGTTTTTATTTTGAAAGTTATAGTTTTGCTTAGGTTAGTTTAAAGACAGATGAGTAATTATTATTAGCAAAAAAAATGAGTTGATTTTGAGTGTTTTGTTTTTTAAAAAAACATTATCAACAAATATTATCAAACAGTTTTGTAGTTTAGACTAATGTGCATGCAATCAGATACCAGTCTGATGTTCAGTTTCTCACTGCAGTCTTGAATTTTAAATACTCCTTTGATGACACAATCTTGGATTTCCCACATAATCTTAGTATTGTTTCTGAGATTGCAGAATTACTTAAATTACATCAACACAACAAAGCTAGCTGTGTATCTCTGTGTTTAAGATTTATTTTACGTGTGTGCTGTTTTTTTGTGTGAGGATAAAATTTACCATCAAGACTAAAAGCATTTATTGCAGTGTTCTTCAATTTTAGATTTTGTATTGTGGTCATAATTAATATAATTTCTTGATATATTTCACAGAATATTGAAGGACATTGACTCCCAAGAATTTGGTCTCAGCAGCTTACACAATGTAAGATCAAAGTAGTGCTGCTGAAGGTTTAAATTGAAAATTTTAATGACACCAATATGGTTGAGTTATGAGATGTTTAATTTATTTCACAGGTACCTCAACATCAGCAAATGTCTGTTAAAAATAAAGAGTATATTTGGTCTTATATGTTGCAGAAAGAGCCATGGTATCCAACATGAGTGAGCAAAACAGATTTATTTCACAGATTCATGAATTAATGTGACTTTTGTGGGAATTCCATCTGTCTCTCCTTCCTCTTGACTTCCAGTGAATTGCCGTATCTTCACTTTAATTGCATGGAACTTCTAAAATACTTGAATTTATATTAACTTTCCACTGTAGAAATGGCTTTTTGATGAGGACATCAACAATGTTTTGAAATTTTGCTAATCCAATATCTTTATCCTTATTTATATCTAATTTGTTCAATCTATGTGCAGACATAAACATAAAACCAACTATTTTCAGTTTCAGTGGGAGTTGCGTGCTGCATCCACATCTTAGCTTAGTATTTTTCAGTGTTTTTGCTCATTCACAAGCTACCTCCCCTTCTCTCTGGAGTCCTTTCATAAATTTTGAATCCTGCTCTTCCTGATCCTGACCCTCCAGAACCTGCAGCAGCTGTGACTTTGTTTGCTTTCACAGTCAGACGTCACAGAGAGTCGCCGTTTGTTGTCTTGCTGTTTGATACTTTCTGCAGGTGTACCTTCTCTTTTTGAGGAATTAAAGCACAAGAAGTTAAAAGTTAACAGAACAACGTCATTCCTTGATCTGACTGCCTTTCCCAGGTTCAGATAAAAGCCATAAGAAAGAAAGAAAATGTCACTTAATGCCTGTTTGTTATTTAAAATACATGCATTCCTGTAGAAGTGTTTTAAATAATTTTATCAGTTAATAGATGGTGATGTTATTTGGGTCCATTCATCCCTATTTTAACTTTTAGACTATTACAAGAACAAGATATCAATGAATTTTGCAGTTGGTCAACGCTTGACCCTGAAGGGCTGCTTCACATGATTCACCATCACGATGTTGTCCATCTTCACATTAGTGTGGATTATGCCAGCACTCTTTGTTGCATTCAAAGCTACAGCCAGCTGTAAGTAACAACATTTATCAGGAGTTTGTTAAATAAATCTGTGACATGACAATAAAAGTAGAAGTTGTAAAGGTTCCTGAACCACCGATGTTAATTCTAGCACCACTGAAGGAGAGAAATATAAGGAGACAATAGAAGGTCACACCTGCTGAATAACTGTACGGACGTGTTCCAGTCGCATTAGCTGTGGTAAATTTCCGCCTGTGGAGACATAATAAGTTTGCTGAGCCACATAGTCCAATCAGTTCTTCTCTACAACTAAAAAGTACATAACATGACCAGTACCACTACTCAGAATCTTGTAGTGGTACTACCTCTTTTTAAAAAAATGTCTTTTTTTGTGTCACTGTTCAGCTGAAATCAGTGTCCTACCTCATGGCCAAGATTGTTCCATTCGGGCACCTTAGCCACGTGCTCTTCAGTGTTGTTTTCAACACATTCCAGCACTGTTCCATAGCTTCCATCTCCCAGTTCTTTCACCAGCGTGCAGCCTGTTGGGACTTTGGAATGCTGCCATGTGATACTCCCCTCGGAGGAAGATGAGGATGAGGATCCATCCATCCATTCTCTATACACCGCTTTATCCTCATTATGGTCGCGGGGGGTGCTGGAGCCTATCCCAGCTGACTCGGGCGAAGGCAGGGACACCCTGGACAGGTCGCCAGTCTGTCCCAGGGCGAGGATGAGGATGAAGTTTGAAAGTACATTTTTATCTTGTCACAGAAGACTGAAAGTGAAACAGACACAAAAGAGAACCATAATCTATGGATGTCTTGTTGAACCATTGGTAATCTACCACACTGTTCTGTGATCTCAGTTTTCAATCATATTTGCTAAATATTGAACCAATTATCACAAAACAACAGCACTGAGTGTTACAACCTGTTGTGAATTGTGTTATAAGGCATATTGGACAGTATTGCAGCAAAATTACATGGATGTTTACTCAGAAACTCCAAAGTGTTTACTTCATTAAACAGAAGAGTTTGGTTATCTAGATTTTGTTGAAATGTGGATGTCTCTGAGTTTGGTGTTAAGCTGGTTTCACTAAACTACTCAATAAACGAATAAATAACTCAATAAAATAAATTGAAATGGTGTCTTCACTCAGAATTTTTGTGTTTGGCATGAATTCTAGAATGCCTTTTAAAACAATTTAAAATTTCTCAGCATTGTTTAATTTTGAAAATGTCATGTTGAATTACTAAAACTGGCACTGTTTTTCTGATCTATCTGCACTTAACTAATAGTGACATATTCTGAGTAATGTTATAAATTGCTGATGTCTCTCATTTGTTAAGAACATTTTCTGCTCAACCATGTCTCATTTGACAGATTTTTTCTCACATAAAATATATTTCAAATATAATAAAAATGCTAACTTTTAGAAATGTGTTCAGTATTTTTATTGACAAATCAAGATGTTTGAGATAATTTTTTTAAAGCCAGTTTATCCACGTCCAGCACATTTTTTACATATTACAGGCATTTGAGGTAATGTTTAAATGACAATATCTCAAGAACTAATACAGATAAAGCATGATTTTTTTATGGTTCTAGTTTCAACTACAGGACAAGTCGATGAAATAATCTCTGATAACAGGTGAATTGAAATTTAAAAATTAATTGAAATTGTCACTGAAAGTGTCATCTTTGAGCACACACTATTGTGTTGGTCCCCATTTTGATGCCAAAACAGCTGTGACCCGTCGAGGCATGGGCTCCACCAGACCCCTGAAAGTGTGCTGTGGTATCTGGCATCAAGATGGCAGCAGCAGATCCTTGAAGTCTTGGAGGTTGTGAGGTGGAGCTTCCATGGATCAGATTTATTTGTCCAGCACATCCCACAGATGCTTGATTGGATTGAGATCTGGGGAATCTGGAGGGCAAATCAGCATCTCAAACGTCTTGTTGTGCTCCTCAAACCATTCCTGAACCATTTCTGGTTTATGGCACGGTGCATTATCCTGCTGAAAGCGGTCACGGTCATCAGAGAATACTGTGGGTACACATGGTCTGCAACAATGCTTAGGTAGGCGGTTTTTGTCAAACTAACATCCACATGGATGGCAGGACCCAGTGTTTCCCAACAGAACATTACCCAAAGCATCACACTGCCTTCGCCGGCTTGCCTTCTTCCCATAGTGCATCCTGGTGTCACATATTCCCCAGATAAATGATGCACACGGGCCATGGCCATCCACTTGATGTAAAAGAAAACGTGATTCATCAGACCAGGCCACCTTCTTCCATTGCTCCATGGTCCAATTCTGACACTCGAGTGCCCATTGTTAGAACTTTTAGTGGTGCACAGAGGTCAGCATGGGCACCGTGATTGGTCTGCAGCTATGCACTGTGTATTCTTACACCTTTCTGTCAGAACTCGCATTAACGTCTTCAGCAGTCTGAGCAACAGTAGCTTGTCTGTTGGATCGGACCACACGGGTCAGCCTTCCTCCCCACATGCATCAATGAGCCCATGACGCTGTCGTCGGTTCACTACTGTTCCTTCCTTGGATCATTTTCAGTAGATACTGACCACTGCAGACTGGAAACGCCTCACAATAGCTACAGTGCTGGAGATGCTCTGACCCAGACGTGGTCATCACAATTTGGTTGTTGTCAAACTCACTAAAATTCTTACACTTTCCAATTTTTCCTGCTTCCAACATGTCAACTTTGAAGACAAAATGTTCACTTGCTGCCTAATATGTCCAACTCACTAACAGGTGCTATGATGAAGAGATAATCAGTGTTATTCACTTCAGCTGTCAGTGGTCATGATGTTTTGTCTGATTAATGTATATTTGACTCATTGTGAATGCAGAAATTTTGATTTAAGTGGCTTTATGGTACATTGAGAGTAGACCACAGGGATCACTGAGCATCAGTCAACAAAATATTGCATTTTGCATGTGGCCACACAAGACAATCACAAAATCCGATATATATATTTACTCTCCTAACTGCTGGCAGCTAATGCTGAAGTTTGAGAAAGGGCAATTTCACAATTACGGTTTTGTCTAAAAAAGGCTGTTTTCCCATAATATTAAAGTCTAACAAAATGTCTGCGACAAATTTCCCTTTGAGTTTTTGTTGTTCAATGAGCAAGACTAAGTATTTTGACCAATCCTGTTATCTAAAACAAGGCTTCTCTGCTGTCTGTAAAACTGTTTATCACCTGCACTTGTTTATCTCTTCAGTCCAGCACTGCACGGTTCGATCTGTGCTACAAAACTTAACAGAAGACCACATCTCGAGCCGCTTATATGGACCTCCTGCAACACCTTAAAGGAGTTCATAAAGCTGCTTCAAGGTGTTGCAGAAGTTTGTAAAGCTCTCTAAAACCCAGAAACACCTGCAGGGATAATCAGATTGTGAGATCATCAGAATCAAAACTACTAAACTGCTAAATATCAGCTTGTGTAAGTGTTGATTTATATCTTCTACTCCCTGAATAATTATGTGCGTGCAGTCTCACAAAACCAAGAGCCTCTTTTACTGTCAACTGTTTTATGTTTAGGTCAACCCTGGGAGAACATGAGAAGAACATTTCTCCCTGCAGTGTTATAGGAACCAGGTGCTGAAGGTGTCAGTGAGGCTGGAGAACAGGCTGGTTTTCATTATTATCCAGTAAGGACTCTATTTTCAGGGTCACAGCAAGCAAAGAGGGCACATTTTTGAAGGAGATGAGGCAGCAGTGAAGAGATGGGGACAGAGGAATCCTTTCAACGCCCTCACATTTCATCAGGAGAGGAGATGGTAAACAGCTCCCTCATGAGGGAAATGTTACCTTTTACCAAAATATGCTTGGTTCACATCTGGCTATAGATCTAACAATAGCTAATGGTCGTGTATACACACGTGGACAAAATTGTTGGTACCCCTCAGTTAAAGAAGGAAAAACCCACAATTCTCACTGAAATCACTTGAAACTCACAAAAGTAACAATAAATAAAAATTTATTGAAAATTAAATAATCAAAATCAGCCATCACTTTTGAATTGTTGATTAACATAATTATTTAAAAAAACAAACTAATGAAATAGGGCTGGACAAAAATGATGGTACCCATAACTTAATATTTTGTTGCACAACCTTTTGAGGCAATCACTGCAATTAAACGATTTCTGTATTTGTCAATGAGCGTTCTGCAGCTGTCAACAGGTATTTTGGCCCACTCCTCATGAGCAAACAGCTCCAGTTGTCTCAGGTTTGATGGGTGTCTTCTCCAAATGGCATGTTTCAGCTCCTTCCACATATGTTCAATGGGATTCAGATCTGGGCTCATAGAAGGCCACTTTAGAATAGTCCAACGCTTTTCTCTCAGCCATTCTTGGGTGTTTTTGGCCGTGTGTTTTGGATCGTTGTCCTGTTGGAAGACCCATGACCTGCGACTGAGACCAAGCTTTCTGACACTCGGCAGCACATTTCTCTCCAGAATGCCTTGATAGTCTTCAGATTTCATCGTACCTTGCACACTTTCAAGACACCCTGTGCCAGATGCAGCAAAGCAGCCCCAAAACATTACTGAGCCTCCTCCATGTTTCACCGTAGGGACAGTGTTCTTTTCTTCGTATGCTTGGTTTTTGAGTCTATGAACATAGAGTTGATGTGCCTTACCAAAAAGCTCCAGTTTGGTCTCATCTGTCCAAAGGACATTCTCCCAGAAGCTTTGTGGCTTGTCAACATGCATTTTTGCAAATTCCAGTCTGGCTTTTTTATGAGTTTTTTTCAGCAGTGGTGTCCTCCTTGGTCGTCTCCCATGAAGTCCACTTTGGCTCAAACAACGACGAATGGTGCGATCTGACACTGATGTACCTTGGCCTTGGAGTTCACCTTTAATTTCTTTGGAGGTTGCTCTGGGCTCTTTGGATACAATTCCAACGATCCGTCTCTTCAATTTGTCATCAATTTTCCTCTTGCGGCCACGTCCAGGGAGGTTGGCTACTGTCCCGTGGGTCTTGAACTTCTGAATAATATGAGCCACTGTTGTCACAGGAACTTCAAGCTGTTTAGAGATGGTCTTATAGCCTTTACCTTTAAGATGTTTGTCTAGAATTTTTTTTCGGATGTCCTGGGACAATTCTCTCCTTCGCTTTCTGTTGTCCATGTTCAGTGTGGTACACACCTTTTCACCAAACAGCAGGGTGACTACTTGTCTCCCTTTAAATAGGCAGACTGACTGATTATGAGTTTGGAAACACCTGTGATGTCAATTAAATGACACACCTGAGCTAATCATGTCACTCTGGTCAAATAGTTTTCAATCTTTTATAGAGGTACCATCATTTTTGTCCAGGCCTGTTTTATTAGTTTGTTTTTTTAAATAATTATGTTAATCAACAATTCAAAAGTAATGGCTGTTTTTGATTATTTAATTTTCAATAAATTTTTATTTATTGTTACTTTTGTGAGTTTCAAGTGATTTCAGTGAGAATTGTGGGTTTTTCCTTCTTTAACTGAGGGGTACCAACAATTTTGTCCACGTGTGTACATAATCTGCTGCAGCTGCACATCAGTTAAATGCACTCACAAATACCGGTTATTTACATATTCATATACAGCTGTTTAAAGGATAGAAAGGTGTAGCTCTGCAGTACTTTTATGGGAAATCATCATGTCTAATTTACCGTTTTCATTATTTGTGTGTAACAAACGGTTCTGAAGGCACGTTGCATAAAATAAACAGCTGTTTAGCTGTTTAGCTAGGTTTAATCAGTATTCTCAATAGATGCATTTTCTAAGGGCATAGGAGTTATTCCAGAATTGGAGGACATTTTATGGCCCACCTATCAAATTTCATATAATCCATGTACAAAATACTAAAACAAGCAGTTGTTGTGTAAATTTATTTATCCTAAAACGAAATCTAAAAAAAAAAAAAACTAGGAGAAAAGAATGTTTGGAAATATTTTTGAAAATACAAAATAAGTCTGGAGTTCCCACTAAAATTTTTCTCTTGTCTCCCTGATGACCAAATTGAATCTCAAATAAAACACTTAAAATAAAATTTATATCTCCTTTTTTGGTATTATTTTTTTCACTGAGTTCTCTTGTAATTGTGGAAACCTTTTTTTAATCAACAAAATATTTGAAATAGTAATTATTATGCATGGAGCGTGTGTCCCACAACATGCACCCAACCCTGTCAGCATCACATTTTTAGCTGGTAGAAAACAGTGAATCAGATGATATGCTGGAATGAATATCATCAAACGGTTTTCCAAAAGAATAAGTATATTAAAGCTTTGTCCTCTCTTCCATTTTTCATATTTTCATAACATTGCCAGCCTTCCTTGAATGTCTCATTCTATCTCATATTATCAGGAAAAGATTAATTCTTTTTAATTTTTCTTTACTTTTTTCCATTAATAAGTTTGTCCTCTTGGTCAGCAGCAACAGATAGCTAAATGTCTAGCTTCTACTCCTGAGAGTAAGCTAGCAATAGCATGGATTAGCAACCCTGTTACTGTGATTAGAGTACGGTTAGCAAACAACAAAAACATGGAATAAAAATGCTTCCATTGATGTGTAAGCTGAGCCAATCAAGCCTCTGATAGTTTATTACCTATTATTGATGAATATGGAGCAGAAAATTACAAAAGACAATGTATATTTTCAAACATTTTGAAGCCCAAATGTCCTCCAATTCTGGAATGACCCACACGTTAAACTATTCATTAATGTTTAACTGAAATTTTGTCATGTTATTACAAGGAACCGTGTATCTGCAATTCATATGAAATGCAATAACCTTCCTCTGCCCTGATCTAAATGACACCCTGTTACAACACATCACTCCTTTTCCTGAGACTGAACAGTATGTTTGGCATGACCAAGCAAACAAACAAGCCTCTCTGTCAGCGTGTGCAATGCTGGATTAATGGGCATCAACATCAAGCAAAGACAGTAATAGGATCAAGCTCTGGTGGAAAGAGCACAAATAGACCTGACCAGGTCAAGATAACCTGCTGACTGCTGTCCACACAGAGCACTTTGTTTATTTCTCTCAGCCAAGAAGCACCGTCAGTCTCCTGCTGGTGAGTTATCTTTGTTTCGAACAGTCTGTTGGGCGTTTTTCTCTTTTTATTAGTCAGAATGGGGAATCTAATAATAAGCTTCAGCTAAATGGTCATATTTTACTGTTGTTATGTTAATGTGTCACACACTCTCTTATTAGTTGACTTGTGCTTATCCTTACTGGCTTCTTTAGAGTGATATTTTGAGTGCAGAGTAAGTTATGACAGTGCACTGGAGCACCAGTTTTATCAATCTGAGCCTCTTTAAATTCCTTTTTTTATTCCTAACTATACACTTATGTCATTCTGTTGCTTAGTGACTGGTAGAAACAAAAGCTAGCGATGTTGCTAGTGGGATGTAATAGAGCAGCTTTCAGCTTAAACCCATAATGAAATAAGTCAATAGAGTACATCCCCATTTACTGTAAATCCCTGCTGGATGGCCACTTGTGTAACTCTTTGCACAACAAGACTCCACAGAAGTCTAGCAGGTGACTTTAGCTGTGAACTATTAACAAAAAAAAAAACATAATACGAATTCAGAATCTTTTCAAGGTTTTCTTTTGGGTGTATATTTTGGTGACTTGATGGAACCTGACCTCCTGGCACAGCAGATGCCCCAGACGTAAACACAGCCGGCCAGGTTTTCTAGCTGAGACGGACCCTGTGATGTATCTTATTAGGTGCTCACCTCTCGCTGCTGACCTCTTCATGGTCTGGCTCAAAGTAAAAACAAAACTCAGTCAACTCAGTCAGGAAGGAACGAGGAAGGAAGAGGCGTTGTAGTGATGCAGTGTCAGGAGACCTAACTGTAAACATGAGCAACCGTCCAGGGTTTGAAAATGCAGTACAAAATTACAATGGGAAACTATTCTGTGCAGGGACTTGGCAGGCCACTTTTAAAAGTATTCTATGAATGAAATAAGAGACTGGGGTATTTTTACACTTACTCTACCATTCAAAGTTTTGGGTTCAACCAGGCAATTTCATGTTTTCCATGAAAACATGAAACTTTTATTCATGTGCTAACAGAATTGCACAAGGGTTCTCTAATCATCAATCAGCCTTTCAACACCATTAGCTAACACAATGTAGCATTAGAACACAGGAGTGATGGTTGGTGGAAATGTTCCTCTGTACCCCTATGTAGATATTCCATTAAAAAACAACTATTTCCAGCTCGAATGGTCATTTACCACATTAGTCATGTCGAGATTGTATTTCTGATTCATTTAATGTTATCTTCATTGAAAAAAAAAAGCTTTTCATTCAAAAATAAGGGCATTTCTAAGTGACCCCAACCTTTTGAATGGTAGTGTATTTGTGCCACAGAAGCCTCTACTGCTTTCCAATTTCACAGTATAATTTTAGTATTATTGTTTCTGGGATCACCACACATACACTATTAACGGTTTCGTTGAAATGTACCTTTGTGTCCTAATCCAGTAAACCCAACAGAACAATATTTTTTTTTGTACAAAGTACAAAGGACAGATGGCTGTTATGATGAAGTTTTGTAGGTCCAGATAGATGTGTAGCACCACCAAGTGGCAGACTAACTTCTGAGCATGTACACTATCATTCATGTTAAATCACACTTGACCTCAAATCCTCTTAAATTTCTGGATCAGATTAGATAACACCTGTTATGGTTTCTTAACTTAAAAGTGTGTCGGAATGCAAATACATAGAGAGCTGTGGTGGTTCTTCTTGCTTGCATAAGTATGTGAGTCTGTATCAGTGAGTTCCAGACGTAACCCCTGCACAATATCTGTCACATCCTTTCAGAATCAGTTCCTCTCATCACACACCGTGAGCTCCAGAATGAAGCTCCTGCTCACTTTGACCCTTTTGGTGGCGACATTGTGCGTCCACAACTTTGCTTCTGCAGACCAACCAGGCATCTCAGAGGAGACCTTAAAACGTAAGTTGACAGAGCAGAGTGTCTTTTGTGTCTTATAGATAACTGAGGTTCTTCTCAGTACTTCTGATTGTTTCATTTTATAAGTTTTACATGTTTGCAACTCTATTTGGAATGCAATGAAATAGCTGCTGATTCCGTTGACAGTCATCCATAGCAATGTGTGTTTATAATACACATCTTAACCGATTTTCTCTCTTGTTCTGCTTCTCAGAGTTGTCAGTGGATGGAGAGAAATTTGTGGATGAGCAGGTGCGGAGAGCTCTGTATGGGGTGAAGCAAATGAAGGAGGTGATGTGGAGGAATGAGCAGAAGCATGAGCACCTCATGACGTCTTTGAGACACAGCAGTGATAAGAAGAGGGTAAGACCCACAGTGCCAAGAAAGACAAGTGAATTCAAACAAAAATGTAAGCATATTAATGTTTCCTGTTTGTGCCACCAGGGGGCAGCCCAGCTGGCTAAGGAGGTGACTGACAAGCTGGAGGAGGCAGAGGAGCAGTGCAAAGACTCTCTGCAGTCTGAGTGGGAGGAGTGCAGGCCCTGTCTGGAGGATGCCTGTAAATCCTTCTATACCTCCACCTGCCGCAGGGGCTTTGCCACTTTCCATGCAAAGGTATGAAAACTGCAGCTCTTAACGGTTTTGTTCCAGCCCTCAAACACACACTGTTGCCAGAAATAAAAGCGTGTCTATCAGTTGAACCCTCCCTTTTTTGTAAAGGTGCCATCTTCTCTGCAATGGCTGAGATGATAATTTGAGTCAAACAAAAGTAACATGAAGACACACGTTTTGTAACGCCTAAATGACCAAAATCATCACTGCAAGGTTGTTCATTCCCTAATATGACAGCCAGAAATGCAGCATTTTTTTTTAGAAAGGCAGCAATGGTTTATTAGTTATTGATGATCAGAAATCACAGCACCATAGAATGTGGTCATTTAATATAGATGTACACATAAACAAAATGACCTTGCGCTGAGCCCAGGTGTGTGTTATGCATGTGTACGCTATGTACGAAGAACAAATTGCGTGACCTAAATATGTAGCAGGTGGGGGGAATTGATGGGGCTCGGAAACTTTGTATCATTTCCGACAGATAAGTCCCGATAAGTCTGCAACAGTCGATTTGTAGTGTGGGATAGCAATCATGTGATCATCAGCAGGCAGCTGATGTAGTGTTCACTTGTAAACATAGTTACACAGTGACCCACTATCTCACAATGATACAGAAATCTTAAACAAATCCATGTATCCAGACTAGAAGCCACATCACTGCCAAAATCTAGTCAGTTGGTCCTTGTGTCATTTCTGACCTTCCCTGAACATTCCATCCAAATCCGTTAGTTCATTTTAGAGTAATGTAGCTGACAGACAGACAAGCATTTGGACAAATGTAAGCCGAATCCGATCATCACATAACTCCGCCACGTTCCTTTCCACCTGACCTCAGCATGTGCAACAAATGTTTTGGAATCATGCACTACTTGCCCAGTTAAACAAAAGACAGACTACTGAATTTGCCTCACAAGACATTTAATTGAAATATTTTTTGGAGCTCTGTACAGTATCTGAAAAGAAAATCCTTGCCAAATGTAAAAAAAAAAAAATCAGCATTATTGCTGCAGAATGTTTTGAACCCCAGTAATCATCTTCTGGCCTCCAGGCCTCCATCACAGCCCTAAAAACATTTTTTGTTGCTAATATCAGCTTTAAATAGTAAAAAATCCTGGTATTGCTTATATTGTTGTGCTGAAAAGGAAAAGTGATAGCGTCAGTTTTCATACCGGTGTACAGTGGAAAACATATACTCTGATGCTGATACATCTGCAACAGGCCAATATCAGTTGGCTCAACTTCCACACATTCTGTTTTGTAGGTGGAAAACTTTTTCCAAAGGGTCTCCAGGCGCTTCGGCCCACGTGAGCCCAGCATGGAGGCAGGAGACATCCTGGTGAACCAGGGCAGCACAGACATAGAGGTTGCCCGAATTGAGGATTCCTTCAACCGCCTGATGAGCAAGGTGGGCACAGTGGTGAACCATAGCGTCACGCTCGTATCCAGGATGAGAAGCAGGCTCGACAAAGTCCTTCAGAGAGCCTTCCTGAACAACACCGATGTCCTGACTGAAGAGAGCACCTCTGATCCCTACTACCCCAGCCGGGACTCGGGCTTCCTGCAGGGCGTTGGTCTGGAGGAGGTGCTGGAATCCTTCTTTGACTTTGGCAAGAGCGTTGTGGAGGAGTTTGGAGCTGTGGTGACCCAGGTGTTTGATGACATCCACGAGACAGTGGAGGAGGAGAAGAAGAAAGGTAGCAGCTAGTTGGTGCCACATATATGCCGCTGTGACTCAAATACCCCAGAGTATACTCTGGTCTAGGCCAGTTTATACCTGTTGACATGTAAAGATTAAGCATGTTAAGCTCTGAATTGTTGTTTGGATTTCTTTGTTATTTTTCCCAATATTTATGCTCAGCAAGCAAATCATTATGAAAGAACATAACTAGAATGTACTTGAGCTAATTACAATGAAAAAAGTTCAAATCAAAGGAAAAACTGAATTGAAAACCAAGAACAATTTAAGCGAAACATTCTAAAAAAAAAACCCACATTGTCGTCTGTATAACAGATTTCAGTATAATACCTCTTGGTATTATCTTTGATTTGTGCTTAAACTAAGATTGGCTTGATCTGTGTGTAACAGGCCGGATTAAACCCCTGGCCAAAGTGTACTTTAGCTTAGCCCAATTTATATGCCAGGGAGTGAAGTAGCCTATCCCAGAATATATCCTCCAGGCTAAAATACATCCCATGTAATATGAGATTACATTAATTAAGCACAAATCAATGAAATTAAATCAAACATTTTAGGCAAAAGAGGGCTGCACAGTGGCTCGATGGTTAGCACTGTTGTCGTGCAGCAAGAAGATCCCTGGTTTGCATGTTCTCCAGGTACTCCGGCTTCTTCTCACAGTCCAAAAACGTCCTGTGGTTAATTGGTGATTCTAAATTATCCATGACTGTGAGTGTGACTGTCTCCCTGAGTAGCCCTCTTATACTAAGTCAGCTGGACGTCAGTGTTACCTTACAGAGATGCCATCATTGAAACACTAATCTACCTCTTAATCATTTTAGGTGTAGGGAGGGTAAGTTTCCCTAGTTTCCTGCGGAACAGAAAGCTGTGCAGAGACCTTCGCAAACAGACATCAGAGTGCTGGCAGTTGCAGAACCAGTGTGAGGCCTGCCAGGGAGCTCTGCTCACAGGTGAAGCACCACCAGCCCTGCAGTCTGACTTGATTTCAGCTGGTGTCATTCCGCACAAAAAGCTCATCACCTTCTCTCCTCCAGAATGTCCCAGTGTTCGGGAGCTGCATGTGGAGCTGGATGAAGTTTCCCAGCTGGTGGAAGTCTCCAAAGAGCAGTACGATGAGATCTTGTCCATTGTCCAGCACCACACTGATGAAACGGTCAACTGGCTCAGCAACATGGCGGCTGAGTTTGGCTGGGTGGCTCAGGCTGTGAGCAACAGCAGCACTCCTCAGAATATCTTCCGCATCACTATGGTGAGCAAAGGTTTTCTAATCATTAATTAGCCTCTCAACATGATTAGCTAACACAATGTAGCATTAGAACACAGGAGTGATGGTTGCTGGAAATGTTCCTCTGTACCTCTATGGAGATATTCCATTAAACATCAGCTGTTTCCAGTCAGAATAGTCATTTACCACATTAACAATGTCTAGAGTGTATTTCTGATTCATTTAATGTTATCTTCATTGGGGGAAAAAATGCTTTCCTTTCAAAAAATAAGGACATTTTTAAGTGACCCTAAACTTTTGAACGGTAGTGTAAAAATAAAGAGAAACATGCTGGGAAATATGTACATATGGGGGGTATATCTAGATGTTTTAAATATTTAATGCACAGAATTTGAATTGGGAAATAAAATATATTGTTTAAGAGTCTATATGTGGGGGAATATCAATATTTGGGGACAAATCCATCTTTGGATATTTACAGAATAACATGTCAATATCCAATAATTGCAGGTACATTCAGTGGTGGGTGTAAAACATGACTTCTTCCACTCTCCAGGTGGCGCCAGAGAGCCATGACGAACACAACATGCCTGTGAGTGAGACCAAGGTGGAGGTGAACATCTTAAACTCTCCCCCACTCATTCTCTCTGTTCCTGGGGAGCTGGAGCTGCAGGACCCAGCCTTCATTCAGTATGTGGCCCAGGAGGCTCTGGACAAATACAAAGAGATGGCCAGGTGAGAACTTTACCACTTGTGGCAAGCATTATCCACATTCCTCCACTGCCATTTGTCCTCCAGTTGAAGATGTTGTCATTGGATACAAGGCTTAGGTTAAAGGTGTGCTTGAGCATTTATGAAATGCGGTTGCAATGTTGACTTTTACACACCTTAAATTACAGAAATAACTTTTTTTTTTTTTTTTACAGGTTTGAGGATGAGTAAAACTGCATCGTCTTTTGAGACTGCATGAAGAGTAGATGTCTTGTTGAAATGTACATGCACTATAACTGAAACATAACTGTTGCTACTTATTATGTATTATTGTAAAAAAAATTAATATTCTTCTTACTGGTTGTCAAATGGTGTAAATAAATAAAAACAGGCTTCTTGGTGGTCTATGCCGTCCACCAGCAGGTGAAAAATGGATGAATAAATCTTGGGTCTGAATCCTCCTGAGTATTGCAATCACTTGTCAAGAACACAAGAACTGAGAGGCAGCCTTTGCGTAAAACTTTTATTTTTTCTGTACAAAATCATTAGTTACCATTCTTATTAATTTCATTATTCATGTCCCCACTAGTTCAAGCCCCCATTTTAGGAACATATTATGTGAGCAACACAACAGAAAGAAATACAAAAAAAAAGTTCACATCTTTGTAGCTTTGAATTTTCTCAAATTTCCCATCACATACACCTGCACAGAGAGTGGAAGTACCTCGAACAATCTGTTATCAGACAGTTTTAATCTCCCTTAAAGAACGACAGTCCTGCCTGGACCACAGTCTGGGCGAGGCGTTCGTTCCGTTTGCCTGGTTCTGGTTAAGAAGCGACTCATCTTGTCTACCACTGGGAATAGAGATAAGAAAACCTAGAGGGAAAGCCACACATGCAAACTGAACATCACTTGATGGCTTTGCATCTTTGCATTTAAAATGACTTTTGTGAAACTGTAGCTTTGGATAAAACCTTCCCTCCAGGTAACAAGTATTTAGTCCCAGGTTGGTGGGAGTTTACTGAGAAGACAAGTGACAAATACTACAGCCCTGTGTGTTGTGAGTCTGTACCGATCATCATGGGATAAGTCATGTACTGCAATATTTAACTGGGTGGATGTGCAATATAAAGACAAACATGTTAGAATCGTTTCTAGCAATCGGAGCTGTGCACCGAACAGTCCAGATGCTAATTTGACACAGAAATGAGCTCAATCTCGTCAAAATTTCACAGCTGAAGCGTCCATTTCTAAACATTTATAAAAATGTTAATCAGGAAAACTGTTTGTGAATTACCAAAATACCTCTTCATGATCTCAAGTCCCCGATTAAATTATAAAAAGAAAAATAAACTGACGTAATCTGCCGTTCAAGTGACTGTTAAAAAGAATCATTAAAAAAACACTTCTCTTATCCTCACTCGCCCGCCCGGTCACACCTGCTAAAAATACATCTTTATACATACTGTATGTACATCTGCTTTGATCTCTCCGTACATTCTTGCATCCATACAGTACACTTTTTTTCATTTACGTCTGCTCACCATCAAAACTTTACAGTCACAGCACATACTTAGCAATTCAACCAGTTGTTGGTCACTCAAATACATACTTATCAACCTACATATTCAAAACCAAACTCATGTACATATAAAAGATCTGGACTCCAATATCAAAGTATATGTTGTAAAATAAAAAATAAAAAGTGGGAAATTCGAGGAGGGTGGAGGAACTTATCATTAAAAAAGTAAAAAAAAAAAAGAAAGAAATGTGCATCTGCAAGGAGCCATTAATTTGAAATCCCACTTATTTTGATCACAGTGTTGTGGCCAGCCCATATGGATTATTCTGATTCGCAGAGTTCCCAGAGCCTAACATACCAGCACCAGTCTGCACACTTGGACACTTCCCCGAATATTTGGAACCCAGATAGACACAGGCCAAGGCTCTACTTCAGAAAAAGCTTTCAGGTATACCAGTGTCAGTGTGGACCACTCTGTGAAACCTCATTCTCTGCTGCTTCAGCCCTGTTGAACTTTTCCATTGTCCCAAGTGTTGATGTCCACTGCTGTACCTCACTATGCCTGAGTTCGCCCCAAATCCTCCAGACTAGAGGTTGTCCCCCGGCTGGTATTGTGGCTCCGTGGCTGTGAAGTAGTCTTCTAAATAGGACTGGATGTACTCGAAGGTCGGTCTTTCATCTGGCTCCTTCTTCCAGCACTGCCTTGTCATCTCATAGAGGGACTCGGGGCAGCCATGGGGGATGGGCATGCGGTAACCTCGCTCTACCTGCTCAAGTACCTCTCGATTCACCATACCTTGAAAAAAAAGACAAAGAAATGTAATTAGGGATGTCCCCATCAAGTCAGTCAATACTGAGCATTTGCCAATACCAAGTCCCACACCGTTTTCCTAGAAAATAAAGTGCAAACAAAGTATAATAAAGTTATTATCCATCCATCCATTATCTATGCACCACTTAGTCCTCATTAGGGTCACAGGGGGGCTGGAGTCTATCCCAGCTGATTTAGGGTGAAGGTAGAGGACACCCGGGACAGGTCACCAGTCTATCACAGGGCTACATATACAGACAAACAATCACACTCACATTCACACCTGTAGACAATGTAGAGTTACCAAATAAGCTCAGCATGTTTTTGGACTGTGGGAGAAAACCCACACATGTACAGGTAGAACATGCAAACTCCATGCAGAAAGATCCCAGGAAGGTGGGGACGCAAACTGGGGATCTTCTAGCTGCAAGGTGAACGTGCTAACCTCTCAGCTACTGTGCAGCCTCAAAGTTATTAAAATGAATGAAAATGTATACGCTTGGCAACTGAATAGCTCACCGATACACTAAGAATAAATCGGAGTTACTGCATCCAAGCTGTTCCTTAAAGCTATTTTCATCTAACAAAACAAAGCAAACAAATTTACCACATTTCCACTTCAGCATTGATTTGTTTACTGAACAAAATAACCAAGTAAACAAACAAAAATATGTCTATGAATAGCTCTTCTCCATTTCCGCAGTAAAATTGGACTACTCTAAATGAGAAATACAGCAAAAGACCTCGTTAGTGCTCAAGAACCTTGTTGTGAAGCTCAGGAGTTGAGCAAAAACACGCCACACGTCCAGACACAAGCTCGAAAGATGGTGAAAAGCTGTATTCTCAACCACAGCGATGAGTTCATCCAGCAGTAATTCAGTTGCTCTCTCAGTAATCTTTGGCCTTGTCGCCGTCTCAAAGAAAATTTCTCTCACTTTTCTTATAGGTACTGTATAAATAAATATAACACTAACAAAGCATCCAGAAAAATGACACTTTAACATGCTGACAAAAAAGCCACAGGTCGATCCACTCACTCTGAGTCACAGCCATTCACTTTGACGTTTTATAGAATTTAGCCTTCATAAATAATAATTTCATAACAGGTGGAAAGTTTGTCTTCTAAAGTGTCTTTTGTTTTAAAAAAAAGTTTTTTCATTCCTTTCGCAATTGTAAAAAAGTAACTGAGGTGCAGTTACTTTGAGTTTAATATAACTAATTAGATTTTATATTACGCATTTCTTTTTTTCTCACATATTAAATTTCACGTCAACGTTGCTGTTGTCTTCGGTTAAGAGAAAAAACTACTGCAGCTCAGCACAACAATGGCTTGAAGGAGAAAGAACTAAAAAAAACTATGCAGTAGGACAGTTTAACGGTATAAATCAATAGAATTAAATCAATGAAAAAGAAATGAAAGACTAATCTCTTTGATTATCTATTTAATAAACACAGCTTAGTTCAGTTCAGACAAGACCTTGAATTTTTTGTCACAACTCTTGGTCTGGCTTAGTCACTAATGACTTCATGGTTGCGCAAGAAGCACAGAATTGTTTTTTAGAGTTTCTGGATAGATCAAATTGTTACTTTTGGCATATTTCGTGAGATATGCAGAAGTCATTTTACAAGCTTGGATTCAAATAATATTCCTGACTGAACAGCACGTCACAGATGAGTAGTTCAAGGACCACTGGAAAAGTCATCCTAGTTGGAAGCCGGGCTGCTAATACTTGAAAATCATAGTGAAGTTAAAATATATACAAGGCAAAAGCATTAATAGTGAATATAATTCAATCAAAAAAAGATGTGCCTATCTTCTATCAGAGCAGTCTGGCTAGAAAAACACAAGCTTCATCTTCTGCATCAACATAAACAACAACAACAACAACAAAAAAAACGCCACTGCTTCGTCTTTGTGCCTCTTCCTGCCAGACTGAAGCACAGTCTGGATTCCTTCCCAAGACAGGAAGACAGTGATCCCTGTGGAACAGCACAGAAGCAGCTCCATGGGGAGCTCAACTACAGCAAAAAGAGGTTATGACACAAAGTCAGTGGCATGGTCACAGCATCCTCCCCCCCTCCATCTCTCTGTGGGAGAGTGGGGATCAGATTATCTCACACTCAGGGAGAGAGAGGAAAGACCCAGAGCAACTGCTGAGACCAGGATACGATGGCAACAGTATGTCGGATGCTGAGATGTTAAAATGATTTATGTCTTGCATCTGAACACCTCGGCTCTAATCACACGTCTACCATATTCAGAGTGAGTATAAATATCCATATGTACCCCAAACTAAAATAGAAAAAGTGTGGCGTGTTCCCATACAGGAGTCTGCTGCTGCTGCATCCATAAGCTCTTATAACGAGCGAGGCATTCAGGAAACGCCAGGATCTCTAACATCCACTGAGACACTACAATTTTAAGAAAGGAAACAAGGGAGTTCAGTCCCCAGAATGTGCAGGTCTGGGGTGAATTAATTAGACCGAATGATTTACACTGAAATCAAGAAGGCCAGTGGAGCCAGATGGCCCTGCACAAGAGATGATGGTAAGTCTGCCATATGGTAGGCTCTGGAATCAGTGCCAGTCGAACACTGTTAGGAGCGCGCACACACACACACACACTGCAGTGCTGCTCTACCACAGCAGGGGGCACAAAAGATGTGGCAGACTATGATGGGAAGCTCACATATGTGAAGGTGCTTTCCCATGCACTGATAAGTTAATTAACACCTGCGTCGACTCACATCTCCTACATTCTCGTCTATTCTGATCTGCATTTGTGAGAAATTAAAGGCTGTAGATAATGGAGGACAAGAATAGCAAGTTGGAATAACCCCGAGGCACTAATGAATGATTTATGCTGGTTTCCCATTAGGAAGGCTCATAGGCACTCATTTCAAGTTGTTTGCACACAAAATAATCCAAACAATGAGGACGTTTAAAACATATTTTTTCCTTTTTTAAACAAAGACAGCTAAAAATCAGCCTTCCCCTGGCGAAATGAAAATCAAGACAAAAAGACACAATAAAGTTCTTTGATTATGGCATATTTGTGCATGTGTTCTCCTTACCTGGGTACGGTACTCTGCCCTTCGTCACCAGTTCAGTCAGTAGTATACCAAACGACCACACATCTGATTTGATAGTAAAACGACCATACAATGCTGCTTCAGGGGCTGTCCACTTGATTGGGAATTTAGCACCTGAGAAAAGAAGAGAAGAAGAATCAATAGGCAGCATGGATTAATTGATAACAAATTCAGCATAGTTAACTTGCCCTGTGCCGATATTGATATCCACATTAATAATGGACACATTAAAGGCAGCGGTGTTATATGCGTTACAGGGATAAAGGGTTGCCGTCCTAGTCAAGCCCAACTGGTCTTGAGCACATGAGCGCTGGCTGGAGGTCATGAACCATCACAGAAGTCTTTGTGGTGTGTTGCTAGCTAAACCCTAACCTACAATGCTTAAGTCTTGCCAAAAACTTCCTCAGGCTGTAGTACTTAACAGCAACAGGCTCATCTTGGTGGCACAGCCTGGTACTATAGCCAAACCACACTACGTTTTCCTCCATATATGCAGAGAACAGCTTGTCATCCTCTTTTGGAGCTTGTCAAACAACCATGCTACACTCTACTTGGTTACATTTTACACAGTGCCTAACTGGAGCAAGGTTCATTAGCACCTACAGAAATTTAAAGAATGGTTGGATTTGGAAATTCAGTTGTCAAGTACAGGGTGTCCCAAAAAATGTATACACACTATAAATAATTGTAAACTAAGTGTTTATTATAATTCGTTTAATTTTCAACATGTAAAAGAATTTACAACATCATTCTGTTGTTTTGTCACCGCCTGTTCTCAAACTGATGTCCGTTCTGGTCCAGACACTGCCGACAACGCGAAGCGATGGAATAGCACACATCATGAAACAGTTCCCTTGGTATTTGCGTGCATTCACGTTCAGTGGTTGCTCTCAATTCAGTGACTGTTGCAGGTCTCATTGCGTAGACTTTGTCTTTTAGGTATCCCCATAAAAAGAAGCCTAATAAAAGAAGAAAGAGTGCTGGAAACGTTTAAGCGAAGTCCGAGAAAGTCTGTGCGGCAAGCTAGTCGTGAGGTAGGCATTTCAAAGTCATCTGTCCATCGCATCATGAAACGTTGTCAAAGGAAAAGTTACATTCCAAGATTAGTCCATGCTCTTAAAGGGGAACTTCGTTTTTTTATTTTTTTCAACCTGGGGTCTGTCTTCATATGTCTTTTCATACATGTGAGTGATGGAGAAATGAATTTTCGACATAGCTCCAGTATTTAGCCAGGCAGGCAGCTTAGCAGCTCAGCTAGCAGCTCAGCTAGTGAAAAGTATGGGGCAACTTGCCCCCCCCATCAAAGTCCGCCCTAACGTGCTTTTTTTCCCCACACTGACCAGCTTGGATAGTCTCAATGAGTGTCCCACAACATACTAGAGATGAGAAGTGAACGAAAACCGGTGTTTTGGTGCGAGCTATCGCGCGATTTCGGAACAAGATTTGCTTTCTAGCGTCCTGAGATTTGGATACAGACCACAACAAAGAGCGATCGCCAGGTAATGTGGAGGTTTTCGTTCAGTTCTCATCTCTAGTATGTTGTGGGACACTCATTGAGACTATCCGAGCCGGTCAGTGTGGGGGAAAAAAAAGCACGTTAGGGTGGACTTTGACGCAGGGGAGCAAGTTGCCCCATACTTTTCGCTAGCTGAGCTGCTAGCTGAGCTGCTAAGCTGCCTGCCTGGCTAAATACTGGAGCTATGTCGAAAATTCATTTCTCCATCACTCACATGTATGAAATGACATATGAAAACAGACCCCAGGTTGAAAAAAAACTGAAGTTCCCCTTTAATGACGATGATCCAGACCGAAGAGTACAGTATTGCGAGCAGTACTTAGAATGATGAACCGAAAATGCACACTTTTCCCCAAAGATTGCGTGGAGTGATGAGGCCACATTTAAATTAAATGGTTCAATCAACTAGATTTCTTTTTATGGGGATACCTAAAAGACAAAGTCTACGCAATGAGACCTGCAACAGTCACTGAATTGAGAGCAACCATTGAACGTGAATGCACGCAAATACCAAGGGAATTGTTTCATGATGTGTACTATTCCATCGCTTCACGTTGTCGGCAGTGTCTGGACCAGAACGGACATCAGTTTGAGAACAGGCGGTGACAGAACAATAGAATGAGGTTTGTAAATTCTTTTACATGTTAAAAGTTAAACAAATTATAATAAACACCTAGTTTAAAATTATTTAAAGTGTGTATACATTTTTTGGGACACCCTGTGTATCAAATGGACCGATTATAGTAACTTTGAGGTGCTTAAAGTGTTTATCATGGAAATGGTATCCGACTGGGACTTGATGTGAACAATTACAAAATATTAAAGGATCTAAATGTTAGAAAAAAAAAATGAAAAAGGCAGCAAATCATCATATCTCAAGCCAGACACTGCCCGGCAATTTGGCTCGATGACGATCACTTAAGTAATCTTTTTGTCTCTAAATATGAGTGACATTGTTGGCTAAATCAAAGAGATGTCTCCGCATTTCCTCTTGTGCTTCAGTTCAAGTACGGATTCGGCCTGAATGACGAGCAGAAAATGTTCAACACCACTCAATATTTCATTCACGATACAACTTATGATATGAAGTGTGTTAGTAGTAGAGAATGTTTTACTGCTTCAGTAGGTAAACCGTTAATGCAAACTCCCAATATTCAACAATCTAGACTGAATGAAAGAAGAAATGAAACTGTATGATTATATGACAAAAAAAAAAGAGCGCAGTATTTCGACAAAGCTGCTCAGGCGCTGTATCATTTCCAACAGACGAAATCTCAAATTAAAAATTACCTTCCGCTGAACACAGGTGTGCGATACTGATACTATAGGAGCAACAAAAAGTATTTTATTTGATTTTCTACAAGCAAGAAACTGGAACAAAAGAAAGTTGGCATTTCTTTTTCTAAAAGATGGACTACTCAATTAATTGACCGACTCTTTGTAGCTTTAAATGCTGCGTTAGGCTGCAGTGATGCTTAAAGCGAAATCAAAGGATCAGTGTGGGTGTTAAGGGTTCACAATAAATGTATTCTCGATGTATAGGCAGTGCAAAACCTCACACATGCAGACAAACACTCCAACAGCATATATTTCCAAACACACACCTTGTCTGGCGGTGTACTCGTTGTCCTCGATTAGTCGCGCCAGGCCAAAGTCGGCGATCTTACACACCAGGTTATCAGCCACCAGAATGTTGGCAGCTCTCAGGTCCCGGTGGATGTAGTTCATCCTCTCGATGAAGGCCATGCCGTCTGCAATCTGGGATGGGATTGAAGAGGGCAGACAGAAAGGGAGCAGCAGTAAACACAGTGAGGATTGCTTTAGGACGGATTTAAATTAACAGTCTCCGAAAACAAGATGCGAAAATAATTATTGAGAGTAACAGTTATCAACACTTACTACATGTAATTGACACATCACTGATATTACTGCAGACTGAAATCCACAAAGCAGAGTCAAATAAAACTATCTGCAGCTGCATCAATGAGAACAACGGGATGAATCGTAAACACAATTATCCGACATCTTCTCACACCGGCTGTCAACTCCCTCTGAGCCTTCTCCGGGTTTCAGTCTGTGTCAGACTAATTCTCAAACACTTCTCCACTCCGCTGAGTGGAGAGAAGAGGGAGCCCATGAGCGTGGAGAGGCAAATTAAGAGCAGATCACAGTAGGTGACTGAACCGGCGAGTTCAAGTGGCCTCTGGTGAGCAGTGTTTAAGTGCTACAGGCAGTTAAGTGGTGGAGAACGAGGGGAGGCACACACAGCGGTGAGGAGGAAGAGGAAGAGCGGGAGGGGAGATATTAAATAAATATGCCAGCCAGATGGAGAACAAACTGAAACTCTCATTCACAAGGCCTGAATGTTTGACTCATACACACAAACGGCTGGAAACTTGCCCACATGGAGCTTTCTCTGTTGCATTACTGATGCACCATAATCCTCCCTCAGAGTTAAAACAGCAGCTGGGCAGGAAAGAGACAGAGGAAGGAGCTGCGCCTATGTTGGCATTTAGCCATTTTGATCCTACCTGTGAGGCCATGTCCACCAGCTGGGGCAGCTTCAGGTATTTTCCATCTCCCTCCTTAAGAAAGTCCAGTAGACTACCTGTCAGAGGTCAGAAGACTACCGTCAAGCAGAATCAATGCATCCGTCAGTGCAGTATTTAAACACAACACAAAAATAAATGCGACATCAGCTGACATAATAGTTCAGCATCACAAAAGCTAAAATAAAATAACCAAACTGACTCGGAGGCAGCATAGCTGTAACTTTGTTTCCATAGAATTGCTGAGTAAATTCGAAACTTTCGAAATGTATAAGACACACGATACCATTCAAAAATCTGAGGTCACTTCGAAATGCCCTTATTTTTGAAAGAAAAGCAGTTTTTTGAATGAAGATTAATCAGAAATACAGTCCAGACAATGTGGTAAATGACTATTCTAGCTGAAAACAGCTGATTTTTAATGGAATATCTCCGTAGGGGTACAGAGGAACATTTCCAGCAACCATCACTCCTGTGTTCTGTTACATTGTGTTAGCTAATTATGTTGAGAGGCTAGTTGATGATTAGAAAACCCTTGTGCAATTATAGTAGCACATGAATCAAAATGTGAGCTTCATGGAAAACACAAAATTGCCTGGGTGACCCCAAACTTTTGAAAGGGAGTATCGACTGCACCATTGCTGTCAGTTAACGCCAACAAAACAGTTCGGCACATGCAGTGGTGACATTCATTCAGCACACATTCAAGTTCAAAATGTTTGGCATAGATATGTCTACCATTACACACCCCTATTGTTTGCACTGGAAAATCTAACATTGGATAGGTTTGTAAAGCAATGACTGAATTATGTTACAAGTGCTACATAGTGAGACTAAGTTTATATCACAGCAGAGCACTATAGATCGGACCACATTTCTTCATGAAGAGTGAAGGTGAATACACTGGACACACATGGATATGGATAACCCATCAAAACTTGGACAGCTGCCCCTAAAATGAATGACTTCAATCTCGTTAAGTGTCGCTCCATTCACATTATTGTAACAGTGTTGTGCATCTGTGGCACTCTGAAGAATTTCCTTTGGGATTGCTAAAGTTTTATCTCGTCTCATCTTACTCTAATACCAACAGTATATGTAAACACAGAGTAGTCTGCTGTCGCTGCCGTTAGCTAAAACATGCATCCATTTAAAGTATTGATGTCTGTGCATTTTCACCATTTATGTCATCAGTTGTGTCAACTAATTGTTGTAGCTTTAGTTAACTTGAAACTTCCAGTTCGCTTAAAGTCAGAATTGATTTTTAACTGCAGTAGGAGACATCTCGCGTAAACTTTTCAAGAGAAAAGCCTCTGCAAAGGATTTTTCATGGAGAAAAAGAATAAATGTGTTTTGATTTTGTTGTGGAAAACCCAGCAGAGCCTTTTTACTTTACACGCCTTTAGGGAATCTTTGATCTAACACCAGAATACTGATTTACAAATTTTCTCAGAGCTCTCAGACGGTGATTCCTCACCTCACGGCTTCTTTCAGAGCTTTCCCAATGATTCTACATCAGCCAAGTGTGACCTCAGTAATAACTGATGTCATTCTGAATGAGGTTTTGCAAATAATATGTGTGTAATTAGAGTAGTAATGGAATGTTTTCAAAGCTGGATGTATACTCCTGGGCCGATGTTAATAACTAGTACATGACTTTATTCACCACTGCCCAATATACATTAACCTGCAATTTAGCATTGCTACTGATGCACATTAAATACGTGCACCCAAACCTCAAGTGCCAGTGTGTATGCTAGCATATGCTCACAGCACCATGTGCTCAGCATGGCTGCATGGGATTGGAAACAACTGGCTTTGCAATATTTAATATTTTCCGCAGCATATATTGCAATATGAAGACACAGTTTCATAAATTTAATATTGGTATAACTTACTAAGTGTAAAGTGCAGCTTGTGAAGGAAGCTCTGGTATTTTTCCCATCTGAAATAGTTTTCTGCTTTGGAAGGCACTCAGGTCCGGCTTTGTGCTCATCATACAGAGCTTTGTGGTGCTAATTTTAATGGTCAAAGCAATTAGTCACATTGCCTTGTGCGGTGTCAACAATTGCAAGACACTGCCTTTCTGTAGCCAAAATATTCCCGTCCAACTGATGCCGGGTTCCTCTTTCTCACCAAGACGTCTTTTTCAGTGTTTCTCTTCGGTTCCCCGCTTATTGTCATATGAGCTCAATGAATGTACACTACCATTCAAAAGTTTGGATTCACCCATACAACCTCATGTTTTCCGTGACAAATCACACTTTTATTCATGTGCTAACATATTTTCACAAGGGTTTTCTAATCATTAATTAGCCTTTCACCACCATTAGCCAACACAATGTAGCATTAGAACACAGGAGTGATGGTTGCTGGAAATGTTCCTCTGTACCCCTATGGAGATATTCCATTAAAAATCAGCCGTTTCCAGTTGGAATAGTTACTAAACACATTAACAATGTCTGGACTGTATTTCTGATTCATTTAATGTTATCTTTATTGAAAAAATTGCCTTTCTTTCAAAAAATAAGGACATTTTAGTTACATTTTCTAAATGCTGCACTTAAGTGAGTACATGTTTTGACTTATTTACACTGTCCATTTTACTTATCCATTGTTTCACACTGAATAAAAGCACTTGAATTAAAAGTTGGATTTTCCTCTTTTTTTCATTGTGGTCCTATATTATTTGGAAAAAAAAATGAATTTAGTAGAAGCTAAAGATCACATCTTAACCAGGGGTGCCAATAATTATGGAGGGCGCTGTATTTCTTGTCTTCACTCTACCGAAAACAACATACATACCTCAAAACTGAGGTACATAACATCCAGTGGTTATTCTGTAATGTTGTACCCCTGGCAGCGAGTGACTTCTGATTTGGGGATGTGAACAGTCCTTACCTTTGCCCATGAATTCAGTAACAATGTAGATGGGTTCCTCAGACACAACAGCATAGAGAGGCACCAGTTTGTCATGTCTTAGTTTCTTCATGATCTGAGCCTCCTGCAGGAAAGCCTCTGGGGACATGGTGCCTGGCTTCAGGGTCTTGATTGCCACCTTAGTAGTACCATTCCATGTGCCTGAATACAAACAGAATAAAAACAAAAGGATCTATCATGCTTGGAATGCTGACAGGTATTATTAGAGATATAATTCATGTGAGACATTTCCACTTTATTAAGTCACAGCGCTAAAAGGCACATTTAAGACTTTCTGACCCCTTTTAAGTGATTGAAAAGTCATTCCTAAAATAAGCCATCGTGCTGCCGATCTCTGGCAGCGTTCCCACGTCTAAAGAGCAGCTCAAGAGAGAAAGAATGTGCCAGCTTAAATAATCAGCCACTTCCTGGTTGAGAGCCACTTACTCACGCCCTGCTTACATACAATGAGCTGAAGCAGGAGATCTCCTGCTTCCGTCATAAGGCTGACCTTCATGAATGAATCACCTGAAGCAAACTGTAAACACATGCATAAGCTGAAGGACAAAGTAGGACAGTGATAACATCTAATAATAATAAAAATAATGATGGCATGAAGTGGTGGGAGCACGGCATAGATAGGAAATGAGGGCGATAGCACAGCACATCTAAAAAAACTACATAAGCAGACAAGGTTTTCAGTTAGAAGTTGAAGCTGAGCCGTTAAAAAAAAATAAAAATCAAGAACACACAGCGCGGGGCGAGTCAGAGAGGGATTCCTGGGATTGCACAGCGGAGGCTTGCAGGTCGAGGCTTGCTGCAGGCCAGGCTTAATGAAAGGCTGAGTGATGAAAGAAGAGCGTCGTGTTCAGTGAACGGCCCCCATCTCACATGCAGGCCAGAACTGAAGCGTAGGAAGTGACCTGAGATTACTGAGCTGTGTTTGGTTGGAATCAACAGCCATCAGTAATCAGCATTTACATCAGTATGTGGGCCAGTGTGGCAGCAAGGCGGCCACTCTTCTTAGGCCACTCAACTTTATTACCAACAGAAACCATTCTATAAGCAGCTTATAAGCATTCACTGCTTCTTACTAAATGTTTCACAATAAATTTACATGAGTTATAAATATTGTAAAATTGATGTTTTTTCCTGTATATAACCCCTTCAGGCCATGTAAGTACATGTACACAAACTTGCTTAAATTCTTTATTTATTCATGAGAAGTGTTAGTGGTAAAGATCAGCATTATGATGGATTTATGTATACACGTTGGTGACATATGAAGCACCACATGTATGTGAAATGTTGTTGGAGCCTTTGGACTATTCCTAATATATCCTGACAAGGGATGTCCCAGCCAAGTGTTTTTGCCCCTAATCTGACTTCTTATCTGCTGCTATGAAGTCCCAATCTAATACCATTTTTCTAGACAGTACACACAAGCATATCTTGAAGTGTGTTTTCAGCAAACAATGCAAGACATGCATGTCAGAAAATATATTGCTGATTAGCTGTAGTACCTGGCTATGCTACCAGGTGGAGCCACTTACTGTTTACTACTCCTGGACCGAGGAGGTGGTCATAAGGACTATGGGCAGTTCTGGGCATTGGGGGTTTAGTTAGCAGCGGGCCACCATGACAAAGATGTCTGTGATGCTTAATGGCCCCTGGCAACAGCTCACATATACAAGACAAGCCAGGATTGACTAGGACAGTATTCCAGGGATTGATGTACACAACTCCTTGCGATTTTCCTTTACGACATCTGTGTGACAGTATATGTTAACAAGAAAAGCACTCAGTGAGTGCAGTACTCCACCAAGGCTGTTCATTTGCCCATTTAACATTTTCAGAAAAGCAGCACTTGTTTACTAGTTATTGATGATTACAAATCACGGCAACATAGAATGTGTTCATTTAATATAGATGTATTCACAAACAAAAGAACACTGCGCAGAGCACAGGCGTGTGTTATGCGTGTGTACATTATGTACGGATACCGAATTGCGTGACCTAAATATGTAGCAGGTGGCGGAAATTTAATGGGACTCTGAAACACCCCCACAATTTAATCAACTGTTCCTTGTCTCATTTCCAATGGATAAGTCCCGAAAAGTCCGCAGCGGTTGATTCTTAGCAGGATCGCAATCATGTGATCGTCAGCAGGCAGCTGTGTTCATGTCATTTCTGACCTACCCTACAAATTTCATCCAAATCCCTTTTTAGATAATGTTGCTAACAGAATTATAGACAGACAAACCAACGCCAAACATCACATAATTCTGCCTCATTCCTTGTGGGTAAACAAAGGATCAGGTGCTCAGTAATGGCGACACCTGAGTAAAAAAGCTGCTCCGATCTTTGAGATTGGACATTTCTAATCATGGCTAGACAGATCCGAAAGAGAATGAAGCTACAACAGCTGCTTAAGAAAACTCCTATACTACAGTGACAACATCAGAAACATAAAGCTTTCAGAGAAACACATGGCTTTCAGAGCTTTCCAGACAGATTTTACACAATAGTTGATCAATGGGTAACATATTCGTGTGAAATCGTGCGATAGCTCGCGCCAAAACTGGTGTTTTGGCGCGAGCTATCGCGCAATTTCGGAACAAGATTTGCTTTCTAGCGTCCCAAGATTTGGATACAGACCACAACAAATAGCGATCACCAGGTAATGTGAAGGTGTTCGTTCACTTCTCATCTCTAGTATGTTGTGGGACACTCATTGAGACTATCCGAGCCGGTCAGTGTGGGAAAAAAAGCACGTTGGGGCGGACTTTGACGCGGGGGGGGGGGGCAAGTTGCCCCATACTTTTCGCTAGCTGAGCTGCTAGCTGAGCTGCTAAGCTGCCTGCCTGGCTAAATATTGGAGCTATGTCAAAAATTCATTTCTCCATCACTCACATGTATGAAAACAGACCCCAGGTTGAAAAAAACCGAAGCTCCCCTTTAAGCTCTGTTCATACCCGCACAATTTCCTTAGGAGAAACATGCTACTGGTCTCCAGTCAGTCATAGAACAAAAGTGAATGGGACCAACACAGTGTCTTGAGTTGACGCTGTACAAGCAACAGTTTAATATTTTAGAAAAAACTAACTCTTATTTTTACCAAAAGACACCAGATTCCACTCCTATATTTGTGTACTAAAATGCAGCTAGGGAAGCTCCCTGTCTCTACCTGCACCCACCCCCTGTGCTACACAACATCACACTGTAGCATTGGGAGTAATTCAGCAACACATGTTGGAACCGGAAAAAGATTCTGAAGATGGGATATCAGGTAAAGGCCGACCTGCAAGTTGACAGGATTGGTTCTTCAGGTTTGTTTCGTATGAAACCCCAAGAGTCTGAATCTGTGTTTTAGAGACTGTCATCAGCACACTGCTGCATTTCTGTATCTTGATGCATCATCTGGCATATTAAAAAACCATCAAGGTAAAGAAAAAAACGACATTTTCACTGCAGGCATGTCTTTAAAAATCTGCCTACCAATACCTCCAAATCTAATAAATAATTCATACACATAATACTGCGGGTCAAAGATGTATTCAAAAACCACAGACACACATATTGTGAGCATCAGTGCACTACTAGTGGTCTCTTACCCATCCAGACTTCTCCGAAGCAGCCCTGTCCCAGTTTGACCTCCAGTCGAAGGGACTCTCGTGGGATTTCCCAGGCGTCCTTAGCTAGTCCCTGAGTCTGTGGCTTCACTGTGGGACACACAGTTGTCAGCCTGTAGCACAGACCATCCGCATGTTCTGGACGAAATGAACATGAAAAAACACAGAGGGAGAAAAAACAAAAAAAGAGTAATTTTAGAGATAAAACTTGTTAGGGATCAGCCTACTAATTCACACCACTGGCCTGTTCAACATATTCACCCAGCAGTGGTGGAAAGTAGCTCTTTACATATGTTTTCTTTTTCCCTACATTTTTTTCAAGTTTAAAAAGATCCCCTTTATCACAATGCAAGCTCAGAGGTCTTTTCCACACATGTCTGCACAGTCTAAGGCACACCTGTGAGGTGGGATGGATTATCTCAGCAAAGGAGAAGTGCTCACTATCACAGATTTAGACAGATTTGTGAACAATATTTGAGAGAAATGGTGATTTTGTGAATGTGCAAAAAGTTTTAGATCTTTGAGTTCATCTCATAAAAAATGGGAGCAAAAACAAAAGTGTTGCATTTATATTTTTGCTGAGTGTACAAAACGTTATGAACAAACTGCCTTTTTAAACACAGCAGCTTCACAGTTATTATTATTGGCTTTATCATACAGATAAAAGGAGATATTAAACCTACCAGCCACCAAACAGAGCAGTGAGTGAAATAACACGAGTTACATGGAAGTGAGGAGGTTTAGGTCAACAACACAAGCCCAGAAATTAACTGTTAGTCATACAAAAAACTGCCCTCTTGTTTATGGATTCTGCTTGTAGGAGTTAAACAGATTTTTTTTCAGTATACAGATTGTCCTGCTCACTCACTTTCTTGTGACAGACCACAGGGGATTTTTAGCAACAGCTGCCTGTTTATCAACACTGTGCAGACTGTAGCAGGCTTAAGACTGTTCTTCTACTGAACGTTTTTTGGTATTCATGCCTGTTTTGGCTTTAAACTTACATGGTTTGGCTTTTTGGGGACTTTGACATGATTACTGAGCTGTGACCGTGTCAGTGAGAGTCCTACAATCACTCCAGAGAAAACCTCTCTAATACATATTCGGTAGATATCCCAGCAACAGATCTGCAGCTGAATAATACATTTCCCACTGTGAGCATTGAACTCGCTGGCTGAAATATCCCATGAAGCAGGAATAGTGAGCGGATACTGTTTGCAATGTAAAACCCCTTCTAAAAGAATGCAAACCTCCCCTACTGCCCCAGTGTCTATTACAACACATTTGTGCAAAATGACACCATCGTTGTTCATGAAACATGAGCCTGAAGGGAGAAATAATTTGCTCCAAGCTGGAAGATCCACCCAGCAGTAAACACCAATTTGTCTAAATGCTACCTACACGCTTCTGAGAAGAAGATGTGTGGATGGGCTGCATACCTGTGTAGTGTTTCACCAGCTTCTGTAGCGTCTCAAACTGTGCTCGTGTGGTGATGTAATAACCACCGTTATCCAGCTTGCGTATCTTGTAGTGTTTGACGTTGTCACCTTTCACCTCATCCCAGTCCCGAATAGAAAGAGAGTAGGCACCTTTAAAAAAAAAAAAAAAAAAACACAGAAAATACATTACATGTGCTTTTAAGTATAGGAAACTCCCTAGAGCGCTGTTTAACATGACAGCAAACCTACTAAGACTTGTTGGTGTCTCCAGCCACGCTAACAGCACTGACTCACAGCAGCGCTTTAAGCTATGTAACTGTTAGCTGCTGGGTATGATGGGGAAGTCATTAGTCTTGTAAGTATGTCATTAACTGCAGAAGTGGATAATAACAATTATGGCCTGATGACACTAAATGCCCCATTAACATCCTCAGTGGAGCAGGTTTGCCAGACAGCGCCGAATGTCATGGCAAGATATGTTCACTGCAGGGATGTCCTGATGAAGACATTATCAAACTTACTGGTAGTCTGTCTGCCTGTCTGTCACATTACTCAAACGTGGACAAACAGATTTGGATGAAATTTTCAGGGAAGGTCAGAAATGACACAAGGACAAAGTGGTTCCATTTTGGCAGTGATGCGGCTTATAGTTTGGATCTACAGATTTGTTGAATAGCGTCACTGTAGCTATGACAACAAGTGAACACTACGTCAGCTGATTGTTGATGATCACATGATTGCGATCCCACTAAAAATGCACCGCTGCGAACTTATCAGGACATCCATCCGAAATGATACAAGGAACAACTGGTTAAATTGTGGGTGTAAGTCCCAACACTTCCCATCGCCCACTACATACTTAGTTGTCGTGATTCGGCATCCGTACATAACGTACACATGCATAACACACGCCTGTGCTCAGTGCAAGGCCATTGTATTTGTGGGTACATCTCCATTAAATGGCCACATTCTATGCTGCCATGATTTCTGATCACAATTAACTATTAAACAAATGCTGTATTTATAAAAAAAAATAATAATAATAATTTGCATTTCTGACAATGCCATATGGGAGAATGAACAGCCTTGGCGGAGTACTGCGCTCTATGAGGGCTTTTCCTGTTTAGGCATGCTGTCACACAGGTGTCTATGTGAGACTACAATTTGTAGTAGAATGCTTGGGATGCAAATTATGAATAGTTTTCTAAATCCATTTTCAGCACCCTCTACAAACTGAGCCAGTGGACATTTATTCGGGACTGAAATTGCTAATTGACTCCACAAGAACATGATTTGGGTCAGAAAGGCAGCTCTCTCACATATGCCACTGGTATAGGCCAAGGCTGTCCTAGTTGATTTCGGTTTGTCTTAAACCCATGAGCTCTGGCTGGAGGATATTAAGCATCACAGAAGTCTTTGTCATGGTTGACTGTTGCTAGCTAAACCCTCTCAATGCTCTCTGCTTGCAACCAGGTACAACAGTTAATCTTTAATACAGATTCTGAGATGCATAGAGAATATAGATTTTTGGCAACTCTTGAAACTTGTGGAGCCACTGCACACTCTCTGCACATTACATTTTACTGAACCTCATGGTGGCGTGAGAACAAAAGTCAGGAGACAGTTTAAGTCAGTAGGATTCATCATTCAATAAGCAAAATGTTATAGCAATCCATCCAGTAATTACTGAGATAATGGAGGACTAACCAAACAACTGAAATTGCTATTCAAGTGCTAGTGTCTAAAAACAACCATAACCTTTAGACAAAAAAAAAAAAAAAAATTGTAGGTCAACATTCCTCTCACATACATAAACATTAGCACCATTTTTTTGGCATCATTTTTAAAACTTATGTCCTCAAAGAAAAGATCTCACCTTTGGTTGTCTCACTCTCTCGTGCCAAGAAGGTGCCACGCTGGTTTCCCTGAACCAATAAAAGACGCTCAGCATCTTTGCGGCCCATTTTACCGAAGTACCATCTGCCGAAAGACAGAAAATCAAACAGTCAGTCACTGGAGAAGCCCTCAATGTGATATACTGCAAGTGAAGTAGGGCTTTCTTATCATGTGGTGATGTGATATTTAAATGTCAGACAACTGGAAGCATTTCATAATATGGGGAAGATAAACATCTGGAAATGTCAGTATATTTGATGTTAGTTGACATTTAACACGAGGCCTTTTCTATGGTCCTTATGTGTTTATGTTTGAAGTCAGACAGAAGCAACTACATATGGTTATGAATGTAATTTAAGCCAAAATTAAATATAGCCCATTCCACTATCATTCTATCTTATTATTAACTTAGCTCCAGGCAGTATGTCTTTGGCTTGTTCCATTACATATGAAAGTTCCATAAACCATGATTAAGTAAAGCATAAGCTCCCAGCTGTAAACAAACTCCTCTGCTTTGAAAAAAACCCATGCCGTCTATTTCAAGAAACACCAACAGGTTCAGACACGCTCGAAACAACATCAACTGTCTCCCCTCACAGGCTTATTTTTTGGTAGACTAATTTGAGAAAGAGCCAGAAATCCTGCAAACTGTCAGTAACATTATGCACTTTTTGAGACTAAAGGCAAAGTTAACTGGCTGGTTTATCCGGTGTTTGTACTTCGGATGCGTAGCTTAAACATCCAGCATGAGTAAAAATGGCTGTCAGCCAAAGCGAAACCAGGCCAAAACTGTGTAAATGCAGCACAGTCCCTCCACGTTTCTGTCACACTGGATGAACAGCAATGAGAACGCCGCCGACTACAATACAGGGCTCCATTGTTTAGACTCTCTGCCCCGTGTACATGAGGCTTACTCACAATGTGTGTCCGCCCAGCAGTATCACTTTGTCTTACTCAGAGTACAACTAACTGAGCAGTGTGACAAAACAGGAAAATAATGAAGAGGAGAAAATAACTGTGACAGAAGAGACAAAAGGTTGGAGGATGACGAGGACAGACACTATGTCCGGAAAGTCAATGAGTTGAATTCTCACTCTTCAGCCTGTATGGAGTCGGCCGGAGCCACGTAGTTACTGGGGATGTAACCTTTCTGGCCGGTGTTGATGGAGTGGGCCTCCCACCAGTCGCCTTCCCTGAAGAGAGAAGCAAATTAGAAATCAGAAGCATATAATGCAGACACAAAAGGATGACTGAAAAATCCACCCACAGTAAAATGTAGACTGCCGGGATGAAAGGTCATAAAGATAAAGAACAAAAAAAACGAGGCTGTATAAGGCGTCATCCAAGCACGTCTGAAATGTAAGTCATCATACTGTGGGTGGAGTTTAGCTATGTCATCCTTTATGCAAGAGAAACTAGCAATATCACAAGGCAAAATGTTAACAATCAAAGGTAAGCACTTTCACATTTTATCTGATATAAGAAACAGCATGATACAAGAACAGTAAATGTCTCAAAGAGAAAATCCCTTTTCATTATGTTTTGTACATTTTATAAATTTGGTGGCCAAAAAACAAAAGGTGTGGAAGACGCTTGTCAAACCCATTCCACAGGTCCTCCTGTATTAGATCATTGTCAGCTTTACAAGCTAGCAACAATTTCATATGCACTACTGTTCAGAAGTTTAGGGCCAACCAGACAAATTCACACTTTTATTTACGTGCTAACATAATTGCACAAGGGTTTTCTAACCATCAATTAGCCTTTCAACATGATTAGCTAACACAATGTAGCATTAGAACACAGCAGTGACGGTTGCTGGATGTGTAGATATTCCATTAAAAATCAGCCGTTTCCAGCTAAAATAATCATTTAGCGCTTTAACAATTTCTGGACAAATTCTGAACCACTGGTTCAAATCTTAAGCCGATTGTGTGTATTTTACCAAGAAAAAATTCTTAATCTGACTGCATCTGGTAACTTTAGTGGGCAAATAATGCTTAAAAAAAACAATATTCTCTTCCGAAACATTATATTTAATAAATTATTTAGTTACTTTACAATGGATTTGTGAACATATTTTAAAAAAAACACACTACCTAATGCTTGTGCACACCTGACCGAGCAGAAAAATAAAATTACTGACATTAAAAAAAAAAAAGTTGATTCCACAGTTTCAAATGCTCAAAAACACAAAGTAAGCACAAAAATACAGAGAGGAGGAACTGAGAGGATGAGAATCTGGTGGCATTTTATAAACCATTGGTAAATCTGTCATCCTCACCTCTACTCTGAAAGCAGATGGCATTTTTATCACTGGAAATACTATTTGAACGGCCAGATGGGATGTTGCATGTGATGAATGAGGAGAACAGAATGTGTGGAACTCTGCCTGTTTTCACATCTTTAGATATGAAAGAAAAGGTGAGGTTGTGGCAGCAGGTAGTAAAGAACGAAGAGAAACATCAACCGAATGTCATTTCCTGCAACAGGGTGATGATAAACGTGTAGTTTCAAACCCACTGCTAAGTTTTAAAGGTATGATAGACTGAAAAAAAATAATAATAAAGAAACTGTCAAAATTCCACAATCTATCAGAAACTGTAAAAAGAAAAAAAAAAGACTATTAGAATTTCCACTCCAATAGTCTTGAACTACTTAACATGCTGTTCCTCCGGGAATTAAGCCAAACAAATAAACAAACCGGTAGAACTAACCAGATTCAGAATAAAACAATCAACTCCTCGGTCTGTTAAGCTATTAGTGACTCAGGTGCAGTCGTGTCATAAGACTTACGAGACTTTTCAGCTGAACTGCAGTCTGTGTTAAATATGGAAACAAACTGAAATGTAAGTAAAACATCCTTAGAATGTAGAATCATCACTGTTGTCCACTATTGGTAACACCTAAAAAAAAAGTTGTACATGTTCATTCAATGTTTTATCAATTTTTGCTAAATCTAACAGAAATTTAAACTTTTATTTTTCCTTGTTTATTTATGGCAATAAAACTTTGTCACACTGCACAGAAGACATATTTTGCAATATCGCCATAGAGGTGCACAACTTTATATAAGCCTCTCTTTATTACTGAGCCACCGCTTTGCCACTAAAGCACCCTTCCACACTCACCACTGTGATCTCTATAAATTGGTGAGGTGGAACTTCCTTCATATGCGGTGGCTGGTGGCTTCACCACTGGTTTCACTTTGTTCATAAGTCAGTTCTGGACTAGACACCTCCCTACCTGTCTTCTCCTATTCACCTCGTCCATGATTCACATTGCACTAGGTCGAGTGGCCACATCAAGCTCATCATCCCCAATACTTCTACTATTTTTGGCGGTAACTCCTTTCGCTTTGCAGCAGCTAACACCCTACGAAACCCCCTCAAACTTGCAACTCTGACTCCACTCACCACCTTCAAGCTTAAACTCCAACAGACTGTAGCTGACTGTTACTCCTGCTGATCACTTCTCACTTTACTTATACGCATATGTGTGTGCGCGTGTTTCATACATTTTTTTCACTCACATGTATATGCTCCCATGCTTCTTTCTTGTTGACCTGTCTACTTTAGTTCTATGTTATTTGTGTATTTGTTCCTGCTGGTGTCTCTTGGCCTGGTCAGGTTTGCAAGTGAGAAGTGGTTCTCAAACATTTTTACCTGATGTAATAAAGGTCATCAAATAAATGAAAATATTGATGTAAAAAGTAAGTGAGTACAAGCGAGTAAAGAAAACATGTAGAAACCACTTAGGGTTTGAAGCATGAACTCTTAGTGAGACATACATGTGTTGTATTTCGTGGATTCTTTGAGTTTTACTAAATGAGGTGCATGTTTTACACTGTAACCCACATCTGATTCTCTAAAGCATTAAACTGTGGCAGCATGAAAGCGATGGCAACCGAACAGATGGTCCATTAGAGGAATCCATTAACCCAGACAGATCTCAGCCTTAATATCAGACCTGAATACAATGAGGGATTAAAAGCACACACGTGCACACACACACACAACTGTGATCCTGCACACGCGTCCTCGCAGCAGTTGGCCGCTGTAAACAGCAAATGTACTCACGTGTTGTTGATAATCTGAAAGCGATCCCCTTTTTTGAATGACAGATCGTCTGATGTCCTCGCTTCATAGTCGTACAGCGCTACAAAAAATGTTACGCCACCTAGAAGCAAGAGGAACTGAGCATTAGGCGTGCATCTACAAAAAGGACCTCAGAAAGCTAGCTGATTCCTATCATGAAGTTGTTTCTTTTATCTGGAAAAGCAGAAAACAGCACCTACTGTATTCAACCTTCAAACAAAGACAACAAAATATGTAACTTGAATACATTTCTTTTTATGTATTTTTTTTACTTTATTCAAGGACTCTCTGAATCTTATCTTAGTTAAAAGATAAACAATGTCACAATATCACAGAACTATCTCAGTAATAATATCCCAAGTCTTGTGTCTCAGACACATTTCTAAAAATACAACCAGCCTCATCTTTAACCCTGTAAAAAACAAACAGAAAAAAATGAGTAAAAACTAACACATTTACAGTCAAGTCAGACATTATTCACACCCCTAGCAAATTTTGACTTACTACATTACTTATAAATGGTAATAAAAGCTGAGAAATATATTTTTTCCCCATAATGATGCCTCTTGTACATAATCTTATTATCTTGTAGGAAACACTTGTGTCATTTCCAATCCAAAAAAAAAAAAAAAACTTGTTGGTTGAATAAAAGTAACTTGAAGTCAAAACTAGGGTTAAGAATAATTTCAGGCTCGACTGTATATGCATATGAAGAGTTCATTTGCAAAAACAGATAACTCCGTTTTGATAAATTTTCAGAAAACTTTATTTTTTATTGTTTACTTGAGATAATATCAATCAAACTGAAGTTGAGTGGATTTGACTCAGTAGAAAAATACATGACAAAACAGAGAAAAAAATAAATTATTAGTGTTATTATGATCTCAAGTAAACAATAAAAAAAAATTCTGAAAATGTATAAAATGGAGTTATCTGTTTTTGCAAATGAATTCTTCAAATATACATTACCAGTCACAAGTTTGAGCACACTTTCTCATTCAGTGCTTTTTATTTATATGCATTATTTTCCATATGGTAGATTAACATTGAAGACTAAAACTTTTTTTTTTTACAACATAATTCCACATGTATTCTTTTATAGTTTTGATGTCTTCAGTGTTAATCTGAAATGGAAAAAATAATTAAATGTAAATCATTGAATGAGAGGTTGTGTCCAAACTTTTGACTGGTAGTGTATGTACATAAAATCAGCAAAACCCAAATATAGTAAAAAAAGAGGAAAAAATGTCTACAAATGTATTTTAAAAAAATAAACTGATGTTGTATTTTTTGCAGCAGTGGGTTTTTACAGGGGACTCATCAGGGAAACCCTCCACAGATCCCAAACCCAGTGCTACCACATCAGATCAAACTGATGTAATTTCATCTTTCAGACATACTGGAAACAAGTGATAGAGAGCAGAGAGGCAACAGGACTCGGATTTGTTTATCTTGTGAGGGAAATGACAGAGTAGGACTAGATGTACAGCAGCCCCTCAGGCCACATTTCTTTCCTCAGAGAGCTAGTCGGAGGCTGAGAGCATCCACGATGATCCTCATGTCACCGAAAGTCATTTACATTACCAACACTTCTTTAATCATGAAATCATTCCAAGTTAAATTATTGTCGGAAATAAAGAATTTTCAATATGCACGACCAAAGCCGCTGAATTCAGTCGTGTAATTAGTTGGAGTTTTTTTGCCTCAGGAAAGCCTATGCCTGCTGCACCGTTTTCCCATAATATGGATCTATTTTGAGTTTCTGTTCATGCTTGATGTTTTGACCGGCTTGTTTCAAATGTCCAATTTGCATAACATCTGCTGCTCATTACGTCCCCTGCACAACAAATGTTCAGCCGAGTTTATTCTAAAGCTGTACACCGGGAGAGCAAAGGTTAGCACATGGCAGAGGAAAACGTTTCCGAAATATTAGGTTACATTTGGGTTTGCGTAGTAAAGTACATTTATAGCTTTCATTTTGGGTTTCACTGGGTGTTCTGTGCTCCTCTTGCATTATATTTTACCGTGGGTCATTTTTACTCCAACACAAAGTCCTGTACCTTTATGAAAACGGCACACAAGGAAAGTTAGTCCAAAAATTGTAGAATGGCATAAATCATAAAAAGACAGTCGATCATTTATTTTTCAGAACTTAAAAAAGTGGACTCAACATGTGTAATGTGTTTTCAAGTGATACCAATGTTGGGATATGGATACTCAACATACTACTTACTACTAATATACACACATGGACAAAATTGTTGGTACCCCTCAGTTAAAGAAGGAAAAACCCACAATTCTCACTGAAATCACTTGAAACTCACAAAAGTAACAATAAATAAAAATTTATTGAAAATTAAATAATCAAAATCAGCCATCACTTTTGAATTGTTGATTAACATAATTATTTAAAAAAACAAACTAATGAAATAGGGCTGGACAAAAATGATGGTACCCATAACTTAATATTTTGTTGCACAACCTTTTGAGGCAATCACTGCAATTAAACGATTTCTGTATTTGTCAATGAGCGTTCTGCAGCTGTCAACAGGTATTTTGGCCCACTCCTCATGAGCAAACAGCTCCAGTTGTCTCAGGTTTGATGGGTGTCTTCTCCAAATGGCATGTTTCAGCTCCTTCCACATATGTTCAATGGGATTCAGATCTGGGCTCATAGAAGGCCACTTTAGAATAGTCCAACGCTTTTCTCTCAGCCATTCTTGGGTGTTTTTGGCTGTGTGTTTTGGATCGTTGTCCTGTTGGAAGACCCATGACCTGCGACTGAGACCAAGCTTTCTGACACTAGGCAGCACATTTCTCTCCAGAATGCCTTGATAGTCTTCAGATTTCATCGTACCTTGCACACTTTCAAGACACCCTGTGCCAGATGCAGCAAAGCAGCCCCAAAACATTACTGAGCCTCCTCCATGTTTCACCGTAGGGACAGTGTTCTTTTCTTCGTATACTTGGTTTTTGAGTCTATGAACATAGAGTTGATGTGCCTTACCAAAAAGCTTCAGTTTGGTCTCATCTGTCCAAAGGACATTCTCCCAGAAGCTTTGTGGCTTGTCAACATGCATTTTTGCAAATTCCAGTCTGGCTTTTTTATGAGTTTTTTTCAGCAGTGGTGTCCTCTTTGGTCGTCTCCCATGAAGTCCACTTTGGCTCAAACAACCACGAATGGTGCGATCTGACACTGATGTACCTTGGCCTTGGAGTTCACCTTTAATTTCTTTGGAGGTTGCTCTGGGCTCTTTGGATACAATTCCAACGATCCGTCTCTTCAATTTGTCATCAATTTTCCTCTTGCGGCCACGTCCAGGGAGGTTGGCTACTGGCCCCTTGAACTTCTGAATAATATGTTGTCACAGGAACTTCAAGCTGTTTAGAGATGGTCTTATAGCCTTTACCTTTAAGATGTTTGTCTATAATTTTTTTTCGGATGTCCTGGGACAATTCTCTCCTTCGCTTTCTGTTGTCCATGTTCAGTGTGGTACACACCTTTTCACCAAACAGCAGGGTGACTACTTGTCTCCCTTTAAATAGGCAGACTGACTGATTATGAGTTTGGAAACACCTGTGATGTCAATTAAATGACACACCTGAGTTAATCATGTCACTCTGGTCAAATAGTTTTCAATCTTTTATAGAGGTACCATCATTTTTGTCCAGGCCTGTTTCATTAGTTTGTTTTTTTAAATAATTATGTTAATCAACAATTCAAAAGTAATGGCTGTTTTTGATTATTTAATTTTCAATAAATTTTTATTTATTGTTACTTTTGTGAGTTTCAAGTGATTTCAGTGAGAATTGTGGGTTTTTCCTTCTTTAACTGAGGGGTACCAACAATTTTGTCCACGTGTGTAAATACTAAAATTGTATTCCTTACATTTTTTTTGCTCTGTGTAAACACATCTTACAGCCCAGCCTTAAAGTCCTTGAATTTTTGCTGAGTGACTGTTAGTCACAGCTGAGTCACTAACGGCTTCACGGTCTTTTCATGAAGAGGAGAATTTTTGGTTTTTCTGCATAATCTGCCTTGTCCACATGGCTTATTTTTTTGGCAAATGTTTAATTGAGACATGTAGAACAAAGTGATTTTGATAAAATATCCTGGCTTCAAGCTTTGATTGGTTCATTTTCCGAAGTACAAGGATTATTTATTAAACTGAACTGCTCCTTTTTAGAAAACAGAGTCCCAGTTTCATGCTGGAATAAACAATTTCTGTCACTACGAGGCTTTAAACACAAACACAGAAACCGTCACATTTGTATAATACAGTATGAAACCCTTCAAATGTAATTAACTTCGACATTCAGCTGAAACAGATCGAAAACTAAATATCTACCTGTGTCGTCTGTTATTCACACAGCTTTAAACTCTGCAGTGTGAAATCAGAGATACAGTGTTAAGGCATTTATTGTATCAATTGATAACACATTATTCAGTCTAAAATGCCAATCTGAAGTTTTCAGGGAACAAGGTGACCCTCAAAGTAATTTCCAAGTTGGATTATTACTTTAAAACTAAAAGACGAACCTCAGAAACAGAGCAAATTATCACCTCTGATCAAGTAAAATTAGATCAAGGTTGGTAATTTGCTTGATAAATCAGTTAAACTAGTGTCCAATTAGAAGTCTCTCTAAAAATGTCTTCATCGAATTTGGAACAGACAGTGTTGTTACTACTAAAAAGAAAAAACAAGGAAGAATCATCTGATTTTCAGATTTGTCCGATTATCATTTTGGTGATTTCTTTAAACATAATATGACTTTAAATCCCTCCTGTGAGTTTCGGCTTTCAGTGGGTCACAGCCATAAACTGACCTGTGACGACACTGGGGAAGGGACTGCTCACAGCCACGGAGGTGAAGGAGGCTCCGCCAAAAGGCGTCATGGCTGAAGACGCCCCACCAAAGGGCGTGAGGGATGCAGCATGACTGTTGTAGCTGTTGTTGTGTGTCTTCATAGCAGGTGAATGACCCATCAGGGTGGGGTCGGGTCCGTAGTGGCCGTGGTGGGCACTGATAGGGGTGGTATTTGAGTTGTCGGGCCGGTACTTCTGCACCGGGCCCTTATCCTCTTTACTCCTGACGCAACCCATCGTCAAGCCTGCAGGGAAGAGGAGGAGAAAGCTTTGAGGATCAAATTACAGGATGAGGTTGCATTTGCACTGATTGAGCTGATGTAGTCTCTACTGTCAGAGTGGGGAAACAATGAGAAGCTCAGGGTGAAAGCAACAGACATGTGACACTGACTTATCGATGGACAGACAAACTGGCTTTGACTTTGCACTGAAAACAGTTCAAATGACAACATTCCTCATCATGAAGCAGAATGTCAATGTCCATTTATCCATTCTCTATACACCGCTTAATCCTCATTAGGGTCATGGGGGGCTGGAGTCTTTCTGACTTGGGGTGAAGGCTGGGGACACCCTGGACAGGTCACCAGTCTGTCACAGGGCTACATATACATACAAACAATAACAATCACATTCACACCTACGAACAATTTAGAGTAACCAATTAGCCCCAACATGTTTTTAGACTGTGGGAGGAAGCCGGAGTATCCAGAGAAAACCCACATATGCACAGGTAGAACATGCAAACTCCATGCAGAAGGATCCCATGAACCTTCTAGCTGCAAGGCGAAAGTCTGAATGTCAACGTCATAAACAGAGAGAAACAAATATACTGTTCAGACTAGCCTGAAGCCCTTTGGAGAATTGTAGCGTAACTATACCATCCAAAGACTGCAAGCTAACCAGTGACCTCAGATGACTTCACACATCCCAACAAAAGTCTGTCAAGCTCGAAACTGCTGCAGCCTACATCTAACTCTCCCCAGCGATCACACACTAACACAGATTTGAAAAGGGAAAAAAGCCCTTTGACGTTGGAAGCTGGTGCTCTTTCTGAGCTTACTGTTACATGAAACCCTGCATGTGAGTATAAGTGTGTGCACTTCCTGCACTTTGAGGACTGAGAGTAAATGACTTCACATAAAGAGACAAGCAAAAGTCAGTTTTAGTCCATGTTTTAAGGTTTAATTCATAGGATCCACATGGTGCAGTTTGTCATCAGGCCAAATCCACAGATGTCTGTGTGACGCCCAAAATTTAAGACTGCGCCGTCTGTCCACACAAGCGTGCTGCCTTCAAATGCACCGCAGGAGAAAACTGGACATTTATTTCATGCACCATATATATGTCGTGATAATGTGGAACATGTCTGCATATGCCTTCAACTGAATATAGGGCGTATAAATGCATGCTAGTTTGCCATCCAAGAGCAGTTTGCCTCATGAACATCCAGTATTGGACTAATGCATTCAGCTTGAGTGTATGAGTTTGTGTGTTGTCATGAGCTGACCGCTTCCTCTACAGAGCATGCTCCGTTTACTCGTTTTCTCTCACCTTTGGCCTCTTTGTGAAATTATCTCTGCGCGCTCTGTTCATGTGTGTACCCAGCAAATAAAACAAGCTGCCACTGCACAGCTGACGAACACTCCACTCCACGACTACTCCTCTTTCAGTGACTCATAGCCTGGCATTTGTAAAATGTTAGTTTCAAGTGTGTGTCAATGACAGGTCACAGTGGTATTTGTAATAGAATAACAGAGGTGTGTGCAGCAGAGGAAATCTATAATGCTCCGGTGACCTACACTGTCAATGCTTAAAATTAAATCAACTAAAATAAAAAGTGTAGAAAAGGGACATTAGCTACAGCTTCAAATTAACTACAAATTTATCCAAATAGATTTTCTTGCCAGGGTTACTCTTAATTTTACACTACCATTCACAGGTTTGGGGTCACCCAGACGATTTCATGTTTTCCATGACAACTCACATTTTTATTAATGTACTAACATAACTGCACACAGGTTTTCTAATCATCAATTAGCCTTTCAACACCATTAGCTAACACAATGTAGCATTAGAACACAGGAGTGATGGTTGCTGGAAATGTTCCTCTGTACCCCGATGGAGATATTCCATTAAAAATGCGGCATTTCCAGCTAGAATAGTCATTTAGCACATTAACAATGTCTAGACTGTATTTCTGATTCATTTGATGTTATCTCCATTGGGGGAAAAAAATTGCTTTTCTTTCAAAAATAAGGACATTTGTAGGTGACTCCAAATTTTTTGAACAGCAGTGTGTAAAAAAAAAAAAAAAAGACAATATTTAAACAAAGTTAAGCACAGTCTAATAAATTGTGATATTGTGGATATTGGTCTTATTCGTAACTCATTAAATTATTTTCAAGTATTTCTGCATCTTTTGTCCTCACCATCATGCTTTATTTTGTCTCATGTGTGAACTTCCTGATCAGTATGAGAGCTGGAGCTGAAGGGATTATTGTTCATTTACCAATTACTCAGTTGTCAAGTATTTACACCACCAGTCCAAGGTTTGGACACACCTTCTCATTCAATGTTTTTTTTATTTAATTGTATTATTTTCTACATTGTAGATAAACAAGAGAGTCTGTCTTTCTGTCTGTAGGTCAGGAATGTCACAAGTACACAGTGATTTTGGCAGTCATGCGGCCATACGTATACTAGTACCGTTTTGATATCTTCAGGATTAATCTACAATGTAAAAAAAATACTAAATAAAAGAAATGAATGAGATTGTGTGCAAACTTTTGACTGGTAGTGTAGATAATGTATTCACCATTTTTCTTTTTTTTTTTCCAAATCAAAAGTTCCAGAAAATTGCTGTTTCCAGCTTCTCAGATATGAAGATTTTCAGTTTTTCTCTGCTGTAATGAATATCTAGAGTGTTGAACTATATGATATGCTTTAAAGTTTAATTAGGAGATTCCAAATGTTTTAACAGTGACATGTACATGACTTCACAAATAACTACCACCATCAGGGCCAGAAAATCCTTTCGGTCTAATGACACAGTTCACTCTTTACTGTATATTTTTAGACATCTTAAACACATGATGCTACATCCTACTAAGGAAAACTCCTTTACTCTGCAGTCTGACTATTTTTCAGTGTCCTCAAAACATAGACATTTCCCAAATTCGAGCCAAAATCTTTCACAGAACTTAATTTTGTGTGTCAGATAATAACTCTGGAGAAAGTCACAGATGATGTAGCAACACACTTTATGAATTTTGCCTGAAATGACACCAACTGATTCAGTGGTTATGTTTCTGTTTCAACATGTTTCATTCCTCTTTTTTATGTTGTATTGTGATGCCGCATCTTTGTTATGAAGATGGTTTCAGATTCCAACCAACATTTCATCTGTTACTGTGCCTCAAGTGGAATAAAGTCATTTATACTTCAGCCCTGGCAGCGACGTGTGCAGGCGCTGAGATCCACTGAGATAACAAGTGGAGACTGAAAATCTTGCTGCTACAAGTTTCTGGTGGAGTCTTTTTGAAAATGACTGTAACATTGGGGAACTTAACAAAACACTGAGTAGTCATCCAGTGGAAACAGAAAATCAACCAAGTGAGGATACAAAACTGCTCACCAGGATTGCTGTTCGCTGTGAATGAGTGAACACGGTGGTTTTACATTGTTCTATGCTTGCTGGCAGTCAGCATCAGAAAGTAAAGATGGCAGAAACAGTGACGTTGAGGTATGTAAAAGAACAACATGATGATTAACATCAAGAAAAGCAGTACTCCGCCACGGCTGCTCATTCCCCCATATGGCATAGTAAATAAACACGCTCCGCTTAAAACATCCCCCGCCTTATATATAGTGCCTCTAAGTGCAAGAAATAATAATATATACTGGACAATAGACCTACAAAATGATACATCTTCACTACAATAAAAGAAACAGTCAGGTCAAGGTCATGCACCCCAAAAGGCACATCTACATTACCAACAGGCTGTGCGCGCAATATGAATGAAATCCCTCAAGTAGTTTGTGAGATATGATCCGGAAACCAAAAAATATTTGAAGTGCCTCAGTATGACCTTGAAAATCAGGTCAAGGTCATACACCCCAAAAGGCACATCTATACTATATAGAGATGGCCTGGGTGCAATATGAATGAAATCCCTCAAGTAGTTTCTGAGATATGCTCCAGAAACAAAATGTGGACGTACGTACGTACAGACGGATGGACGGACATACGGACGGATGTGCCCACGCCAATATCCCCCTTCGTGCCTACGGCCGGCGGGGGATAAAAAATTAAGCATTTTTTTGCAATGCAACATTTTTTTATTAGTTATTGATGATCAGAAATCACAGCAACATAGAATGTGGCCATTTGATATAGATCTACCCACAAACAAGCCCAGCTGTGTGTTATGCATGTGTACGTTATGTACAGACACTGAATCATGTGACTGATCATGTGATGTAGGGAGTGGTGGGAAACGAAGGCACTCAGAAACCCCCCCACAATTTCATCATTGTTCCTTGCATCATTTCTAATGGATAAGTCCTGAAAAGTCTGCAGCGGTTCACTTGTAGTAGGATTGCAAACATGCGATTTTCAGCAGACAGCTGACGTAGCGTTCGCTTGTTATCATAGTTGCAGTGATGCAATGCTACAATCTCACGGAAATCTTTAAGAAATTCGTGGATCCAGACTATAAGCCGCATCACTGCCAAAATGTAATTAATTGTTTCTTGCATCATTTCTGACCTTCCCTGAAAATTTCATCCAAATCCGTTATTCCATTTTTGAGTAATGTTGTGAACAGACAGATGGACAGACAGACAAACCAACATGATCGTCACATAACTCCACCGCGTTCACTTAGCAAAGTAATAAATCAAAAGGTCAGTATTCACTATGACAGGAGTCTTGTTGACCCATAAGCCAACGAGACAACCAGGGAAAGTCATTAGCATCAAACACCTCAAATTTAAGGTCAAAAACATAACATGCCCAGTTCGTTCTATCAAACTGACATCAAAATGAACCACCTTGTGTCCAAAAAAAACGCAAAAATTGATTTAGTCTTTCCACATCAAGTATGTCCTTGACTGGTGAATGGATACAACTAATAAGGTCAGCCATCAATACATGGATCCATTTATATGAGATGGATGGTGTACTGACTTTCAAACAATGAACAAACAGTATTATTAGACAGCAGGGTGAATGATGAAAAGACGGAGATTACCATAAATTACACAAAAAAGCAGGGAACACAGTACAGTAATCCTAAAGATGATAATAAACAGTCATCTCAGTTCAAGAGCTGACACATTCCAACATTGTGTGCTTGTTCTCACAGTCTATCCTGGTCAGTATTTTGGCATTTACGGTAAGTCACATTTTGATCAATTAAAAAGCTCTTTCTGCTATGTGTGCCACAAGCAACACTTGGAGTTTATTTCAAAATGAGTGTGTTAAAAAAAAACACATTACATTAAAATAATCAGTCTAAATCATGCACATTGGTCAGCTAATTAGTCCACTTAGACAAATTATGGCCTTTTCTGAGTCCAGACATCCTCCACAGGACTGTTGGCACAGCACGACACAACCACTAACAGCGGGTGACAACAGCATGCGAGCTGTGTGGGCATGGCAGCACTACTTGTCCTGCCAGTTCAATAAAGTTGGTTAGTATGCAATGAAACATGGCTGCAGTTTGGAAAAATTGAATTCACTATGGTTGCTGATAAGAGCAAAGAAATAAGACTATAAATGCAGTCATTATAAAAGTCTATTTTTGTCCACTGATGACACTGATCTGAGTTCTGTCCTCAAGTACAGAGTGCTATATTTAAATATAATTATATATTTAGGCCAGTGTTTGTCAGTGAAGCATGAAATAACTTTCATAATACACATACGCTATTGTCAAAAAGTTTGTGGTCACTTAGAAATGCCCTCATTTTTTAAATAAAAGCAGCTTTTTTCCAATGAAGATAACATTGAATGAATCAGAAACAGTCTAGACATTGTTAATGTGGTAAATGACTACTCTAGTTGGAAACGACTGATTTTTAATTAAATATCGAGGTACCTAGGCCCATTTCCAACAACCATTACGTCTGTGTTCTAATGCTACATTGTGTTAGCTAATGGTGTTGAAAGGCTAATTAAGGTTTAGAAAACTCTTGTGCAATTATGTTAGCACATGAATAAAAGTGTGAGTTTTCATGGAAAACATGAAATTGTCTGGGTGACAAACTTTTGAACTGTCCTTCTGGGTCACCATAAAATGTTAGTTGCAGATCTACCTCAGAAATCTGAAATTCCTGCTGCTCCTTTTAGTGCACTCTATGCAGTCTGAAAGACAGAAAACTGTAAATAAACCTCTAAAACCCATATTATAACAGAAGCCACTGACATCAGAGCAGAAAAACATAAACATGACCGCCACATTTGACCTCATCAGGGTTCTCACCAGGATTTTTTTTTTACAGCGTAACGGCAGGGACAGCCCGACACCATGCGCATGCGCAATAGCCTTCATTAAATCTCGCGAGCGGCCGACCCAGATGTCAGCCAATGAGTGTCACGCAGATGCTCCCAATGCTCGCGATTTAGGTCACTAAATCACAGTGCAAAATTATGTATTCTAACTCAAGGTTAACAACTGGTATTCTAAAGAAGTTATTTCTTTGTTCAAAAAGGTAACAGTGTTGAAAACAGAACTAACTCCTTCAGAAAACCAGTTGTTAACCCAGAGTTGAAGTTTTCTTTCACATTTTTAAGTAAAATGAAGGTCATGACATAACCTTTTGATTATAAATAAAAATGAAGTGGGAATTTGGTACCTAACGTACCGGTAGTTGTTTTTAGAAAAAAAGTAAAAGTCACCACTTGATTCCAGATTCAAGTCCTTTGTCATCTTTTTCAAATTTGTAATTACTGATGTGGCATTTTGGAATGGCTTGTGGAAATCTGACCAGAATATAATAGACTGGACTAGTTGACATGTTTTGATCGCAAGGACAAGTGGGTTTCTATTTGTCATATTTTCTCCCTATCACTAATTTTTAGAAAAGAAACATGAAAATTTTATTTAATTTAGTTTTTGGAAATGGCTACAAATACAACAAAATGTGCTCCAAATTGTGCCAGAATGCCCCATTTTGCATCTTCACAGTCACCTTTATGAACTATTTATTATTATCACCAAATACCTCAATTCAAGTTGTTTTTGAAAAAAAAACATTGCATAGAACCATATGTCCTGCCCAGGATTTTAATCTCCAACTGGGAAATGTGCTCTGACAAAAACAGTAAAGCTCACCTCTCCCTCTCTCTGTTAAGTACCACAGAAGAAAGAAAGGCTTTGGGCTTCCTCTTTCGTCTGTCCCATCTACCTTTTGTTATGTTCAACGAGGAAGTATCTTGTGGTGCTCCCCCACACAACGCATCACCCTCACAATCCCAACAACTACACAACCCCATACACATGCATACACTGAGCAGCACACATGCTAATTGGGACAGAGACGCATTGTTCTTACAAAGGAACCCAAAAGCCCAGCAATCAATCACAATGAAATATTCAAAACGGCCACATGGCTCCATATACGGACAGAAATTTACAATCACAGCTGGTCTGAGTGGACAGTTTTATCACTACAGCGTAATAAATAAGATCATTCTACTATACATCGTATGCAGTGTTGTAAGAAAAGTATGAGAATGTTTTTGGCAAAGACAAAGATCACCGTCAATGATTTTAAGAGTGTGACAAATCCATGAAAAGTGATGACAGCTAGAACTGACTTCCCAGAGAATCACTTTACAGGCAGATTATTGTACAAGCCCTCTGATGGCTTCCTAAATGAGGCTGTTCCAAACACAGTGAGATTAGCTGAAAGAAATGTGACATTCTTCTGGTGGCTCCAAGGGAGCTCAGTAAATAGTGCCTCCAGCTCATACAGGGATGTGGGTCATGGATCCGACTTTAATGCACTTCTGGAAATGGCATTCTATCATTCAGCTGTTGTCCTGTGAAAAGCATGCATCTTTAAAACCCTGATTTTAGATGACTAGAGTTTGTTTTTCTCAGTGCTGAGGCCAAGCATTTTTCTAATAATCCGCTGGGTTTTTAAATGACTTAAGGTTAAGAAATAGAAGGATCTTCTCAACCCATAAAGGAAGTCTAATTCCCCCAGTTCTAAATTTACACTACAGCCAAACATCCATCCTTACTTTATTCAAACACTACTTCCTGTGGATCTTAGTGCCTTTAGATACTGATATGTAAGCTGTAATGCATAAACAACAAAGCGAGGCATAATATTGCTGAAATTGCACTTATTTTTCTTCATTAAATTGAGGTAAAAAATGGTTCATTAGATGTGAATATTTTCAGAATGTATTTTTTTGCACTAAAACAAAGGGAAATATTTTGAGCTGTGGTAATTTACAGGCAATTATGCTGTGATTTTACTGGTCTGGGGAACTTGAGAACAAACTGGGCTGAATGTGGCCCCTGAACAAAAATGAGTCTGACACTCCAAAATGGTCAGAGCTGCTGCCTCGATGGGTGCTGAAAGGCGGAAAGGGGGATGTTTGAGTCTTTTTTTTTTTTTTCTCGATGTTTGAGTCTAATCTGAGTCCCTGAACACAGCATGATTCCTCCTGAACAATAATTGAAATATTAATAGAATCACATTATGTGGCCAGGTACAATATCCAGTTTGCAGGAGCTGCAATTGTCTTTGATAAAGGCAAAGTTTGTCCCAACATACGATTATAACGAAGCACTGTGGTTCTACAGAGATAAGAGAACGTGCAAATTTGGTCTTGAACAGAGCAAAAATAACATTTTTAGATTTTTTTTCGATGGTAATAAAATGAACATTAAAGTGTGAAAAGTTTTGCAAAATTTGGGATGTTTTGTAACTTTGCTGTTTTCATTAAATTTTCCTTATGTGATACTTCAGGCAGATACAGTGCTGTGAAGTGAAAAAGACTGTGCAAATTCTGATTTTTTTGCATATTTCCTACACTTTGATGTTTGAGATCATCAAACAAATGCAAATATCAGGCAAAGATAACCCAAGTAAACACAAAATGCAATTTTAAAAAGATGATTTTATTAATTAAGGAAAAAAAAAAAAACATGATTCAAAGCTATCTGACCCTGTGTGAAAAAGTAATTGCCCCCTAAACCTAATAACTGGTTTAGTCACCCTCAGCAGCAACAACTGAAAATCAAGCGTTTTCTATAACTAGTTATGAGTCTTTCACATCTCTGTAGAGATATTTTGGCTCACTCTTCTTTGCAGAATTGTTTTAATTCAGCAACACTGGAGGGTTTTCGAGCGTGAACAGTCTTTTTAGGGTCATCCCACAGCATTTCAATAGATTGAAGTCCAGACTTTGACTAGACCACTTTAAAACCTTAATTTTGTTTTTATAAGCCATTCAGAAGTTGACTTGCTGGTGTGTTTTGGATTGTTGTCCTGCTGCAGAACCCAAGAGCATTTTAGCTTGAGGTCACAAACTGATGACCGAAAGTTCTCCTTCAGGATTTTCTGGTAGAGAGCAGAATTCATGGTTCCGTCAATCACAGCAAGTCGTCCAGGTCCTGAAGCAGCAAAGCAGCCCCAGGTCATCACACTACTACCACATTTGACTGTTGCTATGATGTTCTTTTTCTGAAATGCTGTTTTACTTTTCCGCCACATGTAACACGACACACACCTTCCAAAAAGTTTAACTTTTTTTCTCGTCAGTCCATAGAATATTCTTCCAAAAGTCTTGGGGATCCTTCAGATGATTGTTTACAAAAGTAAGACGAGCCTTCATGTTCTTTTTGGTCAGCAGTGGTTTTTGCCTTGGAACTCTACCATGAATGCCATTTTTGCCCTGTCTCTTCCTTATTGTTGAATCATGAACACTGATCTTAACTGAGGCCTGCAGTTCTTTAGATGTTGTCCTCGGTTCCTTTGTGACCTCCTGGATGAGTCGTCACTGTGCTCTTGGGGTATTTTTGGTAGGCCAGCCGCTCCTGGAAAGGTTCACCACTGTTTTTCATGTTCTGTCCATTTGTGGATAATGGCTCTGTCTGTGGTTCGCTGGAGTCCTACAGCTTTAGAAATGGCTTTGTAATCTTTTCCAGACTGATAGATGTCATTACTTTATTTCTCTTCTGTTTTTGAATTTCTTTGGGTCACAGTGCTTCGAGATCTTTTAGCTGACTTCATTTTGTCAGACAGGTTCTATGATTTCTTGACTGAACAGATCTGGAGGTCATCGGGTTTGGGTGTAGTCAATGAAATTGAACTCATTTTCCAAAAAATGTGAATAAACAGTTGCCACAGTTAACTCAAGATTGAACGAGGAGGGAATTATTTTTTCACACAGGACCAGGTAGGAGTGGATAGCTTTTTTCCCTTAAAACATAAAATAATCATAATCATCTAAAAACTGTATGTTGTGTTTATTTTGGTTATTTTTTGTCTAATATTTATTTTTTTTGATGGTCTTAAACATTTAAGTAGGGGAAATATTAAAAAAAAAAAAGAATTCAAGAAGGGGGCAGATACTTTTTCACGGCACGGTATATATTCTGGAAACACAGTGACTTTTGACCTATTTTACCTGATCCCTCAAAAAGCCTTCAGGTTAGTTAAACAGTTCCTGACATTTTGGATTTTAAGAAAACTGCACTGCTTTTTAACTCATTTCAGATCAGCCAGGCATTTCACAGACCAAACAATCAATAGAATAATTGTGAAACTGTAATCGTCAGGCATATTTTAAATATTTCAACGGACACCGACTAAACAAAATGCTGGAGCCCGACCCCATCCAAGGACATGTGACATGTGAGGCTGAGTGCCAGACTGCCAGTGACGCCGTGTCAGATTAAGGAGACACAGGCTGCTGCTTCCCACAGGGCCCAACACAACTATGCTGCAGCGCTACAGGCGGGAAGCTTTTTCTGTAGCGGTCATGCAGCAACGTTCAGGAGAACAAAATTCCAGCACTACGTGATGTCAGTCCCAACCATACACTTAACACTAGCAAGAGTCTTCAGACTACCTCAGAAGACTCCAGTGGATTTGTATAGCACAGTTACTGTAATCAAGAGCTTTACAGTAGAGCATGAAGTAGATCAAGCCCTCTTAGAACAAGATGTGGGGAACAAAATGGGTCTAATCAAGGACTTTTAAGGGAATAGTTGGAGCAAGACAGTAAGTTTAGAAACAGTGTCATGTCAAAATGAAACAGCAGTCATAGAATGAAATATATGGACATAAATAAGAAATTTTAATCACACAAATTCTGGTTGGGTGGAGCTTTGACAGCTAAGACAGTATAAATGGGAAGTATGCGTGTAATGCACTCAGCGAGATGATGCATGACACAGCTAATTACTCAGATAAGATTTAACCCTGGAGGGGCCCTTTGACTCTTGGGCTGCTGACTTGTGTAACCTTAACAGTCACTCTGGACAAATATGTGACAGGAACATGCAATGCAGACACCCTGAAGACACACAGCATATAAACCGAAGGCTTTTCTTTTTTCTGGGAGCGAGACTGTATCTTAATAAATTAGCGGGAAATAAACTTCTATGCTGAGAATTTACTGACCAGAGTATGTCTGTTGGACAGAGTAACAAAAATGGTCCAGTACTGAAAGTTTCCATCTTGTTCACTTGTTCTTTAATCGGTTAGTTCTTGTTTTTGACACTTTTTACTCTGCTAAGGAACATGGTGGGTTTTGTGGCAATCGGCGTACATCTGTCTGTTAGCAACATTACTTAAAAACGGACTAAAGGATTTGGATGAAATTCAGGGAAGGTCAGAAATGACACAAGGACCAAGTGACTGGATTTTGGCACTGATGCAGCTTATTGTCTGGATCCATGGATTTTTTTTTAAAGATTTCTGTGTCATTGTGAGATAGGGTATGAAATTGCCTGGGTGATCCTAAACTTTTCGAACAGTAGTGTACGTCCAGCGTCCACACCACTCTAGCATTTTAGAACCCCTACTCTGCTGCCGACCCTGTTGTTTTGAAATGGAGAACTTTTGGAAACAATGCCACAGACACCCATGTTAGCCATGTGACTCCATCTTATCAGTGGCTATGTGTCCTTCCTTGACTGGTCACGCCCACATCATGCTGGTCTTTTCTGGATCTCTCAGTGGTTTTAATGTTGTGAATAAAAACATGACTATACTGTAGATCTCAGAATAGGTGATGAAAACTTACCCATCAATGTATGAGGGCTAGCATACTTTTCAAAAAGTTTTCAGTCTACAGTGGAAGACACCTAGCCTAGCCAGCTAGACCCATGTTTCTGACGGCACAAGGGTCTAGGCACGCTCGACAGGGAGGGAGGCGGGCTAAAAGGTTGTCTATCAAATCACTGTGCAGCAATTGGGTAGGTATACAACCAATCAGCGCAACGAATAGGCTCCTAGAGCGCTGGAAATCAGAGGATGCGGCAGTTCGGTGAAGCCTTATTTATACAGTCAATGGGTGAAGCTCAAGTATATTTCAGACATGTTAACAGAAAGATTATTCAGAGTCGGTGCTAATGGAGCTCAACGACTGTTGTCGTTTTTGTTGTCGACCCTGGCAGAGAATTAAATTAGTTGCCGTGTGTTGTCTAGCGCTGCTAGGCTAGTTGTTTCTGTCAGAATCGTCGCGCCTCTGTCGTCACTTAGTTACACCCGCCTTCTGACTCTACACTTCATGGTGATTCGTCCGGCCAGTTTTAGGAGAATCCAGCCTCGAGCCTTATGGAGGGTAACTAGACCCACCCTGGCAGAGAATTAAATTCGTTGCTGTGGGTTGTCTAGCGCGGCTAGGCTAGCAGACACCGCAACTCAGCAGCAAATCATTTCATCTCAGAAAGTGAAACCAGCAAATGTTTGGCATTTTTACATCCTAAATTACTTAGTTGCTATTATCATTCTGTGCAGTGCTGTTCGTTTGTTTTCCCCTGATGCTTTCAGCGCTACAACATAGACCACCGAGTTTTCATTGAGAATCTGTGACAACACTTTTTCACATGGTTCTGGTAACACTAAGTCTACAGCCAAATTGCTTGAGTTATTAAAGATAAATCCAGTGCATGAGCCTGAATGCTGAGTTCAATGACTTGCAAAGCAACAGTGGCCACAATCACAGAAAGATGAGAAGGTACCAGAGGCTGCGAACCATTACTGAAGCATAACGCAGTAATCGGCCTGGCACACTCTCCGAGGCGCAGCTCGGTCTTATCTTCGGGGCAGCCTGCCATCTCTGCCAATCACAGTGAGTGCAGGGGACCAGCGGGGGGAGAGAGAGGAACTTCCTTCCGAATCCATTCATGCCATTGAGGCCACCTGCTGTGCCTGTCAAAGGCTTGAGTGAGGCTGGGAGAGAGAAAGGGCCATCTTCAAGCTCTAAAAAAAAAAAAAAAAAAGGAGAAGAGCTCTTCTTGTTCCCTGTGCCTACACTGCTGAGTGTGGAGATCTGAAACGCAATCAGCAAAAACCCAAACATGCACTCAGTTTGCCAACATTGTGACTTCGGCCTTTCCACTCGTGGCACAAGAGACTGGAGGCTTCTAGCCAGTGGACTATAACGATAACGTGGAACCTCACTGGTGCCATGAGGACACTGGAGGAGAATGTGAGGATCCTCCAGTTAAATTCAAGGCCCTGAACCCCGGCCAGCACCACCTGTTAGCGCTTCTCAATCCTCTGCCAACAGCCCTCTGCACTCCAGCTGTGTCTGTGTGTGTGTGTGTGTGTGTGTGTGTGTGTGTGTGTGTGTGTGTGTGTGTGTGTGTGTGTGTGTGTGTGTGTGTGTGAGAAGGAGACACAACTGTCCGGCCAACTGGGGTTGTACTAACAGAGGGATTACGGCGGAGGAGGATTACAGTGGCACCGGCGTATATAAGCAAACCATCAGACACATGCAGTCAGTAAATAATTGACACAGACACACAACACTACAGCAGCATGTGTGGATTTCACAACTTTGCGCACACAAATTAGCAAAGTGTGTAAATCTGGAGTCGCACTGTTACAGTAAACGTATGCAGGAGCAGAGCTGGAAACCACCACAAAAAAATAAGTTAAATTGCACGTTGTCATTTCGTTGGAGAGTGTTTTGCATTAAGGGCCTGTTCCAGCTGAGGCCTGCAGCAGCTGATGGTGGGTGAGAGCACAGATAGAGGCTGGGTGAGGCAGGGAGGAAAAGGGGGAGGTGGTTAAACTTTTATTATGTGGAACAAACGCTGAATTTAAGTGGGCCATTGCAAGCAACAGCAACAAAGAGGAGTTTTGGTTAGTTATTAATCTTCTTTTTCTTCTTAAGTGATTTTTTGGCATGTTGTTGGTTTCATTAGATAGGTTAGTAGAGAGGCAGACAGGAAAGTAGGGAGAATAATGGGGGAGAAGACCTGCAGTGAAGGGCCGTGAGCTGGACTCGAACCCAGGCCACTGCGTCGGGGACTGCAGCCCCTCTTTATGGGTCGCCCGCTCAAACAGTTAAACTACCTGGGCGCCGTTTTGGTTCGTTATAGTGTTTATTTAAAGCTTTAAAGTGTAACCGTGGCCATGCAGGTTTGTTCAGGACGCTCTGGGAGCCTTTCTTCATTGTTGTCGAGTAGAAAGCAGAACCGAAAGCTCCGTAAAGCTGCAGTCCTGGATCAGGATCAACAATGAAACACACTTTGGTTACTGCGTAAAACACTGAGGGAACTCTCCTGCTGCTTTCCTCAACTTTCTCCAAGTGTCACAACAACCACCAGGCCCTGCTGCCTCCACTTCCAAACGCATAATGGGACTTTTTCAAACGAGCGTTTCTTACCTTTAAAGCGACCTCAGCAGCGGTATACTTCGGCTACATGCGTCCTGTGATGTTTTTTTTTGTCCCCCACGTTTTAAAATTTCCCGTCGACAAACCCGAGCAGTGGAAAGAGCCGACAGCAGCAGTGTAACGTGGAATCTCAGTGTTCCGTCTGTCCCATACCGATTAACTAGTTCAGCAGCCAAAGTCCTCCGCCGGGATCCTCGGTCTCCCTCCACACAGACACCTGACAAAGGAGCCGGAATATGGCGGAGGAACCGCTCGGCAGAACACTGAAAATATCACAAATCACCGGCCGCTGATAGGTCAGGGTTGCCCCGAAAGACGCACAACAATAGCCGGACTAGTACCGAGGAGCCGACGAGGCCAAAGGAGGAATCATGCTGCGTTCAAGGGCTCAGATTAGACTCGAACATCCCGCTCTCCGGCAGCAGCTCTGACCATTTATGTCCTCTTAAAGCAGGGGTTTCAAACTCATTTTAGTTCAGGACCCACATATAGCCCAATTTGATCTCAAGCAAGCTGGACCAGTAAAATCACAGTATAGTACCCTATAAATAACCACAACTCTAAATATTTCCATTTGTTTAAGTGCAAAGAAGTACAATCACATTTAAGGAACTGTCTTTTTAGAAAACATTATGAACAACCTGAAATGCGCAAGTGATTGTACCCCACACTCTTCCATAAGTGATTCAAAAAAATGACCTGTATAAGAATCAATGTATTTTTATGGCATTTTTTTTTAGTTCAGAATAATCTTTTGTATTATCTTTTGCAATATTGGTCCACACAAGAATGATTTCACGTTTGACACGCAAACATATCAAACAATATGTAGGTATATATATTTTTTTAAAAAGCACTCAAAGAGCGCAGTACTCTGCCAAAACTGCTCAGCCCTTGTATGATTTCCGACGGATGAATTCTGATAGTGGTTGATTTGTAGTAGGATCGGAATCATGTGACCATCAGCAGACGGCAGATGTAGTGTTCACTTGTAGTCATAGTTTCATTGACCTCATGCCGCTGTCTTGCATTGATACAGAAATCTTTAACAAATCTAATGAGGTGGTCCTTGTGTCGTTTCTGACCTTACCTGAAAAATTTCATCCAAATCCGTTGTTAATAATGTTGTGCACAGACAGATTCACAGAAGGACAAACGTACTCCGCCGCCTTCCTTGGCGGAGTAATAAATGCACACATGCATGTGCACACACACAAACACACTGAATTAATAGGCCAATGCTAGCTAGTTTAGTTAGCTAGCTAGTGTTATCTAACTATAAAGCAGACTAATTTGATGATGCATAATAAAATTTACTTTCACACAAGAGTCATGAATGTGCAAGTGTGCTGAAAAATATCAATTTGATGACAGCCACAACTGATAAGAATCAAAGGTTTCCATGAGATTCTATATTAAAAGAATGTGGTTCATTTGTGAGCGACTTGGAGTAGTAGCACAAATACGATCATTTCTTAAAAGTAGAAAATGTAACTTAAAAATTTGAATGGAATGATATCAAAAACATGTTTTTTGAGGAATAGCTGGAATATGAAATGATAACTTTCATTACAAAGATATTGCAAGAAAGTAACCTTATGCATCTAAGGGTTAAAAACAATGTGTGTAATTTCCGATTGCCCTTTTAGCCCTTGTTATTTTGTAGATTACAGATGTTCTCAGTAGCCAAGCTTAGAGATTGATTACTGAGAACGTGGCATTTTTAGTAAAAATGTACATAAGAAACTACATAAAATGGTTCATGTCATTTCCAGTCAGAATAAACCTTACTGGTCAAATAGAAATATCACTATAAATCCAATTCTGGCTCAACTATGAGTGATTTAGGCTTTACAGATCACAGTGTATCAGCAAAGGTACAAAACATTTAGTCTCAGGCATTTGGACTTGGAACAATGCAGTATTTTATTTTATGATAAAATTAACTTGTCAAATTTGCAGTTTGCACTTAATGTCTTATCTGTAATTTTTACAGTTTGCAAAGTCATCACACTGACTGGATTAGACCCCCTGGTGAGCCCGTTTGGCCATTTGTACATTCTGAAAATGTTCACATTTCAGGAACTATCTTTTTACAAAACATTATGAACAATCTGAAATTTCTTAACCAAAAAACAAAAGAAATTCCAACGGCATTATGAGTCAGTTTATCATTTACATATTACAACGTACAGTGTATCAACAAAGTCACAAAACACTTAGCCTCAGGCATCTAGACCTGAACAATATAGTATTTATTTATTTTATTTATTTATTTAACCGTTATTTAACCGGGCAAGTCAGTTGAGAACTGATCCTCATTTTCAACCACGACCTGGCCAAGAGGCAGCTCACAAATAAGATGAAAACAAAACAGATTACATGTACAGCAAATCACACGATGTTACAAAACAAGTTATGCAATGACTTGTAAAACGGAAAGGCTAAAAACAGGTGCAGTGGTCCTGAAGTGTTTCTCTAACTGACTTTTTAAACAACAAGAGTGACACATATGAGTTGAGTTTTAGGGATTGTTGCATTGTCATTTGCAGCAGAAAAATGAGGATCAAAGTGATATGGACTTTGGGAATGTGGATGCCTGCTGACAATCACATGATTGCATTCTTGCTCAGAATCGACCATTGCGGACTTATCAGGATTTATCTGTTGGAAATGATACAAGGAACAATTGATTAAACTGTGGAGGTGGTTCCGAGTCCCATCAATTCCCGTTGCCTACTACATATTTAGTTCACACGATTCGGTATCTGTACATAACGTACACATACAGAACACACGCCTGTGCTCAGTGCAAAGTTATTTTGTTTGTGGGTACATCTGTATTAAATGGCCACATTCTATGGTGCCTTGAGTTCTTACACAATTTTTTTCAAGATTTTGGCCATCAGAAATCATACAACAACTGAGCAGCTTTGGCATAGTACTGTGTTCTGAGTGCTTTTCTGTTCTGTAATTTTGAAACTTTGCAAAATCATCCCGCTGGCTGGATTGGACCCTCTGGTGGGCCGCTTTTTGGCGTTTGTACATTCTGAAAATGTTTAAATGAACTATCTTTTACCTGAAATTTTTAAAGAAAAATAAGTGCCATTTCAACAATATTATACCTCGGTTTATCATTTACACATTACAAGTTACAGATCACAGTGTGTCTACAAAGACACAAAATATTTAGTGGCGGGTATCTGGAACTGAGCGATATGATATTTTATTTTATGATTGAAAAACTTGTCAAGACGTAGAAGTTATTTTAAATTTATATTCATTTCCACATCTGTGTAGTAATCCTGACCTCCTGAACTGACACACTATGAAGGAAGAAGGTTCAGTTGTCCCTCTGCCTTGTAAATGTAGAAAATATACACATAAAAAATGCATGACACGTCTTAGTGCATGAACTATAAAGTTCCACCGAACCAAACTTGTTCATACTGAAGCCGCTGACTGATCTTGTACTGTTCAGTGTTCAATGTCTTTAAATATTTTCACAGGAAGTATCCATTTTCTTTCTTCTGGCGCATTGGTTTTGGCCCACAGGCCTTATGTTTTATATCCCTATCTTACAATAGTGTTCAATTAATGTTATTAATCTGATAACTACAGAATGCTTTTTATTGTCATTATACACACAGTGTAAAATGAAATTAAAATGTTCGTGTAGCTGTTTTACATCTGCAAGGAATTCAGCCAAAGACAATTTTAAACCCTTTTTAAAGATCTGCAATATTACTTATCAATATCAATTTCTGTATCAGGTGTAGCATTTCATTGTATGTGCAATATTGTGGGGCGAAAAATCTTTCCTCTATGGCATCATTGTGAAGAACAATTGTGTAATTATAGTGTAATTGCATCACAATCAGTGAGTTTTTTTTACATGTACATAAGACTAAGATTATGAAAAGATATATTTTTATTTTGGTACGTGTCTATTTTGTATAGTTTTGTGATTAGCTCTGTTGAAAATGTTTGTCTCCAAATCTATGAAATGTGCCACATTTTTGGTGCATGATGTGCCTGAAAATAGATTGAACAAAAATATAAACACAGCATGCAAATGGTCTTCTTTTCTGACTGAGAGAAAAAGTTTTCTTTTTAATGAAATTTCTATTGTTGCAATAAGACAAGAGTTATCCAAACTTGCAGAAAAGTTTATAAGCTAGAAAGTGTTAACTAATTGTTAACCACTGATTTAAGCCACAGACTGTTCAGGTGTGGCTTTAAATGACAATGATCAGACAGTCCGCTGACACTCCTTTGAACAGTGAATATAAAAGTCTACCTTAAAATGCAGCTTTTTTCAGTTCAAGTCAAATCAAGTGAGGAATGATAGGAGGAAGACGAGAGCAGGCAAATGGAATGCTGGATGCTATGTGTCATAATACTGATCATAATAATGTCCAGAACTTCACCATTTGCCTTCTAGGAAATCTTTCCATCAGCTCTGGATCCAACAACGGGATCCTATCCACCAGTGTCGTCCTGTGTTAAAAAGAATGGATAGAATTTCATAAAATATTATATTACAACCTCTCAGATTTAATTTTCACCTCTGTCCAGAGATGGAGATCTCCAGTTCGACAACTCTAAATAACCTGTAGGCACATCACTAGAAATAGTGGTCCATGGTTGCAGCTGTCTTTTACATATTAAGGCTAAGACTATCACTTTAAAAAAAAAAGCAGTTGTTATTTATTTATTTGTTGTAAAGTGAAATATTTCTGTCAGTGTTTTCATGAGCCCAGTTCCATGCTCTCATATTGTTTTCTCTGTTGAATTGTACATAATTCAATGATATTCAACTATGAATTCTATAAAGCACAAAGGAGCTGCTAATAATCACACTGGCAACAACGAAAGTATGCAACATTTAATATTTGATGTTACGAAAACGAGAATGGAACATTTGCTAAAATAGTTGCTAATTATTTTACTGTTAATTGACTAATCATTTACCACAATAATTGTTTGTTTTGTACTTTTTGTACATGTCTCACATGTAATGTAGAAGAGAAGATAATAACAGTGCTATATTCAAATCTAAAAAGCACGTTATCTCAAAGATACTTTAGTAATCATTTACATATGCCATCTCGCTTGCCTGACAAACTTCAGACAGGCATTTTCTTGTTATTTGTTTCATTTTTCTGTTCTCTTGCCGGCATGTTGTATAATTTCCGACGGCACCTGAAGGCCACGTCATGTCCGATTGAATGGTTTTCCCGTGTGCCCAATATGGCCGACATCCCTGCCTCAGATTGAGGACAAAATCCAGCGTCTGGCTCCGAACCAAACAGACACTGCTCACATTTTTACCACTCAATCCAATCACATGCAGACATTTGTAGGATTTAGGATTTAGACGTGAAAATAAATCACAACGTTGTATTGTCCCATTTAACCTTTGAACCTCATTCACAGCGTGGTGCAGGCGTTGGGCGCCCTCTACAGGCGAATCTATGCATTAAATAACAGCCCTGTTAATGATAAGCCCAGGTTTGAGTGTGTTTCCGTTATTCATAAACACGCCAGGTGTACGAGTCTTCTAAAACTGGCACCATCTCCAAAATAAAATAGCAGCTCTGGGCTTTTATTCAGTCTTGTCTATGGAAAGTTACATGATAAGACTGATTTGAGCAGATAAGGCAAGGCTAGTTTATTTGTTTAGCACAATTCATACACAAGACAATTCAATGTGTTTTACAATGGCAAAGAAATACATTCAGAAAAATTATATAAAGTTAGACATACATTAAAATCATAGAAATAAAACATAAAAGCCAACATTAAGATCATAAAAATACATTTAAAAGTCAAGAAAACAGATTGAGCATCTAAGAGAAAGCTACAGCTGCTCGATTTATTGTTTAGTCCTGTAAAGACCCCATTACAATAACCAAACCTACTGAAAATAAATGCATGAACAAGTTTTTCTCTGAATTCTCTAGACAGGAAACCCTTGATTCGAGCAACGTTCTTCAGGTGGCAGTAGGCAGACTTAGTAACAGCTTTCAAGTGGTTGTTAGAAATCAGGTCTGAGTCAATGATGAAGATAAGGTTCATACTGCATCTTTAACACTTTGTATAAGCAAAACTAATGACTACGATTGATTTCACCATAAGTTTGATAGTAATGAGACTTGCTACTGGGATTTTCTTGCTACTGAAAATTCCTTCAGTAAATGCAGTGATTTGCTGACCCCTACTGACTCTTGACTTACAGTGTGCAGACTTCACTCAAAGTTTCCCCTCAAGGATACCTTCAGAAGCGCAGGTCCACTCTACTAAACTACTTCATACACAGACACACACAGTGAGTAATCCTACAGTGCACTGACGACCCACTGTATTTGTTAACATCATATTCAGAATTCACTGCAGTCTTTCACTCATGCTATATTTTTACTCACTGTGGGCTAATTTTTTAAATTTTTTTTTTTGCAGTATAACATCCTGCACACACACACACACACACACACACACACACACACACACACACACACACACACACACACACACACACACACACACACACACACACACACACACACACACATATATCATTTTTAAAAGAAAGGCAATTTTTTATGAAGATATATTAACTTAACCAGAAATACAGTCTATACATTGGTAATGTGGTAAATGACTATTCTAGTCGGAAATGTCTGATTTTTAATGGAATATCTAGATAGGGGTCAGAGGAACATTTCCAGCAACCATCACTCCTGTGTTCTAATGCTACATTCTGTTTCCTAATGGTGTTGAAAGGCTAATTGATGATTAGAAACCCCTTGTGCAATTATGTTAACACATGAACAAAAGCGTGAGTTTTCATGGAAAACATGATATTTCCTGGATGACCCCACACTTTTGAACGATAGTGCATGTCTGAAAGATAAGCATGCATTGAAAAGAAAATACTTCAAACAATGTGCATTATGTTTAATTTTTATTTCTCTGTTTGTTTGATTTTTCTGATTTAAGCATTTTAAACCCAACACCGAATAGGGCAGGAAAGCACATTTTGATTTTTTTTTCTCAATTTTCTTGACATTTACCTTGTTTTCATTTAAATATTGAAATTTTTTCTTCTACTGGTCTCCTAAAGATAATGTTGTGAGATGTTTCAGGAGTCAATAGCTGCTAGACATTCCCTCTGTGAAAAGACTTATCTTCACTTTAATGGATCATCACCACACACTCAAAAAAGTAATTCAAGGGAATTATTCTGACAAGTTAATTCAATGCATGGCTGTGACATAATTTCAAGAACTTAGATAAAACTTTCAATTGCAAACAGTATACTCACTGGTTGGGTTGTCTAAACCATACTTGTAATTCCACTGACTACATTTTGGTTGTAAGTCTGACTCTAATGTTTGAATTATTTGGTTTAATCTGAATTCAAGGTGAAGTCATTAATGAAACTGGCTTGACAATTAGATTTTTCCTCACCTTGGGGTAAGGCTTTCAAGCCCCCTTCATTGCCTACCTAATACCGGCCACATAAGCATGTGTTAACACGTCATCCATCCATTCATCCATCTATCCATTATCTATACTCCATTTAATCCTTGTTAGGGTCACGGGGGGCTGAAGTCGATTTCAGGGGAATTAGGGTGGGGGCAGGGGACTCTCTGGACAGATCACCAGTCTATCACAGGACTACATATAGAGACAAACAATCACACTCACATTCAACTCACAGACAACTAAGAATCATCAATTAACTTCAGCTTGTTTTTGGACTGTGGGAAGAAGCCCAAGAACCTGGTGAGAGCCCACACATCCACAGGAAGAAGATACAAACTCCATGCAGAAAGATCCCAGGAGGGCCAGGACACAGACCGGGGATCTTCTAGCTATGAAGCGACAGTGCTAACCACCTTTCCACCATGCAGCCACTAACACTTAAAATGATCTTTGAATAATGTAGAAACACAACTTGGAACCATTTCATTTTTATGAGGAATCAATGCAAAGATTTGCCTTTATGCTGCCAATCGTTAAAGGATAATTCCCCTGACTAGTGTAGTTAGTTAGTTGAGCATAATTACATTAGAAGATTTCATAACTCAAAAAGACTGGGGCAAAATTGGGCATTTTTTTCCCCTTTTTTGCTGAATCCAAACACATTTTTTTAGAGTGTAGAAAGTGAGAATCAAATCCCTTTATCAAGTGATGCTTATGATATATCAAGTATCTAGCTAATCCCATTATTTAAACGTGTTTGTTTGGAGTTAACCTGCAAAGTTGTAATCGGAAAACATGTTAAAACATAAATGCATGTTCCGTGACTAACTCAAAGCAGACATTTATTCTGAGACCAAATGAAGGTGTGAGGGTTTGCTCGTTGTGTGTCCGGCTCGTGATGAATGAAGCTCAGCCCTGCTTGTTCCTCTTCTCTCCTCATGATGGCGCCGTTTGCTCAGACTACAGAGCTGCGTCTTCACCTGCTGCACGAGGCCTAGTATTAGTAGTCTGCTCCATCTGAAACATATGGGCTTTAAGTTGGGCTCCGTGAGAACAAGTAGTGGATAGGCCCCTCTGCCAGTGACTGCCTCTGTTCGTCATATTGCGTCAGAGAAAACAAAGCGCTGACGTGAATGTCTCTCCTTTTTGGCTCTCTTCAATAGGATGCTGAGCTATAGGTCTGATTCACAGGTGTACAGTGTTTAATCAGAAACTGCACTGACCTCCATCTGGTGATTAGAACGAAGCTTATTAAAGGCCCATTAAATTAAGCAGTTTTTTAAAGACTCTTTCCAAATTAAAAGTCTTCCTGCCACTTGTATCTGACTCTCTCCTGAGAACTGTCATTTGCAGGTCTTGCCTATCAATTTTAAGTTTAGTCCACTTCAATTTTATTTGACTGCGGTATTAATTCAAAAAAATGTACGGAAAAGCCTCAAGCATAAAGAAGTTATTGCCTAAATGCACCAAATTATATGGATAGAATTAGGCCCGACTGCTTCCTGGTTAATTGACACATAAATAACCCAACAGTGTGGGGCTTTTCTGGCCATTTTTCGTTTCAACATGTCAACCAGCACATTCTACCGAGGCAGACAATTTCAGAACAATGTTGGAAAAAGCCACATATCTGTCTGAAGCGACGTCCTGCGTCACCAGCCCGTGTTTAAATCAGATTACTTCAACAGGCAGATCTTAGTGCTGTCATCGCGTAAGCCATTAAAAGCCAACCTCTGGATATCTAACGAGCAATTATTGGAAATGATTAGAAAAAAAGGGACTGTAAAGTCTAAAAGCCGCAATTTGAGCTGATTCATTTCAGCACCGGACAGCTCCCTCACTCCCCGGAGGCCTCCGACTAAAACCATCCCGTCATATGAAACCAATAGCGGCAGAGATGAGCATTTCCCAGCTCTGTCATCATCATTAAAAGCATAATTGGACCTATTGGTTACGTGAGAAAAAAAGAAAAGAAAGACAAAGAAGAAGAAAAAAAAGAAAAGCTGTCGCGGTTGCGGTGCGCACAGATTGATTTGCACCAGAGCGTGATTTCATGTGTGCGTTTTAAAAAAGGGAAGAAAGTTTGGAAGTAAACTTCTATCTTAGCGGGGAGGTGGGGGGTGAGTCTGACTGATGCATCGATGAGGAAGAAACTGTACTATTATATTCCGGGAGGAAGACTTGATGACGTCCATAGCATCCTTAATGTGACTTATTGGAGGGAGGAGGAGGAGGATGGGGGCAAGGCTTACGATGCATGGATAAAAATCCAAGGCAATCACAGCGCAGGACAAAAGTTTAGAGCAACGATATGTAGACGAACATACAGCGCACTTTCCCACCGAGTTTTTGTTTGCCTCCGCGACTGACCGAGTCCCGCTAATTGTGTCTGAAAGTGTGGTAGGCTGCACTGAGGGGCACATCAGGAGATTACGGAGGCGCTTCAGCCAGGAAAGAAGTGCCGTGAGAAAGATACCGTCTGTCTCTCTCTCTCCACCACAGCAGCCGCGCCCGGATCACATCCTCCAGCTCAGCGCTCTCCCTGCTCCCCTGCTATAGGTATGTGCTTTGTCTGCGGATTGAATTGAACAAAGAAAGAAAGAAAGAACTCAGGGAAATTCAGTGCTGCAGAGTGAGACAAAGTAATGGAAATTATCCCATTTTTGCATGGAGATCTGCAATTGTTTAATTACTCTGCATGCAAAGGATGCGCTGTCAGCAGCCTCCCGCAGTTAAACTTTTATCCATATGGGATGAATGAAACAGAAAGCGATATGTTTTTCTACGCTCTATGCCGGATGACTTTATGTTATCTGGTTAATTTTAGCCGGTTCCAGCTTCATAGTTGTAAAAGAAGCAGCAGCAGCAGTGTGTAAATTTGATGAAACAAAGAGAGATCATGTTGTTTCTTTGTCGCGACTAACCCTTTCATGTTTTTCATCCTCTAACAGCATGGCCAGTTCGAGTAAAGCGACTTTAATCTTGCTCATCTACGGAATCTTAATGCACTACAGCGTCTTCTGCACACCTATCGGACTAAGTTACCCTAAGATTAGGTAGGCTTCTGCTTTCTACATCTTTGCTCTGCTAGCTTTTTTGCAAATTTTTTTTCCGTTTTAAATGTTAACATGTAATTTGTTCGATGCTGACATTGCTTTTTGATTTATGATGAAGTGATTTAGACACTTTATTTCGAATAGGTGGGCGCGTAATTACGCACGAACTACGCGGGCGATCTTTAAGCATCGAATTAAGAGGAACAGACAAAAGGAAATGCAGTAATTTCAACACAAAGAATCCAAGTCTTCTGTGGAAAATGGCTATGGAAATTGCATACAGGCATCAGTCCGGTGGGACGGTTCACAGAACTCCCCTTATTAAAAAATGAGAGTGCAGTCTGTGCAATGGATAGCCCTTGGGATGACGGTGGACTGGCGTCACCAAGGAGAGGCGAGGCAAAACGAATAGGAGAGCTCTACCCATTTAAGATTTATTCTCTTTTTTCTTTTCTTTTTTTAAAACTGTGAAACGCATATCTATAATTTGGGCGTGGTTCTTATTGATTCTGATTTTTCACAGCTATTTTCGGCGTTCTTTTATTGTTCTTTTTTTTTTTTTTTTGGCTTGACGCCTACACGAAATGCGATCATTTTCACACCCATTGTTTCGATTTTTTTTAAAAATTATTAATGAGGCGGTGTTCAGATCGGCAAGTTCGAATTAAAAACGATTTTCTCAAAGAGAAAAAAACATTTTAATAAAGAAAAAAATAAAGCAGTGCATATTTAATTTATTTTCAGCCATTCTGGGTTTTTTTGTGTGTGTTCAAAATCAATAAATTCGTTTTCTGGTTTAATTTCAAAACATCCTCTGCATTTCTTTCCTCTCCTTTTTTTTTCCATTTTCTTCCTTTATCCCGACCGCATTTAACCTCCCACTGATTTTAGCAGCAGTTCAGACGTTTGGCATTCTTTCAGTGCTGCGTCCCACCTGTGCGGAAGATCCGAATTTGTGATGAATCTTCTTCTCTTTGCAGACTTGAAAACGACGCCTTCGATGAGGACGGGAATTCATTATCCGACATGGGTTTTGATAGCGACCAGATTGCTATACGAAGCCCACCATCCCTGAACGACGACGCGTACACTCTCTACTACCCACCAGAGAAGAGGTAAATGTGCCTCCAGCTCACAAGCTGAAGTCTGGATTCCATTTGAATGACTTTTTTGGCGATAATGTTTGCTTGCTTTGTTCCCCCCCTCCCAAAGTTCCTCATGTTATTTGTTCTGTGTTATTTTCATACCGAGTAGCCTAAAATGTTAATGCTGTTGATAGTGGAGGTGAAAAAAAAACGGTGAACGGATTGGGTGAAACACAACGAGGCTCCGATTTGATTCCACCTGATGTGATTTTGGAGCTGCGGCTGGGTGGGGACATTTTAGGCTACTTTTGATCATTTTGTCTGCGCTTTTTGTTTTGTTTTTATTTTTTTTAGTCACTGATGATCTATGTGTTTTGGCGTTTTATCATCTCAGACCAGAAAGGCATGCTGAGGAAGAATTAGATAGAGCCTTGAGGGAGATCCTGGGTCAGTTAACAGCGAGACATTATCTGCATTCTCTGATGACAATTCGTGCAGGGTAAGGGCATTTCTTATAAGCGTTCACCTGCAGTCATCTCCCTTCTTTTTTTCCTTTTCTTTTGCCTGTTTTTTCTGCGCTGCACAAGTTCAGGCTGCCCCATCGCTCTGTGTCATTTTCTGTGCGTGCTTTCATTTTTGATTTGTCGTTTCTCCTCCATGAAAAGACATTTCCATTACGCATTTTGTTGCTGCTGCTGCTGTTGTTGCTGTTGTTGTTGTTGTTGTTGTTGTTGTGGCTCTGCGCTCATGATTCGTGTCCTTTGAGAAAGAGTAAAATCCACTGCGATTTATGTGTGATTAATCCATGAAACAATTTTTTTTCTTTGCGCTAATGAAAAACCATGCGTCAGAATATGCAATGGGATCTAAATGAATAATTGATAACTTTTCTCCAAAACGCCTCAAATCACCGCTGCCTTGCCTTTTATCCCAACGAAAAAAATAGCATAAAAGGCCCATAAATGCTTTATTAACGACTGCATCACGGCAAGGTGGAGAGATTGTTAAAAATACTGATAATGAAAAAGAGGAGAAATCTGTCAAGAAGTCGCAGCTTGAACTAATTGTCTTTTTTTTTTTTTTTTCAGTGAGGATAACAGCATGGAGGATGGGACAGAGCCTTTATCCAAAAGACATTCAGATGGGATCTTCACTGACAGCTACAGCCGCTATAGAAAGCAGATGGCCGTGCAGAAATACCTGGCAGCGGTTCTGGGTAGAAGGTACAGACAGAGAGTTAGGAACAAAGGACGTCGACTTGCCTATTTGTAGCGTTGTTAAAGCGCCCAAACTGCCCTCCTATGTGTATATACATCCAGTCGTTAAATCAAAGTCATTCAGATATACCTGACCAACAGTGGATTGCGCCTGTGTTCTTTCAACATGTATTTATGTATGAAGTAAAGCCATTAAAATGAATATTTTAATAATAATAATATCGTTTTTTTTCTTTTTGTACAAAAGCACTTGATACCGCACAGTTGTGGACCAATATTTTATTTTCATGTTTAAGATGTTGAAAACAAAACAAAATGGAAAAAAAAAAACAAGAAGAAGAAGAAATCAGAAAAAAAGATAATTGTGCACCTTCAACGTTATGCGCTTGAAATCTTTAAAAGTCATCTACATATGCAGAAAATAAATAGATTTTAAAAAGACAATCAAAGTATTGAATGTTATACTTATTTTTGTAACCGACGTTCTATTTTTTTAGTGTTGTTTGTTTTCCAAAACAGGCCCAAAGAAGCAGTGAGCATGCTATGTGAGGCATATCCGACTTCTCCTAAATGATAGATGTTGCCCTTGTCCACCCTTCTCCACGCTCCCTTAATGGGAGCTCTGTGGGTTTGTATGGCTTGCTGCCCCTCCTGGGGGTGGATTTCAGATGGCTTTTGTTGTACAGCCTCTCATTTGATGGATAACTGATTGACTTGCACGGCAATTTGTGTACCTGGTGGTAAAATCCAACCTTCTTTTAAACAGAAATTTCATGGCAGGCTTTTGCAAGGGCACCATTGCCTTTCCTAAAGATTAAGGAAGCGCCCAAGTTTCTGATGCAGAGAACACTGCTTGCTCACTTGCCTCAAAGTCATTTCCAGTTGGAGAAAAAAAAAATCATGCATCATTCTTTAGGACTGTGTAAAGAGTGTTCCACATGTGTGTGTATTATGTGTAGTGTAGAAATGACACAGTGCACATATTCATCTCATTGTTGTCAGTCAACAGAATTATATTGGAGGAATGTGCTTCAGCTGTTGATTGTATTTGGGCAGCACTGCAAATATTCAGAAAAAAAGCAAGAAGCAGAGCAGGAGGTGGAGAGGAGAGGTAGCATCTGAGTTACAGTTAGGAATATTTGACTCTGATTTCCAATTTATCGGTGCATGTAGAAACTGACACCTTGCTGGTTTTCACTTACAAACTGCATGCCATTGTGCTTTTGTTGCTATCTGGGAGGTGAACTGTGCTAAGCCTATTTCAGCATCACCCCAGCTCACATGTTTAGTGATGGAAATGTGAACAAGGAGGGCTAGAGGTGGTAGAAACTGGTACTGCACTGACTTGTTGAAATTTTTTTTTCTTTTTTTGTACCTCCTCTGCTGCTGTCATTGTGGATATCATAGGAACAAGATGCTGGATCCCCTTTTTTGCTGTTTGCTTTTGTCCTGGTTGCAGTTTATTTTTAGGATTCTTTTGCTTCTAGATGCTAAATAGTTGGTGGTGCGGTAGTGTGGTGCAAGTGTTGAGACAAAGCTGATCTGTGTTAGACGTCTGCAGTGAGGATGAGGTGCAACGACAGAGGTGTGCGTGGAAAGGACGAGAGAGCAGAGTGTGTGTGTGTGAGAGAGAGAGAAGGAAAGCAAAGTAGGCAGTTACATAAGAGACAGGTTACAGCGCCCATGAGCCAGAGAAGGGCTGTCGCACGTCCACGTAGAAACTAAAATTGAGGTGTCTTGCCTCACCTGCCACAGTGAGATCAGGGTCAATGAGTCTGATGAGAAACATATCAGATGTTGAATTCCCCTCACTTTGGTTCCATCAGAAGGATGTGAGTGAAGCCAGATGAGGCCACTCTGAGTTTCCCACTAGAAAAGAGGTGAATGAAATTCAGCCCTCAAGCAGAGGGATGTTCCCCCTGACTTTTATTGGAGAGATAGTTGATATATTTATTCAATATTATGCAAATGCAGCTTTATGCACCCCTGCAATCTAATCAGTGGCCTGTGTTTCCCCCCATAGAAACTATCAACACACACTTTCTTCAATTAGGCTTTATCCTACAGGCTTTGTGTGGATGTGGATGTTTGCATATTGTGTTTACGTGTGTGCATTTAATGTTTGTTCACGTGTGTGAGGCGTATGGGTGAGCGAATGAGTGCGCACGTGGAGGTGGAAACAGCTTTTGGCTTTGGTGCCTTGCTTCGACGTGAGAAAAAAAATAAAAACAATAAAAAAAAAAATAAGAAAAAATTCGCCACAAGTGACAGATGGCAATTTTAGTGGCCCTACAATGCTGCAGTCCATTAGCTTACATTGAAACTTCCTTTTACTCTGTTTAATCGCTCGGCTTAGTCTGCCCCAGGAGTAGTAGAATTAGGCTTTCTTTTAAAGCATGGCCAATGATTTCTTGAGTGAAAAAAAACGAAAAAAGAATAGGCTGTATATGTTGATGGAGCAGGCAGTGTGTGTGTATGTGTGTGTGTTTGTGTGTGTGTGTGTGTGTGTGTGTGCATGAGTTTGGGGTGTTCAGTGTCTGTGGGAGTTGTGAACAATGACCAGTGTTTGTTATTATTGATAATGAGGTGTTGTTGATTATTTAGATATTGGTCAGTAATTTATTCATCATCAGAAAAGAGCCCCTATATATATATTATTTCCAACTATGTGCATCACTATCTAGAATAAAAGGGTCTCAGAACATAACAGAGATGTTGTTCAGATCATAGAAAATGCCTGTTGTTGATATTTCTGAAAGCGCCAAACGCCTTACTTCAATGTTTAATCTCTTATCTATCTGAAAACAATGTGTTTTAAAAGTGAACCTTAGTACAAGTGACATCGTTATACACACAGGAGTCCTTATATGGGGTTTTACGTTTCTCAATGTTATGAAAGTGTTGTAAGATTTGTATGAATAAATTTTTGTAAACAACAAAATTTTCTAATCAATGTCTAATCTTTGAAATACATCCTTTTTAAGATGATACACGTGTCATGGAACAAAGAGGAAGGCCATGCTACACACGCTGACCACTTTCCATTACAATCAGGCTGCAATTTGCCTCTAAAAGTTGACTTTACATAATCATCAAGCGCCACATATGTCTCTGGTCGTCACAGATCGTCCCCTCTAATCAACACAAGAATCAAGAAATGTTAGAGAAAATCATGTGAGGCATCATCCAGAAATCACAGCACCAGCTCTAGTGGCTTCCAATAACCTGAAGCCCTATCAAGCTAAAATTATCTTTCCAAAAACAGATCACAAACAGAAATGAAACAGCAAATATGAGGAAGTAGTAGTGCATTGTGTGGAATTGAGCTAACCTTTAAAAAAAACCACTAACATGACACCCTAAGCAAACAGCAGAGTTAAGCATCTTTTATTGATCTATCCTCACCACATAATGACATTTCTGGATGCTTTTTTATTTTGTTTTTAGAATTTGAAGTTGCATTTCATGAAGAAGCTGAATATGCATGAATAAATAGGCCTGAAACTCAAACAGAAGAAGCACCAAACGTCTCAGAGGAGCTCATCAGGAAAAGCTACGACTCAGGACCGAGCAGCAGAGCCGGGAGAGAGCTTCCCTCCTCATGGAACAGCCTCGTCTTTCTCCTCACTCCATCCTTGGCCTTGGAAGTGCAGCTGAGTCCCGTGGGAGAGGAAGATGGGTGTGGCAAAGGATTGTGTGTGTGATCTGATCCTCATAAGCCAGTAGGAGTGTGTGTGTGTGTGTGTGTGTGTGCATCTGTGAGTGCACATGCACCAGAGCTCAACTAACCCAATCAGAGAAATGTTGCATGGCAACGGTCCACAAAGGGACACGGTTATGTATACGCATGTGTCAAGTGTGTTTGTATTTGTGGAGCAGGAGCGAAATAGAGGGATTGTGTATGCGGGTGTGCTTGTGTGCATGTCTATAAGTGTTTTTGGTGATTTGTGCACTCTACACAAGCAGACCTTGAGCAGGCTCTGCATTGGAATGGGGTTCGGCATTACACCTCACATTTGTGTGCACACACACTGCCTGCAGAGCAGAAGAAACACAGATGCACACTATATGTCTCTCACAGATTCTGTAATAACACCAACAGTCGGAGCACAGGTGTTAAAGACGATTAATGAAATTCAACAAAATGAATTAGCCACATGCTCACACTCTGTGAGATACATCTTTGCTTCTTCCCTGAGCACGCTGATTCATAGGAGTTGCCCTGTTGCTATGAAAAGGCTGACAGATTGTCAATTGTCAGGGTGTGAGCAACCTGTGAGATGTATAGTTTGTCTCCTTACTCTTTAGCTGTCAACAAGAAAAACAGTCTGAGTCTTCCTGAGAAGCAGCTATTTCTCCTGTGACATCTGGAGCTTCAGAAAGATGTGTGGAGCAAATAGTTTAGGTAGAAAAAAATTTCAAATAAATTAGGTTCAATATTCATATCCTCATATGCCCACAAGAGGATACTGAGACAAACGCTCCAATTTGTTTGCACAGCAGTAGGCTTCACATGAGGGGCCACCCTCAACCAAATCGTACATAATGTACATTAATGCCTGAATCGATAAAACAAGGCTCCTCCTTCCTCATAGCACCGCATCATCTCTCCTCTGTGGCATGCATCACTCCGCTCCTTATCTCCCATTAGCATCTCGGAGCTGTTCTTTTTTTCGGGAGAGTTGTGTCTCTGGGTTGTTTTGTTGGTATCTTCTTTGAGGGGGGAATGGGAAGAGATCCTAAATTTAGAGAGGTAAAAAACAGCAGCCTACACACAGTGTGGAGTGGTACACAGCTTTTAATAATCTTCCCTCTGCCTCTAGACACATCTTAATCATGTATAAAGTGTCAGAGGGGGAAGGGGAGGTCGTGTTCAGGGCTTTTCCAGTGAGGATACCCACCTCCCTCCCTCCCTCCCTCCCTCCCTCACCACAGCCACACCCATCTTTCTTTGTCACCAAGTGTTTGATGAGCATGTGAAGCCACAAGGGTGTTTGCGTGAGTAATGCTGATCTACTGCTTGTATGACCAACATTTCCTCCTTTCTTTTACTCTATGTGTGTGCTCATTTACCTACGGTGCCAACACCAGCCCCTCCTCATCCTCAGTGTCTCTTTTGCACGTCAGGGTTGAGAATACAGTTCTTCCCGGAGAGGCCCAGGCACAGCAGTGATGCAGTCCCCCCCCCCTTACCCACTCACCCCATTGCCTTTCACCTCATGAATCATTCAGTGGCCAGGTTTGAGAGGGGTTTAGAGGGCGGGGGGCAGTCTGGTCATGCCTGCAATGAAACTCTTGATTGCAGACGCCACAGAGTCCCCAGTCCCCCTCTCCCTTGAATACCCATCTTGTGGTGGGCTCTGTCACAACTACCGCTGAGCAGGAGGCACTCTGTGGTGAACAGCAGCCCCTCTGGGAGCAGCAGAAGACACAGAGAAAGACAGACAGAGGAGGCAGGGAGGGAGAAAATAGGAGATGTGGGCGAGGGTTTGCAGACATGGACCACTGATCAAGAGTTGCTTCTGACTCAGAGGGAAACACTTTACCTGTGCTGCTTGAGTAGTCATGGGTGACCGGATCTATCCATCATTTATTATAAGGCTGTTTGGCCAGGAAGGAAAATGAGCATCTGAAATGTAATTTTCTGTTCTGCTACTGTACTGCATGCATGTCTTAAAATAAACAACATCCTGCGACTTTTCAAAAGATGCTCAAGATATCATGCGGAGTGGTCGTTTCAGCAGTTGCCAGAGTGAAGTCATTATTTTCAAATAAGGCAGATTAAAAGATAAGATAGGCCTTGAGATAAGCTTAGCAAATTTTGGAACCAAACAATGAATACATACAGCAAAAAACAACTATGTACAAACATAAAATGAAGCACAGTTAACAGTGCAATGTAAAAGAAACGGAGCCGGCGGCAGAGTAAAATGAAAAATGCAACACGTGAAGACAAGTGAAGGGTTGCAATGTTTCAAATCCCAACTATGATCCGACTGTACAGAGTGATGCATTTGTATTACTGTGCCACATGTTACAAACTAAAGATCAGAAATAGAAATGATAAAAAATAATAATTCAAGACTTATTAGGGGCAACGCAACAAGATAAAACTACAGTAGATCAGTGGTGACGCCCAGCCATCGAGATCAAGACAATCCTAAGAGCTTCAGTAGAAGGAAACAGGACTTCTCTTTTTCTGATTTTGAATATATTTCACCTCTCATTCAACAAGTTTCTTCACTTGTGACTGATTGACGGGGACTACGTGTACAACATTGCTCTGTTTGTGTGTGGGTGTTTTATCCTTGGGGTGAATGAGTTTTTGTCTCAGAGTGTTGCTGGATCTGAAATGCTCTGGTATGTTGTGTTTGAAGAAAATCCTTGTAAGTTTTTTTGACACTCCGGCTACATAAAAAAAAAAAAACGTTGTTGTGTCTGTTTTCTTTTCATCTTTGTTTGAAGTTGTGCTGTTTTATCCAGATGTCTTCACTGACTTCTCAAAACAGAGGCTGATGTCTTAACTCCAATTAACACATACTTAGAAGGTAGACTTGAGATCCTTTCCCAGAAAGTTTCACCACCATCTTGAGTTTACATCCCATTTGGCCACATCACAACTACGGACACCTCAAGCCCTGTAAGTCTTGGGTAATTTATTGGCTGTTAAATATGAGAAAGAGGGATGACAATGCATATCTCTGACTTCCCATCAGTCAGTTAGAGCTGAAGAAGCCTCTTGGGTGAGAGGTGAAACATCCAGTTACCTTCTACTGAAATTTGCAGGATAAAAACGACAGGTGAAATCGAGGAGTAGAGTCTTTTACCAAGGCCTATTCCCTGTTTGACAATCTTAAAGAAAGTAATCTGGGCTTGAACCAAAAATGAGTGTGCCCTTCCTTTGGCCATGTGCCTCCTCACCAGGCTGTATGGAATTTGGCACGGTGGGCTTTGCATAAACTTGCTGACAGACCAAATAAAAAGACAGACAGACTGAATATATGCCTCTGGCTTGGCAGAGGAATAAAAATGCTCTTGGAAGGTTACTGTGCCAAATACGTCAGCAAGTGACTGCCTATTGGAATGTCCAGCAGATACACAGCGATCGGCGTTAAATGCTCCACCATGTTCATCACCTCGCTGTGAACTTTGTCTGTTTGGTACAGCCTGGGTAGTGCACTGCTAATTTTAAGTATGCTTCATTTTAAACTGTATCCAGAGGGGTGTACTAGAAAGCAAGATTAATGTGTTAACAGGTTTGTTGAGTTTTCAGTGTCACAAATGTGGCTTTTCTTTAATCTGCCAGGTCACTATTGTAACATATGATGCATATAACCTGGTCTGGAGGGGGTTCTGCTCAGAGTTTCAGATTTTAATCAGATGTAAGATGCATCTCCCTTCACCAGTTCTTTATCAGACCATTTTCTCCCTGCACGATATAGATGAAGAAATACATCCACCCATCTATTATCTATACACCGCCTAATCCTCATTAGAGTCGCAGAGGGCTGGATTCTATCCCAGCAGACTTAGGGTGAAGGCAGGGGACAGAATGGACAGATCATCAGTCTACCACATGGCTACAGACAGACACAAACAAGCACAGTCGCATTCACACCTATGGACAATTTACAGTTACCAATTAACCTGAGTGTGCGGGAGGAAGCCGGAGCACCCGGAGAAAACCCACGCACGCACAGGGAGAACTTGCAAACTCCACACGAACCGGGGGTCTATCTGCAAGGCAAAAGCGCTAATCACCAAGCCACTGAGCAGCCCCTAAAAGAACACATTATTGGCAAATCCGCTGAACTGTACGTTAGTAAGTCTACTGAATGAATCTGTGCTGCTATTGCAGCGGAAGCTGTATTTTACCATGAGCCAAACAAACAAAAGAAAAACATTCGTGATGAAGAAATACTTAAATATGTTTCTATACTTGCTCCTGATTTGCTGCAATATTTGTTTAAACTACGGCTTTTGCAGCTGATAAAACACAACTAGGAAACTGATTTGTCACTTAGTATTTGTTTTAACAAAGAACATTCAATGAATACTGAATTTGACTTTGATTTTGCCAAAAACTAAAGTGATTTCTATGTATCCATTACGGGACATTGTCAGACCTAAATGTACATCTCGGATGCACTTTTTTTTTAAATGTATGAAATATAAAGAGCTCTAATGTGCAGCTGTTACGTTAGCAATAAGCTACTGAACTGACAGTCACCGAGTGATAAAACAAACATATTGACTTACACGAATAATAGTCTTCTATAGCAGCACTCCTCTCTTATGTCATTTGTAGTAACAGCTCTTCTTTTTTGATTTTTTTTTTATTCTTACGCTTTCCATTATCACAACTTGTTCACATGACACATCAAACACCCTAGTGTGGGGGCACTCACGGAGTCTGGCAAACAAAAAAAACAACAAAAAAAAACAACAACAACAGAATAAGTAAGGAAATTGTTAACCACTGATGTGATTCCCCTCATGCCTGATGGAGGTTTTAGGTTCATAAACTAGCTTACACAAAGAAAGCCAGGCTATGCTGAACATGCTTTTAAAGCAATTTAAAGAGTTTGTAGGGGAAGTGTAACAGCTGTAACATTTCTAGATACGGGGAAGGTTATCAGCTACTTTTGATGCCTGGATGTAGTTTGTATTGATGTAGATTTACTTAATAGGGCAATAAAATGCTTTTCATAAGGTTAAGAAAGCCACAGAAAGAATATCCAGTCCATCTTATGTGCAGCTTGAGGCCGAATTAAGACTAGTTTGCAAATATGACCCTTAGTTTTTTGGTATTTTTGCATTTTTTCATTAGGACAGAAGATGCCAGTGCAATCCCTAATTTGTTAGGAGATGTTTTCTAACAGGCTTCTGCTCAGAACTCCCATTCACTTCAGTCAGTGGTACTCAGCTGCAATAATCTCCAGAGCTTGTGGCTCTGCGTTGTTTTAACATCAAACAAAATTCTTTAAAGCCGTCTTCTCCCTGTGGGCTTCTCCAAAAGACTTCAACAGAGAACCTTTGGGTCCCATGTGCTTCTCAGTATTTCTGTCACACAACAGTGGCAGAGGGGTGGCTGGGTGTGCTGGCTTTTCAAATTTCTAGAGTGTGGCAATTTGAAGTTAGGTGGCTGTATGAAAGTCAAAGGTCTTCTTTGGCTGTTAGAGGTATCATTTTCATTTTTATTTAAAATCGAGTCATATAGGGCGCCCTGGTAGTTCTACAAGTTGAGCGAGCTATAGTCCCCAGTGTAGCGGTCATGAGTTCAAATCCAGCGCCGGTCCTTCCCCTATTCTTCTCCCCACTTCCCTGTCTCTTTCTTACTGCTGTCCTATCAAGAAAGCTGACAAAGGCCAAAAAATATCTTTAAAAAAAATTGGTTCACTTCACATCTGCTGAGTTCATTGCGAGGTGAACATACCTTGCAGCTCGACCATCTTTTTGTGTTTCACCTACTTGTGGCTCATACGTTCACAGAGCTCATTCTGGTTTGGGCGAGGCTGTGCAAACACTGAATAATGTATCATTGCTGGAGCAGTTAGGTGTGAAGACTCAGCGTGAGATTTGAGAAGAAACATGTTCTTGGTTTTTTTTAATTCTCCCCGTCTCTCACCTGCCTTCAAATGAGGAAGAGCCTATTACTCCTTCCCCCTGCAGATATCCACTGTTGCACCCGTTTCCACATCCGTCACCCTCACTTCTCTAAAGCTGTGACAGATTTCCTGAATGAGATGAGTGTTAATGAATGGAGATCAGTTGAGAGCAGAGAGACGCTTGTCAGGTTCAGGCTTCATGGGTTATGTGCTCATGAGAGTCAAATTTACACACTGACACACAGCTTGTGGTTATGTTATCTTTCTTCTTTCCTTTTAATGAACGCAATATGAGGGTGTGAGTCTGCATGTGTCTGTGTGGGTGTGCATTTGTGGTGGGAAACGCTTTAATATGTCGACAAAATATTGGTGTAGACTGTATAATACAGAGAGATGAAATAGTGCTGCATCTAAGGGCATGACTCCAGACATAACAAGTTCTATGGGCAATGAAAAACAACAAGTGTTTGAAGAAAAAGTTGCTGGAGAAAAGCAAAACTGCACAGTCCCTTATTTCTGGTTTACAGCCTAAAAGAAATGCACCAAGATAGCAGTGTTATCTTTTGTTCATAACAGGAACAGTTCCTTGTTTTAACATTCTTGTGTCACCTTTGTAAAATGTATCTTACTCTTTTCTTCCATTCTTATAAACTTCTCAAGCTCACAAGCGTTCACACGTAGAGATCCCAGAGATTACTTTGTCCCAATCCTCACATGCACACCAAAAGGGTAAGTGTTCGCTTTGAGAGGCGGAGGCACAAAGCAGACATAGGCTTTTCCTGTCTTTTCACACATATTCAAAACAAAGGGAAGTGCCTGTCACCCAGCAACACGTAGCTCCTCTGGAATTGTCTGTGGCAGCCCTATAAAAAATGAAGCAGTGTGATAAGGAGAGAGGTGTGAGTGGGAAACATCAGGAGATGAGGCAACCAACCAGGCTCTTCATTCACACCTGTGAGCGACATCCTGTGCTCCCCGGGGTAAAGCATTCGAACTGCAGAGTAGAGAAACAGACTCTGCCTGCGTCTCCCTTTTTTCTTTCTTCTCTTCTGTTGGAGGCCTCCCCTCCTACATGGCTCATCCCATCAGAGCGTCTTTGTTACACTGATTGACACATTGAGGAAGTAATACTGTTCCTAAAGCAGCAATCCATGACGTTTACAATTTATGTACAGCGAAATGCTTGTCCCAATTATGCATTTGCTTTTGCCCATTAAGCCACAGCGAACACAGAGTCAAAGCTGTGGGTCGACCGCTGATGTCTTTCTGTAGTTGTCAGAATTAGGGAGTAAGGTAACATGGAGGTACGGCCTGATGGAGGGGAGGGGAGGGAGGGAGAATATGTTGCTGCACGTTTCAAGATGACCCATGAATGCAATACAAGCTATAAATCTACTTTTTCTTTGGTAGTGAACATCAATTTTGCACATTTCTCCATAGAAAATGCTTCAGAATGAATCCTACAGAGTTCAAAAACCTCCTTTTGCATGTCTATAGACAGCAAAGTGCACACACTGAGCTCTGCAGCGGCACAAATCAACTTTCTTGTTTTTGCTTGTTTTACTTCTCATTTGTATCACGAGCTAATACACTTTACAACATGCAGTATGTCATCTTGATGCATCTGTACGCATCGTCAGTGATGTTTCCTGGGTCATCAGATGCCTGTTGGCATCAAAAACCAGGTTACCTGTCTGGGATAGATCAGGCCTCAGATTGTGTCCAGGTAGCGCTACACCATCTACTGGTATCTATTAAATAACATATTGACATGTCTATTAAAATACAGTTATTAATGTGACATGAAACATGTTAGATGATGACAGGATTCTTATATTAATGTCAGTAAGGTGTCAGTAATTTGATTTCCTGTCTGCTGCTCACAGATGACTCTGTGTCAGATTTTTTCCTAATACACTGCCTGGCCAAAAAACAAGCTGCACATTCTAATATTTCACTGTTAGCTCTGAGAACAACACACATTCACTGTGACATCATTTTGATAAGCTTCTGCAATGTCACAACATTTATTTCTGTCCAGAGTTGAATTAATTTTCTACCAAGATCTTGTATTGATGATGGGAGAGTTTGACCGCTGCACAAAGTGTTCTCCAGCACACCCCAAAGATTCTCAATGGGGCTGAGGTCTGGACTCTGTGGAGGCCAATCCATGTGTGAAAATGATGTCTCCTGCTCCCTGATCTGCTCATTCTCAATGTGAGCCCTGTGAATCCTGGCATTGTCATCTTGGGACATGCCCATGTCATCAGGGAAGAAAAACTCCAGTGATGAGCACATCACGGTAGGAAGAGAGGCAAATGAAGTGATGCACTTCATCATACCTAGCGCTTGCAAGCCTGTGGGGGTTAGGATTATAATCTGGGATTGGTCAGGTTCAGCATTGTTATGTTCCCAAAGACCTGGTCATTCAGTATATTCAGGTAGTCAGCTGACCTCAGTCTTTGGGAACATAACGTTGCTGAACCTGACCAACCCCAGATTATAACCCTAACCTCCACAGGCTTGCAGGCGCTAGGTATGATGAAGTGCATCACTTCATTTGCCTCTCTTCCTACCGTGATGTGCTCATCACTTTGGAACAGGGTAAATCTGGACTCATCAGATCACATGACCTTCTTTCATTGCTCCAGAGACCAATGTTTATGCTACCTAGCAAACTGAAGTCTTTTTTTGTGATTAGCCTCAGTGATCAGTGGTTTTCTTAGAACTACACAGCTGTTTAGTCCCAATCCTTTGAGTTCCCTTCACATTGTGAGTGTGGAAATACTCTTACTTTCACTATTAAACATAGCCGTGAGTTCTACTGTTGATTTCCTGCGATCATCTAAGAGTGTGTTCCAGCCACATTTGTTCCTGGAAGATGATGGTTTACCACTATCCTACCAAGTTTTAATAATGCTTTGGACGGTTCTTAACCTGATTTCAGTCGTTTCAGGAATTTCCTTAGTTGTTTTCTTTGTTTGATGCAAGGCACTAATTTGACACTCCTGAAACAGATGAACATCCTTTCCACAACCACAGGAAATATCTTCCAACATGGTTGTTTAAGAAATGAGAAGCTCTTTACTGGATCAGCTAGGGTTAAACAAGTTGTTGCCAGCTGAAACATATTCATCACTGCAGTAATTATCCAATGGAAGGATCTTACCTATTTGTTTAGTTAAATCCAAGTGGTGACTTTCTTTGGACAGGTAGTGTATATTCTTGCAGCATCATACAGCAGCAGAGACTTTAAATTGAGAGTGATGTGTGCATTTATGCAGGTGGCTCAGTAGCCATATCTTCCTTTCACTAGCAAGGACCACACCATTGATTTGAAGCTTAAGTGTTTATTGGATGCAAAGGATCATTATGTTGGTGATAACTGAGATGAGGTGATGTGGTGTGGGAGGAAAAGCATAGTCAGAGATCAGCAGTGACTCCCTAGGAAAAGGAGAAGACAGGAAAAAAGAGGCAGAAGTATAAGGAGGGTGGGTGGGGCACAAGAAGCGAGAACGAAAAAGTGGGAAGGGCAGATTTATTTGTATAGACGTACGACAGGGAGGGGGTTGATTGAGGTGTGGTCCTGTTCCTGAACCTCAGCTAAAAAAAATGCATCTCCATTAACACAGGACCTGACTGTAAAAAATATATTTATTCCTCTACACACCCCACAGGTCAGCTGTTCTACACAGATTACAGGTTGTACAATTATTTATATTTTTCCTGCTTTTGTGTGAAGAATTCACATTCTGTCCTAAAATGTCTCCACTGCATTACTGTATATGTTTAGATCTAATGCAAAACACTTACACAGGTGAGGTTTTATAGTGCTGTGCCAACTATACTCACTTAAACAGCCATCCAGTTGATCTGTTTGCCTGCTGTGAGCTCTAACTGAGAATAGAAGTTTCCCTAAAGTGCTGTAGATATTCTTGTCTCCACAGATATGGTCACTGTGTTAATTTCTGTCGTTCTGTTATTTGTAGTCTCAGTAGAACAGCTCATGCCTGTTTGTTTGGAGGTTTGGCAGCTGCTGCCAGTCCAGTGACATCACCATGCTGGCACACAGATTATTGAGAAATGCAGTGAAAACAGCATGGCAATGACTGCTAAGCACCAAAGATGTCTCTAAATACAAACAAACACACTGCAGATTATCACTAATTTCATTCACTAGTATTAAGCTGAGGGGAGACACAAGAGATGGAGATGAAGGAAAGACATTTTACTCATATTAGAGTTTGAGATAGTTTTAGAATCTACAAATTCAGGCAGAATCATCATTTCATCTTAGTGTTTATTCAATGTGAAAACAATGTAATGAGAATCAGTACCAGTTCTGGGTTTAGTGAAGCCATTTAATAAATAATGGAGGCTCTCCAAGCTTCCCATAAACCTATGGGATGTCTTGTCAAGTTAATGTCTCAATCTACAAGATTGTTCCAGAAGTGGGCACAGAATTTTTGAAACAAGACTGTCTTCAAAAAAACTACAGACTTATACCACTAAATTACATTCTCAGTTATGAATGAAACACATAATCTCCCAGTTTGGTAGCATTGTGGTGTATAAATGCTTTCACTTTCAAACAGTCCCAAAGTGTATGGCAGAAGGTTGGAGAGGTGGTTGTGGCATAAGACTGACAGAAGAGTTCCACTCAACAAAAAAAATCATACAGAATATATCCTCTTTGTGTCCTACAAGTCGTGTCCTTTTCCACAGTGTAAGCTGATCCGTTCCAACCCCACAGTATTTGGAATCCCCATCTTCCAAGCATGATATCTGGATTTTTCTAACTGGAATTCTGAATGGATGGCTGGTTTTATTCCTTTGAGAATCAAGAGAAAGAAAGACCTGACTGGCTCTACAGGCAGTCAAAAAAGCCACTGCAACTGGTCAGTGTTCCTACATTTCTGCCCTCCAGTTGGTTTCCTTGCTCGACCAGCTGTATCCTCCTCTACCTCCTCGTAATTGTCTTCCTCATTGTTGTTCATGCCATTTCTGTGACCTCTTCCTTTCTTGGTAATTCCTGGTGTTTTACTTCACCTTGATTGTGTCCTGTGTGGGACTATTATTTCAACCTATTCACAGTCCTAGTGAGTCAAATACCACCATTTTGTTGAAGCCACTTGCATGTAAGTGATACGCACCAAGTGTCCTCTGCCCTGCACAATGACAAATGACATTTAAAGGTACCTAGCACATCAAAATGTTACACCAAAGGGTCCTGACACAGCAGCAGTATGTGGCGTGTTGGGAATGAGACTAGGCTTATTGTTTGAAGACTTAACTTTCATTTAACTTAGTTTGGGGGCTGCACAGGGTCTCTGTGGTTAGCACTTTCGTCTTGCAGCTAAAAGATCCCTGGTTCGTGTCCCAGCCTTCCCGGGATCTTTCTGCATGGAGTTTGCATGTTCTTCCTGTGCATATGTGGGTTTTCTCCAGGTACTCTGGCTTCCTCGAACAGTCCAAAAATATGCGAATGTGATTGTTTGTCTCTATATGTAGCCCTGTGATAGATTGGTGGCCTGTCCAGGATGTCCCCTGCCTTCACCCTAAGTCACCTGGGATAGACTCCAGTCCCCCACCCCCATCCCTTGCTTGAAACACAGAATCATATACACAATATAACACATTTGTCCATGCTTAAGTGTGTATCTTTTGAAAGAAACAATTACGGAAATCTTATCGTGAGGCTACAGAAAAATAGCAGAACTTAATGAGTGTATTTTTAGCGGCTATGTTTTGAATAGTAATGTCTTTCAAAAAATTACACTGTCTCTTTCATATCTGCAGTGGTTCGTGTTTGGTAAAAGAATGACACATGCAGCCCTTTAAAAAACTCTTTACCTATACTACCATTCAAAAGTTTGGGGTCACCCAGACAATTTCATATTTTCCATGAAAACTCACACTTTTATTCATGTGCTAACATAATTGCACAAGGGTTTTCTAATCATCAATTCGCCTTTCAGCACCATTAGCTAACACAATGTAGCATTAGAACACAGGAGTGATGGCTGCTGGAAATGTTCCTCTGTACATCAATGGAGATATTCCATTAAAAATCATCCTTTTCCAGCTAGAATAGTCATTTACCACATTAACTCTGTCTAGACTGTTTTTCCGATTCATTTAATGTTATCTTCATTAAAAAAATGCTTCATTTTTAAAAATATAGACATTTCTATGTGACCCCAAACCTTTTAACGGTGGTGTATGCTGATTCTGACTGCGTCATTATCACTTAATGATACACCTAAGGGCGCTTGTTGATGACATCACATCTGTGATTAAACTTTGTGTGCCAAACCTCCTGTCAATCTTCCCTCCAGGTCATTTCGCTGATCCGCGGCTGATTGCACAGTAACCGGACACGTAGTGAGAAACAGCTGTCACTCAGGCAGGTCTCAGAGGTGTCCATCGTGGATCCAGAATTCTCACCATCTGCTGTCGTTTTGCTGGACGTGCAGCGCAGGACTATATCACTTCCATTGTGTGGTGTAGGAGGTACCGTCACTGACTGACAGCAGCTTGTGAGCATGTTCAGAGCCATATGGGCAAAGACTGACTGCCTCATGTTGGCACAAGCAAAATCATTAGTATTTGACTCAGAGTGTAAAACTCTGCCAGACACATGCCATCTATCTGTTTATTTGGGGCATTAATGTTCCGTTTAAAGCATCACTGCAGAAGAAAATGTTCTATTTAAGTAAGGAACTGAAAGAACACATCTAGTATGACACGATTCACTGTTGTAATTAAATGACTTATAGTGACCACAACCTCAGGAACAGACGACTACATCAAGATGGGACAATTCTGCAAATCCTTGGATTAGATGCAGAGCATGGAAGTACTATGAGGACCAAATGGCTGACTTCAGGTTGGTGCTCATTCATTTAATCAAAATTTATCACAGAGCAGTTCAATTTAAAAAGTTCTCACACAAAGTACCCACACATTTTGTGACCCACTGCAAATGCTCATGAAGGACCCTCTCTGGTGAAAACTCTGCATTATACCTTTTTGATGTGTCCGTATTGTGTTTTTAAAAGCTACAAAACAGATCATAGTGAAATAAGCCATCAACATCATGACTGAACCTTTCTGCAACTGAAACTACAACGTCCTAAAACCATAGATTCACACCTCTAACATGACACCCATTACTAGCCAGTGCTCTGTATCTTTATTCCTCTTCATCATTACTCCAATATCACAACTTAGCATTGTGTAGTGTAGAGAGGTTTTACAGTGTTTGAGCAGAGTCTTAGGTGAGCTGGTATGATTAGAAGTAATGAAAGGGAAGGGGTGAGTGGAAAGAGATACGGAGACATCACAGATCTGCACACACTGAAGGAGACAACTGGTAGAGTTACATCTGAGTCATTTTAGGGTAAAGGGATTATTTTCATGGACAAAGTTTTAAATATCTAACTTTGATACACAGATGAGTTTTTAGGACTTTAATCAATAGCCAGAAATTGATTTGAATGTTTCTTTTCTGGGCCAGCTTAAACCGTAGGGTTTTGCACTGGGGTTACATCGCTTGCATTAAAATAGCTCTCAACCACAGAGACATTTTGCAACTACAAAACCTTCAGGATGATGCTATATTAACTCTCTTAATACAAGGGTCATTCTAGAATTGGAAGACATTTAATGCCCCACCCATCAAATTTAAAATAATCCATGTACAAAATACTGAAATGTGTTGTTACTGTGTAAAATTACTTGTCCTGAGACCAAATCTAAAAAAGAAAAAACAAATAGGAGAAAAGAATGCCTGAAAATATTTTCAAAAATACCAAATAAGTCTGGAGTTTTCCCTAAAATTGGATTTTTCTCTTGTCCCACAGTTAAAATGAACGATTTTTTATGATGTCTTTTGTAATTGTGGGGACATTTTTTAAATCAACATCATATGGAAAGTGTGTCCCACGACATGCACCCAACCCTGTGAGCATAAGCTTTTTAGCTGGCAGACGAAGAATAAGTGATTCACTTGATATGCTGGAATTAACATCATCAAACAGTTTCCCAAAAGAATGAGTAGAGCAAATCTACTTTATGTCCTCTCTTCTATTTTTCATATTTCATAACACTGTCAGTCTTGACTGAATGTCTCACTCTACCTCATGCAACCTTGTTATGCATATTATCAGGATAAGACTAATTATTTTTTTTTACTTTTTTCTTTACTTTTTTCCATCAGTAAGTTTGTCCTCTTGGTCAGCAGTAACACCAAGCTAAATATCTAGCTTCTACTCCTGAGAAAAAGCTAACATTAGCATGGATTAGCAAAACCTGTGATTAGAGTAGGGTTAGCAAACAACAAATAAAGCATGGAATAAAAATGCTACCATTGATGTGTAAGCTGAGCCAATCACGCCTTTGATAGTTTATTACGGATTATTGATGAATATTGCAGAAAATTGTAAAAGAGAAGATTTATTTTTTTAAAAATTGTGAAGCCGAAATGTCCTCCAATTCTGGAATGACTCACAAACATCCCTTAGTCCAAATGCCTCTGATTTAGGAGAGATTGTGGTTAAGGCAAACAAACTTGCCTGGAAAATCCAGACTGACTTTATTTATGTATTAATATAAATACAAATAAAGGCAGTCTGGCATTGTGATGACAGGAGACGATTTCAAAAAGGAGGGGCTAACGAATGCTGCTTGAACGAGAAAGAACCAATCAGCGTAACACGGATGTGACGCACAAACAAATCGACCTTGAAGTCCATGTAGTCCAAACAACAATGGCATGCAGCCGAGAAAGTGTCGCGGTGAATGATTACTGCCGTTTTTGTCACAAAAATCTGCGAATACATGGGGTACTCTCAAGTACAACACTTATTTTTGAAAAGGCTACGCAACAAAAGACTCCTTCCGAATGATTAGCGGTGTTAGGAATAACTTTAAATCGGAGCCAAACCAAGTTGGTGCATATGTGTAAAAGTTGCTTAAATTTACTCACATGTTTGGAACGGGATTTTCCTCTGTACAAACAATAGCAAGAAGCCGAAAGTAACGAGCCATCCACTGCCTCCTCATTGTCGGAAACATCAAAAGAAAAGAGGCAACGACTAACGCCATCCAAAACGCCAAGATACTACAAAAAGATTCGCTTTGGCCCCCCTCCTCCTCCTCCGGCATCATCTTCGAGGGGCTGAAGATGATACAGCATTAACTCCCGCCTCCCGTGCTATGATTGGTCGTACCAAACTGTCCCGGGAGGGAAACGCGATTCAATTCACCCAATGCCAAACTGACTCTCCTGTATATATACGTATGTATATATCCTGTATATATGTATATATAGGAGATTACATGGAGATTCAGTTTGGATTTTCCAAGCTACAAACAAACAGTAGATGAGGTTTGCTAGTATATGCGTTAGAAAGCAAAAACACTGATTAAGTTTGAACAAACACTGTCGCAATCTCAGTGAAATTGCACATAAGTGAGAGGACATGAATTCCAGTCTTGTGTATAAAAAGTCCAACCCATGCCCACCACTGCATCCCTACTTTTCAAGCAGGGAATTGATTAAAATTTGAATTCTGAACATTTAACCGCTAATGTTTCCTGAGAGGCTGAGCTTCAGTCTGCATAATTTCAAAGTAAGCTGACTATGCAGCTACAACAGTCTTTCAGTAGTAAACTTTGTTAGAGTCAAAACCACCATCTCTTAAGTCAGAGCACGGCGAGACTAGAACAGGGAAAACAAAATGCAGCGCTCAGAAAAATGCCCTGGGTTTAAAGCAGGGGGGCGAGTGAGAGTGTATTGATCTTTGGTCGCAACAACATCCTCTGTCAGCACAGTTCTATTTCTGGATCCAACATATCTTATGAAGCCAGCAAGACCTGATTTGCTGTGAATGACATTACATTACCTTGTCTTTCCTTCAGCTCCAGTGATCTATTTCTATCCAGGCACTCTAACCTATATTGTCATTTAAGTTAAATTTAGGTTAGACAGAGAGACTGAGGCAGGCGAAACTCCTTGTCTAACTGTTGTGGAGGCTGCTCTGCATCCCAGTTAATTGCTTCGCCTCTTGAGTAAATTCCCACTCGGAGCAGTCTCATCAACCCGTGTGACACATTACCTAGCTAGCGTGAATGAAACCTGAGGGTAATGAGCAATACTTTTCCTCATGTCAGCAGACATTCATGAGCAGTCTGGTAAAGTGGAAAGTGGAACTCCATACCGAGACAATTTGGACTGCCATCACAAACAAAACTACTGCAAAAGTGTCAAAACCTTCCCTCCAGAGCTGGAGATGCAGCGGTTTCTCCTATCAAGCAGGATGGGGGACTCTTGGGGGTCTGTGAGCCGTGGCAGTGACAGGTAAGTCTCATGACAGGAAGGGTCTCGTGTTCGTGAGCCTGGATCCAGTGTGTGTGTGTCGCCCTTGTGACGAGATAATTTGAACAGAGAAACAAACAAGTCCCGCTTTGCTGCTTAAACAAATATGCTCTATTAACTCAAGTGTAAACATATCTACCTACAACAGACACTGGGGGGAACATTTTTACTCAGTTAACAAAAAAAAACTCTCTAGAGGAAACCTCAGAACAATCAATGAATACTGATTAAATCGACAACAGCGACGGTGAGGCCGCTGCAAATGAGACACTCGTCTGTGGGTGATGCAACGTGATTCACAACAATCTTGAGAGTCATTCATTCCCCATCAGGCCGTCATCCCTCCCAAACCTCTGGGTCAGCGCCGTAATAAATATAGATGTTGACACGCAGATTCTACCAGTCACAGGAGCAGACAATTCATGTTGTGGGTGGACTGAATCTGGCCCCGTGTCCGCACCTGACACCCCCCAATTATACGTGACAGATGCTTGGCACGTGCACATGCACATTAATACTCAGCATCATGGAATGAAATCTCCATATCTGACACGGGGCTTTTCTCCCCCCCCACTGCTGCTCCCCTTTGTTCTCTGGGTGTATGTGACCAGATGTGGCCCCACTACAAATTTAATAAAGATGCGAAGGTGCAACTGTGTGTGTCTGCCTGTAGTGTGTGACAGACTTTGAGGCTCTGTGAGTGTGCGAGAGACATTGTTGATGCAGCATGCATGCATATAGCTACAAGAGCGTGTGTGCGTGTGGCGTCACACATGTATGAATTGATCCTATGGATGGATTTCTCCAAACCACCTTATTAGCAGGCTCCATGTGTCAGTGGTTAATCCCTTGGCCTCTCTGGGGATGCCCCCTCCCTCCTCCTCCTCCTCCTGTCACCCACTCATCACCACCTCCACAGATGGGGCCTTTTATTTCCCCACAGAATACTAATAATGGCCATTGAAGGATTCCAAAAGGGCTGGTTTCCCCCCTTAACACCAGCAGCGGGGCTGAATGGTATTATGATGCAAGTGGTGGCTGAGGGAGGGACAAGGGAGGATCCAACGAGCAAACAGACAACAGCTAACACAAACAAAGATTTTCTCCGTGGATGTTTAAGTGCTTCCTTTTCAATTTATGAAGTGCTCCCATGTCAACCCTGTCTCCAAGAACGGACGTCTCTTAATTTTCTAAGGTCAGGAAATGTTAGGCTGCGCAGATTACGTTTTCTGATAACAGAATTACCAAGCATTAATAATTACCATATAGGAAATTGCTAAAGTGTTAATACTGATATTGTCTGAAAATATATTTCATTTGATTTTCTTAAAATATAATATTCACTCACGAGTCATTCATTTAATCATTTCAGGATTATTGGCAACCCTTGGGTAAGATTTGAAAAGAGCCAAACCAGAAAAAGTCTGCAGTCACTCGTATCTCAAAGGATTATCAACTTTTTTAAAAAACAACAGACCTGACTGGAAGTCAAGTCTCCTGACTTTTGTTCCTCTTTGTAACTGTATGAACCTGACTCACAGCCAGTAAATGAGGTGTTAACGGAGAAGCATTAAATGGAGTGATGCTGACCAACTGAGCCTACTCGAAGGTGGAGGACGTCCCTGTTGGTTCATACTGGCCATTTAAAGAGCTGATGACATGCAAAACACATGATCTGGAAGAAACGTGGTCAGCCTTGGTACAACAATGGAATTGAGAAAACAATTATGCTAAATATAATTGGAATTTTTTCAAGCCGATGTGGTCTCTGTTCACTGTGGACATTCACAGCCATTAAAGCAAGGATGGATTTCATAAAGTAATGCCTCTAATGAAATACAGTTAAGTTGAGCAGCATACTAATATTGCAGAAGTACAGTGTCCTCACTGAATCAGGAGGGAAATTAATATTTTGCAACCAAACCACAGACATTAAAGAGTTTACTTAAAAGTCAAGTAGCCATGTGCTGGCAAAATATAGCTTGTATTTTCTAACCAGGACACAACCAGAAAGGAATAAAGAGAGGAAATGAGTGTGCTATGACTGTGTCTAATTATAGAAGAGCATTATTGAATGTCTCAGTGATGCTGCAGTGTATACCAAACACAGCCTGGAGTCAAGTCACTTTGTCTGTGAGGCCGGGATAGAGGCAGACAAAGGACGGGAGGACAGACATCCACATGATGGGGGAGAGCTTTTAAACAACTTAGGACTTATTCTTCATCCTACTCCTGTTCTTGTACATGGGATGTGCGTATTCTGTGTTTTATAAATTGTATCCATTTGTTGATTTTTTTTTAAACGCATTACCATGGAAAAGAATAAATGAAATGAAATGAAATGAAGGTGTCCTACTGCTGAACTGTCTGCTACTAACGCTCAGTCGGAAAAAAAAATTCTTTATGATTCATGTAACAACTCACACCACAAGCCAAAATTAAATATATAGACATATAAACTGCTTCAGAAAAACATAAAAGAAACAAGAGAAAGCCAAGTAACTGGGCTTGCTGGATGCTCCAGCTGGCAGGAATGAGATACAATAACAAGAGGCTGCCAACAACTGCGCTACGATTTATGAAATGAGCACCAGCTCTGTGGTAGGCACGAATAATGTGGACTTTACCTCCACTTCAGATTCACAATCCAGCAGTTTAGTTTAGATTGGTAAGAACTTAGTGACAACTGCACTACTGTTCAAAAGTTTGGGGTCACCCAGTGAATTTCATGTTTTCCATGAAAGCTCACACTTTTATTCATGCCCTAACATAACTGCACAGGGATTTTCTCATCATCAGTTAGTCTTTCAACACCATTAAATAACACAATGTAGCATTAGAACACAGGAGTGATGGTTGCTGGAAATCTTCCTCTGTACTCCTATGTAGATATTCCATTAGAAATCAGCCGTTTCCACCGAGAATAGTCATTTACCAGATTAACAATGTCTAGATTGTATTTCTGAGTAATTTCTTGTTATCTATACAAATTGCTTTTCTTTCAAAAATAAGGACATTTATAAGTGATGACAAACCTTTAAACGGTAGTGTACATGTTTTTTTGTTTTTTGTACTGTATATTACAGCTGTACCAGGTGATTAAGATAGATACAGATAACATAGGGCTGTGGCAAATGGTAAACAGTATTTAAAGCACATCTGTTCTGATTTGTAACACTGTACAATAGTTATCGTGTAGATAACCCTGGTTAAGTAACTGATTTAAAGGTCAGGGTCACATTTCATCCACTGAGAACACACCACCTAAATGTGTCCCTGTTTCTACATACAGCAAAGTGAGTGTTTCCATTCTTTCCCAGTTGTCTTGCTACTGTATTAAATATGAAGTTTTGACTGAAGGTTTTTTTTCTTACATTTAGCCTCCATTTTTCTGTTTGCTGAATTTCAACATCTCAGCAGGAGAAAAGAAAAACTGACACAAACTGTGAAAACATGTAGGCAGCAGCCAACAAACGGGTAAGCTAATGCAACAGAGCCAATGTTACACAGGTGATGTGGGTGCGATGCTAACATTATTTTCAGTCAGCTAGGTTTGGTGTGACTATCAGAACTAAATCTTAACTCGCCAAGCTTTGTCCTACAACTCCTCAACTGAATGCTGTCATTTTGTTCTCGGGTCAGGGGTGGCTAGATGCTGGATCTAGAATATTGCTGATGCCCAGTGATCTTGTCTTTCAGAGCTACTACTGCACAACGCACCACCTACCCAATTCGACCATGATCTTCAGATTGTTCCCGTAGATTCAGGTGAGAGGTTTAATTTTTCTCCTACTCACTCCAACATCACCAGCGTCTAGACACAGAGGAAATCCTGCCCTATGTCTGTCTTCATGGGTCTATATTTGTCTCTGTGGTGGCATATCAATAAATATTGTTATGCTTGGTTTCCAACAGACCTCGTTTTGTTTGAATCCATGTGTGACGTTGTTGCTTACATTTCAATCACAGTTTGAGTTTTAGGAGAAAGTTTAGGATATTTTTGGATTGGAGGTTAGGGAAATCAGAATGCCACAGTGAGTTTAACTTACTTCAAAAGAACTATTACGTTATGTGGTAATCATAAAACAGCCTAATAGAAATGGCACCATTTATTTTAGGATCATTTAGAAAATTTTACTCATTACCTACATGGTTGATTTGGCCATGAGCCATAGTGCATAGAGCCCCTTTCAGACCTGCATTCCTTTTCATTACTCTGACAACAACAAAACCTAGGTCTGAACTGAACCACTGCACTGACATCCCCACAGAAGCTGCGGTGCTTCAGATCGCGTGATAAGACTTTTCCACAGGTAAAGTTTCAGTTTGGTGCCATTCACGACCAATTCACACCTATTAGGCTACAAACAGAACTGCCCAAAGAACTAAAACTTCCCTGCAGTTAAAACAAAAATGAACAGCCAAGGTTGTTGAGATTCATCAATAATTAATCCAATTTTTTTTTCATTATTTAACAAAACTTGATTAAAAAAAGAGGTGAACGTCAGTTTGTGTCTTCCATCTGCTTGTAGAAGTCTTTCCTCTGAGTTTATTAAATACCTGCAGCACCAGACAGCAGCAAGATCCATATGGGTACTCTAAAGAGAGAGAGTTGTACACGTTTATGCACATAGAACAACAGCAGGGATTTCAATAACTACTTCTAAACATAAATTAGCTTCAACAAAAAGGCAAGGATTGATCAGCATGCAGGGTATATCAGACTGCCTCCTTTGTTCACATCAGACAGTTGAGCTCTCACACACACAGTCACAGTTTATCAGCTGCAGTTAAGTCATTAATTACATAGCTGCCTTCCTCTGGTTGATTGGGGAAAGCAGAAAGAAACTATGTTATTTGTTACAGTTTGATATCCTTGATTTTAGTTTAGATTAAGTCAAAGAGTTTAAGAGTCAGTCCCTTCATTTTGAAGCAGGAAGTGGTATCCTAAACACTTTTTTCATCAGATATCCTTTTATTTTGCTAGAAGAAGTTGTCTCTAGATCACAGTTCCATGCCTTTCCTGTTAAACATTTGATTAGAATGGTACAGTGATTCAGCAGGGGGCAAAGAAAATATTTTTTTCATTGGTGCATTCAGCTGCATTATACATCACTTGCTATACTGCCCAGTCACATGTTGATGACAAATATCATACATGGCTCTCTCTGTCATTGTGGTGAGTATGTCTGAATGCATTTGTGAGGAACATGACAGAAACATGACCAATGCCTATGTAACAGAATGCCCTACAAGGTAGGATTTAATGATTTTATTCCCTTCCATCATGGAAATAGGATGGAGGATTGAGGATACAAGAGTGAATTGCCTCCGATAGTTTGACTTGAACAATTCTCTTGTTTTTTTTGTTTTTTTGTTTGATGTCCTTGATGGAGGACATCAATATAAAAATCAAGCCTCCTATCCCTCTCTTCTAGGCTCTATGCAGACCTTCTGAGATGTAAAATCTCTTATTGCCTCCATCCACAACCATAGACCAATGGTGGTTATCTTTGCAAGATAGGCTTTGTGGTCAAAAAAACACCCCCACTGGAGGACTGATGGCGTTGATGTTGAGGTGCATGTTGGGGCTTGTGCAGGGTGTTAGTGTCCATCCCATGATATCTCGTCCAGATTAGCCTTAACTATGGTCATCCTTCTTCCACTCTGCAGTGTAACTTGCTTTCCTTATCTATTGTGTATCATTGTGAGATTATTTCACTTAAGTGGTTGCATTTGAAGTGAGGTGGTTCAATGCAGAATCATCCATTTCCTCTTGGGCTTTATTTAAAATGTGGATTGAAATGAAACATGTCATTGCGACACATTTTCGAGCTAAATCACCCAACCTGACATTATACATTTCAATTTCTCGTGTTACCCCAAAATCTACAGTTGTGGGTTTAACTTTTAAACCGCTGACTGCGGAAATCGTGATTGTTTTGAAAAGAGGTCACACTCATAAAAATGTTAAGAACCACTGCTTTAAGAGAATGCATACTTAGAATTTCAATGAACTGCTCTGATTTGTCTGGTGCAAGTTCACATTGGCAGGTGTCTCACTTGATGAACTCTAACTGATACCCTGTCTTGGTATATCTACATTTTCATCCGGTGTGTCAGAGGAAGTCTGTCATCATCTCAGCCCTCCGAGGGCCTGAATGGAATAGAGTGGGACATTTGTCTGTATGAATATTACATTTTTTCCTTCAGTCCAAAGCTAAATTATTGAGCAGATTGCACTCTGGAAAACAGTCTTCGTGAGGGACGCTTGTAGAAACTGAAAATTCTATCCTTTATGGATCTTGCTTTCTTTTTGGTGTAAAGAAAAGACCTCTGCATGAGCTCGAGAGAGATGGAAAGCGTGGTGGAATTCCTCCCTGCTGGCTACAGCATAGGCCGAATCGTCTGTCTGCAGAAGCAACAGATGGCCATGGTCTTGGGTTGCTAGGAAACTGGTAATCAAATACTTTAATTCAGATTGATTTGGGAATCGGAGGTTTATTAAAAGCAGGGTGAAGTCTTTTGTTATTCACATGGCAAGATGTCTTCTTTCTCCTTATTTTGGTTGGTAAATATTTGATTGCTCTCGGTGCTGGATTTAGACTTGGCATTGTACTCTGGACAGGCTGCAGTTGTGTATGCACAGAGCTGTGAATGCAAATGACTGACAATGTCTGACTCACAGTAACACTGGTACGAAAAGAATAGCAATGAAAGCAGAAACATCGAATATGTCTGAACCAAAGGTGATGTGGGTTTATTGGCATTGGTACCATATTCTTTTTCTCCAGGAAGATATATCTTCTGCAAATCTGTATGCTCTGTGTATCGATTCACAATCTTGGTCTTCAGGTATGTCAACACATCATACAAAACCTGGTAAATGCAGGGTTAAAATTACACAAAAGCTGTCATTTTGGATTTATTGCAACTTTAACAAAGTTTTTGTATCCTTCTTCTTGTCTGTATTGTGACAATTGAAGAAAAGAAAAATGCTTAACCTGAACCTAAGCCCAAAATAAAGGATTGTCTCCTACACCTCTCCTCCTTATGACCTGGCTGCTTTGCCCCACTTGGCTTAGAGGCTTGAAACTGAGATGAGGTAATGCACTTTCAGAATTGCATTTGTAGGTTCTGGAAAACCTCCACGGAGTCAACATTCATAACACAAATAATAATTCATCTTGTCTGAAGGTCAGGCTTCCTTGTCAAGAGATGTCTCTTTCACCAGTGATGCTAATGGAGGAAACACCTTGAAGGCTGCAGAAAACTTTTTCTGCTGCAGTAGTATGGTAGGCCACTGGAGGAGATTTTCAAAAAAAGTTGGCTGCATTGATCCAGCTTTATTAAGACAGCTTGTCTAAGACAAGTGGAATTTATTTGCAAGACATGTAGAAGAAACCTTTATTCGGCCAACTGGACAAGTTAAAAGCCAATAGAACACTCTACTTCCTCCCCTTATTTGCCACTTATTCTGCAATTTCAATGCGATTTTCCTTCACAATATGTCCGACTCAGAATGCCTTGACTGGCCCAATAGAATGATCCAAATATAGTAGGGGTAGGAACTACTTGCAAGATTTTACTTTAGAGAACAGTGGTCAGTAGGTATGGTCACATCACCAGTATTGTGGGCATTGTACTAGACTGCAAGGGTGAAGAAGGAGCTGAGCCGAAAGACAAAGCTTTCAATTTACCTGTTGCATTAAGTTCCAACACTAAACTATGATCGTGAGCTCTGGGTTGTAAATCAACGTATTGACATTGAGGATTCAAGCAGTTGAAATGAGTATCTATAGGGTGGCCAAGCTCAGCTTTAGAGATAAGGTGAGGATCTTGGACATTGGATGAAGGGAGCTCAGAGTGGAAGCACTGCTTTTATTGTGTCAAAATGATCTAGGTGAGGATGTTCTGGCCTGGTAATGCCTTAGCATCACCAGGAGGAACTTGAAAATGTTGCTGGGCAGAGAGACATCTGGAATGTCCTGCTTGGTCTGTTGCCCCTGAAACCTGACCCTACACAAGAGGAAGAAAATGGATGAATGGATGGATGGATGGATGGATGGACGGATGGATGGAATGAATAATAGGCTAATCAGTCTAGCCAAGTGCCACAGAAAATGTTACTAAAAAAAACTAATGTTATAACAACTGCATTACACAGGTCAAAGAGTGGAATAAAAATCCATTACCAGCTGGAGAACTTAATTTAGTGGGACACCTTACGAGGAGGAGGTAGCATTCTGCAGCATCTACTGGGGGCAACCAGTTTGGCCAACAAGTAACTGATGTTGTCTAACTAGCATCAGCAGCTGTGTACTTCACTTTAGCACTATTTACTGAACCACACACTTCACTAAACACTGTGCTACTCACTAGCTAAGCCCAATTTGGACAGATGTAACCTGAGTGTCAGTTTTGATTTTGTTTCAGTTTATATCTTTTAATCAACAAATGCAATTCATTTTAGTATAGTTTCATTCAACAATGGCTAAAAACATTTTAGCACAGTTTTCATCTGTGACATTTTACTCTCATTTTTGTGTTTTTAATTTTAATATCATCTAAGATTCCGAGACCAGAGTTGTCACCATCTTTGTGTACGTTTCCATGGTTGCAGGTTTCATTCTCAATTATGGAAAGGGTCGTGGAAAAGACTCAGTGTCATTGCCCTACTGCGATAATGATACCAGATAAGACAGAGCCTTCTCAGTAAATCCAGGTATCATTTTCAAACTCTGAACCACTCCCTCACCTAACATTAGGATTAACATTAAAGCTCGTGTCTGGAGTTTCCGTTTGTTTTCAATTTATGTATCATTGTTTAACAAAGCTTAAATGTGTTAGTCTAGTTCGATGCTATAATATAATGTTAGTATGATGCGATATGAAAATTTATTCATGAGCTCCGCCTTTCTCTCATAGACCCCATGTTATTCCAAAAAGCGCCGGTCGCTGCCGACCAATCAAGTTCGAGCTTCAGCTTTGTCATGCTGTCAATCAACGGTTACGCGCACAGCAAGCACGCCCATGCAGAGGTGGGCGAGCTACGCACTACGCAACCGCGAACACATTTGTTTTGCTTGTGGAGGAGAGAGCATCAGGGATCAGCAACTTCCAGAAAAGTTACCAATCCCACGGCTTGTCAGGCCAAGAGACTGCAGGACGTTTTTTGGCTCGGGGTGCTCGCGTCGCTCCCCAACCACGGCCTCCATAGCCCGCCTGACGGCTTCGTTTAGATGCCCGACCTCTGGAGGAAGATGTTGGGGCTTCTGGGACATACTCTTTGTCAGAGGAGTCATGCAATTCTGAACTCTAGATAGAAATAAATAAACAATGTAACACATATACATGCGTAAATGCACTAAGTTTGATAAACAACGTCATCGAGAGGGATACACGAGTGTAATCACATATTGAAACTTTACTTGTTCGTCCTAGCAGATTCATGTTATTTTGGTATTAGGACAAGTTAGACTCAATACAGAATTCTAACGTAATTCCTTTATTATTTATTAAATGTACTAAATGTAGAAGAGTGGAAAACAGCAAAACAGGCAAGATGCTGCAGCACTCCGGGCACCTCTCTTAGGTACTGCGTGCGTGCACAAATAAAGGGGCGAAATCAGAGGGAGGGAGGGACCAACAGTGTTTAGGGAGAAGCTGCGATTCAAACTCCAGAGACGAGCTTTAACGCAACTACACTGACACTTGTTCACTAAAATCCTATTATACTAACTGTGTGGTTTAGATGAGATCATAAAGAGTTGAAAAACAATAATGCAGTTGTCCAATAGTATTTCTTTAGTGAAAATCTAGAAGATAGTTTAGATGGAGCACATCATCGATCCTGGAATTGGTTCATTCCTTTTGGCAGCAACATGAAAGGTATCTGCCTGTAAGTAACATCAACTTTACGTCCACATTGCCTGTGTTACAGTAGCAGACATTTCATTTTAGTTCTTGTCTTGAAATGCTACTGGTTTTTCAAGACAAGACAAAAATATGCATACAACCTCTGTTGGTCAGATTTATAATGCTGCACACATGCCTGATTCTTTTATATAAATCTCTATCACTGTGGAAGTGAGCTCACGTGCACTGGCTTCATTTTCACACCCACAGTCATCCATAAATGGATGCAGAAATGCTCTTATATGCATCCGTTGTACAAGACAGTGGCTCCGAATTCATCACATGTACGTGTAAACCGTCATTGCAGTGGTATCTCAATCATCGTCATTAAACAACAGACGGAGGATTAATCTATGATCAATGATTAATCTGTGCAGCTCATATTTAAACTGATTTTACAAAGTGCTTTGTGATTCAGGATCAAATGAAAAGATTGTTAACAGGGAGGGAAGTCTTGAATGTAAATAACAGGAGGGATAAAAATGTATCACTCAGAAATTAAAATTGACTTTGTAATTGCACCTGACATTTTGCAGAATAATAAAAACGGAATAATCTTTCATTATATGGTGATGCAGTTGAGATGATTTCAGCTGTTTGTCTGAATTCTGCATTTGCAAACTAAATTTTAAAAAGTAAATTGTGTTGTCTTGAAAGCAGTTCACTCAAGAGAATCTTGGAAAATTTTAGACAACCTAATGAGCCAGTGTTCTGTCATTTCCAACTGAAGTTAGAGCAATTGCTGTTCAGCCAAAGCAACAAACTGAAATAAAAAACTAAAACACAAATTAGGATGGTTTCAAAAATGGTAAGCAAAAAACTATTAATACCAGAATTTTGCTGTCAGTCTGCAGAACAAGACATTAAGTTCTTCTATTCTGATGCACCTTTGTCAAAAGCGAACGTGGGCTATGTCCATGTTTACATTGGCAGCAAAAGTATCTGGCCGCTGCAATGTTTTTGTAGCCTCATTTTTCCTTAGTATCCCTGAAGCAAGCAAGAAAAAAGCTGAAAGATTGAATGTCATAATTCTGGCGAGCACAGCAGCCTCCAGATGTTGAATGTTTTGCTCTTCAGCTTTGACCAGAGAACAGATTTGTTGTTTTGGCCAGCACCAAAACAGGAACTGTTAAACCTCTTGTGATGCTACAGTGCTACAGCCAGTTCCCTCAGTCAGTGGGACTGATCAGAGCTGATATAACATTTCCCTTGTGAGTTCATAAATAGATCCAAACAGAAGACAGACAAACCTGGCGGAAAAAATATAGCCACTGATGGTTGGTTGTTGACGCTAACTGTTTAAAAAGACGCCATTGAAGAAATATTTTCTCTTTCATCTATAAATAAATGCAAGTTGATATTCCTCAACCCTCTGTTCTCTTTGTGTTTCTCGCAAGCATGGCAGACAGATGAATCGTTCCAGGCGAGGGAGGAGATGAGGTATATGTGAGCACACACTGCTTATGCAAATACAAGTCGGCATATACACACGCTCATGGCGTTTGCACGTATATGCAAACACGAACATAACGTGTATCATTACGCGACACATGGAGAAGGCACAGAACTGAAAACACTCATATTTGCCTTCCATCCAATCAAGTTATCCTACAATCAAAATAACAAAAACTACATGACGATGATGACACAGATTCAACTTAGGTAATATTGAAATACTGAGCAGTATGATCAAAGACTGCAAACAGCTGAGTGTTCAGTACAAGTCTCCCAGAGTGGGCTCAAAGTAAAAAACAAAAACAAAAACTAGGAATTATTTCAATGAAAATGAATGAGAGAGACAGAAAAACATTCACCGAGGCTGTATAAAGATTTGCCCCTGGGGGATATGCAGAAAAACACCCTGGATCTTAGATTCACTGAGCAGGTTTGTCAACATCCACATGTCAAGTACATAAGCGGAAAATAATCTGAATTAATAGTAGTTCCCTACTAAAACAGGCTCATGAACGAGAAAGCAAATTAGGTGTGTAGATCCAAATGACCCCTCCTCTCAGAAATCTGCATCGCATAGAAAGTGTCAGTATTTCTAAATTCCCAGTTTGATCTAGCGGATAGATGATTTTCCAGACTAATGGCATGCAAATGTCAATGTTGTTATGAACTACAATTTGATTGGCAGTATTGACAGATTAGTTTAACCAACATATTGTAGTTCATTCCACACAGACAAGCGTTGCTGTTACAGATGAGTCAGTCAATGGTGTATTTTTGTCTTTGCATAGAGGAAAAAAAGCATAGAAAGCATCACACATTTAGTGTACCTGCTAGAGTGTTGGCCCCCGTCCCTTTCCCTAAGGACTACAGATGGAAATTAGCTTGAAAAGCTACAGTCTGGTACAAACATCTTTGCTCTTGAGCTTAATGTCATTGTACACTGTCCTGATAAATAAATAAATGAAATGAAATGTTCCATATCTCTGCTGGCTTCACTCTGTTCTTTTAAAATCCTTCTTCAATCACAGATTTGGTTCTGTTATTTTTTGTAACACGATCAGTTTTCCTGTGTCTTTTTGTTGAGCCTCTCATCCCATAGTTCTCAGGGACATAACAGAGTTATTTACCAAGCTAAACAAAAGTAAAACAACTAAACTCCTTATCCACACTTTAGCAACACCCACCACAAACAACTGAAACTACTACAACACAAATATGTCAAGTGCGCATAATTACCTAAATAAAACTGGTCCCTCAAAACACACGTTCCTTAACAAGACACAACACGCCAAGACTCAAGTCACAAGTAGCTTCTCACCAAATTAGCGGACTGCTAACAGGAGCCACAGTCTTCACCAAGACTGGTGGCTCCTCACCGAAATAGCAGCTGCTAACAAAAGCTATAATTTCCGTTTAGCCACCCCTCAGTGGCTACGGAACCCACAAGAGGCACCAGAGCGAACTGGTCACGCTAAATCCCAGCTGCCTCAATGGAGAGTGTGGCTGCAGATTTATATCAGAGGTGTGCTGATGGTTGGGATCTTGTGAGAGAAGGAGTTGTGGTGGTGGATCAATCTGACGGGTCAGAAGGTGTGGCAAACCAGGACGGTGAGCAGGTCTGGAGCTCCAGGCCAGTCACGCCTGATGAGTGCCAGGAGGGACCTGGAGCTCGGTCTTCAGCCAGCTGCAATCACTACAGTCTCCACAAGCCATCCCAACACACAGAGGCTATACAAAGTCCATGACCAACCTCATGACTAGCAGAGGATGTAACACATACTTAGAAGTTGCCATAAATAGCTTAGATGTAACACTAGCCCTCAGACTTTGCAGGTCTGTGAAGTTCTTGCCTCTCTCTCCACCCATCCTTCCCCAATGAGTGTAGCGCAGCACACCAGCTCACCCACAACTCTGCTCAAACACTGAGAAAGTTCTCCGTGCTGCACAATGGCAAACTACAGTCACACTGATCCCAAAGATGGATCCATTTGATTGAAAGTGAAACTGATTCCAAATATGCTGAAAGCTCCACCCTGCAAGTTGACTGGTTCTTTAAATCTCAGAATAAAACAGCATGAAAACATAAAAACACCATATGAACTTGTTAAAAAGGTTTAAAAAAAAAAGTTTCTACTGGAGGGGACATTTTCTTGAAGTGCAGGCTCACCGTAAATACCTTGACAATGACTTGCATAAATGTGTTTTTCCTGCCAAAATATCTGCGGACGAAGAGATTACTTGAGAAACTGACATTTTTTCACCATTTTCATTCAGGTTAATTATGTATTTATTCACGTATGATTTTGGCATGATGTTTTTGACAGTTCTCGGATGAGACAGACAGGGAAAATAGGAATAGAATGAGAGTGGGTGGCATGCAAGGAGGGTCCTCAGCCAGCACTGAATCAGGGATGTTGTAATTACAGCCCACTCTATTTGTCTGAAAGAAAACCTGAGAGATCATTTTTGAGAGTAAAGATTATCTAACCTTAAAAATTAGAAACTTTTCCTACTCAAAAATGAGACACAAGCTGGGAGCAACATTTAAATGAAAATCTGAAGACTGAAACATGTTAGAATTATATACAGAGTGCAAGCCTTGCCTACTGATTATGAGAAACTGCACTGTACGCAATGGATTATATATCAAAGTGACTCAAGAAGAAGAGATGCACTTTTCCCTGATGGAATAAAAATGAAATAATACTCAACTTTAATGATTTCTAACATCCTTATTTTAGATTTTCTTCTGTAGAGCTGGAGCTTAAGAGATTATTTCTTCCCTCCTAAGAGCAGAAGTGAACAATTTTGTCTCAGGATGATTTTATTCTCATCAGAAACCATTAGACAGTATCAAAACCACATGTCAGATATTTGTGTCCTCAGAGACACGTCACCAACCTGGTGACACATCCGTTCCCCATCCACCTCATTCATGGACCAGTAATCGACGAGGCACAAGCTTCAAACCCCACTGAAACTTTGGAATAAAACATGTCCTACAGATAAAACAGCAGAGAGTTTCTTTGTAAATAGAGGGCAAAATCTCCCTCTCCAAAATTTCTTTTCAAGCCACTGATACTGCTTATAAATCTAACATTTATAAGCCACAGAGTGAACTTCAAAGAGGGACTGTTCAAATATGCTGCACTTCTTGTGAAGCTCAGGGTGTCTCACATTGTCTCCAGTACCATAAGAAAGAGCAATCTAATAAAAAACTATCCAGCGAGATGCAGAGGCAGGAAGGTCACACTGCTGCAGGCAGCTGGCACAAAGCAGCAGATGATACTGACTGACAGAGATGTTTAGTGTATAAATGCAATCTCACTTTAGGGAGGATCAGCACGTGTCTGCCACACAGATGACTGTTGCTAGGCACAATCTTCACAAGAAAAGATTTGATTTTGCTGTATTGTGTAGGCTAAAATACTTGTTAAAAGATCCGGTGAAAGTGGATTGCTAAAACGGGTTGTTTTGCACCACTTTCTGTTGTGTTAGAATAATATAGTGAAACCAAATACTACTTTGGAAATAAAATTTTAGAAAAATTTGTTGGGCTTATGTGATATTTTTGGACAGAAAAAGAACACCGGTTGTGTTTTTCGGTTGCTTATTAAACACAGTGCTTATTGTCATGTAGAATAATGAGCACAGTCTTGTGCTGGGCCGATTCTCAAGTCAGTAAATAGACCGCACCACCTAACCTTGCTGTTCCTCTCTTTCTCAGCAGTAACAATGTCTCAGGAATTTCTGGCACATTAATTGTTGGCTGAGTGCAAATATATCTATACAGACAACCTTTCTCAAAAGACTGGTCTGTTCGCTAAAGAAGATCACGATAAAGAAAGACTACTGGTGGTAAGAGCAAAAATAAACTCACACAAGATACATAAACACATAGGACAATACATTACATACATAAAGAAAATGACTATCAGCTATGGAGAGACACAAATAACTCTGCTGGCTGCTGTACACCATCAGTCAATCAAGTGCCACGCTGTAACTGATGCTGTTTAAGAGTCCTTAGGTTGCCTTGACAACACAGGAAGATGGTCATTTCATGATCATTAAGTAAATTTTATTTTGGAAATCAGTCTCAGAATATTTGTCCTGTTGTATCTTTGATCATTTTTAATACGTTTCAGAGAACTGTATATTTTATGTAAAGAGAAGTGAGAGACAAAGGTATTTGCTTTATTGTCATTTCATGATTCGAATGTGATATTGTTACGTTTGTGTTTATAGTTTTCTCGGTGTACCACCAAGTGATATAAAGCTTTTGTGAAGAATAAACCTTTCATGGACATCAGTACAAAGCATGGACTCTTTCAGTGACCAACAGTTACACAGGCCATTCAGCGTAGGTGATCATTTCTTCTTTTGCTTTTTCAATTGTAATTGTTGCCGATTCCATGTGTAGCCCCAATGTCAGTCCGTCTATTTTTTTATTCTCTGTCTGCCTCATCCTTTCTTCCCATTAATTTTTCCAAAAAATGTTGATTGCTAATATTGTTCAATAGCATATAATTTGTGTTTAGTAATTTTAAAATGTCTTCATTGCTTATTCTATCAGTAAGATACACGTAGCATGCGTCTGTAAGACCACATCTCTGCTGTAGTGATTTTGTTTGACATTTTATTATGTTCCAAGAGTCACATCCGTACATCAGAACTGGTAGGATGTAACAGCTGAGAGTCCTCATCCATCCATCCATCCATCCATTCACTATACACCGCTTTATCCTCACTAGGGTCACGGGGGGAGCTGGAGCCTATCCCAGCTGACTCGGGCGAAGGCAGGGGACACCCTGCTACATATACAGATGAACTATCACACTCACATTCACACCTACGGGCAATTTAGAGTAACCAATTAACCTCAGCATATTTTTGGACTGTGGGAGGAAGCCGGAGTGCCCGGAGAAAACCCACGCATGCACAGGGAGAACATGCAAACTCCATGCAGAAAGATCCCAGGCCCACCCCGGGATTCGAGCCCCGTGTAGCTTTTCTTTTCAATCACAAGGTAGCCACACCATGAAACTACACTGCTGTTCAAAAGTTTAGGACCATCCAGTCAATTTCATGTTTTCCACAAAACTCACTTTTATTCATGTGCTAACATAATTGCACAAGGGTTTTCTAATCATCAGTTAGCCTTTCAACACCATTAGCTAACACAATGTAGCATTAGAACACAGGAGTGATGGTTGCTGGAAATGGGCCTCCGTACCCCTACGTAGATATTCCATTAAAAATCAGTCGTTTCAGCTAGAAAAGTTATTCACCACCACATTAACAATGGCCAGACTGTATTTGTGATTAATATGATGTTGTTCTCACTGAAAAAAAAATGCTTTTATTTCAAAAATACAGACATTTCTAAGTGACCCCAAACTTTTGAACAGCAGTGTATATCCTTCTTTTTCGTGTGTTTTGGTCAAAATAGAACCATCCATCCATCCATTCTCTATACACCGCTTTATCCACACTAGGGTCACGGGGGGGCTGGAGCCTATCTCAGCTGACTCGGGCAAAGGCAGGGGACACCCTGGACAGGTCGCCAGTCTGTCCCAGGGCCAAAATAGAACCATATTTTTTTTTAATAAACACCATGCCAAGACCATAAACTCATTAAGAAAATATTTGAGGTGATAAATCAAGCGAGATGTCCAGTTATTGTCTCATCGATTTCTATGCAATCAGGCTTCTTTTTACACCAAAGCAGTCACAGAAAGCGGGTTTAGGGCACTGCTGCACTCAATTCACATCACTGTAATGCAGATAGTTAACACGTAATTCAGAAGAAAATGCTCTCAAATAAACTAGACACAGGTGGTGCATGACAACTTAAAAACCTAAATCAGTAATGGGGGAAACAACAAATGGTAATGCTACCATCATTGAAGGGTTACTGAATAGTTTGTTGAAGATTCATGATTTTGTATGGCCTTTACAGCTGCAAGTCTAAACCCATCTGACTTTTGGCTGCATGTTCAACATTGATCATGAAAACAACAGAGGAGAAGAAGGCGTTTTACCTCTTTGATAGAGTTCCACACCCTTAAAGAATTGATATCAAGGAATGTTAAATAATTCAAATGCAGGAAGTTGCATTGGTTCACAGTGCAAAAAAGTACATGGTTCATTCTTTCATATTGATCTGCATCCACATTATGTGCCTAGCAAGTTTTTTTTTAAACTTTACACAAATAAAGTGCAATATAGTAGTCAGCATAAGGACATTCAAGGAGTGGAGGCGGCGTAAAGTGTCAAACTGTCATTCAGCTCACTGTGCTTCCAGTACTGTGTGTTTTATGGCTTTTTCAGTCACTGCTTACTTTTGTTTTCAGTCTCCAACTGCGTTTCCATTACCCTTAGATTTGGGCAAAAAGTAAATAGCGCAATAAAAAAATGGAAACACCTGATTTTCGAAAAAAGGACTAAAATATCGCTAAAAAGTTTTTACGCTCTCATGAGGTGGTTTTTCAGACGCTTCGATATTGAAAAATATCGCAAAAGCGTAATGGAAACACTTTATCCGCAATTATACGTCACCAGACGTGACGTACCTGGTCACATGACCAGTTCTCTCGGAGTAAACATGGCGCGGTACGTGTGGACAGAAGAGGAGACCGAGGCTTTTCTTGACATTATTCTTGAGAAAAACATCATTGCCATACTAGACAGCAAACAGCAGAGGAATGCAGAGTGTTATAAGGAGATAGAAACAGGTTTTGGGTATCCGTCTTCCTGCAGTGAAATCTCGCAGGATGATATTTTACAAGAATTACGATGCTTCTGCCCAGAACAACCTTCAATGGAAACACATTCAATGCGCAAATATACTTTGTCGAAATTTTAGAAATATCACTTTTATTTTGCAAAAAACTGTAATGGAAACCCAGCTACTGTTATCAGTTGATATTTGCTTTTTATGCTACAAAACTACTTTGTTAAGTTTAGGTGCCAGAAGTCCTTGGTTACGTTCAGGAAAAGTTCCTGGTTCGTTTTCAAATACACCCCTATTCTTTCGAAGTACCACCGTCTTCGACAAATCTTGTCTTTTTTGCACTTCACTGACAGATGGCCGACACTAAAACAGAGCCTTGGGTCTTCCCGTTTACAGTCAGCAGGAAAAACAAGCATGCAACAGACAAACTCACAGTTTGCAATGTCACATTCTGCATGAATATTCCCTCTAAATGTGTTTGATTAAACCAACAAGAGCCCACTTACCTTTTAAAATAGTGTTTGTAATCTGATTACATTTTTAATCAGTGACTAACACAACGTCCACTGAGACGGGCTGCCAGCTTGATGCTGCACACCCTATTAATTTAGACACACAGCTGTTTCATCTGCCCATCTGCTTCAGCTGGCACTGTCCTACTGATAGTTCTGTGTTGTGTTGTTTGAATATGACGCATTGTTCTCTATGAATCCTGGGACTTCCCATTAGTTCTTGTCAGCCAAGTCGTGATTGCCTGAATGCATCTAGAGCTGGCAAGTAAACTTCTGGGATCTTTATGTGTCCTCTGTCACTGTGTCTTTGAAGTGTACTTCAGCCACTGAGCAGCACATCAAAGCGGTCATTGAAAATACAGATGACTGAGCACTGAGGCAAGTTAAGCTCTAGTTTCATGGCAGCATACCGTGTATTCCATGTGGGGATTTGTGACAGGGAAGTGACATTTTCACAGCACACACAAAGGTTTCTTTTTTCTTTTTTTTTGTTCTATATGTTGGCGACTGACTGTGAATGTGAATGCAGTGGGAGGGCAGTGACACCAGTGGGTGTGTCAGCTGTGATCAAAATGACACGGTGCAATTTTGAAGTCGAGGGCCACTGGGAATCAAACAGAGGTCAGGTCAAAGACACATGTTTTATTACATTTCATTGTGCTTTACAAGACATGACTCCCCAGCCAATCTCCATCCAGTCATGTATTTCATACACCGCCACATAACTTGAAACACTCTAGAGTTGTTTTGTTTTTTGTATTCTCCCACCCTATTGTTTTTTTTCTTGTTATTAACTTTTATTCAACCAAGAGAAATCCCACTGAGATTAACGACCTCTTTTGCAAGGCCAAGAGAGGGAGCAGAAAATACAAAACACAGTTACAAATCTACACAATTCAAACATGACTAAAATGCAAACAAAAAATAAATGAAAAATTTTAATTACAAGCAAGTTATGAAACACAAGTACATGTTGTGGAGTCGACCTCAAGAATTCCTAGTTTGGATTTAAAAGCACTCACGGAGATTAACTCGGTTAATTTCCAGTTTTTCTCCAACATATTCCATGCAAAAGGTACAAAATAAACAAAAGCCTTTTAACCCAATTCAGTATGAGCATATAGAACAGAAAGCAAAAAAATGATCTTGTGAATGGAGAGAGTGAAGATCAGCACTTTTCTGTGCAGTTAGAGAACAAATGTAGCTGGGCAGTAGTCCAAGGATTGCCTTATATATGAAAGTATACCAATGACAGATCCTTCGGGTGGCTAAAGCGAGCTATCCCACCTGAGAGTATAACTCACAGTGGTGAATCGACATTTTACAGTTCATAATAAACCTCAGAGAAGCATGGCAAACAGCATCAACCATCTGACGAGATTGAGCAGAAGCATTCATGCGCGAAATATCTCTGTAATCCAGCACAGACAAAAAGCAGCAGCAACAAGCCGCTTTTTTGATTTTAAAGAAAAATATAACTTTTTAAAATCTTAATTACATTCTGATAAGTATTAGTTATTATTTTTCAATCCAAGAATCACTTATTGGGAATATAAAAATAATTACAACACCCAATACATAAGGGGAAAACATATTTTAAAAAAAAAAATCCCGTCATTTAAAAAAAACAAACATTTTTTCTAAGAATTGAGAATGTATGTGAAGCGGCTAAAACTGTGATATGGGAGATTTTACAAGTGTATTCCGGGCTCTTTGCTAGATAAAATATGGAGAATAATTTTCTGTAAATTATCTCAAACATACACTACCATGCAAAAGTTTGGGGTCACCCAGACAAGTTCACGTTTTCAATGAAAACTCACACTTTTATTCATGTGCTAACATAATTGCATAATCATCAATTAGCCTTTCTACACCATTAGCTAACACAATGTAGCATTAGAACACAGGAGTGATGGTTGCTGGAAATGTTCCTCTGTACTCCTATGTAGATGTTCCATTAAAAATCATCCGTTTCCAGCTAGAATAGTCATTTACTACATTAACAATGTCTAAACTTTATTTCTGATTCATTTAATGTTATCTTCATTGAAAAAGAATTGCTTTTCTTTTTTTTAAAAAAAGGATATGTCTAATTGACCCCAAATCCCAATGGTAGTATAATAATGACATTACTTTAATATTGGCTCATATTGGTAGAGTCTAGATTTAATCGCCAAGTTTATATATTTTCTAAAGTTATCCCTAGATTGCCATGGTGGAGTTTCAACAATCCCCATTCCTTCTCTGGTTCTGTGTTTGTCTATGCTTGGGGAGTGGGGCTGAATAACAGTCTGACAACCTGTCAATGAATATGAATCAATGTGTCTTTGTGTGGTGTCAGCGGGTGCCCAAATAACAACAGATGGCAGACATGCATACCTCTTCAAAGCTGGATGACCAGTGGGAACAGCATGAGCCTGACTGGGTTCTGCCCAACACTGATTCACTATCACATTAGTCATATCAGTGGACTGGAAAAATAGCAAGGCGGTCTGAAACTAATTTTTTTTTTCGTTCATGACATAAATACGAAGAAATAACTGTAGCAATGTTTATCAGAACAGAAAAGACCTGCACGTGCTTCTTAACAGTTTGGTAGAATACAGTCACCTGGAATTAGAGCAGAACAATAGAGTTCTTTTATTTGATATGATTGATTTCTTGTTTTCACACAATCTGACTAAATGAAGTGTTTCTGATTTTTGACTATTTCAGAGATTTCTGTAGCAAAGAAGGTGGAGGAGAATATGAACTTCTTTCTCATTTCTTTTTCTGTTTGTTTACGCAGAACAATAATGCAAAGGCAGCATGGAAATGGTCTTTATTTCTGACTTAGATTACAAATCTCACTCCAATTATTGTGTCACTGATACTTCTGTCACGGAAATAGGAAATGCTCTTTTAAGATACATTTATTCATAGAATTTTTTTTCATTACAAAGTTACTTTTGTAATGTTGAACATAATCTTTTTTATTTTTTCTTCTGGGTATTGTTGGCCTTCTGGATGCTGAATGTCAGATATGTCCAGTCAAGATGCCTGAATGTCCACAACTTCACCATTTGTCATCAAAGAAGTCATTTCAGACAGATTTGGATGAACGTGTTCGCCTTATCCAGCAGCTTCACTCTTCAGGAAGAGTAGACAACATTCCACAAGCAGCATCAACAACTTCATCAACTCTTCATCTCACATGTGTGACTAATTACTGACTAGTGATTTCTGGTCTACGACTCCAATCTTCATCTGCTCATTACCATTTTCAGTGCTGTCCATTCTTTGTCTTTGTAAGTTGCCATGCAATGCATTCTGATGCATTCTGAGAGACTATAGCTTCAAATGTTCTCAAAGATATTTTGGTGAACTTTTTTTAAAATATAGACAAAAGATTCCAAGGTTTCCACTGTCTAGTTTAAAATCCAGGAGCCTTCACACCCTATGAGTGAAGTGTTCATCCAATCAGGTGCAGTCAGCGTTCATCAAGTGTCCAGCGTTAGGAAGTGGCTAAAAGCGTCCCTGTAAACATGTACCGTAAGCCTATCAACTACCAATCAAAAGTTTTATAATAACCCAATTTGTCCAGTTTTTATTGGAAATTATGCATGTTAATGTATCATTGTAGTCTGAAATGAAAGCATAGAACAAATAAATAATTAAGTTAAAAAAAAAAAACAATTTAGAAACCAAAATGTATTCTAAATTTTTGACTCAAAGTAACCACCTTTGGCAGATATAACAGCTGAACACACGCATGACATTCTTTCCAATGCAAATCAAATATTCTTCATAAAGTTCTTCCAAACTCTGTTGCAGAAGTTCCCATAAATGTGTGGCACTTGTAAGCTGCTTTGCTTTCATTCTTCTGTCCAGTTCATTCCAAAACCAGCTCCATGGGGTTTAAGTCTGGAGACTTTGCTGCCACTCCATGTTTTCAAGTTTAACATCTAGTTCTTTTTTCATCAGGTAGTTCTGGCATAGCTTGGAATTATGTTTTGTGTCATTATCTTGCTGTAGGATGAACCTCTGACCAACTAGGAACATACCAGAGGGTACTGCATGGTGCTGCAGAACGCTATGGTAGCCATTTTGGTTCAGGGTACCTCTAGCTCTGTACAAGTCACCGACCCTGGATCGAGCAAAAACAGCCCCAGACCATCCCGCTTCCTCCTCCATGTTCAAAAGTTGATGTCACACGCTGAGGAACCATCATTTTGCCTTGTTGACGGCGTACAAAAATACTATGTGATGAACCAAAGACTTCAAATTTTTATTCATCAGTCCATAATACCTTCTTCCAGTCTTCAGTAGTCCATTTATGGTATTTCATGGCCCAAGCAAGCCTCTTTTTCTTATTCTCATGTCTTAGCAATGGCTTTCTTGCTGCAACTTGACCTGTCAAACTTGCAACTCCAAGTCTTCTCTTCTTGGTTCTCTTGCGACCACTATTAACTTGTGCTTGAAGCTGTTGTCCTGTGAACTCCTATCACCAAGCTGTTGACTCTCAGAAACATGTCTTCTGATTCTGTTGTGGCTTTGGGTCTTCCAGACCTCTTCCTATCAGACCCCAGTTTCTGAGTGCCTTTTGATGGTGAAGAAAACTGTACTCACTGACACCTTGGCTTTCTTCACAGTTTCTCTGTATGAAAGACCTACATTTTTAAGTCTTATGATGGTCTGTCTCTCTTCTATTGTTAATTGCCTTTTCCTCTCCATTTTTATAGCCACACACTACTTTCTGCAGTGCAATACTGTTCAAAAAATGCTCTGGAGGGTTTGGTGCCACAGTGTGTTTCAACACTACTTTCATGCAGACAGAGGGGGTTGTAAGTAATCAAGAAAAGTTGGGACACCTGTAGGATTTGGTAGCACCAACTTTCAAGGCTTGATCAACCTCCATTGCTGCAGAACAGATTTAAGTTGTTAACCCGTTTCTTGTTCCCTTAAAAAAAGGCCTTTTTGTGTAATTATGGGGCGGCATAGCTCAGTGGGTAGAGTGGCCGTCTCGCAACTGGAGGGTTGCGGTTCGATCCCCTGGCCCGTCGTGCTCATGTCGAGGTGTCCCTGAACAAGACACCTAACCACTAACTGCTCCTGATGGGGCGTGGTTAGCACCTTGCATGGCAGTGAATGGGTGGATGTGTGTGTTCCAGGGGCACTGTGCTCTGACCCCAGCCCCCCCCCCCCGATGGGGGATATGTGAAAATCAGAATTTCCCCTCGTGGGATTAATAAGGGATATAAAATTAAAAAATAATTCTGAAATGTACAATGTTTTGAGTATCCTTACCTTTTTTTGACCTCTGGTTCACCACTTACCTTTGTACCATTCCAAGCTATTCATTAGATTTTAACTACTTGAATTTTAATAAAAAAAACTGGAAAAATTGGGGCATTCTAAAATTTTTGACCGGTAGTGTGTATATATATATACCTCAGTTTATTCTAAGAACTGTCTTTCCTCCAACTCACTATTGAATTGCTGTGTCATGTCATATCAGTAGTTTTTGGTTCTTGTCATTAGTCAGATGCTGTAAGTGCTACAGTTTTTTTTCTTAATTAAAAACAAGCAGCTGCAGCAGAGTTCATCTTGGTTCAGTGTAAAAGTTTCCAATGAGCAAATGTTTGGAAACTTCAACTTTTCACAAAAAATGGTTTGTGTACCGTGAATAGACAGCATCATAACCTAGTAGAAGGATCACCTGAAGATATTCAGGAACACACATCACATTACAAAATCATCGTAAGTGCAGTCTGTTTATTATCCCATATTGTGATGACAGTGTCAGTCTGTGTGTTTGTACCTGCTGGACTCTTTGGGATGTGGCACTGTTATTTAAAAATCATTTGAGGAAGATTAATGTTTTCAATTAATTGCCCTATGTGACAGTTTCTTTTTTAATTAAATAATATGCGCATATGCAAGTGTTGCTATTCATTACTGCTGCACAGCTGCTCCTGGTGTTTTTCTTTAGAGTTATATTGACATTTTCTTTTTTTATTCATGGTTTCTCTTCCATTTACAAAGAAAGAAAAAAAACCATTGAAAACTGTGATCCATGAGTGAAAGAAAATCAAGGTTTAACCTTTTGTCTGTATCACCAGACCCCAACTGAAATCTTTATTTTATAGCAATACTCCCCTTCCCAATGAAGAAATATGCATTGAAAGTAAGACTGGAAGAAGTTCTGTTGGCAAAAAAAAAGGTCTCTCTCTGCCCATAACTTCTTATTAATTGCATTGTTATCAGTAAGTCAGAGCATGTAGAAAGAGAATCAACAGAATAACAAGGTCCGTGCTGCTGAGAACCATGGTGATGACGGCGGATGGGGATGAATAGCAGTGAGAAAAGTCATTATCAGCAGCAACGTTTACATTTTGCCTCATTTAAAACTGTTGTTACTGACATGCAGGAAAAAAAAGGATTCACATTGTTTTTCAGTTCATGCAAATGTCTCTTTTTGATATTGCATATGTGATGCATTTCAAGCTTTGTTTGTTCTCATGTTTTGCCATCTTGGTGTGTTCCTTCATCCATACATTTCCGTCTATGCATCGTGCACATGTGTAGGCGTGTTAAGTCCCTGTATATTATTAGCAGGAATCCAAGGGAGCAGGTCGATACAACCTCTGCCCACCAGTGTCCCCCTAAAGTCCTACACGCTATCTCCCCGCCTCGCCTGCCTATAGTCATCTATGGTAATCAGAGGGATCACATCAGAGCACATCCTTAATCATGCTGGAGGCGGTTCCAGGAAGCCAAGTACGCAGTCGGTGAACCGCTGACCTCTGCGGACTACCAACTTCTTTCATCTTGCAGCAACAGTTCGTACATTTTCTCCCCCAAAAGTCTAATTTAGAACATATCGTTCACGTCACAGAATCATGGAAATGAATCAGTTTCAAAGAACTAGGTGCTCCTTTGAGCTTGGATCATGCAGGGGGAACTTTAAAGCTTACATAAATCCAGTCCTTTTATTGGCTTTTATGATGGTACTGAAGATTTTTGTACTGCAATGTGCCTGTGTGCAGCGGTGGAACGTACAGCAGCCAAGTATATTTACTCAAGTGGATTTGTTTTTATTCCTATGGTCTTTCCTATGGGGGGAGTTGCTAGAGGATATTACCATTGAGATATGATACAAGAAGATATCTTAGTAAGTCTTCCATTGCTGCCTGTTTAGTCATGTTTGTTTGTGCACCTGCAGTCATATTGACAAGTAGAGGTGTGTCGTCACTGTGAGACAGACATCTGTGCTGATGTAGAGTTGCTGTAAAGCGTCAGTGCTGATGTGTGATCTCCCAAACTCCTCTCCGACTTCAGCCCTTGAGCTATAAATCCAGAGAACCCACTGTCTGGCTCTTTCATCACAAATATTTAAAATGTGATTTCCAATGCAGACAGACAAAAGCAACAGCAAAATAAGAAATTCAAATATGGGTTGACTCATAATCCCCTGCATGTAGACAATATAATCAGCAGGAAAATGTGAGTCCCCTTACGCAGGAGAATCTGAAATAAAGGTGATTGTAACCAATAACAGCTTCAAGTTCCTGATATATGCAAAACAGAGATAGAAGATAATGAAAGATTAATGAGTAAATCTCTGCCCATGAATATTTGAGGAGGGGAAGTCTGTTTAATACATGATCACCCTGTGAAAGGCTTCCTGTACATGCCGCCGCCTCATTCGTTGATTCAGAGAGGATGCTTATTAGATTTCAGGCGGATGGCATTTTCATTGCCCTACTCTCCAATGAGTCTCTTTCATAAATCATTTTATATCACTTTATATTTGGGTTTTATTCCTAGACACAATATATACAGAGGGAATAAAAAAAAAAAACTGTCCTCAGACTTTAGAAAAACAGACGATGATAAATGTTTTCTGGGAGTACTTCTTGGCATTCTTGCTCAGACTGTCACAGACAAACATCTATACAAAAAACATGCCTTAGTCATACATGTTTTTCACACTAAAATGGCTCAGACCTAATTACAAAAGCATCTATTTCAACGACACCTCCTCTTCCTGCATGCCACACATACACAAAGCCGCCGTTTGACCATTTGCATCCCAAATTTCTGAGCAATGAGGGCTACACTTGACATAACATAGTTCCGTAGCTCAAAGCTCTAACTGCTTTTGTGACTGACACACGGAGGGGGATCAATGGATTAGTTTCCATGAGATGGGGGTTCTTTGGGGCCCTAGACGTGCCTGTACATGCTAAGAGTGGGATTACAGCGAGGCAGACAGGAGCTCTCTGGTCCGACGGGCGCCTGCCGGCCCATCTCATGGCTCAAGATGGTGACAAATGAAGAACGCTGCCAGCCGAGTGCACTCACATCTCCAACTCAATCACACTGAGTCAACACAGGAACTCACACTGTCAATCAGGCTTGTCTATTTATGCAAACAGGAGCAAATTCGGCAAGCATCGACATACAGAGTCGCACCGATACTTGCCTGCTTTTACATCAGGGTTTCATACCTGCTTTCATTCCTCGAATATTACCATTGTGCTGTGTGAGTCTGTGTTATGTAGGGGTTTCAGTCAGCTTTGTTTGAAAGAGAAAAAGTGTGTGATGGAAGATCAGCCATATTCCTTCCAGCCACAATCATTATCAAACCTTAACAACACTCAGACTTTCATAAATATGATCCATGAAAGACATGCGGTTTTTCATTTTTCGATCACATCCCTTACCTTGTCAGTGTGTTTAGATTATGTAATTATCCAGTAACATACGTTGACGTATTTTATCCAAGTTGGTGGTTAGATTTGTCTCTGACAGCGCCTTAGAAGGGTGTTTCACCATGAAAGATATTTATAGCACAGAAGGGAGCTGTGCTTTTTGTTGCCTCTGCAACGAAAACCCAAAGCTATGAAGATGATGTATGGCTTTAATGAACATATTGCATAAATGCAATACCAGAGGGAATATTGGATGAAAATAACATTTAGCAGAATTTGATCTGCAGTACACATGTACTGAGGGGTTAGCACACAAACACATGCATATTTTCTGCATGCAAAATACCGATGCCCACACATATAAGCCTTCATTTACATACAGAAATCTCACCACACCTATGAAAGAGCCCTTCGGCACACAAATATAGTCTCATTTATGATTCCTGCATTCAGCTTGATCACAGCAGCTGGGAAAGCACCGGTGACAGCAGATGTAAGCGGCAGAGAGTCTTTCCCCCCTTCTTTGCATGTCATCAAAGTGGTGGTCGGGACTTCCGATTCCCCCGTCTCCCTAGCAGAGAATGAATAATGCAGCAATGCGGGGTTGCCTGCCTGACGGAATGACTTGATATAAACAGCTGGGTGAGACTGTGGGAGACATCACTGTACCGAAAAAGGACTGCGGCAGCTAAATATAAGCACTGCCAAAGTCATGTAGTTTCTCCCATTCAGAGAGGAAGAGACAGAGGAGTGTGTGTTCCTGTGCTTTCACGTATGTGGTACAGTTAGCTATATTTGAGGGTGTTGGCATGTGTGTCTGTGTGCTGACATGCCAGATCTGTGCCAATGTACACAGCCGGAGTGATCTGCAGGCTGGGCACAGACAAGCCAGCAAGCACGGTGCACCACTGGCATTCTATTCAAGAGACTTTGAACATGGTTATTCTCATAATGTGGACAATGAGACTGTTATACTAGTCAAAGGGGTACAGAAGAACTATGACAGCACGTCCGGATGTAAGAAAGGTTTAGTCTGAACTGCTTAAACCTCTGAACCTCAAAACCTGCTTGCAGGTTTGAAAGGCATGCTGTAAAATCCAAGAGAATTGTTGGTTTTCAAATTTCAGACAGCCCTTGAGCTATTCATTTGTGACCCACCGTTCCATCAGGAAAAGGAACCAAATCTGAAATGAAATAACTTTGCTGTCCATACATCCATTATCTGTACACCACTTAATGTCCATTAGGGTAGCAGGGAGGCTGGAGTCTATCCCAGCTGACTTAGGAAGAAGGCAGGAGACATCCAGGACAGGTCACCAGTCTATCACAGGGCTACATATACAGACAAACAATCACACTCACATTCACACCTACGGATAATTTAGAATCACCAGCGTGTTTTTGGTCTTTGGGAGGAAGCTGAAGAACCTCGAGAAAATCCAGGCACGCACTGAAGAACATGCAATGAACATAAACTATTGATTGAGTATTGATTCCTTTCTAAACTTGTGAGTTTCATGTGTATGCTATCTGGCATCTGGTCTTTACCGAACTCAGAGACTTTTACAAAGATGTGTCACGCTTCAAACTACATTAGAGGACTTAAACCTTTCGTCGACTTTTAGTATTCATTATTACACAGAGTTCTCTGGATGTAGGAACCTTGAACTGTTTGGTGATGCTTTAAAGTTCTGATTTTGTTATTGTTCCTATTTCATGTTGCATGTCACCAGTAACATTAATAGTTTTCATCTATTGAACAATATATAGAGTGCTCCACAGCTAATGTTCATCACAAGTACCTAACTACAGACCTAAAGCTTATCTTAAGGCCTGAAGTATAATGAGGTTGCTCGCCAAACAGGAGTGACATTTCCCCTGACAAACATTCTCATCAGGTTAATTGTTTCTGGGAGTGACGGCACAACTTGCCACTAATCACAAGCTAGCCACTAAGAGATACTCTTTGAAGAAGCAAAAGTGAGAATCATTCTCAATGACATAACCTAGTAGTTCCTTTGTGATCACCAGTGAAGCATGCGGGACCAGTATATTAACAGCACAGCTGATAACACATAACCGACAGCTTTGTCAGGGCAGAAAATGCTAAAGAATTGACAGAAAACCTTAACTGGTGTTTCTAGTTTTTACATGTATTAAGCTCTCTTTGAAATCAGAAGTTGAGCACTGTATTTCAAGAGTAGGAACAGATAAGGTCATGGCCCTGTGTTGAAAACGTACTGTGGAATCTAATAAAAATAAATCAGCTGCACGAACTAGCATAGTGTGATTTTCTGCATGGAACTGGACGTTTTAATAAAGCTGCTGGCATGATTTTAAATTATTCTTGCAACATTTCACAAAGCATTCGTTAAAGTGACTCTAATAAACTATGTGGCTGCAGTTTCACCATCAGCACTGAATCAGATGGCTCATCTGCCATTTTCAAGTCATTATTTTTTTTCTCTAGCTTGGTGCGTTAAAAGTGACAAGCAAACCAGGTCTGTGTGAAAAAATTCAAGCATGCAGCAATAGCGAGGAGATAAACCAGCTAGGCTCTTTAAATTCAGCATCTTTCCTTAGGTCTTTCTGATAAGATGAATCATGGGCATCTCTGTCCACATTGTAGGCTAAACAAGTATGACATAAATCTCTGAACCCCAAGCAATTTCTAGGTGTTTTCTGCTCCTGTCACACTTTTCCATACCGTTGATTAGATTTTCACCTCAATATATAGTCCTGCACCTCTATGGAAGCAGCACAGCCACAGGCTAGAAGTAGAGAGAACTCACAAATGTCTGACTGCAATAAATACCATACAATGCAATGGAAAAATGTATTTCTTTGATTACTTATTTCACAAGAATTTAAGCATCAGAAATCCACATCTGCAGCATTTTTCCATACTGGTGTTCATACTTTTCTCTGATAAGCTCTGTTTAAACAAACATCTTGGAAGTTTTTTCATGTGACTGTTGGTTGCAACTGAGTAATTAATGACTTTTTTTGTAATACACACACACACATATATATCAAAGAATCTGGTTACTGCAAATGGTTTTTGGGTTATCCAGACAATTTCATGTTTTCCATGAAAACTCACATTTTTATTCATGTGATAATATAATTGCACAAGGGTTTTCTAATCATCAATTAGCATTTCACCATTAGCTAACACAATGTAGCATTAGAACACAGGAGTGATCGCTAGAAATGTTCCTTTGTACCCCTCTGTAGATATTCCATTAAAAATCCGTCATTTCAGCTAGAATAGTCATTTACAACATTAGCAATGTCTAGACAGTATTTGTGATTCATTTAATGTTATGTTCATTGAAAAAAACTGCTTTTCTTTCAAAAATGAGGACATTTCTAAGTGACCCGAACTTTTGAACGGTAGTGTATGTGTGCATGTTAAAATAACTACAGATCTTTTTTTCTGAACAACTTTCACATGTTGTGAAAGAATTACCCACTTGATGTACTTGAAGATCTGATGTTTTTTTAATTACTGATGCTGCAAAGATGACACACATGAGATCATCTGCTTAACAGCCACATTTATGCATCTTAACTGTTGAAAACATCACCTTGTGGCACCATCAGCATTACACTGCGTTTATTCACTGACGGGTTGGATAATTGGCAAAAATTAAGTCGGCAGAATGTTCATGTCCAGTGAAAAAATTGTATTTCAAATTCTCCGGTGCACTTTGTTTTGGACTAATAATGAACAGCCTTCCTCTGCTTCCTCAGCCGTGTTATGGACATCCATTTGGAAGTTCTAAGCCTCTCTGTGAGATACCACCTCTAACCTCACCCTGTCTCAAACATCCCCACAAAGTGTTTGATATCATGCTAACGATCAGACAGGGTGGAGAGCACATGAAAAAGCCGTCACCCTTTTGGATAACACAAGACACTTGTAATGCATGAAACGAACGTGCTGTGAAAGGCATTTACTCAAAGGTCAGCCAAGTGTCACAATCCACATTTCACTCAGTTACTTTGACGGAAATATCTTCAGCAGACTTTAAGTGAAATCTTGAACAACTTGATGAAATGAGAACAAAGGTGACCTATACTGCAGACCTATTCTGGTCGTATTACTTAGTCACAGCCACGGTTGCTTATAAATAGCAGCACATCACAGCCTGGAATCCTATTGTTATGGCAGCTATGATCAAAGAAGGAGAACTAATAAAGTTAAAATAAAGAAGTAGCTTTCATTGCCATGGGGATTTTAGCTTCATAATGATGTACAACCCGAAAGTCAGACAGTTATTTCTGTTATATCATTGAAAATGAAACGCAATAAAGATTTTGAAATAACGTCGGTTCATAAATTGCCATTTCTATTTAAGATTCCAGAGTTGTAGCAGCTGTTTGCTTTGTATCAATAAAGATGGTCATTCATCAGTTAGAATAAATAAGATGAAGTGGGTATAGAAATGGAGAGCACTTTGCATTTCCCTCTCGGTTGACATGCCTCTTTGGGGAAAAATGAATGTAAAAGTCAATCTCCAGATTACTTTGGGGCTGCCTCTAGTCTCACATGACTCTCTGGTAGAATTAATTTCCAATATATACAGATCATATTCATTCATCTCTGTATATACAGTCTTGGTAGCGAGGTGGGTTAATCCAGTGTACCAGAGATATACTGACCATATAACAGCTGTTCAGTAGGAAGCTTCACTATCTGTAATTGATTATCACACTGAGGCTAAGGGAAAATACAGTTAATAAACCGGCACACATGGGCTATAAGTAATGCCTCACCAATGAAGGCATATTATGATATCAGTCAGACATAAAACTGCATTGTGTTAATTAATATGCCAGGAAAAGTTTAATTGTGTCTTAATATATAGTATGTCAAATGCAGTATGCTAAAAATACCAGCTGCTACATCCAGTCAGATCAAAAGTAATGTGATTTTGTGGCAATTTTGAGCCATAGTGCTCCATGTAGTTGCATCACATACATCACAATCGCACCAATATCATCAATTTAAGCCGCCAAGACTGCAAAGAGAAACAACAGCTCCTTTCACTCTACAGATTTCATCGGTTAAGTTTAAGGTGCAATATTATGATGAAGCAGTATGTCCCAGTTGTATAATACTGCATGAAACAGTGTAAGGGCAGATGTCGTACACTACCCTTCAAAAGTTTGGGGTCATCCAGATAACTTCATATTTTGCTGGAAAATTCACACATTTACTATTCATGTATTTTTCCATGATAAATTAGCCTTGCAACACCATTAGCTAACACAATGTAGCATTAGAACACAGGAGTGATGGTTGCTGGAAATGTTCCTCTTTACCACTATGGAGATATTCCATTAAAAATCAGCTGTTTCCAGCTAGAATAGTCATTTACCACATGAACAATGTCTAGACTGCATTGCTGATTAATTGAATGTTATGTTTATTGAAAAAAAATGCTTTTCTTTAAAAAATAAGGACATTTCTGGGTGACCCCAAACTTTTGAACGGCAGCGTATGTACTTCAAGTAAAAGGACAAAGTATGTGGTTTAGGTTAGTGATTTGTAACGCAGCCTGAAGGTGCTTTTAGATGTACTTCTACAGGTACCAGAAGATCAAATATGATATAGAAGTTTGAGAGATACATTCATGAAGTATCACAGCAGTAATGGTTTTATTCTGTCTGGATGAGTGCAAGATATAGAAGAGAACTATTATTACAGTTAAATACTCTGAGAGTGTGTACTTACACAAACTTGTATTCTGTAATTTGTTGCTGGATGACATCTGATATCACAATTATAGATACACGAATAAGACAAACAGCATCGAGCTGCTGTGATAAATGTTAATCAAAGTCAGTGTTGGGCTCGCTGTTCTTGGTGTGCTCAGACAACTGAGACAAAAGGTATCATTCAGCTTCATTAAATGCTTCTGCAACTTATACATCAAACACCTCATCTTCACCTATGTATGGCGTCATCTTCTTCTAGTTTCCCACTAACCACCAACCAACTTGCTAAAAAAGAAAAAAAAAATGCAGTTCCTACATTTCTTATTCTAAGGGCGTTTTTTTTTTTGCTTCTATCACATTTTTAATCACCGTGGGCTCATTTTTCACTGCAATATAAAGTTGGAAATAGTATAATCATAAAGTGAATTCCAAAGAATTCAAAAATGTCCTCTGTAGCCGGGGATGACATCACCCACCGGTTTGTATTAGAGCCTAAAAAAAAATAGCTCAATGGTGGATGCCATCTTTTCTGGTTGGAAATAGGACATGCCAAATATTAGAACAGGAAGAGCAGCACCTGAGGTCTTTCCCGTTTCCATGGAGCACCATGAGCATAGCAGAAGGACTGGGAGCAGTGTTATCACTGAACAAGAAGACTACTTTGAGGGGGATGTTGGTACAGTTTTTGCCTTTTACTCAGGCTGCATAGTGGCTCTGTGGTTAGGACCGTTGCCTTGCTGCTAGAAGATTCCCGGTTTGTGTCTCAGCTTGGTCCTGGAATCCTTCTGAATGGAGTTTGCATGTTTTCCCTGTGTATGTGTGGGTTTTGTCTGGATTCTCCAGCTTCCTCCCACAGTCCAAAAACATGCTCAGGCTAATTCTTAACTCTAAATTGTTTGTAGGTGTGAATGTTATTGTTTGTCTCTATATGTTGCTCTGTGCTGGACTAGTGACCTGTCCAAAGTGTCCCCTGCCTTCACCCTAAGTCAGCTGAGATAGACTCCAGCCCCCTAGCGACCCTAATGAGGATTTAGCGGTGTGTCGATAATGGATGGATGGAGTGGCACAGACTTTGAACCTTCTGATCATGCCTCATATTAAATAAGTAAAACCCAAAAAAGCAGTACAGCACATTACCTACAAGCATTCGGCAACATATTTAGAGTATGAAGTATGTACAGTCTATGAAATTTATTACCCTACTTTGTTTGTGGCACCAGGGTCAAGAGCATACTCAAATAACATATTTAACACTGGTTAGCCCAGTTTTTTGGCCGCGCAACCCTCTTCCCTTCCTACTGTGACATTCTGAGCAAACTACATTCCCAGAGACATTCTTTTGTTCCATATTAATTCAATATTTGTCTATACATATTTTATGACATCGTAATCTTAGATGCAGTGAAAAGGCCCTCAAGTTAAATTTGTTCCACTTGATTTGACTTGTTTGCACTGAACTCGGTTCAGTGCGTATGTGCAGAAGGACGGAAAAGAGGACGGAGAAAGAGAAAGGCCTGTCATGAATCCAGCTGCCACATGTGATGGCATGTGTGTGGTGCTTTCCTGCAAACATCCATATTCACATGTTAACTCTCACCTGCAGGCATTCCCTGAGCCGCCTCTCTATTTCCTCTACTACCTTTCACTCTAATGTGCATCATTCATTTTACTGCCGCTTCTCAATTATTAAACACTGTCAGATGAATCCATATGTGCATGTGTGTACGTGGACTTGCATGTGCGTGAGAAGATGTAATATGTGTGTGGCAGAAATTGTATAGCGAGGGTACACCGGGGTTGCATTTCCACTCTTGGCTGGGTATTTGCAGTAAAAAATTCATTCCACTATTGGGCTTATTTTTCCCCATGTATGAGAAACAGCCTTGGACCTCATCTGGCCCCTGTGCGATGAAACACTATAAAATCATGCCTCCTATCACACCACTCTCCTTCTCACCATGAACATGTACCTTCTGCAGGATTTCAAACAACTTACAGAGAGGTGGGAATATAAAATGCCACACAGCACTCTGAGCCTGCAGCAGCTTAAAGGGTTAGAGAAGAGGATATTAGGCCAGAAAGATGCCAGTTTGAATCCCTGAACCAGTTAGAAAAGTCTGGGAGGAAAACTGAAGTAGTACTTTTTTTTCTCTCCTTAACTCCCTTGACTCCTTGTAAAAGTTTAGTTGCTTCAGTAGAGAGTAAAGCCCAATAGCTGCAACTTAAAACCCAGACCAAGTAACAGGACACATGATGTACAGCTTCAGGCACTGCTGTTCTTCATATTTCTTCTCAGAATTAAAATAGAAAGAAATATTAGAACTGCATTAACCAACATGTTTATGTAAATGAAAGATAACAAGACTATGCTCAGGTGAAAGAGACCAATTTTGCAGTTCCTTACAGATTTACAAGCTGGAGTCTACCTGTTCATTGTTTTAGTTTTACAGCCTGCAACTACATTTTTATGTTGTTTCCAGCTGTACAACACAATAACTAAAAAGCTCTCTCACATCCACTGTACACTACCTGCTCAGTACTGAATTTCTAATGAGCAAATTCACTAACTCATACATACACAGATGAGCCTAAACACCCCAGCTTAAGTGCTGTCGGTCCTCCATGTGTCACAGAAACGGCTCTGAAGCATGACCTCTACAAGCCCTCTGATATCTGTATGTTAGGAGAAGATCCTTTAAATCCAAGGGCTCTTTCACAAAACCGAGATAGGAGATTAAGCTTGGATTTATCACTTATCCTGGCTGAATTTAGCCTTGAACCCGGTTCCATGAAAGCAGTGGCGCAGAAGCTACCATGGAGATGTATTCTCTGCAGTTTGTCTACTTCAGACCTGTGCTTCAAAAATCCCCAGTTAGCATTCACTTCAATCAGTGTGTTTTTAATGCACTTATTGATTCTTTATAATAGTTTTATTTGCATTTGTATATATACAGTATGCACAAAATTGTTGGTTCCCTTTTGTTGAAGAAAGAAAAACCTACAATGGTCCCTGAAATAATTTAAAACTGACAAAGCTAACAATAAAGAATTTATTGAAAATCAATTAATGGATATCAGACATTGCTTTTCAATTGACATTCAACAGAATAATTTTAACGCAAACCAATGAAACTGGTCTGAGCAAAAATCGTGGTACCCTCAACTTAATATTTTGGTGCACTCCTTTTGAGACAATCACTACAAGCAAGCGATTTCTGAAACCCTCAATGAGACTTCTGCACCTGTCGACAGGTATTTTGGATCAGTCCTCTTGAGCAAACTGTGGTAAGTGAAATTTCATCCATCCATCCATCATCTACACCGCTTAATCCTCATTAGGGTCATGGGGGTGCTGGAGCCTATCCCAGCTGACTAGGGGCGAAGGCAGGGGACACCCTGGACAGGTCGCCAGTCTGTCACAGGGCTACATATACAGACAAACAATTACTCTCGCATTCACACCTACGGGGAATTTAGAATAATTTATTAACCTCAGCATGTTTTTAGACTGTGGGAGGAAGCCGGAGTGCCCGGAGAAAACCCGCGCATGCACAGAGAGAACATGCAAACTCCATGCAGAAAGATCCTGGGCAGGACGGGACACGATCCAGGGATCTTTTAGCTGCAAGGCGAAAGTGCTAACCGCTACTCCACTGCGCAGCCCTGTGATGTTTCAGATTATTTTTTAATAAATCTACAAAATGTCTACAATTCTGTGATTTTCTGTCAATACGGGGTGCTGTATGTACATTAATGAGAGGAAAAAAATGAACTTAAATGATTTTAGCAAATGGCGGCAATAAAACAAAGAGTGAAAAATTTAAGGGGATCTGAATACTTTCCGTACCCACTGTACATGTGTGTTTCTTCCTTTACAATGGCTGTCACACATTAACAGCTCTGACCCCTCTACTTGAGACCATGGAGGGGTCTTATGATATATATATATATATATATATATATATATATATATATATATGTCACAGTAGAGATGGCAATTCAGTAGAATTGGCAATTCTCCTAGTAGAGATGCCAATCGCAATCTCTACTAGGAGAATTGCCAATTCTACTGAATTGGTTAAGGTTAGGGTTAGGGTTAGCAATCGCAATGTCTGCTAGGAGAATTGCCAATTCTACTGAATTGCCATCTCTACTGTGACATATATATATATATATATATATATATAAACTGGACATTATATAGTTATGAAAACTTGCTTTTACATGTCATAATACAGAAAAACATACTTGGCGTAATGTAAAAATGGTCTCAGTACATAGTCTCAACACTATCTGCAGCACATGTAGCAGAGTATGCATCACAGCAGAGCAGACAGTGCAGCGCTCGATTTAAGGCCGAGAGGTCCGATCGCCCAAATGACATTTTTTGGGCCACCAACATACATCAATTTAGACATTTTTAGGAGCCAAAATCAACTTTTAGTGGCCAAAAAAAATTAATTAATCCTACTTTCTTTTTTGTGGGGGGGGGGGGGGGGATCCAGTTCCTCCTCCACGTCAACTTGTTAGCTGGAGCCGCCGAGCTATCACTGGTCGCTGGGCAAAGTGTGCCTTAAAACCCCCCATGGCCGTGAAAAGTCACCCACGAATGAGCAGCGCATTGTCCGGAGCTCCTAGCGGGCAACTGGGACGTTGACAGGTGCGGTTTGTCCCGGGCAGATGAGCGGCGAGGAGTGGCAGGTGTTAGCCGAGCAGCTAGCAGGGGATAGCTAGCCAGCCGGGGAGTCTGAGCAGTCTGTGACCGGGGAGAGCAGCCGGCGGACCCGCCGAGTTAAAAATGACAGCTCCGGTGGCTTGGTGCTTTCCGTTCGCGGTGCTCAGGCTCAGTTGGTGCTGTCTTCCGGATGCCGCCACCACATTCTGGGCTGGTTCTGGATCCGACGGAGTCTCGCGGACTCCCGCGAGATGTTAACGACGTTAACATCAGCGACAATAAAGTGTTCAAATTTGAAATTAAATCGGTGGAAATCCGCAGATCCGCAGAAAATTGCCATCCCTGAAACTTGGATTTGGAGGTCAGTAGCCCAAATCAAAATATTGGGGCCCCTAACCAGCGTGTTTTTTGTCATTTTTGGTCGCCAAAATCGGTTTTTAGTTGCAAATGGCGACCTGGCGACCGTCTAAATCGAGCGCTGCAGTGGGTGCAGAATCAGCCTTTGTCATCATGACAGTTTGCTGCCTAGTTTGTCATCTATATTGCTGAAAAGTTCAGAACAATGACACCATCATTTTCCCTTCTCAGTTCGTAACTAACACACCCAGAAAACTGTTAATATTTACAGGCACCTCCAAAGTTTTTTTATGAGCAGAGCAGAGTGTCGCCAACACACTTCATCGCTTTGGTTTGAATATTGTCGGAAGCTTTCACCTTTCAATGCAGTGCTTGCAATAGCTACCTTACACAAGAGACATCTGGCCACTATGCTGAATGCACAGCCTTATTTATATATTTTCAGCAACTCCTTCGTCAATTATTTAGCCCTTGTGCTATTTATGGGCCAAATGCTCTGTCTTCAAATATGTATGATGTGCCTATAAAGAGATTAATGTCTCCTTGGTTCTATTTGAGTGGCAGAATCATGTGACAGTAGGCCACAATGGGCAAGAAAACGCAAATAGTAGAAGGCAAGAGTGAGGTCTGTGTGTCAGGGTCGTGATTTATTTCTGGAGGAAGTGTCTCGGCTTGCGTGACCCACACAGGGCACTGGGTGCTGATGAAGCTAACGTTCCAGACAGGGCTCGTAATGTTCTGAAGAGCTGAAGTGCACAGTGAACCTAGACTGAACAATCTGTGTGACATATTATGTTTGGAGGTTTAGCACAGAGTGGGAGGATTGTGCATGGATTACATTATATACAGGATTGTAGGTATTTTCATGCCAGATTTTATCAAGTGTGAAAATCCCAATAGCCATCTTAGCATCTCACGAAACATCACCATATTTTCTATTTTTCTCTAGAGAAGAGGAGATTAAGAAGTGATTGAATGAGTTACTGCGCGCCTGGTAACACATGATCACACTAACACTTGCAAATAGACTTCTGAGGTTTAAGAAGTGATTTGTTTTCTTCTCACTGCAGTGTGATCAATGGAATCATTTTGTAAACATAACACAACATTTAATTTTGCTACTTTCAACCATAAACTCATTAAAACCAAATATCTACTCACAACTGTCTTTGTATTTTTGCGGTTTCTGGACCCTGGTGGGATGAAAACTTGTCAAAAAAATAAATTTTCCCCCAGTGGTCATTTGAAGGAAGAATTAAAAAAAAAATTATTTTGGATACAATACTATAATGACTATATTGTGAACCCATGTGCTAACTTTTAGTAAAAATGAGTATAGAGCATGAATGCAAACTATAAAGTTGTTTCATATTAAGAGCAGTTCATCTGTGATCTTATTTTCCCAAACTATTATGCATGTTCCTGATTTTTTTTAATAAATAGAGAACATCTCTCCTGATATTTCCTTAACCAATACTTTTATACAACATGGAAAAGTATGTGCAGCACACAAACAACAGTTTGTACTTTCAACAGCAGCAAATTGCAATGAATACAAGGGACAATAACAGAAACGATTAAACAGACAAAGAAATGGAACAAATGCCCACAATTCTTGTTGACAAAGACTAAAGTAACTATATAATCTACCTTCATGTAACCATAACACAGCACATGAAAATGATTTAGTAAGTGATCTGTTCCAAGTGTGGTGCAAAGACGCTGTAGCAATGACCACATACTACCACTTGTGATGCAAAAATCAATTTGGCATCTCCACTCCTCTGTAAAGCTTTTCTCACTTCCTCAGCAATAATAACTCCTTGCTGAGTGCGGTTAGCTCACACCCACCTACAGTATGTATTAATATTCTCAGTGATTTTGCCACATATGGGGAACTCGCTCCAAGGGTGCCAGAGAAGTATTATTCATTATTTAACCTGCTTTGTACGTATACATGCATTGCTGACTTCAATATTTCATTTAGATGACAACTGAAAACAAAATGATCAGATTTCTTGATAGAAGAAAGGAAATATATTTATGATACAAGGAGAAATAGCTGGTTGTTTCATCACAACAGTGAAATTAATGTTTTTTCCACACAGAACCAACTGAGTAGTTATCCTTGAAGTAGTTGCACCTCATTTACATTCTGCTATAAGTGAAAAGAACTACAGTCATTGTGGGTGGGGCTAAGAACAGGTGTGCACTTTAAATACTGGGAGATTTTATTTTGAAAGGACTGTTGTTTTTTTTTTTTTTGCATGATCCAAATTTTCAGCAAGATGTTTTGTTTTGATTTTTAAATTCAGCATGTAGGTTGTTACGAAGAGGTTGTTGTTATTTCCCATAGTGAATGGGCACTTTCAAAACTGTAACATGTAGATCAGGGATGTCAAACTCATTCCACAAAGGGCCGGTGTGGCTGCAGGTTTTTGTTCCAACTAAGCAGCATCACACCAGACCTGACGCATTCAGTCTGGTGTGATGCTGCTTAGTTGGAACAAAAACCTGCAGCCACACCGGCCCTTTGTGGAATGAGTTTGACATCCCTGATGTAGATAGTTAAATAAGAGAGGCCATAAGAAGTGGAGAATAATTGCATGCTTGATCAAAGTATTTTGGCAGTTTTAATCCGGTGAGAAGCAGCATCATGGAGCAGAGTCCCAGATGAAGGTAGGAGATGAGAACAGAACCCCCGGAGTCTCAACGCTTGCAGTGGTGGCGCAAAGTTAGCAGATGGCTGATGGAAACTGTCTGAGATACTCTGGACATCTCGAATGAGGTAGAGGTGTGGAGGAGGAAGAATACATCAAGAGCAGTCTGGAAGGAGGAGCCACCAAACTCAACTGAGTTTAAGGAGTGGTGCCCTGGATCTGATTGGTTTTTGACACAACTGGCTAAGGGATTTTAAGAGTATGGGGAAGTTAAAGTGATCGAGAAAATAAAGCAGCAGGCATAGCCCATATTTACCAAGAGGAATGGATACAAAATGCGAGTCAACAGACCTTCCTGACTTACGCTTACACTTCATCAGAAGTGGAAGAGAAAGCAGTGTGGAATGTGTGGCTAATGGTGAGCTTCTACATCAAGTGAATCAGACTAATCACTGGTTAACTTTCCCCTTTAAACACGCCCATAGATGCCAGCAGGCTCTAACAGGAAGCTGACTGGTCTGATTAACTAAGGATCAGCCACAAGCTCATCGTTTGAATCCAGGATGGATTTTCTCATGATTGTGACTCACAAGAATCCGGCCCCACAAGGTAATCACTGCATGCGAACGGTCAGACTTAGTTATGACACCATTAACCTAGACAACAGTGCAGTCACTTGTCAGTGTGCTAATGGGAAAGTATTGTGGGGAGACACTCAGAGGAAGTAATTACTTCCATTTCCTGTTTTCCTTCATTAGTAAGCATGGCCTGCAAACTGCATCATGAGGACAAGAACGGTCTGCTTCATGACTGAGTAGGTGTATGGGATGCTGAGGGCTTGTGAGTCAGCCACAAGTGCATCTGAAATGGCTGACCAGGTTTCTTCTCTCCCCATCCAGAGGCTCCATCTGTGGGCCCCATGGGCCAGCTGCTGGCCTCTCTCACGCTCCTTCAGCCCAAGCTGCTCAGGCACGATGCTCCAGTCATAATCCTTCCCCTGCCGGCTCAGCCAGCCGTCCATCTCCTCCTCTCACTTCTGAGCTCCTAGCACTCAGCTTTTTTGCCTGACTTCCTGCTTGCCTGGATCCCGAGCCTGGAAACCCAGCTATGGACAGACATCAGTTAACTCCCTAGCAAGCCCACGCGAACCCAGCCCCTGCAGCGCAAACATTTGGAGGACAACACGCACCTGTCTAACTCTGTTCACCGCAGAGTATATGAATGACGGTGTGAAATGGGAAAGGAAGGAAAAAGCACGGTGTGTGCTGAAAACAAGAGTTTCTGCTGCATGGTGATAATTGGGAAAAGGAGGAAGCTTTTGTAAAGTTTTGTACCTATCACGCTATAATGTGAACATACTGTGAAATTGCATAAGGCTGTTTTCTCATTAAGGGCTAAAAAAAAGCCTTAGTCAAGCAGCTCTACAAACTCTGCTTTTAACGTTTGATCATTTAGTTAAATGAAAAAAACATTGGTTTTAAGCAGGAATTAAAGTTTCAAAATCAGTCTGAAACAAAACTACATAAAATTAAGCCAATACAACTCATTGGTCAATTTTAGCTTAACATCTAGCAGCAGTGTTAAAGCACTACAGTAAAACTTTTGCCTTTGAGGTCATTCAGAAACAATTTATGCTGATATCTAAAGTGAGTATTACCTCACTTTAAACATCAATATACTTTAGCTATCATGAATACTATTAGTATTCATCAGAGTTCAGGTTTTTAAATATTAACACAAACAGAGCCTGGCCAATATAGGGGTTTGCTGTTTTTATATTGGCCTGTAACAGAGGAATCAGTATTGACATATATGTTATTCGATATGTGCCAATCTAAAAACTTTTTTTTTCCACATACCATTAGAAGATACTTGGATGAATTTGGAAACAGAGGCTGTCAGGAAACCAGCCCAGAAACTCCAGTATCAGTCAGGCTCTATGCAGGCCTTACACACATACAGCTCTAATGGTTATAACAACCATAACAAGAAAAGCATGCAGAGAGCACAGTACTCCATCAAGGCTGCTGATGGATGACGGTTGAAATCTTGAAAAAATTTGTGTCAGAAATCACGGCACCATAGAATGCAGCCATTTAATATAGATGTACTCACAAATGAAATAACCTAGAGTTGAGCACAGGTATGTGTTATGCATCTGTACGTTTTGTATGGATACCAAACCACGTGACCTAAATGTGTAGCGGGACTCAAACACCCCCACAATTTAATCAATTCTTCCTTGTATCATTTCTGACAGATAAGTCCCAATTAGTCTGCAACAGCTAATCTGTAGTAGGATCACAATCACAATCATAGTTCACTTCTAGCGATAGTTACAGTGACACAATGCCGCTATCTCGCAATGATATAGAAATCTTTAATAAATCTGTGGATCCAGACTATGAGCTGCATCACTGCCAAAATCTAATCAGTTGGTCCTTGTGTCATTCCTGACCTTCCCCGAAAATTTCATCCAGATCCGTTGGTCCGCTTTTGAGTAATGTTGTGCACACACGGATAAGCCAATGGCAATCGTCACATAACTCCGCTGCGTTCCTTGGCAGAGTAAATGTTGACAATCAATATTGAACCTGTTAAGCTAAACATATAACGAAGTCATTATCAAATCTATTCAAGCAGATTCTTAAAAAAATAAATCTCTTAGAAGTTTATTTCATGTTTACAGCAGAGTTTCTCCACATACTGGCTAAAAAAAACAGACCTTCAAATCGTCAATTACAAGTAGAGTTGTCAGTTAAAATTGGTTATTGGTTTAAATTATGAGTGAAACAAGGAAAATATTCATAAAGCCATTGCTACAGGTGTCACATAAAGAATATTATTGAGTTAGTATGAATCTTTAATCCTGACAGTGACACTACATTTCATCGGAATAATGTTTCCTCTTTCACATGGGCTCTCTGGCCCACTGACTGTCACGACCTATCACTCATCCCATATTTACATTTCATTTTACTTTGTAATTAAGTCTCAAGTTGCCATTCTTGAATTAGTTTAGAAAGATGCAGAAATTGATTGATTGCTTAATTTGAATTAAACAGCAGCACTTGATTCCTTACAAACCCCAGAATTTTACCATTTACAATTAAAAGTAACACTTTACCCTTGTGTGTTTGCTGAACTCATTGATTTTGAATGCGTACTTGTTGGCCAGAGCAGAGGTTCACTCTGGCAGTCAGCAGGGCCAGGCCCTAAATCGATAAGAAAATTGTATCAGAGACCTGCCTAATGATTTGTGGGCTGCATCCTGGCTGTGCCCATATCCTACATGTGCAGATTTAAATTATATTTCACGTGTTGGTCACTCAGCGGGTTAACTCTTCATCACTGATGATCATTTTTAGGGGAGAAGGAGGGGAATGGTTGGCCCTGTTTTAGATGTTTTAATAATTCATCAGTGACATGTTCCCAGGAAATGAGTCTTTTTTAATATATTCCTAATGGCCCACTTAAAGGTTATGTCTATCAGATGGTTCTAGCTGGAGACACTGTGGCATTTTAATCAGCAGAAGAGATGGGAGACTTTGGTTTTTTTTCTAAATGTATTGCCTTGTGCTATTGATTACATGGAAAATTTGCTTCTGTGTTGAACACAACGATGCAGAGCTATTTCAAGTGGAGATGAACACCAACTATTTTGTTTGATCACAGACACAGTCATGGGGATGAGTTCATGCACATCCAGTTACACAGCCCAAGCCTGTCGCCTAGAAATGATATCGAATTTACAAGAGAAACATTTGTACTGTACATATCTGCCAAATTCTAAAAATGCATTTGTGATAATGTTTAGGCATTTAGAGTGTTTGAGTAAGGCAAGCTAAATATCATCAGCTTGGTTGAGAGCTGACAGTGATTTAAAGCAAGAAACGGGACGTATTTATTGAAATGTAGCTTCTTCTGTTAACCTGAGACCAAACACATTTTTTTGCCTAAAGGCTGAAATATACTTAGTAAGGGCAACGACGAGCTTCACAGATGCACATCTAGATGCTGTAGCTGTCTGTCGCCATTTGAGGGGCAGACTCAGAAATATGTGGAACAGTGACGACTCTTTTGTTTTTGTTTATGCAGTTTCTGGTATTTTTGCTGTTGCTCCTGGCACAGAGAAGGCGGAATTCATAGTGGAGTGAAGTTAAGGCTAAATGATTTGAAGATATTATCTAACTGATATTTTTCAGACAATACACCGATCTAGCCATAACGTTATGACCACTGGCAGGTGAAGTGAATAACATTGATCATGTTATAATGCAACGTTCTGCTGGGAAACCTTGAGTCCTGACACTCATGTGGATGTCTGACATGGACCACCCACCTAAACATTGCAGGTCAAACAACCTCTAAACCTCTCAACCCTCATGGCAACAACAGTCCTTGATGCCAGTTGCCACCCTCAGCAGGACAATGCACCCCGACACACCACAATACCTGCTTGGGATTGTCACGACAGAGCTAAGGTCTTCCACACTCTCCAGATCCAAACCTTATTGAACATCTGTGGGATGTTCCAGGATAATCCTGATCTAGGTAGGTCCCACCCTGCAATCCACAGGACGCACAGAATTCCCTGCCACCATCCTAGTACCACAGGCCACACTCAGAGGTCCTGTGTCCATGCCCCACTGGGTCACAGTAGTTGTAGCAGGATAAAGGGGATCAACACAATATGAAGAAATTGGTCATAATGTTCTGCCTGATCGGTGTATGTCAATTTGATTTACATTTTTAAAGTCATGCTTGATTTCATGACCACATGAGACACCATCAAAAGTGTCACCGACATCAAAGGAGAATGCCATTAGTTTTTTTAAAATCATTGGCATGACAGTATAAATGCAAGGTCAGACATGCTGAATTATGCAAATTCTAAAGTGTAGCCAGTATGATTTGCTTTAAATTTTAAGTTCCATTTGAAATAGATGAATTGTTTAGTTTAGTGAAGTAAAACCGAGGCCTGTTGCATCAGCAGTCACAAGCTTAGAAACACATGCATTGTTCATCATAGCAAAAGGACATTTTTTCTTTTCTGCATAGAGCGTATCTTCTTCGACTCTTGATTGGCTCAACTCCCACAATCCCTAATTTTGCATATGCAGAGAGCTTCACAAACAGATACTAATGTGGAACCATAAACCCAACTTAAACCTGACCACATCTGAGACTTAAAATGCAAACTCCAAATGCAAAGTCCAGCAATTTACACTATCTGTCTCAAATACTTCTCTAGGAACTCCATGTGGTCTCAGAATGCAGCACTGGTGAAAACATTGCAATGCAATAGTCTCATCTGTGACTTAAGCACTCTGTAATTTGGTTCATACAAAGTTCTCTATGCTAAACTCATAGTGGAAAAAAAAAAATCAAGTCTTTACATACTATCCAGATTAAGAGTTGATGGAATCTGAGTACAAAGATTTGTGTCCAGAGTCACAGAATTGTTATTACTTTTCCCATCAGATTTAAAGGCAGTGATCTATGATCAAATCAAGGTGCAACGTACAAAGTGCTGAGGTCACAAGGCTATTTATCAATGAATATAGAAATGATGAATGAACATAGAAAAAAATTACATTTCCTACAAAATGCAACTGGCAAAACAAAGTAACTGTATACAAGTGTACTTAAAGAGTTGCCCATAAGCTCAGGTTCATTAATATATACAAGCATTCAGCCACTTATATTCTCCTGCACACCCACATCTAATTATCAGCAAATTCCCACATATGCATTTGTTGGCATTTAAGGAAGTTTGCCATTACTTCTCAACGAGTAGTCCCCATATGTTTTTCGAAATAATGATGGAGCTTATTATTTCAGAGGACTTCCACAGTTACCATTTCTGCCATTATCACAACCCTTATTGTGTAAACTAAGGTGAGGAAATCCAAACGTCTCACTATCTCATTACAGAAGCTGAGTTTGTGAACTTCCTGCTTCGTGTCTACAGATAGCTGCTTTGATATAGCCACCAAAGTCAACAGGGCACATGAAATGGTAATGTCCTTGCCACCCTCAGGACTGTGATAATGTCAAATGCCAGGGTGATGGCAAGATAAATCATGGAATGATAGTGGTGATAAAAAATACATAGGGACTTTGTAAAGGATGACCTCTGTGAGAAAGGACAGAAGAAAACCCTCGATTTTGACGATTGCTGCATCTTGGGAATTCTGTAACTGACTGCTTGGGGATATCAGGCCAAACACTTCATTTGCATCTTCTTAGATTATAGAAGATAGAGCAGGTGTAAATTATGCTGAAGTGTAAGTTTTTAATAAACTGGTTATTCTGAGGTCACTTGGTACTTGCTCTAAGTAGAGAAAAATGAACGCATTTTATATTAAGGAGAGAATCCCTTTGTAGAGTAGACTACAAAGTCAAGAGAAATCCCAGTCTGGGTACAACCAGGGGACAGATGAGGACTCCAATGTTATTCAGCTCTTTCACCATCTGGTTCTTAGACAGGTTAAGGCAGCAGCATATGGAGCAAGATGTGAGGATGACGCTGTATCTGAATTGTTAATGCAAGCCTGCTCTGCCAACTCATCGTAATGACTCTGCTTCCATGTTTGAGTGCATTCCCTTACAGCCTATGAACAGGTTAACCAACGGAGCTTCAATTTTTTTGCTTCGCTGAAAGCTGAATGTTTTAAGTAAAAAATAGCAAAAGCAATTTGCAGGGAGAAATAGCAGAGGTGAGATTCGGTCTAAAGGAGGAACAGAAATGGCGCATGGAAAGGTCATGTGGACCATTGCTTCCTTCCCCATGAGCCGCACTGACATGAACAAAGCCTGTCATCTGAGCAGCACATCTCTTCACACACTGTCTAATCAATGGATGTCAGCATTTTCCACCAGCAAAATGTTTCCACCTCTCTGCCTGCCACATATTCAAATATTAATATCCACTTCCACCTTGTGCCACCAAGCTAACAGAATATACCGTGTAGAGACAAAGATATGTGCATTGTCCTGTGAGAACATGTTCTATTTTTTCCCCAGTGTTTCTCAAAGGCTACCATAAATGGAAGTATCTGAGAAACAAAAAGACAGATAATTAGCTTTTAGGAGGGCGATTGCTATATAAATGCTGATTCTATAATCACTTAGAGTGCAGTTATTTGAACGACCTTGTTGGGTTTGTGCAGGGGTAAACTTTTCTAGAGTTTATCCTAATTAGCCTGGTTTCAGCCTGTGAGTGTCCACATCGTCAGTATTCTCAGCACTTTAAAGGGCCCTGTTGTTTTTCTCACTGATGACTGTTTGAAACAGGAGCTTCGGAGGTGGGCTTAAGAATGCAGATATAGCACAAGAACAGCACCAGGTAAACGGTGACAACAGTATTTCAGTTCACATTGAAAGCTTTAGGCACTGAAAGTACAGTAAGTGCGCTTTTGAAAAATACTGCATGAAAAAGGTAGAATTTTTAATATTTTGATCATATTTCATGCAAGCTGAAGTAAAAATAAATACATTTTTTTTCACCGTGGACTCATTTTTCATTGCAGCAAGTACTTCCATGTGTTACCAATACTGGAAAGAAATGGTGGTATTAAATATAATGTCCTATATATACCCAACAAAAATATAAATGCAACACTTTCGTTTATGCTCCCATTTTTTATGAGATGAACTCAAAGATTTAAACCTTTTTCCACATACACAATATCACCATTTCTCTCAAATATTGTTCACAAATCTGTCTAAATCTGTGATAGTGAGCACTTCTCCTTTGCTGAGATAATCCATCCCACCTCACAGGTGTGCCATATCAAGATGCTGATTAGACACCATGATTAGTGCACAGGTGTGCCTTAGACTCCCCACAATAAAAGGACACTCTGAAAGGTGCAGTTTTGTTTTATTGGGGGGGTGTCCACTCCTCTTCAATGGCTGTGTGAATTTGCTGGATTTTGGCGGGAACTGGTACACGCTGTCGTATACGCTGATCCAGAGCATCCCAAACATGCTCAATGGGTGACATGTCCGGTGAGTATGCTGGCCATGAAAGAACTGGGACGTTTTCAGGTTCCAAGAATTGTGTACAGATCCTTGCAACATGGGGCCATGCTAGGGCTGGGCGATAAATTGAATTAATTAGATTATTTCGCCTTTTTAAAACCTGATGATTTGAAAATTTGCCAAATTGTAAAATCGAGGCGAGCGTAAATATATAACAATACAGATTCTTGTTCTGCCTTTCACGACTTGTGTACTGGCATTTGCTTCCGCCTCTCATCTCCTTCCGCCAAAACACTCACACCCACGTCATGGTGGACGAAGAGTTGGTCGCGAGAAAAGGGCCTCATGTTACATCGATTATATGGAAGTGGTTCGGCTTTGACAAGACTGACACAGAGCAAACTACAGTCATGTGAAAGGTTTGCAAAAGTACTGTGAAAACGAAGAGTAGCAGCACAACTAACCTCTTTCAGCACCTCCGACAGAGGCATCCTAAAGAATGGGAAGAGTGCTCGCAGCTACGGGAGTGCGGCACGGCTAGCACTCGCCATAGCAAACAGACCACAAAGAAACAACAAAAATCGATTAAAATCGTGATCGTCCAAGATGACTAAAAAAAAAATAAAAAAATAAAAAATCGAGATTTTATTTTTTGGCCACATCGCCCAGCCCGAGGCCGTGCATTATCCTGCTGCAACATGAGGTGATGTTCTTGGATGTATGGCACAACAATGGGCCTCAGGATCTCGTCACGGTATCTCTGTGCATTCAAAATGCCATCAATAAAATGCACCTGTGTTCTTCGTCCATAACAGATGCCTGCCCATACCATAACCCCACCGCCACCATGGGCCACTCCATCCACAACATTGACATCAGAAAACCTCTTACCCACACGACGCCACACACACTGTCTGCCATCTGCCCTGAACAGTCTAAACCGGGATTCATCCATGAAGAGAACACCTCTCCAACGTGCAAGACGCCATTGAATGTGAGCGTTTGCTCACTCAAGTCGGTTACGACGACAAACTGGCGTCAGGTCGAGACCCCGATGAGAACGACGAGCATGCAGATGAACTTCCCTGAGATGGTTTCTGACAGTTTGTGCAGAAATTCTTTGGTTATGCAAACCGATTGTTTCAGCAGCTGTCCGAGTGGCTGGTCTCAGACCATCTTGGAGGTGAACATGCTGGATGTGGAGGTCCTGGGCTGGTGTGGTTACACGTGGTCTGTTGTGAGGCTGGTTGCATGCACTGCCAAATTCTCTGAAACGCCTTTGGAGATGGCTTATGGTAGAGAAATGAACATTCAATACACAAGCAACAGCTCTGGTTGACATTCCTGCTGTCAGCATGCCAATTGCACGCTCCCTCCAGTCTTGCCACGTCTGTGGCATTGTGCTGTGTGATAAAACTGCACCTTTCAGAGTGTCCTTTTATTGTGGGGAGTCAAAGGCACACCTGTGCACTAATCATGGTGTCTAATCAGCATCTTGATATGGTACACCTGTGACGTGGAATGGATTATCTCAGCAAAGGAGAAGTGCTCACTATCACAGATTTAGACAGATTTGTGAACAATATTTGAGAGAAACGGTGATATTGTGTATGTGGGAAAAAGTTTTAGATCTTTGAGTTCATCTCATAAAAAATGAGAGCAAAAACAAAAGTGTTGCGTTTATATTTTTGTTGAGTGTATTTTGTTATTTACTTAACTAGTTACATTTTTAATTAGTTTAAATCCTTGTCTCTGCTCTGTGTTATCAATGTCTGCAGTTCAGCGAAGCACTGCAGCTAAACCACTAATGGTCTGTGTTGCACTAAGGAACGCAGATATTTAGTTTTTTACTGAATCTGGTAGCAGCTCATTTTTAAATGGGACATGTAAAACACTGGATGAAATATCATGATTCTAAGATCAGATTTGGTGAAGTTTCTTGATTGAACAATACGTCACAGATGAGTAGTTCCAGGATGTTAAGAATTCGACAATTCTTTCTGCTTTTACAGTTTCTGGCTGATCAAAGGTAAGAAAAAAAATCAATAACATGCCTTTCAACATGAGCTTCACCATTCAAACACTTGAATAATGGCAGAACAAAGACATTTGAAACTACAAGCTGTGATTGGCTGCTGCTGACAGTATGTATGAAACCTCAGTGCATGTGCATGATGAAAATTTTAAAAAAGGATGCATTTCATGGCACTAATAGTAGTTCAAAACAACATATGGTGACTTTAAATTAACTTCTCCTTGCTACTCCTAACCGCTCTTGTGTTGGCTGGAAATGATAAGTGACTGAACAGATACATCCATTACTGAGTGTTTAGCATTAAATAGCAATCAAAAAACTTGAAGATGGTGTCCAAACAGCAAACCTATAAAATCTACATAGTGGAAATGGAAACAAGGAAAGAGCATTAGGCATGACTAAATTAAAGGAAAAATACTAATGTAACCAGGAAAGTCATCAACACCAATTACAATCTTGTAAAATATTACAAGCTTGTAATATGACCATTCTGATGTATGGAGCAGTAAAAACACCTCACATAAAGCACCATTAAAAAGGAAATGATTCACAGCCTACATATATACATAAATACATGGCCTGGCTGTTATTATTCTAGCTGTCTGGGTTATGCTAATACAATGTAGATCTTTCAATTATGTCACAACAGCTTCAGTATAGTGTATGTGCTTTTAAAAATTGTTCATGCAAAACTGCATAGTAAGTAAAGATTACCCAGGCTGATGCCAGACTATGATACAGCCACTTGTAGCTATTATTATTCAGATGTGAACAGGAGGTCAAATTGAGGGGAGACGGAGCAAGCGACAGCCGCCTGCTTTGCAAAATTGATGATGGGCAGCCTGAAATGAACAATAACACACCACACTCGCTCACCACTATATTTCTTGCTGAATTTGAACAAATTGCCCATAGGCAAGCCGGGTTTATGCTTTTTGACTCCGAGCTAACCTGTTTTGAGTGGATGGCAATATTGGAACATTAGTGTGGAGGAGAGGGTAGACCAAAGGACAAACAACAGACAATTTTGTCCGCAAACAGTGAGGCAGCAAGGCATATCTGTCTTCATTTTAAGGTTGTCTCGACCAGTGATTATGTCTGGGAGGGCAGACCTGAACTCATGCTGGATAAAGGTTATGCTGGCTGGCTTCCCTCCTGGGAGGAGCTGATAAAAGGGAAGTCTTGTTGGAAGTCCCAGAACAAGTAGAATCATAACTGTGGGCTGTGGGAACCCTCTAACAGTGTTGGTGACATAATGAAGGGCTTTCCCCATCTGCCCCCCAGTACAGCAAGCAGCCTGTATTTATATTGTCTCACAACAGCAGAGTTGAGCAGGTGCAGTTATCATACAACAACCACATGTGTGTCTCTTAGGGAAACATCATGTGCATGGGCCTTGTATCAAGAGGCTAATAATTTTGATCAATGACTAAACAAGAAAAGCACTCAGAGAGCACAGTCCTCCGCCAAGGCTGCTCAGTCGTATCATTTCCAGTGGGTGAAATCTTGACAAAAAAAATGTGGCAGAAATCAAGCACAGGCATGTGTTATGCACGAGTAGGTTATGTACGGAAACTGAATCACGTGACCTAAACGTGTAGCCTGTGGCGGGAATTGATGGGACTCGGAAACAACCCCCACAACTTAATCAACTGTTCCTTGTATCACTTCCAACGGATAAAACCCAATAAGTAAGTAGCGGCCGATTTGTAGTAGGATCGCAATCGTAATTGTCAGCAGGCAGCTGGTGTAATGTTCACCTGTTGTCATAGTTGTGGTGATGCCATGCCGCTATCTCGCAATAATACAGAAATTCTTAACAAATCCGTGAATCCGGACTATAAGCTGCATCACTGCCAAAATCTAATCACTTGGTCCTCGTGTCATTTCTGACCTTACGTAAAAGTTTCATCCAAATCCATTAGTCCATTTCTGAGTAATGTTGTTAAAAGACAGACGGACAAACAGATGGACGAATGTACGTCAATCGTCACTTAACTCCGCTGTTCCTTGGCAGAGTAAAGATATAATGTGCTGTTTCAAATTCTGCATAATACAGAGCTGAAATTATTGATCTTTGAAAATAAGCACTGCGGTCACTGAATTAGGTCCATGTGCAAACTCTAAACAAAAACCAGAGACTTACTTAATTTTCCAGTGTTGGCATTTACTGTGGGTACTTGAAAATGTTCTATATGTTGAGTCCAGGTTTTTTCAGTTTTTGTGAAACAAATAAATAAATCAAACTTTTTTCTTTTATATCATTTGTGTGCGTTATAACTGTGTTATAATCCCCACAAGACATTTCTGAGTTGTCTCAACTTCTGTTGCTGGCGGTACTGTTTCCATACAGGGGCAGGACTTTATATTGCAGTGAAAAACTAAGGGAAAATATGACATCAGCAAAAACATCCAGAAACTGCTTAGAGTTTCGAGGGTTAATATTGAAGTCTGCAGAAGCATAATATTGAAAGGTGTTTCTACTGATATGTCTACTCCATTTATAAACATGAAGGGTGAAACATATCAGAAACACAGATAAATATGAAGGAGTCGGTACAACATCATCATCAACATCTATGACCAGAAAAGTAGACACAGTTTTTATGAAATGTCAATATTTTTATCATCGGAGTAGAATTTGTGATGGATTTGTTGTCCTGGCCTAATATATGTTACTTAATCAGATTGTGTTGTACACCTTCTAATATTTGTGCATTGTACAAGCAGCAGAGCAGATATACAGTTATGTGCAATAATGTGTAGGATCTACCAAGGCATTATCAACAGTGGAACATGACAAGAACAGATTTAACACCTTCACAGCCACAGTGGAGATGAGGCTCCCCTTTTGATCAGCGAAGCAAGAGGGACACCAGGACACCACACCAGATGTGGGACATGTCTGGTATGGGGGCGCGAAGCATCAAGTCAGCAGGAAGCGAGGTCGAGAGCTGACTTTAAAGGATTCCCCCCAATACAGACCTCCAGGATGTGTATTGGACCTGTCTTAGCAAGAGACTGGCTCAAAACCCCAAGTACCACCAAGCCTTCAAAGGAACCAAATTGAGGGCAATAAAATTCTGACTGATTCCTGAATCACAGAAGAGGGGAAGCTCAGAAACCTGGAGAAACACTTCAAAGACATTCCAGTCACAAACAAAGGAACCCTGGACTCATCTCAAAGCTAACAAAGACAATCATCTCCCAATTCTGGACAAAACTCCTTTTATGCACATCCATTTCAACAAACAAGTGAACTTTTCAATGACTTTGTGATTAATCTACCTCTTGTCTTACCTTTAATATTTTATTCCTCCTGATTAGTATCAATTTAATAATTTTTTTAACATGTCTGCCGATCACATATGAGCATGTTTGGTATCATTTTAATCAGCTATCTATCAGTAATGCTCCTAGATAAACCATGTTCAACAAATTTTAATATTTTGGAAAGTTACAGAAATTTCCTGAAAATGTAACTCTGTGGGACATCTGGACATCAGCCTTCCCTGACAGGGGATGTACCAGATCCCTGCTGAGTTAACGATATGCAAAGGCACCCCTTTAAAAGACCACATCTGAAACCACCATTTTGAGTTCTTCCGAGTTATTTAGAGTTCTCCTGAAAGCAACACCCGGAGTTCTCTTGATACCATCACTCTGAGAGTTTTTTTGAGTTCTCCTGAATTTTGAAGTCAACTTGCTTATCCATCACTCTGAGGCTCCACTCTGTCCACTGTTGTTCCGATCCATTTCAACCAAGGCCGACCGGACCATCCACCAAGGCAGCAGCATCATCATCATCACGGCACGCAAGTACCTTTCAGTCACTGGAACTTGGTGCAACTTTCTCAAATTATCTTTTCAAAGATAATATTCACAGGCTAACAAATTAGCCTACTATCGAATTGACGGCTGCTTTCAGGTGTGGTCTGTTTATCCCTTTTCCCTCAGAACCTCATATTTTAAGCGTAATATTAATCCCAGTGTTACGCTGAAATATTGTGTTCTCTTCCTTCCTTTTTCCCATCATTCACATCTCACCATCTTATTCGTTTTGTGTTGTTGTTGTTCGTCTTAATGTGTGTTATTGTTGTTGTTATTGTTTAGCTTAGTTTAATAAATGTACATAAATATAAGTTCAGTGCCTCAGTTGATTTGTTGTTCACATCTTGGTCCCTAACTTGTATAGATTCCAGCTACCTCAATTTTATACATAACCTTTCAAGCTAAATAATTCCCCTTATGATTCCTGAAACTCTTCTTGATAGCGCAACAAGAAGTGTTTCAGAGGCTAATTATTATATTTGTCTAATCTAAATACTTCGCTGGTCGAATATCAGGTAGACTATATAATAATTCTGTATAAAACCCTTAACCCCATTTGAGCAAACATTATCCCCACATTAATATTGGTGGAGAAACATTATTATAATCTTACGGTTATAATTGGTGGAGAAAACCCTTACAAATGATTTAAACACATATATCAACATATATCCAGAAATCCTACAAATGATTAGTGGTGAGTCTGTGCAGGCCTTCCTCAGGGACAGCCGATTATTAATACTCATTTAGAGTCATACTGAGGTTGGCATATGTATTCTGTTACACAAATTGCAGATGTAAAGGTAATGGAATACAGATTAATGTAGATGTACAGACATATCTGTCAATTTCTCAATTTTTTCTGTTTTTCACTTTAGTCTTATTAAATCGATCTTCTACCTCATTCCTTTTTCTTTAGACAATTCTTGGGATGTGAACACTTTTGTGATCTTTATTCATCAGCAACTTTTGTGACAGTCATTTTACCTAATATTCTCTCATTATGGCTCCTGAAATTATGAGGACAGAATGATTTTCTTAGAAATAATCAGATTTTAGAACATTTATTAGATAAAACAAATTATTCAATATGTCACCGTGGACTTTGAAGCCCTAATGGGAAGGTTTCAGGATTTTCAGTAATTTCATAGACAAAATAGAAAAGCTCTCAGAGAGCCTAGGCTTCTCAGTCACTATCATTTCTGACAGATGAAGTCTTTAATAAAAAAAAAGACCTTGCGGTGAGCATAGGCATGTGTTATACATTGATACTGAATTGTGTGGCCTACTGTAAATATGCAGCAGGTGGCAGGAATTGATGGGACTCGGAAATACCCCCAGAATTGAATCAATTGTTAGCTGTATGATGTCCGGCGGATAAGTCCCGATAAGTCCGCAGCTGTCGATTTGTAGTAGGATCACAATCATGTGATCGTCAGCAGGCAGGTCATGTAGTGTTCACTTGTTGTCATAGTTACAGTGACACCATGTCGCTATCTTGCCATAATACAGAAATCAGTTCAACAAATCAGTTTATTCAGAATATAAGCTGCATCGCTGCCAAAATCTAATCAGTTGGTCTTTGTGTCATTTATGACCTTCCCTGAAAATTTCATCCAAATTTGCTAGTCCGTTTTTAAGTAATGTTGCCAACGGACAGACAAACAGACAGACACACAAACGTACGCCGATGGTCACCGCATTCCTTGGTGGAGTAATTATTAAACATGGCTGAGACAACAATCAGCAGATTAATCTGCAATGAAAATAACTGTTCAGTGCAGTCCTCTTACTGTATGTGCACTGAATTATCTCTAATATTCTTTGGTTCAAGTGGCAAAAAGAAGCAGAGAAAAAGAAACCTGTAGAATCGAGCTCAGTTTGTCCTTGGAGAGTTCTTTTGTTTTGTGCAGTAGCAAAAGTCGCCGAAGTGTCATTTTATGCTGTAGGTTAAATTTATTACACTGAGTTTTTCCCATTCTTGAGTAGGTAATTGCCTTGGGTTATATATGTGTTTAGTCCCTGTGTGAGCCAGAGCCTTGGTTTGTATACGTCAGAGCACCCCAGTGAGTAAGAACAAATGTCGTAGCTGAAATGTTAGTGACATAAAACGAAAAGAATATAACAGATTTGCATGTAAGGTTTTACGCTTGTTTTCTGCCTCTATGTCTTTGCATCATACAATTTGGTTGCTAGATCATTCTAATACTTTCACAAAATCCTTAGATATTCTTTTATTAAAGTGAGAAAATTTGATATTTTTGTAAACCGACATGATGAACATCCCCAAAGTCACTTGCTTTTCTTCCCATTAATGTTTTTACACCACCAGCTACCACTGTGACATGAGCTGAATACACAGGGAGTTCTGCATGCTGCAAAGGTGTGTGATTGTGCACTGCAGCAGTGGGAGTGTGACTCATAGCTGTACCCGCAGCCAACCATCAGCCATATTGGCACACCAGTCAGACCGAGTCCTCAGGATAGAGAGTAGGTGCATCTGTCCAGCTTGGAATCTATTTGTCCACATGAGATTTTGCACGTGCAAGCCGCCATCTCCAGTGTAATCATCAGCTACACTAATCAAATGAACATGATAATTCAGCACTAATGCCAGAGTAAACATGACAAAGGGCATGCTTTCATTAGCTAATTAATGGGCTTCCTCATTACTTTACTCATTTACTAAATGAAAAAGACAAGGTAATACATATTTGCTTTCATGTCAACACCAAATGTGGGGTTTTATCACCATAACTAAGAATAAAATGAATCACTCCAAAGAATAATGGTGCATTTAAAGCAATACCCTTTGCTCTTTGTAAAATATAGCATAAAGAATCATTACAGGATGTTCTTCTGTTTAACATGCATGTGTAGTCGAATATCACATTTATAATCAACTCTGTTTAAAAACTGTCAGTCCCCTCATTTATTCATTAATACTGCTGGTGTTCTACCACACAAATGCTTCATGTGAGCAGGGCAGAGACTGTCTCAAAATATATACTGTTGTCTCTGTGTCTCTACTCTTTATAGCAACTGGCTTTATGCTGCACCTTCCAGTGGGTTTTGTGTCAAACTGTATTTAATTTCCGATGTGGTTGGACAATACGATTACAACCTGATAGCGTAACTTGTACGCACACACAGTAAACACATTGTTTTCCACTTCTATGGAAACAACCATGGTCAAAAGTAGAGAGAATATAATATAGTTTATGTACTGTGCATGGTACAGCAAAGTTAGAATGCAATGAATCATACAAAAAAATAAATCAAGTTGAATTTGTTCTATAAAAATTTTAAAACCTGAAATCAACATGTATGACGTGTTTTCCAAGTGACCATGGATGATGCCAATATTAGGAAAAACTGATATTCTAATACATACTGGAGATATTTTACAAGTTACATATTTAATTTGTTACCGTACTTGTTACCTCTCTCTGCTCTGTTCAGGCCTTGAGCTGGTTGTTTACATCTGAGTCACTAATGGCTTCCCGGTTGCTCTGAGGGCTGCAGATTTTTTAGATTTTACTGAATCTAGTCCAGGCTGATTAATATTTTGCTGATTTTTTATGAGGGTTATAGAATACATTGATTTTGATTAAATAGCAAAATTTCAATCTTAGATTTGGTTCAATTTTCCAACAAAACTGTGTACCACAGATGATAAGTGAAAGGGCCATCAGAAAGTTGAAAATCAGAGGATTCTTGTTTTTGGTTTTTTGGCTTCTGATTCTGAAAAATGCTGTAAGTTTGGGGAGTTTTTTTAGGACAACGTGTCTTTCAAACCTGTCTTCAGGTTTTGGAGCCCAGAGGCTTTAAAGTCAAATAAATGACATTTCTTTCTTCACTAAATGTAGAACAACCTTTGGGCAATGTCTACTCTAGCAGGGTGTTTGTTTTTCAAGAGGAACAGGAATGATAGTGGACAAACTTAACTTGAAAACTGAGCCATATAAACTTTTCTGAAAAGATCAATGTACATATGACCTGGCATCAGTTTCATGTGTGTGTCAATTTCATGAAAGTAAATAAGTGCCATGAAGTTTTGTGGTGTGTACAGGGTGGGGAAGCAAAAATGTCCTATCGACAAATTTGAATGTCCTGCCCAAACAGTGAGGGTAATCAAAACAATAATTAAATCGAAGTTCCTTACCTTTAACCAATCTTTTTAGTATTCGTCAGACCTTGGTGCATTGTGAAGTGAGCAAGCAACAAGCAAAACGCAATAGGGTTTGTGATCTCCTGGATGCCCAAATCCCTCAGAAGGACATTGCCAAGATTGTTGGCATCAGTGAGAGGACCATTCGCCGCATCCAGCATGCCAGACAATCTAGTTTGCCCTGGCTGAAGGCCACCTACCCTGACAACAACTATGTGTGGCAGCAAGATGGGGCTCCTGCTCACACATCAATCAAGGTCCAAAAGTTCTGTGAGTAGAATATTGGCGAACTTCTGGCCCAAAGGCATTTGGCCCCCGAGCTCACCCGATCTAAACCCCCTGGACTTTTTCTGATGGGGCGCCATTGAGTTGAGGACTAATACTACCCCTCATGCCAATATGGATTTACTTAAGGCTGCATTCTCCAGGGAATGGGAGGCCTACCCCAAGGAGGATATCAGGAGGGCCTGTGCCTCTTTCAGAGGCTGTATCGAGGCCTTCATCATGGCTGATGGAGGACATATTGAATGAACATGTTCTGAAAGCTTTAAATTTGTGTTCTTCAAGAAATCAGTTCAAAATTCCAAAGAATAAAAAAGTAATACCCATTTATAGTTGTTTTTACCTAACAGGACATTTTTGCTTCCCCACCCTGTACTAATTCATCAATCTAGTTTAACGTGACTTGCTTCTCAAATGCACCCACATAAATTATCTAGATCTAAGCCACAATGTGCAAGGCAGCATCTGCATTCTTTATTTGATGTTCGTCATTGAACCACTCAGAAGGTCATCAGTTCCAAGCTCAGCATATTTGCTGGAAACCTCCACATCAAACACATCGATGCAGTATGAGCTTTGAATGTCTGACAAGAATCACTAGCATGATAACTTTAGGCAGAAATCTTTGGCAGTGAGAAGCAGAGCTACAAGCAAGCTGCATCCGTTCCATGGTTCATTCTCAGCGTGTGTGTGTGTGTGCTTGTTTTCTCAATGCGGAACCACATGCAGGTTTATTTCCAAGATCAGTCGTGAGTGTCACACAGGACAACCCAGTGCACCCAGGAGACAGCAGTTAGACGATATCGATATGTATCTAGGCTCTGTTGCCAGGATGAGACATGAAAAGGTCAAAAGAGTGAGCTCCATACTGATGTAGTCAGTGATGGATCGAAGCGACCACACATCAGAAATGATTTTTTTATATATCCTGGAGCACATTCATCCTCCTGGATGGATACCATGCAGTAGAAGTTGGGGTAGAGAGGCGAAAGTAACGAGCAAAGTACCATCACATGAAAACAACATCTACACCACAGAATGATCAAGTATCAGGTGAAAGTCTAGGACTGATGCACACATGCATGCATAAAGTCCTTGCAAGCAACATTCAATCAAGTCCGTGTGGGAGCAAGGCAGTAAACATTATACACTGCTGTTCGTAAGTTTGGGACCGCTTAGAAATCTCCTTTTTAATGGAATATGTACAGTGCCTTGTGAAAGTATTCGGCCCCCTTGAACTTTTCAACCTTTCGCCACATTTCAGGCTTCAAACATAAAGATATAAAATTCTAATTTTTTGTCAAGAATCACAACAAGTGGGACACAATCGTGAGTGGAACAAAATTTATTGGATATTTTAAACTTTTTTAACAAATAAAAACCCGAAAAGTGGGGCGTGCAATATTATTCGGCTCCTGTGAGTGTCCAGCAGCCCCAAAATGTCATCAAAAGATCTGCCGGTAACTCTGCAGACTACATAAAATTGACCCTGCATGGGATGCGCGCCAGGAAGAGGCCTTTTCTGTCCAAAAAGAACTTGAAGCAATATTACAGTGTGCTAGCCTTTTGGATTCATGTGCTCTGGGCAGATAATTTAAAGATAGAGTTATTTGTCTACAGCAGCATAAGACATGTTTGGTGCAGGACCAAATGCAGCTTTTCAGGAGAATCAACATCATCACAACTGTAAAGCACAGTGGTGGAAATGTTCACTGCCTCTGGAACTGGGCAGCTCTGTCATTGACTCAACTATGAATCCTGTCTCATATCAAAGAGTGATGAACACTATATGAGGCCATCTGTCTGACAGCTGGAAGCTGAATGGCAAGTGAAGACTTTGAACACGTTAATGATCTCAAGCAAACAGCAAGCTACCGAGAAATTCCTCAAAAAGAAGATTATGAAGGGCGCAGAAACAAAGACCCCATTTGAATCCCATTTAAATGGGGATTGGGTGTTTGAAACAGCAGTATGTGGTTAAAATTTTGGCAGCTGATGCCAGAGACTGGAAGACAATTATGCAAAAAGCCACAAGAAGTTATTTCTGCTAAAGGAAGCAGCAAAACTTCTGAGGTTAAGGATTGACTGCTATTTTAAATCTATTGACAATTTCTGTAAAGATTTGAAAGCTTAGTATCCTTGGGATGTTGTTGAAGTATTTGCATTTTCTCTGCGAGCACTGTTTCAGAGAAGAATAGATATTTGCTTGTCCAAATATGTCAACATTTTGATGAGATGCATTTCTTTCACATGGCTGTATACTGCAGGAACAGATCATCACACAGGGAACTGGCAGCACAACTTCACAAAACAGTTCCAGCTACCCACAAAGGTACTGCATACGACATACACTCCTCCTCACTGTGTAACTTTCTATTATGATCAAAAAATGAGGAAGTCTTTTATCTACCCTCTGAATAAAATAATAAGAGATGTTATAAAAATCTCCTTTTTATAGTGTATACAGCTCAGGAATTGTTTACTCTCTCATATCTGCTTCTTTGTAAATCTTACACCCAATTTCAGCTAACCTTGTTCACAATTGAGTTTGGACCTGAGGGACTTCACCAATGCTAAGGTTTAGCCAAGCTCTGTTTTCTTTGGACACACTTGTGGTCCTGATATACACTTCTTCATCGTGAAGGATGTTTTTTTCCTGTCATTTTGTCCATTCAGGGTCTCCAGACATGTTGCTGCCATTGGCCTACACTCTGTTTGCTTGTGTCTGAGTCTGAATGAAGCTTTATGATAAAACAATGTGCACACAGTCCAGGAAAAAGCATGAATATGGATTACATTACTATGCAGTGTTTGATATCTGTATTCCAACCATCTGTTGGAGTTCTTTCAAGCATTTTAGAATAATCCAAGACATGGAGTCATACCTAAATAAAAGCAACCAAATCATTAGTGTTGCTTATATATTCATCTGATCAGATATTCTTCAACGCAGCATACGTCACTTTCAGATTCTTATTAGATATGTTGCTCAGTGGTCTGTTCCAAATCTCCAAACTAATTATGCTTCCAATTAATCACTTCCAGGCATTATGCTCAGGGCTTTGATACTTCTACGCTGTGTAACCCAGGCTCATATGATTGCTGTGAATATAATTCCATAATCTTGGTTAATGTACGATTGTAGATTTAGTTTTGCGAGCAGAACTTGCAGTGGCTACTTCGTGATCTGGCTGACCTTGTCCCGTCACTGGCACCGCAACCTAGCCAGTCCCACTTGCACAATGACCAACTGTGGTCCAGAAATCAGCAGTGGCTGCATACTGCCGCAGCAAACCATGCAGGGGCCAAAAGTCCAGTCAGGATTAGAAGAGTGTATTTATTAAAAGTGCTTGTGTAGGGTTTTCTCATCAAAGCAAGGCGCAGAATGAGTGGGGGGGGGGACTATCAGATCCACAATGTGTCTACAGCAGTTATACCACATTTGTGCTGAACCTGTTGAATGAGCTGGTGAGATAATACAATGGGAGACAGAACATATAGGACAATAGGCATTTAGACATGTCTGAGCAGGAAAAACACAGAGGTGTAAACATCACTGCATTCCTACTGAGCGGGCAAGTCCTAGGCCTTGTGTGTGCCATGGCTGACTGACACAGCCAAAGCATTGTTAATATGCCTGTAAAAAACACAGCCAATTAATCTGAGAACAGAAACAAACATAAAGTACAGTGAACAACAAAAAATGGGAGCATTACTGCAAACCACTGTGTACAGATATCCACAGCTTGTATGTGAAATATACATCAAAGAGACTTTTAAATGCATCTAAAACACTTCCCCCGTTGTCTTGATAATGAGAATATGACAGCCTACAGTAGACTCCAAACTCCCTTCCAGGATATGAACAAATCATGTTTTAAGTGTTTAAGCCTGTTGCAGTCTTAGAGATACACACTGTTATCATGCTAATAATGATGCACCGTGCAGCATTTTACTACTGCATGGTAGGTACATGCACTTCCACATGATTTAGTATTAACCATTGGATTTTTGCCACTCTCCGCCGCCCGCTTGCAGAGCCGCACTATCTGCTCTCCCTGTTAGTGAGTTAGCCGTAGTTAAATTGCCTTTGTTCAGTTATTCCTGGTCTTAGTCTGTAGTTGAGCAATTGTTTAGTTTAGTTTTAGTTCTGTTCCTCCCTCATCAGTATAGATCCAGTTCCATTTGCGTACATTTGTTATTTATTGTAATAAATCCAGTTACCTTGCTGTTCTTTAGCCTGCTCTGTGCACTCTCACTTTGGGTTCACGTACAGTACTGTAACAATTTCAATTTCAATATTACTTATATAACGCCAATTACATTTCAAATTGTCTCAAGATGCTTTACAGAACATAAATACCTGAAACCTAAGAGCAAGCCCTAAGGGTGACAGTGGCAAGAGGAAAACTCCAGAAAGAAACCTTGAGCAGAATGCAGCTCATATGGGGGGACCCATCTGCCACTGGCCGGCGGGTGAGAGGGACAGAAAAGGTAGAAGGGGTGGGAGAGGTGAAGGTCGAGGGATGAGAGAAATAAAGAGTTGTGAACAACGAATATATAACACACAATTGGATACATACATGATAAGACGGATGATACACACAAAGTACAAGATAAAATTGAAACTGATTCAAAGTTTACTGTTATGGTGTAAGGCTCTGGCATTATTACTACAATTATAGCTGATTAAGGAAGATGCAAACAGTGTGTAGATGAGCATATCAAGTATAGTGAGAGCGACGCAGAGTAGATTGGGTGGAAATGGCAGCTGGAAGCAGTGGGCTGGAGGAGATCAGCAACAGCATCCCACAGATGACAAGATGAGACTAGCTAGTTGGTGGGACAGCAACCTCAGATCAGAGACATCCACCTCTGGGAGCAGGGACACTCGGAAAAGCACGGGGAAAACAGAGTGAATACAATGCAATAATGGTATATATAGTTTACATACACAGGCTCAGTGCATCAAGAGAGGTCCCCCAGCAGCCTTGGCCTATAGCAGTGTAACTAGGGGGCATAACTCAGGGACGTCAAAGAAGTCAGTTGTGCCCCATACAGACAGACTCCAACTGACGCTCTCTGGGTCACCTGAGTCAGTCTTAACCATAAGATTTGTCAAAAAGGAAGGTTTTAGGCCTTGTCTCAAACACAGAGAGGGTGTTTGCCTACAAAACCCAAACTGGGAGATGGTTTTACAGGAAAGGTTCAACAAAACAAGTATAGAGACCAGCCCATTATCTGACGCCATGCGAAGATAATCAGTGACTTTCACCAGAGCTGTTTCTGTGCCATGATGCACTCGGAAGCTTGACTAAAACTCTTCAAACAAGCTATTCCTTTTTAAGTGTTCACAGAATTTATTTGCAACATTCTCTCAAGAATTTTAGAGAGAAACAGGAGGTTGGCTATAGGTCTATACTTAGCTAAAACATTTGGATCAAGAGCAGGCTTTTTAAGTAAAGGCTTGATTACAGCAACCTTAAAAGCCTGTGGCACATAGCCTGTTACCAGGGAGAGATTGATCAAATCTGACATTGTGAAATGAATTAAAGGTAAAGCCTCCTTGAACAATCTAGCTGGGATAGGATCTAAAAGACATGTTGATGGTTTAGATGAAGAAACAGTTGAAATTAGTTCAGGGAGATGTTTAGGAGTGAAAAAGTCAAAATATCCACCAGCTCTTGTGGTCAATTCTAAAGCAACTGTACTTGATACATCTGTGACAGCAGTAGGATGGATGCGACAATTTTTATTTTTTTTTCTCTGATCGTAACAAGCTTCGGTAAAGAAGCTCATGAAGTAACTACTGCTAAGAGCTAAATTACTACTGGACTCAACAGAGCTCTGACTCTGTCAACCTGGATCCAGTGCCGAAGAGAAACCTGGGGTTGTTCTTGTTCTCTATTAATGATGAATAAAATACTGTCCTGGCATTACGAAGAGCTTTTTTTAAAATTAAATCACTAGATTATTTTTCCAAGTTACATAAACTTCCTCTAAACTAGTGGAATGCCACTTCCTTTCCAGCTTTAGCACTGTCCGTTCTAAAGTCCACAGCTGGGAAATATACCAAGGATCAGGTTCTCTCTGAAACATAACTATTTTTCAAAGGTGCAACACGATCAAGTGTTGTATGCATTAAGGCTAAAGCATTGTTAACGAAATACTTCACTTCTGTGGGGGTAAAGTTGTAAAATTGGCCCTCTATTCTATCTCTAAACGGTATTGAAGTAAACAGTGATGGTATTACTTCCTTAAATTTGGTTAAAGCATTGCCAGACAGACATTTACTGTAATGAGATTTATTCCCAACTGCTGTGCAATCCATTGTTGTAAATTGGAATGTTGTTAAAAAAATGGTCGGATAGAAGAGGGTTCTGGGGAATACTATTAACTGTTTAGTTTCTATGCCATAACAACAACTACAGACAATGTATGAAACCAACTAAAAACCTGTGCCAACTCTATAAAAAGGCAAGTTGGACTCTCACAAGGTAGATTCTAGTAGTATCATTGATTCAACAATGGAAGGTAGAGGGTAGCACTTTACGCAATCACCATGTTCTTTCTTCACATGTCACGATTTAAGAAATGAACATACCTAAAATATTGATCACAGCAGCCAGACCATCAGAATAGCTGAACAGGTAGAGACCTCAGAGGTCTCTTTGATGACATTCTGAAACTATTAAGGCAAGTGTGCTTTCACTATCTGAGACTTCAATAGAAACTAAGAGACGTGGGAGTAAGATTGCAACCATACGCTACTCTACTTGATCTCCACTTTTATTGAAGTTTAAAGTTCAGCTGATCAAAGACCCCAAAGCTTATGTGTGAACATATCCACTTGCACACACACCGTAGATCTACATGCTGTACATGTGTCCCTGACGGGTTTTCAGTTTGCACATGTTGTCATGGGAAGTGCTGCTGACAGATGCTCCTCACTAATCTGAAGACACAGTAAGAGTATGATATGAGATATCTATGAGATTTCACAGATGAGAGCAGCTTGGAAAGGTACGATGCATGCTGAGCGGATCGAGACCCCGGCTTACGATGTCCTCACTAACAGGATTCAGTTTCCTGCTGGCTGCTCTGTGGTGCGTGGATGTCAAAGAGCATCTCTGCTCCCTTTCATATGCTGTGTAATTAGCCATCAGTAGGCATGCATGGCTGGTGACTTGGTGCCGACAAATCTGAATAAAAGATCTGTGGGGCTTTGAAATCCAGACTGTTAGTAAACATTTGAACAAATTAGCAGGACATTAAATCTATGATGTGTTTGCGCATTTATTAGTTTTTATGTCAGTACAAAAAAAAAACGTGTAGGCTTCATATACCTATCTTATATCAATTTGTGATGTTATGTATGCAGTTAAAAAAATCATTATAAAAAAGCTCCTGCAAAAACCCTCTCCTCCCTCATATTCTTTGTCCAGGAGTTTAGCTGCTAACAGCAAATTCATTCTCTCATTGCAGCTTCATGACACATGAGGTCCCTTAATTTACACAGCCTAATGAGGCACAGGCTAGTTATTTAATTGGAAGCAGAAATGGCAACACAATTGCAAAGACACATGGTATGTTTCAATGTCCCTGCCCATGAGCCAACAGCCGCCCTCACTGTCTGCAGACACATGCATTCACACACAGTCCCCAATAAAACTCCACTGCTCAATTATGCTCACAAATACCCTCATACCTCACAACCCTGCGTGGGCCTATAAATCATGGTCTTCCCCTAACATCTGGTCTCAAGGATGAGCAGAACAAGCCTGCAGGGCAATTGAAGGTGGAGGGGGTGGGGTGGGAGAGGAAGATGGAGAGGTGGAGGCAAGACGTTTAGTCGAGCTGCAGTTGCGCGTGCTTTCCTGCTAACAGACATTTTTCTCAATCTGGCCTGTCACACAGTGGAATGTTCTAAGCAAGATTAATCTCTGGTATAGGATGCAGGTGACTACCGTGACATTTGTCATGTAGTAGAAGAAAAAGCTGTACTAAACCAACACACACAGCTTTGGAAGGAATGGAATGCAGAGATGGAGGAAAAAAAAAGCTTAATCTGCTGTGTTCTCCTTGAAGGGCTTAAGCGATCAACAGGTAGGGTTAACTGTACTTTATTAAAGTGGCAAGCTTAGATGTCCACATCTGATCCACGATCAACTCACTTCTTCTAGCAATATGACAAAACAAATCATAAAAGTAACCCCTGTTTGACAATGAAATGTCCTTCCACATACTGTAGAAAAACCCTTCAGTGGCACCAGTGGATAAACGGGAAGGTAGTAAAATTCAAATATTTGCTAATGAGAACAGTTTTAGCTGTTTGTGTCTAATATTGCCGAAAAGCCTGACAGGCAAATAGTCTATTAAGGGATATTTTAACCTTGGTTTACATGGTCCCTGGCTAGCTGCAAACAATTAGGGCACGTTTCACCATGAGACAAGTTAACGCTAAAGAATAATGAGCAGGTCAGCTAACAAGTAGCCAGCAGCCCACATCCTGATTAGGAGAGGAGCCTGTGAAAGGACCACTCACACACAAAGAGGCCATTTAGCATAATTAGATGTCCACGGGAGAAAACGAAGGGTTCATCACTTTAGATCATATCAGCTAGTGGGTCTGCCATTGAAATGTGATGGAGGAAATAAAACATTAGTGCTAAAATATCAAATATTAGAAAGAACTATTTAGATTTTTAATGTAATGTCACACATCATTGCTACTGGGGAAAGTATTTTGTGTAACTTGCTTTGCAGTTTCTAAATTAGTTCCCTTCATGTACTTGGTGCCTTATAATCTTACATCCCAAGAAGTTGTATTTAGCTTAACAATAAACCACTTCGTTTTGAGCTACACTACTGTTCAAACATTTGGGGTCACTTCGAAAATGTCCTCATTTTTTGAAAGAAAAGCATTTTTTTTTCAAACTGAAGACAACATTGAATTACCAGAAATGTCTAGTCTAGACATTGTTAATGTGGTAAATGACTGTTGGAAGGTGGAAATGGTGGGTTTTTAATGGAATATCTCCATAGCAGGTTCTCGCCATAAATGGCCCGTTACACTGTCTAACGGGCCGTTACGCAGTCTTAACAGCCCTGTTACGCTCAGTTTAAAAGATTACGCTGTGATTAGGGCCGCTACACCAGCGCATTTCAAAGATTACGCTGTTGTTATGAGAGTGTGTTGGCTTCCCGTCATTGAGAGTGGGAGAGAGAGCAGCGTGTGTGTGTGGAGGAGGGGAGGGAGGGGAGAGCGAGTGAGACAGACGGGCAGTCGGTGCAGTCGGAGGAGGAGAGAAGGTGTGTAGTTGATGGGTTGGTGGTACTGTGCGGTTCAGCCATTGTTGATAGACAATAAAGGCTGCAGTGTTCTTCGATACGGCTGGGCTCCTGTGTCTTTGCCTCTACGGCTGCTGAGGAAGTGAAGGGGGTTAACCCCGGGCTTCCTGACCACGGTCGGGGCCGAACAGGAAGGGTTAACACTGTGATTAGGGCCGCTGCACTGTTATTTTGACAGATAACGCCATTTGCGTTTGTTTTTATCAACTGGGTGCCTAGCTAGGTTAATTTATGTCTCCCCACCTCAGCCGTACTTTCCTGTTGATTGACCCGTTCCCGTCTATTGTGCATGCGCGCATGCGCATTCCCGTCTTTTGCGCGCATGCAGGAGGACCTGCCGATGGGAGCAGGTTCACCCTGAGTGCATGTGACAGGCATGAAAGGGTCTGGAGAAGCCTTGGAGAACGTTATGCTGCCTGTAACATTGTTCAGCATGACTGGTTTGGTGGTGGGTCAGTGATGGTGTGGGGAGGCATATCCATGGAGGGACGCACAGACCTCTACAGGCTGAACAATGGCATTCTGACTGCCATTAGGTATCAGGATGAAATCCTTTGACCCATTGTCAGATCCTACATTGGTGCAGTGGTCCTGGATTCCTTCTGGTGCACGACAATGCCCAGTCTTATGTGGTAAGAGAACTCATGCAGTTCCTGGAGGATTAAGGAACTGATACCATTAGCTGGCCCCCATGCTCACCTGACATGAATCCAATAGAACACCTTTGGAACATTATGTTTTGTTCCGTCCAACACCATCAGGTTGCTCCTCAGACTGTCCAGGAGCTCAGCGATGCCCTTGTCCAGTTCTGGGAGGAGATACCCCAGGACACCATCTGTCGTCTCATTCAGAGCTTGTCCCGGCATCGTCAGTCATGCATACAAGCACATGGAGGCCATACAAACTACTGAATACCATTTTGAGTTGCTGCTAAGGAATTTCAGCAAGATGAACTAGCCTGCCACATCAGTTTTTCACTTTGATTTTGGGGTGTCTTGAATTTAGCCCTCCTGGGGGTTGATAATTTTCATTCCCATCAAACAATGTGGCACTCTTCATTCCTAACACATTATCCAGTCCATATCAATGCTAATATCCAGTTAGTTTTTTCCCTGTATTGAAATATGATGTATTTTCAACGTGTTCCTTTAATTTTTTGAGCAGTGTATGTTAGCACATCAATAAAAGTGTGAATTTTCATGGAAAAGATGACATGTCCGGGTGACCTCAAACTTTTGAACAGTAGTGTAGGTGTACGTCTGTTACTGTATGTTAGTCATCAATTAATTATTTTTGTGATGAAAGGTTATTATTTAATTATTTTTGATTAACTGATTAATCATTTTCTTTACTCATTGTTCAGGAAAACTGTTTCATGATGCTAATTCCAGCATATCATGTGATTCATTGTTTTCTTTTACCAGCTAAAAAGGTGATGCTAACAGTGTTGGATGCATGATGTGGGACACACGTTCTATGCATGACAGTTATTATTTAAAATATTATGTTGATTGAAAAATATGTTCCCACAATGACAAGAGACATTAATGGAAGAAATATTGCCAAAAAAGGAGGTTTCGGTTTCATTTTAATTGTTTTATTTGAGATTCAATTTAGTCATCAGAGGGGTGAAAAATGGGATTTTACGGGAAACTCCAGACTTATCTGGCATTTTTAAAAGTATTTTCAAACATTCTGTTCTTCTGGGGGTTTTTTCATTTGATTTCAGGACAAGTAAATTTACACAACAATTGCATGTTTTAGTATTTTGTACAAGAATTATATAAAATTCAACGGGCAAGACATAAAATGTCCTCCAGTTATGGAATAATCCACATGCTGCATTCAGATATACAGTGCCTTGTGAAAGTATTCGGCCCCCTTGAACTTTTCAACCTTTCGCCACATTTCAGGCTTCAAACATAAAGATATAAAATTTTAATTTTTTGTCAAGAATCAACAACAATTGGGACACAATCGTGAAGTGGAATGAAATTTATTGGATATTTTATACTTTTTTAACAAATAAAAAAACTGAAAAGTGGGGCGTGCAATATTATTCGGCCCCTTTACTTTCAGTGCAGCAAACTCACTCCAGAAGTTCAGTGAGGATCTCTGAATGATCCAATGTTGTCCTAAATGACTGATGATGATACATAGAATCCACCTGTGTGTAATCAAGTCTCCGTATAAATGCACCTGCTCTGTGATAGTCTCAGGGTTTTGTTTAAAGTGCAGAGAGCATCATGAAGACCAAGGAACACACCAGGCAGGTCCGATATACTGTTGTGGAGAAGTTTAAAGCCGGATTTGGATACAAAAAGATTTCCCAAGCTTTAAACATCCCAAGGAGCACTGTGCAAGCAATCATATTGAAATGGAAGGAGTATCAGACCACTGCAAATCTACCAAGACCCGGCCGTCCCTCTAAACTTTCACCTCCAACAAGGAGAAGACTGATCAGAGATGCAGCCAAGAGGCCCATGATCACTCTGGATGAACTGCAGAGATCTACAGCTGAGGTGGGAGAGTCTGTCCATAGGACAACAATCAGTTGTACACTGCACAAATCTGGCCTTTATGGAAGAGTGGCAAGAAGAAAGCCATTTCTCAAAGATATCAATAAAAAGTCTCGTTTGAAGTTTGCCACAAGCCACCTGGGAGACACACCAAACATGTGGAAGAAGGTGTTCTGGTCAGATGAAACCAAAATGGAACTTTTTGGCCACAATGCAAAACGATATGTTTGGCGTAAAAGCAACACAGCTCATCACCCTGAACACACCATCCCCACTGTCAAACATGGTGGTGGCAGCCTCATGGTTTGGGCCTGCTTTTCTTCAGCAGGGACAGGGAAGATGGTTAAAATTGATGGGAAGATGAATGGAGCCAAATACAGGACCATTCTGGAAGAAAACCTGTTGGAGTCTGCAAAAGACCTGAGACTGGGACGGAGATTTATCTTCCAACAGGACAATGATCCAAAACATAAAGCCAAATCTCCAACGGAATGGTTCACAAATAAACGTATCCAGGTGTTAGAATGGCCAAGTCAAAGTCCAGACCTGAATCCAATAGAGAATCTGTGGGCAGAGCTGAAGACTGCTGTTCACAAACGCTCTCCATCCAACCTCACTGAGCTCCAGCTGTTTTGCAAGGAAGAATGGGCAAGAATTTCAGTCTCTCGATGTGCAAAACTGATAGAGACATACCCCAAGCGACTTGCAGCTGTAATTGCAGCAAAAGGTGGCGCTACAAAGTATTAATGCAAGGGGGCCGAATAATATTGCACACCCCACTTTTCAGGTTTTTATTTGTTAAAAAAGTTTAAAATATCCAATAAATTTCATTTCACTTCACGATTGTGTCCCACTTGTTGTTGATTCTTGACAAAAAATTAAAATTTTATATCTTTATGTTTGAAGCCTGAAATGTGGCGAAAGGTTGAAAAGTTCAAGGGGGCCGAATACTTTCACAAGGCACTGTAGATCCACTATATGCTTGGGTTAACACAACATAGATAAGTCGAAAAGTGGAAGACAACCTTGGTCTGTAGTAGCTGACATGTATGGGAGTCCAAACTCTCTGCCTCCACCCATCTGCACAGCCGGGTGTGGTCTTTTGTACGCCCACCACACCATGCTGTGATACTACAACCCTACTGCACAGGGACTAGAGAAAACATACTCCCACCAGTGACTGGCAGACAAACATGAATATTAGACTGGGTTAATCTGCAAAGAGCGTCTAAACAGCAGCAAAGCAATGTTTTAGTACAAGTGTGTTGCAGCCCTGATCACACTTGGCAGCACTGATGGGTGTGCCAGAGGGACGTTCTGTACTGCAACTGTAACCACATCCAATAGCGATATCACATGGTGTAGTGAAGTTCATCTGTTTAAGCACCGCACAGCACAGTTAAGTTGTAGCTTGTTTCAAAGATGATACAACCACTGCTCCTACATACATTAGTCATCATGTTTCTACTCATCTATTTTCGAAAGGAACAGCTTAATAGTCTAATCTGGAGGATTATGTTAATATTGTCTCAGTATCGCCCATTTCTACTTAAATGAGATGCAGCCCAACTGTAGAGCCCAACACTGATGGACTCCAAAAGAAGCAGTGACGAATGAACTATACAGGCAGAAATTAAGGCGATAAATAAGTTCAAAGTCATTTTATTGAATCAATATTACTTTTTTGCTGTTCCCAAGAAATGAAAATAGATGTTTAGCTACCTTTTAATTAAACTGGAGTGTTTTCAAAAGTCAATACGAAAACTCTGATCATTTGTTTTTACTGGATCTCTTGCCTGCCACACATTTAAGTGAAGATTGGATCTTCAATTTCCATTTTTTTATACGAATTTCAACTGATTAAACAAAATTTGAATACTTCATTTTCTTATTTAAAAAGTGTCAGAGCCCCTTCTGGTGTGTTCCAGCAGCAGCCTGGAGTACGCTGCTGGAGCTAAAGCTACACCACTAAAGACTAGCAAAAGCAAGATTTCCAGCTGCTGCTAGGTTTCTCTAGAGTACAGTCATTATGAAAATTTTCTAGACAAGTCTCATCATGAGGCAGCCATTTTGGTAATGTCCCTGGCAAGTTATTTTGATCTACATGAGTAGGGAGAGTCAAAACTGCATTTTCAAAGGTCACCAAGACATACAGAAACATTAGTTAAAATCGAAACAAGAAAAGCACTCAGAGAGAGAGCCAGATAGCAAACTATGGGTGAATCAATGTTGAATCTATGTTGAGACCTAACATCGAAATTATACAGAAAGTGCAAGGTTGATAAAATGTTGAGTCAACGTTTGCTTACATAGATTACATGTTTGCAAACATAGATTCAACATTAATTCAACATTGACCTGTCAAACATTTTAATTAAACCAAAATACAATGTAGAGTCAATGGTATCTTTTAAACACAAACTTCAATGTTGACAAAATGTTGTTGAATCAACGTTGATCCAACCATCAGTCTTCAACCGTAACCACAATTCAACCTTCTTAACCCTAATTCAACATTGATTTAACATCTTTTGCTATCTGGGTAAAGTGTGATTTATGGTTGAAAAGCAAACGTTGACTCAACATTTTATCAACCTTGCGCTTTCTGTATAATTTCTACATTAGGTCTCAACATAGATTCAACATTGATTCACCCATAGTTTGCTATCTGGGAGAGCAGTACTCTGCCAAGGCTGCTCAGTTGTGTCATTTCCGATGGCTGAAATCTTTAAAAAATTTGTGGCAGAAATCACAGCACGATAGAATGTTGCCATTTAATTTTGAAGTACTCACAAACAAAATGACCCTGTGCTGAGCACAGGCATGTGTACATTATGTACGGATACCAAATCACATGACCTAAACACGTAGCAGGCGGTGGGAATTGATGGGATTCAGAAACAACCCCACAATTTGATCAGTTGCTCCTTGTATATTTTCTCACATTTAACAGTTTTTATTGAATTTTTCCATTAACTTGATGCATTTTGCTTGCTGCACACATTGCAGTTCAGAGAATATAGAACATAGAATTGCTGCTGCAGCATTTTGGTTACAATATTTTAAGTTGTCCCTCTTCTCCCATACCCCGCTCATCCAATCCCACCCCACCCCAGCCTAGCCCTCCCTTCAGCCCCGAGGCCCAGATTCCACACCTATGACTGCACTAAATATAAGTAATCCAAGACTGCAGAGGTGCCAGGGATATGCACATCGTGATGAGACAGTCATTCCCTTTCCTTCCCCATTAAAAACATAATTAATATGAAAGACAAGGAAGAGCGAACCAAAGCACTAGCAAGCAATCAAATAAACAGAAAATGCTCAAAGGAAAATAAGAAAATATATATACAAAAAAAGAAATAAAGAAACGATAATTTAAAAAAAGCAAATAATTAAGTTAACTAATTAATTATAAAAGAAATATATAAATAAATGATAATTTTAAAAAAATAAGTAAATAACTAAGTTAATTGATTATAAAAGAGAAAAAGGGGAAGAAAAGGAAAAAAGATTCGGGGAGGGGAGTGTTCCTTGTATCTTTTCTGGCGGACAAGTCCTGATAAGTCCGCAGCAGTTGATTTTTAGTAGGATCACAATCATATGATCGTCAGCAGGCAGCTGATGTAGTGTTCACTCCTTGTCATAGTTACAGTGATGCTATCTGGCAGTGATACAGAAATCTTTAAAAAAAAAAATTGTGGATCCAGACTATAAGCCACATCACTGCCAAATTCTAATCAATTCGTCCTCGTGTCATTTCTGACCTTCCCTGAAAATTTCGTCCAAATCCATTGGTCCATTTTTGAGTAATGTTGCTAACGGACAGACAGACAGACGGACAAACGTCTTCACATGGCGGGATAACAAACCACTTAAATTATGGAGACTTTGACCCAAAAAAGGCTTATAAAATGCTTTTCCCCCATAAGGTGCACTTCTACTGTACATGCAAAGAGTTTCTCAGAGTGTGAGCATCAGCGCTGACTGAATGTTCATGGTTCAGCCGTGAGAAAGTAAGCTATTGGCTTTTTGGCTGGAAACAAGACATGCGTTGCACAATGCTTTGGAATTACAGAATCCCCCATAAAGTTCTATTCATGACTCATTAAGCAGTTTGTAACATCCCTGGCACAGTACAGAGCAAAGTTTAAATAGCAATACAGATATGTCTATAGATGTTATATAAGACTGTGGTCACAGTGGCTGAGGTTGGCATCTGTTAAGGCTAATTTACAAAATGTATCTTCAAATGAGGCCAGTTTCTGAGGATTGTCGAGACTAATGCTGTTATGTTGCAACAGCAAAAGATAAGTTTGCCTCAACTGAGTTAAGACCCATTAAATACTTTACAAAACTCAATACCAATTTTGTGTGGTTTTTGTGGTAATAATGGACCATTCCACCTCACAGCAATTCCCTCAGAGCTGCTTTTTCAAGTTATATAACACAGGGTTTGTTTGCTGAGCCGAGCTGAATGTTTGAAATTGAATAAAGACGTTTAATTGGGCTGATTGAATGGAGAATAACTGCTGGAACTGTGCTTCTTTAGAATTAACAATGACAATTTTGCTGAGAAGCATTTCAAGAAGTTAGCTGCTCTGAAGAGAGAAAAAAGAAAATCATGAAATCGGGAGAAATTGTACTGAAGGGAAAAAAAAGGAAAACTAAAAAAACTGAGGAAAGCGCGACCAGTTGCAAGAGACAGCTACGTGGGGGGGTATTCTAGTTTGCTTTGAGTTTGTTGCTTGTTATTTGCACTCATTCAATTTTTGGTGACATCTGCACTTTTTTCCCTCCTTCTCCAAGTTATGAGTCATCCTGAGCAAAATCCCTGCATACAAAACAATTAGATCAGAAGGCTCCGGTAATGCAGCAGGGATCCAGCGCTCCTACCTACTGCCGCGTGTGAGAAATGGGAGGGGGTTGTCAGGAAGGGAGGGGGCAAAGGATCTGAGAAGGCGAGAGAGGAGGGAGGAACAGGAGTATGACTCACATATTAACACAGCCACTTTGCAGATCTATATATTTAAGAATATTCCGACAAAAATTATCATTTATTTTTCCGTTCCTTGATCACGTGTCACTCTCTGTTCATCACACTGGCTTGATGTTGTTTGTGCTGCGAGAAGCTGATAATGATGGAGAAATGGCTGCTCTGTGCTCGGTGTGGTGGCCTCACTCAGGGCATTCTTTCTTCTCCTTGTTGTTATATTTCTTCTGATACCAGATAATCGAATGCATGAAAGGGTATTTGATATGAATCACTGGTGTGTTCTAATCTAAATTTCGCTAATTCATTTTCCCTCGTGGATCTCTTCACAAAGCCTCTTTAAAATCATTGACTGATAATGAAGCTCATTAGTGCAGCTTCATATTCTGCCCATTTCCCCCTCTGCAGCTTAACTTAGTCCTGACAAACAACACACTAACAAGCAGCTGTGGATCTCATCGGGGAAAAAAAATGTTTCTTTGTATAGAAAACCTCTCAGCTAGGACTCATTATCTTCAGAGCGCTGTGAGCAGGAAGGATTAACACTGATGTTGATCATTTCACTACATTAGTACAGTTTCTATTCAAGGGATCTGATATGAAGTTGATACCACTCATAAATGCGTTTTTAAATACTAGTAAGTTATTTTATTAGCCTGTTTTATTAAATAATCTCTCATGTTTAGTCATGGCATGGTAAAAACTTCTACACACTGACATATTTATGAGGCTGATCACGATCAGTAGAACATCCATATGGATTTAGTTGTGAAACACTGGAAAGTAATTATCTGACAAACCATGCACCAAATAAAAGAGATATAATGACAGCTGCTTCTACAGTCACATGACTATTTCCACTTTAGCATTTTAATACTCATGAAATGTTTAAAGGATCAAAATACATGAAGAAATTTCACTCATAGTCCTTCGAAGTTGCTGCAGCTGGGGTGTTTATTGGCATACGGTGGGCTTACCAACACAGAGCATGAGTCTGTGAAGGTAAGCCGAACCCTGAACGTGTGCAGAGGGCACAATTATAGGGATGGTCAGAGGGTAGGACAGGGGCCGTCTGTAAATACAAAGGTGAGTATTGGTTGAGTATGGTTGCAAATTCAGTGACAAGAGAGTAAGACAAGAACAAAAGATGAATCAATGAGTCTGGTAAACCAACAGAGGGTGAGAGATAGGAGTCTGGCAAACAGTAAAAAATAACAAAAGATAAAAGAATTGTGGATAACTGTGGGAAATGGAATGAAGGAGTGACAAGTGACACTAGAAGGTATTTCTAGCAAAAGGTGCGCTATTTTCCTTCATCACAGATCAAATCATCAGAAGGCAGAGATTGTACCACTGCAGTTCATCACTGAAGCTTCCGGTGAAACTGTGAAAGTAGTAGCATTCACTTAAAGCTCCATAATGTGTGGTTTCTGTCTTGTCAGCGGGCAACTAATGAATTTTGCAGCCTTCTGTACTAATGAATATCAAGGTGTCACAAGTTCCAGCGGTGAGCAGGTGTATAAACTACTAAATCTCAAAGACAGTCTGGTCTAAGTATTAAATTGTAAAAGCAGCGGTTTTCTCTGAGCTGTTTTGTGTCTTTGTTCTCATAGCAATGTTTCCGCATGATGCCGTTACAGATTTTGTTAACAGAACTGCCAATTACATGTGCTTTATGTCTTCAATATCACATTTTCATTAAGCAGATGCAAGATGTGATATGGATCTCCTGTCACAGCTGCACATTTAGCCTTCGAGCTTTGCCATACCTAGAGTAGCATTATTTTGAATGGTCAATCACTCCACCATAATTAGATTCTCTCTCAGTTTTGGCCGACATTCTCCCCCAGCTTGATACTGGGCATTTGTCTGTGGTAATAGTATAAAAACAATTCTATGACAGCTGAATTGAGTTTATGCCTTTCTCATTTTTAGTAAAGAGAAGGGCGGTAACTGAATCAATCCTATCATCTAATGCCGTTTCTTCTCAGAGCTGAGATTATGTAATACTATATAATACAATAGTGGACATAACCATATCTTCAGACAAGGGAGCACCGAGGTGCTCCGTAAGCTAATAGCTGCTCATTACTCTGGGTTTTCGCTTCCCATGTTTCCTTCCTTGTGTGAAACTTGCTTCGTAATTATTTTTCTTTGAGTTAACTTTCCCTTTGTCTGACTTTCTACACAACACACCAACTCACACCCGTGTATTTTCTTGCCAGCAAAACTGTCATTTAATTGCCCTTTTCTGACACCAATCCTGTGGTGTAAAAGGTGTACAAGGAGGAAGAAGACATGCAGCAGGAAACCTATTTATAGTGTTTCTGTTGTGCTTTACTGCAGGATGTGGGGGTGTGACGGGCGTGCGCAGTGCAATGTGCTTTCATATGAGCCATATAAGAGTTTAGGAGTCATTTATTGACCTTTGGTTTTGATATATATATCAGACTGAGATAACAATTGCGCCCATGCTTTGGAAAGAGCCAAGCAATTGGAGGTGTGCTCATGTAATCAAACAGTCATGCTCTGTAAGCATGTGTGAAAGTTTGTGTGACTAAGCAAATGCCTTGGGCTAATGACTAGTGCTGTCTATTAAATCTTTAGACAAGTTTGGCCTAACCTTTTGGCTCTAAGAGAGAAATATGAAGTGTCACTCTGCAAGTCCAACATGAAGGAAGTGTTTTTTTGCAAGAAAATTATAATGATGAGCGATAGTGCCAGCAGGCATCTAAGCCAAGTTGTTAGCCAAATCTGTTGTCTGAAGAGGTCGAATGGTTCATGTTTCTAATTAAAACCTGTTATTTTTATGACAAACTGTCTGTACCAAACCAAACACTGCAGCTAGTTAGAACCCACTTGACAGGTTGTACAACCTGCTGTGTTTCTATGTCTGACTGTTTCTGCATTTCTAGAGCAAGGCAGTGGATGCCTGATATATAATGCTGATAGTGTGTTGTTGGATTTTGTCACATTTACAAGCGACTGTGATTAATCAATCCCGCAAGTTTAACCCGAAACTAGTAGCCAAATCGATCATAGTAATCCAAGAACCTTCTTATACTCTACATCCATGGCTTTCTCCCCTGCGGCCCCACTTACCTCTCCACATGGGTGCGATGGCTGTCTCCAAAAATCCCGGTCAATCGCTGATCTTCAATGCCGTATCTCCGACCTCTACTGGATCCGAAATGAGGAAAAAACTACTGGACTCTGTAGTCAAGCTGGGCGCAGGTCCGCCTGCCAACTCAGCCGAGTTGGACGTCACCATCCAGGCTACCAACGTTGATCCGCCATCCTCGGCAAGTGCTGCCACGGCCTCCGTCTCCCAGCTTGCCCCCCGGCCTGGAGGGACTTCCTGCTTCATCCGTGCTGGCTGCCTCGGCCCCACCGCCAAGCCGAGGGACTGCTGGCTGTTGCTGGGTGCGAAGCCAGTGGTTTCTACTTCAAACCCGAACAACGGAGCACTGATGCACCACTGTATGAGTCCTGGTGCGTGGCATCTGACAGGAAGGCCTGTAAAACCAGTCGGCAACCCCCCCTGTGAACTCCAACTGTCCAACCGGTATGAGGTCCTGAGTCTGGATGACTTTCCACCACTGGCCAAAGAGTCGGACCTGGTGGCTGTTCCTTAGCGGCACTTCCTCCTCGGGGACTCTGGCTGAGGGCCCTTTCCGCCTGCCCTGGCCGGCTCTTCCCCCACCACGGTTCCAGCTGGTGTGTCCACCTTCGCAGCTTCAGCGGTGGTCCCCATCTCTGCAACTTCTAAGTGCCTCGAGCCGGGGCCCAGAGCATCCCGCCCCGAAAGGCTGCTGAGGGACGCGGTGTGATGCCACTCGATGGGATCCTCTTCTCGACGTGCCGCTTCCAAGCCGCAGCATCCAGAGAGCACCCGGTCCCCATCTGATCCAAGTGAGGCAAAACCGGCTCCCCCTCGTCCCCTGTTCCCTCTGACCACATTAATTGTGGGGGGAATGCCCGCTACTTCAACACAGTCATTCGCTGCTTTCCCCGTGCTGCTGTGATCTTCTTAACTTTCTGCGTACCACAGAATTAGAGGTGTTTGTAGCTGGTCCGATCCCAACACTGGCTCGGGGAGTTGAGCAGTTCAGCTGACTTCTCAGCCTCCATACCTGGCTGCTTTCTGTCTGCAGAGACTATGATGTGGGTTTCATCGACAATTTTAATCCATTTTGGAACCGTTATTCGTTTTACACGCAGGACGGAATACACCCCAATGAGCTGGGGTGTACAATGCTTGCTGTCAGGAATCGAATTGGGCGGACTCGAGCAGAGAGCACACTACCAAGGCTTGAGGAACTAAGTGATGTACAAATATGAACAATGGCAGAGAATGCGAGGAACCAGGGTGTGCAGGAACGGGTGGAGATGGATTGGAACAGAGCTGGGGCTCCAGATCCGGGGATCGACGGTCACCGTGGGTCCAGGGGAGGACCAGAGTGTGGCGGGTGGCGGCGGACAGATCCCTGGCGACCGGAGGCAGACGAGGGCGGACAGCCGGTGGGGAGGCGAAGGCCGGTGGAGGTTGAAGACGTCAGCCGCTGATGACCCGGAGGGCCGTGATGGTGACTGAGCCAGTCGGCAGCTTTCATCTCTCGGCTTCGCAGAGACGTGGGGGGAAAACACCGGTGGGGAGCGATGTGGCGATGGTGAGTCAGGTGTAAATCCAAGCTGGCAATGGCTGGGGAATCCGAGAGGAAAGCCGGGAGGAGCCATTGCAGAGCCAGGGGTAAGTCCAAGCCGGTAATGGCTGAGGAATCCAGGAGGGCAGCAGAATGGGGAATCCAGGAGGGAAAACAGAGCCGAGTAGGTATCCAGGAGGGCAGGCTGAGTGCCGAATTGGTTCTGAAAGTCTTTCGGGTAGACAGAGCAGGAGAGAATCCGGACAGCTGGAGTCTAGGCAAGGAGACAGAGAGATGACATTAGAAACGTTCTATTTATCAAGCACTTACTGAATGGCGAGAGAGAAACTGACTGTTCAGTCGAGTTTAACAATATGGCAGGGTGTGGAAGGTTCAGGCGGTCTTTATTGCGGTGGGTGTAATCACAGTGATGAGTTTCAGCTGTTCGGATCTCGTGGAGTGGCTAATCACCTGAGTTGGAGACAGCTGAGAGCCCATGCTCCACTCAGGTGCAGTGCTGGGGAGAGAGCAGAGAGAGAGAGAGAAAGAGAGATAGAGAGAGAAGAGAGGGAGAAGAATAGACAGTGGGAGACAGATAGGATGGGGTATTTGGGATGCCAGGAAGGAATGGGGCAAGAAGAGGGCTCTGACACTTGCTGCTAATTTTCAGCATGCTGTGCAAACTGACACACGTGCTGAACACACCTGATGCTAGTTTACATCACATACCGCTTTCCTGACTTCTTCCTCCCCGCTCCATGTGGCAGCTCATAGTCCTGTCCTACTCACCACTGCCCCCTATGAGCTCCATCTGCCATTGACTTATAATTCACAACATAATCAGAAATCTGTCTGCTATGATCACAGAAATATTCCAGTCCTGATCAAGAAGAGACCCAAATCAGTAAACCATACACTTAAAAACACCTCCAGCTGCCTCACTCCTTTTGTCACCACCTCAAACCTGGTTATGATTCCCATACAGTCTAACACTGTTGCTCCTGTTCCTTCTCCTCGACCCCCACTTGATCCAAGCACCTTCAAAAGCAGAAATGGCCTAGGATTAATCCACTTAAACATCAGGAGTCTGATCCATAAATTAGATTATGTCAATGTTCTAATACTACAAACAAATCCTGGCATCTTAGGTCTGAGTGAAGCATGGTTGGAAAACAGCAGTAAAGATTGTGATGTAGCTTTAGAAAGGCTACACTCTGTTTAGAGTGGATTGAACTGGGAGAGGAGGTGGAGTAGCGGTCTATGCAAAATCTGGGTTGTCAGTGTCTGTTTTAGATTCAGTCACCAAGCCTAAATGTTTTGAATTTATTGCCCTGTAAATCCAGCTGGGGCCATCTCCTCTGGTGGTAATAGGTATTTATAGACTCCCAACTGCTGATTCAGAGTGCATAGATTCACTAGCAAAGTTTAATTGCAATGTATGAGGATTCAGAAATGCTTGTTATGGGTGATTTTAATTTGAAGTGGCCAAACAACACATCAGATAAATTAAAGGAATGTTTCTTAAATCTGAACTTAACTCAAATCATAACTGAGCCCACCAAACCCAATCTAAAAGACAGTTCAAAATCTACTTTGATCGACCTTGTGTTTACAAACAAAGTTAACAAAATTGTAAGCAGTGGAGTTTTTGAGCTGGGAGTAAGTGATCACTGCCTTACAGCTTGTGTAAGAAGTGCCAGGCTGGAGAAAGCAAATTCACAAACAGTTTGAAAGAGAAATTTTAGCCTCTTTAATGAACAACACTTTTTAGACAATGTAGCAAATGATTTTATTAATTTTACAGCAGAGATCTCTGATGTTCAGGTGGCCCTGCAGCTTTTTACAGATATTTTTATCTCATGCGTTGATTTAAAAGACTCTGAATTAAGGACAGAACCATCCCCTGGTTCTCAAATGAGCTGTCAACTTTGTTCAATGACAGAAACAAAGCCTGGAGTCGTGCTAGACGTTCAGGAGACCCTCAACACTGGCTCTCTTTCAGACAACTAAGGAATAGATGCAGCTCGGCTGTAAGAAGAGCCAAATCTGAATATTTCGTATCTCTAATCACCAGCTCTTATTCAAACCCAGCTATTTTCTGGAAAGCAGTGAACCTAGAAAAAAGGAAGACCTCAAATAAACTGCCCACTAGTATAAGAACTGATGACAACGTGATTTGTAACAGATCAGACATTTTACATGCCTTTAATAAGCATCTTTTGCAGAAGTTCCATATCTGTTTAAAAAAGAATATCCTGACCTCCAGTCAGTTGATGTTGGTTGTTTAAATGCAGAGGACCAGAGGACTTCTTCTTTCTCCTTCCGCCCCTTTCATTATGCTGAGGTTCTGAATGCACTGCAAGCCTTAGACCCCAGGAGTTCCACTGGAGAAGACAAACTGGACTCCTTCCTTCTAAAATCAGCTGCTCCAATTATTGCAGAGCCATTAAGGCATATATTTCATTTGTCTATGACAACAGGAAACTTTCCTACCTTATGGAAATCTGCACATGTAATTCCCTTGCATAAAGGAGGCTCAAGAGATGACATGAATAATTATCGCCCGATCTCCAAACTGCCCTGTTTAGCAAAGGTGATGGAGTCCCTGGTAAACAATCAACTAAAATCATTCCTCTCAACACACTCTGTACTTAGCTCACACCAGTCTGGTTTCAGAACAAATCATAGTACAATCTCAGCCATCACATTAGTCACAAATCACATCATATCAGCCCTGGACAACACTGTGCCGCAGTTTTTGTGGATCTGTCCAAGCCCTTTGATACAGTTGATCACCACATACTGTTAAGTAAGCTATTCAGCATAGGACTGAGTGATGGTGCATGTGCCTGGTTTCATGACTATTTGTCTGACAGGCATCAATGTGTTAAATCAGGTGACACCAAATCAGACTTTTTGATTATCAATAAGGGTGTGCTGCAAGGCTCCATTTTGGGCCCTGTACTGTTCTCTATTTATATAAATGACATTGTATCTTATTCAAGTGGTTGCCATGCCCATTTGTATGCAGATGACACCATTGTTTATTGTATTGCAGATTCTGTACAGCTCTCTATCAACAATTTGCAACTTGCTTTAAATCAGCTTCAAAAAGCTCTTTTAAATCATAAACTTCTTTTAAACGTAACAAAAACAAAATACATGCTGTTCTCCAGAGCCAGAAATATTAACCATGAAACTTTGAATTTGGTTACTATTGAAGGCTCTAGAATTGGAAGGGTCACTGAATATAAATATCTTGGTGTATGGTTAGACAAGGATTTAACATTTGAATGCCATGTAAATAACCTTGTCACTAAAATGAGACAAAAGATCGATTTTCTGTACAGAAACAAATCTAGCTTTCCTGTATTCTGTAGGAAAAGAGTTGTTGAAGCTGTGTGTTTACCTGTCATTGATGATGGTGATGTGATTTTACATGCTGCAGCTTCAGTCCTAAAGCCTTTGGACAGTGTATACCACTCTGCTCTTAGATTTATTACTGGTGACGGGTACAGAACTCATCATTGTGTTCTGTATGAGAAGATTGGTTGGCTTTCTATGGAAGAGAGGCGCAACAAGCATTGGTTTTTATATATTTTTAAGGCCCTCGTTGGAAAATTACCACCTTACATCTCAACCTTGTTAGAGTGGAATGCTGGTAGCTATACAACTCGCTCTACTGACCTGCTACTTCTTAAAGTTCCTCGAGCACATACTAAACTTGGCAAAACAGCTTTTTCTTTTGATGCTCCAAGCTCATGGAACATCCTCCAACAGTCTGTAAAAAAAATCATGCTCTTCCTTCTCTTTCAGAGTTCAGAACTTTGATTTCTAACTATTGTGTTTCTAATTGCAACTGCTTTACCTGATTTTATTTTATTTTTATTTATTTTATTTTATTTTATTTAATCATTTATTTTATTTACCAGATATTATTCTGTACTTGTTTTTATTGTGTCTGTAATCTCGACAGCATTGAAAATGAGGGAAACCTCAATGCTCCTTCGAGACTAAATAAAGGTTTGAAATGAAATGAAAAATGAAATGTTGTTGCTGATACTTTTTTTTTCATCTGATTCAATACTGGGTTGCACGGTGGATGGTGGTTAGCTCTGTCGCCTTGCAGGTAGAAGATCCCCGGTTCGTGTCCTGGCTGTCACGAGACCTTTCTGCATGTTTGCATGTGTGGGTTTTCTCTGGGTGCTCCAGCTTCCTCCCACAGTCCAAAAACATGCTGAGGTTAATTGATAACTCTAAATTGTCCGCAGGTGTGAATGTGAGTGTGACTGTTTGTCTCTATATGTAGCCCTGTGATAGACTGGTGACCTGTCCAGGGTGTCTGCCTTCACTTTAAGTCACCTAGGATACATTCCCCTGCGACCATAATGAGGATTAAGCAGTGTGTAGATAATAGACGGATGAATAAATACAACAACTGTGATGACAAATGAACCATTGAAATTGCTGAGCTTTAATGAGCATCTGTCTGATAGCTACATTATCTCTGTGCTGCTGTTTACAAATGCATTTTTGCTCAAAGGCCTTATCTCATCTCATAACACTGAATCACAGTGGCTAACGTGAAATTGTGAAAATTATTTACTTTTCTCAAGCACCTGTTCTTCTGAATTTCTCGCTCCTAATTTTAGATCTACAGGCTACATCCACAGTAGCTAGTGGAGAAGTGCATAACGCTTAGAAATTCCTTTTTTTTTTTTTAAATAAATAAAAAATACTAGTTTGAACAACTTTTTGTGTGTAATCAAGCTAAAAACTTGCATTAAACCTACCAATCACTGAGTAAGCAATGACTGAGAATACCTTTGATAGTGGATCTCCATCAATGTATCTTGTACGCTGATAGCCGAGAATGCTTTCATGTAAAACAGGAAGTACGGGACTTTGCTCGGCTTTCTTCACCAATCAAAGCATGCTCCACCCAAAAGCGAATATAAAAGTTGTGACAAGCGACAAGACAGAGCAGCGATACCAAGACTGTCGATACGGAAACTTCCTTCTTCAAAAACTTAGAGGGCAAAGTTCACTGTGTCAGATTTGTTCAACCTTCTCAAAACGCTTTGTCAAATACATTTTGATGCAGTTTGCTTTTTTGAATTAAGGAGACTGACACTGATAGGAAGCAAGTCATGTTTCTAAAGATGTGTATTGAATTCCACTCTTCAGTGTAGCAAAAACATGTACTCCACAACATCAAAAAAAACAGTCTTCTCTTACAGAAACCTTCACAATTTTGAAGGAATTGTTTGGTAAATGTTAAATTTCATGCTTCGTCAAAAAGAAAGGAAACAAAATAGGATTTTGATCAGTGTGCTTTTATCTGTACAAAATTATAACAGCCCATTAATTTAATTTCACCCCCTAATGACAGACCAGCAGGTTTCAGTCATGCTTTTCATCAGAGAAATCAGTGCCATCAAAGATCTCCTCATTCCACACCTCCTCCTCTTCCTCCTCCTGTTGGGCAAGGCAGTCCATCCATCCATCATCTACAGTGCTGTGAAAAAGTATTTGTCCCCCCCGACAGAAATCTTGTATTTTTGCATATATCGCACACTGAAATTTTCCGGATCAACAGACCAATATTTACATTTACTGAATATTATACAGAGATAACCCACAAAACCCAAAATGGAGTTTTTAAATGACAATCTATTAAATATTTATTGAAAACCTAATTCAAGGGCTGGTAGCAACAACTGCAGTCATATGTTTGCTATACAGCTTGTGATCACTCATTTACATCACCATGGAGTATTCTGGTCCACTCTTCTCTGCAGAATAGCTTCAATTCAACTACATAAGATGGTTTTCGAGCATGAACTGAACTTTTAAGGTCTTGTCTCAGCATGTCAATTAGATTAAAGTCCGGGCTTTGACACGGCCACTCCTTCATTTTGTTCTTTTTGAGCCATTCAGAGGTGGACTTGCCTCGGGTCATTATCATGCTGCATAAACCATTTGTGTTGAACTTTAGGTCATGAGCTGATGGGTGGATATTCTCCAGGAGGATTTCCTGATAGTGTTAAAATCTGCATGACATGAAAGGGGAAAACTATGATGAATATTTCATCGACACTCATTCCAGTTTTTCAGAAACAAATTAATGCTGACTCAAAGCAACGGCAGATGGCTGTTCAAATAGCTCAGAAATTAAATACACGGAAATTCTAAATTAATCCATTCATTAAAATGAGCAACAAAGATAAAGAATAAAAGCAGATTTTTCAGAATAGATCACGACACAAACACTAGCTCCAAAACACCTCTCACCCATAGAATAGAATAGAATAGAATAGAAAAGAATAGAGTAGAATAGAAAACATGAGCAACCTTCCTGTCAAATAGCTTAGAAAACTGTGTGCAGAATTAGTTTAAAGGCAAAACTTGGTACAGTTTTTTTTCTCACTGCAACTTCAAGTCAATAAATAAAAACATTCAGGGTACTACTTTTTTAAAGTATCCTCACTTTCAGTACTTTCTAAAACCTCTACACTGTACAAACTGCGCATCATTTAAACAGCATCTATAGTGGCAATCAGAAGAGGATAGATGACAAAATAATGACAGTTGGTTGGGGTAATTTCTTTATGAGTCATTTAACATTCATTTATTATGCAGTTCTTAGAAAAACTGAAATGCAAGCGTTTATGCAACAGGGGATGAAACACCTGTCAAACCAACAAAGGAGGATGGGAACAGTTTTTCACAACCGTACCAGAAAACCCTGAGATGTATGCAAATCTATACAGCTCAAGTGAGGCATTGCAATTTTCTGCAAAATGCAAAAGATTTCCTCAAAAGATTTGCCAGAATCCCTATCTAAGTCATCTCTCAAGGAAATCAAAGAATTTCACTTGGATTTGTGTCAAGCAGTGCAAGTGTCTTCATGTGAAATGCAGATTTTTTTTTGCATCGGAGCATTGCCAACTACAAACGACTCCTGGAGTACCCAAGAAAGTCTGGGTCCCCTGAGCTACAGATGTGTATGCATTGGATAATGAGGATTCGAGGGGAGTGGAGGAGAGCATCAATGCTAGTAGATCTATTTTTGGCGGCGAAAATTCCTGTTTTTAGACAGTCGCAGTCATTGAGGAATGAAGAGAAAAACACCCTGTGTTGTTCCTGCTTCAATACTATCAATAAATCTAAAAAAAAAGACAAATTAAGCTTCCTCTCAAAGAGATGTAATGTCCTGAATGGGTGGTCCTGATGCTAATGGAAGTCTGCCTGAGAGTTTCTAAAATAGATTTGCTCTGCAACAAAGACATGATTATAAACGCAGAGCTATAGTCTCTCTCTCTGGCACTGAACGCTGAAGTGTTATATGAAGACAGCTGACTGTTTGTGCAGGTCAAGGCTGTGACCTCTGCTGGACATTCTCTTTGCTTGAGGCCTGCTGTGAAGACTTGTGGCAGCATCATCTGCTGCCGCTCATTTATTATCCAGCATCAAAGAGAAAACACCATGACAGCTGCAAGTCCATCCACGGTAAACACCCACCCACTCTTCTGCACAGACACACACACACACACACACACACACACACACAAACAGAGAGAGAGAGAGAGAGACTCACACACATATCTATTAAGCCAGTCTTTAGGCAGAGAGCGGGATTCATTAGTGAGACCAATGGTGTGCTCCTCACTAATGCTGATTTTCATGTCTCTTTGACACATTTCCTTTGTTATTCTTCCTGACACTTCAGCCTCATAATTGTGATCCCTCAAGGTAACGAGAATGATATTAGAGTGACAAACACTATATTTCCCTCCGTCTATCAGCCAGGTGAGATTATGGAAAGTAATGTGCAGCTACCTTTGTAACTTATTGACTTCTGAATTAATGCTAATAAATCTGATTAAAAGTTGAAATGAGCTGCAGATAAACTTCAAAGGAGAAATATGTGTTCATCCTTGGAGACGCCAGAATGGAACGACACGAGAGGCCGCTTTAATCAGTGACAGCACGTTCAATGAGAACACTTTAGACATGCCTATAGAAATTATTTGCACAAGGCTGCACTCACTGAAGGATCAATAGCAATTAGAGGCATTGTTGCCTCTCTCACCTGTCCAGCATTGACAGAAATATTAGAGAACTTAAAGGGCTCTCTGCAGACTTTGCATTTACAAAGTCCATCTCCCACCCTGTTAATCTGGAGGAGTTCTTCTTCTCTCCTTTGGGAGTTTGAGAAAATCTAAAGTTGTTTGCATTATTAGTCTCTCCAAGCAGAGTAGAGGAAGAAACTAAAAAAGTTTGCAAAGGTTTTCCCATTGAACCCACAGCCTCATAGATCCGTATCTCACTGAGCTAGCAGAGCTCCTGTTTTTCTGGAAGTGGATTTTAGTGGATCCTTGGCGGTCATGCTGGGTTCCCTGAGTGGGTGAAAATGGGTGAAAATGGACACCCACGTCCCTCACCAGATCAGGATGTTCCAGACTTTTCCAGCACTGAAAAATGCCACCGGACTTTAAATTTTGCCGGTCAACAAGTTCAACAACTGACCGTAAACCAGCAGTGCATGCCAACACATGCTATCAATTTAAAACAGCAATTATCATCAGGACACTACACTGTGTCCAGTCCTTTTCTTTGGATTTACATATTGTTTTTGGCACACCTGCATACTGATTGGTGCAGTTAGAGACAGAAATGTCTTTCATTACTACAACTTCCGTCAGTCTGCCCCAGGGCAGCTGTGGCTGTAAATGTAGCTTACCACCACCAGAGTGAGAATGTGTGAGTGAATGAATAATGGATTCATTATGAAGCGCTTTGAGTGCCCAGAAAAGCACTATATAAATCTAATCCATTATTATTATTATTATTATTATTATTATTATTATTATTATCAACATATCAAACCACATGCAGCCATACACTACTCAACACTACGGCCTGTTTGGGTCAAGTAGCCAAGTTTCAGAAGGGCCAGGTAGCTGGCTGTAGAAGATGTAACCGTACATATATTAGTCCTTAACTGTTCAATTTATGACATTTGATCAGTATAAAATTTGTGCCCTGTGAGCCAAACAGTTACTGTCCCACATCTGTGTTGACATACTTGCACTACCAGCAATTCTAGAGCATGAATTCTATGCAGAATGCTTTGGAGGTATTCTCCATCAGTTACACTGCTGTTCAAAAGTTTGGACTCACCCAGACAGTTTCATGTTTCCCATGAAAACTCACACTTTTAATCATGTGCTAATATAATTCCACAAGGGTTTTCTAATCATCAATTAGCCTTTCAACACCATTAGCTAACACAATGAGCCATTAGAACACAGGAGTGATGGTTTCTGGAAATGTTCCTCTTTACTCCTATGTAAATATCCCATTAAAAATCAGTCATTTCCAGCTAGAATAGTCATTTACCACATGAACAATATCTAGACTATTTCTGATTATTTAATGTTATCTTCATTGGAACCTGCTTTTGTTTTGTTTTTGCTTTTTTGTTGTTGTACTTTTATGTTTTTGGACTGAGGCTGCACAGTGGCTTGGTGATTAGCACTGTTGCATTGCAGCTAGAAAATCACTGGTTAGCATCCCGGCATGGGCCTGTGGTCTGTCTGCATGGAGTTTGCATGTTCTCCCTGTGCATGCGTGGGTTTTCTCCAGGTACTCCAGCTTCCTGCTACAGTCCAAAAACATGCAGAGGTTAATTGGTGATTCTTAATTGCCTGTAGGTGTGAATGTGAGTGTGATTGTTTGTCTCTATGTGTAGCCCTGTGATAGACTGGTGATCTGCCCAAGGTGTCCCTTGCCTTCACCCGAAGTCAGCTGGAATAGAGATATACTGCGATGACTGTCACTGTCACCTGCTTTAAATTTGCCCTATTTATGTGAACACACAGCTGCTTTGCATCTTGTCACTGCAACTCTTCATCAATATTTAGCAAAATATCCCTCGCCACACAGAGGTATGTTGTCAGTGCTGTTTGTTTCTCTGTTCTATTTGTTTGTCTCCAAGTAGCAATACGCAAAAACTACTGAACACGTTTGTAGATCACTTTCTTTAAAATTCCAAGGAGGATGACTGCTCAGTCAAAATCCACTTATAGTGATTTTAAAAAGCAACAGTGGCAGTAAAACTGTATTTCACTGTAATCAGTGAACCCTAGGTGGGTATTGGAACAGATCAACTGTTCTACCACTACCAGACACTGTTTACATTTTATTAAACACCTTGACTATGGTAATTCACTAAGAACATCCTGAGTTTGAGTTTTAATCAGCAGTCCTGCAGCCAGAATCTACAATTTCTTTGTTCAGACTCAACAGATCAGTGGAACAGCATGAGGAGCTACTGAATGTAAATACCAGGTCACTTATGTACTGTGATGCTTAAAGTCTTTTCTTATTGACGGTACGCATTATTTTAGTGTCTTAACTGTTAAAGAAAGACTGTGTAAAATAAACTGCTTCTTTAGTCAGGAAATGCATTTAAACTTGGGATGATTCCCTTTAAGTTTTCTGGAACTGAGATAGCACCCACCAAATATTTCAGTTTGGCATTGTAGTGCTGCAATGATCTCATGAGGAAAACAAAATCTCTCCACAACCTTTGCATTTTTCATTTCCACAGATTTTCATCATATACAAATTAGTTTCATGTGTCCAAATAACTGCTCTCTAAACATGCTGGTGACAACTGGGATATGTTCTAACTCCCAACAGATCTACAATGAATCATGACATTTTCTGTGTCTAATATGTGGGGGAAAAAAATCTTACTATCAACTACTTAATTTTTTTAATCTAATAAAGTGCAGAAAACTATTTATCATGCAATGAACAAATTCAAGGCTTCCTCAAGGAAATAAATTCCAACAGCAGTCTTCAGGGTGTCTTCCTTCCCCTCAACTTTGGCAGTTCCTTTGAAAATTGTGACACAAGGGAAGCATTTTTAAAAAATTTATATTCAGCAGATTCCATTGCTAAAGTGACTTACATACACTTTCAGAATATCATTAGATATCATTCAAATTTGTATGTATTCAGGGAATTTCCAATATGGGGGAAGAATAGTATGGATATCTTTCAAAGCCGTATATTGCCACGGTATGCTTTCCCTTGATGAAGTGCTGTTCATTAATGCTGCTGGTGATGCACCGTTGGGTTCACTTCATGTCGATATAATCTGTGGATCTTATTTAAATTCCCTTTAACAAGCATCATTGTGAACAAAAACAACAAACCGTATATTCGCCATCTCATCTTTATGTATTTAGTTAAGCGATGAGGGAATGTCAAGGCCAATGCATAGCCAGCATACAGCATTTGATGAATTTACACAGCTGTTTCGGACATATGGAAACCTTTTTCATTTTTTCTTCATTGTTGATTACATAGGATTTTTTTCTGCTGTTATCACAAACTGTCCAATGCTGGAAGTGACAGTTTCATTTTGCTACAAAATACACGGAATTTGAAGCCATCTGAAACTGCAAGTAATGCCTGTACAAAACAAGAAAAGCACTCTGAGAGTGCAGTACTCTGCCAAGGCTGCTCATTTGTTGTATCATTTCCGATGGGTGAAATGTTGAAAAAATTTGTGGCAAAAATTGCGTCAGCAGAGAATGTGGCCATTTAATATAGATGTGCCCATGCCTGAGCACAGGCGTGTCATGTTACGCGTCCATTGAATCCATCAATTTCCCGTATCTCATTCATTGTCTGTGTGAAATGCGTCACTTTGCATGCTGGTTCTGTTGCGGTGCGTTTCGAGTTGTGATCCTGTGCATCTCCCTGGGGCTCATTTGCATAAAGTAGATTCGGTTTCTGCTTCTACCGCAAATTTGGTGCAGCGTGCGGAGGTCTAAGGCATCGCAAAACTATTGGCAAACATCTAAACTAGCCTTCATTCAACTAAAATGATGACAGCTTATTTCTCACCTCAAATGCTTTCAGAAATAATTTTTGCTGAACTGTTTTTGGAACAAAAGAGAAAGTTTGTGATTGAACTGCCATGCTGGTCTGACACATCTACTGGACTGTGACCACCTTGTGGCCTGCTAGTGACCGCACACAAAGCCTGCAATTTCCAGATGTGGCATGTTTACATGCGTAAAAAACGGATCCAGTGGACATGTAGCTTTATGCATGTGTAACGTTGTGTACAGATACCGAATCACATGACCTAAATATGTAGCAGGCCGCGGTAATTGATAGGATTCGGAAACACCTCCACAATTTAATCATTTAATCCTCGTATCACTTCCGTCAGTCCTGACAAGTCTGCAGCGGTCGATTTGTAGTAGAATTACTATCATGTGATTGTCAGCAGGCAGCTGACGTAGCATTCACTTGTTGTCATAGTTACAGTGACGCCATATCGCTATCTGGCAGTGATACAGAAGTCTTTAACAAATCTGTGGATCCAGACTATAAGCCAAATCACTGCCAAAATCTAATCATTTGGTTTTTGTATCATTTCTGACCTTCCTTGAAAATTTCATCAAAATTCATTGGTCTGTTTTGGAGTAATGTTGCTAACAGACAGACAAACAGACGGCCAGACAAACGCAAGCCGATCATCACATAACATAAAAATGTGGATGAAATATACACAGAAACAATTCTCACAGTTATTATTTCGATTCACTTCATTTTCCATGAATAGAGCTTGTTTTGTGCACATTATTATATGAGCTGTTTTCACAAAGCCCTGGAAGTCATCGCTGCTACATTTATCTGCAGCAGCAACATTTGTCCACTTAAAATTAGCCATGCATGAACGAACGAAGAAATCATAGTTAAGGCTGTAAGTAGGAAGTAAAAAGTACAGATTTTCTTCTAAAGGGAGTAGTCATGACTGACAAGCATCTTTTTGATACCAATCTCCCAAAACCTGTGTTCACTACCTACATCCATAATAACTGTAGCTGTGTTATAATATCTGTGGGTCTGATGGGACTGAAAAACGGTAGCACTGGTAATATTTATCAATTTGCCCACACAGAGACAGAAATAGACACCATGAGCATCATCACAGAATGTGGGAATCCTCCTTTCCTGCCCTCCCTCCAGTTTCACACTGGCAGCAATACAATAAACTGTACAGAAAAAAAGAAGGAAAAGAAAAAAAAGGCTATTTCATGGCACATTGAATAAGCGTTTTTTGTTTACACTTTACCATGTAAACAAGTGGGCTTAACTCTGCTGGTTTTCCTAGAACAGAATGTACTTCATGAATCATGGCTATTTACTTATTTTATGAATCACATTTTGGACAGCTATGAAGCTGACACACGTGCTTTTTATGTGGAAGATACTCACATGGAGACTTCTGTGCATCTTATGTTTTACACAAGCATCGAACACTTTGCATTTTAAATAGTGCATGTTTGCCCCAAATACAACTCATTTCCTATTTTATTTTTAATGATATCGCTGCAGCACGTCTGTCTTGTTTCACAACTTGGCCAAAAAGTACAAAATAAGAACTGAACGTTGCAACTAAATGTATATTTATACCAGTGGACTTGAAATTTGAATAAAATTGTAAAGACAGGGTGGCTTCAGTCTTCTGCCTCTGGGCTACACCATTTAGGATGGAAGATTTTCTTTTCTGGGCCCAGAAGAGGGTGTGAAGCTATTAGAAACTAGAGTTCAGATGGGCTCAGATGGTTATTAATGGAAAGAACCAGAACAAGATCAGCCTTGGAGGATGAGTCACACATGCAGCAGCCCATCCCCTGAGGCCTCCACTGGGCAGTGCTTTATTACCCAAGCCTTCCAGTGGTTGGGTGGGATCTAAAGACCGACCACAAAGTATGCTTTTTTTAAGGCTTTGCTGTTCCTGCTGTCTTTGAACCTGCATCTCAGCCACTCAGTGTTCAACTTGCCAATCGCTTGTTCACAACGAGAGGCATTGTTATAAATAAATATGTCTGGTGGGAGTGGCTGGAACAGAGGATAAAGAGGATACAGTGGCAAAGAGTACAGGAAGGAAATTGAAGGCGATCTATTCTGTATGTTATACAGGAAAATGTAAAACAGGACTCTGAGTATGAAATGCAGACAGGATACCGGGGCTTCTTTATAAAGCTATTAATATGCATTGTTTTCTAAATGCATCATATATTCAGATGAGTGTGTCATTGTGGGGGAACAACAGCGTTCTCTTCAAGGAGAAAAACCTCTATCAAATTCATGTCGCTAGAGATAACATAACAAATATGTTAAAGAGAGATTGCTGCCAGATGCAGGAAAATACGAAGGCTAAAGCAAAGCCAGTCTGGGACTCAAATCATACAAACAAAACAAAGTCATTTTTAACTTGAGGTCAACCACACATCTAAAAATGGGCTTGCTTTGGTCTGAACTGTCCCAGAGGAACAGATGTGCTGTTTTGACTTCATTTTTATGTGAGGTATTTAGTGTGAAGTAAGGCAAATTAATCAAAACAAAAACATTCTTCTACAGCGTGATTCATATTTCCAGAGCTTAGGAATCAAATTTTATGACTGAAGAGGCAGTCCTGTAAAGTGGTCTGTGTCTGTTCAAATCCTTTGAGTCGAGGGAAAAGTCACAGCTGCCCTTGAGACAGGCTCAACTTCCAGCTGCTGCTCAGTGGCAAACAGCAGGTAGGTGAGAATACAAACACAAACAATGACTGGAGTGATCATGTGTGCAGGATATGACAAAATAACACGCATGATCATCATATTTTCATTATTTTTTTGTGCATTTGTTACACACAAAAAAATCCGATACACAGATGTTATCATAAATCCCATTATATGAATCAACTTCTTTTTTGTACTGAAATTCTCACTGAAATATTTGCAGCTATGTAAACTCAGATCATAGTTTTTATCAAATTTGCTAAATGAAAACATTTTTTTTCCCACTCTTCAGCATCATCAATTTAATTAGTGTCGTGCTTTCAACCTCAAAGCCACCACATCGTCCATTATTATGGCAGAAATTAGCTCTGGGCTTCATATTAAGGCCCCACTTCAGGTCATATATGCTTTGTAAATGTATTGCATATGCTCAAGTCAGCATCTTAAATAGCACTTTGCATTACTCTTTGTATGAAAAGTGCCCTATAAATAAAGTTTGATTGATTGATTTATTGATTTAAATACATCCAGATATCAAAAATGCTAAATTTGCTTCAAATTATTTTGAGTCAAGTGGTGTAAATGTATATGTAAAAAGAAACTACCAATACAACATGCTAGCTATACAACGTAAGTGCATGCTTAGTGGCTTGTACGTCTTTACACTATCCATCCATCCATCCATCCATCCATCCAGTCTCTATACACCGCTTTATCCTCAGTAGGGTTGCGGGGGGTGCTGGAGCCTATCCCAGCTGACTCGGGCGAAGGTAGGGGACACCCTGGACAGGTCGTCAGTCTGTCACAGGGCGTCTTTACACTAAATATTTCCCAAAAGTGGCTTCACCCCTGGGAGGTCCGCCCCATTCAGAAACTTCTTTTAAATTGCTTCTTAAAACTTATGTAGACTTGCTTTATGTGAAGTTTACTTTTAGCTTTAATTAGTTTTAATGTCTGTATTATATCTTAATTATTTTATATGTTCTATTCAATTCAATTCAATTCAATTTTATTTATATAGCGTCAATTACAGTCAAATCGTCTCAAGACGCTTTACAGAACCCAAATGCCTGACCCCCAGAGCAAGCCCAAAGGCGACAGTGGCAAGGAAAAACACCCTTTTAACAGGGAAGAAACCTCGAGCAGAACCCGGCTCTATATAGGGGGGACCCATCTGCCTGCTGGCCGGGCGGGTTGAGAAGGACAGAAGAGGGCAAGGGGGAGGGATGGGAGAAGAGGGAGGGGTGGGAAAGCAAGGAAAACACAACACACATTTGGATACATGCATGACAGGATATGTGACACAGACAAAGTATAAGCTAACATTGAAAACTGACTCATAATTTACTCTTATGATGTACGGCTCTGACATTAAACATACTCCATATATAGCTAGCAGTAAAATTCAAACAGTATGTAAGTTAGCATAACAGTATAGTGAAGGCGATGCAGAATTGACTGGTGGAAAAAGGGAGTTGGAAGCAGAGGGCTGGAGGAAGGTCAGCAGCAGCATCCCACAGTGGACATGGTGGAGATGGACATGGTGGAGTTCTCTCTTATTTGATCTTAATTTTAGCTGCCTAGTTCTTTGGTGTGATGTTGTTTCAGAATAGTAATTTTTTTAATTCCCTAATTTTTTGATTTTTAATTTCTAACTTTGATCTTAAATACTATTCTTAAATTTTTAAACTCCCTAGTTCCCATGTTTGATTTGCATGCTAATCTAACTAATTATTCACTTCACTTATGATCGTTTTTACTATTTATTTTAATTGACTGCTCTGCCTTGTCTCCTTCTGTCTTGCTTGATTGTCTGTGCTGCATGTTTTCACTGTCAAAGCACTTGAATGCTGCCATTGGGACATTGGCAAGAAGTTATCTGGGTCCTGGATCAGACTTGTTCCTTTGCTTTCTTTGGATCCACAATAGGATGAAATCAGAGCAGTTTGGAGGCCAGATCAATGCCTTGGGCTCTTTGTCATGTTCCTCGAGCTGTTCCTGAGCAGTTTTTGAGGTGTGGTGCCATGTCCTGCTGAGACAGGCTTGGTCTGGAAGAATGTTTACATTCACGTCTATGGAAATGCCAAGAGCCATGGGTTAGTTGTTAAGCCATTTCTTTTTCCCTGAAAAAGGCCTTTTTGTATAATTCTGAACCATACATTATTTTTCAGTTTTGAGTAACCTTACCTTTTATTTAACCTCTGACAGTTCAACACTTACCTTTGCACCATTTCAAGTTATCCATTGGACTTGAACTACTTGAATTTCAATAAAAAACTGGAAAAATTGGGGCGTTCTAAAACGTTTGACCCATAGTGTATATTAATCAATATACTCAATCTGGAGACTCAGGATCAGGACCTTGTTTCTGTGATCTGGCATTGTGCATTACCAGAAAATGTTCACTCACATTTCCCTCTTCATATTGTGGATTTTTGTAGAATAAGTGCATGTATATTTTCTTATCCTCCACCTGTAGTATGCGGACAGAAATGTATGCAGAATGTGAAACAGAGTATTTCTAAAAAAGACAAAACTTTTTCGAAAATCAAAGTTTTGAACTCAGGAGCCCTGAGGCGAATTTCATACCTCTGTGTACCCTCAGCAGCTGAACGCATAATTTACTAACTCCCACTGCCCTGCTGTTTGACCTCATACGTCAATCTGAAGATAATGAAACGGTCTCCAAACCAACAGCTTGGCAGGTCTCGCTGAACTGAATTTGACTTGTGGTATGGTGGTTCCCATTATCGGTCCAGCAGCGCAGGTGTTAAGAGGCTGGCAGACGCTGTTCCCTATCCGCTGTTTCTCTGGTGCACCTACCACTGTGCTGACACATCAGTTGGACCAATTTGCTTTTTCAGTTACTCTGCTGTCACACCCGGGTTCAGCATATTGTAACACAGAGGCTGAATGTTACAGCCAGACACCAGAACAGAGCCTCTGGTATGATTTATAACCTGGCAGGGTTGAATCCAAACAACCAGCACGTGTTTTCGGTGGAATCTGAAATCATAAAGTCTGCTGAAATCGTATGATTGTGTAGTCTGACAACATGACTTTGGATTACAGCCACCTGATAGCAAAATAACATGCCCTTCTACAGTTTTTGGCAAACACAATAATTATAGTGTTTTTGGACTGTAAAGTTATAGTATGGTGTATAGAGTGTATATACTGTATGTTTCCATGTATGTTCATGTATGTAGTTTTTTATTTATTTATTTCATTTGTCATGTTGCTGTATTTGTATAACTTTGTGAATCTAACTGTTGGGTTCATTTCAGTATAAGTAAATATTTCCTTAAAAAAGAGAAAGACACAAAAAGTTCAGGTTTTTGTTTTAACTTAACAAAATTGATTATTAAAATTTGTGAAGACCTTTTCTATAACTGACTAATTATTTAATCAACTTGTTCTTTCAGTGTTAATGGCACCGATCTGTCACAGCATTATGACGGCTGACAGGTGAAGTGAATAACATTGATCATTTTGTTATAATGCAATGTTCTGCTGGGAAACATTTATGCCAGTTGTCGCCCTCAACAGGTCAAGCACCCCAACACAGTGGAAAAACTACTCACGAGTGGAACAAGAAACACAACAGATTGGGTTCCACACTCACCAGATTCAAGTCCTATTGAGCATCTATGGTATGTGGCAGGATAAGCCTGATATAGGGAAGTCCCATCCTGCAACCCACAGGACACCCCAGAATTCACTCCCACCATCCCGGCGCCACAGGACATCCCCAGAGGTCCTGTGTCCATGCCCCACTGGGTCAGAGCAGTTTTAGTAGCATAAAGGAGACCAACACAATATTAGGCAGGTGATCATGATGTTATATCTGATCAGTGTATGCTCATCAGCCATTAATAAACCAACCTGGTTAAATTTGTGTAGACTCCCTTTTATGCTGCAGAAACCATCTGTGACCATCAGGGTATGGACAGAGGACTTATGAGGACGTCCTGTGATGTCTGGCAACATGATGTTGCTGAGAATCTTCTGGATCCCTCAGGTTGTGAAGTGCAGCCGCCATAGATCAGGCTTGTTCTGGCACATGTTAGAATAGTTGACAGTTGATTGGGATCAGTTGAGTTGGGAGGCTGGGTCAATGCTTTGGGCTCTTTGTTGTGTTTCTTCAGCCAATCCTGAGTTTTTGCAGTGTCACGAGACACATTGTGCTACTGGTGAGGGTAGCATTGAGTAGTGCCTTTACTATAGAGGGTTGTCTGGCAAAATATTAAGGTATTATTTTAAATGTCAAAGTAATAGCCTTGTAACTGCCAGGAACCAAGGTTCACAAAGTTGTACTGTCACAAAATGAGCAATGCTCATTGCATTGCACTTTGACTATAAGGGGTCCAAATGTTGCAGCTGATTAGTGTACAGACACACTACATCAATCCTGTGTGAAGCAAATGTTAAATATCCCAAATGTGGGGGTAATTTGATGCTACATGGATAATTGGAGTAATACCTAACACACTGATATGGTTCTGCAGAGTAGTTTGTTTAAAATATTTACACTACCAGTTGACCGCTTGGACACCTTCTCATTTCATGGTTTTTCATTATATTGTTGATTCTCACTGAAGACATCAAAACTTAACCCTTGGATGCATGGCCAACCAATACCTACACTCTTCCATGGGTGGGGTCAAAAATGACCCCAATTGAAATCAATGCATTTTTGCAATAAACTTGAGACATTTCTTTCATGTTGGTTAGACATTATATATTTTGTTCAACAAAAGAGTATTTTCAGTTTTGATATGTTCTTTCTTCACTTTTAATTCAAATTTTATCACATAACAATCACTGAAATGGTATCAAAACATGTTTAATCTTCCTCCGTATTTTAAAACAGACAGAGGGACACATAAATTAACATTCAGTAACAATAATCAATAACATTCATAACAATCATAACATTCAATAACATTCATTCAACATTCATGTTCAGACACAAACATGTCTCTTCTCACTCTTCACAGCTTTCACAGACTATTTTCTTGTGGCTGTGACCATTGCAGACAGGGCTTTTGCATTTCCAACAGAAGTTGGTGGCTTTGCGGTCTTCGCACACACACTAACCCATTAGGTAGCTTATTATATGATCATCGATTATTCAATGGTGTATGTGTGTGTGTGTGTGTGTGTGTGTGTGTGTGTGTGTGTGTTTGTGTTAGCTAACAATACTTTAGCTATCAATCCTGTTAGCTAAGATACTGTGTAATAACAGTGTATGAGTGTATGTGTATGCGTGCGTGCGTGCATGCGTGCATGCGTGTGTGTGATTGTGTTAGCTAACAATACTGTTTGCTAATAATAATGTTAGCTAACAGTATTGTTAGCTAACAGTATTGCTAGCTAACCACAAACTAGGCAAATTTCACAGATATTCACATAAAATTCACATATTCTGTCAATGAAAATTAAGTTCATAAATGGAGATAATACTTACATGTATAATGCTGTGCAAAAATGACCTCCTAGGTGGTGGGACTGCTGACATCAGTTGTATGAGGGACAGTAAATGTTTATTTACACTCACAGTTGCCAAGAACCAATGTTAAGTGAAATATCCCATTGGAAATACTTGGGTCATTTTTGACCCCGCCTATGGAAGAGTGGGGTACTGATACAAAAACTGAATTTTTTTTAAATTCATGAAAAAATGAATAAAAATGCAAATGGCATGTCACAAACATGTTTTATGAGGAATACCTGGAATATGAAAATATCAAAACTTTTAATCTTAAAGATATTAAGGAATAACAACCTCTGGGGTCAATTTTGACCCCACCTATGCATCCTAGGGTTAAATAAACACATATGGAATTATGTAGTAAACAAAAAAAGTGTGAAATAAGACAAAACATGTTTTAGATTTTAGATTTTTCAAAATAGACACCCTTTGCTTTGATGACAGCTTTGCAGTAATGGCATTCTCTGGATGAGTCACCTAAAATGAAAAATGAAATGAGAAGGTGTGTACAAACTTTTGATTGATAGTGCATACTATGTGACAGCATATTTTTGAAAGACAGCAACAGTAAGAATTTCATGCATGATGGTGAAATATTATGCAAACATTCACCACCTCAGTTGAACATTTTATGCCCTCTATATCTGCATGTTCAGCAGAGGGAGTGCCTTGTTCCAGACTATATCAAAATGTCAAAACTGAAAAATGTAACTAAAGGTCAATTTTTTACTGTCTCCAGCTTTAGAAGTAACTCAATAACAGTTTGAACATGGAGAAAAAGAAAAGGGAAGCCCTTCTCTGTCACAGAAAAAAAAGTTATGGCGTGAGTTTTAGGGAAAGCACACAGTACAAAATGTATTCTTTCACATTTATTTTCACCGCAAGTAAATCTCTCTCACACTCTCTTGATTCAGTTTCCACTCCAGTAATTCAATTTGGAGGCATTTCCCACTTTCCTGCTCTCTAAAAGCTCCTCTCATTCGCAAATCTTGTACGTCATCATATCTGTCCAATGAACTTTCTTCCCACATCCCACAAACAAAATCGCTTTTTGGATGGTGATTTCTGAATAGCATTGACGTCATCTGTCAAACTAGCTTTCAGACTGAGTATAATTATCCACTTCCCCAGTCACCTCCTGATCTTTAGTTGGTCTCTGGAGATTCCTTCATCAAGTCTTATCTCTTCTATAGTCTTTCTTTGTGGATCTGCTTTTCACAAAGAAACTACTCTTTAGTGATGTTATCTCGATAGCTTTTAAAAAAAAAGTAATTTGCTTTTGACTTCTCTTGGGCTGTTGAATGTAATGCATTGAATAAATCAATAAATATACAGTGTAAATATGATCCCTTCTAGAGAGTTGGATTTGCAACCTAAGAAGCTAATCGGAACTTCCAAGATATACGACACTGATCCAACCAAATCATTCTGCATTTTATCCTCCATACAGATTTTATGAACCAAATAATAATTAAACAAACGGAGGATGTTAGTTTTGTTGCTCCACTGTGACCTCATCTGCCCTATGCGGTGCTGTTGTGTTTGAGGTTCTTTGCGTCGGCAGTGCGTCACTTTGCCACCGACGCAGAGGGAAGCAGAAAAAAAAACAAATAACAACAATGCATCAATTAAACATGAGCGTGAACTAACCTGGGACCAAAGGCGGAGGTTTGAAGCATATTCAGCAGCCAAACAAGCTTCAGAGTAATTGGGTTGATGTTAAATCTAAGGGTAAAAACAGAAGGTGCTGTTCCAGTTATGTAATGACAGAACAAAAAAAAAAAAAAACAGGAGCAGAAAGATACTAGCTGGACACAAACACATCCATCGTTGCGCCATCATGCGCATGTGAAGTCAGAGGTTGGCACATGGTGACAGAGTACAACTTTCAGTTGTTTGCCTTGCAGCCTCACCACAGGATGCTGAGGATAAAACACATCCTCAAGGTCCAATTTGAATTACAAATCTGCCTGGAAGCCTTTTTGTATTATCCAAGAATCTGTGAATATTTAATAACAATGGATGCTCCTTCACTGCTCTGACAGAAAGACATTTCATAAGCAATGCTGCTGCTCTTCAGCATAGAGACGACGGCTGAGACCGACAAACCTGCATTAAGTATGTCTATCTTGCCAGGACCAAATGTGTAAACAACCAAAAAAACCAGCATGTTATTTCTTACACATAACAGAACATGGCACAACTCATGCATACTAAAGAATAGGTGCATATACGGTTTCCTGAGAGTGAATCAAATTCAATCTAGGTACTGCTTTTAGTAAATATTTTACCAACAAATTAATATGTTGATTACATTAAAGTATTAATCAAAAGTTAAGTAAAAAAAAAGATAGAAAATAGTGAAAAGGAATTCCAGGGAGATGCCTTGAAGTGATTTTTGTACTCCAACAAATATCTAAAACCCCAAAGACAGAGTTTGCAACAAAAAGCAAGAAATCCTCATATTTAAAGAAGCTGAAAACATAGAATTTTTGCTTTGCTTAAACCATTTGTGAACTACTTGACGCCCATTTTAACCAAGTGAGCCTCAAGCTATTTTCAGGGTAGTTGCACTACCTTTCCTTTTGAGTTTCGATCTTTGTCATCTTAAGAGCTAGTCAGACATGCTTTATCTCACATTATTTGATATGATGATACTTGCTGATTTTTTATATTAGCTGTAATAACAAAGGAGAAAAAATTATATGAAAGAATTGTTATGTTTTATTGAATTCTGGCAGTACATATATCTTTTCAGAAATGTGTAAGTAAGACAGTCTGGAGTCTGGCAATAACAGAACCATGATGGTGGGATACTATATGACTATATGAATTTGAAAAAATATATGCTAAGTGCCTGACAGAGATGAATGCCATTTTTTATTTGCTGATGCGTTCACATACATAGACGTGGCAAAAACGTGGCATAGAATGCATAGATGTGTTAATATCTACCCAATGACTGCATCACATACCATTCTTATCATTTCCTCTGTGCACTTTTGTGGACTACTGTATGTTATTATCCCCCGCCTCCAGGAAGTGGAAAAGGGGGATATAGGTTTGGCCTCTGTCCGTCCGTGCGTCCCTCCGTCCGTCCGAGATGAAGGGGACAGCTTTTCTCGGAAACTATTACAGCTAGGATTACGAAATTTATTGTGTAGCTTCATACCATGGACACCTTGATCAAGTTCGAAAATGAGACCTGTGCGATAATATTTAACAGAGTTATGGCCCTTTATCACTATTTTGAATATAGACTCATCGACATCACGTGGCGGGGGATATTGACGACCATGTCATGCACTGTTTTCCAAACGCTACTGCTTCACCATACTTTCACCTACAGACTTCATTTTAGTCTTAAAATAAAGCCCCAACTCTCTTCTTTTCAGTCATGTACATATTGTGACGGTGGGATTTATGGTTTTCCATACAGGAGCCTCCAAAAACCCCTAGGTTGAGCAAAAAATCTCATGTTAGAGCATGTGCTCCTCTGGTGCTAGAGTGTGGAGAGGGACAAAATCTGTCCGGTTTTTGTTTACTTAAATCGTCATCCTGACCAAACGGTACATACTACAAGGACAATCCTTTCACAGACTATAGTAAAGACTCTCTACATTCATATAACTCCGATATTGTTCACCTGGCACATTGTTACGTCACGCGCCAGCCCTTAATTGACGTGGGAACCTGAATCGCCCTCCATAAGGCTCAATGCAAATTTATGCCTTGTGCTGCTTCACACACAGCGATTTTAAAACTGCCGTTTCTCGGTCATTTTTCACTCTACAGCAACATTAAACATACCGACCTCTTCCGTGACTCATCCTGCCACTCACCATCCGGTTTCTTTTGAGCTAGCATTCACGGTTAGCAGCCGACAAGCTGTAAACTGCTGCAGGGGAGGCACTAGGTTTTCAGGACAGGGGGGCTTTTCCCCCACGAGATGCACACAATGTGAGTGAACGTTTAATTTTACAGCTAACAATTTAGTGTGTAGCTTCACACCATGGACACCTTGATCAAGGACCTGTGTGATAATATTTAACAGAGTTATGGCCCTTTATCACTATTTTGGATATAGACTCATAGACATCACATGTGGCGGGGGATATTAATGACCATGTCGTCTTGTTAACTTTGTCCTCTCTGTACCTCTCTGCAGGTCTTTCAAGTTTTGGAGCTGCACAGGTCTGATCAGTGTCTACTGCTCCCACCAATCTGTCTAGTGTTTATGCTCACTGCTGTCTGTGTTTGTTTCTCTCTGCTATTCTTTTCTTTCTTTGTTTCTTTTACCCCCACTCCAACTGGTCCAAGCAGATGGCTGCTCTCCCTGAGCCTGGTTCTGCTGCTTCCTGATGAAAGGGTGTTGTTTCTCTCCACTGTCACAAATATGCTGCTCAGGGGGAGTTCTTGTATAATTTTGCAGGGTTTCAACTTTGTGAAAACAAACTGTAAATATGATATGATGCACTAATGCTAACACTTAATGCATATTTACATACCCCTCGGTTATGGAGGAACTCCATCGTTTCTTTTCTGAGTGATATACCTGGCAATCTGACAAAAGGGAGTCCCCTTTATGTTTTATGCTGTCCATCAAAGGGAAATATCAGGGGTTTTAGTGGGGTTTATATACTTGTTTTTCACTGTCAGCAGCTACATGTTCCACTTATCCAGAAATGACACTGAGAGTGGTGAGAATGAACCAAAACTGTGAAGCTGCAGGCTGTAAAAGGAACACAATGGGCTGAAAGATGCAGAGTTGTGTGTGTGTGTGTGTGTGTGTGTGTGTGTGTGTGTGTGTGTGTGTGTGTGTGTGTGTGTGTGTGTGTGTGTGTGTGTGTGTGTGTGTGTGTTGGAGGGGTAAATGCAACAAGTAATTTCACATTACACAATGCCATTTTCGTAGTGGTTAGCACTTTCGCCTTGCAGCAAGAAGATCCTCGGTTCCTGGGATCTTTCTGCATGGAGTTTGCATGTTCTCCCTGTGCATGCTTCCTCCCACAGTCCAAAAATATGCTGAGGTTAATTGATAACTCTAAATTGCCCATAGGTGTGAATGTGAGTGTGATTGATTGTCTGTATATGTAGCCCTGTGATAGACTGGCGACCTGTCCAGGGTGTCCCCTGCCTTCGCCCGAGTCAGCTGAGATAGGCTCCAGCACCCCCCGCGACCCTAGTGAGGATAAAGCGGTGTATAGAGAATGGATGGATGGACAATGCCATTTTATCTGCTGTTAATACAAAAATAGGAAATATTAGCTTAGAGATGTAAGATTTTTTTAGCGCCTGCCAGCATATTTACTTGTGTGTTGACAGTCAAAGGCACATTGATATACTTTGACTGTATTGGCTCATGCACACCTACAGTTTCTTGTAGACGACAGATGCGTAGGAGGATAAATCCATAGGTAAAAGCAGAGACAACTCCTGCATACTTTCCTTTTACTTGCAATAAACTTTATTGGAAATATAACCTTAGACTTTCTTCTGGTAAAAATAAGGGACAAAAACATGGCAGACAGATCCTCAGATGAAACCACTCAGAGACTTTGAGCCATCAGCCAATCGGTTCCTGATCTGACAGGTTCTATTTCCAATAAATGTAAACGCAAGAGAAAAGACTGAGCAAAAGTGCTCTCTTCATGTCTGTTTAGCTCTAAAATAAATCGCCGTGGTGTGTGCTGTGTTCTCCTCTTAGCTAGTCTGCTCATTAGGTAAAATTGAATTTTATTTTTGTTGCGATCTTAACCTTTTCTTTTTATCCTTTATGTTTAAATACAAAAAAGCAGACAGTAATTATATGAAAAACAAGAAAATCACTCAGAGATTGCAGAACTCCGCCAAGGCTGCTCATTCCCCCAAATGGCATTGTCAGAAATGCAGCATTTGTTTGTTAGTTATTGATGATCAGAAATCACAGCAGCATAGAATGTGACCATTTAAGATACACTGCTCAAAAAAATTAAAGGACCACTTTTTAATCTAAGTATTGCATCAAATCAGTGAAACACGTGGGATACTGATCTGGTCAAGTAAGTAACTAAGCAACTTTTTAGTCAGTTTCAGCTGCTTTGGTGTTTATAAAATTAACAACAGATGCACTAGAGGGGTAACAATGAGACAACCCCCAAAACAGGAATGAGTTTACAGGTGAAGGCCACTGACATTTTTTTCCTTCCTAATATTGTCTGACTGTTTTTCACTAGTTTTGCATTTGGCTAGGGTCAGTGTCACTTCTGGTAGCATGAGGCGATACCTGGACCCTACAGAGGTTCCACAGACAGTCCAACTCCTCCAGGATGGCACATCAATGCGTGCCATTGCCAGAAGGTTTGCTGTGTCTCCCAGCACATTCTCAAGCACATGCAGGAGATTCCAGGAGACAGGCAGTTAGTGTGGGAGAGCTTGACAGGGCTGTTGAAGGTCCTCAACCGATCAGCAGGACAGGTATCTGCTCCTTTGTGCAAGGAGGAACAGGATGAGCACTGCAATAACTCTACAAAATGACCTCCAGCAGACCACTGGTGTGAATGTCTCTGATCAAACAATCAGAAAGAGATGTAATGAGAGTGTTCAGAGGGCCCAGCGTCCTGTAGTGCCCGCTGTGCTCGCTGACTGGCATCGTGGAGCTCGGCTGGCATTTGCCATAGAACACAGGAATTTGCAAGTCCACCACTGGTGCCCTGTGCTTTTCACAGATGAGAGCAGGTTCACCCTGAGCGCATGTGACAGGCATGGAAGGGTCTGGAGAAGCCGTGGAGAACGTTATGCTGCCTGTAACATTGTTCAGCATGACCGGTTTGGTGGTGGGTCAGTGATGGTGTGGGGAGGCATATCCATGGAGGGACGCACAGACCTCTACAGGCTGGACAATGGTACTCTGACTGCCATTAGGTATCAGGATGAAATCCTTTGACCCATTGTCAGACCCTACATTGGTGCAGTGGTCCTGGATTCCTTCTGGTGCACGACAATGCCCAGTCTTATGTGGTAAGAGAACTCATGCAGTTCCTGGAGGATGAAGGAACTGATACCATTAGCTGGCCCCCATGCTCACCTGACCTGAATCCAACAGAACACCTTTGGAACATTATGTTTTGTTCCATCCAACACTATCAGGTTGCTCCTCAGATTGTCCAGGAGCTCAGCGATGCCCTTGTCCAGTTCTGGGAGGAGATACCCCAGGACACCATCTGTCGTCTCATTCAGAGCTTGTCCCGGCATCGTCAGTCATGCATACAAGCACATGGAGGCCATACAAACTACTGAATACCATTTTGAGTTGCTGCCAAGGAATTTCAGCAAGATGGACCAGCCTGCCACATCAGTTTTTCACTTTGATTTTGGGGTGTCTTGAATTTAGCCCTCCTGGGGGGTTAATAATTTTCATTCCCATCAAACAATGTGGCACTTTTCATTCCTAACACATTATCCAGTCCATATCAATGCTAATATCCAGTTTGTTTTTCCCCCGTATTGAAATATGATGTATTTTCAAAGTGTTCCTTTAATTTTTTTGAGCAGTGTAGATGTACCCACAAACAAAATGATTTTAAGCTGAGCACAGGCGTGTGTTATGCATGTGTACATTATGCACGGATACCAAATTGTGTGACCTACACACGTGGACAAAATTGTTGGTACCCCTCAGTTAAAGAAGGAAAAACCCACAATTCTCACTGAAATCACTTGAAACTCACAAAAGTAACAATAAATAAAAATTTATTGAAAATTAAATAATCAAAATCAGCCATCACTTTTGAATTGTTGATTAACATAATTATTTAAAAAAACAAACTAATGAAATAGGCCTGGACAAAAATGATGGTACCCATAACTTAATATTTTGTTGCACAACCTTTTGAGGCAATCACTGCAATTAAACGATTTCTGTATTTGTCAATGAGCGTTCTGCAGCTGTCAACAGGTATTTTGGCCCACTCCTCATGAGCAAACAGCTCCAGTTGTCTCAGGTTTGATGAGTGTCTTCTCCAAATGGCATGTTTCAGCTCCTTCCACATATGTTCAATGGGATTCAGATCTGGGCTCATAGAAGGCCACTTTAGAATAGTCCAACGCTTTTCTCTCAGTCATTCTTGGGTGTTTTTGGCTGTGTGTTTTGGATTGTTGTCCTGTTGGAAGACCCATGACCTGCGACTGAGACCAAGCTTTCTGACACTAGGCAGCACATTTCTCTCCAGAATGCCTTGATAGTCTTCAGATTTCATCGTACCTTGCACACTTTCAAGACACCCTGTGCCAGATGCAGCAAAGCAGCCCCAAAACATTACTGAGCCTCCTCCATGTTTCACCGTAGGGACAGTGTTCTTTTCTTCGTATGCTTGGTTTTTGAGTCTATGAACATAGAGTTGATGTGCCTTACCAAAAAGCTCCAGTTTGGTCTCATCTGTCCAAAGGACATTCTCCCAGAAGCTTTGTGGCTTGTCAACATGCATTTTTACAAATTCCAGTCTCGCTTTTTTATGAGTTTTTTTCAGCAGTGGTGTCCTCCTTGGTCGTCTCCCATGAAGTCCACTTTGGCTCAAACAACGACGAATGGTGCGATCTGACACTGATGTACCTTGGCCTTGGAGTTCACCTTTAATTTCTTTGGAGGTTGCTCTGGGCTCTTTGGATACAATTTGAACGATCCGTCTCTTCAATTTGTCATCAATTTTCCTCTTGCGGCCACGTCCAGGGAGGTTGGCTACTGTCCCGTGGGTCTTGAACTTCTGAATAATATGAGCCACTGTTGTCACAGGAACTTCAAGCTGTTTAGAGATGGTCTTATAGCCTTTACCTTTAAGATGTTTGTCTATAATTTTTTTTCGGATGTCCTGGGACAATTCTCTCCTTCACTTTCTGTTGTCCATGTTCAGTGTGGTACACACCTTTTCACCAAACAGCAGGGTGACTACTTGTCTCCCTTTAAATAGGCAGACTGACTGATTATGAGTTTGGAAACACCTGTGATGTCAATTAAATGACACACCTGAGTTAATCATGTCACTCTGGTCAAATAGTTTTCAATCTTTTATAGAGGTACCATCATTTTTGTCCAGGCCTGTTTCATTAGTTTGTTTTTTTTAAATAATTATGTTAATCAACAATTCAAAAGTAATGGCTGTTTTTGATGATTTAATTTTCAATAAATTTTTATTTATTGTTACTTTTGTGAGTTTCAAGTGATTTCAGTGAGAATTGTGGGTTTTTCCTTCTTTAACTGAGGGGTACCAACAATTTTGTCCACGTGTGTAACTATGTAGCGGGTGGCAGGAATTGATGGGACTCAGAAACACCCCCACAATTTAATCAATTGTTCCTTGTATCATTTCTGACGGATAAGTCCCGAAAAGTCCACAGCATTCGATTTGTAGTAGGATCGCAATCATGTGATCGTAAACAGGCAGCTGATGTAGCGTTTACTTGTAGTCATAGTTACAGTCACGCCGTGCCACAATCTCACAATGATATAGAAATCTAAACAAATCAGTGTATCCAGAGTATAACCCACATCACTGTCAAAATGTAATCACTTGGTTCTTGTGTCATTTCTGGCCTTCTCTGAAAATTTCATCTAAATCCTTTAGTCCGTTTTTGAGTAATGTTGTGAACAGACAGACAGACAGACAAACCAACGTCGATTATCACAATTCCTTGGCGGACTAAAAATAAATAAATAAAATGATTTACTACTTTGGTCTATAATTGGACAGTTGTATTCTAGCACACATAGCAACTATTTTCACCACCATTCAAGCCTGACAATGTAGAAATCCATGGAGCACAGCTGAACACAGTGGAGACAGGTTAAAACACACTAGCAGATATCTGTGAGGGCAAAGACTCAAACAGGGAAATCAGAAACCATAGAAACACATCTACATGGGGTAATCGAATGCCATGGAAACAAATCTATGTGACTCCATGCACATTCCAGTTGGATTTAGAAGTTTGCAGGCAGGCAAGGTGAGATTCCTCCTGGGACTCACTTGCTGAATGGTAAGCTGGAGGAGAACACAAAACGTTTTACCACCAACTACACACACTTTTTTTTTCCGGTCCACTCAAAGGCATACAGAGTGCAGTGATGCCACGCCCTCCTATCAGCAGAGAACATTTAGTTTAAAATAAAATAATGATCGAGTATGATATTTTCAAGTCTTTTAAAATGTGTCAACACTACTGGGTGTTGGTTGTTTGCCAGGAATCCCACAATCCTGCAGACTGAGAGAGGTCAAAAGAGTAGAAGACCAGGAGGGAGCCACAAACAACTGCTGCAAGGCATCTCTGTGAGCATGTTTACACACAGCTGTATACATTTTTCAACTGTTATCTGTATGCAACAAGAAATACCACAGCATAGTAGTCCTTCACAGCATACAAACTAAAGAAAAGTATGACTGGAGGATTATTCATTTGCAGAACAAAGTTCAACACTTTGATTTACGTATAACTGGGATGTTAACAAGAATCTTAATCCAATACTGGCTAATTTGTGGCTGTGCAGACTCCCACTCTTCCTCTGAGAAAATTCTGAGCCACTCTGCCCATGTACATCTCTAAATGATGCAGCAGTGTGTTGGTGTCACAGCAGACTCGAGTGATGCGATATGTGATATCTCATAGCCTCTGCCTCAGTTTGATGCCAAGACTGGAAGTAGGCTAAGCCTGTAAATAGAAAGAAGTTCATGGCTGGAGGTCAGATTGCTGATAATTGGAGCACTCTACAGTATAAGAAGCTTGTCATTGTGACATTAACTACTTATCTCACAAGTTGTTCTGGACATATCGATTTGTATTTATGAAAAGCTGAATTGGGATGAAGAGCAGTTCAGTGCCAAGATACTCAGATTTTCTTTGAGAGGAGCAAAATGTCATCAAAAAAGCTTCTGATCTGATGTATTCTGCAGGCCCTCTAAAATAATTTTTACAAGTCACACTCATAGCAAAATTGCAGTTTCTAGTGCACACCTAAGATATGTTTGTTTGTTTGTTTGACAGAAAAAGTCGGAACAATTTTCTGGACAAATTTGATAATGCTAAGAAATGCTTTGCTGGTTTCAGCTTCTCATTTGTGACAGTTTGCTCTTACTCTGTCATATGTAGTATTAAACTGTAGGTGTGGCAACGTTGATGTTGGCATACCACTTTAAACTATTGACTGGACTATCTTGTACTGTACAACTTGTACAGTAGATCAATGTTACCAGTGTTTTCACTAACCCTGTGAAGTACCTCTACAAGATGGATTCCAATGAAACTTTCAACAGACATCGTTGTTTAAGGCTAAATCTTCAGGACTTCACGTGTCAAAAATTTTAATTTGTCCAATATTTAGCTCTACAACTGCATTCCTGCCAACTTAGTAACATTACGTTCAGTGGCCATGTGAGTCACAGGCACAACAAGATGTTCATTCAGGCTAGTTGTGTCTTTAGTTTTTGGGCCTGACACAGCTCTATAAAATCACCCAATGCAGAAATTATCAGTCCAATAAATAGTTACAATCACAGATCATTCCCATACATATAGGCCAGTGGGGACCTCCTCCATCTTTAAGTGGGCCATAAGGTGTGTTATCATGTATTATGATAATTGATACACAGAAAGTAACCTTGATAATTATGCAGCCTCTTGCAGTAATGTCAGTAAGTGCATGTAAAATGCCTGGTGGAGTTGCCACTCTGGAAATAAATCAAACAAAAGTATGTAATAAACAACAGCTTGTAATTTTAACCATAACTATGATCTTTTTCTAAATCTAAAAGTCGCTTTGGTGCCTGAGCTTGAACAAATGCTGACTGAAAATGCAAGAAAACACAGAGAGAAAACCACCAAGTAAAAAACAGTGACTGAAAGAAAAAGTTAAAACGACATTTAAGTGAATAAGTAAAAATCTACTCATCATCTGTGATGGGACTCCTCCTGCCTCCGAATATGGGCTCCTGTTCCTGTTTGTACAAGGTAGTCTTTTATGTAAACTAATAGTTCAATTACAAAACTAGAAGTTTTGCCAAACTTGGACCGCCCGGCGACCAAGATGACCCCTGTGACCTTGAAAATGAGGTCACGGTCACCAAATGCGAACTTGACCTGTGTCTTATTATGTTACACCTGTGTACCAAATATGGTGAGGCGACATCAATATTTTATGGAGTTATCGCACGGAAACCAAAGTGTTACAGACAAACACGAAAGCAAGCAAGACCATGCAGGTGAAGCAATACCATCCGGCAAACGCAGTTTTTACCGCCGGGCGGTAAAAACAGTCACTTATGATCCTTTTTTGGAGGTGACTGTGATGGCCAATAAAATTAGATTGAAATCCTTTTCATCAAACCAGTCAGTGACCCATCTGCCCTGTGGATGGGGGGCATTGCCCTGGAAAAGACTGCTCCCATCAGGATAGAAATGTTTCATCATATAGCAAAGGTGATCACCAACTTTGTATTGATTGGCAGTGACCCTTTCCTCTATGGGAACAAGTAGACCTAAACCATGCCAGCAAAATCCCTCCATGGCATAACAGAGCTACCAGATTCCCTCACTGTCTGGGTCAAGGGTTCAGCTTTTTTTTTTCAGTTTGTCATCTGCCTGTAATTGAAAGGGTAACTTTTTCTCTTGGATATCATTTGTAAATTATTAAAGCCTTTGTCCTTTGCAATTTTACACTTGATTACTTATGTGAAGCATCTAGTCCACTGTTTCCGACCTGATGAGTGTGTCAGTTGATTTGAGTACTAATCAGAACATCATTTATTAAAAGAAATTAGAAACAAATCAAATCTGTCTGAAACCATTGTGAACCATGTTAATTTGCTGATTGACTCTAAATGCTGACAGATTGGCAGTGATGAGCGCTACCTGCTTGTCTCATCTAAAAAGCAGTCAGTGTTTCCCAAACATGCACCCCACTCTGCCAGAGGTGGAGGGGGTCAGGATTTATTATATAAAAAATATTAACATGTAAGTTAAAGTGTTGCAGTACTGCACATTATAGCGAGTTTGAAAAAGGTCAGCACTGCAGCTACTTTCCTAGCAAGGACAAAAGAGTTACCAGACTGCTTGAATTGCCCGTTGCTTGGCCATTAACAGAGAAACAGTGTGGGTCCTGTGACGTCTGCCACTGGAATGATGACAGTGGATCTTTGAGGGTCCTGTGGGTTGTAGGGTGGGGCCTCCATGTGTTGGGTTGGGGGCAAACCCATGGGTGAGATCTGGGGAGATTAGGGTCCAGTTCAATGCCTCAGGTTCTTTGTTGCCTTTCTCCAGACGTTTCCAAGCAGTTTCTGCATTGTGCCAGGGTGCACTGTCTTGCTAGAGTAGGTCGCTGGCGCTGTGGAGTGCTGCTGCCATGAGGAGGTGTGCTTGGTCTGGGACAATGCGTAGTAGAGTGGATGTTAAAATAACATCCTCATGAATGCCAGACACCAAGATTCTCCAGCAGAACACTATATTGTAATGAGATGATCAATGTTATGCACCTCATCTGTAAGTGATTTTAAAGTTGCGACTGATTGGTGTTTGCGGCTTTAAAAGTTACTTTATCATCCAAAACCGCTAAATTCATCACTGCATAGTTGCAAAACTTTCATAGCATACATTTTTGTTTAGTCACACTGGCATGCCTAGACGGCTTTGGCTGAATGAGCCATAACGTCAGTAGGCCTCACCATTGAAAAGAAGAGCAATTCAATCAGGACAAAACAGCTCTGGTTGTTAGGCAACACCAAGGACACACCATTATTGAGCACAGTGGCTTTCAGATGTTTCCAAACCTGTAAGGACATTCAAGTGAAAATCCCAGCCAAGGATGATTACAAACCTCTTCAAAGGCTGCGATGAATTGTAGTCCTCACCTGTGTCCTTTGTTTGATTCAGTAAATTGATGTGGTAAGATGTGACTTTTGGTTTAATAACATCACCTCGTTGGCAATGAAAACTATAAACTAAATCATGAAGCTCACAAGCTGTTAATATATTATATATTCTATTAGTCTGTAGCACACAAGGTACAGTTCATAAACACTGTTATTTCACTGAGTAGAACATTATAAAGATAGTGTGGCACTAGAGTAAAACTGGTTCTTGGTGAGGTCAAAATACAAGGTTTTTATTAAAGCTCAAAATAAAGACTGAAGGCGACATTTTAGGCACAGCTCCAGCATACTGTAATTTTCAACCTTAATCCTTGAATTTCGAATCCTAAACAGAAACTAATCTCGTTATGTCATGTGTGGCACAAGGCTTTGTATTCTTTTGTTTCCCCACCAAAATGTTTGATCACTTCTGCTTTCAAAAGTATTTTCCAAAGAGCATAAGGGTCATTCCAGAATTGGAGGACCTTTTATATCCCACCCATCAAATTTCAAATAATCCATGTGCAAAATACTAAAGCATGCAGTTGCTGTGTAAATTAATTTGTCCTGAGACCAAATGTAACAAACTAGGAGAAAATAATGTTTGGAAATATTTTTTAAAAATACCAAAAAAAGTCTGGAGTTCCCCTTTAAATGTCATTTTTTTTCTCTTGTCCCACCCCCCTGATGACCAAACTGAATCTCAATACTGGTAAAATGAAACCTAAACCTTCTTTTGTTTCACTGATGTCTCTTGTGATTGTGGGATTTTTTTAATCAACATAATATTTAGAAGAATAATTATCATGCATGGAACGTGACTTTAATCTCTGTGTGCATGCGTCAGTCCGAGACCCGACTTATTGCATGTCATAAAGCATTCATCTGTCTTGAGAGGAGTTGGGGGGAGTTGACTGGAAGTTTGGAACCTGTTTTATATTGTTAAGCAGCATTCCCACACAGATAGGCCTTTAGACACATACAAAAAAGAACCAAAGCTCCATATTTGGGGGCTCGACCCATGATAATTGTAATATTTTTCAAATCAAGTTCCATTTTGACTCTTGTCTCCTTTGCTGTTTTTCACTTGCTATTTTTAATCGTGTTAAGTTTAGGAATCAAAACTACTTGGTTAGGTTGAGAAAATGGGTTCAGTGCCAGGAACATTGGCGTAGTGCAGAGGGCGTGAATGTAATAGAGTGCTACTGTTCCAAAAAGCTTGTTCTTGCCACAATATTCGGTGCAGTCCTTCTATCTGTGCATGCGGTTCATAAAAACTCTTTGTCACAATGTCTAAAAAATTGACATCAACAGAATAAAAAACATTTTCAGAAGGAATATGTATTAGATTGCAGACATTCAGAGAGTACCTGTGTAAAGGAGTCCTCTGCACATTTACAGGTCTGTTACACAGATGATGGAAGAAGAAAAGTAGGTGGAAAAAATCCATTCATATAAGATGAATCACAAGTCTTTTCCTCTGCAATTCCAAGTCAATTCAGTCAACTCAAAAATCAATTTAGTAATAACAGCATGCAGTGCAGACATTAGACAAACTGTAGTTCAATTTAAAATAAGGCATGAAAGTTTGGGCAAATTTTGAATTTCATTTCTTAAAAATTACTTTTTAAAGACAAAGGGAAAGTACGAACACTTACTATTTCAAATTTTCAGCACTTAAACACACGGGTCAAGGGTATTCCAGATCACACACACTAACTTCTGTATCCGACCTGTCTACTAGAAATTGCACTCCTATGCAACTAAACTGCATTCTTGTTTAGTGTCTTATCAACATATCGTCATCATTATTTTTTATCAATCATATAGTAGACTGGGCAAATTAGTCAAGCCAGCAACCAAAAAAATGGAGAAGAAGCTTCAAACGTGTTGTGAAACAGTTGTATTCTAACACAGACTGTGCTATTTTCCAAAACCCAATCAAGCAGTTTTAGTTCCTAAACCTAACAAAGCTTCAAACATGTAGTTAAGTTGTGAAAAGGTCATCTATAATGTAGGGCATGACATTTTCCTAAATCTGGCAAAAGAGTTTTGTTGCCTACATCCAAACAAATAACACGTAAAAACAAAAATTACTAGTAATACATTCAATTTTGTTTGAATTTAGCTGAAAAAACTGCCAATCCAGGTCTTTATGTCATTAAGGCATGCTTGAAGTTTGAGTGTCTAATTTGCTTCCCCTGGCTTCCTACTTAAATAAACCTGGGTGCCATCTGCATAGCAAAGGACGTTGTAGCATTTTTTCCCAATAACAACGCCATGTACAGGGTTGAAAGGATCTTTCCTAGCACAAGATCTTGTGTACTCCACACCTAACTCTTGTGTGTGGAAGAATGACCAGCCTAGCGCATCACCCAGTCAACAGCAACATTTTGAAAAATGTTTATTTTGTATAGTACCAAAAGTCTGAAAAGTACCACAGCTGTCACAGGCAGTCTATTAGAGATTGTGATTTCTCTGGATTTCTCTGGCAAGTGCAGGGGGATGCAACAGGTCGGCTGCTGCTTTTGGAAAAATAACACCCCATAAGTCGTTTATGAAGATACTTAGTGTTTGAGTCAATGCTCAGTATCAGGTTACAGACAACCAAAGTGTTTCTTCACTACTGCTTCAGTTACTGCATCAAATTCAGTGCTGGAGGGATATTCTTCATATTTGATGATCTATGATGCTAAACATAGAAGAATGTCAGACTTCACTCTTGGACTTGGACTGAAGAAGGTACTGTTACTTTGAAAGTCACTATTTGCAAGCTGGACTTGGATCTCTGACCAGGAGGGATTTCTCAAGATCCAATAGATAGCACACAGTTTGTGTGTTTTACACAAAGTACCAAGGGGGTTGCAAACTACAAAATTAGCTACATACAGACAGCCATAGATCATTTCCTCATTTTCTCTCCTGACAAAAAATCCTTATTCTTGCAATACTGGCCATCTTCAAAAAATCTGTAAAGCAGTTGGTCACTCACTTGCGGTCTTCATTTTTTTTTCAGTAACTTTGGTAAGCACATCCTTGTGATTAAGTAGCTGCTGTATAAACTTTACCAAAGGAAAATACTGAAAATTTCTTTTTAGACTTTGCATCAAGTATAAACAGAACTGGATCAACAATATTAAAATTATCTTTGTAATATTGCTGCTGCTTAAAAACAGGGACTAACCATCTTTCCTTTCCTAAAGCTTTTGACACAGGGTTAGATGATGAAAGTGCACAGCCTTAAGTCTCTGAAGAGTAACTGGTCGACTTGTAGGTTATGGTTATTTAAGAAGTCAACAAGACTTACAGACAACCAAAACCCAGAACCCAAAATTACCTTAGTAGTCCAAAGACAGACATCCAGATCTGTAGAAGGAATTCAAGATTCAGTTGTTATTGTATATTATGTTGTACTGCCTGAAATATCCATTGTGGAAATCAACCATGTCCGGGAAATCATGTCCACCGGGCAGTAGGCAGGAGTGGGCGCCTGGGCGTGCCGCCCCCTGGTGGCGTAGACTAGCTCTGGGGACGTCGAATGTCACCTCACTGGCGGGGAAGGAACCTGAGCTGGTGCGGGAGGTGGAGCGATATCGGCTAGATATAGTTGGGTTCACCTCCACGCACGGCAAGGGTTCTGAAACCAGAATCCTGGAGAGGGGTTGGACTCTCTCCTACTCCGGAGTTGCCCAAAGTGAGAGGCGCCGGGCAGGTGTGGGGATACTCACAAGCCCCCGGCTGAGCGCCGCTTTGTTGGAGTTCTCCCCGGAGAACGAGAGGGTCTTTGTGTTGCAGAGGGGAAAACTCTGACTGTTGTCTGTGCTTATGTGCCGAACAGCAGTTCAGAGTATTCGGCCTTCTTGGAGTCTCTGGGTGGTGGCCTGGAAGGGGTACCGCCTGGGGATTCCATAGTTCTCCTGGGAGACTTCAATGCTCACGAGGGCAACGATGGAGAAACCTGGAGGGGGGTGATTAGGAGGAACGGTTTGCCCGATCTGAACCCGAGTGGTGTTTTGTTATTGGACTTCTGTGCTAGTCATAGATTGTCCATAGCAAACACCATGTTCGAGCATAAGGTTGCTTATAAGTGTATTTGGTACCAGAGCACCTTAGGGCAAAGGTTGATGATCAGCTTTATAGTCGTATCGTCAGACCTGCAGCCATATTATTTGGACATTCGGGTGAAGACAGGTGCAGAGCTGTCAACTGATCACCACCTGGTGGTGAGTTGGATCCGATGGCAGGGAAGACTGCCGGACAGACCTGGTAAACCCAAACGCGTGGTGCGGGTGAACTGGGAACGTCTGGCGGAGGACCCTGTCCATAGGGTTTTCAGCTCCCACCTCCGGAAGAGTTTCTCCTGCATCCCGGGGAGGTTGGGGACATGGATTCTGAGTGGTCCATGTTCAAAGCCTCCATTGCAGAAGCAGCTGCTAGGAGCTGTGGTCTGAAGGTCACTGGTGCCTGTCACGGCAGCAATCCAAAGACCCGCTGGTGGACACCAGTGGTGAGGGAGGCCGTCAGGCTGAAAAAGGGGACTTTTCAAGCCTGGTTGGCTCGGGGGTCTCCCGAAGCAGCTGACAGGTACCGGCTGGCCAAAAGGGCGGCAGCTGTGGCGGTTGTGGAAGCTAAAACTCGGGTGTGGGAGGAGTTCGGGGAGGCCATGGAGAAGGACTTTCGGTCGGCCTCGGGGAAGTTCTGGCAAACTGTTCAATGCTTCAGGAAGGGGAGGCAGGGCTTCACTCAGGCTGTGTACAGTCGGGGTGGAGAACTGTTGACCCGTACTGGCGATATCGTCGAGCGGTGGAAAGAGCACTTCGAGGAACTCCTGAACCCGGTAAATTCGTCCTCTATGGAGGAGGCAGAGCCTGAAGACTCGGGGGGATCTTCGTCCATATCCATGGCAGAGGTCGCCGAGGTAGTTAAGAAGCTCCTCGGTGGCAAGGCGCCAAGAGTGGACGAGATTCGCCCTGAGATGCTGAAGGCTCTGGACATTGTTGGACTGTCTTGGTTGACACGTCTATACAATGTCGCGTGGGCATTGGGTACAGTACCTGTGGAGTGGCAGACCGGGGTGGTGGTCCCTATTTTAAAAAAGGGGGACCGGAGAGTGTGTGCCAACTATCACGGTATTACACTTCTCAGTCTCTCCAGGAAAGTTTACTCTAGGATGCTGGAAGGGAGGATCAGACCGATAGTCGAACCTCGGATTTAGGAGGAGCAATGGAGGAGCGGATTCCGTCCCGGTCGTGGAACAGCGGACCAGCTCTTTACCCTTGCGGATCTGTTGAGGGGGTCATGGGAGTATGACCTGCCAGTCTACATGTGTTTTGTGGATCTGGAGAAGGCCTATGACCATGTCCCCCGAGGGGCTTTGTGGGGGGCACTGCGGGAGTATGGGGTCCCGGGCTCGTTGCTATGAGCCATTCAGTCCCTGTACGGCCAAAGTGAGAGCTGTGTCCGCATACTCTGCACTAAGTCAGACACGTTTCCGGTGGGTGTTGCGCTCCGCCACGGCTGCCCCTTGTCTCCAATCCTGTTTGTGGTTTTCTTGGACAGGATTTCAAGGCGCTGTCGTGGTGGGGAGGGTTTTTGGTTTGGGAGCCTCAGGATCGCATCTCTGCTGTTTGCAGATGATGTGGTTTTGTTGGCATCCTCAGACCATGAGCTCTAGCATGCACTGGAGCAGTTTGCAGCCAAGTGTGAAGTGGCAGGGATGAGGATCAGCACCTCCAAGTCCGAGGCTATGGTTCTCTGCCAGAAACCAGTGGATTGCCCCCTCCGGGTTGGGGGGAGTTGCTTCCCCAAGCAAAGGAGTTTAAGTATCTCGGGATCTCATTCACGAGTGATGGGAAAATGGAGCAAGAGATGGACAGGCGGATTGGTGCGGCGTCAGCAGTAATGCAGGCGTTGTACCGAACTGTTGTGGTGAAGAGGGAGCTGAGCCGTAAAGCGAAGCTCTCGATTTACCAGTCCATCTACGTTCCAACCCTCACCTATGGTCATGAGCTTTGGGTAGTGACCGAAAGAACAAGATTGCGGATACAAGCGGCCAAAATGAGCTTCCTCCGTAGGGTGGCTGGTCTCAGTCTTAGAGATAGGGTGAGGAGCTCAGACATCCGGAGGGAGCTCAGAGAAGAGCCGTTGCTCCTTCGCATCGAAAGGAGCCAGTTGAGGTGGTTTGACCATCTCATTCGGATGCCTCCAGGGAGACTTCCTTTGGAGGTTTTCCGAGCACACCGTCTGGGAGGAGACCCAGAGGTAGACCCAGAACTCACTGGAGGGATTATATATCTTGTCTGGCCTGGGAACGCCTTGGGATCCCTCAGAAAGAGCTGGAAAGCGTTGCTGTGGGGAGGGACGTCTGGAACGACATGCTTCGCCTGCTGCCTCAGCGACCCGGCCCTGGATAAGCGGAAGAAAATGGACGGATGGAAATCAACCAAACTTATTTAGGCTAAAGTAGCAAGAGCTCATCATTCTGATAGGCTACAGACATTGCTGTTTGGCCTGTCAACATAAAGCAGTGTATGTGTGTGTGTGTGTTTCCCCTAAAGGCCTTTTCACAACATCAGCATGACGGGGATGCTGAACAGGAGAGACAGGCACAAAGCAGACAGACAGTCACACACACAGCCAGCTATACCTGGAGCTTTTCAAAGGCTTAGACAATATGACAAAAACTCATATGATACTCCTCACAAGGAAACTGGGTTAGTAAGCTTTACAAAGCAGTATTGTCTGTTTTAAATACTTGAAGGCTTTATGTAATATATTTATTATGCCTAGCCTATTTATCATTTGCTTCGTGCTTTTGTAGATTAGTGGTGACAAAAGCTCTGCCACCATGAAAGAGTTGACTTTTTTGTTTTTCTTTTTGGCACAATATTGTTTTGAATAACAGTGATGTCTACTCCTTACTCCATCCCTATTCGCTTTCTTTTTTCTTTTGTTAATTTAGGAGTTGGTGTTGAAATACATTCATATCATTGATTTATTACTCCCCCAAGGAACGGCAGAGTGATGTGACAATCGGTGTATGTTTGTCTGCTTGCTAGCAACATTACTCAAAAACAGATTTGGATGACATTTTAAGGGGAAGGTCAGGAACGACACAAGGAACAAGTGATTCGATTTTGGCAGTGATGCGGCTTATAGTCTGGAGCCACGGATCTGTTAAAGATTTCTGCATCCCTGCCAGATAGCGGCATGGCTTCACTGAAACTATGACAATGAATGAACACTACATCAGCTGCCTGCTGACGATCACATGATTGCGATCCTACTATAAATCCACCACTGAGGACTTATCGGGACTTATCGGAAAAGATAAAAGGAGCAGTTGATAAAACTGTGAGGGTGTTTCTGAGTCCCTTCAATTCCCGCCACCTGCTACACAGTTAGGTCACATGATTCGGTGTCCATACATAATGTGCACAAGCATAACACACGGCGGTGTTCAGTGCAAGGCCATTTTGTTGTCTATATTAAATGACCACAGTCTATAGATTGCTGCCATGAAGTTTTTCAAGATTTCAGCCATTGGAAATGATACGACTGAGCAGCCTATAGGCAGAGTACTGCACTCTGAGTGTTTCTCTTGTTTTTTTGTTGTGGAATGGGAAATTGGGGTCAAGAATTTTAGAATTTCAGTGGTGACTTCTGACATTCTTGGAAAAAGGTTGTTGGTTTTTCTTAACAACGTTCAACAAGTGAGGTTTGTCAGTCAATTATGCTTTAGTTTATTGCTTTAATTGGAAGAAGAATGCAAGATTTTTCCAAGTTGACACAGTTAACTCAAAGAAGTTTTAGAAATAAGTCAAAAATCTGGAAGAATCTGCATGCTTTTTCTGGTAGACTCTCACCAAAAACCAGTTGGCTAAGCTGTTTGTTAATTTCCATGTGCAGCTCAGTGGTCAAAGGACAGGACTCGCTGGTTTCAAAACATAGCGCAAGACAAGCACTTTGAATTGAAAATCGATTCAAGATCGACGGCAAGAATCGGAATCAGAATCGAATCAAATTGCCAATTGACGATTACCACCCCCGTTGCACAGCATCACATAAAAAAACCCAACAAAACACACAGGCAACATTCTAACTTGTCTTTGATTAGTGTACAGAGTAACATTCAAAGTAACTGAGGCTGCTGTGAGACAATATTACAATAACATCCCCATACAGCTGGCCAAACAAACAGTCAACTACAGGACAGAAGTATCACCACCTTTGCCGAAACATTCCCCCAAACTCCAGAAATATGTGAGTCTTTGGCAAATAGACGCCACCATGACAGTCATCATTTAAGGGGCAACTATGATATGAGTTATACAGCAATATTCTCTGACTGGATAGCTATAGATGGATGTGATGTGGAACCAGACTTCTGATGAACACAGAGGAAACTGCAGTGGTGGAGGGTAGCATTAAACAGAGAGTGAAATGACGATTGACAGCAACACAAATTGAAACAGTATTAAAATTTGACAGCAGCAAAAAGATTGGCTTAGAGACAGAGATTGTGGCAAAATCTGATGAAATGGGAGGAATACTTTTTGTCAGAATTATAGTCTGAGAACGATTAACTTTTACTGACATTCATTTAGCACATGCACTGAAACCACAATTTCCAGCAAACTAATTCAAACAGTGCTAAAAGAATTTCATCACGAGTTTATTTTTTTAAAATTACTTTAAACATAATTTTAAAACAAATAAAAGAATACATGACCTGGGCCTCCACTGTACCAGTGAGCAGGGCTGAAAAAGACAGCCCAGTCAAATCTAATTGCCACCTCTGCAATAGTTTTTCTAAGATGTCCTGTAAAACAGATTATTTTAATCCCAACCACGGCTGACTGCAGACTGTATTAATAAGGGTAAACAAACCAAATAACAAAAGTGGTTTCACTTGGCATGCCGGTTTACTGTTTCATTAAATCAGCAAGGTTCCCACACTTCTTTGATCATCCATGCCATCCCTCCAGTGGATCAGACAGTTCTCCTCTCCTTTGTTAGCTCTGCCACTCACGGACGAACACAGAGCAGCACAGCAGATGGTTATGCTTTTCCAAAAACCAGTAACAAAAAAGGTGTTATGAGTAAGGACGCCTTCTTAACTTTCCTCTTGTCTTTTTCACTTCCTTTTCTCTGAACAACATCAAGACTGAATAGGCTCACACACACACACATGCCACTTACCTCTTCTGGCACTTAGGTGTCCTTCTATACAAAAATATAAATCAACACAACAAAAAGTCTCACTTTGTTAGTCTAAGTGAAGGTCATGCTTTTTTTTACTGTACTTTAGAAACTGTACTACAAACACACACAGTTGTATGGTCTTTTTACTCATGCACAAAGCGCAACCTTGGAACTTTCCTTATTTGGACCCTTTCAAAACTTGTTTATGCTCCATGAGAGGCCTCTTCTTTTTACCTCTACACTTTCCACTGGAATGACTGCACCATTTTCCAAAACACACAGTGTAAAGCTTTTGCATTTCTACTACAGAGTAAAATATTGATCTAAAAGTGATAAATATTTTTATACATGTTAGTTGTATGACTCAATAAATGGCAATGTCAGTCAGTTCGTCGCATTGGCCCACCAGACTGAAGCATGTCACCAACTATTGGTCGGATTGTCATGAAATTTGGTTTATATGCTCCTCAAATGTAAGAATGCTGATTCACTTCTCGAACAACTATTGGGTCAAAAAAATCTATTCATAATTCAGTACTTTGTTGTACAACTACATATTTGCAAAATTAATTGCATAACCATTAGCTACAGCATTAATTTTGACATTAGCAAATGCGAGCATACTGACATGCCAAACTAATAGGTTAAACATGAGAAACATTAAAACTGCTCAAAGTAAGCCTTTTAACATCACTGTGGTCACTGTGACCATACTACCATGCTTACATTGACATTCAGCTCAAGACACTACGGTCTTTAGTATAGATTTGACGCTCAGGCAGAAAGCGTAAGGCTTCGTTTAGTACTTCACAAAGAGTATGCTCAGTCAATATTTGGGTCTATAATGGCCAAATCTACTGTTCAGAGCCACCACTCAGGCCGGTCAAGTTTATCAGAGGAAAGCATTGCAGCAAAAAGAGCAGACTGTGCAGCACAATTGGCTGCAAAGAAGGCTGAAATTAACATGGAGGAGGCAATAGCTTCACAAAAACAAGAACTTAAAAGACTAGAAAATCAGAGAGATCTAAATGTGCTGGCTGCCAAGCTTAAGGTGTACTCTGAAGCTGACTCTGGTGAGGCTTATGACAAAAATGAAGCAGAGTATAGTAAGATGACTAGTTGTCCTCCAGCAACTATTAAGGAAGTTAAAAAGGAACAAACATGCCAGAACAAAATTGACGAGCAAATGAATGTCAATTCCTCTGAAGCCTCATTAGTTCAAGCACTGCATGACACAATGGTTCTTACCAGACTTCCTGCTCCAGAACCTCAAGTCTTCTCAGGAGATCCACTTAAGTTCTTAGAGTGGAGCACAAGTTTCAAGACACTGATAGAACGTCGTTGCACAAATCCAGTAGAAAGGTTGTTCTATCTCCAGAGATATATCAGTGGAGAGGCCCAATCTGTAGTTGAAGGAAGCTTCTTCAGGAAAGATGATGAAGCTTATAGCTAAGCATGGGAAGCACTGAATGCCCGGTATGGACACCCTTTCGTAATCCAACGTGCCTTTAGAGAAAAACTGAACAACTGGCCAAGGGTTGGTTCAAGAGAGTCAGGCAAGCTAAGACAATTCAGTAATTTTCTGATAGCCTGTAGCAATGCCATGCCACACATCAAGGGGCTTCAGGTGTTAAATGACTGTGAGGAGAATCAAAAGATGCTTCAAAAACTCCCTGACTGGTTGACCTCTCGCTGGAATCGACATGTTACAAAACAGTTGCGAGAAACAGAAGAATACCCCAATTTTAAGAAGTTTGCTGACTTTGTGGCAAAAGAAGCAGACATTGCATGCAATCCTGTGACATCCTTTCAAGCCTTGAAGTCTACTGAAGAAAAGCCATCAAGAGATGCAAAGCGACCAAAGGCCAATGTGTACATTACAAATGTGAGAGCATCAGATAAAACATTGTCATCAGCAAAAACACACAGTGCTGTAGAGAACAGCTTTAAAAATCAAAGTGAATCAAAGAAAGTGAGTACTTCATTCTTATCTGCGAACCCTGTCCCCTGCATGTTTTGTGAAGAAAGTCACTCTATCCACAAATGCCACAAGTTCTCCAGTAAGCCTGTAGAGGAAAAGAAAAGGTTTATAATGGACAACAACTTGTGTTTTGGCTGTCTTAGAAGAGGACACAATTCAAAGAACTGTAAGAACAAGGCTACTTGTAGCATATGTAAGAAACCTCATCCCACACCACTTCAGTCGAATATCGCATGCGGGTCCATCTCTTTGGAGCAACATCTTCTCCTGGCTGTGCAAATTATGGAATGAAGTATCTCGCAACAAAAAATGAAAAGGACTATCCCGCAGCAGCTGACTTTATCAGAAAGAATTTTTATGTGGATGATGGCCTTGTCAGTGTAGAGTCCGTGGGCACAGCCATCAAACTGGTCAGAGAAGCACAAAATGTGTGTGCAAAGGGGAGATTACACCTGCACAAGTTCATCTCAAACAACAGACAAGTTTTGGAATCTATTCCTGACAGTGAACGTGCTATTGGAGTTCATGATGTGGATCTCAGTCACGCTGAACTTCCAGTTCAGACTGTGTTGGGAGTAAAATGGAGTGTGAATAGTGACACCTTCTCCTTTAAGGTCGACCTGGAGGTGAAGCCTGCAACACGGCGGGGAATTCTCTCCACGGTTGCCTCAGTGTTCGACTCGCTAGGTTTCCTAGCTCCTTTCCTGCTACTGGGAAAGAAAATACTACAAGAAATGTGCCAAAAGGGCATAGGATGGGATGAACAACTACCCACAGAATTAAAACCACGATGGCAGAGCTGGTTAAATGACCTAGAAAATCTGCAGAAACTCCAGATCCCAAGATGCTTCACTCCTGAAAACCTTGGGAAGGTACAGAGGATGGAACAGCATCACTTTTCTGATGCCAGTAGCCATGGATATGGCCAGTGTTCCTACATTAGAGTAGTGACAGAGGATAAAGTGCATTGTTCCTTAGTCATAGGTAAGGCGAGGGTCGCACCTACAAAGGTTGTCACCATACCTAGACTAGAGTTGACAGCTGCAGTGGTCTCTTCAGCAGTCAGTGGTGTATTGAAGGAGGAGCTGGAGCTCAAAATCGACCAAGAGTACTTCTGGACAGATTCTCAGGTAGTTTTGGGCTACATCAACAATGACGCTCGAAGGTTTCACGTCTTTGTTGCAAATAGAGTGCAAAGAATAAAAGAAACGACAGACCCAACACAGTGGAACTATGTCGACAGTGACCAAAACCCAGCGGATCACGCTTCCAGAGGCCTGAAGGTGTCAGAGTTGATGAATTCAACCTGGTTTACAGGACCAAAATTCCTGTGGGAAATAGAGATTGTGACACAAAAACTTACTCCACAGCTTATGATTGGAGATCCAGAAGTAAAAACAACACACATACTACAAGTAAAAGTAGTTGAAGAGGACAGTTTTTTGCAGAGATTTGAGCGGTTCTCAAAATGGCATACAGTACTGAATGTTGTTGCTCGAATTCAGAAATTAGCAAAGGGGACCAAAATGACAGAGCCTGTAAACGTCGAGGACAGAAGAAAAGCTAGTCTTGTATTCGTGAAGGTAGCACAAAAAGATGCATTCAAAGAGGAAGTGCAAATGTTAAGTCACGGTAATCTGCCACGCAGCCATCAGCTGTTTCAGCTTGACCCTGTAGTGCAGGATGGGGTTCTCAGGGTGGGTGGGAGATTGAAGAAGGCCTCCTTACCTCTGGATGAGAAGCATCCTGTTATCTCACCACTGACAGTATCAGTGATCCCAAAAGTTTAGAGCCACTCACGCCTAACCACTTGCTTACCATGAAAAGTTCTGTCCCACTGCCTCCTCCAGGAGAATTTGTAGCAGAGGATGTATATGTTAGGAAAAGGTGGCGCAGAGTCCAGTATCTGGCAGAACAATTTTGGAGTAGATGGAGGAAAGAGTACCTAGCAAACATCACCCTCAGACAATGCTGGCATTCTTCAAAGAGAAATGTGAAGGTTGACGATATTGTCATTGTGAAAGAGAAGGAAATTCCCCGCAATGAGTGGAGGCTTGGAAGGGTACGAGATGTTTGTAAAGATGAGGATGGACTAGTACGAAAGGCTACTGTACAAATGGGAAGTCGAAAATGTGGGGACAAGAGTCAACAAAACACTACTTCATCCATACTTGAACGTCCTATTCATAAATTAGTTGTGCTTGTAGAAAAAAGTAAAGTATGTTCCACAGGAACCAAAAATCAAACCACTTCCCAGATACCAGATGTTTAATTGTTGAAATTACTGGATTTATTTAATGTTTGTGTAAAGGTTTCATAAATTACAGTAATTTGGTGGGAGTGTAACTGTCCAGGGGACAGTAATTTAATTGTGGTGTCAATTTATTGTTTTGTTGTTTTTATAAATAATACGTAAAATTATAAAAATTGATTTAAAGGTAAAATAAATAAGGTTTATATGTTCAATGTTAAAAATGCAACACTGTTTTTAAATGTTTTTGATAGATATAAATAAGTCACATGACCACAGTTTAGTTCAGGGTTCAACGTGAAGGATTGTGGGAAATGCAACATGGCGGCAGAGTAATACGCCATTACAACGTGCTACAGAGAAGAAGACAAACTAACAAGCAAACTATTCCGATGGTCTGAGAGGCGCACACGGTAACTGTGACTTATTTATTTCATGTTATTCATATTTGTTTCATGTTTTTTGTAAAAGTCCTTTGTGTAAACAGTTTTTATAGCAAGTGTATGTGATGAGATACTTTTCGTTTAAGTTTGTGTAATTTAAAGGTTTCTGTGTCTTTTATTTTGTAGTTTTCACGGTGTCAGCTGACTGGAGAGAGATAATAAAACGTTAAAAGACATCTGTATGATTCGTGGCCTTCGTAACATCAGACCTGAGTAGTTACATTATGTCTATGTTGACAGCACTCAGTGCATCCTGTGCATCTTCTTCACGGCTGGCAAACAGACTTTAGCTGCATTGCCGCCACCTACTGGGCTGGAGTGTGCATCAGTGTTACTGGTGTGCCAGAAATTAGGGAACTGAGAAAGGTGCGATTAAATGCGTTATTTTTCAAGTCCCAACCCTAGTTAAAATTATGAATTGATTAAATCAGTTCATTAATTAAAGTTAAAAGTCATGTCTCCAGTTCTCTGAAGAATAAACAGTTCACATTGGCCATATCTTCAGCAGTATCATACTATATTAACTTAATCCTGTTTGTCCGGAGTAAGAGTTGGATATCATTACAGGCTGTTTCGCACCTGCTCTGCAAGCTAAACACTGAATGAAGCACATAATTCAATCCCCCATGAACACTGTAATTATGTACTCTGTAAGATGGAAGGTTAGGTCTCCATCTCACCCATGCAGCCTCTTACTAAAAACAGTGATGGAATAAGGCAGGAACACACTCGTGTCAGTTCAACACTGTACATTATCACATCCATAACAGTGGGTGTTTCTGCTCTAATGCTTTGATCACTCTGTACTTTATGATAAACTTTCAGTCGAAACGTGTTCAGCACTACATCTACTTCAGTTTTGGTTACTTACAGTACAACTTACAGCGCTGTGACCTTCAGTCAATCTTCAAATAGCTTATTTTGTCTAACCCAGTGGTCCTCAACCACCAGGCCCTGGACTGGTTTTGGGCTGTGGGTCATTTGGTACTGGGCCACATGGAGAGAATAAAAACAGTTTACTTTATATTTTATTTCTGGCAGAGTCTACAGGGTGTTTTCCTTTGAAAAATGACTACATCGTTTTCCCGCCGCTTCCGTCTGTGCTTATTTCCTGCATCTGATGTTAAATGAAGCCATCAATCTGCCAAAAATATGAAAAAAAACAAACATCTCTGGAGAGCTTCTTTTAAAAGAGGGAGTGACTTGATGCTGACACAGAAGAAAAAGTAAGTAAATATTTAGCAATATCTCTTTTGAAATGAGAATGAAAAAACAGAATCATCACATGACTCCACCGGATTCCACGGAGGAGTTATGTGATGTTTGGCATACGTTTGTCTGTCTGTCTGTTTCTATGTCTCTCTGTCTGTGTGCAACATTACTCAAAAACAGATAAATGAATTTGGATGAAATTTTCAGAGAATGTTAGAAATGACACAATTATCAAGTGATTAGATTTTGGCAGTGATGCGGCTTATAGTCTGGATCCACAAATTTGTTTAGGATTTCCGTATCATCAGATAGTGGCACAGCGTCACTGTAACTATGACAACAAGTAAACACTGCAGGAGCTGCCTGCTGACGATCACATGATTGCAATCCTACAAATTGACTGTCGCAGAATTGTCGAGACTCGTCAGTCGGAATTTACAAGGAATTGATTAAATTGTGGGGGTGTGTCCAAGTCTCTTCACTTTCTGCCTCCCACTATGTATTTAGGTCACGCAATTCGGTAACCATACATAATGTACACATGCATATCAGACACCTGTTCTCACTGCAAGGCAATTTTTTTAAGATATCATCCCTCGGAAATGACCAGCCTTGATGAGTACTGTGCTCTGCTTTTCTTGTTTGTCATGTACGCAATGACTGGTCCGTAGAAGATTGTTTTGCTTGAATCCGGTCCGTGGTTCAAAAAAAGTTGAAGACCGCTGGCTGAACCTACAGTTCTTAATCCAAAGATTATTCATTTTACTATAAGCAAACCCAGCAAATCCTCCCATTTTAGGAGCTTGAACAAGGGAATGTTTAGTATTTTTGCCCTTTAAAGAAGCCTCACTGATTATTTTATTATCCATCTAGTTTCAGTTCTATCTATCTATCTATCTATCTATCTATCTATCTATCTATCTATCTATCTATCTATCCATCTATCCATCTATCCATCTATCATCCATCCATCCATCCATCTATAGATACTCTTTCAAAGTAACACTATTCAGTTTGTCATTGTAAGCATAAATTTGTAAGAATGTTGCCTCCTCTGTACTGATTTTAATGATCATATTAATATTACAAACATTCAACCTAAAGGCACTAATATAACCTTATGTTGATTGTCGGGAGCAGATGGAATAAAGCAGCATGGGACGCTATGTTTAATTAATTTCATGTTGAGCAGTAAACAGTAAACATATTCACCTACCTATTGCATGTGATAATGCCTCTTTCTGATAAATGTAAATAAATAAAAATGCATAACTATTCACTTGATAAATTGCTATCTATGTTTTAAATTCTCTTGCACCCTGTATTATGCGTAACATGAATTATTAAGCATTTAAAACTCCTTCACTTTTTGTACATTTGACTGCATTTAAAATGTAAGCTTCAAAGGATTCAATTGCCATTTTCCCACCAATAAAGAATAAATGTGAAAACAGATTTTAGACCATATTTTAAGATTTTTGTGTTGCAAATTTATTAAGAATCAAAAACTGATTACAATTGTATTTATAGACCCTTTGCTGTGGTCAAATGCATCATGTTTCCTTCTTCTACAGCATGAGTCCAGTGGTGATAAACTGGATCGACTGGAGCATTTTAATAGGCACAGTTGTGTATTTGAGGCCCCACAAGCCACACTGCATGCCAGAACATAAACCAAGAAAGACCATGGAAGTTTCTGTATGTAAACACATTTAAACTGTAGTAAGGCATCGATCAAGAAAAGGATATAATTTTTTTTTTTTTTTACGACTTCAAGTGTTCCCGGGAGAACAACAGCCTTAGAAATTTTGAAATGGAAGACATCTGAAACCACCAGGACTCAGTTTGCTGTCTGGCCAAACTGAGTAGTGAAGCAAACAGTTCTTTGATCACAGAGATCACCAAGAATCCCACAAAGAGAGCTTTAGAAGTCCTCTGCAGAGAACCTGTTGGAAGGATGACCATCTCAGCAACACTCCATCAATGAGGCCTTTATGGTAGAGCAGCTAGAAGGAAACCACTGAGGAAAAGGCACCTGGCAGCCTGCTTAGAGTTTGTCAAACAGCATAGGACTCTGAAAGCATGTACAAAAACATTATGTGGGCTGACAAGTCAAAAACTAAACTCTTCAGGCAGAGCTCCATACACTATCACTGGCAAACACCAGGCACTGCTCATCACCTGCTAATACTACCCTTGCAGTGAAGCATGGTGGTGGTAGCACCATGCTGTGGGGCTGCTTTTCAGCAGCAAGGCCTGGTCACAGCTGAAGAGAGAGAATTTTTTGCAGCCAAACACATAGAGCTCCTTAGAGAAGACTGGCTCCATCGTGCAGCAATGGTTCACCTATCAGCACAACATGAAAATGCTGGAGTGGTTGCAGGACAAGTCTCCAGCTGTCCTTGAGTGGCTCAGCCAAACCCCAGACTAAAACCCTACAGAACTGCTGTGGAAAGACCTGAAGATGGCAGCTCACAGATGCTTTCTGTCCAATTTGACAAAGGTTGAGAGGATCTGTCAGGAGGAAAGAGATAAACTGCCCCGATCCAGGTGTGCAAAGTCTGCAGAGATTTACCAGACTTGAAACTAATTGCTGCCAAAGGGACTTCTACACAGTACTGAATTCAGGCTATAAATGCTTTTGTAAATGACAGATATCCATTCTGAATTTTAATACAGCTGCAAAAATTTCTTGAAAACATGTATTTCCTTTGGCGTAGATTGATGGAAAATTATGCAAATTTTATTAATTTCATGTTAAATTCGCAATCTTAAACAGCACATAAAATGCACACTGGGTCTGAATAATTTCTAAAGCAACAGTATACTATCCAGAACGGTGACAAACATAATGTTATCCCCAAACTGTAACGCTGTAAACATGTCGAAAGCCACTTTTTTGAAACACAGTGACTGATTCCGCCAACAGGGATCATCACGATCTGACCTGCTTAACAGATTTCAAGGTATTAGTGTGCTGGCAGAAGTTAAGTCAAGGCATCTCTCTCGTCATCTTTAATTAAAAAGTGACTTGATTAAATAGTCATGATGTGGGACCTGGGGGGATTCAAAGTATCTGTGACGTCTCTCGCTCTCTGTTTGTTTAAACCTGACCCCTGCACCCCACCAAGTGAGGTTGTTTCCGGTTTCTTCCTGCAGCGCTACAATACCCATAAGTCCCCCGACCAAACAGCCAGGGAGCTCGTGGAGGCTGCTAATTTAGACACTGGTTTCACCCCTGAGTAAAGGTGTCACCAGGGAACACCATGTGGTTTGTCAACAAGAGCAACAGATAGTCAGTCTTGTAAAATTCTTGCATATGCTGCTTCTAATCATTTTATTTCTGATTCAGTTCTTGCCTTTAATAGAGTCAGGTTAAATACATGGATCTTAGCAGGAGTATTTTTGTCTTGTGACTGACAGCCGTTGCCTCTGGTTACCACGATCTGTCATCTTGTACGCAAGCAGCTCAGGGTGGAAAAAAATCTATGCCGTAAAAGCTTACGTCCAATACAGAGCTATACTCACCTGGGAGCATTACAGAACTGTGGCAGCGTTTGGAGAGGAGTTGAAAACACTTCGGTAGAGTTCTGGAAAGGTTATCAGAGAGAAAATCCATGCATAGCCCCATTTCAATTCATCTGTCACTGCAGTGGGATTCATTTACCTGCTTTAATAAGAACTAATAAAGTTGCTTTGCCATTGTTTGGTATCGATTTCTTCTCTGTCCTCTTGATGACTGTAGCACCAGCCCTTACAAAGGTGGGTAGATCCATATATTAGTTCATATGTCTGTCATAGCCCCGTCAGCTTTCATTGGTTTTTCACAGTGAGTTATTCACTGTGATGTGAAGGCTTTTATTAAGGCACCAGTGTGTTTGGGGAGATCTTGTCTCAATTGACCTGTGGTAAGTTGAAGTTATTAAAACAGTCGCTCCTCGCCTTTTTCTCACCAACCTTGTCCCTTCATTCCCCAACCTCCCTGTGAGCTGCACACCTACTTGATCACTTTCTTTCTGCTTTGACAGCTCCCTCCCACTCGCTCTCATTCTTCATTATTACTCTTCTCTAAGTCTATCTCTCACCTTCTTTCTCTCCTGCTACCCACTACCCACACTCTCCCCAGGGTGTTCTCTAACTCTGTAAACCGCTTTCAACTCATTCCCTATCCACTGTCTTGTCAATTTACCTGTCCTTTGTTGCTTGAACTTGTCATTGCCTTGTAACAAGGGATCGCTTCCCTTGCTCTTGTGGCGGCAAACGTGAACACTTGTCATATTACTTCTGTGACAGAGTGGCTCTTTCAGGCTCAGCAGTGTCTAGACTTGCTTGTCTTTGTTCAGTTTCCCATGGTGTTCCTGTCCAACTCCAAAGACCGCACCTGAATTCACAAACATATACCTGTATACACAATGAGCAGCGGCTTGTTCCTACTTCCTTGTTCCTGGTGAGTACTAGCATAGTGTTACTGATACTTTTAATATATTCATTGCTTTGGAGCTGCATCATTAGCTTGACTGGATTGAGAAAACAAGGATTTTCTATGCTTCAAGTGCAATGCACAGAATTAAACTTAAGAGGCTTAGTAAGTCATTTGGTGAGACGTGACTTAGGCATATTGGATTTGCTTTATAAAGATGACAAAGAAAACGAACACAACTTTTGGGGGAGGCACAACCTTTCAAGAAAGGTTAGAGAAAGCATCTAATGGATTCCACTGAGGGAGAATAATACTGCAGCTCACTATGGACCGTAAAGGGGTACAAAACACTGTAAACCTAATAGGTACACTAAGTAGCAGGACTGCTATTAAATGGATCCAAATATAGTGGGGAGGAATCACATTGCCAAAATTATGAATGCTTCCTTACATGTAAGCAGATATGTAAAGGAACCAGGGTGTAGTACCATGTTGGAGACTGTAAAGAAAACCGAGTGTATTGTTCTGCTTAAGACTGAGCTCTAGTGGCAATATGCTGAACCACAAAAAGGCAACAATGAAGCACCATGCTGTATATTCCCTGTTACGGGCAGTAAAATGCTTTACTTGGCAACAGCACAGAACTTAGTTTAAATTATTTTGGTCTTGCTGTTGATTTAGCATTAAGTTGAGCTGTGGTATACCTGCACCAGCGCCAGATAGGGAATATTGAGACATTAGTCTAGTTGAAAGTCAGTAAGAGGAGCACTGACATTGCATTAAACAAGAATTATTACTTATGTGTCGTGTTTATATGAAATCTATTCTCAGCGTGTCATGCCACCTTTCCAAAGCTAGATATATACCTTCAATAATTTCTTTAAGTAGTTAAAAGTGTTGCAGTTACTTATTTTGTGGAAAACCTACAACATTTCACACAAAAGAAAGTTTCTCAACACTTTATTCTTTATATGACTACAAGATAAACAGATCCACTGACAAGAACACAGAAGAGGAATTGAAAAGTTAATTTGCAAAAGCAGATAACTCCCTTTTGATAAATGTTCAGAAAACTTTTTTTATTGTTTACTTGAGATAATATCAATCAAACTGAAGTTGAGTGGATTTGACTCAGTAGAAAAATACATGACAAAATAGAGAAAAATTATTAATGTTATTATTATTATTATTATCTCAAGTAAACAATAAAAAAATGAGTTTTCTGAAAACGGAGTTACCTGTTTTTGCAAATGAACTCTTCAATTCTTGTAAAGGAAATCGTACTTTAATGGCTCTCGCAAAGTGCTTAGGAGATCACAATCTTCCAAAACAAAACAATAATCTTCCGTGTGGTAGCTTAGAGATTTCACTGATGAGGAGGGATAGGGAGATAAACTGGTGACTTATATTAGAGTCACAGCTTGAAAGCCCTTTAACTGCTTTCACTTGGCAAAGATTGTAGATTTAATAACGAAATGTGACATGATGTGAATTCTGCACTGTTCCTCTTCATTTAAAGATAGACTCAAAAGCAATACTTCTCTATTGTCTCAAAATAAATTTAAATAGGAGTGCAGTTTTATTTATTTTATAGGTTATATATTTCTTCTTCAGTGATGTTCTGAGTAATAGTAAACATTTAAGGAATTGATTTGAATTAGAGTTTGAATGGACAATGACATCCTTTTTCCGTTCTGTTCTCTATTTTCCCTTGTATGTAAGCATGCGGCTTTCTCTCAGGTAACTGACTGAAAGTAATTCAGCAGTAAATCTTCTGTCGATACAACGCTGTACACACCTTGACTAAAAAGAAAAGCTATCACACCGCAGCTTGTTCACCTTCAGAGGATGGTCCTTGCCCGCATACAAATCATTGTAGATGCTCGGCTCTCTCTCTCCCTCTGTGCCTCTTCCAGCACTGCCTCTGCAAAAACCCTGTTTATTATTCATGTTTATCATCACACCATGTCTACTGTTTGCTACCAGTTTCATGGATGGACTGGCAGCAATTTAGGGTTGCTACATGAAACCCAGTTTTACCGTCAACACTGAAACAGATCCCACTTAGTATAACACAGCCAACCACACTGATGTGTACTCACACAAAGGCACGTGCACACACTTTTTCCAACTGCCACTGCAACCACACACACACAGCAAACATTCAGATTCAAGCACGCGCACACACACACACACACCACTTCTGGGAAATGCCTGTCAGTTCACCATTTGAGTTCATGTGTTTTCTCCACACCATGGGCTCTGGCTTCTTGCACACAGCTATCACTCTGTGCAGTAGAGGGAGGAGAAATGAGGGTAATACTGCAGTAATCGCACATACTGCGATGGTGGATAATTACCACACAGTGACTTCCTTGCTTATTAAAAACCTATTGAGTGTCTCATCCTCCTTCCTGGGTGCTGATATTATCCATGAGGAAGTAATAAACACATCGACAGGTGTGCACAGCTATCCTCAGTCTGCAGATTCCCATCTTGACTACATGTTTGCTTTTACTATACAGCCAGCTATTGACAGCTTTTCCAACTCTTAAATTTCTTTCATTTTTGTAGGACTTATGTGTCAAGAAGCATGACAATTCTCAAGAAAACTTTTCAATGAGAGCTGCTTGAGAGAATAAAGGTTTAGGCCCGAATCTAACGTAATAAAACGGAGCCTTAACAGCAAAACATAAATTCAGAACTCAAGACATTTCACTGTGACGCTGATTAGGAGAAATCAGAGAGCAACCTCTTATGTGATATCAAAAGCACGCAAGATCATGTAATCTAAGCACAGCAGTTGTCGTCTATGTGCAATAAGCTAACAAAATGCTTGGCTTAGCCACTGACCACACAGTGATCTTATTCTGCCCAATTCAGATGTTACACGCCCATTAACTGGCCGTTATCGTCACACATCGCTTCCATACATATTAGCTGGTAGGAACCTCCTCCACCTTCTAGCCGGCTAAAAGGTGTGTTATCATTCATTCTGATATTGATAAAGACAAAGTAACCCTGATAATATGGGTGACCTCTTGTGGTTGTAGGAACAAGTGCATGTCAAATCTCCTGTGGTGTCATCACTCTGGAAACAAAGAAAGTGGAAATATGTAACATTTTGGGAACATAGTGACAGGTGGTATTTTAGACCAAACTATTCTTTCTTTTATGGTCTTACTTAGTTGTAGTGTCTGTTAACTAAATGCCAAGTTAAACTGCAAGAAAAAGAAAACATTGACGGAAATTACTGAGTGAAAACAAAAAGCAAAATAAGATTTAAATTTAAAAAGTAAAATGATGTTTATGGTCAAAGACAGAAATCAAAGTCTCCTGGATCAGAGTCTGTGATTCATGCCACTACCAACTACAGCAACCTCAAAATGTAGACTTTTTGTTCCTCTTTGTAAGTGCGAAATCGCAGCTCCACTGCCATTAAATGAAGTGATAACGGAGCACAGTTAAATGGGTTGATAATGTGCCAATGGAGCCTACTAGAAGAGGGAAGATGTCCCTACAGGCCCATATGTATGGGAATGATTCGCAATGATCACAGCCATTTAATATGCTGATACCGTCCTAATGCTCTACCATCCACTGCCATTAAAAGCTGAACACCACAAGGAGTTTGAATTTGCAATAAGAGGAGATTATCCATAGATGACCAAAAACTCATAGCTCCCTTTGCAGGCACTTACTGTACTTTTGTGCATTTGGTTCAGAGATGTGACACAAAACATCTGACACTTGCGAGAGATGCAAACAAAAACCCTCGCCTTAGATAAGGTGACTTCAAATGTGCATTTCTTACAACATGTTGTGCTTTAGAACTTGATTTTCATCAACTTTAGGAAAGAAGAATTCAGCCTTTTGGGAAATGTGTTTTTAGCACATTGGCTCATTAATAAACATATGTATACTGCACAAAAACTAGACTGTATGTGAGCCTCAGGCAGTTACTTGGATGGAGTTTAAGGCCATAAACATTCCAGCAAACCTCTGACCCAACCAACACAAATGACCAACCCCATTGAACTCATTCCTTGTATCTTATATATCACTGGAGGACATCACACTCACTCTTCAGGAAGGCAATAGTTTAGGTTATTCAGCGTGTTTCCATGACCACAGGAGTAAAGAAATAAGTGCGTCCATGAAGAAATGTGCACTACTGTGTTTACTGCAGAAAGAAAAAAAACGCACATAGCCATTACCACCTTTGAATCATTCACTTGCTTACATAGAGCATGTGTGGAGATTTCAACACCTTTAGACAAAATCGGGCTGGGTGTTTCCAGACTTTATGCTAAGTTAAACTAACTGGATGTCGGCTGCTTTATATAGCACAATGGACATAATATTGGTCCTGTGGTATAATGCTCAAAAAAGACAGCTTGTTTCCATAAGATTTTGGCAGAAATGTCAACTTATTACTGATAGGTAGCAATTTTTGTGTTACTAACTTATTCAGATTCATATATGACATTACAATATATTCAAAAATTTTTTAAAAAAAGCTTTCATTTTCCATTTTTGGAGTCTACAACACATTCATATCTGTAACTTCTCAAAGATGAGCAAAATATATTGCTTGCAGAGTTACAAATTTAACATTAAAATCAGATTAAGCGGTGATTTTTCCTGGAATAAACACTATGGAACGAATGGGTGTGTTTGTGGGCTCACTGAAAACCAACCTCTGCCAGGAATCATCAAAACAAATGGTCTACTTGCTTGACTGTTGCCACCGCTGTCATCCACATCAACATCATCACCATCAAAGGAGATATGCGAGTGATAGCAGCATTACCCTGTTCAAAACAAAATCATGTTGCCAAAAATACGGCTACAGTTATATATAGAAGTGACCTATGCTTGAACAATCCCGCCTCACGCTGTAATAATAATAATAATGTAATGATAACCTGCGTAAACTAGCTGACCTTTTATATGCTGAAGTTTTAATAACAGTAGCAGCTCTCACTATTCTACTAGATCATGAAGTAAAATATCCGACCCACACACTGTCTATCCAGCCTATGGCCATTTCCTTCTGCAGAGTATAAGGTAAATCTACTGAGTGAAATAACCTTTCACACAGGTACATCTATATTAAGGGAGAAGAAAAATGATGCAGACAATGATTACTTTTTGTGTGGTTGCTGTCACAGTGTGAAGAAACCCTGTTGTTGTTCATCAATGTGTAAAGCCAAAACACTAATTAGCACTACTTCTCCTACTTTTTAAAACGACCCTCTGATGCGAAGTGATTTCATTTTCCATCGCATTTATTTCACGGTGTCCCAAAGTTCATGTTTCACCCTGCGCTAGCTGAAATCACCAGACCCATAGCCCGTATTTCTAACTAATTACCATTCACAGCACACCGGCCCACCCAGAAGAAAATGAGAGCCCGTAAATCCTGACAAGCACCGTGTCTTACCAGCCATCCTCTGATTCTGAGGACTTATCAACCCATCATTCCTTCATCTGTCTGTTTTTTCTCTCATCTGTCTGGTTATCAAAATGCACTATGGCTGCATGTCTCGGGCCTGCTACTGAATGCTCACCCTACACAGAGGAGTGTGTGATTCAGCCACTTTCTAGCACTCCACTGACAGGAAATGGGAAGTGGCATGATGAATGTGGTCAATGCCTATTTTACACTGATGAGCTCAAGGATGACTGTGGCTTTACCGTTTCCCAGATGTTGAGTATGATGATGTCTGAAAATTGGGCTTGCCACAAATAAAGTGGCAATGAAAAAGAAAACGGAGTATAGCAGGGAGGACAATAAACATTATCGTCAAGGGCTGGCTTTTTCATCTTTCCGCAATATGGAATTGCTCATGCTCTGAACAGGCTTGGAGAGGCATGACCTTACCGTGTCTGTATAATTTGCAAAGTAACACCTCAACACACACCCACACTGGGCTGCACAATCAATCGAATATTAATCAGGTCTGACACTAGAACATCTGATGTTAGGCCCCATCCACACGAAGACAAAACACTTAACAGTTTCAAAAATGAAGACGAAGGCATCTCAGAAAATTTGTGCGTCTACATGAATGCACTCGATATGCATGGAAATGCTGTAAAACACATGCCAGACCTCTAGGAGCGCTGTAATGATATGACAAGGGCATCATTTTGATTTTAAAAGTGGGGGGGATGGAGACCACAGCACTTTGAGAAAATGTCGAAGAACGGCGGCAAAATGCCACAAGCTGGACTCGAACTCACAACCACCACACCAAAGGTGAAGGCTCAAACTGTTGAACTATCGGTACATGCAGATAGAGGGGTCTGTGGGTCGCTATAGTACTAATTCTCCGGGGCCGAAATTTTGCCCCTGCACGCCTCTGGTCGGAGCTTCCACTTGGCACAGGCGCAAATTTAGCATCTGCGCGGTTTTTTTTGTTTGTTTGTTTTTAACCTCACGAAGGTGTGCTGCGTGTCTGTGCAACTCTCGGCCGAGTGCGGATGGTGCGTTCAGGAGCATCGGAATTTTCTATACTACTGAAAATAACTGGGTTTACAACGGCTTACATGTGAAGAATTTGAATGTGTTGGAGACAAAATGACCCCTGACAAAAAGTGGGGGGGACACGTCCCCACCGTCCCCCCCTAAACTGACGCCTATGATGGAAACACGCGCAAACAGAAGAAAAAACAGTGGGCATGCGCACTTGCGGCAAAAGTTGTAAACAGAGACCAAGCCGGGAAGCATGAGTGGGCCGTAATGTGTAGGGTGACCATATTCTGTTTCTCTGAAAAGAGGACACACTTCCAGCTCGCGCGCGAAAAATTTTCAGTCCCCCCCCCCCCCCCCCCTCCATTTTTAGGGGTTTTCTGTGGGTCAGGGGGCTTTCTGTGCTTCAAACTCAGTTAAACAGATATTCTGAATTCCCCAGAAAAGAACACTTTACCTGGATATACAGAAAAATAGCCCAAAACACTCACAAAGAGTTGCTTTATAAATAGTATATTTATTAATTTAAAGCAATTCTCCTAAACAATATAATCAGTCACATACAAATATGGCATGCTCTAGTCTTTAATAGTTATTGACTCAGGTTGTGTAGGAACACATGTATTCAGATGTTTAACAAAATAAGAAATAATCATCTCTCTTAAGTCTGACACTTACACCTTAGTTAGGAAAAGTGAGGTAGAGTACCATTCTTCAAAATAACCTCCCAATTATCAATTATGTAAAAATAGAAATAATGCCTCAAAATATTAAACAAAAAGAAAAAAGAGAGGTAGCCTATTCTTCAATGTTCAGTTAGCCCATAATGTGTCTAATGGCAAATGAAAAAAATATAGAAATAATGCCTCAAGTCAACAGTCCTTTTTTCCTTCTTTTTCCTTTTCTTATTAGCTACAGAGACATAAGTCCCAGCTTTGCAGACTGTACATTCTGCCTCCCATTTGACACGACCCGGACGAAAACAGGGGTACTTTTTTCGCATTTCATCAGTGAAATGACATTTGCGTTTCGGCATTTTCTTTTGGTTCGAGTGTTCTCTCGCAGTGTGCCTACCTGCCTGTCAGCCTGCGAAGAGTGAGTGAGTGTGGAGCGCCTCTGTACTGCTTTGTGAATGATTAATACACGTTCCGGGGTTCGGCTCAAACTCCGCCTCTCAGAGCGTGTTTCCAAAGGAACCATTCAACGTGAATGATAAATACACTGGTCTGTGACGCGCTCAAGCTAGGCAAGATCAAAAACCCGGACATTTGAAGGACTTATAAACGCCGGCCGGACAGGCCGGACAGCCTCTCAAAAGAGGACAAGTCCGGGCAAAAGAGGACGTATGGTCACCCTAGTAATGTGTCCTCGATAATTGTTTGTTCAACTCAGTGGTGATTGAGAGGAAGGAGATTTTGCTGCAACAGGGATAGTAGGGTCACTAGCTTCATCAGCACATTTGCTACACTGTACGCCGCCATTGTTGTTGTTGTTGCCGCGTGTGGCGCATGCGTGTCAATGAAGTTATGAAACTGCGCATGCATGTCAATGAAGATACGAAACATTTCAAAATCTTTCCACTCTGGAACCTGGTTTCAAAAAATTATCCTTTACAGACCCCCAAAACGCTCTCTTCGTGTGGATGATACACAGATCGGCAAGAAACTTATGCGTTTAGACCTCGGTTTGTCTTCGTGTGGATTAGTCTTTTCAAGTAATTCCTTCTCACACACCTGTCGGAGTTTCATTCCATGTAGTAACTGAATGGTGAGCCAAGGCTACTCCGTGCACATCTTCCCGTCTAGTGTTTATCACAGTCTCCATATGAGCTGTTTGGGGAACACTGATAAACTGTAGTGTCTATGCAAAGTGGGTCACGATCTGAGAATCTACACAGTCAATACCACGGTATCAATTCAGAAGAAGATCTTTGCTTTGCCTCTAGGAGATGTGCTGAATTCAAGCAATTTGCTCATTAGAATTCTGCACCACATGGAAATGAAAGCAGTACTCTTTTTTTACTTAAATGTCAAAGTGCAAGAAAAATATTTGTCCCTAAAATTAACAAGAAATCATGATGAGTAATCATGACCTCCTCCTTCATTAAAAATGGCCATAATAACATAGCCCAACAACCACATGTATTCACACTCACAAATACCAATGTAATTTATGGTCATTTCATCTACCTGCTTTAAACAGCTTATAATTATATTCAGTGATGCGACAGTGTAACTGATCAGAAACCAAATGACTTTGACACCAGATGGAACTAACTCTGTTGTCTCCTGTCAACAGAACCGTAAAATTTCCTTTTTACTAAGTAGTCAGGCTGCAACTGGAAATACCACAAGAACTGTTACTTCATTGCCAAGCTAATTCTGATTATGTGGCGCACTACTTTTAGATGGAACTGATGGTATCCTTGATGCTGTACGTACAGGACAAAAACAACAACATGGAAGAGTTGTGTTTGGGGACATTCTGGATTTGTGTGATCAGTTATAGACAATAAAAGCGAGTGTGTAAATGGTGTCATGGAGCATTTTGAACAATATCTAAAGGCACCTCAAACTTATCGAAGAAAGTCAAAAACACACACTTGGATGTCTCATTTGTTACCTTTATATGCAAAGGCTGTCAAAATGTTCATATCCTGAAATATTACCACTGTTGTTTGCACATTGCAACAGCTCTGTCTGTTGTAGCTATGCTTAACAAACAACACTTACATCATCTTGTTGAGGCTTGCATTGCGTTAGCTCTTAACATGAGCTGTGTCCTGCTTCTATCATTAAAAGGATGTCGTCATTACCGTTCAGTCTGCCGAAATAAATCACTGTGTGTGCTGCTTTATTTGATCAAATCCAACAGCTTACGTGAAAACATATTTTTCTGATTATTGTTTTTATAATTTATATAAATTGATCTGGTGATTATAGTATTTAATATTACTTACATTATTGAACAACTTGTTTGGTGACTACATTAGTAAAAAAAAAAATAGTAAAGAATGCAAATTACAATTTCCTACTGTCCAATTGTCAGATTGCTTGTTTGATCGTCAGTGAATAGAACAGAACTCAAAGATGTTTTTTTTTGCACTAAGACTATGAATAAACAGTATTCACAGTAGCCTGCCTGAGAAATCAATTAATCGCCTAATTAGCTAAAGAATGTAGCGTTTGTTACTTTAACCTAAAATATATGGTAAATAAAGCAGGGTATACGTAGGCATTAAAAAAAATTTTGGATGGATTAATTGGCACTTGGGCTGCACAGTGGCTCGTGGTTAGCACTTTTGCTTTGTAGCTAGAAGATCCCTGTTTTATATCCCAGTTTGGGCCTGGGACCTTTCTGCATGGAGTTTGTATGTTCAAAAAACTCAAAAATTGACTGTATGCTACCAGCTCTGCACCAAACATCAGACTCAATAAGCAACTACCTGATGGACAAAACTAAGAGAGAGTCCAGTCAAATCAGGTCAACTATATTTATACATCTCAATATCACAAATTACAAATGTGCCTTCACAATTTTTTAAAGTATGCAGCACTCTCTATTCCCTCACTTCAGATATAGCCTCCTTCAAGGAGGAAAATAATAGGATTAAACCTCTGCAAGAGCAACTCGATGGGATCTGTTGCACAGGAAAGACTAGTGAATCATAAACATCAGTAGAATAGGTGGAAATTACAAACATACATTATTGTTCAAAAGTTTGGGGTCATCATAGAAATGTCCTTATTCTTGAAAGAAAGGCAGCTTTTTTTCAATAAATTAATCAGAAATACAGTCTAGACATTGTTAAAGTTGTTAATGACATTCTAGCCGAAAACAGCTGATTTCTACATAGGGGTACAGAGGAACATTTCCAGCAACCATCACTCCTGTGTTCTAATGCTACATTGTGTTAACTAATGGTGTTGAAAGGCTCATAGATGATGAGAAAACCCTTGTACAATTACGTTAGCACATGAATAAAAGTGTGAGTTTTCATGGAAACCATGAAATTGCCTGGATGACCCCAAATTTTTAAACGATAGTGTACATCAAGACTCTGATCTTGAAGGACATCAAGCAAATCAATGACACACTAGAAAGAGGACATACTACACAAACATGCAGGAGAGAAGACCTACGCATGAACCATTCATTGATATCGAAGAGAGACTGGGAAAAAGTACACAGGGAAGTAAGAAAAAGAGACAAGAGGAGAAGCTCAATCTTCTGGAGGAAAAACGTCCAGATCTAGGAAACAATTTTCCCATGTTGACTAGTGGTCCAGCTCAGAGAACCCTGACTGAAAAGAGATGAATAAATAAGAGAGAGAGATTGAAACACAATTTTCTAAACTGACAGACAGCTGTTTGTTGACACCACAATACAGTATCTCAACCATTTCGCTGCAGAAAAATGAGCCATGAATAACAAGCTGCAAAGAAACAGCTTCCTTTGAGTCGGTTTGGCTGTAGAAACCAATGTTAACACAGACAGGTTTGCTGTCAAGGCTGTGGCTAATGTTATCTGGAGTGCCTGTCACGTTCTAAGGTAGCGCTGGGAAAGATGAGCTGTTCCAACTGATCGACATGTCTCTCTGGCCGACACACCTTTTCTGAAAAGGTGAAGCAAAAACCATCGTAACACAGTTGGTAAGGTTGCGTTAGCTGAAGTGAGTGGAGGAGTGAAGATTAAAGAGATTAAAACTAAGTCCTAGAAGAAAAAGAGAAGACGGGAATAGAAATCACTGTGAGTCATGGATGGAGAACAGAAAATGCTACTCTGGCGACTGGTTTGTACAGAAATGGACGGTATTTCTTCTTTAGATATGAGCCTGCATGGCTTACATGTCCCTATGATTAGAAACCCGAACACACAACAGCACATTTTCAAGTACAAAGACAGATCCTCACAGAAGCCTCCAGTACATCATTTTCTAGATCCAAATGGTATTCAGGGAGTCAATATCTGTGAACTTGCTCCCTTTAATGAATTCATAATGAACGTATATGAGCAAACATATTAGCATGAGCATCCTCTTTTCTTTTCCCAGCCAACAACTTGGAGGGTCATGGCATCAAAAATGCATTGGTGAGATAAAAGTTTAAACAGCAAGTTGTTGCACACCCTACAGACCCATTCACTGTGACATAACGGCTCGACATTATTTTGAGCAAATTGGCTGCAGTCACGTCAGAAGATACACCAGCGTTTTACTCAAACCCATTATCCTTTAATCTTCCATCGTAATGATACATGCAAATCCTCACAAAACATGATGGCAGATCGGACAGGTTTTCAATGACCTGACAAAGTGAAGCAGAAACTTTTTAAGCAGCGATCCTCTTAATGCCATTGTTCACTGAAAGAACAACTCTGCCATGTTCTTTGACTCTAACCACTGACTCAATTAGCAGGAGAAGGAAGCCACCCTTTTCCTAATGTCAGCCTAAAACCCTTTCCCCAGAAACCAATTACTGGCGAGTGAGTTTGCCTAATTCTCCGTGACATGTCTGGCTGCGTAAAAACAGACAGAGCTGTGATGAGGGATCGGAGGTTCAGGCCACGGTGAGATGAATTGTCCTTTTTTCCCCCCTCTCCCCATTCCCATTTCTGTCACTGCGTGGTGACCTTAAGCTATAAGCCAACAGGGGCCGGTGCCTGATGCCGGCAGCTTTAGTATTCTGCATCCAACCCACTCATCCATCACATTTTTAAGGTCAGCTTCTATTTCCAGTCACTCTATCAACAGATTCCCAGTCACATTTATAAAGGCACAAACTCAAGCACACACGTACTCACATACATGACAAGAACGTGCAAGTGTGGTCAGGTGTAAAAACAGACTTCAAGCTCTGTTTTAAATTCAGAAGATGCTAAGTACATAAAAAATAATCCCATCAAATGCTAAACCTAGTATCTCCCTTGTCTGCCTTTTTTATATGTTACTGGAGGAATCATCTCTGTACCGGAACTGAACATTAACATTTTTTATCGAAATGAATAATGAGACATTTAAAAAATAAAATTAAAAAGGAAGGAATTCTAAATGAAACTATTCACTGGAGTATTGTTGTAGGATGAATGATATTACAGGTTATAGTGCTTAGTATTCCAATCCTCATGGATTTACTTGACACTAATTCACACCTTTACTCATGTGACCGACAACTCTGAGGATCCAAAACCTCGACAGCTCGCATGTGACCTCATCACCTGGAATGTGACATTTTGGTGTTTATGCGGCTGTTGAAGTGATCTTTCATCTTGGAGGAGAAATGATACATCTCCATCTCAACAACCCAATCTGCTCAATAGAATTCAATTTGAAACCTCACATTTGGAATATGGTAAATGTCAAGTTGGGTCTTTTGATCTCACCCAGAACTCAAGGACACTACATATGCCCATATGGTAGCAACCTGTCAAACACAAGGTAGAACCATCCTAAGATATACCCTACCTACCATATATTTTATTCAAGAAGTTCTAAAAACATCGATTGAGACCATGAACTCATTAGGGAAATGTTTACTGAGGTAATAGATTAAGTGCGAAGAAGTGATTTTTTCATAGACCTCCATATAACCTGACTTCTTTTTGCAACCAGAGCACTTCAGTTTTTGGAGGCTACGTCCATCTATTGTATACAATCTACGGCTGAACCTACAGATATATGGCTGGGTTTTGTTTGTTTTAACGCTGTAAAGCCAGCAGTAGAAATTTCAATTCACGACTCTTACTGGTGAAACAGAAGCAATTAGCAGTGTGTTGTGACATTGGCTTTGGTGTCTTCACAACACATTCACATTAGCTGTTGGACTCGGTGCAAACTCTCACTGATGCCCTTTTACTCCGCCAAGGAAAGTGGCAGAATTATGTGATGATTGCCGTACGTTTGTCTGTCTGTTTGTCTGTCTGTGAGCAACATTACTCAAAAACGGACAAATGGATTTAGATCAGATTTTAAGGGAAGGTCAGAAATGATACATAGACCAAATGATTAGATTTTGGCAGTGATGTGGCTTACAGTCTCGACTCACGGATTTGTTAAAGAGTTCTGTATTGCAAGATACTGGCACGGCGTCACTGTAACTATGACAACAAGTGAACACTACAGCAGCTGCCTTCTGACGATCACATGATTGCAATCCTACTACACATAAACTGTTGCAGACTTATCCGTCGGAAATCATACAAGGAACAATTGATTAGATTGTGGGGGTGTTTCCGAGTCCCTTCAAATCCCATTACATATTTAGATCACGCAATTCAATATTTGACATAACATACACATGCATACCACACGCTTGTGCTCACCGCAAGTTGAATTTTTATTAAAGATTACATCTGCCAAAAATGATACAACAGCTGTGCTGCCTCAGTGGAGTACTGTGCTCTCTGAATGCTTTTCTTCTTAGACATTTATCTCTCATGTCCTGCATGTATTCTTCCACACATGATATCCACCAAAGGTCTTATCTTGTATTTAAAATTTATCAGATGTAATCTCTCCTAACAAGAACATGTCTCAGTCCCCTGAGCTCAACATTGCAAAAAACACACATCAATCAGTGAGTCAAGAATAAAGACACATGCGACTTAAATGTTCTCGATGTTTTCACTTTATTGGGAGATGATTAATAAGTGGCCTGTCTGGGTGGACCAGTAAGGTGTTGTAATTTTCTTCAGTTTAATGCAGACTACAAATGCAATATTTCAAAGCATTTGGAACATTGTTTTCATTCATCTGAGGTCGACTTATTCTCTGGTAGTAACCTCATCTTGTTGACCGTTTTTTTAAATAATAGCTCAATGGTACTAATTGTAGAATTAGCACCACCATCAATGCACACTAAACCCAGCATTTACATACCAGTAGAAACACTTCAACAGGGCATTCAAAGCAGCCCAAAGGTGACATATTTGGTGTGACATCACCAGTCAAAACAATACCAGAAAAGAAAAACAGTCGGTATAACTTCATGCATCACATGCACTGCTGAGATGTTCCCATGTTTAAAGCAAGACAGGACGGCCATGTGTCATTAACAACAAGTCAACATGGTCGAAGGTGGCCATGTCCAGATGAGTGGGAATTTGCACAGGAAAGAGTGAGACGCAGCGTTAGCATACTGCATTAGGGAGCATTGTCATCTTGGTTATGTTCAGCCGGGTATCGAAACTGCAAGCCAAATACGTGTGAATGTGTGTTTGTGTCTGTGTGACATAACAGGCAGTATGCACAGCTGCCATCCATCACCCACACACTGTCAGCAGGGGAGCAAAAGAGTCCGCACGTATGCACATACACACATATGCACAAACACACACAGTTAAGAAAAAAGTTCTCATCATTTCTCAAGAAATATTCCTCCTCACAGTCTCAGACCTGATATTTTTGTGATATATTTATACCAGACACCGACTTCCAGCTCTACAGCCCCGAAGTTTTAATATTCAATAACAAAATTATTACAGCACTTGTCTCATTAGGTGCATTTAATTGGATATAAAGTCGCATTAAGCTCAGTGTAAATCCAGATTTCTAATGTCAGGGCACAGGGAAAAAGACACTGAGCATTATTGTTTGTCTTACTTTAGTGCCAATCCTAAAGACAATTTCTGTTCAGCCGCATCATGATTATATCCAAACCCTTAATTGGATGCACCACGTCAACTTTTGCCTACAATTGCTGGCAATTTACAGGAAGGCACATCTTTGTATTTGTAAGGTTGGTGTATTGTCCCACATTTAAAATTTGCAAGTTTGTCTTCAGAAAAGCATAGATAAATAAATAAATAAATAGGTAAGGAAATTGGCTGGCGGCCAAAAAGTCTCTCGGTATCTCAGTGCAGCCATTGTTAGCACTTTGCGGCTCTAATTAGACTCATGAGTTGATTCTTTGTGGTTGTTGTTTTCTGGGAAGCAGACAGGCATGAAAATCTTGGGAAGGTAAAAGTTTCCCTTCACACTTATTTTCGCTCAGTGACAGGCCATGCTGTGTTTGGACTTATCAAATGACTTGTTGCCAGTGTAAAGCAAATGAGGAAAAAAAAAATACTGCCTAATTATATTGACACTGCATGTCAGGAGGGGGAGGATGTCATTATGTAGATGCATGTTAGATATTGATGAGGAAGAATTAACTATAGCTCTCTGTTGCAAAAGGAATCATCTCTTCGCTTTTCTTTTTATAGAAGATCTTTACAGTCTCTGTTATCTTCTCTGCCACCCTCCCCAAACAGAGTAGCAAACCTCTTTGGCACAGTAGATTTGACCAGCTGGAGGTTTCAAGAAGACGGTGAAGAATACAATCCAAAACCCTGAAGCTGAAGTTTTATGAACTGGATGACATCCACAGTGTCAAAGTCAGGGGTTTTCCTGCATGGAGGATTTTTTTTGGCACAACAAAGATGTTTAAGCCAATGCAAATGGAAAAGAAAACCACGAGTGTCAAACGGAGAGGAATTGAGAATAAAAATAGCTGTTCAGGTTTTTTTTAACAGCTTTCTTAAGTTTTATTTACTCAGGCATAACAGAATTTTTTGTTAATCAAACAGAAGTCATCCTCTGAACGAACATTCTGAGCCTGAAAGTTTTTCTACAGCAAAGCGTTGTACTATTTTGAAAGTCTCATTCTTCAAGGCCGGTTAGGTGAAAATCCAATTTTCCCCTCGTTAAAATGTCTATATGTTGTTTTTTTACATGCTAGATGACACTTTGTAAGTGACAGTCTCACAAACAAAGATTCAGACTTTCTTAGAAACCTAAGGAACCAATTCTGTCAACTTGCAGGATGGGTGTTTTGAGTCATTCTTATTCTTCAGAAATAGTTTCTGGTTTGAACATGTATGTTTTTTCAACTTGTCAATGTGCAACAGAGTAGATTCACATAATCTGAAGGAAGCAACAAGCACAGACACTATCGTTCAAAAGTTTGGGCTCACCCAGGCAATTTCATGTTTTCCATGAAAACTCACACTTTTATTCTTGCGCTAACATAATGGCACAAGGGTTTTCTAATCATCAATTAGCCTTTCAACACCATTAGCTAACACAATGTAGCATTAGAACACAGGAGTGATGGTTGCTGGAAATGTTCCTCTGTACCCCTATGAAGATATTCCATTAAAATCATCTGTTTCCAGCTAGAATAGTCATTTACCACATTAACAATGTCTAGACTGTATTTCTGATCAATTTAATGTTATTTTCATTGAATAAAAAGCTTTTCTTTTAAAAATAAGGACATTTCGAAGTGACCCCAAACTTTTGAATAGTAGTGTGCATCTATGCGATTTTTAGCTAGGAAGGCATTATTTTTATTCCAGAAATAGTCTAAATATGCAACTTTGATACAGAGATTTATAGGGATTTAATCAATGAGCACAAAAGCACTTCAACAAACTACACATGATGTAAAGGCCCTGTCACACTCTAGCGTATAGAGCCAGCATCTGAGGAATGTATGGACTTTTTGGAATACGCTGAAACACGCTAGGGGTATGCTGGAATACGTTTCTACTACGCCGGGGTACGTCGCTGTACGCTGATGTACAGTGACGGCCAAAATTTTTTTTGAACATGCAAAAAATTTTCAGCGTATGCCAACATATGAATTTTACGCTCCTCATACGTATCTCATACGCTGAACACGCTAGAGGTACGCTGAAGTACGTTACTCATATGTCGAGTACGCTTCTCATACGTTGAAATTGAGTGGGTCAGGAAACCTAGCATTAGAGGAGCGTATAATGAACGTGTGTCTGACGCATGTCTAACGAATGGCTAACGTTATGATGGTAGTTCTAACGACAGTCTAACGTACTCAACTTATGCCTAACGTGTTCTGAGCGTACAGCCAACTTATCCCATGCGTTTTACATGCGTATTTCCAGCGTATGGGGGGTATATAAAGTCTCACATTTCCAAATCTGTATCAGTTTGTACCAGCAGTTCAGAGATGGAGGTTGCTGTGCTGCAACATCACCAAGATTTGTTACAGTTGGCAGCTGAGTATGCTAGACACAGAAGAAGAAGGCGTAGAATGAGACGTGCAATCTGGGTGAAAGCTTGGATTGGAAGGCGGTGTCAATTTGGCCTTTATGACCAGCTTATGGTTGAATTGAGAAATGAAGATCAGAGAGCCTTCAGGAACTTCCTACGCATGCCTCCAGAAATGTATGATGAACTGCTGGACAGGGTTGGTCCCAACATCACCAGCTGTGTACGCTCATCATACGTTAGGCTGACGTTCCGCATGTGTTTCTCATACGTCAGAGGTACGCTGATATACGTTACTCATACGTCGGTATACGTCCAACTCAAATACACATCACATCACATACGCTGACATATGCTGACATACGCTATGCGGACGCTACTCATACGCTGACAGTACGCGAGGCTCACGTTACTGTAACGGTCATTACGCTGAAAAGTTGTGCGTATAAACAATTTTTCGAAATATTCGATACGTTCCTCAGACGCTGGCTTTATAGGCTAGAGTGTGACAGGGCCCTAAAAGGATAAAGTGCTATGATTCAAAGAGTGTAAGCAGCTTTAGGATACCCACAGCACAACAATAGATCCTTGCAATGTAATACGACTGCATATGCACCAAATATGAAAATTCACTAATAACAAGGTGATAAATGATGCAAAATCATGAGCATTAGCTGCTAATTCAAGAGCAGAAATGAACACCTCTTGAGCACCTTAAAAATTGTCCTCAAATACCAAATGGTGCTACACTACAAACATAACATATAACACCAAAGCATAAGAAGAATTAAGTTTAACATTATCATCCACAAAAATGACACACCTGTCACAATACCAGTGGTGGTGTGAACCCAAGCAGCAGGCACAGACAGAAGGGTGAATTAATAATGATTTAATAGAATAAAAATATATAAACAGAAAACTCTTAATCAAGGAGACAGGGGAAAAATTAACAGAGTGGAGGAACTAAACTAAACTGAACAGAGGGCGGACCCGGAGGCCGAGGTAAAGCTAAACATAAAACGAAACTAAATTAACGGGGACGGTGACTCACGGATTGTCCGGTGTTGGGAGACGGAAGAGGGGCAGAACTGATAGAACCGATGGAGGGCGTGGCAGGGAAACCGGCAAGGTAATCCAATGAAGAGACAGAGTCCAGGGAGCGACTTGCAGAAGACGGTAAACAGAGTAGTGGAGTGCGTTGCGGGGCATGGGAGATGAAGCAATGAACCAGCACTGGTGCAAGGAGAGAGCCAGGCTTTATACGGCGTTGATTGTTCATGTGCACCGGCTGTGCTCTCAGTACAGCCGCTCCTCGTTAAGCTGATGAGCCAGCGTACTGGAGCAGGAGGGGCGTGACAACACCAAAATAATGAATTAAAACTAAAGAAAAAAATCAGTTGAGTGCCACAAAGCGGAATTAAACCCATAATGGGTCATTCCAAAGGTAGAGGACATTTTCTGTCGCACCCATCAAATTTCAAATAATCCATGTACCAAATACTAAAAGCTGCAGTTGTTGTGTAAATTTATTTGTCCTGAGACCAAATCTAAAATAAATCAATAAATAAAATAGGAGAAAAGAATGTTTCAGAATATTAGTCTGCAGCCCCCTCTAAAATGCTCTTTTTCTCTTGTCCCACCCCACTGATGACCAAATTGAATCATAATAATGATCATGAAATAAAACATTAAAATGAAATTTAAATCTCCTTTTTTTTGGTATTATTTTTTTCACTGACATCTCTTGTAATTGTGGGAACATTTTTCATCAACATAATATTATAAATAATAATTATTATGCATGGAATGTGTCCGACAACATGCACCCTACTCTGTTAGCATAACCTTTATAGCTGGTAGAAGAAGAAGAAAACAGTGAATCACATGATATGCTAGAATTGCCATCATTAAACAGTTTTCCAAAAAAGAAAAGAAAATGGGTAGAGCAAAGCTGTGTCCTCTCTTCTGTTTTTCATATTTTCATAACATTGTCAGCCTTGATTGAATGTCTCACTCTCCCTCATGGAACCTTGTTATGCATATTAGCAGGATAAGACTAATTATTTTTACTTTTTTGACTTTTTTCCCTTCAGTAAGTTTGTCCTCTTAGTCAGTAGTAGCAACTCGCTAAATATCTAGCTTCTACTCCTGAGAAAAAGCTAACATTAGCATGGATTAGCAAAACCTGTTACTGTGATTAGAGTAGGGTTAGCAAACAACAAATAAAACATGGAATTAAAATGGTACCATTGATGTGTAAGCTGAGCCAATCAAGCCTTTGATAGTTTATTACCGAAACTAACAAAGGTAATAAACCTTTGATAGTTTTTTTATTTATGAACATGTAGCAGAAAATTGTAAAAGAGAAGGTTTAATTTTCAAAACGTTTGAAGTCCAAATGTCCTCACATTCTGCAATGACCCTCTAATGAAGAGATTCGTGATAATAAATGTGTATTGTAATTAGGAGTGATTATTATTATTGCTGTTGTTGTTGTTGTTGTTATATCGTGATAGAAGGACTCCTAAGCCTTCCACTTCTTGCACTATAAGACACCCCTCGTTGTACCTGTTGACACATGAAGGTAAAACCAGAGCAGTGCAGTACCCTCACTGAGGATGTGATCGGACACCTTGGCACCTGTCAAAGCTGGCTGTCTGACTTTTAGCCTTGCAGCAGCAACAGTCTAGTTTTAAATGAGCTCATTTGTGGTTACCTATCTACACGGGGGTGGACTGTCAGAGGCCATGGCAAGGTGTCAGAACACGGCCAGCCTCAGCCAGCCTCGGCTCTAGCTACAACCACGCACTCATTTGCCCTTTCCTCAGATTCCCCCTCCAAGAATATTAAAAAGTTGTCTGAATTCTGGTTTATGCTAAATAACTTGCATTTCTCATGGGAGTTTGTTTATATGGTGAGGAAAAAAGATGGATTACTAGTTTCTTCATGCATTAATAAAGTGGAGTCATGAGAAACAAGCTCTGACATCGTTCCAGCAATGCATCCCGGTGAAGTGATGATGGATGGCAGGCTCTTGTGCTTGTCTCTCTGTTAGTTGTTTGATGTCTCAGCCCTGCCCCAGGCTTTTCCCCAAGCTCTAGCCTCAAGCGAATCCTCTCATCGACCGAGGTGCCTAAGCTCAAGCCAGGGGAAGCCAGAAATAGGAACCAGCACATACAATATAACGCACTGGTCACTTAGATCATTGTCTTCTGGTGTTTCTTTAGCACTGCCTTGAAGATGTTATTAAACCAGCAGAGGAGGATGTACAATCTACTGAAAGGATCAGTGCATAGGGAATGTTGGAAACTACAACACTGAAGGTAAATTTTGGGGTAATTGTGTCATTTCTCAAAGAGTCATCTGCTGCCCCCTTGCTGCTGTAATACCATGTATAGGCAATTGTAGCTGTACATTACTGCACACAATAATAATATTATAACACCTCCATATACTTCCACTAATAAATAAAATGTGTGCTGGAGGTAATAGTACACAGTTAGGAGAAAGCAATATCCTGCCATTATAAATGATACTATTATGTTTTTTATGAGGAGCAGTTCTTTAAAAATGACAGCGTTAAAGTTACTTAAATTCCTGAAAAATTTGAGGGAAGTCCTCCACGGATCAGACTTGTTTGCCAGCACATTCTACAAATGTTCAATCAGGAAGAGATCTCGTGAATTTTGAGGTCAAACAAGTGCTCTTGACTGTCCACAGATTGTCCACAAAGTCACCCCAGAAAGCAGACTAAGGTACTTTTGAAGTAAGACCACAAAGCCCACCTATCAAAGATAATTCACCCACAAAGAGTAAGGGAGCCAACGCAGTCAGTTTAGCAAAGGATCTCGCTGACAGATATGCCGACTTGTCCAAAGGATTCAAACAGCAACAGATTAGTGAATGTGAATGATAACATAATTACATCATGCCCTTAAATACATTTCAAACAAGTGTAAAACTTTTTGTGACAGGCAAAGTTTTTTATACCATCTGCCTTTAAAAATCAGGTATTCACAAGCATGAAGATCATTAACTTCAGCTGTGAATGAATTCCTGCAGTAGAGTGAAAGTGTGTTAATAAAATGTGCTTATCTCTGGAAGCGTTAATCCTTTAATTAGCAGGGGTGGAACATGTGAAGGTAGAGAATGTGTAAAGAATTGATCTTAATGAAGAGCTCCTCTAGCTCTGGTTGGATATGAAAATGTGTGAACACACTTAGTTTAAGTTTTATGGCTTCTTTGCACATCCTCCACTGCCTTGTGGTTACATTGTCCAAATATGAGGGCTGGGACTTTAACGCATTAATTTCAATTCATTCATAACAGAAAAAAAAGTGTTAAAAAATAATCCATTTAATCACAACATTCTCAGTTCCCTCATTTCTACACACGCCGCTTACACTGATGCAAACTCCAGCCCAGTAGGTGACGGTAATGCATCTAAAGTCTGTTTGCCAGCCACAAAGAAGATGCACAGGACGCACTGAGTGAATCAGCACACAAGAAAGTTTGATGAACAGTGAGGGACGACGAAAGCAGTCTTTAGCTTGTTGAGCAGAAAGTTTTCAAAATCTTCCAGATGGCAGCTTGGATAAAAGCGTGGTTGTGTGCAAATTGTGCAACAAACAGTTTTGTTATCACCACAGCACTTCAAGCCAACGGTATCACCTCAATGTAAAACATGTCGCAGTGAGCACCAGAGCTAACTTTAGCTACGACAGTCCTAGCACCAGCAAATGGTGTAGCCATCCCATAATAGACCACGTTTCAAGACACTGAAAGTGCTTGACTTCCCAAAAAGTCTTAGTTTGCAGTAATTTGTGAATGAAGCAGACACATGGAAAATGAAGATAAATATAAATGAAACTTAAACATCTTTGTTTAAGTTCATGTATATGTCTATTAATTGATTCCATTGTCAGCCAAAATTATTTGAACTGAAAAACTTAATTTATTGTATCTAATATTGCTATTTGAGAAAAATGTGATTAATCATGATTAATTAATTACAACGCCTCTAATTAATTATTTTTTAAATCCCATCCCACCACTACAAAATATTTTTTTAATCAGCAATATAAAGGACGTCCATGTTCTATCATATATCAGTATCTTTATTTACTACTTTTCTTGATTATTTGTGTTTTTTGATGTGGTATAATTTCAGAATCTGCCTTGACATATTTAGTAAAACCTCATATATGTTATTATTTAGAAGCAAAAATGATGGGGTCGTTAATTACTCATTTTCAGCAATGTATATCAAAAAATTGTTTGCGGCTTGCCCAAATGGGACAATAAAGTATACTGAAGTGAACTGAATTGAAGACACCTGTTGACTTTGCACCACCATAGACTCCGGTGTGATAAATACTCTGCTACATGTGCTGCAGGGCAGTGCAGTAGGACTGCACTCGGCTTGACAAGTTGTGTAATGGCAAGATTGCTACATTGTCCAAGGCAAGGTTATGCTATTTAGAAAAAAGGTTTTCAGCAAGATTTATGTCAGTGCTGTTATATCTGTACGAGACTGAAATCGGCCAATGGATAAATCGGTCAGACTCTAATATTTAAGAAGGTTGTGTATTGAAGTAAGAATTTTGGTGTTGTGAATATACTATGAAAGAACGGTCGAAATATCTCATTGAAACATGGGTCAACAGAGAAATAGGATTGTATAATTTACTTGAATCTAGAGCCAAGGCCTTGGTTGCATTGAAATGATATTTCTCTGTGCTTTCAGGGCGACAGACAAGAGCAGACATACCTAAGAGCAGATAGACGGAGCTGTTTACAGTGTGGTGAAAGAGTAGCGATTCGTTGAAGGTCAAGCTTTCTTGCATTACAGGGAAGTCTTTGTTTGCAATTTCAATAGCAAAGTATTGACTTGACAACATGTGGTCCTCTATTCAGATGGAGACATGGATCATTTCTTTCCCAGGAGCTCTAAGTGGCCCTGGCCAAATGACAAGCAACAGCTTGGCTTATGAATAAACCCCAGTATGGTGCATGTGAAAATCTTCGATCACTTTATTACTAATGCACAACACACACATACTTACGCACTTTCTTCTTCTTCTATTTCTTTACCCTTACACCACACCATCTTGATGCTCTTCTAGTATTTATTTGTCAACATCAGTATTTCCACCACATGTCTATGTTTACCGACTCGCATAAACAGTGACATGCTGACACTCAAAATATTAGCTTGCCGTTCTCCTCTCACTAGGTAATATAGGTGTATACCCTGGAGGGCCCTCAAATGGCAACAGACTTTAAAATGCCATGAAAGCCGAGTTGTCGTCCTAGGTAGAAATGTTCTTGTATGGCAACTGATCTGATTACTGTGATTTATCATGATGCCAAAACTGACATTTCATCATCCATTAGGGACCATAAAATTGTAAGGAAGCAGCCTCATGAAGTTTAATTAAAAAACAACAAATACACCAATCCCCTGTTTGGTTGAAGCTCACAGTATTTGTAGAACACAGAGACAACACAAAGTAAAGTACTTTATTTGCTGAGAATCACATGCAACCACAAAAGAAGACATTGCTGCACTGTGGAAAAGTTTTTGTCTGAGTGTATAAAAAGTGTTCCTGATTGCAGAATAATAGTTAAAATTAAATCTGTCCAGCTGAAACCACTTCATCAACCAATATTTAGGTTATTTATCACGCAAAAATGCCAACCACTGGTTCTAGTTACTTAATTGTAAGGAATTATTGCTTTTCCTATTCATAATAGCATAAATGTAAATGTAATTCTGTTGGTATTTGGTTTGCAGGACTGACAAAACAAGCAATCAACAGACATCAGTCTCAGCTCAACACCCAAATGTGCAACGATCATTAAAACCACAATAATGAACCATATCATTGGACTATGTCACATGTCACAATGTTTATAGTACCTGTAGTTTATTTTAATGATGTTCCCCATATGCCAGCCTGCTGCCGGAAATGACCACAAGTGTGCTTTCATACACCGGTGATAAAGTCCCCAATCCAGGCAGAATATACTCCGAGGTGTGTTAAGTTTCCTATAAATATAGGAAATTATTTTAAAAATAATTTTAGATACAGCTATGTTGAAAAATGTGACAATGTGCAATATTACCATGGCAACAAAGGTCTGTGTTAATACACGCTTAAATAAATGGTAAACTATTACTCAGATCTATTAAATTAGCAACATACTCAAATCATTAATAGAGATAAATGTCGAGCAGTCAAAGTCAAAGTTCTTTATTTGTCTCCTGTGGGAGAAATTTGGCTTGGATTAAGAGGGGTACAGCTGCACAAACAATAAAAAACATTCAGGGGATAAGATCATAAAAACAACAGGACAAACACAGAATAAAAGTACAGAGACAATTAGAGTAAAATGCATTCAGTCCAAAAAGTCAATGTGCAAAGAGAAAAATTAACTTATAAAAAGTCATAAAGTGCAAAGAAGCAATTGCCATCAATCTTTCATGTTTGCTCATTGATGAGTTGACAGACAGAGGTACAAATGAAGGCTTGTACCATTTATATTTACAGAGAGGGACCCGATACCTCCTCTCTGAGTTCAACAATGTTTATTCTGTATGTAGAATGTGGACACTGTCTGTTAAAATTTTCCCCCTGTGAAATGATGGCCTTGTTACAAGGTTCATGGGTTTTCAGAGGAATGTGACCATCATCTTACCTGCTGTTTTTATTAGATTGTATATCTGAGTTTTAGATTTGACAGTAAGACTCCCAAACCATCACTTTAAAGTACATCACTTTGTTGTAGTCGCTCCACATGTGCTACACTTACTTGACAAATTTGGCCTTTAGACTAGCTGAGAGCTTGCATGTTTAGCTTGTCCAAAGACGCTGTTGTGAATCAACCTTAGTAATAAAGCTTAATATTAGTCAGTATAATACAGTTTCCCCTTTATAAGCGTGAAGTCAACATTTAAGCTCACACCCAGCTGTATGGTATCAGCTAATAAACTTTACAGGTGGACAAACTGTTGTGGAATGGAGTACAGTGACATTAGGTTAAAGGATATAAATGCCAAAACTACAAACAGTTCATCAATAGAAAAAAATGGCTATTGCAGTGATCTCACTGCTCCAAATACACATAAAGGATGAAGGTGAGAATCAGTGGAGCTCACGAGGTTAAACTTGAAGTGGTGCAGTGATGTGACTGGCACAATAGGTCATGACAGGTGGCGAGTTTGTTACCCTGACACACTGATTTACTGTGTATCAGCGAAAGAGAATTTTCATGACAAGCAAAGCATTGACTATTGTCAAAACATTATAAATCATTACGGACAGCCCACACATACACCTTCGAAAAAAACTCTTTGGATTTGGGTGAGTTACACCCGAACTGATGTGATAGCAGCAACATTAGCCTGAAAAGCTAGCAGTTTGGACCCCTGTTACAGAGACTTCAAAAATGAAACCAGTCACTGATCAGTTACAAAATTAAACAACCCGCCCGAGACTGCATTAATCCTCCTGGTTACACCAAAACAGCAGTCCCAATGAGGCCTGAGCTGTGAAAACAGGCAAAGTCAAAGAAAAGTCGCTAACTTGAACTCTTTGAACTCAAACCATTCCTGAAAAATGTTTGCAGTGTGACAGGGAACATTATCCTGCAGAAAGATGCCACTGTCACAAAGGAATACTGCTGCCTTTGCTCTTTACACAAACGGCAGTGTAGGTGTTCTGCAACAATGATTAGGTAGGTGGTACGTGTCAAAGTAACATCCACATGAATGCCAGGTTTCCCAGCAGAACATTGCTCAGAGCATCACACTACCTACAACAGCTCGCCTTCTTCGCATAGTGCATCCTACTGCCATCTCTACCTGAGGTAAACTTCACACATGCAACTGGCTGTCCACATGATGTCAAACACAGCACGATCCATCAGACCAACCTTTCATTTCTCCATAGTCCAGTACTGACACCCACTGTAAGAGGTTTCAGCAGTAGACAGAGGTCAGCTCTGTGTCACAGAATTTACACTCCTGAACTAAACTGTATTCTGAATTGCAAAATAGTTCTGGTGCCGAAACCTAACCAAACAGCAAATAAATCTGAAGTATACAGTGGTGAAAAAAGTTTTTGGACACTTTAAAATTTTACACTATCTCAAATATTATCATGAAATATTTGTGGAAAAATCCTTTTTTGTGTTTCTAAAGGTGTGGCTGAATTAGACAGATGCAAACAATTACAAATGGTATTTATTGTGTTTATTGCTTACAAGAAAAACTAACAAAAACTAATTTCTTGACAGTTTCAATATGTCATAATTTAACATTGTTTAACATTGGTGTCTAAGTCAACATAAAACAGAGAATGCGTAAAAAAAACTGAGCAAAAAATAAATAAACCATCACATCATCAAGTTAATATTTAGTAGTCCTGCCATTAGCACACAGTAGAGTTCTAGTCTTGGCTGGCATGTTCCTCACGAGCCTTTCACACTGGCTGGCTGGATAGATGGATAGATACTTTATTAATCCCGAGGGCAATTCAAGAACGGAGCTACTGAAGAGGCCGCCACTCACATCAGCGTCAGAAGTAGAAAGGGGTAATCTTGTCCCATTCTTCTTGAATTACTGCTTTGAATTCTTCTAAAATATTTGGTTTACGCTTTGAAACAGATCATTTGATAATCCAACACAGATTTTTAGTGGGACTCATTGATCGAGCTGGCCACTCTAAGACCTGGATACTGTGCTCCTGCAACAAAGTTCTACTGGTTCTGGATGTGTGGCAAGAGGCATTATCTTGTTGAAGCATCCAGTTTTGCTTCAACAGTGCACGTGCAGAAGGAAGCGTGTGGGTTTGGAGAATGGCACAGTACTTGGCAGAGTTCAATGTGCCATCATAGACAGTGAGATGACAAACACCAGCAGCACTCATGCATCCCCAAACCATGATACTGCCTCCAATATGCTTGACAGTAGATACTGTACATGCTGGAGATAATACCTCACCTGGCCTTCTGTGTACCCTCACATTAGCAGGAGGAAGATAAAGCTGAAAGCTGGACTCATCTGACCACAGAATCTTCTTCCAATTCCTGGCTGTCCAGTTCTTGTGTGCTTGGGCTCAACGACGCCGGACTAACCTCTGTCTCTCATTGATCAAGGGCTTCTTGACAGCCTTGTAGGACCTTAACCTATGATGTGAAAGTTGACCATGCACAGTGCGGGTGGAACACTGGGCACCAGTTTGGTTTGACCACTGCTGCTGAAGCTCCTGTGATGTCATTCAGTAGTTTTCCCTGCACATACAGATCAGGATGCAGTCATTTTTTGCTGAAGAAACCCTTGGACACCCAGATCTTGGTTTGTCTTCCAAGCTGTTGGTTCGTCTGTATCTCTGCAGAGTGTATCCAACTGCTGAAGGACTGCATCTGCACTTCCTGGCTATCTGGCGGCAGCTGTACTCTTCCTGGTTGAGAATCTGTTTCTTCATTCATTTTTCCTGTGTTAGGTTCCTTGTTTTAGCCATTTCTGTCTCTGAAGAACTTTCAGACGTGTTGGTTTTATAGTGACACCAAGCATGACAACAAAAATTGTGTCTTTTAATATAAAGCAGGACCTTCATTAGTGGATCACTGGTACCAAAATGGCCCAATACTCAAAATTTGTTATGTATTTTTATGGAACCAATCAATTTGAAAGTTTTAATGGCTTTTTCAGATTTGTTTAGTATCTTTGGCTGTGATTGTACGAAAAGAAAAAGCACTTGAAGAGCTATGAGTGATTATTAATGCAATATTACACAAATGCATGGGTGTCCGAAAACTTTTTTCCTCCACTGTATGAGTGAAATGAAACTAAACCTTGAGTACGCCGGCCCCATATTGGACATGAACCCTTGTCATCTCTTGCCGACATGCTACAATGCGCTGTGTCCTGATACATTTCTATCATTCAGTTGTGTGTGCAGCTTTTCTGTGGGACTAACCTTCACTTTCCACTTCAAGAACTGACTGCTCACTTGCTGCTTTCTACAGTATATCCCACCTCTTGACATTAAAACAAGATTATCAATGTCATTCACTTCACCTGTCAGTTTACGTGTCATGGCTGATCGGTACCACAGTGCCACAGACATTCTAGTGAATTCACAGAGTTTCAAGGAATTTGTTGATCAATAATAACAGAAAGAAATACTGACCTCATTTTCCAATAAGATCAGTGGTTTAAAAATGCTGTGAAACTGATAGTAAGTTTCAGCCCTTGTGTGCAGGATGATGTGTCTGGTAGCCAAGCATTAGTCCTTTGCTGTTGTCCTTGTTCAATGTTTAGGCTATCAGTATGCAGTGTGAAACTCTGCTACTTGTCAATATGTCTGTGCACCAATGTCACCAAGACAAATCTGTCACTTTTTCTCCTCTTGGTGATTAACGCACATCAATAAAGTTTAAGAAATAAGACGCTGCGTATTCTATCGTGTGTGTATACAGTGTGTGTGTGTGTGTGTGTGTGTGTGTGTGTGTGTGTGTGTGTGTGTGTGTGTGTGTGTGTGTGTGTGTGTGTGTGTATGTGTGTGTGTGTGTGTGTGTGTTTGTTTGACACCTCCACAGCAGATTTCTCAGCACCCACATCTTCTTTGTGTTCTATCACTTTGTGCTCGGTGTGGGAATTTTCCTCGTCACAGTGACAGTGTAGCCACGATCACTGTGCAATTGTCTAAAGAGGCACATTTGACACCTCTGACACATTCAAAACAAAGAACAATGATCGTTGTTCTCATATGAAGCCAGAGCACACTTTCCTCTAGGCAGTCGTAATGTTTGCCTGGTTGCACCTCAGCACTACAGACATGAGTGTTGACCTTTGGCTCTCTTAACCCCTCTGCAACAAGCACTCAAATAAGAGAGTAAAAGAAAGTTTTGCAGGAAGATTACATAAAACACAATTTATTTTTGATTTTTTTCCTTCCTCTTCGCTTTTTGTGTGGCTTCCGCCAGAAGAGTGGACTCACCTCTGTGTGCGTATTAAACTAGCAGAGATATTGGTGTGTTGAACCTGACCGTTCAATGGATCTCAGCGTCAGCCAATGAGAGTGAAAAAACAAACAAGACCGTGCTGAAGGCTCTGTGCCTTCTTGTCCCTTTGGCTCACGTTGGCCTCTGCTCAGACCCAAGTGCTGAGCGGTAGCCTGCGAATCCAGCTAACCATAATGCTTTCAATCAGGCCCCCTCACTTAGCCTTTCTACTCATTTTCCTCCACTCCCTCCCACCACTCCATTTCTCTCCCTCTGTTTGTTCCTTTACTCGGCTCTTTCTCTCCTGCCATCACTCCCACTTAAACCCAGTACGCAGGGGGCCTGACCGAGCGGATTGATTTCCAGTAAGGCGGTGTCTGGAACGCATTCTGGAGCTTTCCGGACGCGTTCATCCTCCTTTATTGCACTCTAATCTCAAGGGGCGACCGTGTCTGCTCCTTACGCTTTGCTGTAGACGAGCACACACACGGACACACACAAAATACATAAAAGCTAACCATCAGAAACACACAGGTATGTGGAGCCCACAGGACAGGACAGTATCTAGCTCTACCCTCGAACGCTACTGCTTAATAGCTCAGCACTGTTATTGCCTTCTTTGTCTTAATGAATTTTATTGGTCTTTCACAGTCGAGCGAGTCTTATTGAAGAATAGATAGATAGGCATTTCATTTAAAGCAACAAATGCTACCGATCAGAATTAGTGGGAGGCTCGTGTTGCGGTTGCACAGATTGGGAAAATAAAGTGTGAAAGAAGATGCAATCTTCTCCGGCCAAAGCAGTGCAACCATGAACTCTCAACCTCCAGTCTCTTGGCACTCTGCCCACACTGCCCACCAGCTGCCGAGGGGCAGAGACTCCTTCACACTGAGAATCCCTCACCCTCTCCTGGTGCAGGCACCCAACAAGTCATGCCCAATTAATGCTGGGGTCAAAGTTTTAACACAGTAGCAGACCATAGTTGCAATTCAGCCCGCTACACTGAGATCAGGACCTGGGATAATGAGATTTCTTTGCACCTGGTGATTACACTGAGCAGCCAACCAGAAACAAAACAGATCACGACGGCAGGATATGCCCACTGATGGGCCGATTGCTTAGATCGACCCTCACAGCTCCGGTCTATTCTTAGCAGTGTTCTGCCTGACATTTCCTCCAGGGTCAGTGGTTTGGGGAGCATCACAGAAGTCTTGAGATTGCTTTACACGCTCACACTGAACAACAACTACAGAGACGGCTAAAAAGGGATGGCTTCGATTATCCCTCATTGTTATTACATAACAACATGTTGAATTTTAAATCTAAGAATAAGGCTTATAAATTCCCAAGGCATAGCAAGCATCTTCAAATTGCTTAGCGCAAAACCACTGACAGACTGTGCATAGTAATATAAATACTGCAAAGCATTTAAAAAAAACTACACTGAATGAATGAATTAATGGTTTTTTTTGAGACGTGAAAAAAAGACACAAAAATGAATAAAAATAAAACACAACAAAACAAACAAGCCTAACAAAGCAAAGCAAAAAATAATACCCCAACATATCCGAAAAGGAGTAGGATGAAGCATAAACTTATTTACTCCCACCACTTCTCCATCTTGGCCATCAGTCACTCCACTCCTATAGTTCTTTTACAAACAAAATAGAAAATAACTAATTTAAATAAACAAATATTAAATAATCCGTGATATACTCATGTCAAAGCCCCTCCTCCTCCCTGTCCCTCATGAAGACCATATTTTTGTACTGCTTTTATAACTGGTTTGTGCCTGGACATTGTTTGAGCTCCACCTCCAATCCGTTCCATAACCTCATTCCACATACTAAGAGACAAAAGGACTTTAGCGTTGTGCAAAATCTGCCATGTTTTAATTTCAAATCCCCCTTCCAATTAAAACCCCCAAACAACTTCTGAGTATTTACGGGAATTTGGCCATTTATTTCTTTGTACATTTTTGGCTGTTTGAAAATGAACCAGGTCAGTGAATTTTAGTATTTTTGATTTTAAGAAGAGTGAATTTGTGTGATCTCAGTTTTACAAATTATTCTTCTTGCTCTTTTTGGTAGCATTAATCGTGATTGTAGTGAACATTGCCCCATTGTTTTACTTAAGACATTAAAAAAAGGATATAATTGGAGACACAGCTGACTACTATTTCTTTCATTTATTGATCTGATAGCCATAGAAGATGGAATCAGTAGTATTTTATGTCTGTTGCTGTGAAAATTAATCTCTGTATATTTTTTTCTGCTGATTGACAATCAGTTCAGCCCAACATTGTGTGACAAAAATAGGTGTCAAATCAACATTTGAGAAGATTGAATTCTCAGTTGTTATTTTCAACCGTGTGCAACCAGAAACCAGAAATTTCATGTGAAATGTAATAATACAAAAAGGCCTGTTCTCGCCATCCCTAGATAATTTTCATGACCAAAAGCGACACCCGTAAAAGGAAACTTTTCAGTCTGAACCCGAGAGATGAACCTCTACCTTATTGTTAGGATTCCAAACACATCGTGAAGAGCCTCTCATCTAATGTCGCTGCGTCTGATCCTGTGTGTCACCGCTGAGTGAAAATGCTGGCAGTGCGACATGGGTTGATGGGGTGCCGGTCCCCAGCAGCTCGATAATGATGAGATAGATGTATGACAGCCAGTCACAGGAGAGTGTCAGCCTATTTGTCTTTCTGTCTGCACGGAAAGATGGATGACCCTTCAACCCAACGTCAGAGGAAATATTCACAGCGCTACCATGTCACGGAGAGCCCATCATCATCCCTCACCCTCATGCCGGTCACCTTTCAAGGCTTCATGACTTGTTTAGACTGAATTAGTGAGCTGGTTTTGACATTTGCTGTGGTTTAAAACCATTTTGTGGGCTGCTGGCATTCAATGAAAAGTGATTCATTCAGTTGCAATGGGTGAAAAATAAACCTAAACATAGAGATGACTATTAACTGATTCATAGTTACAAAGATTTAAGTGATTGTTTAATTAGATCTTGGAACTTGAAAATATTTCTATTTAAATATATTTACTAATATTATTTATTATTTCTATTTAAATATATTCATGATACTAATTGTAATACACTGAAAAATGTGTTTAATATGTTGTCTTTCAGTTTCACAATTCTTTTGTCAAGCCTAATGTTTTCTAATATATTTCTTCTATTGGTGTGTTTGTCAAAATTATTGATTTAAACCAACATTTGTTCATTTTTAGGGCAATATAGAAGCAGTACAACTGACTGTAAACATGTCACTGACAATATAACAACTCCAAAACTTTGTATGATAAATAGCAAACATGTTTTAGGGACACAAATAGATGAATGTAGTGAGATAAGCATTAATTGAAACTTCACTGCACTGAGGAAGCTTCTTTTTGATAAACATTATTGCTTTAATGTCACTATGATGGCAAGCATATACAATACCATTCAAAAGTTTGGGGTCACTTAGAAATGTCTTAAGTTATTCATAAATACAATCCAGGCATTGTTAATGTGGTAAATGACTACTCTAGCTAGAAACGGCTGGTTTTTAATAGAATATCTCCATAGGAGTACAGAGGAACATTTCCAGCAACCATAGGCGTCAGTTTAGGGGGGGGACGGTGGGGACGTGTCCCCCCCAATTTTTGTCAGGGGTCATTTTGTCTCCAACACATTCAAATTCTTCACATGTAAGCTGTTGTAAACCCAGTTATTTTCAGTAGTATAGAAAATTCCGACGGTCCTGAACGCACCACCCACATTCGGCCGAGAGTTGCACAGACACGCAGCACACCTTCTAAAAAAAAAAAACAACAAAAAAAAACGCGCAGATGCTAAATTTGCGCCTGTGCCAAGTGGAAGCCAGAGGCGTGCAGGGGCAAAATTTCGGCCGGGGGAATTAGTACTATAGCGGCCCACAGACCCCTCTACCCACATGTACTGATAGCTCAACAGCTTGAGCCTCCGTCTTGGTGGTGGTTGTGAGTTCGAGCCCAGCTTCGACATTTTCTCAAAGTGCTGTGGTCTCCATCCCCCCCACTTTTAAAAACAAACTGACGCCCTTGCCAGCAACCATCACTCCTGTCTTCTAATGCTACATTGTGTTAGCTAATGCTGTTGAAAGGCTAACTGATGATTAGAAAACCCTTGTGCAGTTATGTTAGCACATGAATAAAAGTATGAATTTTCATGGAAAACATTGAATTGTCTGGGTGACCCCAAACTTTTGAGCATTAGTGCATATCCTGGTATGGTGTTGGTGTCCCACACTGACTCTTAGTTTTACTTTTGGCCTAACTGAATGCTCTGTTGTGCTTGTTGCTTCAAAAATGCTTGGGAAAATGTAGCTGTGTACACGACCACACTTGAATAATAATCAAAGAGCTTCACAACCCAGTGCTTTTTAATTCAGACGACAATGCTGTTACCACCATGTTATTGTAAAAGTAGTTTAACAAGTAGCAACGGTACTGCCCAACACTGTTAACTACACATTCAGGACAAAGAAAGCAACCATAGCTTAAGCATAAAATCACGTCTCTGGGCACCACTTTACTTATGATAACCTGCCAAAATAGTGCTCTACTGACATCACTAATACATTGTTACAGTGTATTGGACTAGTTATCTTAACTTAGCAGTCTGCAGTTTAACTGTGGCAGCCTCAACTAGTGCTAAATATCGCCTTCTGCCAAGAGGTTCTGAGAAGGTTTGCTTTGAAAGCATGACACAGATAGTTGCAGTGATTAAAAATGTGAAAATCCAACAAGGAAAGACACATTGAGAGAAATAAAGTGCAATCATTAAAACCTAAATTAATATGAGATTTTTTAGTAATGGTCCATGCAGAATAGATACAGATTTTGGATGCAAATTTAATTCTATTTTGTTTTATACATTTGTTAATCAGCCACAATTAATTGCTGACCCAGAATGTTTGCTCACACAAACACACATACAAGCATACTAACGTCCCTGCAGAGCAGAGGTGAGCCACAGATGGGTTACAGAGGACCACAGAAGGGGGCAGCCGGAAGAATGGAGGAAATAATTATCTCCATACATTTCAGTCTCTCATTTCCCTGGGGAAATGCATCACTGATGTTCCCAGCCTTCACATCAGCTGTATAGCTTTTCTGCACCAGATAATCTCACTGAAATCCAACCTGCTTTAAGGACTCACTCCTCATAAACTACACGTGCAGCTTTAGACATTATGAGCCTTAAACTGAGTGTCACCTACGTGACTGACTTCAAGGACTTCAGCGCATGGTTTGGTTTAGTCTCCTTTGTTCTTGTAATACATTGAGATGACTCCCATGGTTACCTTGGTAACAGCAGGTTGTGCTAAGGGGAGTTCAAGGACAATGTGAAATGAGTTTGTTGATGCAGTCGTTGCAACATTTGTTGATGAGAAAATAAGTATGGGTGGATAGGTTCCCTTGACAGGTCTCTGGAGCTTCGACATTTCATCCAGTACATCATATTCCTCAGGTACTTTATGAATACATTCAATTTTGTCATGTAATTCATTCATTCATTCAAATGCATTTAAGACGATTTTACTATATGCAGAACAGAACAAGGTAATACACATTGTCTTTCACAAAAACTTGATTGGATTGGAATTGCTGACTTTACCGATCAATCGATTAGCTGTCAACTACAAAACTAACTAAACCTTCAATTTTGATCGTCAATTAGAGTGATTTAGGCAAAAAAATCCTTTAATTCTAGTTTTACATTTTTATATTTTCTGATTTCTTGACTCCTCTATGGCTGTACTTGGTTGCGGACACAACAAATCTTAGGCTTAGAGAAACACTGATCAGCATTTGTTTTTAACAACTTCTGTCATTTTATAAACCATCCATCCATTCTCTATACACCGCTTTGTCCTCACTAGGGTCACGGGGGGTGCTGGAGCCTATCCCGGCTGACTTGGGCGAAGGCAGGGGACACCCTGGACAGGTCGCCAGTCTGTCGCAGGGCTACATATACAGACAAACAATCACACTCACATTCACACCTACGGGCAATTTAGAGTAATCAATTAACCTCAGCATATTTTTGACTGTGGGAGGAAGCCGGAGTACCCGGAGAAAACCCACGCATGCATAGGGAGAACATGCAAACTCCATACAGAAAGATCCCAGGAACCGGGGATCTTCTTGCTGCAAGGCGGAAGTGCTAACCACTACGTCACTGTGCAGCCCTTTTATAAATCAAACAACTAATAAAAAAATCATTAGTTGCAAACCCATAGTGCACTATTCTTACTGTTAGGTTTACTTTCGAAGAACTATATTCTTTTTGTTACTTTTTCTTGTAGTTAGACTCAGGCCCTCATAGCAATGGAGACTGTTAGTTATGGTCCGATATTTAATGCATTTAATACTCATCAGATGCACTTGAAGTCCTGAACTCTAACCCAAGAGTTCTGCAAAATTGACTTTTACTTTAAATTCTCATACATATCAGTAAAAAAATAATAATTCAATCATTCATTTTTGCACAGTTGTGAATAACATGCAATTCATGCTGAGCATTCAGTTTAAACAAGATTTACAATGTCCATTCATCCATTGTCTATACACCGCTTAATCCCTATTAGGGTGGTTGGGGGCTGGACTGTATCCAGTCTGACTTTGGGTGATGGCAGGGGACACCCTGGACAGGTCACCAGTCTATTACAGGGCTACACATAGACAAACAATCACACTCACATTCACACCTACAGACAATTTAGAATCACCAAGTAACCTCAGCTTGTGACTGGACTGTGGGAGGATAGATTTACAATGTGATGAACTTAATCCTATTGATTACAGACTGATTAAGAAATATATTTTTGCCATCTAACTGACTCTGTGGGCTAATATCACAAACTTTAAAATGCAGGTGAGGTTGTCTTCAGAATGAAATTACAGCTTCCCATTCATGAATAGTTTCTTTAGCAACCTATTTTAGGACTTAATTTAAGATGAATTTCAACACCAAACTACACAGAAATCAAATTTGAAGGCAGTAAAAACGGTAACAAAGCACAGGGCTCAATGACAAGGTGACCCAGTTTACATAAAAAACAAAACACGTAAAAGTCAGTTTTGTAACACCAGGTAGCAACAACCTCAGAGCTTTTGTATTGAATGTTGTTTTGTGGATCCACTGGAGCTACTCAACTATCCCCACCGTGACAGCTTGATGGATGTTGTTTTACGACTGAATGGGATTTGCTTTACAGCCAATGTGCAGTGTCGTTGTGTGAGGAACAAGATGTAAAATTGAGGTCCAGGCAGAGAACAATGCTGGCATCTAGATTCTACAAAGAACAAGGGCTGATGATGATTAGTTAATTATGCTTTATAGGAGATTTGTCATTAAGAATTTCACCTTTGGGAACCTATAAAGTACCAGTGAAACATCAGTAAATTTTAAAAGCAAGCTGTACAATAAGCACTGAGATGGTGAAAATGGGTTGAGGACACTGCCCTTGAAGTCTCTCATCTCTGCCTCTCATCACCTCAAAAAGAAATTGGGGTTGTTGAGTTTTAGATCCTAAACAGCAGATTCAGTCATGGCTGTCAGCCTTGTTTTTTCTTCCTCCACAGTGGCAGCTGTTAATGGAAAAGTCATTTCACTAAAGCTCTATCTCCTGGTTAACACAAATCCACTTCAAGGATAAACTAAATTATTAGATTATTTTGTATTGCTTGACACATAAGACAGATTTCTGTTGATGTTGCTGCATGATGTTTATACAGGTAATTTTGCCAACAAGATTCATATTGGGTGATAAAACATCTTTTTCCATTCAAATTTAAGTTCAGTTGGTTCATCCAAATTCTGTGGCCCCTTCCTAAATGTGACACAATTGATCTATTTCAGACAACGGCCATAAATTACCATAAATGTGCATGTAGTCACTGTGAAAGCTTTACTTTACTCCCTGTCCTTACAGCAGAGAAAAGCAGAGGTGGATAGTACAGCTTTACACAAGTGTTGACTGACAACTGTGGCAATTAGGGGTGTTCATGATAAATTGCGAAGCGATTCATTGCCATTTATAACTTAATTAATAAACTTTATAATTATCATATATATATCAACTGTATTTCCCTATAGGGCAGAAACTGAAGGAAAAACAGTTTACCTGTCAGAAAATGTATTGTAGATTTGCTATAATACCTGGCTTCACCAACAGGTGGAGCCTCTTCCTGTCTAATGAAATGGAGTTACTGGTGTGTTTGTTGGCCGCTTCACTGTTGTTGACTGCTAACGGTTGCATGTTGATCATGTTGATGAACTCTGCAGCTAAAAGTTGTAAAATGAGCTGTCTGGTTTATTCTGCTACCTTGGGCTGATGCTAACGCTGACTTTTTATTTTCAGATGCTAACACAGAGTGTCTGTCTCTGCTGAGATGCTGCTAATGTTCAGGAGTAGTAATTCTATCAGTGATGCTCTGCTCTGAGTATAAATACATTTTATAACAACAAATGATAAAAAATTTCATTTGAGGGGAAAATTTCTTGGCACTCAAGGACCATACAAACAAACATTTTCATATATGCACGTTAAAAATTTAACAACATTAAAAACAATAGAGCCAGGGCAATTAGCATCAGATGGAATATGCAGTTTTAAACAGATGTGTTTTGACTTGTGATTTGAAATGGATGAATGGGTCCATGTTTCTCAGTTGGGGTGGCAATTCCATCTCTGGAATTCAGAGATGGGGAGCAGAGCGGCTGAATGCTCTGCTCCCCGTGGTGGTGAGATGGGCAGAGGGGACAGACAGGTGAGGAGGAGGAGGATCTGAGGGAGCGGGAGGGAGTGGGAGGAGGTCAGACAGATATGCGGGGGTGAGGTTATGAATGGCCTTGAATGTTAACAGGAACTGAACCGGTAGCCAGTGGAGCTGTTGAAGGGCAGGAGGGATGTGGTGGATTGTTGGGGGGGACCCGGGGGAAGATAAGGACAGCTGAATTCTGGACCAGCTGAAGATTATGGAAGGATTTGTGATGGAGGCTGATGAGGAGTGAGTTACAATAATCCAGACAGGAGGTGCTGAGGATGTGGACAAGGACGGTGGTGGTGTGGAGGGTGAGGGAGTGGCAGAGACAATTGATGTTTTGTAGGTGGAAGTAGGCAGATAATAATGGTATTGGCGTGCCATTGAAAAGATAGAGTGCTGTCAAGGATAACACGCAGATTCTTGACCTGGGGAGAGGGTGAAACGGAGGAGTTGTCAATGTTGACAGTAAAGCTGTTAGTTTTGGATAAAGTTGATTTTGTGCCGATGAGACAGTTTAATTTAGGGAAGTTTAGGGTGAACCAAGTTTTTATTTCAGTGATGCAATCAGTGAGGGAGGTAGGCAAGAGGGTGAGTGAGGGTTTACCGGTAAGGTAAAGCTGGGTGTCATCTGCGTAGCAGTGGAAATGAATGTTGAATCTGTGGAAGATATTGCAGAGGGGAAAGAGATTAAAGGTGAAGAAGAGGGGGCACAGGACAGAGCCCTGGGGCACACTGGGGCAGTGATGGGGGAAGGGATGGATTTAAAGGAATTAAGGTGAGTGAACTGAGGTAGGAAGTGAACCCGTTTAATGGAAAAACTGCTGATTTTAAGATAAAGACTGAAATTAGACATAAAAACCTTATTAGAGATAAACGTCTTGATATGATAATCTGAGTTATTTTCATGATCATGTAAAATCAGATTTCGACTCATTAATCTGGAGAATTTAGTGGATGAATGTATCATCAAATCTAAAACAAACTGAGCTCATGTTAGCTGGCAGGCTAACTACAGGTAAATACTGTACTGCTAACATGACCCAGCTTTCCCCACACTTCCTGCTAGCAAAACTCTTTCATAAGAACTATGCAGATCAACACTGATGATCAGTTTATACCTGTGCTGATTAGTTTAGACATGAACTGTGTTGTGTTTTGACCTATCCACCAGATTCACACGAAAAAAATGGGAACGTGTTCAAGTAAAGTTGGAGTCCACCTGCAGGAGAACGGACAGGTGAAACCGAACAGGTGATGGTTCTCAGGTTAATGAGCAGGTGACCATTCTCAGGGGGCACGTTCTCTGTTGAGGAGGGTGGTGTGACAGATGGTATCAAAGGCCGCACGCAGGTCGAGGAGGATGAGGATGATAAGGAGTCCAGAATCAGCTGCCATAAGAATGTATAGCGCTCCGGGAGATGACATCACACAATCCCGGCATGCAACAGTTGAAATCAAAACACCGCCATATTGGCAGAAAGGCGCGCTGTTTAAACTACTGCCAGCTAACTCCTAAACGTTCTTCAGCGTCGACATCAGAGACATGGTGGACAGTTGTTGCGCCCCGGGATGCCAGAACAGCCGAGGACGAGCAAAGGGGAGTGCATTTTATCGGATTCCAAAGATCCTGAAAGACGACAGAGGTGGATCACTGCCATAAAACGCGCAAGAAGCGAGCAGAAGAAAACGGAGCGGTGGGAACCCGCAGGCAACGGATTCCGCTTATGTAGCGACCACTATGTACCAGGTACAGAATCCGTTTCCTAAGCTTTATATCTGATCGCGTAATTTCTGCTCGCTGCTCATGCGAATTTAATAGGACAAAGCTACACTTACCCTCCCAGTGACGACAGCGATATCCTTCGCAGGAAGACTCCAGATCTGAATCCCGGTGACAAAGTTAGCCTGTGTCCATTTATACCCCTCAAGACTTTTATACGCCTTAAGAGATTCACCGGAGTAGGATGAAGGAAAATTTATCAGGTAATTGTAGATGTCAGGGTACCGCAGGGCCGGTAAAAGGTCTGCTCCGACCGCCTCAAGATTCTTAAATAAGATACCGGGGGCATGATATGGATCGGATATGTTTAGTTTGTCCAGTTTGTTTGTATATTTTATAACATCGTCAGATTTAAAATGAAAAGTAAACTCAGACAGTGTAAATTTTCTACCAGCGCCATTCATTTTGAAGCGGAGTTTCCTGCCAACATGGCGGCGTAAACAAATGGAGTCACGTGACGTCCGGAGCTCTATTAGAGATACTTTAGAGATAACAGTAAATACTGACAGATTTCCTGGACTGATAAAGTTGCTGCAGCAGTATTTGTGTCTTCCATCTGAGCTGGACTAATGTTAACTACAGAGAACAAGTCACTCCATAAAGTAGATGAGATATGAGGATTGTACTGATATTAAACTGCTGTGAAAAGATTAACATTATAGGTTATTTACTGTGGAAGACTGCAGCTTTTGTGCTGTGTTTAATACTTAACATTTTGCCAGACTGATTGTCAAAAGCAGTTTTAAATGAAGTCCGTATTTTTTCCTGTTCTTCAAATTTCTATTGTAGTTGATTTGGTTTAATAATCTATCCATCCATCCATTATCTACAAAGCCTAATCCTCACCAGGGTCGTGGGGGACTGGAGTCTATCCCAACTGACTTAGGATGAAGGCAAGGGACACCCTGGACAGGTGATTAGGCTATCACATGGATGCATACAGAGACAAACAATCACATTCACACCGACAGACAATTTAGAGTTACAATTTAGAGAACATGCAAACTCCAAGTAGAAAGATCCCGGGAAGGCCGGGACGCAAATCCTGGGATCTTGTAGCTGCAAGATGGCGGTGCTAACCACTGAGTCACTATGCAGCCCATGGTTTAATCAGAAAACGAAAAAGTGTCCACAGTACTTCATTCATTTCAGCCATTAGTTTGTGATTGTTCAGATGGCCGACTATCTGTTAAGAAAATTGTTTAAAATTTACATCCTCAGTGCCGATTGTTCACCTAGTTGCTTTCATTCCTCTCCAGTTATATTTCTGAAGATGACATCCTGCAATGGCATGAGAAATTGGCACTGAATGTAAATCTTCAGTTGCCAGAGCAGAAGTTGTTACCAGAGATTCTGACCTAGAATTTACTGATGAAGGCCATAAGATTATGCAAACGCTGTGGTTATTATAGACCTTTTGGTCTATATCAACCTTTTGGACAAAGGGCAAACACAGTATTAAATCCAGTGTCCAGAAGCTGGGTCATCATGACACATCAACTCCTTTACACCAACATTAAATGTGGGTTTATCCTGTGGTCTGAAAGAACCACTGCTGCTGTAAATGAGCATTTTTAATGATCTTTTTTTGTACAATTTTCAAAGACACTTTTGCTGCCTCCACAGCATTGCTCATGTGGTTTAGATCTCAGAAACATACACTGGCCATTTAAATGCATCAAAAGCAAACTTTTACAAAAGCCAAGGAACTTCACCTGCATTGTTCCATCTCACTGCAATATGGAAACTCTTTCCTGCATCGTACAAGTGTGAATCATGTCAGTGTGAAGCACCAAGCCAAAGCTACCTTTGCATAAGGAATAACTGCTTTGACATATTGTCTCAGTGAATGAAGGCCTCTGGGCAACAACGCTGCTTTGAACTCCAGAGACATTAAACTTCTATATATCTACTTGTTTGCTCAGAGCAGTATAAAAGGAAAGAGTGACGCATTCAGCACCAACAAAAGTGACAGGCAGAATTGAATTTTCCTTAACAGATGAAACCGTGATATAAAGCATCATCAAGCATTTTCACACTTCTGTAGCAGCTTGTAGTTTTGAGCCCACTGTCTTCCTATCAACTGCATCGCTACTCTTTAGGGGTTGCACAGCAGCTACAGCACCTGTACAGGAATCTTGAATCTCTTTGGGCTGAATGCTGAATTCCTTGGTAACAGCAAGTGGCAACACATCTCTCAGCTTCCAGCCAATATTGTCTCATACATAAAGCTTGATTGATTTTTTTCTACCTTTTTTTTGCTTTAAGAATAAATAGAGAAATGTCAGCTGAGAAACGCAATTTGCTACCCACATGTTTGATCACAAGTTATTGAAATATTCTGGCCCAGCTGGAGTCTTTCCAGACTTTCGTATTAACAAAAACAATCCCTCTTAGTCAGAGGTATGGCTGTCATTGCTTTAATACCTAACTCAACATACACATCTTTACAGGCTGCACAGCCTAAACCAAGTCTCCCAGAAGATACAAAACTATTGTTTGCATCACTGTTGGCAGCCCTGGAAAGACATCACTGATCAGTAACAGAACTGAGCAGAAATTTCATTTTACATTAACATTTACCGGCCTCATTCAATGGATCGTCACTCATCAGAAAGAAGGCAAACACAAAAATAATTGGTTAGGTTGGTTTAATAAAGTTTCTAAAAGTACAGCTTGGATCTGCTTTCAGACTCTGGGGAAATATTCTCTCATTACGCCGGTGTGGGGGAGGAGGGAAGCCGCAATAAGGTAGATTTCATCTGAGGCTCAGGAGAAAATGAAACCTTCTGATGACAGTAGAGCATGTAATGTTTTCATCTGGTTCCACCCATGGAGGAAAATTAAACGGGAATTACAGTTGCGTGTTTTTTTTCTTCCATTTATTCACTCTGTAACTGTTTCCTTCACAACAGTGAAAATGAATTGTTATTTTCTGTACTTATGTCATTTCTTATATGTCGTCCTTCTGTTGTGCTTTCAATTATTCTAAATGCTGCTTTTGTGCTGGAAAAATAATATGCATGTTTCCATCATCACTGCATACAATCTAAATGAGTAGTTCATGAAGATATCAATAGTTTCTCAGGAATACTTTCATTTCCTAAATGGAAAATGTGGATTCTACCCCTGTTTAGTAAACAAAACCTGCATTTTTACTTAATATTGTAATTTCATCTGCTGCAGTCTATATTCATCTGAACTGATCAAAGAAGAGCTGCAAATGCTTTGGCATTGTTTTCAATAACTGTCTTGTTTTTTGTTTTTTGTTTTTTATAAAAGGCTAATAAAGAGACAAAGACCAAGAAACCAAACACATTTAGATTTCAACGGAGCAACACATTAAACATTTACAGGGTAAGAGAAATTTAGATTTAAACAACTAATTATAACACAGCTCCAAGCACATTTGTGCAAAAACATTTTCTTAGACATTTATGGCAAGAATTCTCTTTGCAGATTGTAATGGATACCACATGTAGGGTAATTTCAGTGCGTGGTTAGGAGGTTGCATCTAATGTTTTCTGGAGCCTGCAGCAATACCTGCAGTAGTATCTTAAAATAGTATCTTTCTGATGCATCTCTCCACATCAAAAAACAGACTAGGAAATACTCATTGCCATTATGGAGGATATATCAATTGTTGAGTAATTAAAGGAAATCCTGCTGTAAAGTGTGTCAGTAAGGTGTTCTGCCGTCACTTGCTGTCAGAACAGCTTCAATGCTCAACGTCATTGATTCTCTAAATCTCTGGCTTCTACTGGAGGCATGAACACCATTCTTCCAAAAGATATTCCTTCATGTGGTGGTTTTCTGATGGTGGTAGAGAGCGCTGTCTAACACATCAGTCAAAAATCTCTAACAGTTGGTACATTTTGTTGAGTTCTGGTCACTGCAAAGACCATAGCACATGATTCATAGCACTTTCATACAACCAGTCACTGACCCTTCATCCTCTATAGATGAAACCTTTGTCATCCATGAAGACTTCACTCCCTTCCAAACAGAAATGTTTCATCATAGGATAAGGGTGCTTACTCAGAACAACTTTGTACTGATTTGCTGTGATCCCTCTCTCTAAGGGGACCCAAACCAAGCCAGTAAAATGTCCCCCCACCACAAGTCACCAGGTCATCTAAACATCAAGGGTTCAGGTCTTTCCCTTAATTTGTCACCTTGTAGTTTATACTATCAAGCTTTTTGTTATATGGTTGTATATTTACACAAGCACATAGTCGTTATGATGAGTTGGTTACTTTGTCCTATACGCATTTAGTAGGGAAAAAGGTTGTTTAACTCACCTGCATTAGCGACCTCTGGAAGCAGCTACGCCAGTCAGGAGACCAGATGTAATCCTTGAAAGCAGTCATGCCAAAGGGCAGGTTGGGCTGCCTTGCTGGTCGGGTGCTGAGATCAAGCCCTCTGAAACAACCCAAGGCATGAACAGAAATAAAAGCTAAAGCTTCAAATGTTCTACTCTTCTATCACACATTTCACAGAGTATTATTTATTTAATGAATTGTGCTTTGATCTGACAAATGAAATGTGCAGTGTCAAAAACAAACAAAATTCAGTGTTCCAAATTTTCTAATATTCATTCTGTGACAGGAAAAATCCAACTGATCAGTGTTCGATGAACCTCATCAGTTTCAGGACACAATAAAACATTGTTTTATATTCTGAAATACTGGAGAATGGAAGGTCATCGCAGTGAGCCAAAAAGAAACACACAAGATAGATGAAGTAAGATGTCAGCATAACAGAGAAAGAGTTTGGCAAAAGCATTTCTTGGAAATGTTCTAAGAGCTGAAACCTCACCATTACAACATCCGAGAATTAACCAAGTGTACTTTAGACAGAGAGCTCTAAAATCGGCCTTCCTAATTCAAGCATGAGTGACAAGGCAAATCCTCTTTACACACGTGGACAAAATTGTTGGTACCCCTCAGTTAAAGAAGGAAAAACCCACAATTCTCACTGAAATCACTTGAAACTCACAAAAGTAACAATAAATAAAATGTATTGAAAATTAAATAATCAAAATCAGCCATCACTTTTGAATTGTTGATTAACATAATTATTTTAAAAAACAAACTAATGAAATAGGGCTGGACAAAAATGATGGTACCCATAACTTAATATTTTGTTGCACAACCTTTTGAGGCAATCACTGCAATTAAACGATTTCTGTATTTGTCAATGAGCGTTCTGCAGCTGTCAACAGGTATTTTGGCCCACTCCTCATGAGCAAACAGCTCCAGTTGTCTCAGGTTTGATGGGTGTCTTCTCCAAATGGCATGTTTCAGCTCCTTCCACATATGTTCAATGGGATTCAGATCTGGGCTCATAGAAGGCCACTTTAGAATAGTCCAACGCTTTTCTCTCAGCCATTCTTGGGTGTTTTTGGCTGTGTGTTTTGGATCGTTGTCCTGTTGGAAGACCCATGACCTGCGACTGAGACCAAGCTTTCTGACACTAGGCAGCACATTTCTCTCCAGAATGCCTTGATAGTCTTCAGATTTCATCGTACCTTGCACACTTTCAAGACACCCTGTGCCAGATGCAGCAAAGCAGCCCCAAAACATTACTGAGCCTCCTCCATGTTTCACCGTAGGGACAGTGTTCTTTTCTTCGTATGCTTGGTTTTTGAGTCTATGAACATAGAGTTGATGTGCCTTACCAAAAAGCTCCAGTTTGGTCTCATCTGTCCAAAGGACATTCTCCCACAAGCTTTGTGGCTTGTCAACATGCATTTTTGCAAATTCCAGTCTGGCTTTTTTATGAGTTTTTTTCAGCAGCGGTGTCCTCCTTGGTCGTCTCCCATGAAGTCCACTTTGGCTCAAACAACGACGAATGGTGCGATCTGACACTGATGTACCTTGGCCTTGGAGTTCACCTCTAATTTCTTTGGAGGTTGCTCTGGGCTCTTTGGATACAATTCGAACGATCCGTCTCTTCAATTTGTCATCGATTTTCCTCTTGCGGCCACATCCAGGGAGGTTGGCTACTGTCCCGTGGGTCTTGAACTTCGGAATAATATGAGCCACTGTTGTCACAGGAACTTCAAGCTGTTTAGAGATGGTCTTATAGCCTTTACCTTTAAGATGTTTGTCTATCATTTTTTTTCGGATGTCCTGGGACAATTCTCTCCTTCGCTTTCTGTTGTCCATGTTCAGTGTGGTACACACCTTTTCACCAAACAGCAGGGTGACTACTTGTCTCCCTTTAAATAGGCAGACTGACTGATTATGAGTTTGGAAACACCTGTGATGTCAATTAAATGACACACCTGAGTTAATCATGTCACTCTGGTCAAATAGTTTTCAATCTTTTATAGAGGTACCATCATTTTTGTCCAGGCCTGTTTCATTAGTTTGTTTTTTTAAATAATTATGTTAATCAACAATTCAAAAGTAATGGCTGTTTTTGATTATTTAATTTTCAATAAATTTTTATTTATTGTTACTTTTGTGAGTTTCAAGTGATTTCAGCGAGAATTGTGGGTTTTTCCTTCTATAACTGAGGGGTACCAACAATTTTGTCCACGTGTGTATATTGTTTGCAAAAACAAGCAGTAATTGATTATGAACAAACACATATTTCAGTTAGATCACTGTGGCTGAGAGGCAGTTCACTTTAATAATATCTACTTCCAACCCTTCTCTACTGTAGAACAGCTTTATGGAGCTTAAGCTGCATTGTGGTTTCATATGGGCCCGTTATGGAAAATGTATAATTGATTTACAACCTGGCAAAGAAATCAATTTCACACACACCTTCAATAAAGCGCAACGCTAGATTAAAATTTTCCTCCTTTTAGAAATCCGTTTTCTCACTACATAACCATTAGCATAATTTTATGCTGGTGTATGCCGAACAAACCAATCCCATGCATCATCACATGGTTTCGGCTAGCTCCCATGTATCTACCTCATCTAGCTGAAAGGGATTTTTTTGACATAATTTGCATATCAATATAAGCATTCTCAAATTGAAATCCCTTTCTATTTTGGGAGATTGCTTTTTGATGAATTCTCATTACAGGAATGTTGGCTACAGGTCAAATGAAAATGTCATCCCAGGCTCAGTAGATCCGGCTCAGGAGGAGTCCTCTCCGACACAGACAAGCGTCTCTACACTTTAACCACCTTCTCCTGGGAGAAGAATCATAGAACCCAGCAAAGAGGGTGAAGGTGAATGAGCATTGACGAGGTGCCAGTCAGGCCGTTTGTGACAACCTTACATACATACTACTCTGTTACTCACAAGCCATAATCACTTTAGGGTGTTTTTTTCAGGACTGTCACACTTGCTTCTCTACAAATTGCTACCAGTCCAAAAAAAAAGATGCCAGAAATGCCATATTGTAAAAATCTGTAACAGTTCAGAATATCAGCTGTTTTACAAAGGAGTATAATGATTCGTAAATTAATAAATTAGTGAAGTGACAGAAAATCTCACTCACCTAACAGAAAGTCAGTCAGTAAATCATTCTTGTTACTGCTTACTGGTGTACAAACTCTGCAATAGAGACAATGTTATCAGACTTCTTTAATGCTCAAATGAACTATATAACATGGAGTAAATTATTTGTTTTTCCTCAATTAAGGACTCACGTCTCTATTTCTTTTTGACAAAGTCCTCAGTTTCTCAGATGAAAGGCTCAGCTGCCTCCATCCTACTCCTAGAAACTCACAAGTAGTTTTCCAGGACAAATTTCCAACTTGGAAACTCATCAGATCTCAAACATGCTCTTGTCTAGTATTCAGTTGCTGTGGCCATAAATGGAGAAAAGAAAAGAGGTGCCACAAGTTAGAAAATCTGAAACATTCTCTAAAAGTCTGAAGTGAATGGAGATACCACAGCCGTCCATCTGCACTTTATCGCTGAACAGTGGAGGCTTTACGATTAACTGAAACTGAATAATTTCAGCTTTGTAGGAGTGTCCTTGTGAGAAGTTATCGGTGGTTATGTGCAAGACAACATGAGCATAAATGTTCATACACACACATAGATATAAATATAGACATTATATACATTGCTTTGGTTAAAACTAAACATTGTAAATAGTACAAGTGTAATCTGCCTTATGTAATTGCCATAGTAATAGTGTTTGAAAAACAGATTTAGGTATAGATATATCATTAGCATTTCTGCTTCGGTATGTACCTTGGTAGCAGTTCAGTACGTTTTCAGTACAGCAGAGAAAACTAAAGATTGATTTATTGTAAAAAACAAACATTCAATGGTGACTCACTGCTCATAATTTTTTGCTTCTTGCATTTAACGCTCCCAAATGCTGGCATCCTGATAACAAAAAGCAAATAAAAATAACACTGTGAGTAATGCTCCATTATAAGACTCTGACCTGTAAAGTCTCAAGTATAAGAAAAATAAAGTAATAAATGTTTCTTGAGACCCACAGTGGCCTGGTAGTTAGCACTTTTGCCTCACAGCTAGAAGATTCCCGGTTTGTGTCCCGGTCTTCCTGGGATCTTTCTGCATGGAGTTTGCATGTTCTCCCTGTGCATGCGTGGGTTTTCTCCGGGTACTCCGATTTCCTCCCACAAAACAAAAGCATGCTGAGGTTAACTGGTAACTCTAAATTGTCCATCGGTGTGTCCATTGCTTGTCTCTATATGTAGTCCTGTGATAGACTGGCGACCTGTCCAGGATGTCCTCAGCCTTCACTCTAAGTCAGCTGGGAGAGACTCCAGTGCCACCACGACTCTAATGACGATTAAGTGGTGTAGAGAACATGAATGATTGGACATTGTAAATCTAAGTACTTTAATTAATCAGTGATTGGAACGACTGCATGCAGTTTACTTAACTGAATGCTAAGGATGAATTGATGTTATTCACTATTGTGCAAAAATGAAAGACAAATTAATTTTTCACTGATATGTATAAGAATTTCAGGTAAAAGTCAATTTTGCAGAGCTTTTTGGGTTGGAGTTCAGGAATTCAAGTGCACATGATGAGCATTAAATGCATTCAATATTGGCTCAAACCTAACAGTCTCCATTCATGAGAGCTGAATTCTAACCACAAGAGAAAGCAACAAAAAGAAAAAAGTTCTTTGACAGTAAACCTAACAGTAAGAATGCTGCACTATGGGTCAACATATCAGAAATTTGCTTAGATGAATCATGACTGCCAGTGGTGCACTTTAAGCTTCAGAATTGTACAAAGTAGTACTGCCTTTTCACTCTTCAGCGTTAAAACCACAGCTACATTGTTAAATAATCTTTAAAAAACTTGCAAAATGTCTGCCCAGCGTTCAAGGCTACCTCACTGGTGCACTGCCAGTGTTTTTCCTGCATTTAAGGATCCCTGATAACCTCAAAAAGAGCCTCAAAGGAAAATTACCAGTGCTGATAAAAGATGAAAATTAGAAATGAAAATGCCAATACATTTTTTAACCAAACTTGTGGGTTTTCACAATCTCTGATTTGTTCTCTATCTTCTATTCTGGAGTGCAGGCTGAAAAAGAAATCTAAAGCTATCACCGTGGCTCCGATCAATACTGATTGACAGTTTTACCTAATGATTGTCATTTATCAGAAAAGATAACGAACAGCTGAATTGTTGCAGAAAAACAATCACAAATTCACGGACTTGAATAATTTACTGTAAGCTTCAATAAAGACCTCTTCACTGTTTTCTACGTTGCTGTTTGAAGGTTCTGGACTGTTGGTGAGACAAAATAAAAAAATGAATACCTTCAGCTTAGGCGTTTTACTATTTTTCAGTTGCAGTCTCAGTATTAAAATAACTTGTATGACATGTTGCCTCTCTCTCTGGTTAACACTGCCAAATACTGCTCTTAAAAACTGCCTCCGCTGTTGTTGGCATTGAGGGTTTTGAATGTATTCAACTCACTGAATAAGGCCACATTGTGTGAGCTTGATTCATTCTGTCTCAATAGCCCCCCTGAACACAAAAATCAACTTTTAGTGTCTCTTGAGCTTCACATTAGCAGTGCCTGAGTCGAGGTTAAGAGTCAGAACAGTTCTGTAACTTCGCCTGTGTCACCGTGGTAACGCTTTTGCCATCACATCAACATAGACAGATGCCGCCTCCATTACTGCTCAATGCCATGTGTGTGTCCTCTGCGGTACAAAAGAAGCATTCAGCAGCCAACGTCTGCATTCAAACAAGTACAGTATCCAAAATATTAATACAGCATTTCCATGTTTGTCAGAATAATCGCATTTCTGTCACGATGAACAGGATGACACAGGCAGCATTGCAGAATAGAGGTGCTAGGTCCGCTGATGCAGAGTTCAAGCTACGAAGAGAGAGTTTAGCGGCAACAATCCACCTGCGGTGTCGTAGTGCATGAATCTGCGTCTGGAGTGTCAATCCGGTAATGAGATTTTATTCAGACAGCAGCTGTGTCAGGACATCAGCCCCCTCGTGTGCAGACAAATATCTTTGTATCTGAATTTCTAAGCTATGTTTGTGTATTTGTATTTGTCGCCTAATGATGAGCAGTGCTGGGAACGAGACAGAAAGGTGGAGGTGTAGTGATGAGGGAGGGGGGGCAGGAGTACATCGCATGCAGTTGTTCCAAACACTGATTAATTAGATTATTGTTCTATTGTTCATATTGGCATTTGTGTATGCGGGTTCATCTAGTATTTCTGGTGCAGAGGTCAGTCGGCTGATCTGGTGCTAGAGTGCTAATGCAGAGGAGACATTAATCCCAATCCCTCTGGACGAGAGACCGCTTGGCGAGCATCCGTCCCCAGAGACCGGTGTCATGCTGCTGTCTGTCTGCCTGCCAATCTTATTTCCCGGATAGGTTGCGTACTTATTTCATTTTGGCCTGTTTCACAGCCCGGTATTGATTTTTGAGACGGCATGTCGGTGTGAGGATGAAGGGCTCTCTTTCAAATACAAGATTCTGTAATAAGCTTGCTTTGTTTGTCCACTGCTGTTTGGCTTTCCTCTTCTACAGTCAATAAAAGAAATTCCTTTTTAATAATATGATTTGAGGATTCATGGAAATTATTTATTCAATTAGAAATAATGACGGTGAGTCAAACAATTGTTGTCAGAAGTTGAACTATGTCGACATAGTGGCACTCCCAAAATGAAAATTGTAGAGCACAAAATCCACCTGCAACTTCATGTTTGCACATCAGTTAAGGTCCATCAGCTAAATCATGTCAGCATGGTTAGCCTTGAAAGCTGGGCAGACACTTATCCAACTCAGGATAGATCAATTATCAGTCTGGCTATTGTTACTTTATTTGACAAGCTCCCTATAGAATAAATGAATTTCAAAGAAACCAGACTGTGGCTTTGATGCAGCTACCTCTCTTTATTTGTGACCAACACTTTGTAGTGTCGACCAATGTCTTATCACGTCACATTTCCATGGCTAAGTGCCTATGAACTGTTGTAAAGTTCTCAAGTGCATATGCTGCAATTTTCTCAATGGTGTTTTTCTATTTTCTATTTTATTTTTTTTCAGTTTTGATTTTTGTTACTGAACTGCAAATGTAACAAAAACTGACTCCAAACAGAGTTTAAACGAACTCGTGAATGTTGTGTGTCGCTACACCCTGCTTGTACCTCTGTGTTCTTTTTCTCTCCTTTAAAACTCTTTTATCTCTATTTGTCTAACCTCTCTCTTCCCCAGCTTTTATTTCCCCTGTTGCGTTTCATACCTCATGTGCTTGCTCTGGCTGTGTCGAAATCAGCAGATATGAGACAGCGGGCTGGGTATTCGAGACGTCACTGTCTCTCTGTCAGTCCCTGTGGTACATTAGCCATCCCTTAGCATGTATTATTGATTCCCTCACTCTAATCACTGTCTCCAGTGTTGCAGATGAGCCTTTACTGCCAGCAGCACAGGCCTGCACCCTGAGGAGTTTATAGCAGCCAAAGTCCTGACTGAGGCACAACTCTGAAAGTCACTGCAGAGTACCAACAACAACAGGTCAGGAATTTGCGAATGCATGTCTAACACTAAAACATTAAACAGTAAAGCAAAATTCCTGCATTTTCTACCTGAGTCTTATTCTCAAAACTCATTTTACAATCACCACCTCTGATGTAGAGAATACTATGTGTAAGGGAAGCAGCGTGAGCCTCTTAGGGGTTTCAAAACAATCCTACATTTAACAATAATCATTTCCAATGTCTATCTGAGTCTGACAAAAAGAAATCATAATAAAAAGCAGCCCCATGGATCAGCTGCTCTAGCTTCATGCTCAGGGAGCTCTAACGGATACTTGCTGCCTAACTAAAAGCTTTCTTTCAAAAAAAGAAAAAACTGTCAGTGCTTTTAATCATAACTTGAATGAAATTTAAAAGTTGGTTAGCTTTCTGTAACTTTCTTTCGAGAAAAATCTTTTTCTGTTCTTTTTTCTGTTTCTGTTTATTAATAAGTGGAACTTATAAGGTTGTTGTTTTCTAAGAAGGTTTAGTTGTTAAGTCATGAAAAATCATGTCCTTCTTTGCGGGATATGTCTTTTCAGAAGATAACCTTTGAAAGTCATGTTGTCTTTTTAAAACCACCAAAATTAAACCATTGACCAGAGCCAGAAACTGTAAAAACAAAGATTCTGTGATGTGCCACTCAATCAGAAAACTTAACCAAATATAAGCTTAAACTTGTAACATTTCATCAAAGCTGCTTTGTTACTCCGCCAAGGAATCGTGGAGTTCTGTGACGATCAGTGTACATTTGTCCGTCTGTCTGTCTGTCTGTGAGAAACATTACTCAAATACGGACTTATGGATTTGGATGAAATTTTCAGGGAAGGTCAGAAATGAAACAAGGACCAACTGATTAGATTTGACAGTGATGCGGCTTATAGTCTGGATCCACAGATTTGTCAAAGATTTCTGTACCATTGTGAGATAGTGACACAGCGTCACTGCCACTATGACAACAAGTGAACACTACATCAGCTGTGTCATGACGATAACATTATTGCGATTCTACTACAAATCGACCACTGCGGAGTTATCAGGACTTAACCGTCGGAAATGATACAAAGAACAACTGATTAAATTGTGGGTGTGTTTCCGAGTCCCATCAATTCTCGCCGCCTGCTACATATTTAGGTCACGTGATTCGGTATCTGTACATAAAGTCCACATGCATAACACATGACTATGCTCAGCCAACATGGTCTCACGGGGATTCGTGAAACTGTCACGTCAGTTTTTGTTTTGGTTTCGTGCGCACCAACACGATGTCCTCATGTTTTTCGTGCCGCTCACCACGAGCGAAACCCGCTGTGGTAATCACATCTAAAAGTGGTTTATACCGGCGGATTCATGACGATCTAAGCTGTCCATCCGCATTTGCGGTCGCTGCCGCGGCCGCCGCTTCGGCCGCCGGACATTCTTTAAATTCCTATGCAAATTCGGCGGATTCATGACGATCTAAGCTGTCCATCGGCGTTTGCGGCCGCCGCCACGGCCGCCATTGCGGCCGCCGTTGCGGCCGCCGGACATCCGGCCACAACAGCGGCCGGATCACATCTGAAAGTGGTTTATACCGGCGGATTCATGACGATTTAAGCTGACCATCGGCGTTTGCGGCCGCCACTGCGGCCGCTACTGTGGCCGGATGCCTGGCGGCCGCAATGGCAGCCGCAGCGGCGGCCGCAAACGCCAATGGACAGCTTAAATCGTCATGAATCCGTCGAATTTGCATAGGAATTTAAAGAATGTCCGGCGGCCGAAGCGGCGGCGGCCGCAAACGCCGATGGACAGCTTAGATCGTCATGAATCCGCCGGTATAAACCACTTTCAGATGTGATTACCACAGCGGGTTTCGCTCGTGGTGAGCGGCACGAAAAGCATGACGACATCATGTTGGTGCGCACGAAACCGAAACAAAAACTGACGTGACAGTTTCACGAATCCCCGTGAGACCGGGCTGGCTCAGCGCAAGGTGATTTTGTTTGTGGGTACATCTATATTAAATGGCCACCTTCCATGTTGCCGTGATTTATGCCACAATTTTTTCAAGATTTCAAACGTCGGAAATGAAACGACTGAGCAGCCTTGGTGAAGTACTGAGCTCTCTGAGGGCTTTTTGTTCAATTATAATTGTTTCATTTTTAAAAAATTGCCAAAAATAAACTGTTTGCTCTAAACAGATTCTGCAACTGAACAAAACATTCTGCACTTCTCAACACAATTGTGAAACCACTGTTGACTCAGTTGGAACAAACAGTCAAGCAACAAAAATTCTGAGACTTTTCAGCTGAACTGGGTTGAACTGCAAGTTGTGTTTTCACAGAGCAGACAGGAGAAAATTTGGAAAACTGAAAACAAACTAAAAGTGTAAGTAGTGAAGTATCTATTGTATGTGGAGTCACCTTTTTTCCTTAGTATCTCGAACACCTGTGGGAACTTGGGAAAATGTTATACATGTTGTTTCCACTTTTTTTTTTAACATTTATAAAAGAAAATAATAATAATAAAAAATCAACTATCAATTTGTGGCTTTCCAACTTTGTTATGTTCAACAAAAGACATCTGAGTTGTCTTAACTAGTGATGGTTGTGTTGTTTCCATAGAAATGCAGGATTGAACTGAGCCCACAATGAGAAAAATGGGACAGGGGCAAAAACAACAACAACAACAACAACAAAACACCTAGTAACTGCTTGGGGTTCAGAGGGTCACTTACCTTCAAGGCCATATATGAGAACAGAGCGTGCTTGGTGACAGTAAAGCAATTTAACCAGTAACTAATCAGCAGCAGTGTCGTGTCAAATCGAGTGTAAGGGTTTGTGGTCTTGAACAATCTCAGCAATAACCACACACAGCTTCAGTAAATCCAGAAGGGATCATGGCCATTAGTAAATTAAACTTTCAGCTTTTAATACTATAAAGGTCAAATGTGAATGCTATGCTTTTATTACACTGATAGTTACTTTGGTGATATAAAGATCACGACTACGATAAGTGTTGTGTCAGACTCAGTAAAAACTGAAACAACTGAAAGATTTATTACCAAACTTAAGAAATCTGAGACTTTTTTTGTTACTCTTTATTTTTATTGTCACATTGTTTTGTACTATGTCATTGTTTTGTACTGGGTCTTTTCATGTTAAGTTCCATATTTTGTACAAAACCCCATCTGTCCCTATTAAAACAGACATTAAATAAAATCCATTTGTATAAAGTTTTAGCAAAAAGCCAGCTGCCATAAAGCCTTGCTCACCATACGAAGGCCATGTGTGCTGTACTTTGTCGGTGTAATTGAGAAGAATACGCAGACAGAGCTGTGAAATAAAGTCCAGATTTTCTCTGTCTGCTCAGCTAGTCAGCGTTTGTTCTGTGCATCTGACAGACAGATTCCACACAGCGGGAAATCAATTACATTTACCACACCAATATGGATCAGAGGCCACTGGTGATCTGCATTTTCTTTCTCCCTTCTTCTCTTTGCTCTGTGTCTTGCTGAAGAATAGAGGATTCTTCTTTTTTTTTTCTGAAAAAGACGGCTACTTTTGTGAGCCTCTGGTGGTTGCTTTGGCACAGACTGACACGACGGGGGTGTGCTGCATGTGGGAGGAAGAGTAGGGAACCTGTGGGAATATGTACAGTAAAAGGAGTGGGATAAACAAAGAGGGCCATTTAACTCATCACATTTCACATCTCTAATGATGTCACACCGACATCATCACTTTCAGCCCCTCCCTTTATACGCTCAACGTTTACATCACTCTGAGTCATACTGCAGCAGAAAGTTGTACATCAATGCTCTATGTCATTAGAAAGAATGACTAACTTACATCTGTAAATCATGCTCAGCCATTATTCGTCAACTCTATATTATTAATCCCAAATTTCCAATCAAGTTTTGTGCCTAAACAGCAAAGTGTGCACTAAAACGATCCACACTCTGCTAAAGTTTGTGATGAAACCGAACTTGAGAGTGTGTCAGATATTTGGAAAGCTGCGCTCTTTTCCAAAAAAAAAAAATGCTATGGCATTCAAGCCAAAGCTCAGGGTTACTTCTTTCTTCACACTTTTACACAAAGCACAGATGGAGGAGTGTTTGTTCCCTCTGCACAACAAAAGGACAAAATCTGAAAAAGGGTTACATCACTTACTTCTGATTCAGACTTATCCTTGACTCTATTATGGTAAACGGAGGCATGCGACTGCGTGACAAAAGAGTAGAGAGAACGATAAAGAAAGAGGTATGAAACGTAAATGAAATAAGTGAAAAACATCAATTAGAATGAAAGGTGGATGGCTAAGGTTGAATTCTTTTATTGAGGAAAACTGCTTGAGGAGTTCAATAGATTTGTCAAAGGCACTACAGGCTTTATGTAAGAAGAATAGAGCCTCGTTTTTATATAAAGGATGTGTGAAAAGATGAACTTGATAAATTCCGCTAAAGTAAACATCTTTGTGGCTCTCCTTGGTGTAGTAGAGTAATAGTTGTGTTTTTTCTTATCTAATATCAAGTTAAGAAAAAAAACATTCTGCTGCTGGGGGGAAAGCATTTGTGCTTGTTTGTATTTCTTGAAACCAATCATCATTGTCTTGGCTTGTGCTAAGTCCAGGATACAACAATGGTGTCCCAACAAAATAACGGGAACTGTTTTGGTCGAACATTTGCTTGCAGGGAAATGAACACCATCGATAAAATGGCTAATTCATCTACACAACCAAGCAGGCCTGACTTATGGCACATTCCAAATCCTCAGCATAACCTGCTATTTTCATCATATAGGTTACAGGCCGCATATCTACAGATTTGGGAGAAAGGATTACAACCTCCAAACCACATTATAGTGAGGACACTCTGAGTTGTCTTACTACAGTAATCTGGCCTAGATTCCTTCGATGACTACCATCAAAGACTAAATCAAGTTGTAATCTTAAGTCTTAACTAGGAAAATTCCTTCTTGTTTTTCCTCATAGAGTTTCCCGCTTATCTGCAGCACAAGCAAGGAAAAATTTTAGTAGAGCTGACGCAATCATCAAAGAAGTGACTAGAAGATTTTAGACATTTAACAGTTGAAAAATCGGTTTGTCATACAGTGAGATAATATAAATGTGTATATGAGTTGCATGTGACATTTATACCATAATGTCTATCCAAGTTAAGATCCCTGGGTGTGTGAGCCCACTGCAGGATATGCTTTAAATCAATGACTAGAGCAGCTTAGGGTAGTACTGTAGCACAAATTAGTCATTAGGCACTTCAGATGCTTACATTCATATCCATCATGTAATGCCATCAGGGAGGTGTCAGATCAGTTCCAAATTCAGTCAGCAGCACATAACAATAACCTCAAACGTACAGCCAGAGTAAAAAAGAACCACCTTCAGCAACAAGAAGAACAAGAAGTCCTGCAACAGATGGCGCGACTCCCACAGAGGCCTTATCTGAACATTATTTAGTTAGTCTGCAAAGACAGAAGCAGCTTAAAAACCTAAATCCACAGAGGATCTTGCACAACAACCTACCTGTCAAGTCCTTGGAACAGCTGTGCAGTCTACCAAACTGGTATTGTTTTAAAGCCAAAAGGTGTTCACGCCATGTTTTGGTTTGATTTAGGTCTTTTATGCATTTTGTATAAAGCTAACTGATATATCAAATGTGTCAGTGTGGCAATATGTTTTGACATTTGCACATATAGTTACAAAAGTTACAGTTTTAAAAGGACAAAAACGAGAGATTTCTAAATGCAGTTTTGTCAGCAAGCATATACAGAAACAAACTTGCAAATTGTCTATAGAGTTGGTATTTCATTTCTGAGCTCTGAGCTCGTCACTCCCTACAACCTAACTCAAAGGTCAGCACAGAACTCATCTCCCATAGCCAGCCAGACTGGAGAAAGATCTGTCAGCACCGTGACAACATTCTGCTTTGTATTTCTTTGAAGCAATCACAACTGTCTTGGGTGGCCGCAGCTGCATAGTTTAGTGACTAACACATCTGACATTGGCATGGGAGATGATTGGTTCATATCCCGGCCATGGGTCAGGGCACAGTTGACAAGTGAGGACCCTGAGACAAGGTCCTTAGCGCTGGCCCGCCTACCTACCTCGTTTTGTATCTACTCCCAGATGTGCATCGCTTGGGATAAAAGCGTCTGCTAAATGAAATTGTAAATGGTGCTAAGCCCAGGATGCAGCAAAATAGCGTCAGTCAAATAGTGAACTGTTTTGGTCGAAATATTTGCTTGCAGGGAAAAGAACACCATCAATAAAATGGCTCATTCACCGAAACAACCAAGTACGCCTGGCTTATTGCACATTCCAAATCCTCAGTATAACCTGCTATTTTCATCTTGCAGGTTACTGGTCACATATCTACAGATTTGGGAGTAAGGATTACAAACCCTAAATCACACTATATTTAAAACCTGCAGTTGCCTCCACTGTGTCAAACAGACGATAGAGCATAGAGATTTAAAAAAAAAACAACAAAAAAAAACACCTTTTAAATGTGGTAAATCAATAAACTAATTATTTTTAGGATAGTCATTGTCTCTCCTAGGTGTGACCATCTGTTATTTTACCTTTGTAAGCACTGGCATCCTTTGTGTTATCAGTGTGTTTGTGTCTGTTGTTGTTTGCTCTAGTCCGTGGTGTGTTCTTGGCAATACCTGGTGAAGATTTGTGTTCATATCAAACTTCTCTGTCAGAAAAAGACAAGGTATAATGAGTGTAGATCTTCGGCTGTCTGACTGTTGCCTTCAGCAGTCATCACAAGGCCATTCCTCAACAAAGAACTTTCAGCTACTGCAGAGAAAATCTATTGAGCCGAGTTGAATCAACTGACACCCAACAGTTGCAGCAGCAAACACGTGTCAGCTATAGCATAATATAGCATAGTATGATTATTCATTTCAATGCCACAATCACAAATTCATAGCTGGGAGCAGACAATCTCTTGTCATGCAGCGCTGAGAGCAGCATTTGACCATCAGTGCATTATACAGATTTGAAGTTTCCAAATGAGCGAAGCAGAGTGAACAAGAGCTCAGCAGTTAGAATGCAGCTATGACACAAAGCAGTGAGCAGCCACATAATCCCATTGCTTTGAGTGGGCATTTTCCTATTTCCCAGCTGAATAATAACTGTCACTACTACTATACAACCAATGTTTACATTTCATAAAGCCAACGTACTACTTCACTATAGACTTTAACTGTAAAATTAACAAAATACAAATACAGTGAATCTACAGCGACAAATGTAAATGTCACAAAAATCCTCCTAAAACAGTAGCATTTTCACTCAATTGCAAGAATGCAGTCTAACAATTAATCTGCAATATACCCCAACAGTTAGCAGGGTTAGCTAACAGACTGCTGAGCTGAGGAGCAGCACAGACAAACCAAAAAGTGTAAGATAAGGTGGTGAACATTTAAACAGCCCACCTCTGATAGGCTCAGCTGATGTGTTCCTGTAATACAAGTTCACTCTACAAACGCAACTATATTTCATATATCATAAAGAAGCTGTGACAGAAGTTAACCACACTCAAAAAAGAAGCTGGATTTTTTTTTTTTTGATATAAGCCCCTGCAATGAAAATAGCAAAGTAAACCAAGGTAAGACGCCCACCTTAAGAACAATATCTATTTTATTTTTTTATACATTTTTTTTAGATTTCTCATTTAAAAGTGATAATTATTGCCAACTAATTTAGACTCAATGGCTGGAAAACAAAACAAAAAGTCAATTCTTTTATATAACTTTATTACGGTTGAATTCATCAAGAAAAAATCCTCCATATGTTTCTTGTTGAAACAGTAAAGTACAAAGAAATCGCATATGTATATTAGTATAGTAGAAACTGTCTTTATCCTGTAGTTAGGAGAGAGATTATGGGGGACACCTTACCGTGCTTTATCTTACTTACACTTTGCTTTTATTTGGTATACTGGCAGATTGAAGCAGATCCTTAGAAACAGCATGTGTTCATTTCAAATATAAATGCAAAAGAAATGGATAATGTAAAATGGATATAATGTAAAATATTGCACAATACTGCATCATGCATCACAAATCCTTGCACAACTAAAAGGTAAAACATACAGGTGCTCCACAAAATGCCCTAACCCATTATTCTCTCTAACAGCCAGCAGAGGGCAACTCCTGAGGCTGCAAAAAGATGTCAGATTGCACAGTAGTCTATGAGGAAATGATCCCAATTTTCACTTGATTTGTTACCTTAATTAACTTTATCCTTGTTAGTTTATGTTCTCAGAGATTATTATCATGCCTTCTGCAGTACAGCAGGAGGTGTTCACCTTGTAAATTATGTCCCTGTTTACAGGAAAAGAGCTGATAAAGCAGGGTATGTTTTTGGCACATCACCTTGTGGCTGTTTGATTTACATTGCCAGTAAAATAGACCGTCACTCTGCAGAAAACAGGGAATTTGATCATGAGGACTACTGGCACCGTAATCTCCAGTTACCAGTGACCTTTTGGTTCTGCTGAGTAATCCCTTCTGGTGTATTGAACTAGTATTTGTGGTAATGGGATACAGTGTGACTCCATTTGTCTGTGTGAACAGAACTGCAGTTTTGTGATTTGTGACAGGGTGATGAGGAGCTGTGGTGAAGAATAATAAAGCACATTTATTCAAAAGCTGAATTTATTCATTCAAAATGAATTTTAATAATAAGAGCAATGTGTTTTATTTATATGGCACTTTTCTTAACAATGTCACAAAGGATTCAAAAATTTCAGTTTAGCAACAAATGATGAAGAAAATAAATTATAAATCACCCAGATATGACAGCTTGTCTGAAAAAACAATGTAATAATGAGAGATTTGAAAGAAGCGACAGATTTTGCAAATCTTCTCGCAGGTATGTCATTCCAAAGTTTGGATGCTCTGAGAACAGCCAAAATAACACAATCTATTAAACTAACCTTGTATGATCCCAGGCCTCATCATAGACAGGAGTTATGTTTATTTGTACTGTTTAGTTCACAGATTAAATCTGACAGACAACTGCTTTATTACTTATATCCGGGGCACATTATTTATTACAGGATAGATTTTTTATAGTAGTATTAAATAGCTAGACTTCTGACTAATCCCACTCAAATTAATCTAATTAACTGACCTGTGACTCACTGCCACATATTCTTAACACTACTCACTGCAACTAAGTTGTTTTTTCTCTTAAATTTCTGAATTAAAACCATTCATTTTAAATCACCCTCAGTACTGAAGCGGATGAGATGGGGTGAAACTTGATGATTTGCTGTTCATGATCAACAACACTGCAGCATAAAGCAGTTATGGAAAATGGATAGATAGATCCTCAGGAATAGCCTGATATCACCAAGAGACGACATTAGTGTGGACGCTCTGTGCTGGACACAAGAACTATTGCCATGTGTTGTTATCGTAAACCTGCTCATTTCTATCTGGTAAACTAATGCTAAATACTTCTTCTATCTCCGATGAATCAGTTTGCAGCAGACAGTACAGACATGGGCTGAAGGAGGGTAAAAATAGAATATATTTATCATTTCCTTTCACTATCACAACGGTTAATTCACACACTGCCATTCAATAATTTAATTACTCTATGGCCCAATGGGCACGACCCATCTCAGGTGCCTTCAGCGTTTCTTATTATAGTGTGTGGGGGTCTTGTGGAGCTCATCTGTTGTATTTGCTCAGTGTCTCACAGAGACCTCTCCGCCCCGACGCAATCTCACCTCATTAACATTTCAGGTGACGAGTATGTCAAGGCCTTAATTAACAATTCATGAGCGCGGCTTATAGCTATATTAACATTTTACAACCAATAAATCAGCTTTTCTAATCTGCTGTGTATGCCTGCATGCACAGGCCCATGTCTGAGTGCATGTGTGACAGACTGGAGTGGGGGGCGGCTGTGTGGGTGGTGCATTATTTGTGTACATCGAACACAGGCAACATAGCTCTCTCTTTGTCTCCAAGTTCGTCTCCACGTCTCAGACCATGACATTTGTTTGAACTTTATCTTTATCTTACGCTCTGAACATGGCACTGCAGTGAATCACGCCCATTATGCTGTTTTTCCTCAGCACAACAAGATAACTCAAACCTGCAACCAAATCCAGAAGAGGTCATTCACAGTGTTACATCAATTAATAATGTAAAAAAGATCAAATCGACTAAGCCCCCCCACACACACACACACACACACAAATGCAAGTCTCACACAAAATGGAAAGGTTGACTAATTAGGGTGCTATTTTCCTTTAGTCGACTATTACAAAGTCAAGTCTTTTTCTTTGGAAAATGTAGGATGAAAGAGAGGAGGTGGCAAGAGCAGTAAATCTGAAACAGTGGCGGAAGACTATCCGGTAGTGTTGATTGTCTGCTGCATCATAATTTCTGCTTCCCTTACAACAAACACATATTCAAGAAGCCTCTGAGAGTGGGTGTAACAGCCAGTCACTGTTTCATTGTGCTATAAAGGTTCATATAGAATGATGCGACAAGTGCTTTCCACCTTAAAGGCGTCCCATTAAGACCATTTTCTCAATTCACGTCAGCTCAACACCACCTTGCAGTGGGTGAATAAAGCAAAATGCCACATCAAAACATCAAAGCATCGTGTCTCATACTCTCCGTTTCGCTGCGTGGAGCTAAAGGAGAGAAAAATGAAATCCCACCACAGCACCCTGAGGCAGCCCCTTGACCCCACTTTGAAAAGCACCTGTGTAGGCAGCGTGTGCAGGCCTTGCCTCTCCCACTGAGTCACCCGGTGGAAGTGTTGCGCTATGATCGTGGTGCATAGCTGTAGCTTGCCAAATGAAAGCAATCTCTGCAACACTGCTCGTTCTCCCGAGGTGACACAAAAAGTTAGTATTGTTTTCTTATGAGGGCACATTTAGTGTTTAAGAATCCACAATGCCCACAAAATCCACGGGGCCCCTACCTGGGCAGTAAGCTCTGGCTGAATATAATGTGACGCAAACGCTTTGAAGCAGTGTTCAAGGACACATGGGGTGTCATGGGTCTGGAAAACATCACAAGTCTGGTCCTTCTGAAGAAAGATCTGTTTTGGGTTGCCTCAGCTGCTGCCACCCCATCTCCAGGTACAGCAGCACATTTATTATCAGTTAAGGCGAAGATCAAGGTCACAGTTTATATTGTATTTAAAGGATTCAAAAGGAGCCGTGGCAAGCGGTGGCCTTGCCAAATGCATGGGTCAGTGACAATGCATTGTGTGCCGCGAAGGATTCTCCTTCAGGTTCAGTGCAGGCTGTTCCAGTTCCAATCAGTTCTCCAACTTGGAGAAAAATGTGAAATCGATTTGAGAAAAGTGAAACGTGGAAATGTGTCTTGGATTTGTCTGTGAGCTTATGCTGGATTTTTTTTTTTTTTTTTTTAATGAAAGGTATGGCTTGGCATTTTACTTCAGTAAATTACTCCCAGCTCCATACTAATGTCAGGGCATACATGACTATTTTTAACTTGAGTAGATCACATAGGTGTAAGGCTCGATAATGCCATCATGGTGAATTACAGTACGAGTAGGTGAAGAGCTACTCTAACCCATCTATAACCAAAGTAGCGAACACAGACTGCATGATATTTTGAACTTGTGAAACTGAATTATCACCTGTTGACTGCACGCTGTCGACGACTGTCAGTGACGAATAACAGACAGAAATGACAGCTGATGATTTAGAAATAATGAGATCGATAAAAAAAAAACAGCAGTTATAAATAGAGATTGTGAATTTAGAGTCTGCAGCACAGACATGACCACAGCATGGCAAGTTGATGGAACTGGAAATTCAGCAGAGCCTCAGTAATGAAATGTCCTGTTCTCACTCCAGCACTTTGGGAAAGGAATTGCCATGACTACGAGGAGCTCTTGCTGGTTTTACTGTAGCTGTGCTGCCCTCTTCTGGAAGCTAAAGAAACAACCACAAACTGTCACATGAAGCCTGTTGCCAACGTATTTTTCTCCTCTGAATAGGCTGGGTGTTGATGGGCTGAATGTATAGTGTACTTTAGAACTGTGTGGAATTATAAAGAATTAACAAAAGGAAATGAAGACATTCTTGAGTACCCTCATTATAGGGACATTTGCATGAGGATATTAACAGCATATCAAGTTTACCTGACACTCGCTCTTGCTGATTGATATCCCTGCAGACATCATTCTCTTATGTAACATTTTCCAGCATCTTTCTCTTGGCCGACCTGGTGCAGCTGCATGGCGAGTGCAGTCTTATTTTGGGAAGGCCTGTCTCTGCTCTGACTGCAATTTAGAGGAAAAAGCCTGCTCGTGGTAAAAGGTTCTTGGGGTTAGAAGGGGTTGCTGTTGGTGTGTGTGTCTGTGTGTAGCCAATCCATTTGTCTTGTTACGCATGTCTTGCTCCCATAATGCTGCACAACATCCCTCTGAATCATTATACCACATCTGCTTTGCATTCTCATGCTGTCTTTATTTAACTCTCAGTCTTCCTCCCACCATCCACCCCATTCTGTTTTTTTATTTTTTTTATTCCCTGCTCCCCATAATGAGTTTTGTGCCATCTGACAGCATCTGTCTGATCAGGAGAGAGTTATGGAGTATTTCCTGTGACAGCACCTTGGGAAACAGGGGGTTACTGCTTCAGGCCATCTCACTAAAATAATTTTCATGGCATCACTGTGTCCTGCTCACACTTTCACACAGTGCCAAAGCACTGACACTGAATTCCTGCCTCAAGTGCTGCAAATTGAAGCTCTTGTGCAACTAATGTATTACTTTCTGTCTCCATCCACACTAAGATGTCAGCAATTTGCTCCGTTTGGCTTAAAAAGTAGAATTTGCCCAATGAGCTGCTGCAGGAAAGAACAGACAGAATGCAAATGAGTGCTGTTATCCCTGGTCATGAATATCATCAACACCACCACTCCAGACACCTCTGTCAACTGTGGTGGCTGCATTCAAAGACACTGAGGTGTGAATTATTGACTGCTGACTGTCTTCGTGATGGCACCGTCTCCTGCGCCTCTTACATTAATTAACCGCCCATTGTTTTCTGAGACTGAGAAGAGTAACTTAATTAAAGCCAAACTTCTCCACAAGCGGGGCTTTCAAGTTTTGTTAAAGAACGAGGGAAGTGTTTTGGTTCTCCCCTCATCGGAGTTTTTGGGAGGAGGGTGTGGTGGGCCCTGAACGTCATTCCAAGGGAGTTGCAGTGAATGTGGACTTCCCCAAAGTTCACTTACTGGAGTCAGATCAGTCACAGGGGCAATGCAACTTTTCTGTTGCGCACGATAACAACAGGGTAGTGCGCCTTTTCTGTGCTAGAAATATTTATCTCCAGGCTTTTCTTGTTTTGTTCAGTATGAATCCCAGGCATGGAGAGATGGACTGGCGGTGGACAGTTTTCACCCTGATTCTAAACTTTCAGCTCACTTGCGGGTCTCCCTCCTCCTATGACTTATTCCAAGGCTCCGCGCACACTGGAGTGGTACACAGACACAGAAACAGGTACGTGTTGTTTAAAAAAAATACTTTTCAGACTTTTAAACTTCGCTGTTTTTGAGAAAGTCTTCACCAGCAGCTCGACGCGGGCGTTCCTCTTTACGCGTCTCCTCAAGGTAAAAGTCTGTGCGCTTTTGTTGCGCAGCTGCCAATAAAAACGTAATGACTTCCAAACTTCTCAATGACCGGAACGAACTCGGATCGGTGAAGATTTAGCCTCTTATGGTCATATTCAGCCTGTTCACTGTTGTCTTATCAGACTGCAACTAAATTTGGCTCGGGTTTGCCCGTGCTGCCAAAGGTGATGAGGTCCAGATAAACGCTGGAATGTCACTGATTACTCCAATCTCTCGTCTATAGAGACCATTAGTGCATTTCCAAATGTTTCTTGATGAATTAAAATCAACTGGTGGAAAAAACAATGATGAATAATCTCCCTGAAGTGGTGAAGCTTAAATGGAAAGTTCAGTAAAGCACATGGATCTCATTACGATAGTCTCTTTTTTTATTGCCATATTACCAAGTCCAGCTATTTTCTGTGCACGATACTCCTCTAAAATAACTCTTAGTATATATCTTGTTTGTCTGTGCCTCCCTCCTCAGGAACTGGTGCGCCTATGTGGTGCACAGAAACGTGAGTTGCGCCGTGCAAGGGAGTGTGGAGAGCTTCCAGGAGCCCGTGGTGGCCCCCTGCCCAGCCTACCAGCCCGACTGCCAGCCACAAGTGACGTGAGCATCCGGGGAGCCAGGGGAAAGGGTTGAGGGTGCATGTTTAGATGTATGAGACAGACTGGATACAAAATGTTTCCTTGAGAGAGAGCTAGAGGCACAAATATTCACAGTGGCTCAATGAAACTCAATTGGCAGAACTGAAGAGCACAGCTTTCCAAGCAAGCTGAAAAGTCCACTGACGAAAGTGCAGGGTTATGTTTGAAATTCAGAGTAAAGCTGATGAGAACTACAGCTCTTCTCATAGTTTCTTCCAACCTGAAGCAGTTGATACTAGCTCATTTGAAGCCACGCATTTCATTCCTCTTTCCACATCTGTGAGTCATCCATCTCTAATACGCAACTACCAACACAAAAACCAAACAGTATGAAAAAAGGAATGCCATACTTCTTTTGGAGGCTTCCTCTAGAGGTTTTCTGGCCACGTCCAGCTGGGGCGAGACCCTTGTATAGACCCAGAACTTGCTTGATGAATTACATATCTCATCTGGCCTGGGACCACCTCAGAATTCCCCTGGAGCAGCTAGAAAGCTTTGCTGAAGAAAGATACTTAGCTGGCAGAAGAAGATGGATGGATGGATGTTCTACTGGCATTTTCACAAGCATTTTTAGAAGCAACACAAATGCGCATTTTCCCGTTGTGTGAATGATTTTTTGGCAAAAATCCAGAATATGCGGTTATTGTGTTACCATTTAAAATTCCTCTCTGGTCTCCTAAAAACTCAACTGTGTATTCGATACATACTTAGATTTTTTTTACTTGAAAGGAATCCCTTACTGTCTCACAATGGCTTATGTTTAGCCCTACATAGATACTTTCTCTTGAATGTGCAGAACTATGAAGTTGTTGCCGTTTGCTGCAACTCAAGCACACCAGCCCAGTTGCAGCTCTGCCTTAATGCTGTAAAACTGCTCTTCACAGTAGCAAGCTGTAATTCAGCCATCAATGTTTGAACTGATTGAGAAGAAGACTAACGATACAGAAAACTCTCACAAGTTGACGGGACTGGTGTCTCAGGTGTGTTAGATATGAAACTTTGGAAGTCTGAATCTGTTTTTTTGAAACTGATCAATAGATCGTAGTTGTAATGTGGAAATAGTCAGCCATGGTGACTGTTGTTTTTTTTTATTTCGCTCACCAAATGGGGGAAAAAGGCAAGCTTGACAAAAGACTTGATTTTCACCAGAGGGGGTCTTTAAGATTTTCTGATATATGCATATAAATCTATAACATCCATCCATCCATCCGTCCATATGTTGCTCAATCAGGCCTACGTGTTATTTAGCATACATCTCAGTCAGGCTGCCAGTACAATGCTTGGCACCTGGCCCAGAACTTATAAGAAATATATATATGTTACCTAAACAAGAGTGCCAACTCTCCAAGACAAGGAATGGTGTGATGAGAACAAATGAAGAAGTCAACTGTCATGTACAAGGAAGCTTTATTTATATTTCAGCCAGTTCTCTTCTGCCTTTTGCAGTTACTGCTTTTCTAACTTTTGCTCCAGACAACTTTGGCTCTAAATATCAGAGTTTGACTTCCCATTTCAAATTCCTTCTCCAGATAGATGTTTCTAAATATACATATCCATGCATCTAGTTTTATTAGGTGCTCAAATGTGTTATTCACTAACAGATGACTTTCAGTTGTACATTAGCAGATATTTAGTGCATCCTGCAACTTGACTGAATGTCATAATTTACATAATTATGTAAAAAATAGTAGACTTAATCAGTTCCATTGGAATCAATAGTAATTTCAATTAAGTTGTTTTTAGGAGATGCATCCATTTCTGTGTTAAATGAATGTGTCAGCTAAAAATATTATGAGAGAGTGTAAAATTCATAATTGTAGTTTAAAATGCAAGTGTGTAATCTAAATAGTCATGCACTCTGACAGTATGGACATTTTCTTCCCTCCTAAGTCATATGTGATATTAAATCTTGTTGAAGTAACACACAATTTGATTAGAGCCCATATCCAAATCCAAAGCTTTTACAGTAAGCGAAGTATTATGTTCCTCAGTAAATGATTATTGTAAACAGGGGCATCTCTACCAGTAATTGGTGAGTAACAGCTGTGATTCTGCACTTCAAGATGTTGTGTTGCAGTTTAATAGATTTTTCTTTGTGAATCATTGTTAGTTGTAAACACATGCTATCTGTGGTTTGACTTAGCGATCCACTTAGGCATGCACAAGAGCCTCAGTTCTGTGGAAAAGAATCCAGGAAGCTGATCATTCTTAGGTCACTGGAGCATTTTTCTGTATTCCTGTGTAAAGCAACAAGAGCTGGAACTGAGAAGAGACACCTCGAGTTATGATAAACAGGACAGCGTGGCCTCATATTATCTCATGTTAGGATGAGATTTAAGTAATTAAAGTGCGGTTGTCTCACAGGCTTTTGCTTCCTTTTCTTTCTGTTGGTCGAGCTATGGTGGTGTTATCAGTGACAGTTGGGGAATGTGCAAAAATGATTGTTACAGGCACCAACTTTCCAGATGTTTCACATGACATGACGCCTGCCTTCAGGGAAGTGATGTCATCCATTGTTGCTTTGGAAACTGTTTTCTTTGGCTAGAAAGCTGAAATTTTCATGTATTAGGAAATGGTGGAGAAGCTCAAAAAGGTCCATATCCAAAAAAAACTCCCCAAAAAACAGACATTCTGGTTTTTACAGGAGTCAACATTTCCCCCCAAAAATCATATTACAGTTTCTTCTTTTTGGAATAGCAGAGTAGCTCAAGCATGAAAATCAATAGCACTTATAACTCTTCGCTAATGGCCTGAGTTTGGTCTTAAAGAACTTAAACATTTGTTTGAGATCTTGAAAAGCAAAACACATGGATACTCTGCCTTGTATTACAGATACCAAGCTCGGTTTAGACCCACCTACAAGATTGCCTACAAAAAAGTAACAGAGTTGGAGTGGAGATGCTGTCCTGGTTACCAAGGTCTGAACTGTAAAGATTTAAAACCAGCCCCAGATCGACAAGCAGTGCAGGGAACACAGCCTTATCTCTCCGCAAATCCTGCACATACAACCCGACACACACAGAGTAAGAATGTGTTTTCTGTTCTATCCTGAGTGTTCAATTAACAATATAATGTCACTATAAACTAAAAGAGCAAAAACAAGAAAAATCATTCAGCCTTTTCTATTATGAAAATTTCTCTTATTCCGTGATTATAGGGCCAGAACGGAGAGAGACAGCGCACCATGAGACAAGACATGGTGGGACAGACAAGGTGCATCTTCTGGAAAATGAAGTTCAACGTCTATCTCAGACTGTCCGGGATCTCCAGTCCGCTTTGACAGGGTTAACTAGCAACCTCCGCACAGACCTGCAGGATGACACAAAGAAGATGCTAGTAACACTTCTGAACAACATGCGCCCACCAGACAGTGCCGCAGGTGCAGGCACAGAGGAGACCCCAGCTGTGCTGGATGGTCATCAGGCTACCAGAGGTGGGATCACCGGAGAGAAGGCCCTTGAGAAAATAGAGGCTCGTTTGGATGATATCAATAATGCGCTTAAAAGCAAGGATGAAGCTTTGGACGATCTAAGAGGAATCACAACAAGTCATGAGGGGCAGATACGTGTCCTGATGGATGCCTCTCAGTCTCAGACTCCAGCCATAGCAGAGTTTGATGTTATACAGACCTACATTGATGGAAAATTTGAGAAGCTGAAGAAAGAGCTAGACCAGAATGTGGATGAAAAGATGGCCAAGCTGCAGAATTCATGCGATGACAAGATCCAGGCGTCACAGAAGAACTGCGAAGACAGCCATGACCAAGTTCTGGCCAGGTTGACCAAGCTAGTGGATACTAAGGAAGCTGATCTGAGAAAGGACATCCGTGCACTACGTCTTGATATGGCTGCTGCAGATGGACCTATACGAACTCAGAGGCAGACTGAAACACCCAACGAGGAAAAGGACTCCAGTGACCATAAAGACTTGTGGCGTGAGATTGATCGTATTGCAGAGGCTCACCGCATCCTGAATGTCCGCATTGACAATGAGCTGGCACACCTGTCAGCACCTCAGGAAGACAATGATTTTGGCCTACTGATTGAGGAGCTAGAGGCACGTATTAATATTACAGAACAAAATGCAGAGACTCACTGTTTCTACATTGAAGAAAAGCTGACCCGTACAATTTCAGACGAAGTGGCAGCACTGCGGCAGCTCCTGGATGAGCGTTTGAACGGCATGGAGGACCAGTTCACAAACATGCTGGTGGAAATGAGCAACAACTCCTTCCCAGGGATGTTTGGTGAGTCCATGGATTCCATCCAGGCAGAAGTCAACAATAACAAGTTCCTCCTGCAGGGTTTAGATGATAAGGTTAATGCAGTTGGAGAGCTGTGCTCTGCAGGATGTACAACCTCAGGAATTACTGCAGATGGTGAAAGTTCTGTGCCTACACCTAATGGTCTAGGAAACATTTTGAAGGACCTAAAGAGGTATAGAAATGACTTGGATGTTCTTCACACAGATGTCAGTTCAAACACAGACAAGGTCAAGCAACTGGAGGATCTTCTTGAAAGGCAGTCAGTTGGAAATGAGAGACGTGTGAAGACGATGGATGACTTCCAGAAGGGACTGATTAATCTTCAAGATAATGTGCTTGGTCTGGCTGGAGCTGTTACCGGGTTAAGTGACTCCTTGAGCAAATACAACCAGGATATGCACAGACTAAACTCAACATGCTGCCAAGCAGAGCAGACTGGCAGCAGAGGCCCAGGACGGTATAACTGGGCTTCACCTGATGCTACTAGTCATCAGGTGGACGAATTGAGGAACCGGCTTGATACACTTAGTGAACGGGTGTCATCTGAATTGAATCAATGCAAACAGAATACACAGGGTGTTTCGGATGGAATCTCTGCTGTGGATGGACGTGTAACCAGACTAGAACAGGTGTGTGGAAGACTAGATGGAATTTCAATTAACATCAGAGAGCTGAAAGATGGGCTGGAGAGACATGTTGGAGGCCTGCGGGACTGTGTCCATAGGATGAATGTCACCTGTGGAAGTCATGGAGCAGAAATCGTTGCACTACAGAATACCATGCAGAGGTTCCAGGCACAGCTGTCTGCCATGGCCAAGCATGTCTCGAAAGATGTCACTGCCCGAGAGCCAGGTGAGTTGTTTGTTTTGGTTATAACTTGATGACATGATTGGTTGTCAGTAACAATGTCTACAAAACAAGATGACAGGAAATCTTTAGCTTGCACTCGCATGAGCTAAATCAATCAGAGGTCATACTTATCACCTTGGAATTGGCAAGAAATTTTGACTGAAGTGAACTATCATTTGAATGCAAAATATTTAGTATCAATGTCTTACATGTTATGCTTTCTGCATCTGTAAGTATACGAGGCTCTTTTAGGGTTTACATGACCTACACTTCCTCAAGAAAGCTCCCATGGGCCCCTCTGCAGCTCACAATTTGTGCCACTATGCTGCAAGAACAATAGTATGCATTAGTGAAATACAAAGATGTAGATCTAATGCGCATCTATTAGAATGCATCCTCTAAACAGACTAGCAAGCAGTACAATTAGAACAACTAACGTTCTGTCCGCAAGCGTTCATGTGTGCATCCACAAGGGAGTATAATCAAGGCTAGACATGGTCACTTCCCAAAAAGAAGCAACAAGCTCAGCACAGCATTGAATGGGGAGTGGCTATAATACTCATGCATGCTTGAAACTAACTTCTCAGTACATTGTGTCATCCGAAAACATCAAAGACCCAGGCCATTTGCAAAGCGCCACAGAGTGTCAAGACAAAATAATTACTCATATGGGAATAGTGATGCATACTTTTAGAAAGTCTTTCCTGAAAGGCATTCAGTGTTGTGCTCATTTTATAAAAATGACTGATGTAGCTGTGTATAGAATGAAAAAAATAGCTTGAAAGAGAAGTTCAAACTCTGCTTGCTTTCTAATCTCTGCACACCAGCTGAGCTGCTGTTAACGTGTCCTGAATGTCAGATTATCAGTTTCAAAAAGTTGCAGAAATCATCAGACACAACCCCAATTCTGACTTGGGAAAGATTTGTGTAGAAGGGGTTCCACAGACCATCTGACACACAGTTTGTTTGGGGAATATTGACACTCTCAGAGCCTGAAGGTGAAACCTGGCATGAAGATGGTGCTCACCACAACAGCAGCAGCAGGCTTTCAGGTGAGCTGTACGGCAGCACAAGAGTGAGATTGACAACTGAAGTACAACGCCATAATGAAAAGAAGGCTGTGCTGGATGTACAGTATGTAGCAGTGAGAAAACAACATTGTATAGCAGCAATCACAAGTCAACTGCCTGGACTAGCTAGCAGGCTTTGCTTCATTAGTGAGTAGAGCTATCATAATAGCATATAATGACAGCAATTAGATTCACATTATGGCACAATTTTGCTGCTTGAAAGTCAATTAGTTATGCAGTGTTTAGTGGATTCTCATATTAGTGCAGTCAAGCACAGGATTTAGCCAAAATAAGTTGGGTTAAAAAAAATACACGCCGTCTCTTTTCAGCCTCCTGCTTAACTTTTAACATATGAGTTTATCGAGTGTGATTAACATCTGTGTAAACACAAACTTTTCCTGTAGATAATCCTCCACATAATGCATTCTGCTTGCTTGGTTTACATGGAGGCTGGGAGGGAAGGATCAGATCCCATGAATGGCCACAGGGTATTTCCCAGAGTGGGAGGACACGAGTTCACGGGGCCTCCCATGCTCGCCTTGAGTATGTCATTCAATATGTCCCAGCACCAAGAGGCAGAGGCCCACAATGGAGCCTTCCTATGACTTAGACTCATGTTGTCCCAAGAATTTCACAGTTTTTATATAGGGAATAAGACAGGTAAATACAATCTTAAAATTTTACAGCCCAGCTTTACTGCTGTGATGATTTACTTGCACTGTTTCATGCCTCGTTGCTCCCTTATGTAAATGTCAGAACACCCGAGCAGACTGTTCTCCATTATTCCCTTTATGAGCGTGTTGAGTTGTGAAGTCTTCTTTTACCGTGACATAGCTTTTTCACTCCTACCACAGACCTCAGCCTCAGTTCACATACATAGTACACCTCCCTCCCTTCTGTCTTTCTCCTTGCACATGTACACATACCGACCTCCAGAGATTCCCGTAGGGTGACCTCAGCCTGATGTGTGGAGTCTGGTCCTCATTAAGGGACCTGACTCACTGCTGGAGTCAGTCTTGACGGAGAGGGGAGAAGCAGGGCTCCACACCCAGGACCAGATGCTTCGACTACCCTCAGCTGTGATGTCATGAGTGGGGCCCCACCACTGGTGCCTCCCTTTCTTACACCATCGTCCAAAACAATGGTGTGATTGGGAGCTGAGCAGAAAAGCAAGCCAGAGGGATTAATGACTGTGGTGCAGAGAAATGGAAAGCACGCAGGTCTTTTATTTCCATTCTGTGTTTACCAAATATGGCCTATCATTTGTAATTTCAGCATTGATATTTGATTGCATCATCTGTTACAAAGGTAGTAGGAGAACCCAGGCGCAGGGAAACTGGCAGACAGGCGATTATGAAAAATGATTTTATTTTACCAAATAATTAACCAATAGATAATTGATGAACGGGACTGGGTGAGACTGAACTAAACCAAACCACTCAAAACAGCTACTAAAACTAAAAATATAAAAAACAAAAACTGTGATCTCCTAAACTAACCAAATAAGACTAAGCTGAGGAGGGGTACTCACAAATAGGGAAACTGACAACAAGGGAATATAGGCTTAGGGAATCCAAAAACAGACAGGGGCACAACAGAGTCCAAGAGGGGAGAGTCCATGTAGCAGTCCAGAGGTGGCAGGTTTGGTGGGGAAACAGCTTCTATGGCCCAACGGAGACTGAGCAACTGAGCGAGGTTTAAATAGTGAGGAGAGCTTGTGGACAGGTGAGCTGAGTTTACTGATTACTGCAGCTGACAGTCATTGGGGTAATCAGCAGGCAGAGTGCAGGTAGAGCAGGAGGGCGAGTGGCAGGGAGAGAGAGAGACATGAGGGAAAGGTGACAGACAGGGAACCAAAAAGGCAGGACAAAACCAAAACAGATCAGGAAACAAGAAAGGAGGAAGAAGGGGGGAAGAAGGGCAGGGGCCAGAGCAAGATCCTAACATCATCTCGGATGAAACATTTATACACACTCCCAATTGTATGCTTCATGGTCAGATAGTGTCAGAAACCCCATCTTCCTACTCCTTTCCAGTGTTGAACATAGGGTGTCTGTGTCGATTATTCTCTGTAACTTTGCGAGACATACGATCCAACGTTCACAATCGCTTCATGCAGTGATGGTCCAGCTGAGACGAGAGAGGAGCAGGGCATTGTAAGCTACTCCTCTCTCTAGTTCAGCCTTTTCATTAGGTCTTCTACTATTAGTGGCATTTACCATATGTGCTGACCATATAGGGAGATTACCTGATGCCTCATGTGCACTCTCCCATCTGACAGACAGTTTTTTACTTTAACTTCTGGTGTTGCTGTTAGAAATGACAGTAAACACTCATAGTCGTGAGTTCCGAGAAACCATAAACCAGCTCATACTGCACCTCTACTCTGCAATGAATCACACAGAAGTTTGTGAACTACAGTAGGACTGTAGAATATGTATATACCACGCAAATGCAGATATGAAGCTACCCGTAGCAGCTGGCTTATTTAAATTAGCTCACAGACTGGGAATAGGGGGGAAGAGCTCGCCTGGCTCTGTCCAAACGTAACAAAATCCATCTCTGAAGCTCTAAGACAAATTAACAGCAGCTTCCTGGAGTGTCCACTTGTTGCCTGGTAACTGGTTCTGGCCAAGAAATAGTTCTGCGCATAACCTCCTGTAAAAGGCTGAATGGTCACTGAAATGTCAGTTTTATACTGATTTAACAAACAAGATACAACTTGTTAACTTTAGAGGTGCTGCTTGGTGGTTTTTTCCAGACTAGCCGTCACCCTGTTCTAACCTCAATGAGCAAACTGCTGGCAGCAGCTTTCTATTTACCGTTCAGACATGAGAGTATCATCAATCATCTCATCTAAATCTCAGCAAGAAAGTCAACAGGCTTACTTCCAAAATTTCCAAATCTTACTTTAAGGGCAAATCTCATTTTCTCTTGCTTAGTGCTTGTATTGTAAATCCCCAAGCAAGGGAGTTGGGCAGTCTGGCTAAAGATTTAATGCTTTCCTCGAGTTTGGAAAGGGAGAAATAGTCTAAAAAGAGATAAAATATCCACTAGAAATCCCAGCTGGGTGGGTGTGGTGGTGGTTGGGAGCCTACTGAAATGTTTCCTCTCTGTGTTTGAGCTCATATTCTCCACACAGTCATATGAAGACCCCGAGGAGGCTGCGAACAGATGAGGTGTTGTAATAACATAACTGAAAGATTAACTGGAATAGCTTTGCCCTTACTCAGTGTGACTGCTGAATGGAATTGTGTGACTTTAGTTACAAAATGTTGGCACTGCTTCGCCCACAGCAGCTGCTGCTGCAGAGGTCGGCCGCTACAGCATGTGTGTGTTTGTTTCTTGCTGCTTTTCACTCTGATGGGGAGCTGTGGTAAAGCAGAAATGACTGTAATGCAGTTATTTAAAAATTACGCAAGAGGCTTTAACATCTTAATGGTTGCAAACTAGTTAAATAGAGCTTATTAGGAAATGCACAAATATGGAAAGTGCTCCTGAGCACGCTGTTCCCCATTCACATGGTGACTAATCAGCCTTCTTGCGCTGAATTTTCTCATTCGATTCTCAATCTGCTTTCTTCCTTCTCCTCTTTTTTTGGAGATGATCCCAGCCCTGCTCAAATCACATCCCTGTCATTTATTTCTCTGTCTCTCATCTCTGAATCGCTCTCTCCTTCTGTGCAATTTTTTTTCGATTTGTCCTTCCACTAAGGCCAGAGGACTTCTCTCTCTCCTCCCTGTCCTGTAAGTGTCTATCAACACCGAGGCCTTCAGAAAATAAAAAAAAGCAGTTGTTTTAAAGCAGGGATATAATAAAGGCTTTGATTTCATGGATCAATTCTTTGCAATTGATCATTCTGACTTTACATCGGAGAGGCAGGCAGCAAGATTAACTGTCTGCTGTGATGAGGAAATACAAGAAAACAAGACATAAAAGGCTTTTTGAAGTCGAAGGCTGTCGGCTGAGAAAGAAAGGAAAATTGTATCCGACACCACCACACACACTCTCACACTGTATATATTTAGTCACCTCCAGAATTTTGAGTGAGCGCTTTGACTGCGGCTGAGATATCTGAAGCTTTGTGAGGTGAGGTGTTTCCGTCTCTGACCTGGGAGCCCATCTGGAAGTCGTCAGAAGAGACTCGTATACACAATGGGAGTCCCAGAGGTCTGCCATGCTGTGCACAATTTGACCCTCCCGTCATTAATATGACTGGAGGAAAATGGGGTGGAGGGCGAAATTGTGTCCATGTGCATGGCAAGAAAGAGTACAAGAAAAATGTATGTCAGACGGTGAGTGATGCATTATTGTATGTGCACCACACCCTGCTCTGCTCTGAGCCCCTTGACACCATTTTCCATTGCGTGATCAGCCTGTCTGCTGCAATATTCCGTGATGCTTTCAGACACTTCCGAACACTCACGAACTGTCACCCAATTCTGCACAAGAGCGAGTGACTAAAGGGCCCCTCTCTCCACCTCCCCCTGCAGCGTCTCTGTCTGCTTGTAAGCAATAACATCTGGTTTTGGTGATGCTCTTGGTTGCACCAGCACGCGTGTGAATGTGTGTGTTTTTCGACTTTGCGGTTGCCCCCTTAGTGAGACACAGGCTGAGAGCTCATGGGAAATATGCACTCAGCCAACCGGCGTCCTGAAGCAGGCACGGGGAGGAAATGAAGACGAGATTTCTGATTATCTCAGTACAACATGATTGCTGGGTTTAATTTGTTTTTGATTATACATGTGGTTTCTGAGTAGCTTGTGGTATCACTCACACTAAGAAGGAAGAATTTTGTTGATGGCTGATGATGTTTTATTTGATAATAACAGAGTGGCTGATTACTTTCATAATCCAGAGTAACGGGCAGACTAATGCAATAAGGTTGCTTTCAGTGCTTTCAGGTACTTTAGGATTTATCCATTACTGTTTTAAAGTTGAATGAACATTCAATATTTGATTTATTATAATTTTTGGGACTGTGACTGGATTTATAGCCCTCATAAAGGATTACTTACAGCCTCTAAAAACTATTAATTTAGTTACAAGATACTAAAAATCCTTTTAACAGTGACCTGTGGATTTAAAAATACCATATGTCGAAAATCATTTTTATTGTCTTTTGTGGTTTTATAAACTTAGAGCTGTAAACTAAAAGCTGTTGAGATATGAAGACGTGTCCTTATTCCATTTCTTAAGTGCCCCCTTGCCCACAAATAGATTTGCTCCCTGCTTTACAAGCCAGTAAGAAGTTTACTGAGCTTATACATACCAGCAAAACAAGAAATAGTCATAGTGCTCAAACCTTTGCTTCTCTCCTGCTCTCTGTGCTCATATATACTGTATTTTTGATACAGCCAAATTATCTATAAAGCTGTTCTAACTTACATATATGTCTCTATAGTCAGACAACGGAACAAGTTGTTAACCAGCAGCCACTCCGTAGCTGCAGCTCTGCACCATTTAACTATGACTTTTATCACCAATCTGAAAAACTCTTCATACACATGAGTTAAAAGCTGTGCTGTGAATTTAGTGATATTTCCATGTGGAATAGTGAGAAGGAATGTTAGATGCAATAAAAAGTCTTTGCAAAATAAGCACGGTAACATGCTAAACTGAGAAGATGACTGAATGCTATCCATTAAACATCAGCATGTTATGCATTTTCATGAGTGCATTGGTTTAGCTCAAACCACCACAGCGCTTATGTTCAGCTTCACAGAGTTGTAAGGATGTCCCGTACTCGGGCTTGTCGTCAATGGAGCACTGTCCTCCAGAGCACTGAAGAAGCTCCTCACATCAGGTGTTTACTTAATGCGTCAGCATCCATGGCTCATTATGACAGCTGATCACCATTAGCATTCAGTTGGATACAGACAGATACACAAAGAGGCCTTTATAGCAGACACTTGTCACTGTTGCAACCCTTATACCTTCATATCTGCAGTCATTGCTGCTTGCAGCACGTCTCATCACTCCATATTCCCTGTGTTAAAGCTGCTTCTATTAATAGCTTTGTAAATATTCAATTCCGCCTCCAGTCATTGATTTAACCCCTCAAAACTCATCTCAGTATCAGAGCCACATATGCAGAGGATTTTTTAAATGAAAAGATTCCTTATACTGTCTCTGTTTCTATTTCCACTCACCCCTCGAGCAAACCAACTCTACTCAAACTCAGTGACACAATGATAAATTCTTCAGCAGTATATGTTCAAATCCGACACCATTTCTAAAAAGAATAATGTATAGAAGGCCCCATTCTGCAAGCTGACAGGACTGAGTCAAAGGTTTATTAGGGACTAAACTCTGGAGGTCCTAATCAATGTTCTTTAAGATGTTTTCAGTACACTGCAGTTTTCAAGGTGGAAATACTCAGCCATGGTCTTAACTCCTTATTTTGTTTGTAACACATAACTAAACAGCACACAGACATGTTAGCAAGGTAAAAAAAAACATGATTTTGATGGTTTGTTGGCATGCGTATGTATTTACAGCTATCTCTAAACTCTCTAAAGTATGTAGCAGTTAAAGGTGGAGTGTGCAGTTCTAATCAAGTTCACTTTTCTGTCAAATTCTGTGAATATCTCCTCACGGTTGTCTGCCAGCTGTCCACTGAAAACAACAGTCCAGTGTTCACAAACAGTGCTGGCACAGTGAAAGAGGGGATGTATATGATAAATGTGGCATCTACACTACTGTTCAAAAGTTTGGGGTCCCTTAGAAATGTCCTTATTTTTGAAAGAAAAGCATTTTTTTTTCAATGAAGTTAACTTTAGATTAATCAGAAATACAGTCTAGACATTGTTAATGTGATAAATGACTATTCTAGCTGGAAATGGATGATTTTTAATGGAATATCTACATAGGGGTAAAAAGGAACTTTTCCAGCAAAAATCACTCTAATGCTACATTGTGTTAGCTAATGGTGTTGAAAGACTAATTGATGATTAGAAAACCCTTGTGCAATTATATTAGCACATGAATAAAAATGTGAGTTTTCACTGAAGGTTGATGCTACAGGTACGGACCCGTACCTGTAGCATCTGTACTAGAGGTACGGACCCGTACCCGTAGCATCTGTACTAGAGGTACGGACCCGTTAAGGTAACTGAAGAGCTGGCGCCGGTTAACTACTATTTGCTGCACATTACAGGCAGTTTATATGAATGACTTTGATGGCGAACATTGTATAATTTAACCAAAAATACACCGTCTCCTCTCACACTTTAGACATTGCAGTTTTTACGCTTTTAGACGCCGTGTCTAAATTGTTTGAAGTCCAGCTCCTATTAATTAGTTTACCGCGTTCAGTGGTGGAAGCGGCTGACGAACTCCATTGCAAATGTTCCCATTTAATTTCGGACGCTAATTTACAAGATAAAGTTAAGGATGTCGAATATGAAACAAACACTCGTGAATGGTGAGGAGCAGCTCTTTAATTCGGCATGAATTAAAAAAAAACACAAACTCGATTTACTGTGATATTGTGAGATTTGTTTGTGGTGATGTAACTTAGCCATTCAACAGAGTCCGCTAACATTAAAGTGACTGTGACAGGGTCTGTGTTGACAGACGTAGAAAATACGTCAGGGTTTTGTTTAGGTTGTTAATATGTAATAGTCTGTCGCTACTTTTGAAGGTAAAAAAAATACTTGTAGTTTGCTGGCAGTTAGTTTCGCCATTTGTTTTGTTTGCTGTTTGTGCTTTGTTAGAACAGGGTCACGTGAATAACAAGTTTTGCTATTTTTAATAGTAGTGCTGATTTCAACCCCCAAATCGCTGTCCGTGAAAAAGTCAGATAATGATATTTATAAGACATGCATGATAGAAAAGAGAACAGCAGATGACTGACATGACAGGCTCGGCACGCAGAGCACGCAGATTCACCTCGAATCACGGAAGCGCCTTCATCACTGGGATTACCAAGCCGGCTCATTAATATTTATGTACGTCGGATTACCAGCCAATCACAAAGCACGTTCATCAGCCGGCTCATTAATATTCATGTCCGTCTCATTAATATTTATAGCAAGGGAAAGTGCCGTATCCGTAGGCCACAGGCTACGGGTACGGGTCCATATCTGTAGACACTACCTTCACTGAAAACATGACATAGTCTGGGTGACCCCAAACTTTTGACTGGTAGTGTATCTATCTAGATATGCTAACTAACTAAAGCCATAATCTGTCTCAAGAATCGCAGACTCCACCTTTAATCTGTTTATTTTCCCTGTAGAAGTCTTGATGTTGTTTGTATTCTGTGAGAGCTTCCTGAATGAGCAAAGCTTTTACTGCCAAATCTAACTGTCCACTCATTTGGAATAAAGAGGCATTTCCTTGATATAAGTTGGCTAAATGTTATGTAATATTGCTGCAATCCTGTAACATGTGCTTCATGTCACTACAAGGTTCAAACCACACTACAGATAGAGATACGGAAAGCATCAAACTATTCATTTAATGGTCAAAGCTCTTTGCTAAATTTTAAATCTGGAATGACACAGATCTGTCTGACACCTGGTTGTGAGAAGGGGGGTGACACAAAGCAGGCACTGTAATTATTTTTTGTGATATGTCCCCGGGACACTCTCACAGTGCCTGTGCTCTCACCTCAGAGGCCCAGGCGATGTCTGTGGCCTCAGGGAGTCTGGCCAGCAGCCAAGTAGTTTCTGTTCAGATGGTTCTCGATGCCTCAAACTCCCGCTGACCGCCCACTTTGCTTTTATGAAGGGTAATAATGGCACTGGTTCAAAAGAAAACATAAAAGCTCAGAGGTGCTGTGCAAGCCAGGTCTAATTTGGCCCGTCATCAGAATACAAGCGATTAAAGGAAGAGAGAGGTGTGCTCAGAATGTGGTAGAGGAAACGGGATTTACAAGCAACAAGTCATTTGCATGCTTGCATTTACTGAAACATTAAACAGAAATGTCTTGTGCTTTAAAGGTGAGGTGAATTGCACATTAACAGTCTTGCCCTTGTCTTTCTTTGCCTTTAAATTTCCAAGGAATGACCTTAAGACCAGACAGGCCCGCTACTGTGCCAGATACAACCCCGTCCAGAACCAGAATCCAACAAATCCACATCCCCGTCATCATCCCTCCACCGCCCTCCAGTCCCAGGCAGCCGTACAGCCAACCGGCACAACCCAACACACACACCATCAAGATCAGTCCGCCAAGCCAGCCCTCCAGCCCACATCAACCAGGCCGCCCCAGTCTGGTTCCCATAAGGCCTGTGGTGGAGACGGGCGAGGCAGGACCTCCAGGGTACATCCGCAGGGTGACGGTGCGAAGAGGCTCTGAGGATTCATCCAGCTCACCTGTCAAAGGGTTTGCTGGTGCACCGGGTGAGCAGTGCTGATCATTATGTTGACCTTTGGTCTGGCTCATGTACACTGAAGGTGTTAGTGTTATTTTTTAATAGGTGTGAACACCAAAAATGTACACGCGGTTTCCCTTTACTTTCACCCAAGACCACAGGTATTTACTGCACGAAACCAGCATCAATAAAAATTATGATGTGCATGTAAATAATTGATACATATGGTGAACTGCTGAAATACATATTATAGTTGTCTACTGTCATGTACAAGAAAAGAAATACAGGAAGGAAGGAGGTTAATGGGGGTTGTTCACTAGTATCTCTTTTGTCAACTGGGTTTTTACTGAAGGTCCAAAAACTGCATTACTGCTGCTCTCTCCTCTGTTTCATTCTTCATATATAATCATCAACATAACTTTTTCATATTTACAGTGGGGATATACATCTTTGCTCTTTAGGCATATTGAGTTCTCCACAAAGATCAATAATGCATTGTACATTAATTATAAGAAGTCAACATGTTCTTATCTAATGTTTTTCTAATTTTGTTTGCATAAGTCAGACATTTTAATTAACTCTAGCCTCACTTTTGTAATTTTCTCTGAGTAGTAGGATTCCTATGCTGTACACCTTTTTTCCAACCCTGTGCTGGATCAGTTGGTTTGTAGAAAGCGATCCTTGAACAATCACCAAAATAGTGTACCATTTACAAGAAAAAGAAGTGTAAAGACAGAAAGAGTTGTGGGGTTTTCACCTTTCCAATTACACTTGAACTAATTGTGTGTGACTTCTTATTTTTTTCTGGAAAATTGACCAAATCTAAGCTTAAAATCACATTTGTCTGTGTTTCTCATAAAAAAAATCAAAGAAAGTGAGCTTTAGAAAATAAGTGTGAGATTTTATTTGTATTAGACTCCACACAAGACACTTTCTACTTCCATTTGTGCTGTTTCCATAAAGGTGCAGGATTTTATATTCCAATCAAAAAGGAGCCTCCAGTGAGTAACGGTGTGATACCCACAAAGGTGTTGACAGGACCAGGGTTTCTAAGAAGTATTTTAATTGATACCCTACAGGTGCTAAACATCTATGATGAATTTTTCCCAGGCTGTACTCTAAAATGTTACATCAGACTCTGATGCACAGAGTACTTGTGACATTTATGAATGAAGCTGGAATCTGTCCTCACTGCGATGACAAGAAGCACTCTGTCAGAATTCTGGCATCATGTAGAGTTGAGGGGAGCCAGCATGATCACATGTGTGACATAATACAGGAAACGTGTGGTCTTCTTGTCAACAGTCAGGTCACAGTCACGTCAGATAGAATCATCTAATCTCATCAACATTCCCAAGATGTACAACCAAGTGTTTGCTCTCTTTTGGTCATTTACTTTGAGGATTTTTATATTAATGGATGCCATATTTAACCAAATAGAACCAACAGCAGGAAACAGATTTTGATAGTTCTGGATCTGAACTAACTGGGCTGCATGTATGAAGATTAAACAGCAGATCAAACAACAAAACAAAGGCTTTGTTCTAGCCCCCATGCTTTTATTTGGCAAGAAAGGAATAGAAAGGAGCCTGCATTAGTTAAACTGTTACTGTTCACTGATAGTGTGGGAGAAAAAGTCATGCAAATGCCAATTAGTTAGAAATCTTATGTCAAGAAACAAAACTTAGATTCAAAATTGACAATTGTGCCATATGTTCAGGCTTTGGTTCTAAATTATTCCTGTTTCTTGAAGCACAGGCTGTCACATCATCTTTTTTTATTATTTTACATGACTGTGAATGCTTACTGTTGCTTGGTTTTATTTCAGTTGTGCAGCAGATGGTTTTGTTTGGAAATGAAACAGTACAACTATATTGAGCAAGCAAGTTTATTTATATAGCACTCTACATAGAAGTACACTCGTTCAAAAGTTTGGGGTCACACAGACTATTTCATCCATGAAAACTCACACTTTTATTCATGTGCTAAGATAATTGCACAAGGGTTTTCTAATCATAAATTAGCCTTTCCACCATTAGCTAACACAATGTAGCATTAGAACACAGGAGTGATGGTTGCTGGAAATATTCCTCTGTAAAATGAGGACATTTCTAAGTGAGCCCAAACTTTTGAATGATAGTGTATATTAAAATAGACAACAATAGTACACTTTGTTGTCAAAGGATTCAAAATCATTTTTGCAGTGGTTGTAGGCAAGTTAAGCATTGCCTTAAATGAATCATCAAAAACAAATACTTTGGAAAGGCAACATTAAAAATACAGAGTGCATCTGTCTGCATCATGGCTCCACATGGAAAAGAATTGGTAGAGATATTATATATATTTGTGAGTCTTTGAGAGACTCACAAATATGGACGTGACCAATGAAAAATCTGTCTGTTGCAGCAATCATCAGGAGGTACAGAATGAGCCATAGTACCACTCATCAGAGCTGCAGTGGTGTCCTCCTAAAGTAAAACCACTTAATCTAGCTCTGAGAAACAGACAGGCAGCTGCTTCAGACTTGACACAGGTGGTATATATGGAAAACAGAGTTTCTGTGGCAGCTTAGGTAATGTCAGGGACAGTGCACAATATCAGCCTCTACAAACACTGCCTATGAAAGCAGCCCTTGCTTCCTCTTTGTCACAAAACTGCGCAAATAAATTTTGCGGAAGAACATGAAAAGGAACCTGATGAATACTGAGAGATGGCCAGAAAGATGATGAGACCAAGAAGTCAGGACTAGCATAGTGACTGTATAGACCCAACAGTGAAGCATGGAGTTGGGAGTGTCATGATGTGAGGTTGCATGAGTGCAAAAGGCGGTTGGAGAGATGGCATTTCTAAACAAGAAAAGCACTCAGAGAGCACAGTACTCAGCCAAGGCTGCTCAGTCGTATGATTTCCGACGGATGAAATCTTTAAACAATTTGTGGTCTGCAGCGGTCGATTTGTAGTAGGATCGCAGTCATGTGATCGTCAGCAGACGGATGAGTTCACTTGTAGTCATAGTAACAGTGACGCTGTGCCACTATCTTGCAATGACACAAAAATCTTTAAGAAATCCATGGATCCAGACTGTAAGCCGCATCACTGCCAAAATCTAATCACTTGGTCCTTGTGTCATTTCTGATCTTTCCTGAGAATTTCATCCAAATCCGCTAGCCTGTTTTTGAGTAAGATGTGCTCAAAATGTTGCAAACGGACAGACAGACGGACAAACCAGTGCTGATCATCTCATAACTCCACCGCGTTCCTTGGCGGAGATGATGAATGCCTGTGGATAAACCAAAACACTGACTGACAAGATGACTCTACGAAGCTTGATAGAGGAGCAATATTCCAGCATGACAACCATCCAAAGCACAAAATCACACAAGAGCTTTAAAGAAGAAAAAAAAAGAGTTTTTTGACTTAAATTCAATCAGACACCTTTGATATTTCAAAGAAAAAGGTAGTGAAGTACAATCCCTCCAGTAAGAGCGGCTGAAAAAAAAGGATTTTTAAACTTAAAGGTGGACATACAAAGAATTGAAAAGCTGAGTCTAATGAGATTCAAAGATTTGAATATCAGTAAAGAAGGACTGCTGAATTGTGTCACATTTCCTGGTGTGGAGGCTGTATTTTTATGATTGTAAAACTAAACTGTTACTTCATAATTTGACAGACGAGCAAATAGCCCTCTGTTCAGCTCAGGTTTAAATCCATTTTAAGGTTCGTTGAAAATGTGAACACCTGAATCTGCTTTTGTTCGAATTGTAATGCAACAGCTGAATTCAGATCAAACGGATTCAAAAAGCCACTGGTAAACCAAAATTATGGAGTCGAGATTTTTTGTTTTAGTTTCTTCTCTGGGAAACATTCCCACAGTGTTTTGCCATAATGTTCAAATGGAAAGCCAAACAGCTGCCTCTGGTGAGAGCACTCACTGACCTTTCTCTTCAAATGACGATAAAACATAATGTGTTTGTCATCTGTTTGTTTTTTTGCAGGCTATCCTCCTCTGCAGCCTGCATCATTCAAACCTCCGTCAACCAGCCGCCGAGGTATTAGTTCAATGTCAAGTTGCATTGTGCGCATCTGCAGGCTTTGCCATTCTACATCAGTGTAAAAAAAAAAATGTGGAAAAGCTGTTAACAATTTGCAGGATAGGAGTGTGACAAGAGCAGGGACTGGATGGTTTTGTTAAGGAGGTGTGGGAGGACTGTGGAAGGATTTTAGCTTGTCTGCACCGGGAAGTTTTACCCTCCGTTGCATGGCAAATTTTAAAATTAGAGGTGATGGTTAAAATCGCATCAGTGAACAAGATTCACTGAAATGACTACTACCATTTGTACCTTGTAGCTCCTGCAGCAGCGAAGGTGCCCTGGAACCCAATGTACCAAGCTCCAGCTGACGCACCAGGTACAGTTCAACATTTTGCTATTATGACTTCAAATACAAGAATTTGAAGAAGAGGCAAATTTATCCTTGAAATGAGATACTGATCGGCTTATGTGCATGTCTCTGGGTTCAGTTTCAGTGGACAACAGCGCCTTCTCAGATCCCTTCTCCTTCTCCGCTGGCCTCACGCAGCAGCCTTTCTCTGGAGATTTTGGCATCGTTCGCTTCAACAGGGTCCTAGTCAACGACGGCGGACACTACAACCCCCACACAGGTGCACCAACACAAAACAAAAACTGATCTGGCACAGAAAGATTTCATATTTGTTGTTGTTATGATATGGGATAATGTGTAAGAACCGTGTTTGAGCTGAAGAACAAAGTTTCAGAAAAAAAAGATTTTAATGTTTTTAGTTTATAATCAAGGAGTTGTTTTACATAGAAGTTCACATGATGTTACCTAGGTAACATGATTTGATTAATTTTCTGTAGTGGTACCCAAAAAAGAAGTTGGATTGGATTATCTGTGGAAAACAGATTCTGTGACAGCTCAAACAGTGTAAGAGACAATGAGAGAAAACATTTTAAAAAACATCAGCCTCTACAGGGTGTCCCTAAAGTCTGCAGGAATTCAAAAGTCTGTCAAAAATTCAGTTTTTGCTCGAGCAAAGCTTTAAAAAAAATATAAAGTATTTTTTTTAAGCTTCAGTTATTTTACACACACACACACACACACACACACACACACACACACACACACACACACACACACACACACATATATATATATATATACACACACACACATGCAATTCATTTTTAAAGTGCTGGGCAATGTGCTCAACTTTGTATAAGTATTAAAGACCCCTTTTAGTGAAAACCAAGGGCTTTTGTAAAAACACTGTTGATGTCTATGGTGGTTTTGAATGGACAAATTTTGAGTAAAATAAGCCATGGTGGAGTGCTTCCACTTTGAACCTGCAGTGGACCGATACTGGATTCAGACTTCAAGGGTTTCATCCCCAATCCTGCCAACTGTATGATTATTATTACTATTGAAAACTGGGTTCTGATTCGAACACTTATGGCTGAGTTATTCCAATATTACAACCTTCCATTGTGTAGAGTAGTTTATACAGTGTTTAAGCAGAGTTGGAGATAAGCTGGTGCGCTCAAGTTTAAGTGAGTAGGAAGTGGACTAGAGCCCAGCAACAGCAACAACGTAGAGTTACATCTACAAAATTTTAAGAAAATATGAGATTCCTTCAATGGAAAAACTTGTAAGTATGTAACTTTCATGCACTGAGATGAGTTTTAGGGTGTTTAATGAATGACTGGAGCTGACCTGTAGTCAAGCAGACGTACACTACCGTTCAAAAGTTTGGAGTCACTTTGAAATGTTTGTTTTTTTTCAAAGAAGATAATAAATTAATCAAAAACACAGTCTAGACATTGTTAATGTGGTAAATGACTATTCTAGGTGGAAACGGCTGATTTTTAATGGGATATACATAGGGGTGCAGAGGAACATTTCCAGCAACCATCACTCCTGTGTTCTAATGTTACATTGTGTTAGCTAATGGTGTTGAAAGGCTCATTGATGATTAGAAAACCCTCATGCAATTATGTTAGCACAAGAATAGAAGTGTGAGTTTTCATGGAAAACATGAAATAGTGTCTGGGTGACCCCAAACTATTGAATGAGAGGGATTTAATGAATGACCAGAGCTGGCCTGTAGTCAAGCAGACATACTTGTTGGGTTATTGGACCGTTTTAACCTGTGAATTATTCCGCAGTGTGTGCACTAGTGAGAATTTGATGAAGTGACAGTGGAAGTCAGATAAACTCAAAATAAACTGCAGAGGTAGAGTCACTAAAGGCAACAGTGTGGTTAACAATGGAGCTCAGAGGTACAGAGGAATAAGATGCATCAGACTTTGGCTACACAGTAAAAACTTGTTAGTGGAATCGATTCATTGTTGGTTAAGCAACCAGAGCCCAGGGACAAACAGAAGCTTTCTGACTTGATTTACTTAACTGAAAATTAGCATCATTCCTGATCAAACACAGACTAAATAACTGCCTTTCTCATCTACAGGGACCTTCACTGTACCGATGGACGGCCGATATCTGATTTCAGGCGTGCTGACTGCAAAGCAGGGTGACCGCGTAGAGGCCGTCCTGTCGGTGTCTAATCGCAGCGTGCAGAGGCTGCAGAGCTCTGCAGGTCAACACGGGGGCTCAGCTGCTGGTAGCTGTGGCTGTGGAGGCAGCGTGTCCTTCAGTCTGATCCTCCCCCTGAGAAAAGGAGACCGCGTGGGCCTGGTGAGGACCGGAGGCCAGCTGGCCACCACCGAGGCCAGGGAGATCCTCTCCACCTTCAGCGGCATCTTCCTGTATGCGTCACAGACCCACAGATAGCCAGAGTAACAACGAGGACTAGTTTGTTCCCAGATAGTTGGACTGGAGGAAACGATGACAAAATTATGTTTTCACTGATTTGCTGTGATGCAGCTATTTTACCCACGCAGTGACTGTGTGAAGATCCTCAGTTAGAAATTCAGCTGTCATATTGCAATTTGTAAGCCATTTGTCACAGATACCTGAATACAAGAAGCAGGATTTGTATCTAATATATTTGTTTATCAAGTTGAATTTTTGTACTTATTGTGAATGTCTTGTGTAGAAGTGTTTGTAAATTAACAGTAAAATGTCGTTTTTATTTTAGCAACAACATCTGAGACACTCAGTATGGTCAACTATCAGAGGAATATAATGTTATTTAGGCAATAAATCCTGATAAATCACCTTTACCCATGAGCTCACTTCCTGTTATTGCGTACACTTAGAAGAGCAGTTGATTAATACATGAAGAGATGGGTAGGGAAAAAGAAAGATTTAGCAACACAACAAGATTGCACAGACGATACAAACTTGGCCGGCTTCAGACACGGCAGGGAAAGACAAGGTTATGTAAAGTGGGTGTGGATGAATTTTCCTTCTCCACACTCCTGAGACTTAGTAATTTTCCAAAGACCGACTGTAAGAACATTTTGGTCTTCAGTATAAGCTCTGTTATCCCTTAGAAAGGGAAAATATCGATTGTAATGTGAAGATCAACAACTAACCGGAATGAATGTTAAGTCATTAATGTTCGTGATATTCAATGGAGGACCTGAGGGACTGAAATTGCAATAACATTAATATCATTAATGTACTGTTAAAAACAAACAATAGGTTAAAAGTTACTCCACTAGCCTGTGGTTACTGTTGAACCTTTTGGCTCTGAATCACACTGGAGATGAGAAAAGCGCAGCACGCATACATGTATTCAGTTAGAAACTTTATTTAATACAAATACGACCACGAGCCACACGGTGTTAGCTTCATTAGGCCTGCTTTTTTCTTCTTACAATGGACTTTGTTCTTTAAACATACTTTCAACACATGTCTATCCAAATCAAACACAGCATACATTTAAGGTATTTCTGTTGGTCAGACACAATCAAATAGCAAGCGATACATCCAAACAAAACAAAACGTAGTCTCACAAAAGATCATACACTTTAGAAGTAATAACAAAAACAAAAAGGCATCAAGACAGAAGAATATGATGATCAGCATATACACCAGATAATTTTCCACAGCACTTGAGTGAGAACAAACAATAAAGACCACATATCCCAGGATCATAGAGGATGAAGTGTGATTCTTTCACACAAGATGCTTTACTTTCATAGAAAGAATGGAATTCCTTTTGCTAACTGTAAGATAAATCTATTTGACTTCACCAAACTTCGGAGAGAACAAGCAAACGAATCAGAGCAAAACACACGTCTTAATCATCACAAAACAATGGAGCGACAGAGCAAACGCACAAACACTTGTGAAATAATGACAACTAATAGCGACAGTCTGGATGTAGCTGTCATCAGAAATTGTGCTTTTTTTTTTGTTTGTTTTTTTAATTAAATGGTGTCGTTTGCTCCTGCTCTTTTAGTCCTCACTAGCACATATGTTCCCGGTACGCTCATGTTGGAGGTATGATTCATGTCATGTCCTTAATCCTACACACATTATGCCAGGGAAGTGCTTCACAAGGCTTCCTCTACAGAGTCAAGTATTTCCTGTTTATATCCTAACAAAGTTTCCAAATTTCTCTTCCTCCGGACACCAGAGGCCCCAAATCAGTCTTTTCTTTCTGACACACACACACACACACACACACACACACACACACACACACACACACACACACACACACACACACACACACACACACACACACACACACACACACACACACACACACCACACACACACACACACACACACACACACACACACACACACACACACACACACACACACACACACATTGAGGCTAAGGGCAGGCTGGGATACTTCACGTCTTTTCAGTGGGCCAAATAAACTTCATTTCGTTTTTCATTCCCACTCTTTGCAAACAATAAATAAAACCCACCTTTCAACCATTACTTGTATCGACATATTTCTGAATAACTGATTTGTCAAAGAGGTAAAACTCTCCGTCCTGCAATAATTGCATACTTCGGTCTACAGTCTATTTAGACTGTCAGTGAAGTGCATGTGGGCGAGAGGTGTGCTGAGTTGTAAGTCTGCGTCTCTGGGTGCAGCTTAGACAAAGTGCCTTGGATAAGTCTTGGTAAAGCCACTGAGGGAACATAAGCAAGGGGTGCACATACTGCCACCCCACCAGCAGCAGCACTCAGTGATTAGGTATGCACACACACACACACACACATTTACATCATCCCACAGTCATCCTACAGAGGACCTCGCAGACGAAAATCCTTCATTTTAAGCTCTTTTTAGATCTGCTTATTTCCACTGTTCTAACTCAAGCGTTTTCTCTTACATTTGCACGCATCTCTTAATACTAAAGCTGAGGATTCTGAGGTTTGCTCAGGAATGTCTATGTGCCTCACGTGTTAAAAGGTTTACTGTTAAACACGGAATACAGGTTGTTGTGGGAGACATGACTAAAGAAAGATTGCACGAGGCTTGGTAGTTACTGTTAAGTGCGTCTTAATCTGTGAGCAAACACAAAATTTGAAGTATTTCCACATTGCATTGGTGATAAATTACTTTTTTTTTAGACAAGCAAAGGCATCACGATAGAAATCAATAACTTAAACATATCAATTATCATAAATAATGACTGCATTGTTAACAAAACACACTTGATTTGCCAGAGCTTGTAGAACAAAAAAAAAAACATATTTAAATAACAGCAAGACAATATACCATGAAGCTGCTTCATTTGTTTTTAAGTCACAACTAACTGTGCATCTTCGCATACTTGGCAAAAGAATATCCCTGGTATGACCTTGAATATTAACAATACCCACCGTGACTCACTGAGTAGGAAGGCCGTAACCTCTCCGGGGGGAAACGTGGTCAAGTGAAATCTGTTCTGCCAACAGTGAACTAATGACCACAGTCAGTCAGGAGTCAGTGGTGTCTGGGAAACTGAACACCAACTGTCGCGGTCCTGCAGCGGCTTACTAAATTTGGTTGGTATAATCTGTTATTTCCCAGCCACTGTGACTGGTTTACTTTTTTCACCAGAATAAAGCTTCCAATTAAGGGCTGGATACGTTCATCTAGGACAACTTAGCAGCCACGGCACATATGACCAGCACATGACTGCTGCCTGCTGTTGACTGCGTGTTCTGTTTTAATTAGCAGTGTTTTGTTTTGTTTTTTTTAAGATAAAGGGTGTCATGTAACACTTTGTTCTTCACTGCTCAGACTCTTCTTCCTCGTGGGGCTTCTGTTGCACCCCTCAAGGCGAATACAGACCTATAAGTTAGAGATTTACAGAGATCAGATGGGTTGTCAATCACCGTTCCTGCATAGTGACGTTGACTACAGAGTAGTGACGGGGCAGAATGCTTTCACAGGCAGGCATTAGTTGGCGATTAGTCTCTTGTCTCCCAGGGATAAACCTTTCAGGGGATAATAATCTGGATTTTACTCTAATAGTAATAATCTCCTCTCATCTCTAATAGGAAAATACATGTTACCAGCTTAATGTATTTATAGTCATAACCCTGTTACTGTGTCGCACGAACTAAAGAGTCGTGTGTCTGAGTACTATGGAGGGAAATCCGGGTTCCAGTCCACGTGTGTTCAGGAGATGCAACCGAGTGCACAGTTCAATCACAAGCACACGTATACCTGCGTATCCATCAGTGCGAGATCAGAGCAGTTCGTCTGGGTTGATGGCAGGTATCGGCTGTCTCCAGTAACAGAAAGAGCTGTACTCTGGCATTACAAAGGCCTCGTTCTGCTCCTTACTCAACAGAGGGAACACATGCTCCACCAGCTCGCTGAGTCTGCCATAACTGCAGAGGAAAGATGGAATGAGAGATGGAATGGGACAGATGGAAGGAGAACAGCAACAACCAGTGAGAATTAAAAACTAAAATCTGCAACAATTAGACTTCAAACTAGCTAGTGATCAAGCAAAATGAAAACCACTCAATAACAGGATTCCTAAGCAGGTTTTAGAAGGTGTACTAATTTATTCAAGGTCCCATATTGTCCTCTTCTCCCCTCCAAAAAAAAAAAAATTTGTTTTTCAATCTTCAGCTCCCACCAGTGCAAAGATGGTTCATTTTAACACGACTGTGTAACACTTGGTGCAATCATTTTACACAGATTTCTTTTCTTACTGGCTCGTAAAACAGACACCATTTAGGAGAGGCATGGTTCAAGGAATGACAGTATTAGGAATCTCTATATTCGCACAGCTTGGATTTTACATCTTCAAGTTTATAAATCACATAAAATGCAATTAATTAGATTTTTACCATATGGGACCGTTAGAAAACCTCAATACCATACACAAGTCTTACGCTGAATTTATTTCTCCATGTTACTTGGGGACAAACTTGCAAACTGTGGAAAGCTAGAATGAATTTCAAGTTGTGTTCCTAGTCAGCTGACAAATTTAAGTCCAATATTCACTCTCCTTTTCACTGTGTTTAGTTCGGCACCAGCTCCTGAGGGGACTATCTATCTCTGAAGCTGCTAAATGCCCCACTGTGTTTACCAGCTTGTCTGTAAGTTCATCTGTGTTTGGTTTGCTGCTGGGCAGGCAGCAAACAGTCAGTTGCTGGGCAGGCAGCAAACAGTCAGTTGCTGAGTTGCTTTTTATTTTTTTCGCCTTCTCTGCGTTAAAAATGGGGTAAATGGTGTAAGGTGGAAAACCAACACACTGAGCTGAAAAATGCTAAAATAATTGATTTGGGAGTTTTTTTTAACTGTCACTAATTTGTACCAATGACTGCAAACCAGGACTAACTGTGATGGCAGTTCTTTTGTATCCTAACGACTGGCGTGAAACAGAAAGGATTAGTAATAAACTTACGATGACTTGTTGCCCTTGGTCTGCTCCTGGATCAGCTCTCCTTTGGGGTTAACTGTGAAGATCCTACACACTGGAACACCGACCTCCTTGTAGGCAAACACATCCTGTATAGAGACGTGATGGTTAAAGCACAGCAACACGGCCGGCAGGACTCATGACACATACAAACTCAAGTTCGTTTTTCAGGTGTTGGTGTTCATTAGTACAGCACAGGCATGTATTTTCAATTGTGATCATCTAGAATCGCACTTCAACTCCCCGCCAAAAGTATTGGAACAGTGAGGCCAATCCCTTTCTTTTTGTTGTAGAATGAAAACATTTGGATTTGATGTCAAAAGACGAATATGAGACAAGCGATTGACATTTCAGGTTTTACTTCCAGATATTTACATCAAGACAACATTATTTGTAACAGAACACCAATTTTTTAGTTTCGATGAGAAAAAGCATAGGAACAGAAAGACTTAAAACAGAGTTTTAGTTGCTTGTTTTGGGGGGTTACTCCCTTCAGTCTGCTCTTTAGCAGTCAAAATGCAGCTCTATAGAGTTTAAGTCTGGAGCTTGAACTCCAGACTTAAGTCTGATGAACTTAAGTGGGCCCCTGAGTTCATCAGGGGCCCTGATGAACTCCTTCATTGTTTTGGCAGTACGTTTTGGGTTATTATCTTGCTTCACAATGAAGGATCTCCCAATCAGTTTGGTTACATCTTTCTTTAAACTGGCAGACAAAATGTTTCTGTAGACTTCTGAGTTCATTTTGCTGCTGCCATCATGTGTTCTATCATCAGTGAAGATAAATGAGCCCATCCAGAAGAAGCCATGCAAGCCCAAGCCATGACATTACCTCCACTGTGTTTCATAGATGAGCTTGTATGTTTGGGATCATGAACAGATCCTTTCATTCTCCAAAATTTAGCCTTTCCATCACTTTGGTAAAGGTTCATCTTTGTTTCATCAGTCCATAAAATTTTGTCCCAGAATATTCAAACCTCATCTCCAGCCTGGCCTTCCTGCTCTTCTTGCTAATGAGTGGTTTGCATCTTCCAGTGCAGCCTCTGTAGTTTTGTTCATGAAGTCTTCTGCCAACAGCAGATTGTGATACCTTCACTCCTGCCCTCTGGAGGTTGCTGCTCACGCCACTAACAGTTGTTTTAGGGGTTTTCTTTACAGCTTTCACAATGTTTCTGTCATTAACTACTGCTGCTTTCCTTTGTCTACCTGTTCAACATCTGTTACTTAGTACACCAGTGGTTTCTTTCTTCTCCAGGACATTCTAAATTGTTATACTGGCTGTGACCAATGTTTGTGCAATGGCTCTGATTGATTTTCCATCTTCTCTCAGCTTCACAATTGCTTGTTTTTCACTCATAGACAGCTCCCTGGGTTTCATGTTGGTTAAACTTCTAACTACAGATGCAGTCTGCACAGGCAAAACCCAAATCCGAAACTGAACGTTGACATTGAGCGCTATTTATTCTTTGAATAATCAATGTAATAGGATGCGCCAAGGCAACAAAACACTAGCCTAGCCGCGCTAGACCCAGCTCTTACGACGCAAGGGTCTAGTTATCCTTGGTAAGCCTCGAGGCTGGATGCTCCTAAAACTGGCCGACTGAAAGCCAGTGACTGTATTTGCTCGTGGATAATGCAAATCACTGCGGTGAACCCGGTTAGAACTCCAAATGAAGAAGCGAATCACCATGAAGTGTAGAGTCAGAAGGCGGGCGTAACTAAGTGACGACAGAGGCGCGACGATTCTGACAGAAACAACCGGAAACAACTAGCCTAGCCGTGCTAGACAACACACGGCAACGAATTTAATTCTCTGCCAGGGTCGACAACAAAAACGACAACAGTCGTTGAGCTCCATTAGCACCGACTCGGAATAATCTTTCTGTTAACATGTCTGTAATATGCTTGAGCTTCACCCATTGACTGTATAAATAAGGCTTCACCGAACTCCTGCATCCTCTGATTTCCGGCGCTCTCGGAACTACGTCAGCCTATTCGTTGCGCTGACTGGTTGTACACCTACCCAATTGCTGCAGAGTGATTTGAAAGACAACCTTTTAGCCCGCCTCCCTCCCTGTCGAGAGTAACTAGACCCTTACGTCATAAGAGCTGGGTCTAGCGCGGCTAGGCTAACAAAACACATCTGTCAGTCATATGTTCCATTAAAATGGGTGGGCTCAAACGAAAGGTGCTACCTTCTAAGTTGTGTATCAGACCCAGATGCAAATTCCTGGAAATAAAAGCTGAAATGTTGATCTCGTCTCATATTCATTGTTTGATGTTAAAATCAAATGTTTTCAGTCTACAGCAAAAAGAAAGGAATTTGCCTCATTGTTCCAATACATTTGGAGGGGAGTGTATTTGTTTCCTCTTTGATAAAGTATGTCAATGATAAATGTAATTTATGTGGGGTAAAATTACTGACAGGACCCTTAGCAGGCGTCACAGAACACATTTGATTATGTAATTCTCAGAAAGTACCCTTTCATACACAATACACACTAGTGTAAAGTGAAGTTAGGGCGTTAATAACGTCAGCCACAGATTTCCTGTTTGTGTTCCACCTAATGCATGTAATGGCAAAATTTCTAGACTGAATGTTTTGGTGGGCAAAAGCATGACTGTGTATGTTTGTGTGTCTTTATTTTTTGTTTTGTTTTCTTTGGTGACAGATGGAGACAGACAGATTTTTGATGGCTGACCGAGTGCTTCATCTGGGTGTTGGTGTTTATGCAGCTGAAGATGGGATGCTGTGCCCAACTTGAGCTCCCTTGCACAGATGTAGTCACATGGAATCATACTCTGCTGGTGACCTCAGCTCAGGTTCAGCCCATTACTGATTTCACATGTTTGTGTATGCTAGCTGATAGCCAAAAGTGTCATGTTGATTTTACAATACATCATGACTGCATCAGCTTCTGGAAAACACGGCTAACTGACAGGTAATAACGAGCACTTTAAAGTCTGACAGTCTGACATCTTCAAACATGCATTAACTCACATTAGCTCTATTCCCAAAGGCGGCGTAGAATGGCTGCTTGTTATGCTGGAACAGGTTCTTGATGTCTGTAAGGCATTCAATCTTGAAGATCTCTGGTTTCTTCTCAATGACCTCCCTGTAGAACAGACCGTTTCATTAGAGCGGTGCACATGCATGTCCTTATCATGGGTCAAGTCTGAGTCAGAATTAGCACATTGTTATATTGCCTAAAACTTCTTTCATACAGTAAATTTAAATGACATTTTGCTTCTTTTCTGCACATACAACAATGGTGTATATGTATTTTCAGAACACCCAAAGGTACTCTAAAAATATTCTTTAATATCAAGTCAAGCTTTTGTGATGAGTCAACATCCTCAACAAAACTATTAACGACACAAACAGTTTACTTGAGGTATACAAATCAAATAACTATTGCCTTTGTTAGGAATTTGGCAAAAATTACAAATATGCCCACATGGCACACAGAGGCCTGTATATTTACTATACGTGTTGGATGCATATTTAAGCCAGAAGGCAGAACTTGGGCACGGTAATTTAGCGACGCTAACAAGTCATTGATATTTATGTCATTGCAAAGCTAGACACTCAGACGACATGTATAATGTTGGATTAACTAGACATTAACACATGCTATTACAATTCATAGGGACAACTGTTGCCAAGCTCCACAATGGATCCCTTCTGCATCTTTTGCATCAATCCCCAGCTAAATTGTGGAATAAATGCAAAGACACTTATAATGTCGCTTGGAAGGAGATCATTTAGACAACTGATTGTCTTCATCCATAATTTTCCATCAAAAACTCACATCTAAACAACAATTAATCCCCCAAATCTCCTGAATCCAACTAGCTAATTAATGTGCATGTCAATCCCACATCAAAGACGACGCTCTGAGGGCTTTCTCCATTTCCTGTCTCTGAAGAAACAACTCCCATCTGCGACTGTGACAGTCGGACAACTGACTATATTTCTAAGAGCTGGAGGAAAGGCTACCGAGACAGTTAACATCTTGTTAGTTATGAATTCATGAGCCTGAGTTTTCTGTATCCTTGATAGCCACGGCATATGAAAGGCCTATTACAGGGAGTGAGACGTTGTAGAGCGAGGAGGATTTTGATACTGAGAAATTTGTGGATATTTAATGTGAAATTAGGTTTGCAGACAAAAAGGATTTAAATTTGAAGGGAGGGAAAAATGGAATTTAAAATCAGAATTAAGATTGGGGGATAAGGAGGATTTAATGTATGTGATGGGTTTATGATACTGAGACTGGGAACCATTTCTAGCACGTGTTACTGTACCTGTGGAAAGCAGAGAAGAGGCTGCTGGGAGAGAGCATTAGAGGTCCACGGGGCAGGATGGTGCCGCCATCGTTGACCCACTGCAGATAACCTCTTGTCATGTCTGCCATGCCAATAGCCCGAGCTGAGCAGTACAGGAACTTGTAGCCATTCCTGTCGATGGGGACAGCAGCACTGATTAACGATTGTTCCAATATATAATATTATCATGACCATAATAGCAAGCACTAAGAATAGCATTCTAATTAGATTTCTTCTACTGGTTGCTCTCATAATGTGCGGAAGTGACAACGCGTCGATGAAAATTTTACAGAGGAAGGATTCTACTTACAACCTCTAACTGTGCTCAATATAGTCCTTGTGATCCTTTGTGCATTTAATTTTCTCTTCTATGAATGACAAAAGTAGCCAAGACAGTTCCAGACTTCAGATGAACACTCAAAAAAGGAACTTCAGTAAGAGATGTATTCGAGCAATGACGAGATTAACGGTGTTTTTAGTTTCTGGAATAATTCGAACTTAATTACATTTAAACTTACTGAGTCATCCACCTCAGAGCACCCCACGCAAACACCAAGAGGAAATATGAATTCCACAGAAAGCCAATTGGGCATCAAACCCAGAAAGTCTGTGGTTTATCAGTGTTGTTGTGCACTTACTCAGCTACTGAGTGGTAGAGCTTGGCAATGCCCTGGTGGGTCCAGTCCTTCCCCAACTGTGGAAGGATCTGTCCAAATACATCTGACCTAAAACAATAAACACGAACAAATATTAAAGACAAACAAATAGGGACACCCCTATCTGCCAGGCACATCACTGAGAAATTTTTAAAAATGCAGCAGATGCAGACTACAATTCTACAATTTCATTTAGCAGACGCTTTTGTCCAAAGCGACATACAACACAAGCAAGAAAGACTAAAAGAGTCCGCGAACAAATGTGCATGAAAGAAAATACAGCACATTGGTAGCACAGACTGGCAAAAGAGGTCATATAAAGCAGCATACTTTACCATTTTATCATTTAATATAGAACATTAGGGATAGTTCTCTACTAATGAGGATTACCAGCCCATGAGGGTGGCACTGTCTCACCCTCAGCTTATGGCTGTATGTGCTTGCAGACTGAAATGTAAATGGGCTCATTATAGTCCCTGCACTCTTTACTCTGTTAGTCAAAGAAAGCCACATGTCACAGGTTGGCCAAAGGGGTCACAGATATAATAGGCTGCAGTCAGTTGGGAGCTGTCTGATGTTGACCACCTATGAACCTCAGAGTGGGCGTCATGAAGGCAGCAGACGTCAGTTTTGGTTCAAAAGAGATACAACAGGCTTTAGGATAATTAAATAGCTTAACATAAATAGAACTGGATTACATCTGTACATAATATCTACGGTTTGAGAAGGACTTGAACATATCCACGGCAACAAAGTTCATCAGCACAAATGTCAAAGATAGGAAAAGATCTCTTAAAACCTGTTCTCATCTTTTTTTTTTAAATTTAACCTCAATCAATCAGATTTTTTCAAATATGTATCTGACTGTTCATTGATTTGTGGGCTTCAATCTGAGGTAATCATACTAGTCATACCATAAGGAGACCTATTTCAAAGTATGTGGGCAATTTACAGACGTGTGGGACTTTAAAACACTTGCTATTGCGTGAATTGCTTACTTTTCTGCATAATGGATGTTTACAGAAAATGATCCAAGACTGGTGCAATCGGTGCTTACGTGATTTGCCTCATGATTTAAAATTAGATCCACAAGGTGAAACAGCCCTCTACAACAGATGAGTTTGAATGACAGCTACATGGATTACTCCCCATGCTAAATCAATATTTAGAATTTACTAGAAATATTTTATGAGCAGGCAGCTAAGGGAAAGCACCTAAACAAAATCTTAAACCAGTAGAGTAGAAGGCTAGAACAATGTAATATGTTGCAACAATAACACAGTAATTTACTGCGTAGTGCAACACTGCCCACAATCATCACAGCTGATTACATAGAAGATCAATTTTCCCCTCGATTCATATATGTGCACACTCGTTTGAAGCCGCAGTTTTGTTCTCCAATAATGAACATTATGTAGCAACATACATGTACAAAAAATGCCACAGTAGTCTGACATAATTACTCAGCTTGGAGGAGTTATGAATCTTTTGTGAGTGATTGGATGCCCGTACTTGGTGATGGTGCCATCAATGTCAGAGATAATGACTTTGTCATCCCAGTTCCACAGGTAGATGGTGCCCTCACAGCGGCATGTCCCCTGGTATTGGGTAGTGATGCTAAACGTCACATCATTTGGTCCCTCCTTCAGTTTTAGACTGGCCTGGAAACACAAGGAAATCTGTGAAGGCATCTGCAAACAGCCGATTTCATTCACTAAAAGGTATTCCAACAAATTAGCCATCACCCTAGAATACAATTTGTTTGCCACAGTACAAAGAACGTGCACAGGCCTTTAGTGCCCCCTACAGACTACAGTCAGAGATAACACTATGCAATTCATTGCCAGCCAGCAGAGGGAACTCTAAGCTACCAAATAAACCATTTGTACTCTTTGTAAACATGTTAGACAAAGTACTTACAATCTGATCAGAAGACAGGCGTAGTGACTTTCTGTAAGTGTGGGGGCTGGGATGGTGCTGGCTTTCTCCTGGATGCAGTCTCTCTTGACAGGATGCAGCACTCACCTCCTTGGACTCTTCATCGCTGGATGAATCTCCCACTTTAGGCCTACTGGACAACATCGCAAGTTATGGTTGGATATTTGTTCTGATTCATAATTATCTGCAATGTGAAATGCTGGCACAAAACCGCTACATACAAAACATGCATTGCATTGCACAGCATGTATCTGTATTGAGACTTAGCAATGTCTATTTCCATACAATTCTGACCTGAAACTGTTTACATTCATTAAATGTCACTTTACATATATACATCATTCATGATATGCCTGTTTAATCTTAAAAAAAAGCCTTTGTTCACCAATTCTATCCTCTGCCCAATATTATAGTCTGATGAGCCAAACTACTGCATTACTTGACAGCACACATATCAGTAAATCCTTGGAATCACATACGGTAAGGCCAGCGTCTCCTGAGACATGGAGGGCCCTTCCTCTTCCAAATGAGACTCCTCCTTGGTTTCAAGTTTAGTCTCCGACTGGAGGAAGGAAGGAAAGAAACAAATCTCTGGACAATTAGCACAATTAAGAAATGAGATTCAAAAATGCAACAGTGGGCATAATGATGTTCCTAAAAAACTGAAATTGATAGCAGTCCATTTTCAGTTTTGAGTACTTCTGGTAACATGCACACCTGCTTGATTGAACTATCCGCCCTCTTTCGCCAGAACCACCAGCGGCCTGACTTCTTTGGCATTTTCTCCTTCACCCAAGCCTCCTCTGTAGCCTGACATTAACAAGACGACAGTTAACGGTGAGGTAAGTCCTAATATACGATGGCCCATGCAGAATGAACTGAACAAAGTGCTGAATTACCTTTGGTAAATTCTTCTGAAATGCTTGTAGACTTAGAATCAAGGGTGCAGCTAGTGTCCAGTTATAATATCTGAGAGCACACACCATAGATAACACACGATAAGGGTCACACATTTAAAACACCTTCTTGTACATTTCCATTGTGAAATAAAAATGCATACGTACCTATTTCCTATCTTTACTACCAGGTTGGGGTTATCTATAATTGCTGGGTTTTCAGCAAATTCATGATAGGTGATGATATGCTCCATGAACCTTTCTGCAAACACAGAGAGGAGAGGAAGACTAATTAAAGACAGCAGATGATAAGGTCAGTGGTGGTGAAGCTTAACATCTTACTACACAGAAAGGTCACAAAACTTTTTCTACATTCAGCCACAGCTTCTAATACACACTTCCAGAAGAGTACATATATATATTTAATTTACTGACAGATGAGAGATCAGAGAGACAAACAAGAGAAATTGAGATGTAAATGTTACCGATTTTCAAATCCGGTAAAATGGAAACTGGTTATAGACATGGCTAAACATACCAAGACATTCTTTTAAAAACAATTCGTTGATAAAAACAGCCTTCAATAATAGTAGCTAGATAACTCCCTGAGTGGATAATACAGTTTAGAAACTTTGCAGTTATGTAACAGATTTAGCTGGATGCCTCTACTGGCTGGGGAGAGCTTTCTGTCTTCTATAAAAGTGCATTTTCGGCTGCATTTTTTATGAGGTGTCATTCTCGTGTACCTTTGGATATTTCGGCATTTTCTGTGAGGCCTCCACACAGAGACAGGGTGACGTCAGGGAGGTCACTGGCTGAGTCAGACAGACACTCTGTCCCGCTGTCAGCTGCAGCACTACCCACTGACTGTGGAGACTGTGAGCCGGAGCGCATCTCTGAGTCCATCCAGTGTTTAGTCGCCGCTTCAGATTCACTACAGCAACAAAAGTGAAGAGAAAAACAAAAAAGTACATTATGGAATTGGACTTTAAAGATTTCAGTGTTGTTTTACAAGAAGGCTGTTTTCCCTCTCATTGTTCAGTTTTACAATAGAACACTATGCATTTCAGGGTTCTCGCCAGGATTTTTTTCAGCGTAACGGCAGGTCCTCCTGCACGCGCGCAATAAACTGGAACGCGCATGTGCAATAGACGAGAACGGGTCAATCAACAGGAAAGTACGGCTGAGGTGGGGAGACATAAATTAACCTAGATAGGCACCCAGTCGATTTAAAACAAACGCACATGGCGTTATCTGTCAAAATAACAGCGCAGCGGCCCGAATCACAGTGTTAACCCTTCCTGTTCGGCCCGTGGTCAGGAAGCCCGGGGTTAACCCCCTTCACTTCCTCAGCAGCCGTAGAGGCAAAGACACAGGAGCCCAGCCGTATCGAAGAACACTGCAGCCTTTATTGTCTATCAACAGTGGCTGAACCGCACAGTAAGGCCAACCAAGTAACTACACACCTCTCCACCTCTACCGCCTGCCGTCTCGGGATGTATTCAAGGTAGCTTGGACATCTCGCTCTGCCCCTCTCTCCCACACACACACACGCTGCTCTCTCTCCCTCTCTCATGACGGAGCCACACACTCTCATAACAACAGCGTAATCTTTGAAATGCGCTGGCGTAGCGGCCCTAATCACAGCGTAATCTTAGTGTAACAGGCCGTTAAGACTGCGTAACGGCCCGTTAGACAGTGTAACGGGCCGTTATGACAACGTAATGGGCCATTACGCTGAAATGCGCTGGCGAGAACCCTGCATTTTGTATCTTAGAAAAGGTCAAGTAATTAGGTGGCTCTTTCACAAGCTAACCTCTTGGGAAAATATCGTGCAGCAACATCAGGTTCAAGTACATTCAGGTCATCTAGGTAGATATCCTCAGGACCCTGATGCTGGCTCCTCTTTGGGACACCTGCATTCAACAACAGAATTAGTTATGACCTAATGTATAACCAGTGCTAACCAGGACTTGAAGATAAAGATCCAGAGGACAGCCATTTAACATACCTTTCTTCTTTGAGGGCGAATCACTCTGTTGGCTGTTGGACGGGGTAGATGTTGTCACATTGGGTGGCAGAACATCCAGAGGTTCTGGGGGAGTGACAGGACTCACGGAGGTCATAGTACTGACAGGTGACAGTGGACTGACAGGCGTTACAGTGGTAATAGGAGTGCGTGGCTTGGGCTTCACAATGGTACAAACTGAGGAGGAGGCCCCTTCTTCCTTTTCAATCTCTGTTTCATTTTCCATGGCCTCAGAGCTGAGGATGACGCGAAAGTGCGTGCTCTCTGACGGGGTGATGGTCACTGTCTTTAGTAGTTCTGGTTTGTCTTTCTTGGTGATCTGGATATTGGATATATAAGTTACTGTGATGATAAGTACACTGACTGCTACTTTGAGCTTCAGTGGAAAGAAGTGCTTACCCTGGTTGTTTCTGGAAACTCTCCCCAGGTCCATTGCATGTGGGACTCAGCTCTGAGCAAGCTCTCTGAAGGTCTCATCACCAGTTCCGAGTCACTGTTTGGGGAGAAGGCCTGAGACAACCCATGACTAAAGAGGCAGATAAAGAAACACAAACAATGAGTAAGATAGAGGCAGTTTACATATCTATGCGACAGCTTGTTAACAGCTCTATTTCATGTAAATACATACCTGTCATTTGCTGGCCAGTCCCCATCAGACATTGGATAACCATCAAGATTGTGTCTGGCTGCAGGTAATTTAGGGTCAACGTCACGCATTGTCGTCACTGAAGGTGATCTAAATCCAGAGAGCAAAAGACACATTTCAATTAACTGTCTGTCTATAAAAACAAATCCTGGCTACAACAACAAGATCCTGCACTTACCTTGAGACATGTGCTGCAGCTTCCTCATCAGAGCTCATGTCCATCTCAAAGATCTCTTCACTTTGCCCAGCGCTGGACATAGCAGCAGTTGTAGCAGCAGGTGTGTTAGCAGCAACAGCATTCGCAGTAGTGACTGACATCGGTGGGGTCAGTTCCTCTCTTCGAGGGTCCCCTTTGTGCTTCTTTCTCCGTCGTTTCTTCTTTTTTGTGGCCTGGGTGCTGGGAGCAGGAGGCTCCGGTGGGTCCTCTGGGTCAACAGGGTCATCTTCCAGATCTTTTGGTGCCCTGTGCTCCACTTCTGAGATCCAGAACAGATGACTCTCAGTGGGAATTGGAGAGGTGGCCAGGTGGGCAGGGACAATCTGCTAAAATAAGAATGCATGAACATTAGGCTTACACTGTCTACAAGCAAAAGCAGAATTAATGATACCGAGAGTCTGCATAGAGACTCAGGTCACATAGAGCAGGTTGTCACTGCTGAGCTGTCACAATAAGAGCTCTGGCCGCTTCAGCAAAAGGCCACTCTTCAAATTTAGCTACTACACAACAATGGAGTAATTATTTCCTCACTCCAACATTACCATACCATTGTACTTCAGAACTGTTGTAGGTATTAAGCAAAGGCACCCTAAGACAGAGTCTCTGTTGTGTGCAGAGTGTGTCACAAAAATATGTGTGCAGAATTTTTTTGAACTCAGTTCTTCAGACATTTTGCTGCTATGCCAAAACACAAAGGAAGAAGACAAGTATCTCGTTTAGAAACCACACAAAAAATTAGACATCTGGGAAAGATGTTGCCACCGATACATAACAGAAAAGGACAAGCAGTTTTACTTCACAAAGTACTAGCAATCTTAATTAAACTTTGTGTCCTTCATAGGTATTGTTATTTCTGACATGCTTACATTGAGCTGCTCAGCTTCCTGGACGAAAAAGGCCTCTCCATTGTCGCCAAGCTTCATATGCAGGTCTACGGGCTCTCCATTCACCTCGATGTCGATCTGAAAAAAAAGATGGCAGAAAACACAAACTGACAAATCTGGGCCAACATGAACACTGACAATTTAATGGTACAGTCAATGTAATGTTTGATGATTAGTTGTCTGCTAATCTGAGCATCTATCACCTATAGATGTTTTTTTCCCCTATTTAATTGGTTTAAACACAAACTGGGTCTTGTTTTATTACAATTGCATTATTTTGTCAGACCACATAGAAGGCCTGTAGTTACTACCAGCCCTGTCTGTCTCCCAAAGCTTTGACTAAGGAAACTTATTAAGTGTATGGGTCTTCTGGGCTTGCATTCTATGGAGCCTGCCAACAGAACAAGGCCATTCATGTTTGCCAGGCAAACCCCAGTGGACCAGGAGCCATTCAGAAACTTGACACCACAAATGAAAAAAACAGGTCACGTCTGGCCAAGACTACAGAGGAGGCAGACTCTGACTCACAAGTGCTGTGCAACCTGAAACTAAATCATCAATATTCATTTGTAGCCAATGTCCAGCAGAATAATCTCTTTTTCTTCCCGTGCATGTGATCTGTTGTGTTGTATCTTTCCTTTTGCTGGTGCCCTTTACTGCTGCTGTGGTTTCTCTGCAGCCTCAAGATTTAATTTCACCCCCTCAGGGTTGCTAAGGGGAATTTATGTGTGGCAGTGGCTGGGAATTTCAATACTCAATTAAAAATGAGCAATACTAAATGAGGGTCTTCTTCAGCCTTACACAGTTGGTCACAGGTTAGATTCACTTGAGTGGCTGTGGTGTGGATTTGTCAACACCATGCTGGATTACTGGAATTATTGCAGGCAATGGCTGTCTGCAGATGCTCAAAATTGAAGCTGAGTGTTGGGGTATTTGTCTCTGACAGCAATAGGAAATCTGGCTGTAGAAGCTCATATTCAGCTCCAGCCAACAGAACAAAAATGGAAGGGAAGAAATACTTATGCATAGCTGCGTTTAATTATTATCCCAAATGTTTTTTAGAACTTCAGGACTTTAAAAACATTTCTGATTGCCAACCAAAATGACTGGTGTATGGGGACAGGCACCGTATCCACAGCCAAAATTTAATTAGTATTTGGCTGTCAGCTGCAGTTGAATCCCCACTCTGAATTTTACAGAATGTCTGCATGTCAGGAACAAATATCACATCATTAATTTGGTCCAGCAACTTCTAAAAATATACATATTTAGCAACATCCATCAAGGCTCCGATAAGTGATCTTAGGGACATATGCATAGCTGCTCGTTACACAACTGCCCCTGCTGAGGCCTTTCTCTTCACGTTTCCTCCCTCTCCCACGCATTCAAGTTGTAGAGCTGTTGCCATAGAAACCACTCATTCATTCCTCCCCTCTGAGCCCATCTACATTCTGGGTAGGCAGTGAGACCGTGTTAGTCCCCCACAAATCATTATCCTCTCTGGTCCACCAGCAAGTAAATAAGCTTTCCTTCAAGGCAATGCACAACATAACTGTTCTAAGAATAGAAGCCAGGACAAGTTCACCATTCATACTGGTGTTTTGCAAAACTTATTGAATTATAACCTCTGTCTGATTGTAGCCATTACTAATTGCCAACGGAACAGCAAGAAATATTCAGAACCTTTACATAGGATGATAAATCTAAGTAATTGCTGCATATGTAGCTCTACATTTCTATACTATTTAAGCACTACTACCAAAATAGACTAAACCTGCTCTTCCACCCCATCAATTAGGCCAACACAGACAGTCTACAAAAATGCTATTTCCCCAAGTGCGAAGTGGGTGCTAATAATAACACCACTGTTCCTCAACCTTGATTCACTGAATCTCATGTCGAGGCAAGAGTATACAGTAAGAACCACCATCAGTGAGGGAGAACATCCAAAATATGCTCTGCGAACAAAACCGTTCCCTGAATGATTCATCATCTGTGATGGCTGGGCTCAATATTTATTAAGTACCCGCATCGGAACTGTGACATCACATGCCTTTTTCTGAGCCCAGTGTGGGGAAATTTCATTGAAGAAAATTAATATGGAGATGCTAATAAAGCACACTTTATACATAGTGAAACTGTTATGACAAGTAATCTAATCACAAAAATAAACGGCCATCTTTGAAGTTGCACTGGAGTAACCTAAAGTAAAGTTTCTAAAAACCTGAGAAAGTAATATGACTTATGTTGGACACGGTGTTATGCAGTAGTCACAATCTTTGCCAATGTTTGAAAGACTACTCAATAGACTTAACACTGCACTTGTAGAACATTGGCAGACCCACGATGGGCAGTTTTTTAAAAAAGGAAATCATTGCAGAAGAACTAGACACGTTTATTTTTAGATCTCACAGAATTCTTTATTGTCAAAACCTTGCACCTACGTTTCCCATAATGCCAGTGAGTCAGCAACAAATCATTCAGTCAGAGATTCAGACGTGCTATGCTAGTAGCGGCTAACAACGTATCTTGCCACTGTCCTCAAGCACAGAGGAGTCTACAAAGGTCTGTATGGGAATTCCAAACACAAATATGGTCTTATTACTGTCAAATTTGAGCTCTGTATTGCTTGTTTGAAAGGAAGCAAAACATTTTACGGTTGGCATGTACTATTTCTGTCAAACGTGCATTTAGCAAATGTAGGTAAACTGAATTGATACATCTTTGTCAGAAGTTCATTGCTTCAACATGTCAGTGAAAGCAAATCACAATTTAAAAAAAAAACAAAAAACTCACCACTTTCTCTTTAGAGCGCAGTACACCCAGCTTCCCGAAGCGCACGTGAAATGGTGAGCACTGGTAGGTGCCATCTCTCTGGCGGACAACCACAACATCAATACAGCCTGACAGTGTGGCCTGATTAATGCCCTTGTACAGCTCTTTGACGGTGACCAAGACCTGACCCGCCAGCTGCCCCACGTAGTTCATGGTGTCCGCCTGGATGGGGATAAAAAAACAGAAATATCAGCTGAGTTTACGGAAAGACAGGATGAGGGCGTATTGTTCAGTCAGTGTCCAGATATAAAGACTGCTGATAAGTTGTGAAATCTACAAGTTTTTCCACTTCATTTCCCTGACATTCTTGCAGTTTGTCCTCTGCTGTGGCCTCTTAAGTACGCTCTTTCAGACAGCTGGACTGCTTCATTTGGCTTTTGCTTTAATGTCGGCTTGATCACAGAGCTGCCTGCCTGCCCTGTGGTGTCTGTTATCTCCTGACCTGTATACAGACTGCCAGAGCACCACTGTTGTCCTATCACTAGCCATTGTCCCACATGAGGAACATCAGAGAGAGGGGCTAATGGCTGTGGTGAAACAATGATACACCCTCATACAGAGATCACACGGCCCTATAGCAGCTCACATCCTGTTTACATTCAGAACTCTCTGCTGAATACATCAAATATAAAGCTGAAGTATCTGTGGCTATAATCACACACGCTTGGATTAATGCTGCACATTTTCTCAAAACACGTTTAGTGACTTTGGATGAGCAGCTTGTGAGGCTGCAAATTACTTGACAAGCTGTTGTAGCTCCTAGATCGGAGGGAAAATTACTCACAGGCCAAGGCGAATCGTGCATAATCATGCAAACTTTCCTGCCTTCCTGTGGCCTCTTTGCTCCTTTCACTAAACAAGATTGTTTGCAGTCATTTGTGCACCATAACAGCAAGTCTGTGTAACCATTAACTTAGTAAACATATATTTGGGTTGCTCGGGTCAGGGTCTTGCTTAGTGGAGCTAGTAAACACATTCCCCTGCTGACTTCATTGGGTTTATGTAACCTGAAATGGTCCTATCTGACACTGACCTTTTGTTCCGACTGTCTATGAGAGCAGTGATGGGGGTGGCGGTGGCAGGGTTGGGGTCGGGGCAGAGAATAGGGGCATTTGTACAAGGGTGGCATCATGGAATATGACAAACTGGCATGATATTTTTAGCAGAGAGTAAGCTAATGAATCGAGAGAAATAAAATTTGTACATGCAACTCGGAATGATTCACTTTAAAACATAATCAGATGTGGAACGTAAACAGCCATCACAGCAAAGTGTTCACAGGGTTGGAGAAAGGGTTCAGATGATTTGTAATGACTCCAAGAGGAAGCTCAGGAACAGGAAGCTCTCAGTTCTTTCTAAGAACGTCACCACACATTTGTACACAAGGAGAATGAAAAAATATAGTTCTTTCCCTTTGCTGACCTTCACTAAAATGGCTCTTTTGGAACATCAACATTAATATTGTGACAACTGCAGTTGTGACGAAGTGCTGCTCCTCCTACCATTCACCAGACAACAGCTTAAAACCACACATTATGGACAACCAAAAGCTGAGGAAAAATGTGTATTTTACTGCTGTTAGCTTGACAGAATCATGTTTATGCATGTGTAAACAACATGAATAAAATTACTAAAAACGACAGTGAGGTTACTTCCGCACTGAGTTTTAAAACATGTTGTCTATTTTCAAGTTAGTGAAAAGTTATGAAGAATTTGTGCTTTTACTTTACAAAAACACAAGAGTAGGCAAATACAAAAAGTCAATATTGTTATGAAGACTTTAGGTGACTTAATAAATAAAGTGATTAATACATCAACTAATTTGACAGGAATCAACTGAATAGATGAAAAATATAATATTCTGCACGAATGGGCACAATTTATTACTGGACCGTGGACCAGTAAACAGTCATTTTTTACTGGACCGAAACAGTTTTTACTGGACCGAATATTTTATGCACAAATGTACCAAAAGTTGATGTATAATTTAATTTTAATAATTGTTATACAAATTTACTACTTTATTATGTTTGCGGGTATGTATGAAACCATGGGCGAAGAGAAATTACCCTTTTTATATAGAATAAACCATACAAAATTAACTATTGGATAAAGAAAAGCACTCATTTGAGATCAAAACATAAATCACGTACTCAACCATGCTAGAAGTACTATAAATCACAGAGCAATGTGGCTGGGTCAAGCAGAGCGACCTTGTAGAAGCGAAATGAGGTGTGGTTTATTTATTTTCTGTTTACATCATGCGTTTTTATCGCGTGATATCGCTGTTCACACGAGAGCCTCTCTGAGGAGCAGCCCTCCCCATCCGGACGGTGCGCCGCTGCGCTGCACTTGCTGTGTGCTTTGACTTTCGGAGCAAGACAGCGGCGCTTCGTTCCGTTGCGCGGCGCGGCGCGATCGCATTATGTGGAACTTCGGGGTTACAGAAAAAAATTACACCGGACATGAGACCGGTAATGTAGTAAGTTTTACCGGACTTTTGGTACACAAATCGGATTTGACCGATGGTCCGACGTCATTGGTACACACTGCATATATAAAGTAAATATACCCCTGTAGTGCACATTTTAGCAGACACACTTCTCTAAGTTTTTTTTAAATAAAAGCCCCCACTGAACAATTTCTGCTTTGTTCTCAGCTTCCTTGCATAGATTGCAATTTCACAACAAATGTGGAAAAAGTGCTGACATGATTTATCGTTCATCTCAGATTTCAATGCGTCACCGTCACGGTTAAAGTGTACACATGTGGTATGTTGTCCGTCTATTTCATGCATTTGCGGCTGTATCTGGAATTTCTGTTTCTCCCGAAACTAAAACCTGTCTCATTGTTGTCAAGCAAAAAACACATGATGCAATTTTGGGGCGCTATATATAATTTACTTTCACTTTTATTTTGACACCACAGTGAAAGCGCCTTTGAGTGATGGAGTTAAAATTAAGTGGTTGGTTCTTCCTTAGATACACGCAGATATACATAAGGAAGTAAGTCTTGAGGATTCAAACATCTGCAAAGGCCATGAGACCACTGGGAATATTTCATTAAAAACAAAACTCACTCTTTGTTTTGCAGCTGTTACTCAGTTGTCTAGACGTCAGTCAGGTGTGACAAACATGCTTCACCTGCTTCTAGGCATTTTCTTTATCTCCCTTCAGTGTCAACTCAGAGGTAGGACACACAAGTAGACATACGGTAGACCCAAAGTACGAATCACACTGGACAGGCTCTATATTTTGGATAAAAGATGAATACTAGATCACACAGGTGATGCAAAAAGCCTGACCCAGCCTGAGTACTTCTGACTTGATCACAACACCATTTCAGTGAACCTCTCCAATTTCATAGTCTATCTTAGCCCTAAAAGTACTGAATGTCGTCTTAAACGCTGATTGAATCGACTCCTCCTACCGGCGACGTCTGACGTTACGGTGAGCGTATTGCGTCATTTCCTGTTTCAGCACTGTGTCGTGTTGTTAGCATGGCTTCTGCTTCTGCCTCTTCCTCTCCCTCTCTCTCCCTCTCCTGCTCAGTGTGCCACATGTTTAGTTATTCCTCTGCCTCCTTTAGTGATAACGATATGTGTAATAAGTGCAGCCTTTTTGTAGTTGTGGAGGCGAGGCTCTCCGAATTGGAATCGCGGCTCCGCACCATGGAAAATAACCCGCTAGCAGCTAGCCAGGCCCCCTTAGCCGGTGCGGACCGCAATAGCTTAGCTAGTGTAGCATCTGTTAGCCGTCCCTTAGCAGCGCCCGAACAGCCGGGTGGATGGGTGACAGTTCGTAGGAAAAACAGTCCTAAACTCAAGCCTGCTGTCCCGGCTCACCACAAACCGCTTCATGTTTCTAATCGTTTTTCCCCGCTCAGCGACACACCCGCTGAGAAACCAACTCTGATCATTGGCAGCTCCATAGTCAGAAACGTGAAGCTAGCGACACCAGCGACCATAGTTAAATGCCTCCCAGGGGCCAGAGCGGGCGACATAGAAGCAAATTTGAAACTGCTGGCTAAAGATAATCGTAAATATAGTAAGATTGTTATTCACGTCGACGGTAACGACACCCGGTTACGCCAATCGGAGGTCACCAAAATTAGCGTGGCATCGGTGTGTACTTTCGCCAAAACCATGTCGGACTCTGTAGTTTTCTCTGGACCCTTGCCTGATCTGACCAGCGATGACATGTTTAGCCGCATGTCGTCGTTTCGCCGCTGGTTGTCTATGTGGTGTCCATCAAACGACGTGGGCTTTATTGATAATTGGAGCTCCTTTTGGGGAAAACCTGGTCTGATTAGGAGAGACGGCATCCATCCCACTTTGGCTGGTGCAGCTCTCATTTCTAGGAATATGGCTGATTTTATTAGTACTCCTAAAGCATGACAACCCAGAGTTAAGACCAGGATGCAGAGTTGTAGTCTTACACACCTCTCTGCAGTTTCCTCACAGCTGTCACCCTCCAGTAATTCAGTTAACTTTATTGAGACTGTGTCTGTCCCCCGACCACCAAAATTCAATAAATTACACAAATCAAAAATATACAAAAGAAATAGTAACCACAAAAATTTAATAAAAATTAATACCACTATTTCAACAGAACACAGAGACAGGAAAATTAAATGTGGTCTGTTAAATATTAGATCTCTCTCGTCTAAATCTCTGCTAGTAAATGAGTTGATAACTGATCACCAGATTGATTTGTTCTGTTTGACTGAAACCTGGTTGCAGCAGGAAGAATTTGTTAGCCTAAACGAATCAACTCCCCCTAGTCATATTAACTGTCATATTCCTCGAATCACAGGCCGAGGAGGAGGAGTGGCAGCAATCTACCATTCTAGTTTAAAATTGAACCAGAGGCCTAAACCTGATTACAGCTCATTTGAAAATCTCACTCTTAGTCTCTCTCATCCAAATTTGAAAGCTCAGAAACCAGTTTTATTTGTTGTTATATATCGTCCTCCTGCTCCTTATTCTGAGTTTTTATCTCAATTCTCAGACTTTTTATCTGAATTAGTGCTCAGTTCAGACAAAGTTATTATTGTGGGTGACTTTAACATTCATGTTGACATAGACAGCGACAGCCTTACAACAGCTTTTAATTCATTATTAGACTCAATTGGGTTTTCTCAACATGTAAATAAACCAACTCATAGTTTTAATCACACTCTTGACCTTGTCCTGACTTATGGCATAGAAATTGAAGAGTTAACAGTATTTCCCCAGAACCCTCTTCTTTCTGACCATTTTATGATAACATTTCAATTTAAAGTAAAGGATTGTTTAGCAGCTGAGAACAAATATCATTACAGTAGGTGTTTGTCTGACAATTCAGTATCTAAATTTAAGGAAATAATACCCTCACTGTTTACTTCAGCAACATTTACTGATAAATCAGAAGGCAATTATTATTATTTTACCCCCACAGAAGTGGATTATTATGTTAATAATGCTTCAGCCTCACTGCGTACAACTCTTGATAGTGTTGCACCTGTAAAAAAGAAAGTTATATCTCAGAGAAGACTTGCTCCTTGGTATAATTCCCAGCTGCGGACTTTAAAGCAGGCATCCCGAAAGCTGGAAAGAAAGTGGTATTCCACTAATTCAGAGGAAGTGTATGTGGCTTGGAAAAATAGTCTAGTAATCTATAAAAAAGCTCTTCGTAATGCCAGGACAACTTATTATTCATCTTTAATAGATGAGAACAAGAACAACCCTAGGTTTCTCTTTAGCACTGTAGCCAGGCTGACAAAGAGTCAGAGCTCTGTTGAACCTTGTATTCCTTTAGCTTTAACCAGTAACAACTTCATGAGCTTCTTTACACATAAAATAGTTATGATTAGAGATAAAATTAATCTGGCCCTTCCTACAAATGTCACAGATGCTTTTGAATTGGCTGTTAGACCTGATGAATCTTTAGAATTCTTCACTCCTATATGTCTCTCTGAACTAATTTCAACAGTTTCTACATCCAAACCATCAACATGTCTTTTAGATCCTATCCCAACTAGACTCTTCAAGGAGATTTTACCTTTAATTAATTCTTCAATGTTAGATCTGATTAATCTCTCTCTAGTAACAGGCTATGTACCACAGGCTTTTAAGGTTGCTGTCATCAAACCTTTGCTTAAAAAGCCCACTTTAGATCCAGATGTGTTAGCTAACTATAGACCGATATCCAACCTACCATTTCTCTCTAAAATTCTGGAAAGAACAGTTGCAAATCAATTATGTGAACACTTACAAAGGAATAATTTGTTTGAAATGTTTCAGTCAGGCTTCAGAGTGCATCATAGCACAGAAACAGCTCTAGTGAAAGTTACTAATGACCTTCTCATAGCATCAGATAATGGACTAGTCTCTATACTTGTTTTGTTAGATCTTAGTGCAGCGTTTGACACAATCGACCACAACATTTTATTACAGCGTCTAGAACATTCAATTGGCATTAAAGGGACAGCACTGGACTGGTTTAAATCCTACTTATCAGATAGGTTCCAGTTTGTGTATGTCAACAATAACTCTTCTGAGCATACTAAAGTTAATCATGGAGTTCCTCAGGGTTCTGTCTTAGGACCGATACTTTTCACATTATACATGCTTCCTTTAGGCAATATTATTAGGAAGCATTGTATTAACTTCCATTGTTATGCAGATGACACACAATTGTATTTATCTATGAAGCCAGATGAAACTGATCAGTTAGCTAGACTGCAAGATTGTCTTAAGGACATTAAAACCTGGATGACTTTTAACTTCCTACTGCTAAATTCAGACAAAACTGAAGTCATTGTATTTGGCCCCAAACATCTTAGAAACTCGCTTTCAAAGCAAATAGTTACTCTGGATGGCATCACATTGGCCTCCAGTACTACTGTGAGGAATCTTGGAGTTATTTTTGACCAGGACATGTCCTTTAACTCACACATAAAGCAAGTCTGTAGGACTTCCTTTTTTCACCTGCGTAATATTGTAAAAATCAGGAACATTCTGTCTCAGAGTGATGCAGAAAAATTAGTTCATGCTTTTGTTACTTCCAGGCTTGACTATTGCAATTCCTTATTATCGGGTTGTCCAAATAGTTCTCTCAAACATCTACAGTTGATCCAAAACGCTGCTGCGAGAGTACTGACAGGAGTTAGCAAAAGAGATCATATTTCCCCTATACTTGCTTCTCTTCACTGGCTTCCTGTTAAATCCAGAATAGAATTTAAAATCCTTCTTCTGACATATAAAGCTCTTAATAACCAATCTCCATCATATCTTAAAGATCTGATAGTACCATATTATCCTAGCAGAACTCTTCGCTCTCAAGCTGCAGGCTTACTTGTTGTTCCTAGAATTTCTAAAAGTAGAATGGGAGGCAGAGCCTTCAGTTATCAGGCGCCTCTCCTGTGGAACCTGCTCCCAGTTTGGGTTCGGGAGGCAGACACCCTCTCTATTTTTAAGACCAGGCTTAAAACGTTCCTTTTTGACAAATCTTATAGTTGGGGCTGACTGGGTGACCCACAGGGGTTCGGCTTGTGTCTTCATTTGCACAGCTGACTCCTTCTTGGACGTCCCTTCGTTCTGCCTCTAGTCATGCTGCTATAGGCCTAGGCTGCTGGGGGACTTTTCTTGACGCACTGAGCCCTTCTCTATCTACCTTTACATTTAATATGTATACCGTTATTGCAGTACATTCACTCTGTTTCCCCCTGTGCTATTTCTCCGAGTGTCCCTGGTCCCAGAGCTGGATGCTTCAGATCTGCGGTTGATGTTCCACCGGCTGGTCCAGTCTCCACCATGTCCACTGTGGGATGCTGCTGCTGACCTTCCTCCAGCCCTCTGCTTCCAACTCCCTTTTTCCACCAGTCAACTCTGCATTGCCTTCACTATACTGTTATGCTAACTTACATACTGTTTGAATTTTACTGCTAGCTATATATGGAGTATGTTTAATGTCAGAGCCGTACATCATAAGAGTAAACTATGAGTCAGTTTTCAATGTTAGCTTATACTTTGTCTGTGTCACATATCCTGTCATGCATGTATCCAAATGTGTGTTGTGTTTTCCGTGCTTTCCCACCCCTCCCTCTTCTCCCATCCCTCCCCCTTGCCCTCTTCTGTCCTTCTCAACCCGCCCGGCCAGCAGGCAGATGGGTCCCCCCTATATAGAGCCGGGTTCTGCTCGAGGTTTCTTCCCTGTTAAAAGGGTGTTTTTCCTTGCCACTGTCGCCTTTGGGCTTGCTCTGGGGGTCAGGCATTTGGGTTCTGTAAAGCGTCTTGAGACGAGTTGACTGTAATTGACGCTATATAAATAAAATTGAATTGAATTGAATTAAAAACTTGACATCATCTGTCTGATTCACTGTGGTTAGGCGTCAAACCACTAGACAGGGCCACAACAATAAGCCACGAGTCAAGCAACCTGCCAAACCAAACAATACAAGATGACTAACAGTGCATCAGGCCCAAGCCATGACTGATTGGAAAACCTGTCACTACTGACTCACCAGGGACCAAGACAACCTCTGGGATGGGGACTCATCCTGTTCACTGTTGTCTGTGTTGTCCTCTGTGTTGCTTCCCTGGAGCTCCCTGTTCCCCCAGGACCTCTGCCTCTTCATCACTAATGGTGGAGCACCAGCTCTTACTTTACCTACCTCAGGATACTCCAGTGGGACAAATGTTTTCTTCCCTCAGATTAGGTCTCCCTGCCATCCTGAATCCAAGCTCAAAACATTGCCCACCTAATCACCTTGGAATAACTCTCCTAGGGGAAAATACAGATACACTATCTGGAGCCAGTGGCCATTATGCAACACTGTCATAAACTTTGTCAGCCTTCTTCTGGGCTATTTTTTGCAGGATGTGCACTTGTGTTCACCCAGTCAGCTGACAGGACACAAAGGGTTAGCCAATGGGATGGCCCCTTTAAGGTGGCGGTGTATGGCTGATAAGGTACAGCTAATTCCTGTGAACGGCGATGCAATGTCTTACCCAGATAAGGGTATAAGCTCAGGGGGAAAAAAAGCAAGCAGTACTCTGCAGTGTGACATTCTTGCACTGCCAGTCACATGTACATTACAATCTTAGCTACGTGTGCTTGTTATTGTGCATGACTTATCAAAATGTGTGTGTGTGTGGGGAGCGGGGGGGGTGGGCAATAGGATATTATGTACATTGAACTTCAGCATGCTATTTTTTTTTGTTCCTTATTAACATTGAACTTGTTGACATCCTGGATATGTGATGACAAAAGATTCCACCATCCTCTTGCCTGATTTAGCTCCCAAGTAAGTCTCTAAAATGAACATAATGCATGAGGCTCTCCCAAACAGGCCTCATCCCTACCATCCCATCTGCTAAGCCCTTTGTAAACACTACCAAGGAAAACACACAGGCCTACTGAGTAGAGGGCTGTGGGTCGGTCCTCCCCCTGTGCCAGGATCTGTTCTGTTTCCAAGAATTTGACAAGAGCCATGTATAAATAGATGAATACTTTCCATTTCGAACTGAAATGTTAGGAGCTACGAACCTTGAACTACAAACTTATATTAAGAATTACAAGGGCAGGCTTGCTGGTATTGTGGCCCTCTTACTACATAATTCTAATTATGGTTTTCATAGGGAATGATCTGGAAAACATTTGCTTTGACTGGATGACAAATTAATCAGTCCTGTAAGTCAGCCGACAAACCAGACCACACAAGGCTCATGTTACACTCTTTCAGGTATTAGGTTACACCAGACTGCACCCAAATCAGTCTCCTCGTTTTGTGTGTAACATACACCATGAGAACAACAGAAACAACAGGCAGGCAGTGCAGGATTTCTTTTTTACACATTCACTAGTGCTAGGAAAGACACAGATTGCCATCAAAATGACAAATTATTTCCCAATTGTCCACTGTGTACTAAAATTCCCAGCTGGTGTGAATCTGGAGATACACAAAGTGGAAATGATCAAAGTTCTAACAGCAATTCTGCCATGTAGAACTAAGAGTTAAATCTGTGAAAATGAAGAGGTATTTCCTTTAAACTGAACATTATATTGCGACACTTCGTTAATTGTCAACACGGACTTATATAAGAACACAAAATGTCAGAAATCATTGAATATTTTCTGGTTTCTTAACTCCTTTATAACTGCAAATTGAATATCTTCGGGTTGTGGACAAATTAGGACATTTGAGGAAGTAATCTTGGGCTTTTCGGAAACGCTGATCAACATTTTCTTACATTTATAAAGCAAATAACTAATTAATTCATCAAGAAAGTAATTGACAGATTAAATGGTAATGAAAATAATAATTAGTTACAGTCCTAGAAGATATTTTGCCAGGGCACTGCGTACACCAGCTAATGAAGACATTACAACAGCCATTCAAAAAACAAATCTTTAAATAAGACCGGTGACAAATAAATACCATCTACCACAAAAACAGTTTCAGCCCTTCTTTGATTTGATACTCTTACTCTCTGGAACTCTACTGGAAGGACTGACGACCATTATTCTAAAAGATATCCCTCATTTGGCGTTAGGATGGTGTTGGAGATTGGTGACCAACACGTAAGTCTAAAATCTCCCTTTGGTGTTTAGCTGGGTTAAGATCTGGTTACTGTGTGGGCCAAAGCACATACAATATAACTGACAACATTTTAATAATGGCACAGTCAAGAAAACACCATTCCCATCAGGACAGGAATGTTTTAAAATAGGATAAAGGTGATCATCCAGAACAACTTTGTTTGTTTCAGTTTCAGTGACCCTCAGTAAGGGGGCAAATGCACCCAAACTATACCAACACACTGCCCCATACAGCACAACACAGTCACCACCAGATCAGTTCCCCTCACTGCAGGAGCAAAGGGTTGAAGGTTTTCCTTCAGTTAATCACTCATGTGTATATTCATGTAACTTTATGTTATTCAGCTCTTACTGCTAAACGTCTACAGGTACAACAATTACCTACAGCCACCAAAGCAACCAGAAACATTCAGTGCTTCTCTGAAAAAGTTTCAACAAGTAGTGGAACACCTATAAAGATGAAGTTTATTTGCAAAGCTGAAGTAATAATTGTGGCACAGATGAGTGAGATCTTATAATAGATCAAACTGAATCTTGATTACAAGACTTTTACAAGGCCACCTAAGGTTTGGGGTAAGTCAGTGATAAGTGACAGTATCAGTGTGTGACTATCTAACACTATAATTTACATTTAATGGCTGTGAAAGGAGACTTTCTGTCTATGTTAATGTTGTTTACAAACACCCCCCCACAGGCAGGTGTTTTGTCTGGTTGAGGTGTCAGCACAGCTTACACGACAGTATTCTAAAACTAACTACAAAACGTGAATTCACACAGGGCACAAGCAAACGAACAATAAGGTTCAATTATAAATGGCAATTTTTAAGTCAACTGTAGTGACTGAAGCTAAAAAATGCTAATTTCGGAGATTAAATCTGACACATATTCCCCTTGAATGAAATGACAGCAGTATACAAGCGCTGTATGAAAACTACGAAAATAACCGAACAGAAAATAACACTTAAATCGGGACTATTTCGCCCAGCAGTTCTCGCCACTGGGACATGTCTAATAAGTCACATTCAGAGGAGCGATAAATAGTAGACTGGAGGAAAAATGAATGGAGCCCAGGCTGAGCTAGCTGTGTGCCAGCTTGTTAACCCTCAGCTAGCTTCACCGTTTAGTAACCGTTAACGGCAAACGGCGAAACGTTAATGTGCCAGACTCAGTCGCTCTGTCGCCAGTTTCAATGAAAAGCCGACGTGTCAATTTCTTATGTGATGAAAACATTTCCTATCCGGTCGTTACGTTTCTGAGTCGCATTAAGCCACTGCAGCTAAAAGATGTTAGCCCGGCTTACATGCTAGCTAACGTTAGCTGACGGCGGAGTCAGAAATATGCATTATCACAGGCAGCTGTGGAAATGGGCTCAAAACATCCCGTCGCTAAGCGCTTACCTTTCGGTTACTTCAGCGGGATGTTGCCGAGAAAGAACGCGGTGCTGTCTTCAGTCAGTCCCCATAGCTTCGTACGTGAAAGTCCCGAGAAGCGTCCTGACGTGTCCGTGTCTGGACCACCGTGACCGACTGGTGTTGCTGGCAGCAGCGAGCTCAAGTTGATGGGACAGAGAGCCGCACAGTGGCGGCGCAGTCTCACAGCTGCTGGAACTTCAGCTGCTCCGTCCTTTCATTCTGACTACAGAATTTGGGTTCTCGAAAAACATCCAGCACTTTCGTTGTATTTTGTAAGACTTTGCCCTCAGCAGCTTATCGCAGGAGATACTTATTGACAGCGCTGCGGTCTGGGTGAGAGGTGACCTCGGTAAACAGCTGATGTTTGGGGCCCCTGGATCTCATTTAACGAGTTTTGGTGACTTACTGATTAACAAGGCGATTAAATGCAACACAAACTGAATTCACAGATAGCAGCCAAGTAGATGCAGACTATAGTACATACAGTGCATATTAAAAGTCATCTGTGGTCCACACTTATGTAGATACACTTGTAAATCACAATGTAAGGGATTACCTCCTTACTCATTTTTGACAATATTATGCAACACTTCTGTCACTGAAATAGGAAATATTCCCTTAAGATGCATTTTTTTCATTGATTTTTTTTCTGCACAGTTACTTTTGTAATGTTGAATAAAGTCTTTTTTTATTTTTTCCCCCTTGTGGGTATTGTCTCGTCCATATTTCCCCCTGAACAGTTTCTGATTTGTCTTCAGCTTCTTTGTCCAGGCTGTGGTTCCATGATGTAAGAAGATAAGACATGATCTGACAACGCTACTTAAAGTTAAATTTCACTTTTATTTTGATAGTGCCACAGTGAAAGTCTCCTGGTCTGAGAGTTAACAGCAAGTGTAGAAATAGAGGATACAAGCAAGTAAATATATTCTGATGGATGGGACCCTTGGCTGTACCTTAATCATCATTTTTGGGCCCAGGACTTCACTTTGGGCACCAGATGAATAATAAAGTAGACAGGAATCAGATGCCACAGATTTTCTACTGGGACTTTATCAGAGGCATTGTTAGGATACACTGGAGGCTCAGTCCAGCCTCAAATGCTTAGATTTTTATCTGATAATTGCACAATTTTGTGTGTAGAAGTACACTAAATTCAGTGTGAGACACCGTGCTCTTAGCAACGTAAGATCATCTACGTTTGTCTATGCTCAGCTCATGCTTCACATTCACAGAGAGTGATACATGCTAGACCAGTGGCTTTCCAACTGTGTAGCTTGGAATTAGTCTTATTTATAATGGTTTACACAGAAAAAAATCATTTATAGGTGTGCCTCAAAACAAAAGCTGAGCTAGCAGCTGGATAGAGACTGATTCCTCTTATAGGTTATAAGAATGTTTAATAAAAAAGTCAGATGAGCGATGCTTTATATACCATAGTTCAGGAGAAGAGTTGCAAGTGCTGGTTCACTCATAAACTTAAAGAACACAATATTTCTAACAAATAGTAAAAATCAGATAAAATCTGCTGGGAAGGAATGATGGTCAAAATGTTTTGCATCCACAAACAGAGTTCATAAAAACCATACTACTCAAAAAAATTAAGGGAGCACTTGATCATCGCAGTGTAACATTAATTAAGCTAAACTTCTGGGGTATCAGTCTGTCCAGTTCGGAAACATATTGGACTGTGAATCCCCTCTTCAGTGGATTAATAATTTTGTTTTCCACTGTCCTGTCATTGACATACACTATGTAATTTATTGAGAACAAAATGACACAAGAATGAAGTTTTCTCTTCTGCATATGCAGTATACAGTATGCATAAAATATGTTCTGAATTCCTTACTTAATAGTAGGTGTTAGCAATGGTGATGAGTTTTGTTTATTTCCAACAAATGTACCAGATATAGATGTCAGTATTGTCTTAAAAATGTCTTCTCAAGCCGTCCTTTACTTGAAGATATCAGTTTCTTTAAGGTCCGATCCACATTTCTTTTTGCCTCTGGCTTTATTTTTATAGTTGATTTTACCTTAAAGTGTGCTTGTTTCAGCTTCCCCTTTGTAGTTTTAATACTTTGTTTATTATCATGATTTTCCTTCCTCTTTTTTTGTATCAGTGGATAGTAATTGGAGAATTTCCATATTGAGCAGTTCTGACGTTTAATTGCTAGCTCAGGCTATAACTTTGAACACCCGGGCATATCAACGCTCCTGGTTATCATTAATCATCCAACCCTTCAGTCAAGTTAGTGAACTCCAGAGAAGGCATATTTCTCAGTGAATGAGTTGTTAATGGAAGATTATGTAAAAACAAAGTGAAACCTCTCCAAAGCAGGTGCAGCTTTATTACAAGGAGTGCCTTGAAAAGAAACAGCTGTATGCTTCCCTTACTAATTACACACACCTCAAATCAAATGCTGCAGGGCATTTGATCAGTATGATTTCCTTCTATCCTTCTTCCTTCTATGCAATACAACATTCCCCCTTCTTTCAACATAACTTTCTGGAAGTATCTGATGCTCACTTTACAAATGTTTAACTATGCCAGTTATGAGTGTAGGACTTTGCACGGAGCTCTATAGAGTGCGAGACACCTTAAATGAACCAGTTTTGGCTGCTTTGTATGTGCTGTCACACTCACGTTAGTCTACACGTCATCACTGTTTACCCGCTCCTCCTGTTTTACAAACAGTTGTGGTGACTTACACTTGCAGCTTGCAGACATTACATACATAACACACATGCACACGGTACATACTGAACATAAGAGCAGTTTATACACAGACACCAAGAGATCTGATCAGTGACGCCTGTGACACATTCTCCAATGTCTCACAACACAAACCAAATAATTGGTAAGAAGTTCATGACAACATTTTTCACAGTATGAAAACCTCAGGGTGACGTCTTAAGAGGTTAAAGGTAACTCAAATAACTCCTTTAATATTATAAGAAGATGGTGTCTTGCTTTTGCTGGCCTTCAAGCCGTTTTTAAAACAAAGATTAATGACAGGTCAGCCATCTTCCACACATTACATTAACTGCTGATAGTGGCCACAGGAGACAGAAGACATGTCAAGCAAACTACAAGCACACAATTATTCTGTCTGTGCCACCTTCCTTGTTTGCTTCCTTGACAAGCAATGCCCAAAGCTCTTTAACCCAGCACATGAAAGACGCAGGAGGAAGCAGCTGGATTCATGGTTTATTTAACTGCTTTGTTGCACCGGCATGTGCCGGGGTAAAATGCTTTGGAGACAGCCCGGTCGCTGCTGTTTTCTTTTTGATTTCACGACACTGCATCATCCTTTAGTCCTTCTTCTCCTCTTTGCTGTCCTCATCGTCTGGGTTGTACACACTGACGGTGAACTCGCCGGCCTCTGTGCCGTACTTGTTCTTGACCACGAGGGCGTATTTGCCAGAGTCAGCTGTGGTGACGCAGGCGATTGTGATGCTGGCAAACTTTCCTGCCTCGAACTTGAGTTTGTAGCGGTCGTCAGATAGCAGCTCCCTGTCGTTCTTCATCCAGCACACCTCAGGCTGAGGCTCGCCCCAGACGTTACCAGTCAGGTTCAGGGACTAAAGAGGAACAGAAGTTTGTGAGGGGCTTGATGTATGCAAACATGCATTCCACAGGAGATCTTATCAGAGTTCATAACGAGGAGACGCTCACAGTGATGCTTAGATGAAACATGAAGTGAAAGGTCTCCACACAGTGTATTAACAGATTGAATGTCTAATTTAATTACCTTGCCCTCCTGGATTGCAACCACATCTGGCAAGCCTCCAACAACACGAGCGCGGTCTAAGCAAGACGTACAGGAGTGAGCCAAGAATGTCAACCATCAATCAGTCAGTCAGTCTGTAAGCATTTGTCTTTTGACAGCACAAAATCCACCAGAACTGCATTTTTAACGGCTAAGTGAACCTCAGCGAAACACACAAGTTTCAGCTTGAAACTGTCTTTGTTAAATTCAATATTTCAGCAACATGGTAGTTTCATCTGCAGAAAATCTCATTTCTATTAATGAGATCTCGACTGCTGCATCTTCAGTTCCACTGAACCAAAGTTAAAAATTAAAGTTAAGGTCTCTGTATCCAGCAAATGTTACATCATGTCACAGAGCAATGCCTCTTGGGAGAAGCCAAGGAATAAATAACCACTTACTTCTCTCTGCGATTGCTGCCGCTCTACGGAAGGAAGTAGAAAGATATTGTCAGAAGCATCTTAAAATGGTATCATGGTTATTCCAAAGGTATACAATACCAGGAAACGTATTCCGAGTGCCTCTGAAATTGCTCACAGTGTACCTAGAGTCTATTTTAAGTTTGTGATGACAGCAACTATATATTGGCATAAACATCCTTTTCAGACAGAAATACAGAACTATACAAAAGAAGGAGCCAGTCAGGTGAGGTTGTTTACTTACTTGAGCTTCTGGAATTCTTCAAATGCCTCCTCCCATGCTGCAGCAGAACAACAATTATCATTTAGTTACACTTGCACCACAACATCCAAAGTAAATTGTAATTCTTTTTATGCCTGGAGCATCTCTCTCTTTATGACTTCAAACTGTTACTCACCCTTGCCACTCAGATCAAAAACTCTCTTCACACCGTCCTTGCCATCAAAGATGTCCATGGTGTATTTGCCCTTGTCCTTTTCAGTGGGCTCATTGATCTTAAGCCAAAGCTGTTCTCCTGTGACACCAGACTTAACTCTCTCTGAAGCAGCGATCTTACCATCTCTGATGAGCAAACAGAGAACACAGACATCAGGTAATGCTGAAGTCCTCATTTACTGAAAATGTAGCATTATAAGTTCTGAAGACCAAACATTCAAAGAGTGTAGCAGTAGCTAGTACATTTGCAAAATCCCCTTTGAATTATAAAAAAATTATGCACATGTTGAGATTTTATGCCCATTTGCACTGCCATTCAAAACTTTGGGGTCACTTAGAAATGTCCTCATTTTTGAAAGAAACGCTGCTTTTTTTAAAAATGAAGATAACATTAAATGAATAAGAAATACAGTGCAGACATTGTGGTAAATGACTATTCTAGCTGGAAATGGCTGATTTTTAATAGAATATTTACATAGGGGTACAGAGGAACATTTCTAGCAGCCATCACTCCTGTGTTGTTGAAAAGCTAGTTGATGATATGTGCAATTCTGTTAGCACATGAATAAAAGTGTGAGTTTTCATGGAAACCATGAAATTGTCTGGGTAACCCCAAACCTTTGAAAAGCAGTGTATGTAGAGTTTTCACATAATTCATCACAAGATCATGAAAGAGAGCTCAAGATTTTGGTCTAAACATTTTGTTATTGTGCAATATTATTCACTAGAGCATAGGAATAGGACATTTCTTCATGTTATATATTGCTGGACTAGTTGATTTCACATATGCAAAGCATGTTGCAGTAGTTTATGTACAACCTTTGAAGGTAGTAGATAAGAAATATCATGACTACCATGGATAATTTACAAAAACCTTCAAACTTGGATTGTTTATATCTACATACTATATTTGTTTGTAAAATATGAACAGTGGCTGCACAGTGGCGTGGCGGTTATATTAGCTTCAGCAGTTATTTATAGGTCCCATATGGTGAAAAGTATTTTGGATGTCCTCAAAACGTGGGAATGAGAAATAAAAACTGTAGGAATATGAAGATGTTTAGTACTACTATTCTTCACATCCCAACTCAACGAGATAGCCTCTCAGCTTTACAAGCTGGCTAAAATTTGGTCAGTTGGTAAGTAGAAATGAGAACATTGTATAATCCTGTGTCATCACTGTCTGCTGCTTCCTGGTGAGCTATTCAGAATTAGCAGCTGCCTCGCTAACCGCAAGGTTTCTTTACTTTGTAGACCTGCTTCTGCTCACCCTAAAGTTCACTCTAAAGAGTGAACACAAGGGTTTTGATGCACTCCCAACATCTGAGGAACTGAAAAAGCAGTGGATTGCTTTTAGTATTTATAGAAATCACCACAACAATAGACAAATGATTAGTGTTAGCACATTGTGCAGCTAATTTTGAAGCCCAAATGTCCTCCAATTCTGAAATGACCCAGATACTGCATTTTAATATAGCTGTATTCACAATGAAGTTGTCTGCCACTTTTTTATGGAATGAGTATGAATTCTTGGGCCAAGAAACAGACAGTAGAATAGTCACATGGGTCATACAGTCTTTGTGAAATGAACCATTTTTGCAGTATCTTGAGTTGAAAAACAGAAAGGTATATTCTAGGGACATGTGAAACTTCTCATTCATTTTCTGAAAATTAGAAAAATATGGGACCTTTAATTTGTGTTTCTCTCTCTCTGTGTGTGTGAGTGTGAGTGTGAGTGTGTGTGTTTAAATCCACGGATGCGTGTGTCCTGAGTATAGCTTGTATGACTAGTGTTATAATCAAATAATTTTCCTTTGGGCTACATCTATATAGACTTATAGCAAATGAGTAAGTGCTGTCTTCGATAATTACACGTAGAATCTAAACTACAGCAGTATTTTATAATGTTGGTCAAGCTGTTTATTCCAGTCTAGATAATGTTTTTTTTTAATCCATGTCATGGACAGCTCACAGATTCAAGAACAGCCACACTTAAGTAGAGAGATTATTTCTCTACAAACGGATGTGTATGACAGATCAGAGAACAAAAAAAATATGTCAAATGTATATGTAAATTAGGCCATGTCTACATACTTGTGGAGCCAACCAACACGCAGGTCCTCGTTGTAATATGTGACCATGGAGTAGAGGATGATGCCATGTTCAGTGCTGACAACTTTGATCTCACTGGAAGAGTGGGCTAGCGGGAGAAGTTTAAAAACAAGCACTTACTTACATTCTTTGGAAATCATATGGATTGATAATGAATAAATGAAGCATAAAATATGTTGGTGCATAACTATCAATAGTTCCTGCAGAGGAAAAATACTGTACATGTGAACTTTACACGTGGACATTCTGCTTTAATGTGTAGACATATTGTGTGCTTCATTACAGCATGGTACAGTAGGTTTGAATTTTATTGACTCACCAATAACTCTGAACAGCTCATTCATTACTGCTTGATATCCTGAAAAAAGCAAGACATAGCAGTAATTAATGTAATCTTTCCTGATATCACATTTTTATAAAACGAGCGGCACTGAAATTCATCAAGGACACTTCACCTGCATCTGTCAGATTGAAGGTGCTCTTATCTTTGCCTCTCTCGTCCCTCAAGAAGACTTCGTAGACACCCGCATCTTGCTTAGAGATCTAGAATTCAAAGTAAAAGTCACATCAGTATCCGCGAGGGGATCATTTATTCCCTTCAACCTAACGGAGGGAAGTACAGTAATATTCATAGGACAGGTAACAGACAGTAGAATAGGCAGACAGGGACCAACTAATCCGAAAAGGCAAGCTTTTCTCCCGCCCATGATGCTGCAGGCGTTAAGAGGAAAACATGGAAAGGATGGTGGACACATGAAAAAGGAAAGACAGAGAGGACACATGGAGCAATAAGGCGTCAACTTATGGCAGAGAGATTATGTCCAGACTTTAGGTCTTGGCGGCGGGGGAACGTCTTCTGCTGGTGGTTTTTTCCGTTCTTTTCCTTTCTTTTTCTCTTGCTTAATAATCCACTGTGAATTAGACAGATAAGCCAGTTATTGCAAATGCGACTGACAGGAGCTCATGCAATGACACTAACCCTTTCTTAATGAGTGATGAATAGACATTTTCAATGAAACTTCAATTTAACGTCACTGGCACTGGGCCCTTCCTGAGGTGGCCAGCAGAGCTAAATTGAATATAGTGTTAGAAATGAAGTGAATGAATGAATGCCACAGACAAACACTATGTTGCACTAGCATTAAATGGGCATAAATGTTGAAATGTGTGATCTATATGTCTGTAATATACAATTTTAATATAAGGATTAAAAGTAACTGCTTCTAAGGGGAGTCCGTTATAGATAAAAACATCTGCCCGGATACCAACGTACTGACTCCAGCAGCACTCCAATTGGATGGAAAGGTGAACATTTTTAAAAGTGTTTCATCATTTATGATTCTGTGTGTCAGAGCGAGGGACGGTTAGCAGCGCAGCATCTAGTCAAGCTCTACAACACAAGCATTGCTGCATCAGCATTGCTTTCAGTTCTTTACTCGTAAGCTCACGACTCCTCGCAAAGTACGGCCTCCATCTAAAAGCTGACCTTTCCGATATTAAAGGTCAGCTGGTCGTCCTTCATCTCAATTTTCTGAGAATCCTCATCATCCTCTGCAATCTCAATGGCGTCCTTAGACCAAATGATCTCCGTCTCTGGTTTGACATTTCCGATCTGTGAAAGACGGAAGAGACAAGGGAACAAGTTGTGTAGCCTCAACACAGCTTCTATTGAAGAAATATGACCAGCAGTGTAAGTTCATTTTCTCACCTTGCATTTCAGCAGCACATCACATGCTGGAGTAACAGCAAAGTCGAGGTACTCAACAAAGTGAGGACCTGCAGAGAGGCAACAGAAAACTGTTTCAGAAATACATTTGTAATTGAGCAATAAACTTTTGTGAGGAAGAAGTGAGAACCCTTACCTTGTTTCCTGACCCATTCTGCCCTCGCAAATTCTGATTTCTTTTGAAGCTCTCTGAATTCTGGACAATGATTAAAAAAAAAAAAAAAAAAGGTCAAATTCAGATTTTGAAATTCCTATTTTTGCATCACTGTAAATGGCATCAGAAAATCTGCTCCATCCAAAATGAAGAACACATGACAGTAAGGAAAGTTGTGTTCTGCTGCCCCTCAATGGACATATACTTTAACTGCAGGAAATACAACACACCTGACAGAGTAATGCTTTTAGTTTGACTCACTATAAGTAAACGGCAGGTTAGGCCATCTATTCTGTTTCCACATGTGAAATTATGATACTAATAAATCTGAACATAACAGCAGTATGGAATTGAGAGTTGTATGTGAGATCTCACCATCTCCAATTAGCACCAGACTGGTGGTGCCCTTCGCCTTGCCATCCACCAGGTTAAAGGTGAACGTTCCCTCATCGGTGACCTCCAGAGAGTCCATAAACATTTCAATGACGCCGGTGGACTTGTCAAAATTCATTGTGTATTTCTGGAAACAATAAAGCACAGAGAAACCTCAGTCTATAACTTTTGAAAGTTAATCTGATTTAGAAATGAACACACTGAACAATATGATACAGGCATGATTCCTACCTTTCCCTGAGTAATGATGGCATCATTGAAGACATACTCCACTTGACAGTCAGAAGTGTATTTCTCCAACTGAGTCCAGAACCGGACACGACCCTTCTCAAGCAGGTCCATGGCCATTTGACTCTTGAAGGGAATAACTGAAGAGTAGCAGATTTTCAAAAAATTTTGTGGAACCAACTATACATTTTTCATGTAGAAATTATTGCGAGGCATTGAGTACCTTTAGCTTGGTATCAGCAATATCCTGGGCAAACATAGGCTTATAGATTGATCATATCTACAACAATATCTACACTTGAATCAATATAAAACACAAAACTCTGGTGTTAATAACATATCGTGTGATGTATCGATATTCACCAGGGAACTTGTGCTCATGGCTGAGGTCCAGAAGACGCTTGAGACCTGTCGAAAAGGAGAAAAACAACATCACAACAACAAGATGGATGAATGCCGTGACCTCTGGAAACTGACAAACAGCACTAAATAAATGAGACAACCTTCAGGAGAAAAACAAATATGCCTCAGAGTAACAGAGGTTAATTTGAAGCAGCTGTTGACACAGGCTAGCAGACAGCAGTATGCACGTCCAAGGCTGGCCCAATCCCAGTCTACACACTCACCAACTTTGAGGCGCATTCCTGCTGAGTGTGTGTGGGTTTAGTCCGGTCCCACTGTTAAAATGTCAAGTGCATGAGGTTTCTGATGCAGACTTTTTGTGCCCTTTCTGTGACTCCTCAAATCTGTAGACTTTCCAGAGAGTCTTTGGTTTATAATGAAAACACCTTCCACAAAATGGATACAAACCAAAAATGGAAGGGGAAAGGAAGAAATCCACTAGTAAATTTGTCTTGAAGCACCTAGCTTCTCTCTCTCTTTCTTTCTCTTCGCTTTATTTATTTGGTAGTTTGCCAGAATGTATAAATACTGTAATTTCACAAACAGCTGATCAAATTGCAAAGAAAACACAAATTTAAATTCTGTCTTTTTGAATGGCCGTGCATTGTTTCCAGGCAGTGTGTGCTGTAATGATAGGCCGTCCCATTCCTCCTTTTCACACCATTTCACGTCCTCACAAACTCACTCACTCAGCACTACAGCTGTGACGTCAGTTCTATCCGTAAATGGGACCAGTGTTATCTGACTCACCCTCCTCAGTGAGCGTGTAGCTGGAGGAGATGCCATCAGTGTTGGTGACCACACAGGAGAAGGTGCCCAGATCCTCCAGGGAGGGACTGTTGAAGATCGCTCTGGTTCTGGAGGTGAGCACACAAACAGAATGTGAGGGAAGATGAAGGACTTTTGATGGTTTGATGGGGAAAATGTTTGCAGTGTAGACAGGTGTTGGGTTTTCTGGGCAAATAAAGGACACTTACTTGCCCTTTTCACTGATAATGGTCAAGCGAGAGGTGTCTGTGATTGCCTGGTAATTCTTGGACCAAACAAACTCAGAGCCCTCTTTCATCTCAGAGCACTCGAAGATCATAGAAATCACTCCGTTATCATCGACATCCACATAAATCTCCTTGGTGCCTGCAACAGAGAGACTCAGTGGTGATCTTGTGAGGACATCACTAGAATTACAGATTTCAGTCTTTGCATGGGCAAATAATAACAATGCAAGACAGGAAAGTCAGTGAAGAGACGTCTACAAGCTGAAGTTGTGTCACTATTGAAGAACAGCAGTTTTCAAAACTTTCCAGACCTGCGTAGGACCACTTTGTGACTAAATATGCGAGTTACATAACAATCACACTCACCAGGACGAGTCTGGGCCAGGATTGGACCTAAGGCTGCTGAGGGTTTTCCAACTCCAGCGAGATTTTGAGCACGCACTTGGAAGACGTAGGATGTACCAGCCTTCAGCCCAGTCACCTGAATCGGCACATGACGAGTCATGGTGAGGTAACATTTCACATGCATATTTCAGATGAAGATTAATGCAAGAAGGCCATGTTGTCCAATCCACAATATATAGATCATGCTTACCTTCATGTATTTCATCTTGTTGACCTTCTCGTGAACAGCCTTCCAGCCGTCGCTACCAGCAGACGCCTCCTTGATGTCCAAATAGTAGCCATTGACAGGAGTGCGGCCATTAAATGCTGGTGGCTCCCACAGAACCACGACTGAAGTGTCACGGACCTCCAGCACATGAAGACCAACAGGAGCACCTGGGAACATATATGAGGGGATAATTACAGATTCTGAAACAAACTGTAAATGTTGAAAAAAGAAAATATATTTGAAAAACAATATATATATATATATATATATATATATGACAATATAGCAAGTGTTTCAAAGTCAGTGGAATTACATATAATTTAAATCATGGTACTGTTAGCCAATATGGCAGTTACACAGAAACCCTATTATGAAGAGAAATGTGTTTTGCGTATTGTTCAAATAAATTTTTAATGTGTTCTCCTGACCCGATGGATCAGCGATCTACTAGAGATGGGCTGTGTCCAATACAAATGATTTGATTATTATCTGAACTTGGTTGGGTGTTTGTCTCTGGAAGTCTTGTATTACCTTAACAACCAATAATTTTCATTACGAATTCATCAATCTCTTTTATTATCATTCAGTTTGTAAGAAAAGTCAGTTAAAGGATAAATCTTTCTAACTAAATGCTGTCAAACCCCAGTTGATATCTTAAAATCATGCGTTTTGACCAACACTCAGTTCAGAACCAAAAGACATTTAGAATTATCACATTAGACAGGTAGGACATACATTCCTAAAACCTTTCCAACCAGATAGCATTGAGTAGTTTTTTCTTCAAAAATAGCTTAGATGGTCCATGTGATACTGCAGTTCTTTGATCAGTTTGCACCATCATAGTGAAACAAATAGAAAATGGGTTTGAACTGCCATTATCAATTTTATTTGATGATTTTACAGATGCTTAATTGTCTCTCAGATTCATTTTAAATTATTCACATGGGGTTTGTTGTTTCAGAACATATTTGAACCAAAATGAAAAATGACTTAATATTGTATATTTTCTGTTTTGTGCTTATGGTTGGACTGTACCATTAGGAGCTAGAGGAGTCCACACAAAACTACTGCTACAGCAGCACAGGTACAATAAGAATGCTGGAACCAGTGAGTAGCTAACAGCTAAACACTGCATTGTCAAGCAACAATACAAATGTGATTATCTGTTGGTGAAGTACTTGGAAGTAAATGGACAACAAAAATTTAAAACCCACATTTCATTAGATTCATTTTGATGCTGCAAATCAAACAAAGAGCTGTAAAGTGTTAAATGGTAAAGTCCATCCATCCATCCTTTATCTATACACCACTTAATTCTCAAAAGGGTCATGGGGGGAGAGAGTCTATCCCAGCTGACTTAGGGTGAAGGCAGGGGACAACCTAGACAGGTCATTGATCTGTCACAGGGCTACTCATAGAGACAAACGAGCACACTTATATTCACACCTATGGACAATTTGGAATCACCACTTAACCTCAGCTTGTTTTTGGACTGTAGGAGGAAACTGGAGTACCAGGAGAAAACCCACGCATGCACAGGGAGAACATGTAAACTCCATGCAGAAAGATCCCAGAACCAGGCTGGGACACAAACCGGGGATCTTGTAGCTGCCAGGCGATGGTGCTAACCACCAAGCCACCTTGCAGCCCTAAATGTTAAACTGATCATCAAAATAGTTGCCAAATAATTTTCTGCTGGTTAGTCATCTAATTGTTCTCATTGTAAGATCTACCAGCACATTGTCTCTCATACCTGGAACAGTAATGGTCCATTCCTTGCACTCCAGAGCTGCATTGGGCAGAGAGCCTTTACTCACACCAGCCATGTTCATCGCTCTCACTTGGAACTGGTAGAAGACATTTTCCTTCAGGTTCTCAGCCTAAAATGCAAATAATTAGAGATAATTAAAAACATACATGCACTCTAAGGTACAGTTTATTATTTATTGTAATTACCAGGCAGAACTTGTAAACAACATAATAGTGTGGTAAAACTGACTGCCTGCTTGACAAAATGTAGTGATGATACTCAGAACTAAGACTGGCTGCTACTCCTCCAGTCACAGGTCAGATCAGCTCCACTCTAAATGTGTGTGGCAGCCTCAGGTACCAGAACTTACTTTATATGAAGTTGTAGTCAGTGCCTGGTGGTTCAATTCATGCCATTTCCCAACAACGCCTCCCTTCACGGTTCTGTAGTCCACAAAGTATCCCCTGACATCAGCTCCTCCGTTGTTAGCGGGTGCAGTCCAGCCCAGGACCATATAATCCTTGACGGCCTCCAGCAGGGTTACACTGCCGGGCTTCCCAGGTACGGCTGTGGTGAGAGAAGACAAGCTGGTTGGCAATTGTACGAGAAAACGTGATGGAGTGTGTCAAAGAAAATCATTTTCATATGTTCAGACTGTCTTTTAATTAATGAGAAACTCATAATCACCATTATTTCAAACAGATGGCCTTGCATTAGCCAAATCTCATACAGATCTTATTGGTCATTAGTATTAAGATATCACAGCGTTTATAACTGCTACAGTTATACAAGCCACATGCTTTGCACACACAAGTAATACACTATTTTTAGGATCACTGTAATGGATAAAATACTTACACTCAAGAAAGAAGCAGGACAACTTTCTCACTAAGAAAATCTCCGAAGCCAGGTGAGTCTCTCATTAGGATCATGCTCTTTAAGAACACAATGTTTTAGCCTTCACCTTGACCATGCACCAAGAGGCACCTCTGAAGAGTTACCACATGGCAAAACAGAACTCAAGCAAAATCAGATGTTTGCAGAAATCAATACCTACACAAAGTAAAAGCATTGAAAAACATTATCTGACTGCTTTAACCTTGTCACAAAAAAAATACCAGAATGGGAAACATAACAAAATGTAGTGTTAGTGATGAATATATCATGCAGGCACATGCAGTACACCAACCGGCACTTGCATTTAAGAGTACATAGGCATTTTACTGCTAAAAAAAATTCTATGAGAATAAAATCTTATTTTTTATTTCAAGAATTTAAAAAATGGGTTCAGATGAAAATAGACATGTACATTCTCAACAATCATTCTCTGGATGATGCTGGGAGGATGAATCAGTGTGAATGACAATGTGACCGATGGAGGTGAAATCTGATGCGGATACTCACAGATGGCAGCCTGTACAACCACAGCATCAGAATTAGAGGAGCTCTTGCTGTATCCAGCAGCGTTTACTGCCTTGACTCTAAACACGAGGTTGGCCCCAGTGGTCAGGCCATGGCACACAAACCTGAACAGAATAGAGAGATTATCATTTCACAGCTTATCAACAACAGCAGAAAATGTTACCGCCAACCAACAGACTGGACTTATTTAGGGGCATAACTGCTCTGGAAGAAACGTACCTCAGTGGATTCAGCCATGCAGGTTGAACTACTTTCAGAAACTCTCCAAGTTAAAGGGCATTATACATAAAACGGTTTCTTACAGTCTGTCTGGGGGTTACTTGACAGCTACAGCTTTGTTTGCTCTGGTATGACCGGAGTGAGAATTCAGTCTCTGTAAGAGAATGCCTTCACTCCACTATATCTTACATAGAGGTTAGTTGTTTGTTGCAATATTAATGATATATTTCTGTTCAAAATGTGGCATTTTGTGCCTTTCAAATTCTTCCCAGTTTGTGCTACTATTACACTTCATTTAATAATTTTTCATTTTCCCATAACTGTCACTGTCAATGCTATTGAGTAAAGTTATAGTCCCTCTTCAAACTTTAATAAAGAATACTTTATGTCTGGCCCACCTGGTCTGCTTGACAGGTTTATTGTTGCAGGGCACCCAGTTATCCGTGCCCACCACACTGCATTCAATATAGTAACCCGCCAAGTGTCTGACATCCTTCGAGGCCGCCCAGAAGACCACCACAGAGGTGTCAGTGTTCCTGGTGGCCACTGGGTTGCCTGGAGCCGACGGCAGATCTGTTAGAGAGAGAAAAAGGGTAGTTAAAAAAATAAGACAGAAACAAAGGATGTGTGGGCAGTAAGAGCAAATAATGAATAACAATGGTGCAGAACTGTGCAGGAGTCTCTGACGAAGAAATAGGGCTGGGCAGTAAAGCAGTGATATTATGATTTTTGACAACCTCCTGCAGGACGCTGATTCCCCTGTGTGGCAGCTCACCCAGTTTATCTCCCACTGTGATGTCTCCCGTGGATTCAGAGGGTTCGCCCACGCCAGCCGAGTTGCAGCAGCGCACACGGAAGCTGTAGGACTTACCCTCTGCCAGGTCAAACAGGGCAAAGCGGGGAGACTTAACTGGCATACTGGTGTTCACCCTCTGCCAGGTGTCGGTCCCAGACATACACTGTGGTCGATAGAGAGCCAGAGAAATGTTAGACATGGAAGCAGATAACATGACTGTAGTTGTTAGGATCCTGCTCCAGCTCCTGTCCTTCTTCCCACTTTTTTGTCCTCCTTTCTCCCTTGGTTCCTGATCTATTTCTGTTTTGATCTTTTTGGCTTCCTCGGTCTGTCTTCTCTCCCTCATGTCTCTCTCTCTCTCTCTCTGTCACTCGCCCTCCTGCTCTCCCTGCTGATTACTGAAGGGAGTGTCAGCTCCCATAATTAGCTGAACTCAGCTCACCTGTTCTCCACCTCACCTCCAGCTAAGCTCCCTGCGTTCAGTTACACCTCGCCGGATCATCAATTCACATTCCTTCAGAGACTCTGCTCACTTTTGGACTTTGTTTCCCCCTGCCTCCTGGATTTCCCCTATTTGGACTCTGCTCCTCTCCACCTGGATTCCCTGAGCTTGCTTCCCTGTCTCTTCTGTCTAGCTTTCCCCTGGTTTGTGAGCTCCCTTCCTTAGCTTAGTTCTGTTAATTCAGTTTAGTTTTGTGATCTTCCGTTTTGAGTTCACAGTGTTTGTTAGTAGTTGCCTGGTTTAGTTTGATTCCCCTAGTTCAGTGCTGTTATGTGCTTGGGGGCACATAATTTAATTAGCGCAGCTGCCCTTTAAAAGGGGGCTGTTCCCAGGCCATGGAGAGTCGCGCCTTGCTTGCCTGGTGGCTGCCTCTCTCTCATTCCCTCCTCACTCACTGCAGGTGCGGAGCTCGTCACACACCTGGTGTGCTCCTCACCTGAAGGTCTGGCTGCTTGGCTCTGGCCATGCCAATGCTAGCTGGTTAGCCTTTTGTCTTTACTTTGTACTTTGTTTTGCCCAGGGGTGACCGGTAGTCATGTTTTCGTGTTTTGCTTTAATGGGTTTAGTTGGGGTTATTTTTCCTTAGTTTGGACTTGGAAACCGCTCCTACGACCGCGTAGCAGTTGGCCGGGGACCACGTCCTTTTGTTATGTTTGGCTGACTCTCCTGGGCCAACTTTCGTTTGAACTTTGGGTTTTCTTTTTGTTTTGGGGCACTTGTGGTTAAGGGATCTTCTTCCGTTCTGATAACTGAAGTTATTTAATTTGTTAAAAATGCATCTCCTTCAGAACGAAGAAGCAGTTTAAAACCTTAAAAATAAAAATATTGTTTGATCCCTTATTTTGTTGTCCTGTGTCCCTTCTCTAAATATGTTGGACCCTTTTCGGGTCGTAACAAGTGCTCCCTTGATGTATTTTTTATTTGTTTTTTTTTAGTTTTCTGGTTAAATAAAATCCTTTCCTGATTTCACCAGTTTGCCAGTCTTTTGATGTCTGCGCCTGGGTTCTCCAGCTCCCCACGTAACAGTAGTCAGGGAAGTCTAACAATGACATCTTCACTGTATATTAAAAGTATGGCGTGAGGGGTATCAAGTCTCCATGTGCTAGTCTTCTACATGTCAGTTGTCTAATGGCCTGTGGTCAACATACACTGCCATTGTTTCATTTTAATAGGTTTGTTTTTGGGAGTAAAATTCAACAATTAAATAAAAATTAAGATTCAGGGATATTCTAAAAAAAATAGTCTGTTTTCCTTATACATGTTTGTTTTCATATTTCAATTGAATGACTGAAAAAGGACATAAGTTATAAATTCTAGACACTGGCATACTTGTAATGGTGTTAATCACTGTGCACTGGTCCATTAACATATGCTGACAATCATTTTTCACATTTACTCTTGAGCAGCCATACAATATCCAGTACAAAATGGATTTTAGCTCAGTGATTTGTTGTATTATGAATACAATTCTATTAATAATAATGGTCCACATAAGAAAACATTGGAAATCTAATTTGCTACCAAAATGAAGGCTTGGAAATCACTTTATATCGAAGACTATTTTTAAACTGATGTATGCCCAAGATTCATTTTTCCATTCTTCCTCACCTTCTCTATGTAATACATGACTCCCTCGTGACCCCTCTGCACAGGGGGCTTCCAGGCGAGAACCACATAGCTCTTGGTTGCCTCGGTAACCACAACATCAGTTGGTTCTCCAGGGACCACGCCCGCTGAGGAGGGAAGAAGACGCTCATTATTTGAAGGTGATCAACCAGAGAACTTACTTATGACTAGTGCAGGTGTGTTGGGCTGATTGTTGATTCTTGTGCAAATATAGCTCAATTTCAGTGCAGATACCAAAAAAAGCAGTATTTTTTTAGTTGCATTAGTAAGAGGAAAACAAGTATATTTATTTCACAAACTCCTTTGTTGCCAGTTATCAAAATAAGTCTCAAATGATCAGCGTTTAATGATTTGTCAGCACAAGCAGTCATACAGGAACTCTTTCTGCATAAAAAGATGTCTAAAATTGTATATTACATGCATTTTAAGAAATGTGTGTTTAAAGAATCTACTGAAAATAAAAAATATAGCAACAGCTACCACCATCAGGTGGTAGACTCATCTGGAGATGCTTTGTTCTTATTGATTTTACAAAAAACTTGGAATCTGTACGCAGCAGATCTGTTTTCAAAATTCCATTTGAATAAGGTAATGCTATGAAGATATATATTTAAAAAATAAACACTGTGTGTATAAAATGTTTATATTATTTGCAGTTTCTTTCTCAATTTGGAGACACACATCGATCATGCTGCTGTGTGACAAAGCCAAAGAAAAGAAGTCTGCATCCTTCAACAGTGTCTGAACATAGATTTGTGGGTTTGTTTGAGACTTGCTAATGCTGAGATACTATGAAAGATGGATGTGGGTGTCAAGAGGCAGAGCTCCGGCCTAATTTATGACTCTGGCAAGGAACAAGGTGTTCGTTTGTCCATCTGTTTGTCTGTTTGCAACATTACTCAAAAATGGACTATGGATTTGGATGAAATTTTCAGGGAAGATCAGAAATGTACGGAGCCCCCTTGGGGACATCCTTCCTGTTTGTGTTATATCCCTTCCTGTTGTACTTTTTCTCCTTCGCGTTTGTGTTTTTTTCCTTCGCGTTGTACTTTCTCTCCTCCGCGTTTATTTTTTAAGGAACACTTTTGTCATTTTTGCCCTCCGCCTTTATTTTTTAAGGAACACTTTTGTCATTTTTGCTGTTGACAAGTTGTTTTTCAAAGACGGAGTTCGCGTTCAAAGTCGAACTCCGTGTTCAAAGTCGAACTCCGCGTTTAAAAACGAACTCCGCGTTCAAAGTCGAACTCCGTCTTGGGCCCGAGCAGTGTCACTCAGTCAGTCTGTTGAGCGTGCAGCAGGGGAGTCAGAGGACGGATTCCTACGGTACTGCTTCCTGTCCAAACTTAGTTTGGAGGTTTGCTTTGCTTGGCACACCGGCTGATCATCACCTTGGGACATTACACGCCAAACGGTAAATAATTATTTTAATGAATACCACAGTGCTTCGTCTATTGTTCTGAACTCTGCTTATCTCAAGTCACATTAGCCCTTTCTGTATTTATCGCAGTTGGACTGCTTCGGTTTACACGCTAGCATGAAGCTAAAAGGAGAGCTCGTTTTTGTTCAGTGGGACCGCGCGCGGGACGGTGCGCTTTTTATACATTCAGAGAAACAGTCGTGGTTTGGTCAGTAGAAACGTTGACAAAAACGAGCTCGTTTTTGTTCAGTGGGACCGCGCGCGGGGCGGTGCGCTTTTTATACATTCAGAGAAACAGTCGCGGTTTGGTCAGTAGAAACGTTGACAAAAACGAGCACTCCTTTTAGCTTCATGCTAGCGTGCAAACCGAAGCAGTCCAACTGCGATAAATACAGAAAGGGCTAATGTGACTTGAGATAAGCAGAGTTCAGAACAATAGACGAAGCACTGTGGTATTCATTAAAATAATTATTTACCGTTTGGCGTGTAATGTCCCAAGGTGATGATCAGCCGGTGTGCCAAGCAAAGCAAACCTCCAAACTAAGTTTGGACAGGAAGCAGTACCGTAGGAATCCGTGCTCTGACTCCCCTGCTGCACGCTCAACAGACTGACTGAGTGACACTGCTCGGGCCCAAGACGGAGTTCGACTTTGAACGCGGAGTTCGTTTTTAAACGCGGAGTTCGACTTTGAACGCGGAGTTCGACTTTGAACGCGAACTCCGTCTTTGAAAAACAACTTGTCAACAGCAAAAATGACAAAAGTGTTCCTTAAAAAATAAAGGCGGAGGGCAAAAATGACAAAAGTGTTCCTTAAAAAATAAACGCGGAGGAGAGAAAGTACAACGCGAAGGAAAAAAACACAAACGCGAAGGAATAAAATACAAACGCGGAGGAGAAAAAGTACAACAGGAAGGGATATAACACAAACAGGAAGGAGGTCCCCTAGGGGGCTCCGTAGAAATGACACAAGGACCAATTGATTAGATTTTGACAGTGATGTGGCTTATAGTCTGGATCCACGGATTTGTGAAAGATTTCTGTATGATTGCGAGATAGCAGCATAACGTCACTGTCACTATGACAACAAGTGAACACTACGTCTACTGCGTGCTGACGATCACATGATTGTGATCATGCTACAAATCGACCGCTGTGGACTTATCAGGACTTATCCATCGGAAATCATACAACTGAGCAACCTTGGCGGAGTACTGCAACTCTTTGACTGCTAATCTTGTTATACCTGACATAATTTGGTCAGTACTTGAAAGATGCTGAGGTTTGATACCCAAATAGGGCAAACAGCTGAGCCAACTGAAGAATACAATGTCTAACAACATGACACCTTAATACTCCGGAATAACAGCAAAAAGTTTCCGTACCAGTGGAATCTTCCTCTGTGAACTTGATCATTCCAGTCCAAGGTGCTGAGGGACCAGCTGTTTGGAGGAATAACAGAAATATATGTAAAAATTCTGAGGGTTTGTTTGTTGAATCAGGTCAGGAGGACTCTTACCTCTGAGACGGGCCCTGTCAGAGGGATCCATGGCAACCACGGCCTCAGAGACACGGGACGGACGGCTGACTCCTGCCTTGTTCAAGGCCCGCACCCTGAAGATGTAAGAACGCCCCTCCACCAGTCCGGTGACAGGGAAGCGGGCGTACTTCACTGGGTCGTCATTACACTGAGCCCAGTGATGGGTGCCCACCTCACACCTGCAGAACATATTTGTCATATTTGCGAACATTGGTGTTTAATATCAAGAAAAAATGCCTCCACAGGGAAATAGCTGGTCTTAGACAACGTCAGTCTCATTGGGTTTGAATGATATAAATAACTGCCACAGAAATAAACAGCCCATCATTCAGACTACCTGCCCACACAGGGACAGCAGGTAGGGATCCATGTAGGTGTTATTTATCTCGATGATGACATTTATCTGTCGAGATTGCAGCTCGACGGTAATCTAGGACAAATTTGAGTGAGCGACATGTGCCTGCAGTATTCATTTTTCTACATCAAAAGAAAAAGTACAATCAAGTTTTCTGTATATCTTGCAAATAGCATGATATGAAATCCTATGTAAGCTGAATTATAATTGAACTGCCAGATAATAGTGTGTAAAACATGGGCAAAATATTGTAAAGCGTGAGAGATTGAAGTGAGCAACCTGTCGATGTAGTATCCCAGGATGGAGCTGCTGCCCTCCACCGCTGGCTGCTTCCAGGTTACCACCACATAGTCCTTGTTGGCATCATGACAGCGCACATCCAACGGAGCCACGGGAACCCCCTCCACCTCCACATCCGCATCTGGCAAGGCAAGGTCCACACACACACACAGTTAAGAGGAGCTGTTTCTAAATCAGGCTGATCACCATTACATTCTCAGTTTTCACTTTCTGACCTACTTACTAAGGTCCTTACAGTACAGAGAGAGTGTAGCAGCACTGTAACTAGCTATGACACAGTACTTTATGCCTTTGTAACATTAAAAAGAGCTTTTGAAGATTCATTTTTATGTATTAACCCTTTAGATGTAAGCAGAGCATGCTCTTCGTGTTGGTTCTTCAGACATGCAGACAGATATAGAAACAACATTCCTCAGAGGTAACCGAACACCTCACACAGAGCCGAGTGTCACTTAAAGCTGTAGCAGAATTAAACACTTCCTTGCTACATCTGTAATGCGGTGCAGTTTGCACATAGCACTGTTACATAAACTGTACAATTCAGGGCAGATTTAATGGTCAGTGATTTCGGAGGTAAATGGAAAATATTGATGTAACACAAAATCAGAAAGCAAAATTTTTAGAGACCCTTTTTCTGTGTGAAATCACCTCCTGTGACAGATGACTTTAGGCACTTTACCTCTGACAAACACATAGGCGGAGTAGGAATCAAAGCCAGATTTGGTGTTGACGCGCAGGGTGTACATTCCCTCATCTTCCTTGTTGAGGTGGATAAGAGTGAGTGTTGCACGCTCTCCAGACCAGTGGGTGTGCACCCATTTAGAGGGCTTCAAGGGGACAGCTGGTGAGACCAGTCAATAACAAAAGAAGTGGGATTGGACACATGAGTAGATTAAACTTTGAAAGGAAATATGGATGAATTATTTAGTGAAGACAGTGCACTGTTTCCACTTTAGTCTTCTACTTACAGTTTCTGTACCACACCACTTCAGGCTGGTACTTCTTCACAGTGGGATAAATGATGACAGTGCAGCCCAGGCTCATTGTCTCTCCTTCACTGCCAAAGGCCACCTCAAATTTGTCAATGATAGTGGTTTCAAAGGTTACACCATGCTCAGGGCTGAAACCATCTGGGGACAGGAAAAAAACACTCAGTGAAGCCGATACGGTAAAAGTGCCCCATCCAACACACATTTTTCATTTAACAGCTCCATATTTCCTGCCCCTGTAGTTTGCTGTACCTGTGGAATACTCTTTCCAGACAGACCACAACAAGAATGCTTAGGCTTACCTCCAGTGTCTCTTCAGTGTTCCTTTGTGTCTTTAACAGAAAAGAGCAACTAACAGGGACTTTAGAATCCTTCAATCTAAGTGTAACCAGGCTGAAGAATTCCTTTCTGTTGCTTATTATGGATCAGTGTGTTGCCATATTGCTAAGCTGCAGCACAGTTGTATCGTATCGTATCGTATCGTATCGTATCGTATCGTATCGTATCGTATCGTATCGTATCGTATCGTACAGTGGCGGTTTTTCACGGAGGCCAAGGGAAGCATGGCTTCCCCAAAAAATATGCAAGAAAGAAAAAATATAAATAATCTTCACCACTATGTATTTTATGTTTTATATTTTTGTCATTCCTTGTTGTCAAAACACTACATCAGGCATTTCTGCTTTGTGAGGAGCAAAACAGCGCCCCTCTTGTCAAGCTCTTTTTGTGCGTTACACTACGTCTCTCATGCCCTCTGCGCTGTCTGTCTGTTCAGAGGCCAGCTTCGCCTTGCTTCCCTTAGAGAAAAGAACAGCCCGTATTAGCCAATCAGATTGAAGCAAGGCTCATCGCTTAATGGTCGATGCATCATTAAAAAAAAACATAAGGGAGGCCAGATCAAATCTGGCTTCCAACCAATCACAAACTGTGATGAACAATACCCACACTAATGCAGCTGTCCCGCCAGGCGCCAGCAAGCCCACACAGCAAGTATAGCCATCAAGCTAGCCAGAGAATGGATGGTGACAGGGACCTTGAGTTTCTTGTAAAAAAATGACTTCACAAAACTTCCTTTTGAAGTTCAACTACAAGTCAAAAGGGACAGTAGGCCAACTCCAAAGCTCAATCTAACTAAGTGTAGAGCTAATGGAAAAGCTCGCTCTTTTTGTGAAGCTAACTATGCCAGAAACGAGTGGCTAACGGTAAGTGCCAAGCTTAACCGGCTTTTCTGCTGGCCGTGTCTCCTATTTGACCGGTCTACCGGCTCCCTGAACAACCCCTGGAGCACTTAACCTCTTTTTTTTTCACTGAAATGAATGAGAAGTCGGTAGAATAAAGGTACTGTAACAGTAGGCTGATTTGTTTACATGAAAATAACAGTTAAAACACCGAATCTAATTTTTTGTTCACACTGGCTTCCTCGGTAATTTTGGTCACGAGCCGCCACTGGTATCGTATCGTATCGTATCGTATCGTATCGTATCGTATCGTATCGTATCGTATCGTATCGTATCGTATCGTATCGTATCGTATCATATCTGGCCTTCTGCAATAGCTTCACTTAAAGCAGCTTTCTAGTTAAAAGGATGAAACACTCTGCAGTGCTGAGGAGAACACACTTAACTGACACATTCTGTGAATTTCCCACACTAAGTAACCATTTAAATGTTACACATTGTCATTTTTTCATTGCTGATATAACATTTTGGATTAATGAAGCCTTACACTATATATTTTTTTTTTCATTTGATGGCTTATATTGAGCACCAGGTGTGTGAAATGTACAATATATTAAAACTGTCTTACGTGGTTTAGGATCAAGTGGGCCTGCTTCCTCTCCCTCTTGGAACCCTGTGGAGAGAAATCTCTGTCAGTACAGCAGTAATTATGTAGAACTGTGAGCACAAAAACTGCTTCAACATTTGTAAATAAGTTTTAAGACTTCCCTGCAGCCAGTTTCTCGAAAGAGTGCTACTCTAGACACAACTGTGGAAGCATGCAGAGTTTAAAATTGGCATTCCAACCACCTATTTTGACCTCTAACTGAAGGAGACAGGAGAGGTTGTGCAGACGAGGAGGGAACAATACGTGAAAGAAAACACTGAGGTACCTACTTTTGATAACAATATTGGCCACAGACGAAGCTTCTCCCTTCACGTTGAGGGCAGAGACATGATACTTTGCAGTGTCCAGGAAATCACAGCTGCAAGCAAAACGTGCACACGTGTAAGATGATCTCGCTTTCATTCAGAATTGCTGAAAAGAATGTATTCAGGTGTGGATAAAGTGATTTTGGGGTAAATGTTCCTAGTTCTAACTGAGACCATCAGTGGTGTGAGCTGAATGATTACCTACTTCTTGATCTCCAAGGAGTGCATGTTGTAATTGCTCTCGGCTGTGTACTTCTCAGGGTGGGCCTTGGCATCAATGAGCACGTTGTTTTTGTACCTTGAAAACAGTAAAAAGACAGCTGTTTATTTTTACTGCTGTCTTTAGAGTGTTTAATTGCAGAGCAGTGTGTGTGTGTTCAGGCTGCAGCTGTGGAAAATAGATTTGGCTGACGGAGATGGAAACTTCCTTATGTCACACACACATGATGGATCACTCTCATCCTCCTCTTTCCTTGTGACTCAGAGAAGGTGGAGAACAATGAACTCTGAGCATAACTTACCAGGCAATCCTGGGTTTGGGCCAACCAGCCACAGTGCAGTGCAGCTTGACAGTCTTGCCTTCCCAGACCGTCTGTCCACGGGGCTTCACGATGAACTCTGGACGGTGTGTGAGACTGTCTGGGTTCATCTTCTTACGAAACTCAGACCATTCATCCATCTACAGCACAAGAGTGAAGTCAGTTAGCGATATAAAGGGAATGATTACATGTGAGCTTCATGTGATGGATTAGATTTTTTTTTTTAATGAATATCATGGCCTTGTCATCATAAATCCACAGAGGAATGGAAGGGATTTACCGTCCTTCCGAGTTGCAGGCGTTCAGCAGACTCTCTGACATGCTTTGTTCTGGTTTTCTTCTCCACTTTGACATCCAGAGCCTCCCGAGCCTCCCTGACAAACAGGTTCCTCATGGCCACATAGTTAATCCCCTCCTCTGTAACATCCTCCTCCCGGGCCTCCATCAGGCCCCGAACCACTTCATGACTGAAATGATCCAAAACCAGCAAGATGTGACAGCAGAAACATATCTCAAAACACAGTAAATGATAGAAATTGTACAGAAGATTCTTTCTCACTTGGCTCTAAATACAGGAACAACATAGCCAATGATTTCTTTGTCTGTGTCCATCGCCAGGTAGGTGCGTTTGGCTCTCGTAGGTAGCGGGCTCAGTTTAACCACCTCCTGCCCCTTCTCTGTCTTCACCGCAGTCTTCACACTGAGAAGTGATAGACAAGATTCAGCTCATACACTTTCACATGCAGTGGTAGCATATACAGACTGTGGTGTGTTCTTTAGCATTTAAACACAACATTATAAATTGAAGAAAATGCTTGTGAAATATGCAGTTTATAGTTTTTTTTTAAATTAATCCCACACTGTCCTGCTGCTGTAAATGACACTTTTATTTAATCCTTGAAGAAAACAGACCCACACCAATGCCCTATCTACCCCTGTTTAAGTAACATTTACCAAATACCACAGTGCCAAACTGTTTTAGAAAGTTACTTGACCCATTAAAAAAAAAAAAAAAAAGCTATTCATTTGAGATTGTAATTATCATTAAGTGTCTGGGAGCTGAGTGCCAGAGACAGTTCATTAAGTAGGTTTTATGGAACAAATCCTGGCACTCTAAGTACATAAAAGGAATTACGCTTACTAAATTCTAGTCTAAAATAGTCTACTACAACACCTCTGTGAGAAATATTACCTTTATTCAGGCTGGAATGTTCAGCTTATGTTAAAATTAATTTAGCGTAATCAGGTGCTACGGTCATTCAAGAGGCTGCAGCTTATTTGCTGTATTGTTTGCTTTGCCTTGTAAACTTTCAACTGAGCAAACACATCGCATTTGTTTGCAATAATGAAAAAAATGAAAAAGATAAGAAAGAATGCAAAGGCACAGTGATCTAAAAATAACACAAAAACCATGAACCTCACTGCTTGCTGAATGTATAAACCTTAAAACTCATACGTTGGTTATGTAATGACACATTCAGCTGATGCTACAGTCCAGTTACTCAGAGAGAAAGGTGTATTTCCATCTACCTTCTAGGGCCCTGACCCATATTGCACTCTGACTCATCAGCCTCTCAGACCTTTCTTTTGTCAGAAGGGTTTAAAAATGGAACCGGAACTGGTGGATAGTCAACAAGGTGGAAAGGTTGATTTTACACCCCTGCGTTCACACATAATCTCTGCTGAGTATGCTTTAGTCTCTGCATTTGCCCTGGAGAAAAAGCAGCATAACTCAGCTTTGATAGTGTAGTGTAATATTTTTGGGTACAATGTGCTAAAAGTAAAACAAGATGTAATCATGGCAAATGCTATTAGAGGGAGGAGTAGAGTCAAAAAATGCATAAAATAGATAATGATGAAATATTCTAGCAATGACTGATGTGTTGATGATACGATATATGTGAAGATCATAAAGTAAAACGTGATTTTTGGTGAAAAGACAAATCACATGCTTTGTAGAAAAATGAAATATGGAGTACTGAAAACATAATGGTAAAGACTTAAGGCAATATAACTGTTAAAAATGTATAAGAAACTTAACAATATACAATGGTGTAATATGCATGAAATCTGTCACAAAACAATAGGGCAAAGTCTGAACATGTCTGGGCATGTTCTCTGTAAAGTGTGATCTAATAGTGAAATATGATAACTTGATGACATGATCTGACCAGTAGAATTAGAAAAGTGTAATGGTGTCCAAACTGTCACTCCAATCGTACACCCTGTAGCCGTGGAAAAAATGACCAACTCACAGTATGAAAGACTATGCACAGCTCAGTATCTCTGGGTTTTTTTTTCTGGTGGTGTTATCCCTGTTAAGAACTGCTCCTGGATTTTCCTCTGACAATAAATCCTACTGCCTTTGAATGCTGACTTCTCCTGATGATCTTTCGAGGATCTTTAAAGAAACTTTTTGGACATTTGAACATGGATAAGTCTTAGGCTCTGGCCCATGATTTGGGACTTGGTTTCATCAATAGACATTATTCCTTACTGGTAAGACAGAATCAAGCTGGTGGATGGGCTCAATGCACAGCAGAGAGAGACAGATGGAGAGAGTCTCACAAAAGATTACCAAGAAGTTATTTCTACTGCTGACTCACCAGGTGTGTTGAAAGGAAGTCCTTGGTTCAGTGTGAGAGAAAGTCAAAGGTACAGAAAGTATCACTGCTGTAAAGAGTATTTCATTTCTAAAGAGTCTGAGAAGTTGAGGCGTGTGCATCAGGCTCAATAGTTGAATAATGAGCAGTGAAAGCACCACATAGAAACTCAGACACAAGGTGTAGTTACACTATCCCACAAAAAACACACACTAATCACCTTGACAAGAATATGAATATACACTACTGTTCAAACTTTGGGGTCACCCAGGCCATTTCATGTTTTTCATGAAAACTTACACTTTTATTCATGTGCAAACATAACTGCACAAGGGTTTTCTAATCATCAATTAGCCTTTCAACACCATTAGCTAACACAATGTAGCATTAGGACACAGGAGTGATGGTTGCTGGAAATGTTCCTCTGCACCCCAATATAGATATTCTATTAAAAATCAGTCAATTCCAGCTAGAATAGTCATTTAACATGTTAACATTGTCTAGACTGTATTACCAATTAATGTAATGTTATCTTCATTGAAAAAATCTGATTTTCTTTCAAAAATGAGGACATTTCTAATTGACTGCAAACTTTTGAACGGTAGTTTACGTCCAACATGTGTTAACTGTGAACCTTCTGTAGAAGCCAGTGTACAGCCAGCTACTATTTCGTGTCTGTATTACAGTTGACCGAATGACAACGTCTCATGTCTTGTCTACAGAAATAGCTCTGCTGTCCATGAATATATCTGGCAGCTTCTCACTACAGCTGAAATTCTTCCCTTGACCCCATTTAGAAAGCTCTCCTGGGTCCAGCATGTACACTGAGCCCTGCAGCCTGAAGGACAAAGAAACTCTCAACATGTTGCATGTTGATAAGTGACACAATGGAAGATCCACATATATATATATATATACAGCTCTGAGGTGCCTTGTCAGCTACTAGTTCTGGACTTCTTTTGATCTTTAGTGTCCCTTCAATACAACTCTATTCTCAATTTTAATCAAGGCTAATTCAATCCTAAAACTGAATTTCATATGCACGATTCAGTGACCGCTCTGTTATTTATGTTATCAGGCAGAGGCTGGAAAGGGAAGGTTCACCTACACACGTCTCAGGTTAGAACTGCAACTTTTAGTTCTTTTCATGATTAATAACTTAGTCTAGAATTTTCTTTCTTAGCCGTTAACTATGTATTCATTAAAATATCAGACAATAGCAAAAAAAATCTAAACATTCAAATAAAAAAATGGCGTCTTTCATATGATCCCAGGTCCATAGACAAATCTATTTGATTTAATGTTGTTGAAAACAAAAAAGGAAGAAAAAAAGAATTATTAACTGGAAAATATTAAACATTTTTCAGAATATTTTCTTGAAATATATCTTTGTCTTTGTATTACTTTATTCACTTTCCTTTCCATTGCTGTATATTAATGTGCTAATGGCTACAGATGTTAATTCCCTTCAGACCCAAATACAATAGTACAAATATTTTTACATAAACACGTCATCAAAATTCTGTGACTGAGTAAAAGAAACATTACAACAACACAGAGATGTAGACTTGAGACGTGGACTAGAGTCAGACTTTGGGCCAGTTTCAGAACTAAAAACTTTATTTGCAATAGAGATACGCTTCAGCTTTTTTCCAGTACTAGGCTTAAACCATGCCTGGGAAACTGGCTTTACAAAAATTAGGAATTAAGGTTTAACTTTTGAGATTTTGCTTCTTGAGACTACAAACATGACTTGTCACGTGAGATTTAAAAAGAAAAACATTAATTTGCGACCGAGTAAAACTATGAATCAGTGACACAATGCTGTGCAGGGACTCACAGGTTGAATATTCAATTAGAAAACCTAAGCCATTAACACATATTTGAAAGGAAAATGTTCAAATGTTCCTCAGCCTGCTGGTCAGCCTCACAAAACGTGAATGAAGATTAGATACTGGACGTGAACTTGAGAGGTTGTTCTGCAGCAGCCTCAGGGAGAAAAAGGTATATTCTAAGACTAAAAATGAAGATTTTTAAAAAACGAACCACTGAGTAAATGAAGACCAATGAACAGAAAGCACCTGATCTTCATGAAAGCACACTTTTATCGACAGACTCCTTCTTTCATGCTGCTGAACATGTCAGTCCAGACTCTCAGTAAGCTGTTAAATATTTCAAAGAGGTAAACGCATCCATCACTTCTGAGGTGATGGAGGTAGAAGGTTACATGCAGACAATCTGCTTTTTACTTTACACCCATCTCATACGCATGTTAAACCTTGCATCGGCTTCCCTCCCGTCCTCTTACCGATGGCTGCTGGTCTTGTAAGTCGAGAACGACTTCTGGCTAACAGACGACTTGGTGCTCAGGTAATAGCTGCTCTCAAAGTGAAGCTGCTGCTGCCGCTTCTCCTCATGTTGATGCTGCTGCTGCTGCTTCAGCGTCACTTGTAATGATCCTGACATCCTGAGGGCCACTCCGCCAACTTACAACCACTGTCCTTTACTTTACCAGCTCTGTAAATCAATCTCACTGTCATTAATATCGTTGGATTTCTGAACCGGGCTATTAGTTTAGAGCAGGGGATGGAAATGAGGTATTAAGAGTGATGTTTCAGGCAAAACATGTTTTAAAAGATGATGTTAAGATGTTGCTATGATGATTTTTGTTGTGTGCGAGCAGCTCTAGTGTTAGCTCTGGTTAAAATCTACTGTGTTAAATGAAGCAGCAGGTAATAAATAAACCGTGGCAACCTTGATCATTTCAACATCTTCTTTTTATGTCCTCAGTGATAATATATGAATTTAAAACACAAAAGCTGAAAATACTTTGTGACGAACTGGAAAATAAAACATAGTGAGATGCAAGACTCTGCTCGAAAAAGAAGAGTAAAATATTAAAGTATGTCTACATTTACTTGCCGGATTGTGTATATTAATATTCCAATAAGTAGGTGGTACTTATTGCAACAAATAATTCAACTCTTTACAGATTAAGTTGCCTATTATGTTCTTATTACTAATTTCTAGTATATATTGTGAGGAAATAGTGCTGAATACCATCACAAATTAATAATGTCACGTTCTTTTCCACTGCTTTTGTCGCCTAAACTACAGATAACTTTCAAAGTTTTTAGAATCACAGAAAACAAGCAGTTGAGAACGAACGATGTTTGACATTTTGGGCAAAAAAAATTTAAAAGCCTAAAAAAATACACAATCAAAAGTGCTACCTATTTTTTTTTCTGTGAATCTACCAAGCAATGAATCACGACCGCTAATTTAAGCAGGCATTGCTCAAGTTAGACAGGTTGAAAACACTGGACACATCCCATCACCATGGAACCACAGACCACAGTCATTCTGTAATCTACAGACATGTAGTCTCATGAGAACTGATCACAGATATATTTTCTGCTGGTTATGCATGTGCTTGAGCAACACCTACTGCAAGCAGTGTCAGGAGCTACATGTTCAAATGGACTAAGGCATGAGGGCACAGAGGGAATGAAGAAAGAGAGATGTGGGGCATAAAAACGTCTTGTTTTTAAAGGTAGAGCAAATGTTAATGAAATAAATGAACACTTTCACATTCAGGAAAAAAAAATCCACTACAGTGACACATGCAGTTAAATCTACAAGAACACAGTGTCCTAAAATGAAGAAAACTCTGTTAATATAAGAGACAATAAAACAAATAGATTAAAACACATTATTCATAAGATCAATACGCAGGCCTCAGGCTTTATCATTTCAGGATTACAGAATAACAGTTCCTCAGTACTGGATAAAGACTGGGATTAAAAACATAAAATATAATCACTCACCACAATTAAAGATCCACCAATCCACAACAGTAGAAAATTAGAGAAAGGGTGTGTTATTCCAAAATGAGCTAAAGCAAGTTCAGATCCAGGCAAAGCAGCAGAGTGAGGGGCAGTGGACAGGAAGGCAGTCCACAGAACAAAAATAATGCTGCCACTCGGCAGAAAGCACAAGACACCGTCAGGGCCTTTTAAGGCTGGGACAGCTTTAAATTTAGACCATGAGAGCATGAGAAGGGCCAGGAGAGCTGAAGAGCCTCTGCTCAGCCTCAGCCTCCGATACGTTCACTGCAGCCGGAAATGTGGGCATCTGGACGGAGAAATCTGATAAATTAGTCCTCAGAAGAAGATATGTAGCACTTGAGAGACTGACATGAACTGGAGCAAACTAATCAGACAACTGCTATGGACAGAAACATCTCAGAGTCTCTAATGCTCATCCAAAAACCTGCCAGTCTGCTGTCTCTGGCCCACAGATCCTGATGGCAGAGCTGCAGCAAAATGTCACCTGAATGAACTTTAAATGATCAATCTCCATTAGATCACAGTTCAGTCTCCCAAATTATGTGCATGTCATTGATCTAAGGCATGGCTGACTAACAATCGAACTTGTGAACAGTGAGAAAATCAGGCACTTTAACTATACAAACTTTATGACAGGCATTACCAAGAAAGCATTTCACTAAAATAATAGCACTTTAGAGTAGGTTTAGTCCAGCCAGAATTAACTTACTGCCATTGTCTTTGTTTTGCTATTTTGTTTTTATACGTCTGCAACCCGGTATGTTTTTCTTTTGTGTTTGAGACAGTGGATCAAAATTAGCCTTGAGCTAAATCTGGTTTATTTACGGCAACCTTGTGTAAACTTTATGAGGTTGTTTGTTTATTAATACGCACTGTCCTGTCTAAAAAAAAAAGAAAGAAATGAAAAAACCTCTTGTCATTCTGTTGTGCAAAATCAAGCTGTGGGTTAATGCCACAACTTAAAGCCAAGATTAAGAGTGTCATCGAAATGAACTTTGGAAAATCTGATGGTTCAACACGTTAGTACATCCTGCCACCTGGAGGTCAAATATTATTACTACACAATTATCGAAATTAGCCACGTGATTGGTTGGAGCAGAGTTGTCAAACTCATTTTAGCTTAGTGGGCTGGACCATTAAAGATAAAGAATAATAACCTATAAATAACAACAACTCCAAATGCTTCCCTTTGTTTTAGTGCAGATAAAGTACATTCTGAAAATATTCACGTTAAATTAACTATCTTTTGATTAAACATAATGAACAACTTGAATTTTTTTTCAGAAAAATTAGTTCAAACTCAACAATTGTGTGCCTCATCTGGAAGTGAACGATATAGTATTTCACTTTATGATCAAAACAACTTGTCAACATCCAGAAATCATTTTAAATTTACATTCATTTCCACATCCGTACAGTTATCCTGACCACCACACTACACAAACTAAAGTGGGAACTATTAAGGAAGAAGGTTAAATTATAACCCTGCCTTGTGAATGTATCAAATTTATAAATAAAAAAATACATAAAAGTTGTGCCAGTGGACAAATTTAAAATAGCAGTTATTTTTATTGAAACATTGCAGTTAATGTTGTCTCTGTAATTTTTACACTTTGCAAAGTCCTCCCACGGGCCGGATTGGACGCTTCTGGCCCGCTGGCCGTATGTTTGACAACCCTGGGTTAGAGTATTTAACATTGTGAGGATTTTACTTAGATATTAGAAGTTAGTCAGAAAAAAATTAGTGTTTTACATAAAATGGTGGTGTTTTATATTAGTAGCTATTTATATAGCTGGGAAAATTTGTATTTGATAAAACATACTGGGATCTTGATCTCAATATTTCATTTAGTCAGGTAAACTTGTCTTTTGTATAATATTGTAGGGATTTAACCCAAATTTGCAGTTTATATAATGTTTTGGGGTTTATCTTTATTTTTTTGATTTAGTCAGGTAGCTTTGCATTCTAAATAATAATGTAGGTTCTTGACCTTAACATTCAAAATAGTCATCTGATGATTTCAATAATAAAAGGTCATAACCTTATCATTGAAGGTAGTCAGGTAAATATGCATTTTCTATTATATTGTGAGGTTGAAATTTCAGTAGTTGGTTCAGTCAGCTTAATTTGTATTTTGTTCAACATTGCTTGTTTGGAGTAATTGTGACAATGATGCAGCTGTCCTTTTATTATTTTTTTATTCAGTGAAAAGCATCATTCGTCGTCTGTCGTCAATTTCCTCACACGTTTTCATTCCGCTGATCTGCCTAATTAAATGTAAAATGAAAACAGTTAAAAGCATTCAGTCTATGGTTAAAAGCAGCAGATCTGACAACATGGTACGTTCCAGAGAGTTGGTTCTTCCGGCTGCGCTCTGATTGGTCAGTGTGTGAAAGAGGAAGTAAAACGTTGATGGTCCCTCTTCATCTGTTTGTGGGTGCTCTGGTAGCTGTGTGCACACCTTTGACATTATTTCCAAGGTAGGTGATTTATATTTTTATCTTTCCAGCTTATATTTGGGCCACATGATTAGAGGCCACAAAGCTTTATGTCTTTTCCTGTGAATTAATCTCGGCTAGCTCGCTGAAGCTAGTCTGGTCCATCGGTTATGTAGGTCAGCTGTTGGCTAGCTGGCTAATAAACATAATGCCTTATTCCTGTTATGTGGGGTGACTGAGTAGCAGACACGTATTACAGCACAACTACTGGTAATAGTTTTCACGCATCAATAACTATTTAGTGATAATTTGCCTTAATGTATTCGTAGTTGTTAGCTAATGTGTGACAGGGTAACGCTAGCATACTGTGGTGTCATTCTGAAATGACAACACAAGTTTCCTGCAGGTACATAACAATGTATTATTTTATTCCCAAACGGCATGTGCAGAACTACCACAATAAAACATTTGATACAAATGGTCATAGACAAGAGCTTCATAATAGCAACTGAGACATTTGGTTTAACTTGAGATTCTTTGAATGGAACTCAAACCATACAGTAATGTAAAGTTGTTCATAAAATGGGCATTTTCACCCATAAATTATATTAAGCAGACTGAGTCCAATACTTTGTCCGGCAGTTTCTTTCTTTTTTTTTTTTTTTTTTAGAAGAGATTAACATGTATTCAAAAGACATAAGTGTTATTTTGTGGCTAATCCTGAGAGACATGCATTGCCATGATTCATTACAAGCTCAGCAAACTGAACTCTGTTGTGAGCAATACTTCTCACCCCTACACAATCTGGAGGTGTTTCAGCAGAGCACCTTCAGCCACAATCTCATCCCCCCTCAATGCAGGTCTGAGCACAGCAGGAAGTCCTTTCTACCATTTGCAATCAGGCTTTTCAATAAATAGTATGAGTTATATGCTGTGCATATGTTTCAACATTTAGAATTTTTTTCTAACTTACATGCCATGTATATGGTCATACTGAGGACCATTAGTGTTGGTGTTTTGTCGGGTTTGTGGGTTGTCTACACGTTAACATGCTTCCGTAACGAAGTAATTTCATGTAAAGCATCAATAAAGTATTATTCTAGTCTGTTAGTTTCATCTGCCTCTACATAAAATTAAGCCAGCCTAACTGCTTTGGTCATAACTGTTATCCATATCTTAGGACAGTCGTAGTGCTACCTGGACACTACCTGGACTTGGTCATTCAGTCACCCCATATATCAAGCTTACGGGCCCTTATAGGGACTGGTGCACTAAACCAACATAAAAAAAACAGCAAACAAAATGCCACCAAGATAAATATGATAAATACGTCATGTTCTAGATCAGGGGTGTCAAACTCAGTTCCTGGAGGGCCACTATCCTGCATGTTTTAGAGGTTTCCCTCTTCCAACACACCTGATTCAAATGATCAGCTTATCATCGAGCTCAGCAGAAGCCTGATAACGAGCCTGATCATTTGAATCAGCTGTGTTGGAAGAGAGAAACATCTAAAACATGCAGGATAGTGGCCCTCCAGGAACGGAGTTTGACACCCTGTTCTAGATTTTACAGGAGATCATATTGCTCGGCTAACAGCCTTCGTGTCGTTTGCGTTGTAGGAGGGGGGAACCTACCAGTCGTCAACATGTCGAGCAAAAGGGCCAAGGTGAAGAACACCAAGAAGCGTCCCCAGCGTGCCACCTCCAATGTCTTTGCTATGTTTGATCAGTCTCAAATCCAAGAGTTCAAGGAGGCTTTCAACATGATCGACCAAAACAGGGATGGCTTCATTGACAAAGAAGACCTTCACGACATGCTGGCCTCATTAGGTGGACTTCATATGTTTACATCCATTTAGACAGGGGTTGAAAGTAAATGTTCTGCCAATTCAGTTACAGTACAGCACAAATTACTATGTTGCTTGGATTTGAGATTGATGTCACGAGACAGGTAGCTAATTGCAAGAAGTTACAGTAACAAGCATTCCCTCAGGTAGTTTAAGTACCTTGAAGAGTAATTTGACCAAAAGGAGGGATAAAGAAATGAAAGCTGGAAAGAACTATCTGGTAAAATCTACAGTGGGTTAAAGCCACCCTGACCTTTTGCCCTTCCCAGGTAAGAACCCCACAGATGAGTACCTGGAAGCCATGATGAATGAAGCACCAGGCCCAATCAACTTCACCATGTTCCTGACCATGTTTGGAGAGAAGCTGAACGGCACAGATCCAGAGGATGTGATCCGCAACGCTTTTGCCTGCTTCGATGAGGAGGGCACTGGTGGGTTCAAGTGTTTAATGTAAGATAGATGCAAATTATTCCACATATTTTCAATTCAGATTGTTCCTCGTCATGCTATTTGTCAGCACGTCTTCAGAACTAGTGAGGTTTTCTTGATCGTAATGGACAGACAGAAATGGCATCACGTTTGCCATGTGTAGCTGTTTTATCAGCATTTTAATTTGAACTTATCTGAGACTTCTATCTTCCTTTATATACCAGTAAAAAAATGTTTTCTCCCAACAGGTATGATTCAGGAGGAGTACCTGCGGGAGCTGCTCACTACAATGGGCGACAGGTTTACAGATGAGGACGTTGACGAGTTGTTCCGTGAGGCTCCCATCGATAAGAAAGGCAACTTCAACTATGTAGCATTCACCACGTATTCTAAAACACGGTGCAAAGGACAAGGACGATTAGCACCCTGGAAGGTTATTCTGTACTCCATGTGCATCTTTAATGGGTTTCCATTCCAGTTAGAACAGCTATATCCTGTAATCTGGCTCATGGCAAAGCTTCACTGTGGTACAGCCTACTGAAAGTCATTGTTTAAGCTGCTTGTTGGACACCCCCAACCCTACTTTAAAAGCTCATTTGCACATCTGTGATAACACTACTAAAGGGTCTATAAAAGTTAGTAAAAATTTACAAAAGGACCCTCATGGATAAAGCTGGAAATAATCGGACAAACGATGTCTGTGATTGTGACTGAATCAGTAGTATTTTGTAGGACATTTTAAACTTTTGAGATTAAACTGTGTTCTGAGGTGAATCGATGAGGCTCTGTTCATTTTTCAAAAAGGTTTATTTTAAAACCAAGGAAAGTGGATGTGATGTGTCAGACTGAATGATAGTTGAAAAGCAATTACAGTTCCACAAAAGACACATATCACATGGGTCATCATGGATTTAACTAAAGTTTATGATAATGAATAATAAATGCATACATCATATGACCAAAAGTATGTGAACAGCACTGTGATGTCCTGGGCTGGGGCTAAAACAACCGTTTCATCAATCACTTTATTCTTTGGTCTATAAAATGTAATTATATTTAGAGAAATGCACATAGCATGTAATTTCTAATGCCACCACATTTGCTATTATGGGAATGGCACTCTAAAATCAAAAGATATTCATTCATGATATGAAGAAAGCTGCAGATGTGCAATAGTGTAAGACAGACATTAAAATTATCAGTGGCAGTAAAATACAATTTCAGTCCTAGTTTGGAGTAGGTCCCTTCCCTCGAACCCTATTCTTGAAAATAGTGTCCAAAGAGTGGATGCAGCTATTTATGGAGAATAACCTGTGTTAATATGGAATTTGAACATGTGCACAATGTTGGCTTGTTCATATACTTTTGGCCGTAAGTTGTGTGCTTGTAATTGGTACACAGAGATAAAAACATGTTCTCTCTGTTATTGTATAGTTTGAGGAATAACAGGTGAGTCTTTTCATAGGTATTTGGCTTTGGCAATTCTCTTCACCATTTTGTTTGGATGCTCTAAGGATCTACATAATCTGCTGCAGTTCAAAGCACCTCTGATCTTTTCAAAGAGTGTCAGACAACACTTCATCTCTGTCTCTAACCCAGACAGTGTGTTGCCAGCATCCTTTTCACAGAATCCTTGTGATGAAGACTTTGTCCTACACATCACACCAACAATAAATAAACCAGGATGTGCTTCACACTTGAAGCTCTCTGTATAACTTGGAAATTGCTCACAGAGCAATACATAGCACATGATATGGGAGACTTCACTACTCTGCCAGGGCAAGGTTTTTCGACTGGATCTTTGATAGGTGGTCTGATATACAAGCCTCGATCTTGTCGCACTGCGCAAGGAAATCCTATGGATGTAAGCAGAAGGCACTTATTAGTTATGTTACATATTTTCAATTAAAGTAAGACAGTTTTTGTTACTAGGAGGGGGAAAAAATCAAACATAGGTTCACCTGCACTGTCTTTACAAGTCCCTTTTTCTTCATTCTGCAGTCACTAAAATTTTCTGGGACACTCTGTTGAAAGAGAAGCAGTTTACGGTTTGCTATACATAACACGGATAAACATTTATTGAGAATGAGCATCTAACACTGAAATAGATTACCATAGCATCTATCTGCTCCAGGATCTTCATGAACTGCTCAGCTGCTATTTTCACTCTGTGGTCTAGTTTGCCCAGTGCCTCTGCCTGAAGGTCTTTGGCCAGGAAGCCCTGTGGAAAAACAGAGAAAAGTTTAAGCACAAATAGATTAGAAAACAAGGCAGCCCAGCGTTGGAATACCACTTAGCTCATTGGCCATGATTGGTTGCTTACATTTTTTAGTCAGTCAGCTCCCCATCTACCTTCTCGAGCTTTTTAGCCGTCTGTTCCACGGACTTCTCGATGTCTTTTAGCTTCCTCAGTTCAGCTTCTTCCTCAGGACTGTTCTGTTTGGAGATTGTCAGCATTTGATTACAGGAACAGACACACAGCAGAGACACTGCACATGTAAAGGACTTACCCTCTTTCCAATCATCATGAGTTTACTGCCCTCTTTGACTCCATAGCTGGATAGGCTCTCCTCCATGTCTTTGAGTGATTTCCCTGGAACAGCAGGATGTAAAAGACAAGTGTGTGTGTGTATATATATATATATATATATATATATATATATACATATAAATAAATAAATAAAGCATCTCAAAAAAAATTGAACATTGTGAAAAATATGGGGTATTGTGAACTGGAAAATGAGAAAAAACACATATAAGCTGAAGGCCACTTATCAAAGCAAACTGGGCTTAAATAAAACCTCAGCAGGCTGATGGCTTCCATGCCATGCTGCACTGATGCAATAATTCATCGTAAAGGAGCCCCAGCCAAGTACAGACTGTACAAATAAACACGTTTTCTGGAAGTTGTAAATTTCTGGATTGATCTTAGGAAATATTCTAATAATTTAAGATACCAGACTTCTGATTTTAATGAGATTTAAGTCACAAATTAAAACAAAAAAGCTTAAAATATTTCACTTTACTTGTAATGAATACAGAACTTTTTGGATTAATTTTCTACAATGTTAATTTTTTTTAAAAGCACTAGTATATTATGAAATGTATGCTCAGTTGCATGTGAAAGGAAAGCAAGACTAACAGTCTAACCTTTAAAGATGAGCTTCTGTGAGGCGGATGGGACTCCAGTGGCCTGAGTGAGAGCATCTGACAGGTCTTTAACATTGGGACCCTTGCCATCATCTTGGCCTGTTAGTGTGATGCTGTGCTTGGTGGATCCTGGAGTGGGAAGAAAAAAACACAGCTGCTATTATTAATATATAATTTTTCTGTTCTGGGATTTTCTATCCCTCATATTTGTCATTTTCACCACATAACCTTATTAAACCCCGAATTACGCTTCACTATACTGAACAAAAATATTAAAGCATGTAACATTTTAATAAATCCTACCTATTCTTTTAAAAATAACGGAATTAGTATTTGTTAGTCCAACATACAGTATCTCTGCAGCAGAAGGGACATCATGACACAAAAAAGTACGTATAATCCGCACATCTGCAACGTATGAAGTTGATGAGTTTGTGGAATGTTGTCCTAAGGGCTTGGCAAAGTTGGTGGAAATTTTGGGGGACAGGATCACATTGTCTGACACTATTTTTTAGACAACAAATAGTGGAGTTGTGAACATTCATGTGCCTGGCTGATTGACATGACAGCATCAAGCAGTCTGTTCTCTTGTCATCAGTAGCACTGTGTCATCTGAACAGAGCTGCATTTTAAAGTGACCTTTTAATGTTTGCTGGTGAAATGACTGTGTGCTGATCACTATCTGACCACTGTCCTTTGAAGCCAAACCTGAGCTGTGTGGATCATATCAGTGGTTGAGAGTTTGTGACCAGCAGTATAGCATGAAACGTTTTTGTGCACAACTGTCTAGACTGTATTTCTGATTAATTGAATGTTATCATCTTTGAAAAAAATGTAAGCCTTTGATGTACCAGGAAATTTTAGTTAACAAGATATTTATTGATTGATTCTTGATATTGATTAAGAGGTGCGAGTGATTTCTGATGGTTGACCAGTTATTAGATGTCTGCAGCTGCTTTTATCTGGATCAAACAGTCATAGTGTGAAAACGTGTAGAACATGTGGTGACAGGTAAGATACGTCTTTATGAAACTTATTGTTTCTTGTAACTGAATCATTATGATCAAAGTAATGCATGCAGTTTATAGCTCAATCAGGTATGATATTAGCTCTTTTAATAAATCAGTTCATCAAATTAAATAATAAAATATTAATAAATACAAATGTTTTCTAACTTCTTTCCTCATCTTTGACAGTAAGCTGAATATCTTTGGCTTGTGTACATAACAAGAAATTTGCCATCTTGCTTTGTGAGGAAACACTGATCAGCATTTTGTGGCATTTTATAGACCAATCAACTAATCGAATTACTGCAGAAATTAATCAACTATGAAAATGATTTAGTGAGAGCCCAGGATTACAGGCAGTATTTCAATACAGTTTAGGGTGTATGCATTTGGTATGTCTAATAGCCTTAATTAACAATTAACATGAATTACAGATGACTTGTATACATACAATAAAGAAAAAAACGTCTTCTGTAACTGTCCTATGGTGCTAATATTTTAAATATAACTCTCGTGAGTCATTTAGATGCATTAGTAACATGTCAGTCGCAACGTAGGGGCTGCAGGCAAGGGGAAATCTACGATATGCGAGTGGAATTGGTCCTTTTCACCTAATTCAACCGGTTAAAACACGTTTACTTAATATCTGAGGCAAAGAAGGTAAAATAATGTAGAAACATCAGAATAACTGCCTCCACAGATGGCAAATTGGTGTTGGTAAAACACTGGTGACTTCCATGTCTTTGATTGACAGCTATATAGACATGAAATAAATGTTTAGTTTGACATTAGTGTAGTATATTCATTGAAGGGAACTCATTCTCTGAGAATTTTAACATGTATTTACGAATGACTTCATTTTTATTCAGCGGAACTAACTTGGGACTAACTCGCAAAGAGCTACTTTAGCTAAGTATTTCCTGTCTGTGGTCGATGTTTAGTAAACTTGCTGTTTTTGTTTCTACACATGGATTTAATAACGCATGGCAACATATATATAAGATAATGCGAAGTCTTATTACCGTAAGCGACTGTCACCGTTATCCTTTGCTCTGACATTCTGCCATATAAAGCGTCCTTTATTCACAACATGAACCACAAAGCTAACCGCTGCTAATTGTTGCGGATGCTAACTACTTCCTGGGCGAACCGGAAACACTTCCGTATGTTATTTATCTTATGGATAAATCTTTTATTTACATATTAGTGCACAAACAGACACAATTATCATGCGTAATATATTGTTGTAACAAAAGCAGAATGTATTTTTAAGAAAAGGCGTAAAGGCAACTATTCATGGTACCACATGTAGCAAAAGCAGAGGTTACCCATCACGTAACATTTGAAAGTTGATGACAGTGTACAAACTTACAGGACAGCTGGCTCTGTGGCGCAATGGATAGCGCATTGGACTTCTAGTCAAGCACTTGAGAAGTGATTCAAAGGTTGTGGGTTCGAGTCCCACCAGAGTCGGACTTTTAAGGCAAAAATTAACTTAATGTGTTTGTTGCAGTTGTATGGAATCACATTTGTGCCAAAATCGTCAAAGCATTGGAGAGAAAAGAAAGTCACTGGCCAATAGCAACACATCCTGAATGAAAACTGTGGCCGTTTCTCAGTATGTAACCGCCCGTACTTGGTTCTGACTGAATCATGAAATGTCATCATCGAGACTGCATCGGACCAGACTCGTGTGCAAAGATATGAATCAGTAGATAGATTTAACCCTCCAGAAAAACGCGGGCAAAAATCCTTGATTATGCGGGGTTTTTATGCCAATTTATGCGGGGAAATTGCGGAAAGTTGCAAAGTATGTGAAGAGTTGTGAAATATGCAAAAAGATGCGAAATATGTAAGAACTGGGAAAAAAGGTGATTCTTCTCCTACATCCTGTTACTAGGCTACCACTAAGTTGTTGTTTGAGTCCTTTGTGTTCAGCAAACCTTTTGCTGTGCTTTGTCGTGGAAAAGTGCTGTAACACGGTTGATTTTCTTTGGTGCTCCAGAATGACGTTGCACGGGGTGCAAAAAAGTTTCCCCCCACTGTCGTGCAGTAAATCTGGGTACTGTTTTGCCCGGTCTCTGGCTGAATTATTCGTAGGTAAATGTGATCTTTGAGCATTCGCCATTCTTGTTTTTCGTCTCTGAGCACCACGAGCTCCTCCCCCTCCCAAAGCACAGGCTGTCAGTCCAGTAACCCCGCAGCAGTCCCAGTGTCTGATTAGAGGACAGAGCACTCCACAGACAGAAGGCAGGTGAATCGCGCATGTGCAAAGTCACTACAGATCCCATCCAGACTTACGGAGTGGGATATAAATGAAAATGTTTCTTCACTGTCATACTAAAATACCAGTGGTGGGTCTTGAACCTGCTATCTTCCACTTGGTAGTCTCTCTTCTTACCACCTGCACCAAGGCCTGCGCCCATTAGTCTATCAAAGCTTACAAAAAATTCGGAGATTAGTTCTCAAGGTCGCCAGTTTGATCCCCGCTCAGTCCTAGACATACGCCTATTCATCCATGAAAGCCACGCAAAAATGCGTGACTTACTTCCTGGGGTCGCCGGATCGATCCCTGCTCGTTCCTATTATGCTAAACAGGTGGACTCTTGTTATCTAAGTACATAGCTTTAGAAACTTCAACTTCTTTCCAGCAAGAACTGGTGTAATAATTCAACTTAATAATAAGAACAAGACAAGAGAGCACAAATGAAAACACAGAAGTTTTATTCCTGAACATAGTCACAATGTAAAGAAAAGCTATCAACAAACAATGGGACACTAATAATACTAATATAAATAACAATAATTAAATAAGTGTTGTAATATAAATAATAGATTTGTTATTTTTATTACTATTATTATTATCATTATATATATTATATATTATATTATTTATATATTATTATTATAGTATTATTATTAATGTTACCATATTAATACTATTGCTTTCAATATAATTATATTAACATATTTGATTATTTATCAACCTAATCATTACCATTATTAATTTAATTGATATTATTATTATTATTATTATTGTTATTATTATTATTAAAATAAAATTAAATAAAGTGCAAGACAAAAACCAAACTGAACAAAACAAAAATAATGAAACAAAGCACTATTAGGACACCCCACCACCATTGTAACTCTGCACATGTGAAATTAAATATAGCTAAACAAAAAACACAAAATCAAGAGGTAAGAGCGTTGGCTCAAAAATAATATACATAATAAATAATGATAAATAATAATAAATACACACAATAAAACTACAAAAGAAAACCTTTAGGGAGACGGAGGGTTGTCACTCCCCGTCTTTTTTCTCCCATAACCACAAGCCTCCAACACAGCCATCCATTCTCCATACGACTGGCTCTCAGACTCCTCGCAGTATCAGTTTCCGAAGTACTGCAGGTGGGATGGTGGCTTACTCTCTCTCTTTGTTGCACTTTTTTACAAAGGATCACATCAGTCTTCTTGACATATTTCCTTGTGACAATGCCAGTGCGCTCCCTTTCCAGTTTCCTCTTCCTGTATTGTTGAGTGGTATAAGGAACTGGAGTTGATGGTGGAAAAGCTGGAGGTAGGAAAATCGCCTGTGAGGTTCCAGGTGCAGTCATCATCTGTGAGGGTCCAGACACTGTAGGATGCTGCAGAGATGGTACAATGAAGGGGAGAGTGGTGGAAGGTGCCAGTGCAATCATAGGAAGTACCTGCTGTAGTGGAGGAGCCTGGGAGATGGCCTGAAGCTGGAATCTCCCCTTGAGCTTAGCCTCCCCAGCCGTGTTTGGAGGCAGAATGAAGAGGTGAGGCTGAGCTGAACTGCCAGGATACAGAGCTGGGCTTTTCTGCATCGCTGCAGGAAGCCTCTCAGGTGGTGAATTGTGCTTGAAAACTTTTTTTAAAGCAATTTGCATAATGACAGTGTTCACAATATACGTACCATACCTTTACCCTTCTCACGTTTCTCTTGTTCTTCTCTTTTCTTTTTTCTGAACTGGGCCCCTGAGGGTTTTGACCTTTTCATTTTGCGAGAACAAACTACACATTAGCATCTTTCGATGACATGGATCAACTGTTTTGCGGCAGCATCGCATCACATCAGTCAGGAGGCGGACTCTACCAAATAATGAACATCTTATTGTCTGTAATTGGAAACATGGCGTATGTGTGAGAATAATGCCTTTTTGAATGTCATGTAATTGTCAGAATTCTCTTAGTTTTGTTTATTTTTTGTTTTGTTTTTTTCTCGTTTTTTTTCTTCTTTTTTTTCCCCTTCGTTCTTTATTTCAATGTTATATTGTAACAAAAGTTTGAAAATTATCGGAATGAACTGTCTGTATATGATGTAAATATAAAACTCACTGTAAATATGTATAATACACAATAAAAAAGGAAAAAAAAAGAATAGCTTTTTTTTTTCTTTTTGTTAGGTGGAATGTGTGAAAAAAGCTTTATCAAAGTAGTCTAATATGTAGCTACTAAGTGGGCTCTTACTAAGGCTTTGAATTAGTACAGCCACCAATTAACCTGCGTCAGTCTGTCGCGCCCAGTCACGGGTAAACTCGCACCCCTCTCGCCTTTCCTGATTTGGTATATTCCACTGTCCATTTGTTAGCACAGGGCGCACCTCTGAGTCTTGACCTGAAGAGGGCGCCATTTGTTATGTAACGTAACACCATCAGAGTGTGAATGGATGCTTACTCAGCTGCGTGCTTATGAAGGGAATTGTATTTAATGATTTTTTTTCCCCCTTCATCATGCCGCCCCCTTGAGTTTGCTGCCCTCGGCAGCTGCCTAGTTGGCTTGTGCAAAAAACCACCACTGAATTGTTTACACAAATTTTGGCCTGAAGCCACATCTAATTGCCGACCCCTGCATTACATTATAAATATGGGACGATGTAATGCAAAATATAGCGTTGGATTTGCAACACTTTTACATTAAAAATATAACATACCCATTCAAAATGCCCTAACTCGCTTAAATCTGACCGAGGAGAAATATGACACACGAGGAATATTTGATTAATTAAACGTTCTATTCAGGTGTGATTAAGATTCAGATATGAAAATAAAAATCAAACCCGTAGTTGCAGTAGTTTTAAATACGTTCTGAGTGGCACGAAATTATCCTCCACTTGAAATGCATTGGTTTAAATTCGTGCCCACGAAACCATAGATTAATTTACGTGACAGTTTCACGAATCCTTGTGAGACCGGGTTGGCAGCCTACCAGAGAAGCTCTTTAAACAGAGAATCAGAACAGGAACTCTTATCTTGTGGACAACCAACATTGGTTCACAAACAAGAACACAGAAAGTGTCTGACCAAAAACCTGTAAAGGCTCACTACAGCCATGATAAAGACACAACTCAGCTGCACCAAATCCACTAATCACTGCATATGTTAGCTCCATGTGCTAACTGTGGCTAAAGAAGCACATTTACCAAGACAACTTTCCAGTACAAAGCCCTAAAACACACCAAGAAACACATTAAAGAATATTTTACTGCTGGAAGCTGCAAGCCAACGCCTTAAGAACAAACTAAAGCAATGGAGCCAAACCCGGTTCAGTGAAGAGAAGCAGAGGAAATGTTTGACTGCAGCCATAAAGCAGGAAGACACTGTCCGCTGCTCAGGTGTTCCCAGGCGTGAACTAAACGTGACATCACCCATTGGTTTCAACGCTGAGAAAATGAAGCCCGGATTTTGCTACTTCCTGGTCGCCATTTTGGATTTTTTGGAGCCAGTGACGTAAAAAGCGTCATCAAACAGGCTGGACCGGAGAGCAACTAGGGGCAGGACCAGCCTATGGGCGGGCCAGACTGAGAGCTGAAGACTCTCTTATCCCGCCCACATTTTACCGCAGAGGCTTCTGTTGCTGTCAATCATTCCAGACAAGACTGTCTATCAAGTATAGCCACGCCCCCTGGCTCCGCCAACTTTAACGATTTATTTAAAATTCAGTATTGATTTATTTTAAGAATGGCCACCTGATCTCTCATTTTGACCATGAAAACTAATGGGAAAAAAATCCTGAGCAGTAGAAAATAAGTCTATCAAATTTAATTTTTTCCGGTGATGAATTGGGGTCTATGGAGCAAAAGCTTTTTGGAGCCAACCCTAGTGGACGGCGTGATATTGCAAGTTTTTGACACTTCAGGGTGGGCTTAATTTTTGGAGCCAGATGCTACGTCCATCTTTATATACAGTCTATGGGTGTTCCTGATAACACCAAGCAGCCACCTGGACAGCCAATAGGAACACAGCTTACTGGAAGTTCAGAGGGCTGGCTTAGTGAAGTAAATTTAAAGTTGAAGCAGAAAGTTAACAAAGAAAGTTGAAAACCTTCTGATACCTGAAATCTCTGAGTTTTCACACAAAGAACACCTTTACATGTCAATCTGGTTCCATAGTAGAACCTTCATTGTAAAAACGTCATAGTGTGGTGTGTTTTTCAAAAAACATTACGACCGGCTGTCTAGAGTTGCTGAGGAGCGACACATAAACAGGGCAAACGCTGGTTTCCAGGGGGTTAGGCGGCTATTTATTTGAAAGAGTAAGTTTACAAGAACACAACATGTGAGCAGAAAAATCAAAAAGTCTGTCTTTAGTTCAGCTGAAAATATTAGTTTTTGTCTTTTTTATTGACCAAACTTTTCAAGAAGTAGATGAAGAATAACTGAAGCGCTCATATAGAACTTATTTTGGATCCTTGTGGAGAGTTTGTAAAGCTGTTGAATTTTTAGAGTCACATGGATTGTTTTGACATTTAATAACCGAGTCCTGACATAAAATTACCGTTGGGGATTTCTGTCATTTAGTCTGGACCAAAATAACAGCAGCGTAAATCTCAAATGTCATTGTGAGGAGTCTAGATTGAGGTTTCTCACTTGATCATGATCAAAGCATTAAATTTAGGTTTGCTTAAAGGAATATTCCACCTTAAATCTTTGAATGTGAACCTAAAAGGTTGGTTTCAGGAAGTATTCCACCTACTAGGTCCTCACACCTTAAAGGAACATTCCACCAAAAATCCCTGGACATACACCTAAAATGTAGGTTTAACCGAGTATTCCATCCAAAATCCTCAAAGAGAACTGAGGGGCTGGTTAAAACGAATATTCTACCTAAAACCTCAACTAGGGCAGTATGTGTAGCAGTGACAACTGAAAGAGGTCCTCTCTTGGTGGAAGAACCACGTCCGAGTGGCAGGTCCCTTTCTGCTCTTATCTTACTCACTAAACTCAAGTACCATGGAGGACTCGAGTAGTTGACGTTTCCTGCTGCAACCTTCTCTTTTTCAGCTTTCTTCCATGTCCGATCATTCCCGACCCAGTTTTGTTGACGTTTTTGACCCTTTTTCCGAGCTTTGACCAATCCAAGAACATGAAGTACATCATCAGCATCGGCGGCATAACCAATGGAAGGAAAACCACCCTCACCAACCGCCTGATCAAGAACCTGCCCAACTACTGCGTGGTCCATCAGGATGACTTCTTCAAAGCCCAAGATCAGACTGAAGTTGGTGAAGATGGCTTTAAACAGTACAATGTCATCACTGCTCTGGATATGGACAACATGATGAGTAGGATCTACATGTGGCTGGAGAACCCGGTGAAGTTTGAGAAGTCTCATGGCGTTAACAGATTGTCCCGAAGTCTGACCACAAGGAGGAGGAGGAGATTCACATCCTCATTGTGGAGGGCTTCCTGCTTCACACCTACAGGCCTCTGATCGACGTGCTAAACCAACGTTAGATTATTTCCATCCCATAAGAATAATGCAAAAAGTGACATATAGCTAGACAGACATATAGCTATCGCACTAATTCAGGTTTGACATTATGATGTTCCAGACTGGACCACTTTGGATTTTAGTTGAATACCCCTGCTCTACTAGATTGCAATTGTTTTTATTCCAACTTGTCAACAAGTTTGTATAGGTCTCTAGGGATGTTTTTGAATTTTTGTTCTGAAAATCCGACCTCTCTGTCAGTTTTTTGTCATTCAAAAATTAGTGCTTCATTCAGTCAACCAATAATGTTGTGGACCAGTCTGGGCCAAAAATGCCAGAGCTGATTTTTTGCCCTAGTCCACCCCTGACTGTATGTTACTAAGACCACCAAATGAAGCCGTGCAATGACAAGATGGCATACTGTATGCATATGAGTCCTGATTGGCCAGAGAGCACAGCAAATCCTGGTAGCGCTTTGAGCGCTGATTCATCATCATATTGTGGAAGCGATACGAGTGCTGATTGGACGGAGGATAGACTTGTAGTTATGGACTGTACAAGAAAGTTAAGTTCTAAGTTAAAGAAGCTTTGTTTGATAATTTTGACACCAATCTGATTCCATACTTTGTACTACAGACTTTCTGACAGAACACATTTGCAACCCATGCATATGTGAAGTGCACTTGCTACCCCCAAATACAAACATGAAAAAAAAAACACACCGTAACAACTAAAAAAAATGCAACAAATTTTCAGATAGGGACAAGTCTTTTCTCTTCAGCATTGGGTCTATATTTACTCCTGACATATGAATTATAACCTCACATAACCACTAAATTAATTGTACAAAACACCATCAGATTCATTATTATTAGATCCATAGTTATTCTATTTTGAATTGTCACCTTGTGTCCAGTCTGTCTAACTGGATGTAGATTGCAGGCATAAGGCTGCTGCCAGTTGCGCATTTCACAAGGTTTTCACCTTCCTCTACTACCTACGTGTTTTCCTTTCCATTTTCAGAATCCTCTTCACTACAGAAAACAACAACCTCTTTGCAGCAACCAAATCACAAATGAACATTTCATGTTTGTTCTGGTTTGGATCATGCAGCAATGCAGTTCTGGAAGTTACTGTCCAAGACACTTTACAGGGTTTATACACCAATCTTGAAGTTAAATTTACTACCATTTAATACCTTTTTTTACTACCTTCAGATTTTTTTTACAACCATCAAGACACCGAGTTGCAAGTATTAATCAGAAACCTTTTTTGATATGCACGCAGATTTTGACATACAACACTTACATCATACTTACCACTATCCAAGGAGACCTAGTTATTTAGCTACAGGGTATTAGTTACAGTAACTGGTGCAATGTCAGGTGGGGTGCCTTGCTTCAGAGGCGCTTAAGCAATGGAATGGTATTGAATTTAAACTTACGTACAACCTTTTCAAGATTGACTCCCAACCATTAGGCAACAGCTACTAATACTATAAAAGAAGAGATTTAGACAAAATATTGCACATTTATTTCCTGTCCCCATGGAAGACTCCACTAGCCCATTAAGAACATGTTTAACAACCACACAAACCAGTAAAAACAAACTGAGACAAGGATTGAACAACCAACTAGGTTTAAATGACCAACAAATCTGCACGCAAATTTTCACAAAACACTTAATCAAAAGAGAGCAGGATGACAAAATAAAAAAAATCTTGTGCCAAGTGCCTTAACCTTTCATAAAATAGAGAGAGAGAGAGAGAGAGAGAGACAAAATCAAAGTCTTACGGCAAGTGCGTCAGCTGCACAGCCTTGTCCTCGTTAGTTTTGTCCATTTGCATCAATTCCTCCTTCTTCTCTTTGTATCTTCTCCTCAGAGAATTTGATTTTGTGATTAGTTCAGCCATTGCAATTTTGTCCAATCACCGCAACTTTCCCGCAATTTTGGCCCGTCTCCCGTGAGTTCCACCAATCATAGCAGCTCCCAGCGCAAACGTAATGCACGCATGTCACCGAATTCACTTCCTGTTTATGGTTTGAAGATGCAGACATGTGCGATACTAATGTCTCTCATTTACCAATAAAAATTACTGCTGAAGACCGTGATAAACAATTAATTCACTGATGTTCTTCACCAAAGCGGAGCTAAACTGTTTTACAACCGTGCAATATTGTGGTGGAATACAAAAAAAGAAAAAAAAATCATCGATTGATACACACTCACGAAACATATAGACCTTTTTCCAAAACGTCATCATCGAACGTCACCGCCGGTCACCGGCCCTAGCAACGCGATTCCGCCATTTTAAGAGGGGTATGCTTTGCCTTGACGACCATTACTTTCCCACGTTTCCCTCCTGATTTGAACGACCAAAAGCAGATATGCCCAAAACCTGCGCTGTTTTTGGCTGTAGTTCTCAGTCATGGAGCAACAAGAACATTTCCTTTTACAGGATTCCGACTGAAAAGGGCCAGAAAAGGACTTTATGGCTCACAGCATTGAGGCGGATTAACAATAATGGGACCACATGGAGCCCACAGTCAAAATGGTCCTATGTTTGCAGTCAGCATTTCGTCAATGGTATGTTGTGTTTCATGAAATTCTTACCCCTTAACTGATTTTCTGAAATTATTAATTAATAAGCAACCACTTGCGCTTCAGTGTCCCGCCCGCGGTACACTTTGAGATCTGCATAAGCAATTTGCTAAATGTCTGAAAACTGCAAACGCGATTATACAAACACTATACGCCGATGGAAAGCTTAGATTCTCATGAATCCGCCGGTATAAACCACTTTCAGATGTGATTACCACAGCGGGTAATATAACCACATTTGTCCGAAAAACAACGAATATCCATCCATCCGTTCTCTATTCACGGCTTCAACGTACACAGTGCGACTCACATTTCCGGGTTCATTATTACACACAGATGAAAATATTCCACAAAAAACGGCCATAATCCAACCTTGGACATCCAGACGAAACAAGCCAGTAACATATTTTGTCCAAAACATGTCTTGAAGTCGGTATATACTCCACGAATAGGTCGTTTTCAAGGAAATGCACCTCGCGATGCGCGTCCAATATTCCCTGTATTTCTCGTCATATTTTTATTTACAAATAGAATATTAGCGATTTTTTGTACTGAAAATGGCTGGAATTGACTGCAGCTTATGATGTCTATAATTATCTGAAATGTTGAGGGCTAGCTACTTAGCTTAGGCTAGTGCTAACTGTGCTTCCCACAAAAAGTCAGGGGTCTTTCTACTCACACTGCTGTTTTTAAACACTCCTAAACTCAATACTGAACAAACAAGTCTCCCTTCTCTCCTCCCTTTCGTTCTGCTAACTACTATGCTGTAATCAGCAGCATTGTCCTCATTATTGTTAGCACCTCATACCCTTGGGCCTAGGGTGGGTAGAGCTCATTTACAGGTATCTGACTCTTAGTTTTGATAATGCACATCTAACTAATATACATAAAGTACTTCCACTTGAAATTAAAAGGTGTAATGGCTCACCCCGTTAGCTTAACATTTGCTTAGCATAGCGGAGCTGGTGTAGCCGTATCTTACAAGGCATTTATCATTCTGACATTGACCTGTATGCACAAAAACGTATAAATATAAGCATACCTCAAAGAAAACGTATGAGTCCAGGCTTTTATAAGTCTTCATCTTCTCCATTGTGTGGATGCCTGGGCTGTTGTTAAGGTACTCGTAAATGGAGTGTCATTGAAGATCTGGCCACATAGTAGGGTCGTTTTCCCATGAAACCAGAGGAATTTGGTACGGACATGACTGCAAACCAACCAGTTCTAATTTTTCTTGATACCGTAGCTTGGCTTTTGGCTCAAGATTTCCGAAATAATCAGCAGACATTTTTCTCCGGGTCAAAACTGCGCGGTTTCGGCGGTCAAATCGCGGTTGCTAATGACTTTGTTGCCCCCTCTTAAAATGGCGGCGTGCGTTGCTAAGGAAGGTATGGTCACGTGTCCCAGACTCTGACGTCACTGCGAAAAGGTCTATTAGAACGGCTGAAATGAGCGGACAACAGACCAGACAAATCACCATGATGTAAACTGTTGCATCTAGATCCATTAGAGCACTGAAAGAATGAGGTAAATTAGATTAATTATTCCACCAAAGAGTGGAGAGAAATGTCCATGTCATCCGGAGGGTCACCACCGCCTGAGCGGGATGCTACCACAGACAACGCGCTCCGTGGTCGGACAACTGGGGCAGACAGGGCGTCTCGGTCTCGCCGCTGAGAGCCACGGCGGAGTTATGTGACGATCAGCGTGTGTGAATAATTTCCTTGTTACCCACATCATTCAAAACGGACTCGGGGATTTGAATGAAGTTTTCAAGGTCGGTCAGAAATGACACAAGGACCAAGTGATTAGACTTCGGCAGTGATACGGCTTAAAGTTTGGATCCACATCTAGGTTGTGGGAGAGCAATCTGCGGACAGATGAGCGCTATTCCGCGATCCCGCAGGCCGCGGTCGCTCTCGGAAGTCGAAGTGGCATTGCGACAACAGGGAGATGTCAAGTTAGCATTGCAGCAGCTACACACCTGGACAAAATTGTTGGTACCCCTCAGTTAAAGAAGGAAAAACCCACAATTCTCACTGAAATCACTTGAAACTCACAAAAGTAACAATAAATAAAAATTTATTGAAAATTAAATAATCAAAAACAGCCATTACTTTTGAATTGTTGATTAACATAATTATTTAAAAAAACAAACTAATGAAACAGGCCTGGACAAAAATGATGGTACCTCTATAAAAGATTGAAAACTATTTGACCAGAGTGACATGATTAACTCAGGTGTGTCATTTAATTGACATCACAGGTGTTTCCAAACTCATAATCAGTCAGTCTGCCTATTTAAAGGGAGACAAGTAGTCACCCTGCTGTTTGGTGAAAAGGTGTGTACCACACTGAACATGGACAACAGAAAGCGAAGGAGAGAATTGTCCCAGGACATCCGAAAAAAAATTATAGACAAACATCTTAAAGGTAAAGGCTATAAGACCATCTCTAAACAGCTTGAAGTTCCTGTGACAACAGTGGCTCATATTATTCAGAAGTTCAAGACCCACGGGACAGTAGCCAACCTCCCTGGACGTGGCCGCAAGAGGAAAATTGATGACAAATTGAAGAGACGGATCGTTGGAATTGTATCCAAAGAGCCCAGAGCAACCTCCAAAGAAATTAAAGGTGAACTCCAAGGCCAAGGTACGTCAGTGTCAGATCGCACCATTCGTCGTTGTTTGAGCCAAAGTGGACTTCATGGGAGACGACCAAGGAGGACACCACTGCTGAAAAAAACTCAGAAAAAAGCGAGACTGGAATTTGCAAAAATGCATGTTGACAAGCCACAAAGCTTCTGGGAGAATGTCCTTTGGACAGATGAGACCAAACTGGAGCTTTTTGGTAAGGCACATCAACTCTATGTTCATAGACTCAAAAACCAAGCATACGAAGAAAAGAACACTGTCCCTACGGTGAAACATGGAGGAGGCTCAGTAATGTTTTGGGGCTGCTTTGCTGCATCTGGCACAGGGTGTCTTGAAAGTGTGCAAGGTACGATGAAATCTGAAGACTATCGAGGCATTCTGGAGAGAAATGTGCTGCCTAGTGTCAGAAAGCTTGGTCTCAGTCGCAGGTCATGGGTCTTCCAACAGGACAACCATCCAAAACACACAGCCAAAAACACCCAAGAATGGCTGAGAGAAAAGCGTTGGACTATTCTAAAGTGGCCTTCTATGAGCCCAGATCTGAATCCCATTGAACATATGTGGAAGGAGCTGAAACATGCCATTTGGAGAAGACACCCATCAAACCTGAGACAACTGGAGCTGTTTGCTCATGAGGAGTGGGCCAAAATACCTGTTGACAGCTGCAGAACGCTCATTGACAAATACAGAAATCGTTTAATTGCAGTGATTGCCTCAAAAGGTTGTGCAACAAAATATTAAGCTATGGGTACCATCATTTTTGTCCAGCCCTATTTCATTAGTTTGTTTTTTTTAAATAATTATGTTAATCAACAATTCAAAAGTGATTGCTGATTTTGATAATTTAATTTTCAATAAATTTTTATTTATTGTTACTTTTGTGAGTTTCAAGTGATTTCAGTGAGAATTGTGGGTTTTTCCTTCTTTAACTGAGGGGTACCAACAATTTTGTCCACGTGTGTAAGTCAGCTATGTACTCAGTGCGCACGCGGAGGATTTCAGCTCTCTGACGACCAATGAATGCATTGCTATGACGTCGACGTGAGCGAGTGACGAACGTTCCGGGATAAAATTTTGCAAGCAAGATATGTTTTATTTTATTTATGTTTATTTTTTGATCAAAATGAAAAAGCTCATTGTCTAAAAGAAAAAAATAATACCTCGTTTTTAAAAAATAATACCTTTTGCCCAAATTTAAAACCTTTTAAGGCCATTAAATTTTGCGTTTTTGATTTATCACTTTTTAATACTTTTTAAAACCCCGCGGAAACCCTGCTTTAGATTGGTTTAAAGAAATACAAATACACCAGAGCTTTTTTTTTTCTCCTACAGCTGAATGAGGTGCAGTCAGACCATTCTACAGAACATCAGCTCTAGAAAATGGTATCAGCTCTAGAAAATGGTCTATGCGAGATTACACAATCCCATTATATAAATAGAGACATTTCCACACACAAAATACGGTGTTTGACGCCTAAACTGCCTTGTGGGAGTTATAGCAAATGAGAAAAATGAAGGCGTAATCAAAAACTCAAGATTAATTGAAAGCACATCATTTATTTTGCATGTTTCAGATAGCCCTGCAGGTATTTTAAACAGGCTAAGTGGGAATCATCTCCACTTTTGGGTACTCAAACAAAACGGTAATGACTACATGACGCACAAAACTAGCAACAAATAAAGATAAATTAACAATACTGATGATCGACACTGACAAGGTGTAGAGGATGACAGGAAGACAATGAGGAGCATAAGGTTTTAAAAAAGGTTCAGTATGTTACAAGGCCACATGCTAGCACGGTAGTAGTAACAACACACAAACCCAACACCAGGACTGCTTCAAAATCGTAGTGTTCTCAAGTCAAATGGTTTTCCATGTATAAATGTTACTCTACATATAAAAGTGTTTTTAGTTGTAGTGCAGTTGTGTTAAAATACTCCTCGTTTATGTGGCAGGAATCTGTGGCAGACCGAACTCGTCCACCAAAACACCATCCTGAAAAACAAAGAAATAACGTCAGTTTTCAGGCAAACAGGACTCTAAATACACACTTGCACGAAAATATATTCAGTCCGACACCTGACTTGCGCTGAAATAAAGCAAACGTAGGCAACAATAATCTACCAAAAATCCCAGCGGCTGCATTTTTTGGAGCCAAGTGTTGCAGTTGCTCTCTGCATGGCCCCAAGGCATGACGGGAAGTAAATGGAAGTACATGGAACTATAGAACAATTACTACGCCAAGGAACGTGGTGGAATTACGTGATAGTCAACGTTGGTTTGAATGGCTGTCTGTCCGTTCGCATCATTACTCAAAAACGGATTAATGGATTTAAATGAAATTTTCAGGAAAGGTCAGAAATGACACAATGACCAATTGACTAGATTTTGGCAGTGATGCGGATTATAGTCTGGATCCATGGATGTGTTAAAAATTTCTGAATCATTGTTAGATCGCGGCACAGCATCACTGTAACTATGACTACAAGTGAACACTACGTCAGCTGCCTGCTGATGATCACATGATTGCGATCCTACTACAAATCCACCGGTGCAGACTTATCGGGACTTACCTGTCTGAAATGATACAAGGAACAATTGATTAAATTGTGGGGTGCTTCCGAGTCCCATCAATTCCCGCCGCCCGCTACATATTTTGGCCACGCGATTCAGTGTCCAAACATAACATACACATTCATAGCACACACACCTGTGCTCAGGACAAGGTTTGTTTGTGGGTACATTTATATTAAATGGCCACAATCTACATTGCCATGATTTCTGATCATCAAAAACTAATCAACAAATGCTGCTTTTCCAAAAAAAAATGCTGCATTTCTGACAATGCCATATGGGGGAATGAACAGCCTTGGCGGAGTACTGCCCTCTGCGTGCTTTCTCAGTCACTTCTGATTTTACTTTGCTGTTTATTTTCTAAGCGTAACTCTCCACTCCATGCCTTGACTGTCATCAGTGATAGCGAACTTTGTGCTCTGCAGATCTTTACCTTGTTTGTTTTGCTGTCACTTGGGATTCCCTCAGGGATGGATGGAGCAGCTGAGGCTTCATCCAGGTAGGAGCTGTCATCATCCAGCAGCAGCTCATCACCCAGTGCATCCAGCTCTGAAACCACAGTTATACTGCCACTGTAATACTGCACACAAGGGATCAAAACACACTTGCTCAGGGTAGCCTTGGTAAAAAAAAAAAGCTACACAATTAATAGTTTGAAGGGTCGAAAAACTGCTCAATAGTCATCAGTTCATAGTCTTATTAAAATCTACTCTCTTCTCCTCAGTAATTTAACTGGGCATAGCTCTGTCCTGGTGACTGGACCGGACTTTAACTGCAGTCAGTAACGCCTGTAAACATTACTAGTGTGCAGAATATTTTTTTTATTTATCATGGTATTTTTTGAGAAAAGAGACATTCACAAAACACAGTGTACTTAGGACTCTACTATACACACTAAATCTGCCTACAAAGTGAAAACAAATACGTCAGACATTCAGGCACACCTGCTTCAAGATCATCCTCATCGATTTCTGGAGTGCCGTAGCTGCGACTCAGGGCTTCTTGTACCTCGTTGGCATCTTCCATCATGTCCTCCAGCTGGTCCTGTAAATCCTGAAAGTCCAAACATATGTGCCCACTTTTAGTGTCTCAACTCTCTGACAGGTGAAATACAGATTTTTACTCACAACCAACGATATTGCCTTGTAAGATAAGAAGTTCTCTGGTACACTTTAACGGATTACTATTTTAATCCTGTTTCTCTGTATCACCCCTTCCACCCACCAGATGTCCTCAGTCTTTCAGCCTGCTGCCTATCCGCCACACCCACCTCACCTGCTTCCAGTCAGCTTCTCTGTATTTATACACACATCTCCACTTCCACTCCGAGCGAGATTGTTTTAGTGTGTTTGCCCAGCTCTCCAGCTGTGTTTTTTCCTGCCTGTTTTCCTGATAAGCTGTCTGACCACTGTCTCTGGCCGCCTGTGTTTTTATTTGCCTGCCATCCTGCCTGTGAGCTTCTGTTTGTTGCATTCGGTAACCCGCTGAATCCCATAAACAACTGGCAGGTTTGAACAGCATGTCGTCTTTAAAAATCTGCTAAAATTACAGATTTATCAGAGCCAAAAATTGTTAGACCAGAAAGAATCATTGAATTCTCTGTCCGAGAGTAAAGCGCAACCAAATCTAAGGTTAAAATTGTGATTCTTAATCAAAATTATTTTACTCTGCATGTAATACACTTACAAAAATGCAATAATTGCACTAAGTGGATTCTGAAAAAGACATCATTTTGCGGTCCTGGGTACAACTGCAAAGTTTTGAAAGGCAAATGACAAAATTCAGGGATTTTTTTTTTGGCTTAACTGCAGGCTGTGTTTCCACAGAGCACATAGAAGAATTAAGGAAACATACAAATAGAAGTAGTAAAGCATATGTAGTATCAAGAGACATTTTTTGTAAATAAATCATTTGAGAAATGCAACCTTTTTTCTTTTGTACTTTCTTTTTCCTGTCTATTTTTTCTTTTTTAACAACTGATGATTTTTTCACTTTGTTAGTGCCATAATTTCAAGTTTAAAATTGGGGGTGATGCTGAATAACTGTCTATTTCTAACTATGGTTGCGCTGCTTCCACAATAGTCCAGGACTTCATATTGCAGTGAAAAATGAGCCCACAGCAAGGAAAATTGTGACAGGAGCAAAGAACACCCAGAACCTTTCAGTTCAGAAGGTTAGAAAACCTAAATACTGTTCCTGCCTTCTAGGCTACATCTGCATTTGGGTCCTTATTCCTGCTCTCCCAGCACACAACCTTGACAGTAGACACCATTAGGAATAGATAATTGGATGCTTAAAAAGAGCAAGACCTGGCAGATTTGCTCATTATATCCTCTTGAAATATGGTAGACACTGCAGGTTGTTAAAATCTGCAAATTGAAGGGTGGAACTTTGTATTTTGCTCCTTATAGGAAAAAGTAAACACAGAAATGCAAATTATAATTCCCATAAATGAAGTAATTTCTAACGTTGGTCATCTCTACATTAGCAGGACATAATCCCTGCTTCACATCGCATTTGGAGTAAGCAATTTAGTTTGTACAAATCACTTCATCGGAATTAGTATTCATGCCTTGTCTGGCTGGAATCACCTCATTGTAAATGATAACAGATACAGTTCACTGGTATGTAACAAACATACGTCAATTTGATCAAGTTTGACATCCTTGTAGGCCTTTTTCATTTCCTTTGCACCAATCTTCATGGCCTCCACCTGGGAACAGAAAATAAGTTGCAGAAGGTATATTTAGTCACTGGCAACATAATCTGTCTCATGTCTATTTAAGTACAAGTGCTTTCTGGGTAGCGACACATGCAGAGAGTCAGATCTGTGTCCCTGTGTTAGGGATGGATTAAAAGAGGACATACTTTTTGTATAGTATAAGCAGTAGCATGGTTAAAACAAAACGCTGTTGTTTTAAAAAAAAAACGAACCTAACAGTAACCCAAACTGCTTGGTGTTCTTCTCCAGAAGTGCGGCTCTTACCGTTGTTTTGGTGTCCTTTAATGTCTGGATTGTGTAGTTTGCCTGCTCCATGTTAAAAGACTGCTGAGCCAGCTGCTCCCTTTGACCTTCATACCTGTGTAAAAACAGCAGTTTGTTTAGAAAGTTCTCATCCATGTTAATGATAAGTCATAAACTTGGATTATCAATAAACTGTTTCAGTCAGTTTTCATGGAACTACTAAACTTTTACTCGGTCTAGCTTTTCAAATTGTGAGAATTTGCTTGTCTTACATTATGATAAACCAAATTTCTTTTGCTTTTAGACAAGACAAGAAATCTGATGTCATTGCCTCAGGGTCTTGTGCTTTAATTTTCTTCTATTTCTATTTGAATAAAATAACTCAAAGGTTTGCTACTTTGGCTCTGTTGCAGTTCCCTCTTTGCTAGTAGTCACCACTCTATATACAGTGGGGAAAATAAGTATTGAACGCGTCAACTTTTTTCTCATCACATTTATTTCCAAAGATGCAATTCAAACAAAATTTCTACCAGACATTGATATTAACTCAAATAATCCACACATGAAAAGAAATCACAACATTCAGGTCCATAAATAATGATTATGTGGAATTAAGTGAGATAACACAGGAAAAAAGTATTGAACACGCCTACTGAGACTCATCTAATACTTGGTGGAGAAGCCTTTGTTTGCAATGACAGCTTCCAGACGCTTCTTGTATGTTTTAACTAATCGCCCACACTGCTCAGGTGTGATTTTAGCCCATTCCTCTGCACAGATTGTCTTTAAATCTTGAATATTCTTTGGTGCCCTCTGGTGAACCCTTTTCTTGAGTTCTTTCCACAAATGTTCAATTGGATTTAAGTCAGGTGATTGACTAGGCCATTCTAACAGATTGATTTTCTTTTTTGAAACCATTTGAGAGTCAACTTTGCCGTGTGCTTTGGATTGTTGTCCTGCTGGAAGGTCCAGCCACATCTCATCCTGGTGGATGGCAGCAGATTCATATCAAGAATTTCCCGATACACGGCTCCATTCATTGCTCCGTCAATTATATGAAGTTTGCCAGTACCATGAGATGAGAAACAACCCCATGCCATGATGCTTCCACCTCCAAATTTCACTGTTGGTATAGTGTTTTTTGGGTGATGTGCAGTGCCATTTCTCCTCCAAACATGGTATGTAGTATGACAGCCGAAAAGTTCAATTTTGGTCTCATCTGACCAGACACATTCTCCCAGTATTCTACAGGCTTGTCAAGATGCTGTTTAGCAAACTTTAAATGAGCTTCAACATGTCTTTTGTTGAGGAATGGAGTCTTGAGAAAAAAGGTGACGCGTTCAATACTTATTTTCCCCACTGTATATAACTGTCTGCTTTGGTTACAGATCATCAGCAGGGGCTGAATGACTGTGTAAAAATATCTAAATGTCATTTTTCTGACGACATTGCGATTGCAATTTGATTTTCAACACAGCATTACTATCAGTATTTAAAAGCCACCATTTTTACATCTTATTGCAGCCCATTTGCTGATTGCAAATTGAGCTGAAACTGATTAACTGTTCAGCCCTAACAGCAGAAATAGTCTATCAATACTTAAAGATGAACCTTGAAAAGCTATCTTTTAATTTTACAAGTAAAACATATGAAGACATTTCAACAAAGTTTTGAGCTCGTGTTATTCTACATTTTAAAAACAAAATGTTAATTTTTACAGCAAATATATATTGGTTCCTGAGATTGCTTATTTCTCTCTTTCATTTCTAATAATTACTCCACCAAGGGATGCAGGGGACTGATGTGCTGACTGGCGTTGGTTTGTCTGTCTGTCTGTCTGTTAACAACATTACTCAAAAACGGACTAACGGATTTGGATGAAATTTTCAGGGAAGGTCAGAAATGAAACAAGGACCAACTGAGTAGATTTTGGCAGTGATGTGGCTTATAGTCTGGAACCACAGATTTGTTACAGATTTCTGCATCATTGCGAGATAGTGGCACGGCGTCACTGAAACCATGACAAGTGAACACTATGTCAGCTGCCTGCTGACCATCACAATTGTGATCCTACTATAAATTGACCGCTATGGATCCGTCGGAAATGATACGAGGAGCAACTGATTCAATTGTGGGGGTGTTTCTGAGTCCCATCAATTCCTGCAGCCCGCTACATATTTAGGTCACACAATCATCCATACATAACGTACACATGCATAACATATACCTGTGCTCAGCTAAAGGTCATTTTGTTTGTGGGTACATCTATATTAAATGACCACATTCTATGATGCTGTGATTTCTGATCATCAATAACTAATAAACAAATGCTGCATTTCTAAAAAAAAAACAAAAAAAAAAAAACTATTTCTGACAATCCCATATGGGGGAATGAACAGCCTTGGCGGAGGACTGCGCTCTCCGAGTGCTATTGTTATTAGTATTAGGATTGGCTCTGACAAAAAAAATATCAGTTGAGCCCTATTACTATCAGTCATACATCAGTCTGGTTGTCGTTCTTATATGTGCTAACGCATACATTAGACTGTGACACTTACATTCTCTTCTGCTTCAGGACTCTCATTGCCTTCTGTTTCACCATGTTCTGCATTTGAAAGGGAATAAAAAACCTCGCTGTTAAGTGTATATTGAAACCTTTACTACACCAAAAGCTGTGTGTCCTACCTTCGAGGGCCCATCTCTCATCTTTTTCATCTGATCCTTGTACTTCATCAATTCAGCATCTAACCTGCTAATTTTCTTCTCTATGGACTCTGACCTGGCATCGACCTGAGAGAGGAGGAGATTTGTTAGAGGTAATAATTTGCAGCACCCTAACAGGGCAAAAGTGCTAAAAGGTCCTGTTAGTATGTGTGTGCATTACAGAAAAAGATGTGGTGAAAATCTGTCAAAGAATTAAGAGTTATCGACATTAAACATGGTAAATATAAAAGAAGCGTCGCTCTTTGTATTGCATTCCTCTTTATTGTAGCGGAGAGCACTTATTAACTGTAGCCATTGAGCTAGCTAACCCGGTTTGTTGTGACTACCCTTTCGTAGCCCTGCTAGCTGAGTAACGGTCCCGTTAGGCCACATAATATGGATGTAAACAACATTAACTCCCAGCCTGACTGTACTCACGTTGCCGATACAGTCCGACAGGTTCGGAGGAGGCGCTTTGGGCTTTCCGCGACCGAATATTCTGTTCATTTTCTACACGTTTTACAGCCTCGTAGCTGTTAGCTTTCTTGAAGAAACAACTCGAATCTATTCCAAACGGATTTCTTCATTGAAGACACCCGGAAGCAACAGCGCAGACGCTAAAGGATCCCATTGGCTGCCGTAAATGGTTTTGACCAATGAGGGTTTAGATACGCTGCTGTCTCTCAGTGGTGAGTGGATGAACTGCAGCTTCCACAAAAAACCTTTTGTCCCAGCTGACAGACAGCTTTCACCATCAGGCTTTGTTATTCCTCCACTGCAGATAAGGTTCACTTCAATTCCGTTTTATTTCTACAGCGCCAATTCACTGCATTTGTCGCCTCAGACATTTCACATAACAAGTTTAAGAGCTTACAGTATTATTTTGTAGAGAAAATATAATAAATAGATTTTTTTTCACATCAAAAGTAAACCCTTATCCATGGGTGGGGAAAATGACAGAATATATTGCATCTTCAAATAGCCCTGTTTTCTTTGTGCATACAGCACAGTAGCCACTTTTGAACAATGATGTGTGTGTATGAATGGTAATCTGGCAAAGGTTGATGCTGCGTTATCAACACCCGAATGCAGCCTTTTGATGACAAATCCTAATCGCAGCACCAATGACCATATTTATACTGTAGTTAATCATAACATACACCAAAGTAACAAAGGTAAAATCTTTAAAATTTTCTTTGATTTGAAACATGGTGACAGCTTTTGTATCTATTTGGTTATATTTGGTTATATTTGAGGAAAAAAGATATATATAAATCAGTACAGGGGAAAATTTATGACATATTTGTCAGTGTATGTCAGTAATAAATGCAGCATTAAATCCAACAAGAAAACGACAGATCTCCTCACTTTAGAGCAATGATATGACTGCCCTTCTGACAAAGATCCAAATCATTTTTTAAATGTTGTGACATCAATTACAAAGAGATCTTTCACAATCTGCCAACTCAGTCGTATTATTGTGAGAAATCTTTGATGCTTCATCGAATAATTTATGAACCACAAACAATTTTACTTCTCATAAACAAATTATAGTGGGTGCCTCAATAAACAGCAGTAAGCATCAATGGCCTATTAATATGTTCTAATTACACTTAGTACTAACACACATAAATAGAGATTCACATTCTGTTTTCTTCCATCACTGTTATGATTACCACATGCCTTATGCAACAAGTGATAAGTCACAGTTTTTCTTTAAAAAAGGATGCCTGTCAGGTCCTTATTAGAAGCAAGAGCCTGTTACTGAACCTCGTAATATGTAATAGCCTCCTAATGTTGAGGCCAAATGAGCTATAGACACAGAAAAAGAATCTTGGTAATTATAGCTGACAGCTCCATCAGTGCATACAAGGGCTTATTGACTTAATGCGGCTCTCCAGCCTCTGAGTATTCCTGTTATCTGTGCACAATTATATCTGTCAACTGCTCTGAGGAGCGCTGCCTCACCATGAAGACGAATGCCAAGTGTGGGGTACAGAAATGGCCTCTTGTATAACAAACAAACAACAAAATAATAAATCAAATGTTTGTATCACTGAGGTCAGAGTTTAAAATTCTTCGCCTGGCCTTCTGTGTACCCTCACATTAGCAGGTGGAAGATAAAGCTGGAAATTGGACTCATCTGACCACAGAATGTTTTTTCAATTCCTGTCTGTCCAGTTCTTGTGTGCTTGGACCCGACGATGTGGGCTAACTTCTGTCTCTCATTGATCTGGGGCTTCTTGACAGCCTTATAGGACCTTAACCCATGATCTAAAAGTCAGTCGCGTACAGTGCAGGTGGAACACTGGACACCAGTTTGGTTTGACCACTGCTGCTGAAGCTCCTGTGATGTCATTCAGCAGTTTTCCCTGCACATGTGGATCAGGATGCGGTCGTTTCATGCTGAAGAAACCCTTAGATGCCCAGATCTTGGTTTGTCTTCCAAGCCGTTGGTTCGTCTGTATCTCTGCAAAATGTATCTAGTTGTTGAAGGACTGCATCTGCACTTCCTGGCTGTCTGGAGGCAGCTGTACTCTTCCTGGCTAAGAATCTGTATCTTCAGGCATGTTTCCTGTGTTAGGTTCCTTGTTTTAGCCATTTTTGTCTCTGAAGAACTTTCAAAATGTGGTGGCTGTATATAGATACAAAGTACGGCAACAAAAATTGTGCCTTTTAATAAAAAGCACGACCTTCATTAGTGGATCACTGATGCCAAAATGACCCAATGCTCAAAATCTTTTATGTATTGTTATGGAACCAATCAATTTTAAGTGTTTAATGGCTTTTTTAGGATTTGTTTAATATTTTTACTGACTAAAATAAATTGCACTTAAAGACCTAAGAGTGATTCTTAATGTAATATCACACAAATGACTGAGGTGCCCGAAAGCTTTTTTCCAACACTGTATGTTAGAAAAATTGTTGTTTGTACAAAGAGTATGTTTGTTCATTGTAAGTACATTCGGACTGAAGCTGCCAGAGGAAGCATTGTGTGTAATGAGCATTCTTTCTCATATCCCCTCCTTCAGGCCACAGCTCATGTATTGGAGGAGTCACAAAGGTGGAGAGTTGTGACGACGACTGAATCATGGAGAGAACTGGACTGACGTTAGTGCCTCGGTTTTTGCTTTAATATTGCATGTGATTGTTCTGTTGGCTGCCATGCTACCAGAAACCCTTCATCACGGAGTGTATCAGTGTGGATATCAGTAATTTAATTAGATATAAGGCTGCACTCGCAGCTTTTCATGGTGCTGTCCTTGTTACCAGTACCCACAGCTTCCAAATGTTCCAGACACACAGAAGTCTATAGCAGAATAAAAAGATCATCATTTAAAAAACTAGAGAGGCATGGCAACACCAATATATCCTTAAGCCCCTCACACATGAGCTGAATTTGCAGCCATTGCGAATTCCTCTGCAAGGCCAGCAACACAGAATGCCTTACAATTAGCACACCCAGCCATGGACTTCTGCTTTTCAGTCAGTGCCCTTCTCTATGGAAACGCAAATTTATTTTTATCTGAGCTGAATGGACATGATTAAAAAACAGAATCACTGAGAGGGTGAGGGGTGGGGGTGGGTGGGTTACATTCTCAAGGCTGATTCTTCCTTGAACTCCCATATGATTATGAGCTGAATGAAAACCCTTGTTATCCAGTGTCTTCCTTGAATATTGTACAGCTTTATTATGACTCAGTTGTGCATGTATAAAGCAGGTTTTGACATTTAAAGATAAAATATACATCAAAACATCCATCAGATACAGTAGCAGCAGCACACTGACCTGGGCTGAATTCAGCTGACGTTTTGTTTATGAACAGAATTTAATGCAGTGTTGTCTAGCAAATAAGCTACAATATTAGAGGAACTATACACTATAACCAAACTATTAGTGGTACAGCACATCCTCTATAAGACTTTCATTTTCTTAATGCCACAATAACTTTAAGCAGTAATCTCAAACACTCTTAAGGGAAACAAACGGATGTGGCTAATCGCTGATCTTTCAGAAGCTAAAGATAAGGCACACAAACAAGGCACAAAAACAGTTTTCTGCTATCACTACTTTATCAGATTTGAACAGATAAATATTTAAATGCTTAACTCCACATTAAGAATATATTTCATTAAATATGGTTGACCTGGTGACTACAGTAACAGCTACAATCTTTCATGAAACCAAGACAGTAAATCAGTCACATGAATCGTTTTTTTACAAGATGGAGCAAAGACGCAGTATACACTACAATGGAACTATGTTAAAGTAAATAAATTTAAGATGATACATCATCAGAAATGTCCGTTAATTCTAAATATTCACAGACTTGTATTCATTGTAATGAACCACAGCTCAAGACGACACAATCACCACAGTCCGTGTAAAATGTTTAAAGGTGAAAAGGTGGTGTTGCTATTTAAATCACCCGCTCGATATCACCTTTCAGACATCAGCAATCCAGTTCACAACAGCGCGGTTTTAAGGCTGAAACAATGCAACACTGAGCAGAAATGTACAGAATAAGCGTGAAATCAAGTAGAAGTTTGTTATTGTCATGTTGGCAGTTGCCTTGGAGCCCTCTGCCCAGTTTTCACATAGCTGTCATTTAAGACAAGGTGAGAACATGCCAGGTTGGCACTGTGCACAATATTTGTCATCTTGCCGGTGAGACACGGCATCACAGCTGCAATAGCTTAAAGGTGTGGAACAGCGTCAGATGCAGTAATTCTAGTTTATCATAGCACAAAGTCCAGCTTCAAAGAACAATAGCTGCTGATTTCACAGTGAGTTCTAGTGAAATCCAGCCGTCGGATGAGGGGAGAAAATACTTAGATTGAGAACCTTCAGTGATTGAGTTGTGAATTAGAGGATTCATCCCTGAGAGGTTATTTAATATTCTACATACATACATACATGTCAAAGGTAGAATATGCAGAGATAAAAGCTATTCACACATGTACAATCCAGCTAAGCACAAAACTAGTATTCACATAAAACAATGTCACTTTAAACGGATGCTCGTACTGCATGTTGCTCCCTAAATAAGCAGGGACAACCGTTTATTTTCATTCTGTGCCTACAGCATCAATTGATCTTTTTGTGCATGTGAGAACTACATTATTTACTTAAATGCAAATATACATGTCATGTGAAATTAGCCACACAAATACTTTTGGTTTATCTTGTTTGGACATCTTTCTCCATCTATGCGGTGTTGATATGAAACACAAATCATTTGAAAAGTACATGTCCTCATAGATGCTTGAATTTCTTCAGTAGGAATGGCAGAAATAATGACAGGATAGAATGATTGAACAGGTTTATGCTTCTCACATGATTAAAATGTTTAGAATAAAGTTTATTTTAGAGGACATATCTAATGTTTTCTCAACGAATCCAATAAACCAAAGCATGTTGGTGTGACGCTCTTTAAAATTGTTTTCAACCTGGGGTAAATGGTGGATCTGATGGGGACAATTTTCAGCAGTGGATTAATACAGTTTAGTGTGTTAGTGAGTATTCATGACAACATAGTGTGTGTCAAATTAGTGGAATGAAATGATTGTTGTTTCTCGGACTTTTCATTGAACTTGGTAACACTAAGAAGAACTTAGTTTACTTTGCTTATTCTTTATGTGAACACGTTTTTGGACTATTTGACCAACATATTGGATGCAGAAATCCCATCTCGCTCTCCGTCTAGGCTCTTGCTCAGATGGCAGTGGTGACTTGAGTCAAACCCAGGTCATTGGAGTCCTCCCAGCCCTGATGGGGCATCAAAGACATGTCCATGGCTAGTCATACGGACCTGGCCTGCTTCACTCCTCCCCGTGCTTCTGTAGGACATGAATGATCCCGCAGGGTGCTTCTGACTCGGCTCACTCCCTGACAGCCACTGTGTCCTTGGGCTCCTGGGCAGCAAAAGTCCCTGAAGCACCTCTTGAAGTTCTCGTCCAAGAACGCGTAGAGGATGGGGTTGAGGCTGCTGTTGGTGTAGCCCAGCGCCACGCAAAAGAAGTAGGCGGCCATGACGGCGGTAGTCTCAGGGACGTTGGCTGACAGCGCCTTGACCAGGATGAAGATGTGGATGGGCGTCCAGCACACCACGAAGACGGCCACCACCACGAGCACCAGCCGAGTGATGCGACGCAGGTTGCGGTCCTTCTCGCGTGAACCCGACAGCAGGCGCACGCTCTTCAGCCGCATGACCATCAGCGTGTAGCAGACGGTAATAATGATGACAGGTGCCACAAAGGCAAAAATAAAGACACAGATCTTCATCAGCGTGTCATAGTAGGTATAGGGCTCAGGGAACTGTAAAGCACATTCTGTAGTCCCTGTTAGTCACAGGAAAGCAGAGTTAGTGTAGTGGACTTAACCAGGCAGATTCAAAGACATAAAAAAACAAGACATCTACAAAGTGAATAGATGGATGTAGCTTCAGGGTCTGAAAATTGAAGCTAATGTGACAGTCTTTGACCTGTAGTCGCTCTAATAGCCAGCAGGGGGCAACATCTCTGGTTGTAAAAAAAAATCAAACTATACAGAGGTCTATGAGAAAATGAATACTTCTTAGTGTATCTGTTACCTCAGTAAACATTTTTAAATGAATTTATGATCCCAATCACTTGTTTTAAGTCTTCTTTCAGACAGCATGATGTTATTTATGTAAACTAAGGTTCCACTTAGAGACAGAAAATATAGAAGAGTATGTTTTCGGACAAATCACTTCATGATTGTCAAGTTACGACTGTATGGACATGGGTTATGTTTTTGGATTGTCAGTCAGATCCAACCTCTGTTGGTCACATCTACTTTCAAAAGACCAAGATGGTGACAGCTAAATTCCAAACTTGAGGCCTAGAAACAGCTGTCCACGTACAGAACAGTGACATCACAATGGCTACTTCCGCCTTTAATATTCAGTCTATGGTCTGTACTTGGGTGCTTTGAGCTAAACATTAATGTCACCAAGCCAACGTGCTCAAAAGTTGCAGTGTTGCCCTGTTAATTAAATGTTAGAGCAACATTTTTCTGCATTAGCACAAAATATGAATGACAAAAATCACTTTCAGGGATGGTGATAGACAAACAAGTTGTTTTCTTATCAAGACACCCATTTAGCATTTTTTTTAACTGCACCTAAACATTTAAAGACTGGTTTATGCATGATAATGTAATTAATAATAGTGCTGCATGCATTTTTAATGTTTGAATTTAGGATTTTTAGTTTATTTATTTATTAATGTTATATTTATTTTACATTTATTATCTATTCACACATTATTAGATCCTTACAGCGGATTAGAACTAAACTAAAATGTGATGCAAAAATGTATTAACTGCTTATGCTTATGTGCAAGGGGGTTTAAAATCTACAATACTGGTGACACTTAAAACTCTCTTAATCTTCCGGGGGTCTCAATGCCAGATTTCATTGTAATCCACCCACTCAGTGCTGTGTTGGCTTGAGCCACTTCATTAAACCAGAAAAGATGACACCACACAGAGGAAAAATAAGATGATCCCTAAATTCATTATGATGAATCCTTTAGGGGGAAATTAATGTATGTGCAAGATTTCATGCCAATCCATAAAACAATTAGCCTTGGCCTTTTCAGTCTGGACCAAAGTGGTAAATAAACAACCAACACTGGAGCCATGCCATTAGCATCAATGGAACGTACAGTATGAGGCCTTGTGATGCAGTAATGTTGTCCATCCAGAAAGCTTAAGTGGACTTACCAGGTAGTCTGTTAGCTCTGGGTTAAAGTGCCCTATTTGTATAATGAATGGAGCTTCATTGTAACTATGCACATCTAGCAGTCACTAAAAGAAAAACATTTTTTTCAATTGCAGTTCTCAGAAAAGTAAGACCCATTATACCTGCCATCGCTTCATCTAATTGACCAGCTAATGTAAACTCTCGGGAACCTGCATTCAGGGCACTGATGCTTGACTGTAGTGGAGCTTTGAGTTTAAAATTTTCTGAGAATCCCTTTGCAGCAGATAGAAGGCATTCTGTCTCTATAGCCAGCACAAATATGTTTCATCAGTGAAACGGGAAGACTGGTAAAACCCTCTTAACCATCAGGACTGATTCAGAGAAAGAAAAAGCAAATGCTGGCAAGGTCAGTGTACCGTTATTGGTGTTAGTGCTGCCGAGTACCATGGCAGGGATCCCAGCAGCCGATGACAGCACCCAGATGATCACATTGATAATCTTGGCCTTGACAGGCGTGCGGAAATCCAAGGCCTTAACGGGATGGCAGACGGCCACGTAGCGATCCACACTCATCATGGTCAAGGTGAAGATGCTGGTGAACATGTTGTAGTAATCAATGGAGATGAAGACTTTGCACGCCACCTCACCAAAGGGCCAGGAGTTGAGCAGGTAGTCGGTGCTCTGGAAGGGCATGGTGGTGGTGACCAGAGCGTCGGCCACAGCCAGGTTGAAGATGTAGATGTTTGTGGCTGTTTTCATTTTGGTGTATCTGTAGCGGAGAAGATGGAAACATGAAGAAACAACAGTCTTGGATTGTTATTTATTACATGTTTGTTTTTCGTTTAAATGCTGTAAAGGAAGAAACTGAATAATAATGAGATAAGGAATTATTTAAAAACATAGCAAAAGGAGACAGAGGGAGAAAAATAACCCCTATTTTTTCACTTTCATCATCTGATTTATTGAAAACCTGTATGATGCTTTACAGTGAGCCTCACAAAAAAGGAAAAAAAGGCTTCAAGAGGAAATATAGCCTATAGACTTTACATGTCCCACATGATAAAACCCTTATATTGTGTTGTGTAATTGTTATAAACTTAGAGGTGTGCGGTTAAAGTTATTAAGATATGAAATGTACGCCCCCACAATTAGCCTCTCAGCTGAAAAAGCCAGTGAGAATTTTACTGAGCTGCTACATTCCAACTGAGGATCAGATGTTGTATAATCCTGCCTCCTCTCTGCTCCCAGGTAAACCATTCACGATGAGCCACTGTCTCACAGTCCACCAGGTAGATTTACTTTCTAGAACTGGTTCTACTAACTCTAAGATGACTCAGCCACAAGCAAAGCCCACCAAATACACCCAACATCACAGTTCGCTCTGATCGAATGTCCAGCGTGGAAACAGTAAAAGCTGACATACATTCAGTGATTATTGAAACCTTAAGACTGTTTTGAAATCACAAACCAGAGCAGACGTTTTCATGTCATCTGTTGTGCTTCAGTGCAACCTAAACTCAGTCAGTGTACTTGCTTCTCTCCTACTCCCTGTGCTCAAATACTGTATGTTACATTTTGTTTCAGCCAAATCCACAATAAAGTTATCCTAAGCTACATATTTTTAACAGAACAAGTATGAAATAGTGACTGAGATGCAGTCCATCCATCCATCCATCCATCCATCCATCATCTATACACTGCTTTATCTAACTCAGAGTGAGGGCAGGGGACAAGATGGGCAGGTCACCAGTCTATCACTACAAATAGAGGCAAAAAAATCACACTTATATTTACACCTACAGACAATTTCGATGTACCAAATCACCTCAGCCTGTTTTTTGACTGTGGGAGGAAGCCATAGAACCCGGAGCAAACCCACATACACAAGGAGACCATGTAAACTCCATGCAGAAAGATCCTAGAAAGGCCAGCATGCGAACCTGGGATCTTCTATCCTCAAGACTACAGTGTTAACCACCGATCCGCTGTGCAGCCCCCTGGTTAAACCTCCTGTTGTACTGTGTGAGCTGCACTCTGAGTGCAGATGCCGTTTCACCCATATGACTTTCGTTGTTTTGAACACAGCATGCATGCCTATATTACATGTTTCAAAGCTGAAAACTCACCTAATGATAACATACATGACCAAACAGTTGCCCACCAAGCCCACCACAAACACCACGGAGTAGACGGCCACTATGATGGGGATGATGGGCGACATGGGCTCGCCTTCAGCCTCCCAGGTGCCGTTGGGAGTGTAGTTGAAGATGTCGGACAAGCTGGGCTGCCAGGTGAAGTTTGGGACGCACTCTCCCGGCTGACCCGACGGACAGCGGTCCTCTTTGAAGATGTGCACCACGCTGCTCTCCATGCTGCCGGACGCTGCTGCTGCTGCTGCCGGGGCGTAAACTCACCGCTCAACTTCAGCTGCTCTCACACATCCAAACACATGCGAATCTCCCACCACTGCTACAACAACCATAAAAAAAAGAAAAGAAAAAAATATGGAAATTTCTCTCAACACTGTGGGATCTGTGAGAGAGAAAGCGCGCAACAGCCTGCGCTCAAGGACATCACCATACAAGTGTAGCACCGCCTTACCTGTTTCTCCGCCTCCGAAAAGTTCATTCAAATGAAGCCAGCTTGGTGAGGAGCAGCTTAAAGGAAGGTCTGAGTGGAGGAAATGTGGTACCAGCAGAGGGTTTGTGACTAGTTTGGTGAGCGAGCTGGAAAATTCAGTGTCCGTGTCGCCGCTGCGTCCCCGAAGGTGCGCACTGGAAACCCGCACTGCTCATCCAATGACATCAGAGGCTGAGCCAACACATATGACAGAGAATCCAGCCAGCAGCAGGGCTCCAACCTCATGAATCACAGGCACATGAAAACATAGACGCTTTTTATTTAGATTTGCTAGCTTTTGCATCCATTCCTCATAAATAACCCCCTAAAACACCAGCAGATCCAGTCACATTAACTTTTAACTGTCGTTTAAAAAAAGCTTCAGTTTCATGCACCCAGCTTTCTGTACATGTTAGAGTTCCCTTCATTGCTGCTATAAGGTTCATCCCAGAATTGGAGGGAGGACATTTGGGCTTCAACATTTTTCTTCTCTTTTAAATTTTGCTCCATATTCACAGATAATAGATAATAAACTATCAAAGGCTTGATTGGCTCGGCTTACACATCAATGGTACCATTTTATTTCCATGTTTTATTTGTTGTTTGCTCTTTAGGAGTAGAAGCTAGATATTTAGCTAGCTGTTACTGCTGACCAAGAGGACGAATTTACTGATGGAAAAAGGCAAAGAAAAAAGTAAAAAAAAGAGGTTGACAGTGTTATGAAAATATAAAAATATTGAAGAGAGGACATAGCTTTGCTCTAACGTTCTTTTGAAAAATTGTTTAATGATGTTAATTCCAGTATATCATGTGATTCACTGTTTTCTTCTTCTACCAGCTAAAAGGTGATGCTAACATGTTGCGGGACACACCTTCCATACAAAATAATTATTATTTAAAACATTATGTTCATTTTAAAAAATGTTCCCACAATTACAAGAGACATCTACGAAAAAAAGACTACCAAAAAAAGGAGAATTAAATTTTATTTTAACAGTTTTATTTGAGATTTTGGTCATCGGGTAAGTGGGACAAGAGAAAATGGCATTTTAGGGGGAACTCCAGACTTATTTGGTATTTTTAAAAGTATTTTCAGATGTTATTTTCTCCAATTTTTTTAGATTTGGTCTCAGGACAAGTATGCATGCTTTAGTGTTTTGTACATGGATTATTTGAAATTTGATGAGTGGGATGTAAAATGTCCTCCATTTCTGGAATGACCCATGAGATGTTTCTTAGCAACTCTGCAAAAAAATTTAAAAAAAAAAATGCAGTCTTAGATGATGAGGAGACAATCAACGTACAAAGGGCATTGCATTTATTGTATTTATTTATTGTCTTCTTTGTTTTTAATTCTTGTGCAGCACTTTGTGTTGTTCTGCATGAAAAGTGCTAAACAAATAAATAAAGTATTTAGCAGAAAACCCCAGATATTTGTATCTGCATCGTGCCAGCAGCACCAAAACGAGAAGCAGCAGCTGTGTAAAATAGCATGGACACAGATGAGCACTGACACGGAGAGGCGGCTTCCAAGAAAAACTAATCATTCTCCCAGCAGCATGTTTGGACTCCACTTAGGTCAAAATCTATTGTCCTGCAATAGAAGAGGACTCCCATTTTCATCATTGCCTTTCAGTTCAGTGGAATATAATGGAAAACATGTCTGTCATTCATCTGCTGTACTCTCACTCTACCACAACAAATGCATCTATTAATCACTCACAATAATATAGACTGGAACAGCACTGAAAGCTCAAAATGAAAAAAAAAATCCAGCTAAAGAAGAGGCTCCTTGATAGAAATCATTGGCCCTTCCTTTTTTTCCCCTCCCCCAACATATAGGAAACAGATTTCTACCAGCACGTAATTGTTCTTTTCTTTCCCTCGTTTCATGCGCTAACAGTTGTTGCTTAGAGACCCATCAGGGCCAGCTGTTGCATGAGTGACAAAACCCTCATGTAGGTGTGTTTCTATTGTCAGAGACTGTACATGCTTGACTTTTACTAATGGCTGTGTTTGTCACTGCAAATATTTAACACACATTCACATCTTTTCCCATGAGGGATTCGGTGGAAGAAAAATACATTTACTTTAATTACCCAGAATCTTAACAACGCAGTGCTAAAGGTCTGTTTATGCAGAGATACAATCTGCTATTCTTCCTGTGGCTCTTTCTTTAAATTTGCGTTCCAGAGGAGGAGAGGAAATGCTCGCTGTATTTGCCCCAGCAGATGAGGTCAAGGATAAATTCCTTTTTGGATTTTATGATCACACTGATTGTCACAGCCTTGACAGGCATGTGGAAATCCAAGGCCTCCGCACTCATCACGGTCAAGGTGAAGATGTCGGTGAACATGTTGTAGCAGTCGATGCAGATAAAGACTTTGCACTCCACCTCACCGTATGTCAAGGAGCTGAGCAGGTAGTCAGAGTTGTGAAAAAGCTCCTTTTTGCGTTTGATTCCATTAAAGGGGACTCAAATGCAAAAAGGAGCTTTTTCTAAACCTCATCTGGAGGGAACATTACAAGCATTTGCTCTTCTTCGCTGGAACTCAAATGCATGCTATTCCCTTTTATTTTGCACATTTAAGAAAAAGAAAATGCAAAAAGGAGCGTATTCCCTCTCATACAATAAGCCTGAAGTGCAGTTCATTTGGTAAAGTGCTTCAGTTAATGGTTTCACGATGAATTCATCTATTCAACACTCTGTGAGGACAAGTAATGTCATATTTGGTTGAGGATTTCCAAAATGAGTACAGAAAATTTCATTCATTCAAGAGTGCTTCTCCAACTGATTACTCTCTCTTTTTTGGTATTCTAAATTGACCCTTCACACTCTGAAAACTGCCACGCGAATTGTTAGCTTCCTGTTGAACATTTGACAGAAACAATAGCTAGCTCGGTTTGTGAGCAAAAAGAGCTTTCACCTTCAGCACTAAATGTAGATTTCACTGACAGATCACTTAACTCAACCATATCGCAATATTCATTCCATATACCTATGTTGTTGATTATTCTTGTACTCCTTCTCCCACGTACAAAATGAAAAACGCTGCTCACCTGGTCGAAGCCTTAAGGTCACTGCATTGTTTGAACAACTCGATGAAACAGAAACCCACAGGACTTCACTGAGCAAAGAGAAAGACGGAAAGGCAGACAACATGGTCCGACATCGACAAAAAAAAAAAAAAAAAAAAAATAGGAAGGACTCTGACTTTGGTCAATATTTTTGTTGTGTTTTTCCAATACAACCTGTCGTTTTAGACCTTTAACAACTTTCTGTCAGACAAGAGGCTGACAACAGAAACAGGAGTGAAAGAAACAGTGAAGGTGCAGATCATAATACCAAATCATTGCACTGAAACATTAAAATGTCCTGTAGAGCTGAGGGGAACAACAGCGTCAGGAGAAATCTGTCAGTCTGTCACTACTGGCAAAAACTTTCACAATAATCTCTGGATATTTAATTAAATAGACTGTATAGCTTTAATGTGAAAATCTGACAGCTCATCATATGATCTTAATTAGGACATCAAACGTTCCCACTTAAGATTGTATTATGGATGTTCATGTAACAGTACACACAAGAAAAGAAAAGACAATATGCAAAAGGGTCTTATTTTTATCTTAGGTGAAAACTTAAAAATTAAATTGCTATTGCTAGAAATGAGATGTTCAACTGGTGATAAATTCTTTACCCATAATTTTACCCATAGCCTGGTCAGGTGTGGCTTTAAGGGACAATGATCAGACAGTGACATGCCTTTGACCAGTGAATATGGCAGGCCACCTTAAAATTCAACCTTATTGAAATGACACAATGCTACAGAGGGCTGCACAGTGGCTCAGTGATTAGCATTGCAGCTAGAAGATGCCCAGTTTGCATCCCGTCCTGGACCTGGGATCTTTCTGCATGGAGTTTGAATGTTCTCGCTTTTGTGGGTTTTCACCGGGTTCTCCGGCTTCTTCCCACAGTCCAAAAACATCCATCTACCCAGCCATTATCCATACACCGCTTCATCTTTATTCGGGTCATGGGGGGCTGGAGCCTATCCCAGCTGACATAGGGTGAAGGCAGAGAGACAAACAACCACACTCAAATTCACACCTATGGGCAATTTAGATTTACCAATTAACCTGAGCATGTTTTTGGAAAGTGCCGCCGAGCATTGTCTTGGTGGTATGCTTTGGTTTCCTGTCTTGCTAATAGGAAGTGTCACGCCAGTCTCAGGTTGCTGTGCTCTGGAGCAGATTTTCTTCAAGGTCCTCTCTGTTTTTGGTTGCACTGAATCTCTGCACTGAATCTCCCTTCAGTTCTTCTCCCAGTCTCCGCTGCTAAGAAGCAACTCCATAGCATGATGCTGCCACCACCATGCTTTACTGCAGGGTTTGCAGGTATTAAGCAGAGCCTGGTGTTTGCTAGGCATAGTGCTTGAATTTCTGTTCATATAGGTTCAGTTTTTGACTCATGAGGTAAACTAATGTTTTTTTTAATGCTCTAAATGTCCTTGAAAAGCTGTTTGACAGACTCCTAACAGACTCTAATTGTGGAGTGTTGCTGAGCTGGCCATCCTTCCAGCAGGTTCTCTCCAGAGGACTTCTAAAGCTCTCCTAGAGGGACAATGGGATTTTTGGCCTCCTCCCTGACCAAGGAGCGACCTGCTCATTTTCTCAGTTTAACTAAATGCCTGACGCTGTGAAGAGCCACGGTGTTTTCATACTTCACTGTTACTGAAACCACTGCTTATCTGGGGACACTCAAAGCTTTAGGGATGGTTTTACATCTTTGCCCTCCCTCCAGGCTAAAGATAAAAGACGTTCTTGAGATTGTAGCTCTGAAACTTTGTAGCTCTTTCCCACTGAACTTCAGACCTGTGGGCACTGTGGACACTTGAAAAGCAGTTCAAGATCCATTTGTTTAGGCCTGCTTTTGTTTGATCTGTGTTTGTCTTTAAAATATTCTCTGAAATTAATGATTGCTGCTGTGTCTCTTTTTTGCTTTTTAGTTTCTTATGCTGAAATGCTTCCCTGTGTCTGTTTTTGACTTATATAGGCATAATATCAATCAAACCTACTTGCAATAAAATTTGCTGTGATCTATGGAGTTCTTGGACTTCTGTGGTTTTGTTCCATCCATTTAGTTTGCTCCAATCAAGTGCTTGTTACATCCCAAGGATAATTAAAGCAAACAGGATGCAACTGAGCACAATTTAGAACCACTGTCTATCAATACATTTGTAAACAAGAAAAAAGCACTTAGAGGGTGCAGCACTTTCTACCAAGGCTGCTCAGTCTTTGCATGATTTCTGACGGATAAGTTCTGATAAGTCCGCAGCAGCCAATTTTCAGTAGATTTGCAACACATACATTGGCTACTGCAACTCCTTACTGGCAGACCTGCCCATGTGCACGGTCAAACCTCTGTAGATGATCCAGAATGACGCAGCATGTCTGGTTTTCAACCAGCCAAAAAAAGGACATATCACCCCACTGTTCACTGATAGCTTCACTGGCTTCCAGTTGCTGTTCGCATAAAATTCAAAAATCTGACACTTGTATTCAAAATACAATGAAAACAGCTTCCTCCTACCTGAACTCTGTCATTCAGGTCTACGCTTCCTCATACAACCAGCACAACAGCACCAATTGATAGCTGGATTCTTCTGTGGTTCCCTGTTGTTACCAAACTACCACAGTCCTACACTGTCTGTCCAATAAAGAATCACACACAAATATTTCATTGGACCACCTTTAGCTCTAAGAACGACATTCACTCACTGTGTCATCGTTTTGTGGCATGTCACAGCATTTATTTCTGTCCAGAGTTGCATTAATTTCTACCAAGATCTTATATTGATGATGGGAGAGTTTGACCGCTGTGCAAAGTCTCCTCCAGCACATTCCAAAGATTCTCAGTGGGACAGAACTCTGGAGGTCAATCCATGTGTGAAAATCCAACCCGGTCTCACGGGGATTCGTGAAACTGTCACGTAAGTTTTAGTTTCGGTTTCGTGCGCACCAACACGATTTCGTCATGTTTTTCGTGCCGCTCACCACGAAATGTTTTTCGCTGTGGTAATCACATCTGAAAGTGGTTTATACCGGCGGATTCATGACGATCTAAGCTGTCCATCGGCGTATACTGCTTGTGTGATCGCGTTTGTGGCCGCCGGCCGCCGGACATTCTTGAAATTCCTATGCAAATTGGTAAGTGTACCACCGGCTTATGGTTAGGTTATGGTTAGGGTTATGGTTAGGGTTATGTTTAGGGACGATGTCATGCAAAATATAGTGTTGGATTCGCCACGGTTTTACATTAAAAATATAATATACACATTCTTTTGAAATACGTTCTGAGTGGCACGAAAAGTCCGCCATTTAAAATACATTGGTGCGCATTTCGTGGTGAGCGGCACGAAAAACATGACGAAATCGTGTTGGTGCACACGAAACCGAAACTAAAACTTACGTGACAGTTTCACGAATCCCCGTGAGATCGGGCTCGAAAATCAGTCCCTCCAGGATATCGTGGGCGTTTTTCGTGATTGTTGCGGCCGAAAATGCCTGAATTCGCGGGAACTTTTCTAAAAAATTGCGATGTTTTAAGCTTATTTATTGAGATAAAATTGTGGGAGACAAGTGACAATTGCTAAAAAGCTGCATTTTTTCCAGCTTGTAGAGCATGTTTCAACATTGAAATTGACAATATTTATTCCGAAATAAATATTTAACGTTCCGACCCATTTCCACAAAAGCTGGCACACCACGGTGGGAAATTAGCAGCAGCCAGATACCGGTTTAATATGACGTGATCTAACTATTCAGGGGGCGATGGGACTCAGAAACACCCCCACAATTTAATCAGTTGTTCTTTGTGCCATTTCCGATACGTCCACAGTGGTAGATTTGTAGTAGGATCACAGTCATGTGATCGTCAGCGGGCCGCTGAGGTAGCGTTCACTTGTTGCCATGGTTACCATGCTGCCATCGGAAGCCGTGCCGCTATGAATCCTTAACAAATCTGTAGATCCAAACTTTAAGCCATGTCACTGCCGAAGTCTAATCACTTGGTCCGTGTGTCATTTCTGACCGACCCTGAAAACTTCATTTAATTGGTAATTTATTTTGTCACTATGGCTGTTTTTCGATCAAGCTGGTTCTAGTTCTGGTTCGGAGCCAGTGCCTGACTTAGCACCAGTTCTTTGTGTTTCCATGAACGCTGTATATGTAGCCCTGTGATAGACTGGTGATCTGTTCATGGTGTCCCTTGTCTTCACCCTAAGTCAGCTAAGATAGACCCCAGCCCCCCACGACCCTAATGAGGATTAAACAGTGTATAGATAAAGGATGGATGGACTTTCATTTGGTGCTACTTCACATTTAAAATCCATTTCAATTATCTGATAGCTTCAGTTAGCCTACTTTAAAAAAAGGCAGACAGGCGGAGTATACAAAAGAATTTATTCAAAACCAAAGTCCCTGCAAAAAGGCAAACTACAGAACTAACCTAAATGGGAAACTCAAGGACCAAGAAACTAAGCTTGGGGGAAAACTAAACCAAACCTAATACAGAACTACAGCCAATCTACAAACCTACAAAAATCTCAACTAACCTCAAAGGGTAATCTAGAAAAACTATAGCAGAAATAATACTAATCTAGGCTAAGAAAAGAGGGTAGTCACAAAAGGGAAAAACTGAACTGAAGGGAGGTAGGAAGGCTCGGGGAATCCAGGGTCAGGCGAGAGCATCACTGATGCAGGGCTGGAGAGAAGCCAGGACAGGGATCATGACATTCATTAAATTTTAAAACATTGTTTTGTGGGCTGCACAGTGGAGTAGTGGTTAGCACTTTCGCCTTGCAGCAAGAAGATCCCTGGTTCAAATCTCGGGGTGGGCCTGGGATCTTTCTGCATGGAGTTTGCATGTTCTCCCTGTGCAGGCGTGGGTTTTCTTCCTCCCACAGTACAAAAACATGCTGAGGTTAACTGGTTACTCTAAATTGTCCATAGGTGTGAATGTGAGTGTGATTGTTTGTCTGTATATGTAGCCCTGCGACAGACTGGCGACCTGTCCAGGGTGTCCCCTGCCTTTGCCCGAGTCAGCTGGGATAGGCTCCAGCACCCCCTGCGACCCTAGTGAGGATAAAGCGGTGTATAGAGAATGGATGGGCATTGTTTCATTTAGAATGTACAGACCTATCAAGTCTTTCTGTCTCCACTCTCCTCCCAATTCTGGCACACCAGCTCCTCCACTAGAAAATGATTTGAAAGAAGAATAAAGACACAGAAAGCCACGCCGTGCAAGTTGACAGAACGAGACTTGTTATGAAACCCTAAAAGTTTGATTCCGTGTTTTTGGGCACATTACCAAAGTAACAACTTGATTTTTACTAGAGGAGGCCTCTAAAATGGGGAAATGTGGTTTTATTTTGTGTGTGTTTTGTGCCAGAATATTGCTGCAGCAAGATTAAGCAAAGTAAAAATTATTTTAACCAGAGGGGGTCTTTAACAGAAAAAAAAAAATAGCTAGGAGACACACAAAATGTTTTTGGTAAAACAGGCTTACAAAAGAATCTGAATTGATCTAAGCACATAATGCACTTCTCTTTCAACAGCTTCCTAATTTTAAGTGAGTTAGGATAATCCTGAATGCTTAAATGACACTGCTGCTACTGAGTGCCACAGAATATTTGAATACAACACCAGCGTCAGACTGCAGCTGGATCCTGAGGGGAAGCACAACACTTTTTCACAAACCCAAGTGTGTATCATGGAGAGCAGAATCTGAAGTGACCACACCATCTGGATACCTGCATACACAGGAGATGAACTCTGTGAGGCAGAACAGCAGCTGCACACTAAGCTCTTTCACACAATCATGTTGGATGTAATTATGCTGCTAAGCTGCTTGTGATGCTCAAATAATTGGTCTTTATGTGTCTGATTGGATAGATGGCACAATGCAGGATACTAGTAAAAAAAAAAAAATCTCTAATCAATAATATTGTAATAGTATTCCTGGTGCAACCTGAGAGTGCTGATGCTTAAGTCTTGTTATTGATGGATCCATGGCAACAAATCTGCAGTCAACCCTGGTTACTGATTCTGTCATTTGATGTTCTGATTGTATATCTGCTTTGACACCAAAGTGAACAGTTCTAGACATGTTTTTAACTTTTACAGTTGTACAATTTCATTTAGCAGACGTACATCTGAGAATAGATACAACACAAGCAAGAATCCAGTCAGGAGAAAACAACCTGGATAAGAGCCATAAAACAAGGTCAAGTGTGATAATATACCACCTGTCCCAAAAAAAAGTCACCACCTGGATTTAACTAATCAAATAGGTCAGAGAATTCCATTGGATAATTACTGCACTGATGAATATGTTTCAGCTGCAACAAATTATTTAACCCTAGCTGATGCAGTGAGGAGCTTCTCTTTTCTTAAACAGCCGTGTTGGAAGACATATCCTGTGGTCATGGAAAGGATGTTAATCTGTTTCAGAAGGGTGAAATTATTGGACTGCATCGAGCAAAGAAAACAACTAAGGAGATTTCTGAAACTATTAAAATTGGGTTAAGAACCGTCCAACTCATAATCAAAATCTGGAAGGATCAGGATGCCCCAGTAGCTCAACTCTGGTTGAGTGGGTAGCACATGGTCAGGGGTTATGGTCCCTGACACAGTGGTCATTGGTTCAAGTCTAGCTCATGGCCCTTTGCTGCAGGTCCTTCCCCCATTCTTCTCCCCACTTTCCAGTCACTCTCACTATTCTCATATAAAAAAGCTGATAAAGGCCAAAGAAAAACTTTGATCATTAAAAATAATCATCTGGAAGGGTACATCGTCTTTGAGCAAGAATTTTGGTCGGTCATGTGGTCTGATGAGTCCAGATTTACCCTGTTCCAAAGTGATGGGTGTATCAGGGTAAGAAGAGAGGCAGATGAAGTGATGCACTCATCATGGCTAGTGTCTACAAGCCTGTGGGGGTTAGGGTTATGATCTGGGGTTGCTGTAGTTGGTTCAACAATATTATGTTTCCAAAGAATGAGGTCAGCTGATAACTTAAGTATACTAGACTTTCCATTAATGGATTTTTTCTTCACCAATGGTATGGGCATGTTCCAAGATGATGTTGCCAGGATTCATGGGGCTCACATTGTGAATGAGTGGTTCAGGGAGGTTGAGACTTCATTTTCCGGTCCCACCAGAAATTCGCGAGGTTGCGATCGCGCAAATTCACGCGAAAACAACCAATCTCCGCGAATTTTGCGCGGCCTTGCAATTTTGTCCAATCACCACAACTTTCCCGCAATTTTGGCCCGCCTCCCGTGAGTTACACCAATCATAGCAGCGTCCAGCGCAAACATAATGCACGTACGTCACCGAATTCACTTCCTGTTTATGCTTTGAAGATGCAGACGTGCGATATTAATGTCTCTCATTTACCAATAAAAATTACTGCTGAAGACTGTGATAAACAATTAATTCACTGATGTTCTTCACCAAAGTGGAGCTAAACTGTTTTACAACAGTGCAATACTGTGGTGGAATACAAAAAAAAAAAATCATCGATTGATACACACTTTTTTTTTAAACACGAAACATATTAGAACGGCTGAAATCAGCGAACAACAGACCAGACAAATCACCATGATGGAAACTGTTGCATCCAGATCTGTTAGAGCACTGAAAGAATGAGGTAAATTAGATTATTTATTTCACCAAAGAAACTCTGCATGAAATGATTCGGTAACACTTTATAATAACTATACACTATTAAGCATTAGTTAAGCATTGGTTCAGCATAATTTAAGCATTAGTTAATCCTTAAATCCTCATGAACTCATCATGAATTCACCATTAGTAATGCATTACAAAGCATGAGTAAAGACAGTTTTAAATGTTCAACTAACACATTATTAAGCATTAGTTAAACATTAGTAAAGTGCTTAATTCATCGTTAACTCATCATTTGTAACTAATTAGTTATACGTGCATAATTAATCATGAATTCATGATCTGTATGACATTTATTATGCATTACTAAGCACTTAATAAATCCGGTTAAAAATGTTTTGTTGCTCATTGATAATCTCAGTTGTTAATACTTTATAAAGGGTTAGCAACTGTGTTAGTATATGATTTACAAACACATATTCATCCTCAATGAATAACTTATTAATGCGGTTACTACTCATTAGTTAAGTATATTCCGTGAGCCCATCTAAAGTGAGGACTATCTATGCTTTATAAAGCATTTATAAATGACACAGAAGCAAAGATATACAAAGTGTCAGTTTTATTGGTCCCAAACAATACAAGCGCTTTTAAATACACACTTTAAACAAATACAATCTATAAAATTTCAAGTAAACTTGACAAACATCTTCAAATAACAACAGTCTGTGATCGTATAAAATAGAAAAATAAAATACAAGCTCTTTTAAATACACACTTTACAATCCTTAACATTTCAAGTAAACTGGTGAACTATCTTTTCAGGGCACACACTAGAGGTAAGTGGCTGCCTGATTCTGGGATTCCGCCAGTGCATTTCAATGGGAAACAAGTACATTCCTCCTCCTGCCAAAGGTAAAAGTTGCAGGAGGAGGAATCCGCTCGTTTCCCATTGAATTACATTGGCGGAATCCCAGAATCAGGCAGCCACCTACTTCTGGTGTGTGTGTGCCCTTGAATTGCACAAAGTGCTTTACAGTAAAACAAATATACCGTTTTCAAATATTGCAAGATAACACTAGATAATTTCTGCAACCTGTTTGCCTCTACAATCAGCTGTCATCTCTCCTGCGGGTTCTCTCTCCGACTTCCGCATTTGAGAAAAATTTAAAAAAAAAACGCGCGGTCTCGCTCATAGATATATCTATGGTCTCGCTCTCCAGAACCGCGGAGGAGACTGGGACTTGTAGGACTCTGGGACGTGTAAGACGCTACTGCGCATGCTCTTACTGTCCAAAACGCTAGTGCGCATGCTCCAAAATGCAGAAGTCACGCTGGAGAGATCGTAGAGGCAAACAGGTTGCAGAAATTATCTAGTGTTATCTTGCAATATTTGAAAACGGTATATTTGTTTTACTGTAAAGCACTTTGTGCAATTCAAGGGCACCCACTTACCTCTGGTGTGTGTGTGCCCTAAAGAGATAGTTCACCAGTTTACTTGAAATGTTAAGGATTGCAAAATGTGTATTTAAAAGAGCTTGTATTTTATTTTTCTATTTTATACGATCACAGACTGTTATTTGAAGATGTTTGTCAAGTTTACTTGAAATTTTATAGATTGTATTTGTTTAAAGTGTGTATTTAAAAGAGCTTGTATTGTTTGGGACCAATAAAACTGACACTTTGTATATCTTTGCTTCTGTGTCATTTATAAATGCTTTATAAAGCATAGATAGTCCTCACTTTAGATGGGCTCACGGAATATACTTAACTAATGAGTAGTAACCGCATTAATAAGTTATTCATTGAGGATGAATATGTGTTTGTAAATCATATACTAACACAGTTGCTAACCCTTTATAAAGTATTAACAACTGAGATTATCAATGAGCAACAAAACATTTTTAACCGGATTTATTAAGCGCTTAGTAATGCATAATAAATGCCATACAGATCATGAATTCATGATTAATTAAGCACGTATAACTAATTAGTTACAAATGATGAGTTAACGATGAATTAAGCACTTTACTAATGTTTAACTAATGCTTAATAATGTGTTAGTTGAACATTTAAAACTGTCTTTACTAATGCTTTGTAATGCATTACTAATGGTGAATTCATGATGAGTTCATGAGGATTTAAGGATTAACTAATGCTTAAATTATGCTGAACCAATGCTTAACTAATGCTTAATAGTGTATAGTTATTATAAAGTGCTACCAATGATTCCTTCAAGTCAGCTTTTACCGACTGTACTTAAACAGTCAGGTCACTCCAGAACAAACACGAAACAGATTCAGTGCAGTTTGAAATTCCAGCCCAGGGTGAAAACGCACAGCCCAGCAAGAAAATGATTGCTGTGCACCTGCACTCCTGAACAACATGAAGTGAGGCTCTGAAACCTTGGCAGCTGGGTAATGGCAGGGTTGATTTCACAGCATGAGGGAACAAGTCTCCACAACTTAATACTGGACACAGAGGCATTATTGTCTATAGTGATTCTCTATAGATGTAGCCTTAAATGGAGCTTCACACTGCTTGGCTGTCGGCAGAGTCTTGTTTTCACTGTCACCATGGAAACGAACACTGTCTGGCCCATGGTTACAAGAGCAAAGGGACTTGATCGATGAAGCAAGACAGCAATACTCTTGTCTCTATGAGCTGATATAATAAAATCTCCTGGGCTGGGCAGATGAAGATGTCAAACACAAACAATTCAGAAACATGTAGGAGAAAAGGATTTGCTTGTACACATTAAACATCTGAAAATAGGCTATACAATTAAGGCTATACAATTAATTGAATGATGGAGAGAATGAAGGCCATTGTTGCAGGGGAGTTTCATTATTAAAGCAAATCTCAAAGGCTGACTGTGGAGATAACAGCCGGTTTTGCCTTGTGACTTGACCCTGAACAACAAATGTGGGTAGTAAAATAAGAAAAAAGCAGTGGGGGAAGAAAAATCATCTGTTTCAGGGTCCAGAGTTCACTCTTGTTGTTAGTGTAGAACAGATACAGCCGCCACAGTGTGCCAGTCACTGCAAACAGTGCTAGGAGAGCAAAGCAGGCGACTGCAGCCAGAGGCACTGAGCCTCTACGTAAATATTGACTAAGCGTACTTCCCCACTCCCCACACCTTTTAGATGCTAAATTGCCAAGGATAAGTGAATCATAGTTTGCAAAGAGAAAAGCCTGATTTGAATGGCTCCTAACAAAGATTTAGGAATGCTTACATGCTCAGCACACAGTGGGTGTTGATGTTGAATGATGCTTTTTGTCCACCAAGGTTAAACCAAGTACATGGAAGAATTATCAGGAAAATTAAAGTACATTGTAGATCTAAGTAAGAGTTTGGTTCTGTTTGGACATTCTCAGTCTGAACCAGTAGGGCTGTGTGATTACCACAGGGTCAGCTTGAAAAACATTTCTATTTCCCTAGTGGAGCTTAACTCCAGCACTGAAAGCATCTAGAAGCTGATTTCCTGTGGGCATCCCGCTGCCAGCCTGGATGTCTGTGAGTACAGCAGACAGTAGCTGTTAGAAATACTAATAGTGTTTGGAAAAATTTGGGTATTGCTGGGCAGATACCATACATTGTAGATTTTGAAACAGGGAGAAGAAAATACAACCCTGCAGCCAACAGATATTAGAATGAAGCTTTTCTTTCTTTCTTTATGCATTGCTGCTTTTTGTTCCACTAAGGAGGTGGAGTTATGCGGCAAATGGCATTGGTTTGTCTGTCCGTCTGTTAACAACATTACTCAAAAACAGCTTAACAGATTTGGAGGAAATTTTCTAGGAAGGTCAAAAATGACACAAAGATCAAGTGATTAAATTTTGGCAGCGATGCAGCTTATAGTCTTGATCCATGGATTTGTGATAGTTGTCTGTATCATTGCGAGATAGCGGCATGACATCACTTTAACTATGACAAATGAGCGCTACGCCAGCTGCCTGCTGATGATCACATGATTGTGATCCTGCTACAAATCAACCGCTGCGGACCACAAATTTTTTTTAAAGATTTCATCCGTCGGAAATGATACGAGGGAGCAGCCTTGGCGGAGTAACTGTGCTCTCTGAGTGCTTTTCCTGTTTTTTCATGTACAGTACTTATTCTGCAGAAAAAACTGTGGTGACGTGCAAAAGTTTGTACTTGTAAAGTTTGTCTCCTTTAAACTTAGAACTAATATTTTTAAGGTGATCATCCAATAGAATGAATCATTGTTGATCCTCCAGTGGAACCATAATGCCATTAAGTTTTGTCATGGACCCAGGTTAAGCTTTACAAGTGAGGAAGAATTTGAGCCAGGTATGCCTCACATCAACTAACCAGAAGTCATCCAGTTGAAGCTGACAGCTAAACCAAAAAGCAAAACATATTTACAGTATTTTAGCCAAAAAAAAAAGAAAAGACACACTGTGGAAACATGTGAGACTTAGATTCATTTGCTAAAAGAGGCTGCAGTGTGGGACCTTTAAAACTGCAGACAGGGCACTGGCCTCGGTGGAGGACTGTCTGAGTGCTCTTCTAGTCTCATGTGTGTTTTCTGGGTGGTATTTTGTCTGCTTAGTGAACAGTGTAAAAGAGAGAAGAGAAAGAGGTCAATGGATTGCATCTAAAGGAAAGAGATAGCTATCTATGAGCACAAAATAGAAGCTATTTATTTTGGCCATATCAGCCAAAATCAAAGAGGTTACGTATGTTTTAATTAGCTGATGCACCATAAATACAACTCCAGCTTTTCAATGCAGCATCTGAAAAACATCACATGTCCACACGGTCCATTCATGGTTCATATTTCTTGTATTATGTTAAATAATTGGAAAACGAAGTTTTATTAACGTCAGGGCTTAAAAATCTCAAAATATATTTACTTTATAATGATTTCTGAGAAATAAAAGCCCCAAATCCTCACACTGGGAGAGCTAAAGAAACAATTATTTTTCATTTGCTCATCAAAATTTTCATCTCAGTTTTCACCGTCATTATTTCATCAAAGATCATGTTCTTGTAGATCAGCTGCTGAAACCTTTTATTATGATTTCCAAACTGCAGCTTTGATTAAATGAAAAGATTGAAGGAGTTCTTACCACAGTATAGAATAAGAAAAGCACTCAGAGAGTGCAGTACTCAACCAAGGCTTTTCAGTCATTGTATCATTTCTGATCGTTGAAATCTTTAATAAAAAATGACCTTGCGTTAAGCACAAGCATGTGTTATGCATGTGTATATTATGGACAGATACTGAATTGCATGACCTAAATATGTAGCAGAATTGATGGGACTCGGAAACATCCCCACAATTTAATCAATTGTTCCTTGTATGATTTCCGATGGATAAGTCCCAATAAGTCAGCAACGGTCAATTTGTAGTAGGATCCAGACTATAAACCGTATCACTGCCTTAATCTAATCAGAGTCCTTTTGTTATTTCTGACCTTTCCTGAAAATTTCATCCAAATCCATTATTCCATTTTTGAATAATGTTCAAAATGTGCAGACAGACAAAGGTTTGCCAATCACATAACTCTGCGGCGTTCCTTGACAGACTAATTAGCACTTTCTATATATGCAGGTAATCTCCGTAATAAGACAGTGTGTGTAAGAGTTCAAGAGCATGTCTATGACCCTCAAAAGTTTGCACTAAAGACCTGAGATGCTTTTTTCAATTTAATGAATCACGAACTGTCAGAATTTCAAAGTAATTACTTAAAGTGTCTGAGAAAACAAAACAGGAGAATAATTATACTCATGGCTTTCCATATAAATGTGTTGACACCGACAGGAGGGTACGGTTCTTCAGGGATTCATTAGAGAGAAAAATGAAACAGAGAATATGAACTTGGAAGAGTAGGTTAAAAAAACAACCTGAGGTGCTGTTTCTCAGCTACATTTGAAACTCTGTCCCTGATCAACACACCCTATTATAGAGGCCAAGACACATTCAAACAGCTGTTTCTTCTTTCTATAAGGAAAATCTGCCACTATGTAAGCTTTTGTAAAAGGATTGCTACTGTATATTAAATGTTGTGGAATATTAAAGGAAGCTGGAAAACCCACATGCATTGTGAAGGTCAGACAATCCTGCTTCAATTTCAATTCTGATATAAACACCCCAACAAATTAAATCGGCATTTGAAAGCTAAGTCTGTCACAAAATTGTTTTCTTTGAAGAGCCTCTCGTCCACAGTAAATGGGTTATGGAAATTTTGGGAAAGACTGATGGCAGATGCAGGAAGTGGTGTTTCATTACCTCAGTTTTCACCTTATACAACCAAAAACAATTAAATGAATAATTTTCTTTTTTTCACAAGCTGTTTGACTTCCTCCTACATTTCACGTCTTCCTGAAGGCAAAGCTGAGCAAAGTCAACATCAACCCCTTGAAAAAGAAAATCTTATTACCTCCGTCTGGACATGTGCTGCCTTCACTAGTTGGGAGCCAATCGAATATGTTCAGATAAGAAAATCAATAAACTTATCACCAAGTTCATCTCGGTAAATCTCTTTGTTAGTCTGCATTCGTAGCCTCATTTACTGATGAAATCTATGCAACACAGGAACACCACCGATAAGCATCTTTATTGGGATACATACAATGTTTTACAGGTAGGACTTAAATAGTTGCAGTTTTGTACATTATCACAGACATAAAGTGCCACTTTAATCACCACACATCACTTAGCTGGGAGGGTACGACACAAAGCATGACAGTCAAATCAAGTCACATCGAGGATCATTTGTGGCGCAGATGGAAGAGGAAAACACACCGTTTGATGTTTCAAGTCATTACACAAAGTAAAGATCTGATTATTAAAATGGAAAAAACCAATGTACGCACAGTTCACACTCATCCACACGGTAATACACTAACACACATGCACAGGACGAGTTCAGCTTCTAGCGGCCACAGCTGGAGCCTGCTGCTGGTCAGTGGACTGCAACTGTCTTCCCAGGTACTCCCTGTGAAACAAAAGCACAACCTTTTAGTCTTTAAAGCTCCAACTCAAGTGGAGTTGTGTCAAATGAAGGTAATTATGTTTTTTAAGAAATGGTTTGCCATTTTGGGAAATATACTCAAATCTCTACATGAAACCACAGCTAGCAAACACGTAGCCTAGCTTAGCATAGAGGCTAGAAACAGGAGTTAACAGCTAAGCCCTACACAAGAGAACAAAACCAATCCACCTAAAAGCTTACTAATTAATGTGCTATATTTTAAGCTTTATTTTGCCTAAAACCTGAATTTTTAAAGCCTCTTCAGTCAATTTATAAACCTCTAAAACATATCTCTGTTTTAAAGTTACATATTCATATATTTCCCCCCATAACAGTCTCTTTCTGCTTAACCTGCCTCTCCCCACCCACCCCTCCTCACTCACAGCAGCTCGAGCACACCAAGCTCACCCATGACTCTGCTCAAACACTGTAAATATACTGCACACCACACAACTGCAAGTTGTACTCCTGGAGTAATTCGGCCACACTTGCTCAAACCAGAAACTTGGATTGAGGAAGAGTAAAGATCTAGAAAGCTCCAACCTCCAAGTTAACATGATTGATTCCTTAGTCTTGTTACATATAACACTGCAGTCGTAATCTGAGTTTTGGGGGATGTTAACAAGGAAACAGCTGTTTTGTGCCACATTATGGCTGCAATTGGGAGTTAATTTCATGTCTTTATTAACCAATAAATTGTTTGAATCAAACACACACACACACACACATATATATATATATATAAATTGTAGGACACAGTGAAAAACATGGGTGTCACACTCTTCGAGAGCTCACTTACTCTTGCTTATATTTTTCCCAAAGAGCTAAAGATATATACATTGGTGACAAGCTTGAGAAAAAACCTGAATATTGACCTCTACAGTGAGAGAATCTGGTGCCTTTGTTATGCTGTAGGCGACATTTTATTGACTTGGTTTGGCTCCATTTGACCCCATAGATGAAAAGGTCACTGCAAATCAATACAAAGTTGTCCTGAGTGATCACTTTTATCGTATAATGAAAGATCATCTATCCTGACAGCAGTGGTCTCTTCCAGGATGACAAATACTCGTCCACTGGGCCTGAAAGGTCACTGAATGCTAGGACGAAGCTAACTGATTTCACAGTGATCAGATCTGAAGCTAACTGAACACCTATGGGAGATTTTGGACCAACAAGTTTGGCAACACTCCCCACCATCATTCCCAAAGCAACAAAGGAGGGAGTATGTTTTGGAGGAAGATGGTGGTACATGGTTGTAAACACCTTACTAAGATCTTTCAGATTGCTATTGCCTTTAATGTGCCTCCTGTGTGGTGTTTACAATGGAAATCTCATTTAGGAAGCGGCAATCAGTGAATGATTGTTATTTTGTAACAGTGTACTTGTTATATTTTTTTTAATCGATGGAAATGATTAATTCATTAAGACAGTATTTGTCAATTAATTTTCTGCCAGGTGACTAATCACATTATTGTTTCACTGATTCAGCTGTGTGCATGTCTATTTGTTGGCAAAGAGAACTTTTGTAATGAATTAAAACACATCCAATTTGTGGCTAGTGAGCTTTACAGGTCCTAAACAGGGTTTCATAACGTCCAACTACTCCGCTGATTAAATATATCCCTGTTCTAACCCACTTGCTGGCTGGGTTGAAGAAGGGCCTTTGTCATCTTTTATTATAAAACCAAGTTCTGACAGGGTCTCTCATTTGAAGCTTCTGTCCGTTACTCTGACCCAAAGATGATGCAGTGCTGGAACACTATGACATTACTTTGAAAGGTCAGTATTCCTCTTCAGGATTCTTCTTGGCAGTAACATTTTCAGGTATGCCATCAAGGCACTCACCTTAAAATTAAACGTCTCTCAGAAACCTAAAAATGGCAAAGGCCAGCAAAAACTTCTTGGTTGGATACTCAGACCCTTACCTTTCTATATATCCATCTACACCAGGGGTCTCAAACTCGCGTCCCGCGGGCCAACTGCGGCCCGTGGGACGATAGTTTGCGGCCCCCGTCTTAATATGAAACATTAATGTTAGTGCGGCCCGCAAGTTTGATGTGAATGACACTTTTCAGTGTTGTGCGCGGAGCTGAACGAATCTACCAATCACAGTGGGGTATATGGCTCTTGAGGGCGGGACATCGGCCAGGCTTGTTGCGACCTCGCGACATTAGCTTACGTTGCTGCTGAGCGGGACAGACAGTTTTATTCACAGAATGAATACCAAGTTACTACAATGCCAACACTGGCCAGAAACTCACAACCGGAGAGGGAGGGGGGAGACAGGCTCCCGGAGGGGCGGCAGTAGAGGGGGGAACGCGCCGGCGCTCACGGCGATCCGCGGAGCGAGGTCACGTTCTGCAACTCATCTCATTCATACAGATCACCTGCAGCGGCCGTGACGGATCAGACTGACCGCGGCCTTTAAAATGTAAAAATGCGCTCCCCTTTTAAAAGACGTAGCGCACTGACGTGTGCTGTTTTCTCGGCTCACAGAAAACAACATATGGACAAAATCAATCGCTGTCATATTGGACTTATCTGAAATGAGGACACTTCATCTGACTCTTTTAAATAAGTAAATTTAAGTACATTTTGCTCTCACGGTGGTCTGATCACTCAGCCACTGAACAGCATGTACCATAGTCTGCGCTGTGAGGCGTTCAGGGAACGTCGGTAAATATCTCTTGTTAAGCAACCAGGTGGGACCAGATAGGTGCCATGAACTTACAATGCGCAGGGCCCTGTATTTACTTGGTATCGGATCAATATCAAATCTTGCAGTATCGCACACCACTAGTTTTTAGTGTTATTATGCAACGGTCCCATTTTCTGTTTACATTTTTCTGGCATTTTATGCACTTTGGTGAAATTATCATAATTTATTTACTTTGGTTACACTTTTTGTTATGTATTACACTTGAAAACAAAATCTGTTCAGTTGTGACGTGTACAACTGCAAAATGTATTTGAAAGCAGTGCATTGTTGGAATAACAACCGATGGAGCCCCATCAATGACAGGGAGGAAAAATGGACTGGTGGCACTTGTTCTAAAAAAAATGGAAGAGGAGGGTGTGGAGGAGGCCATAGCTCTGCACTGCATTATCCATCAGCAGGCCCTTTGCAGCAGATGCCTGAAGTTTGACAATGTGATGTCTGTCGTTGCATCAACCTCCCTGCATCAACCAAATCAGATCCAGGGGCTTAAAGCACAGAAGGTTCCATGCTTTTTTAGAGGAAATGGAGTCAGAATGTGGGGATGTGCTCTACTTCACTGATGTACGTTGGCTCAGCAGGGGAAATCCATTGAAGAGATTTTTTGAGTTGAGAGCAGAAGTGAAAGCCTTCATGGAGAAGGATGGGGTGGCTGTTCCTGTGCTAAGTGATCCCAAATGGCTTATGGACTTAGCTTTTCTTGTTGATATCACACATGAGCTTAATGTACTGAACAAGAAGTTACAAGGCCAGGGGCAACTTGTCAGTGCTGCCTATGACAACGTGAGAGCATTCTCCACAAAACTTGTGTTATGGAAAGCCCAGCTCTCGCAGACAAACCTTTGGCATTTCCCAGCATGCAAGGCACTCGTGATGCAGGCACATCATTCAGTGGTGAGAAGTATGTTGAGGTCATTTTGAAGCTACAGGAGGAATTTGATCACAGATTTGCAGGCTTCGAGACGCACAGAGCCACATTTCAAATTTTTGCTGACCCGTTCTCCTTTGATGTGCAAGATGCCCCTCCTGTGCTTCAGATGGAGCTCATTGACCTGCAGGGCAATTCTGAACTCAAAGCCAAGTTCAGGGAGGTGAGTGGAAAAACAGACAAGCTTGGACAATTTTTGAGAGAATTGACCCTCAGCTTCCCTGAGCTTTCCCGAATGTTCAAGAGGACCATGTGCCTTTTTGGGAGCACATACTTGAGCGAAAAGCTCTTCTCCACCTTGAACTACTAAGTCAAAGTACAGGTCCAGACTTACTGATGAGCATCTTCAAGCCCTACTGAGGGTCTTAACTGCTTCCTCCCTCAAGCCAAATGTGGCTCGGCTATGCGAGAAGAAGCGCTGCCAGGTCTCTAGCAGCAAGAAGTAGGCAAGAGAAGCAATGTTCAGAACAGTTCATTGTCAATGTTCCATTCATGTTCAGAAAGTTAAAGGTTAAAGAACTGTTAATACAGACATTTGAATCTGAATAAAAATAATTAGATTTCTCTAGTCAGCAACTATATGTGGTTTCTTCAGTCGTCTATATCTGCTGTATTATTATTATTATTTTATTTACTTATTACTGATTGATTTATTTTCTTATTAATTCTTAATTTATTTATTGTTTCATCTTATTTTGTGTTAAAAAATAAAGATATTTGAGAACATTGGAATGTTTTTATCAGAGCTTTTCTTGTGGAAAACTTGATGCGGCCCAGCCTCACCCAGCCTCTGTCTCCAGCGGCCCCCAGGTAAATTGAGTTTGAGACCCCTGATCTATACAGAGCAGCGGAGCCTATGCAAACATTCACCTATACTGTTGTCATGACAGCAGGGGCCTCATAAGTACAGACAAGAATGTCTGCTCATGGAAACAACGAGGCAGCCCACTCAAGGTGACAGCGGCAGAGGTGAGGAGCTTTGAAATTTTCTTCACTTTGTGGGTTAAAGAGACCTCAGCATTGAAGAAAAATATTCAGAAATGTCGTCATTCGACAGAAGTATTCATGCATTTCTGTCTTCCTAAAGCCAGTAAGTGTAGGCAGCAGATAATTCAATATGACGAAACAACCTTGAGACATAATCCCTCCTCACATTACAGTTGTTCAGTAAAAACATAAGTGGAAAAGCAGCCAGAAAACTGACCTAAACAACAATTCTCCATTTTCATTGCTGTCTGTTTCAAACCCATGTATACTTTCCCTACAGAAACAAACAATCACTGTTCCACTGTGATAGCACAGCTGAAGTACAGCATGTCATCTCGGGCAGGTGTAGGAAAACAACATCTAATAAGGAGTTGAAGTTCATTTAAATACAAGAGTTGACGAATGTCCTCAAATGTGATTGGTCCTGCGGCTTTAAAATGACACGCTGCTGCTTTCACCATGTTACAAAACTGTGACTGATGAGAAGTCCATATTCATATCAAATATCATCACCTTCAGCTGGGCATGAGGGTGTGTGCTAAATTTTCATCAGTTTTCAAACCAGACTTGATTTGCAAGTTTAATCCCTGCTTTTTTTTTTTTTTTTTTTTTAAGAGTGAAATCTTTATATGCAGCCCTCTCTGGATGCTTTATTCTAACACTTCATTTCTATTCTATTTTAATCTTATTTCTCGTTATATTCTTTTGTTTTTATTCATCACAGAAATTCAAACATGACAAGAGAAGTAAGAAGATATCAGATATCTAAATCACACGTATCTCTGGGCTTTAAGCAAACTCAGAAATTCAAAGTCATGTAACTGACCCCACATGTGTCCTCTCTCTTTCATTCTCTGTAAGATGCTGCTACAGATGGAAACAAAAAAATTCTCTCCCTGTGGGTGCTACAGTACTGAGCAGTGGAAAATATATGTATTCACTGCTTTCTCTCGAAGGCTTGATAAACCACATCGGGTTTTCTTTCTTCTTTGTTACCAAAAACATGACTGAAACTCTTGTGCAGCTGTAAATAAATAAATTCCTTTTCATACTACAGTGGTCATATAGTTCACGTGGAACAGAAACTAGATGGGAGAGCTACACTGCTTTGTGAAACACAATGAACTCAAAAACAACACCTCTGTCCAGAATTGGTAAGGAAACTGTGTTTTAGATAGTGGTAGATAGTTTCCCAAGAAATTACGTAGACAGAAGACACTCAAAAACAGTGTGTGAGATGAGTGTTTGGAAGAAGACAATGTAAAAGGTGGTGGTCTGAGTAAACAACAGAAAATTAAGAACTGTAAAAAAATCAGATGTCAATTTATATCAGGGCAGAGTTGGGACCAAGACACACATCAATTCATATGACTGTTACAGAAAAAATTGCCAGTGCTTTCTGATAGACAGATATGTACATATTTACTAAATTACTGCATAAATCCACTACCGTTCAAAAGTTTGGGGTCACTCAGACAATTTCATGTTTTCCATGAAAACTCACACTTTTATTCATGTGCTAACAGAATTGCACAAGAGTTTTCTAATCATCAATTAGCCTTTCAACACCATTAGCTAACACAATGTAGCATTAGAACACAGGAGTGATGGTTGATGGAAATGTTCCTCTGTACCCCTATGTAGATATTCTATTAAAAATTATTTGTTTCCAGCTAGAATAGTCATTTACCACATTAATAATGTCTACACTGGATTTCTGATTAATTTAATGTTATCTTCACTGAAAAAAAATCAGCTTTCCTTTCAAAAATAAGGACATTTCTAAGTGACCCCAAACTTTTGAACAGTGGTGTCTCTTTAGCATTATTTTACTGGCGTATTTTGTTATTGTACTTATCAGCTGACTAATAACCCAACACCATTATTTAGTCATAGTTGATGCCAACCACCATGTAAATCAGAAAGCAATAATTTAATTTGCCATTTTGCAAATAAAATCATTTCAAAAATATAAATTTTTTTTAAGCGTGAAATGAAACAAAAGACAGACCAAGACAAAATAGACTCTAATGAAAATATAAATTAAAGGTCGGGAAAATGTGTGAAATGAGAACTCCGTTTTCCTCCCTTCTTTGTGGTGGCTGATCCCCTATAGTATCAACATTTTAACCCCATAAAGGCAGAATCTTAATAGATCCCCTACTGACCTATTATAAGACTGATGAAAACATTCTGACCCAAAAAAACATTTCATGTCGAATATGTTTTTGTCACTATTATTAAACTATTTTGCCATCTTCCTCTTCTTCTGTGTTAAATGATACTCAATCTATAAGTAGGAATATGTTTTTCATTTCAAAATGCGGGCCAAACGATGTCTCCTGCTACACAGATTATTAGAATCTCAGTGTATGAGCACTGAAGGCTTCAAGCTTCCAGATGACATTTGCGTAAGTTGATTAATTGTCTTTCAGTTGGACCACGTCTGGCTTCCAGTCCAGTTGTGTTATAAGAAAATCAATACCTTAGGCTTTGGGAAGCAAAACTGCCACCGAGTATGAAGAATATGGTGGCTAAAATCAAGGCCTCAAAAACTAGATGTTCATCAACCTTTCACTGGAGAACCTTACATGACCAGGGAAAGTTAAGATTATTAATATGTCAGGTTTCCTTTTCTGGGTTGTTGAGGAATATGTTTGAAAGAACCAAATATTTAAAGACCACAAAGGTTGTTTCACTTACTTTGGCTGATATAACCTTTTTCAGGAATGTGCAGCACTGACTGACGTCTCTATGATGATTTAGCTTGCTCTGTTGTCCCTTTAGCGCTCTTCTTTGCACAGATGTCAACTGACCTTAGTTTGGGAACATATCTCCGCCCTCTTTCAACCTATATGGACGTCTAATGAACTTAACTAAACGGGGAAAAAATGTATCAGGGTGTGCAGGGGGTTTGATCATTTCTATGCAAATGCAGCTGACCGTTATGACCACGTCAGACTGCCTGTTTCAGAGGAAAATAAAACACAGACAAAGCTGTAAACGTGTTCATACCAGTTGTGGACCATCAGCTTCTGCACAGCCAGCAGGGCGTTGTAACGGACTAGCTGGTCTTCATGGTGCATATGATTCATCACCAGCTGTTTGCCACCCAGCTGTTCAATCACCCTGAAATGGGAGGACAGCCTTTTTAAACAAAAAACAGGTAGTATTTTTCACATTTTAGGCCATTAACTGATCCTTCAGGCAATCTAATCCAGCCCTTCTGTAACTTTCTACGTACATTATGGAAGGTCACTGGAAAACAGAGCTGCGTAATGGTTGTAGTAATAACATAAATGGTCTGACCAGAGGAGAGAAAAGTAGATATTGCTTCATACACAGTAAGCTGATCCTCTAGAAAGAGCATAACAATACAGTAATAAGACTGATATGGGAGGCAAAACGGTCATTACAATGACAAATGGCAGTAACTGCCTTTATTGATCTGCCAATCACATAGTTTATAAAAAAAATCTATCAATCTATTGATGAAGAGGTACAGATAAGAGTGATACCAGCTCAGAGGACTAAAGGTGAAACAAAACAGAAGATGATCTGAATTGGAACACTACTTTAATATATGCTTACATAGCCGGTGGTGTAAATTGTCCCAATTTACTGATGAATGTATACAAACTCAACTTACACCATCTGTCCACATATGAATAATATGCTGTTTACATTTACTGAATAGGACAGGGATTCTACATATTAAATTCACCTTTAAAAAAATATATGACAGCACCATTTTTTTCTACAAAAATAATGGGAACTTGGTGAAAACTGGTGCAGACCCTGTGTTGCTTCCCACCCACTTACAGAAAGTGCAAATCACACTTGTGTCACAGTGCAAAAAATATTCCATTTAATCAGTACAATAAATCCATATATGCTCTCAGATGCACATGTGCTTCAGTGCTTCAAGTGCATTTTTTGTCTATGTTGTTGTGCCTTTTGAAGTGTAACCTACACAGCCAGCATTCAAATACCACCAATGTTGCACTGTTTATACGGTCTACACTTAAAGACATCTTTAATAAATAATCAAAGCTTGGATATGAGGCTATCCGCTTCATGACAACAGGTTTATTTCTCTGTTTAGACTCACAGACAGCAATGGTTACATACCAGCTCCCATCTTATTATTATTCATTAGTAATATTTATTCCATAGCTAGAGGTGGGTATTTGTTGTAGCAATGCTGCTCAGCAAAACATCTTCTGACCAGGGATGTACCTATAGATGGTTCTGAGTTGAATGATCTAACAAATATTGAAAAAACAACAGACTATTTGGATAATAAATTCTACAGTTAGAACATGCAGCTATCTCCTTCTAAACGTATCTCAAAGGTCTTTTAGAGTTGTGCTAAGTAACAGTAAAAGCAGTTAAGATGCTGGCTGTGCACCTGTGTAACACTGGTATATGTGAATTCTTGCTACAACGCTACAATTTTTGATACCCAGCTGTATTTTATTCTATTGTAATGTTAACCTGATGGCTGGGACCAGGACCAAACAGTCGGACCCTGAATGACAGGCACATAGACAGAGCCACGGAAGAAACAGACAGATGTCGAGATGCTTTGATAATCCACTGGCACACTAACACATCGGCCAGAAAGCAATCGACAGACTAACTGCAGGACTAAGTTAGACTCCAAAGGTTTTTGGGATAACTTACTAAGGACAGGGTGCTCACTGGCTGTGCTCGGTCAACTTGAGGCTGGGCTAACTTTGTTTACTCAGTGGAGCTGTGAATATTGGATGTGCTGCTGTGCTTTCCAACCATACTGCCCCTACTGTAGCTACAGTTTAAACAATTTCTTGTCTATGCTGAGGGTATGCTGCAGGAATCGGAAAACATTGGCTTTTGCCAGTGATTATAATTATATTTTGTGGCTTTCCAGATATCAGCAGTGAACTTGGTCTCAATGTAACATGTAGAAGGTGGAACGGTTTTTATATAATCACATCATGCAGTGACACACTTGACACACCTTTAAGAGACAGCGAAAAAAAAGCATCTTAGATTTTTGCTGAAAATGTCGATAATTTGTTTCACCTCTACTTCTGACTCGAACTCAATGGCTGCCAAAGTCAGAAAATCTACAGCGGTTACATTCACACTAAGAAATTTTCATTTGAAAATGCACAACTTTTCTTCATTCACACCTCATGTCTGCACTACTTTGGTCTTTAAAACCCCTGAACAGACTTTTTGAAATGCTGCTGGCCAAACTGTAATATAAAAACTCTGAGGTTGTGTTTAAGCCTGGATGGGCAGAAAAGGAGGTTTTTGGAAACAATGACACCCATGTCTGATTGGGTATAAATGGTCTCTCTGTGTCTTTATTTCATTCATCACGCTCTGAACTTGTGACCTGTTTTCCAGAAGCAGACAAAGACTTGAGGACTAGGGGTTAATTCAACATTGACGACAAATTTCAGGAGACGCCGACCTTTTTGCCTCTACTGGCAGCTCTTACGCAATTAAGTATATATCTGGTTTTGCATTTCATTATTGCCATTCTTCTTCTGCAATTTTTTTTTTTAAAACTAAGCAATTCCTGGTTCATGTTTACACCTGGATGCCTAGTAGGCAAATGATAATGTAACATGCATTTTCCCACATTTTATATGGACAGAGATTATTTTCGAAAATGGTGTGAAATGTTCATCTAAAGATTGCCTCCGTTATAAAATGACATTTTAAAACCACTTCGGTTTGATGTGAATTGGTTTTCGAAGAAGGATGCCTTACCGTTTACCGCGTGGGTAATGTCGTACATACTCTCCAACGTCGTGAGCTGCCACAGCTATAACCTGAGGATCATCAGACACTTCCAACAGCCTTGTCAAAATCCTGTGGAAGAAGGGCAAACAAAAGGAGATTTGTTTAAACAGTGAGGTCTGGTCTGCAGACCGTTTCATCACAACTTATTCTCACTGACCTGAATCATGTATTTTTCAGATGCTTTTAGGCAAATACTTTGAGCTTCGAAAAATAAATACATTAGCTGAGATTATTTTCGCTTAAATAGTTTTGGAAGTGCAAATGCCCATAAGCTAAGATTCATGCTTGTTTCAAACGTGACCCCAAACTATAACATCTGAATTCTCAAGGACATGAGACAAAAGGTATTCTCTAAAAAGCGGCACCTTAAGCTTCAAAGTGAGACAAAGTGTAGGTGAGATTTAGGTAAAAGAGACTAATAAAAAAGAGGGGAATTTAAGCTGAGATGATGCTGGAGCTGATTACAGAGAGAGGACAGTGATGAGACAATGACATGGGCAGCTCAAGATTTATCCTGAATGTCGATAGGCACAACCCTGTGTGTGACTGGAATAATAAACAACACAGAAACAAATCACTGTTTAATCTCCAAGTCCTTAGACTGGAGTACCCACACAAAATTCATCAAACATGATGCTGGTGAGTGTCTCATAGTGGTAAACAGCTGCAAATTTGTACATTTTAAAGAGTCTGTTACCTGGAGCCCTTTTCCATTATTCCTCTCTGCAACACACAAAACTAATACAGATGTCAAATCCATAAGTGGTTGATCAGATCCATTTTTATTTTAAATGCTTTTTACAACTGATGAAGCTCAACTACACTGTCGATTAAACACTGCATTTGCTCAGATTCACAATAAAAGCAGTACTTCATGTGAAATAGTGAGAGCATGAAAGGCTCAGTTTCACCATGATACAGCTGAAAGTGGTCAACAAACAGGAAAAAAAGATGATATCTCAGTGTACAAATGGGAACACAGGAGTGAAACTAAACTCACAGAGATTCAGGTAAAAGCTACAAGAGCACTGAAAGCAGAACACAGAAAAAAAACATTCTCTCTAGTCTGCAGCACAAAAATAGCAAAGCTTAGTTGTCGAAGACAAAGCTAAAGGGATGAGAACACCACATCTTCTGTGGTTTGTCCGATGTTTAATGAGTCCAAAAGAGATGATGCTCACTTTGCAAAGCTTTGGACTGAACAAACAAATCCTGGTCTCTTTACAGGAGAAGACTGAAATCTTTAAGGGAGCATATTTCAGATACTCATGCATAAAGGTGCAGAAGTAGCAGGAGGTTTATTTAAAAAAAAAACACCCTCATAAGTTACATAGTGTGTTAATGAAATACTTTGAAAAAACCTGGTTATATACAGTAGTAGATCATTAAGGTAATTTAAAACCAACATATTGTACCATTTTGACACAATCGCCAATGATCTGTTTTGATCTGTAAACTCTACTTATTGGGGTTTTCCCTGAGGTTAAAAAACACACATGTAAGACCATCTGCAGCTATTTAGCAAAAGTCTCTGTAAAGCATTAGCATTAATGGCATGATTTTATCTATCAATGCTTTAACCCTTTAAGCTTCAGTCATTTCCAGCCGTTTTCAGTACAAAAAAATCGCTAATATTCTATTTTTAAATAAAAAAAAATTACGAAAAATACGGGGAATATTGGACGTGCATCGGGAGGTGCATTTCCTTGAAAACGACCGATTCGGGGATTTTATACGACTTCAGGACATGTTTTGGACAAAATAGTTTCCTGGCTTGTGTCATCTGGATGTAAAAGGTTGGATTATGGCCGTTTTTTGTGGAATCTTTTTTTCTGTGTGTAATAATAAACCCGGAAATGTGAGTCGCGCTGTGTGCGTTGAAGCCGTGTATAGAGAACGGATGGATGAATATTTGTTTTTGTCGGACAAATGTGTTTTTCTCACCCGCTGTGGTAATCGCATCTGAAAGTGGTTTATACCGGCGGATTCATGAGAATCTAAGCTTTCCATCGGTGTATAGTGTTTGTATAATCGCGTTTGCACCCGTCGGACATTCTTGAAATTCCTATGCAAATTAGTAGGTGTACCGCCGGCGGTACACTGAAGCTTAAAGGGTTAAATATTTCTTGTTATTTATTATAGGTTAGAATATCCAACTGACCCACATCCAACAAACCTATTCTGACCTTCAAAGTATCAAAATTTTCGCATAATCTTGTTGAGATATTTGTGTCTGCAAAAAATAATCAGTTTGACCAGCCATTCCATTAGATAGAAACACCTTGAAAATGTACAACTGACAATTTTGGAGACTACCAAACCTCCCTTATTTTTCATGCAGATTAGAATGAGAGACAAAAAACTTTGGAATGAATGATTTTTAATTTATTTCCTGTAGTGGCAATATCATAGTCTGCAATTAAACATATTTGGGTCCTTCTGTACATGGACTAGCTGCACTTTCAGCAGCTTTGATCTTTCGCTCCTACTAAAGTATCAAGGTAATAATAAGCTTTCAGAAAATTCACTGTCACTTCAGTAAATGTTTTTTTCTTACTTGAGGAGCTCATAGTTCTTCTCATTCAGGCGGACAGCGTTCTCACGCCAGAACTTTTCTGACTTGTGCACAGGACTCCATTCCAGGCGGCCTGACTTCAGTTCAGAGCTGTACTCGTCAAACGAGCTGTAAATCGTTAAAATACAGATAAAACACAATTAAGCTATTAAAGAAAAAATGTCACAAATGTAATTTTTCTCCACAGCAAGAAAGCCTCTTTCTCTTACGTCTTACGTGAAAAGCAGTGATTTGAGAGGCGCAGTGGAACACGTTTATAGTACAGAGAACAAACAGAGGCCACCCATGCACACAATCAAACCAACACTCACAGCCTGTTCATACAGATGTACCAGATTACTGTCAAGCACTATAATATTCTTAAATCTATGAGGCATTCATTTTGAATTCCAGATGATTCCATTCTCACATCCTACAGCACATGCATCTGTACTGTGTAGCATCACAGAATGACCAAAAATGAACGGTTTAGTACACTTCTAGTGAATGTTTGTTATGCATGAAACTGAGTGCACTGAGTACCTGAGATCCTGCACACTCTCTCCCAGCCTCTCAAGCAGGAACTTAATGTCCTCAGTGATGTCCTCATCATCGTACTTCTGTTGCTCAAGGTTCTCAAGCTGCTTCAGCACCTTGCACTGAATCATGGCCAAAGCGTACTCCTGGCGCGTCTCCCTCTCCGCAGACTTTTCAAGGAGATTCTGCATATGAGAACAACAGTGTTAGGTGCTGTTAAGATGCTCTGTATTGATTCACTAATATCTGTGTGATTTTATGGAGAAATTAGAGGCTTCTAATTTAAAAGAACACCAAATGAATCACTTCCTAGATGCGTAACTGAAGTATATAGTGCTGAAAAAATTAGCTTAAGCAACAGAAAACTGATCAACAATTTCGATATCGATACAACTGCTGGGGCTCAAACAGCTGAAATCTTGTCAAAAATGACGATTAATGTATTTATTACGCATATATTAAATATTTTTGGGGTTGGGTTGTTGACTTAATATTGGAATTTTGTAGATTAAATAGTTAATAACTGAAAAAAAAGAATGGTTAAATAGGAAACACTACTATGCCATTTATACTGTGTTGAGGTCACATTGATGTTTTAGGCCACAGAGGCAACACAGAAATCAATAAAGGCTGCACTATGCCATGATTTAATTTGTGTGTGATCTTATGTGATGAAGCACACTACTTTGTCAGGCATTGTTAAAAATGCTGTCTGGTTATCTTATTTGGGACCGTTCACAGGTACTTTGGAATATAATACATTACTAGTATCACATAACCTTTTTAAAAAAAAAAAAAAAAAAATCAATATTATCCACTTCTGAGATTAAAATTTGTTGTTAAAATTTTAAAAAATGCTTCATTGATAGACATCAAAATTCAATATATACTTCTTCAATCAGGATTCAATTCCACTTGATTGTGAAGGAGATGAAACAGCTGCTCAGCAACAAGAATGCAATTTTCAAGTATTGTAGAATCTATTTTTGAAGCAAAACCTCTGAACAATGGTTACAATGGACATAAGGTTCTGTTGCCAAGACTTGTTATGACTCAGAGAAAAGTCATTTCAACAGTTTGGCTGAGATTGAGGAAAATATTCTGTACCCCAAATGGACCCATAGAGCCAACTTAGAGAGCTTACCTACCACTAGTGCCTGACAAATACCATGACCAAGATGACAACCTGCAATGTGTTTACAATATGTCAAAGAGAAGAAACAGGGAAAGAAAATCTATAGAGCCTGCTTGTGTGTGCTTGCTGGACATTGGCAAATTCGATTATGAAAAAATATAGCTTTCAGTATCAGAGTTAGGTCAGGACGAACACATCACAAGCAGCAGTGCTGCCTTTGAGAACAATGTTCAAGGACTTCCAGATGGTCTAGATAATTTAAGTCACTTTGCGAGTCCCATGTGGTGAGCAGAATCATTTGCATAATTAGAACATTTGGGAAAACAGCAACATGCAGAATTACGTGCCAGATTTTTTGCCATATTAAGTATTTTGTAAAAAGAGAATTTCTACAACACGTACAGTAACAATCCCAGCTTCCCCAAAATCTGCAGTGACACAACAATGGGAGTCCTTGGGTGTCAATGAAACCATTGCTAGTGAGGAACAATGTTTTCTAAGTCTCCTTACTCCACGTCAAACACAAGCACCGTACGGTAAGTTGAATGGCTCTTGGGAAAACCAGCGTAATGTCAAGAGGTTTCCTTCGTTGCATGCCTCTGCATTTAATTAGCTGTCATATAGCAGTCAAACTGTACTATAGATGTCTCAGACCAATTGATAAACAGAGCCTATTCTTTTGTGGCTGCAGTCAAACGATTGATGTGACAGCTCTGCTGGCGTGAGAGATGTGATGAAGGAGTTTTGTGGGAAATTAAACCTGGAGCATGACTAAACATTGTTCACTGAATACAACCTAACACATGACAGCATGTCTCCAAAAATTTGGTCCTAAACAAATTTCTTTTAGAGAAAAAGACAATGAAAGGTACAGTAGTCCATCATAGACACTGTATACTGACTCAGTTCACAATGGCAGCACTAAAATACTGCTGAAAACTGGTTGAAAGAGGCACAAGAAACTCTCAATACTTCCCTTAACATTGTGTTTGAAAATCAGATTTTTCAATGGCTTTTATCACACCATTGTCTTTTGAGCAAGGTCAGCTGATGCTAACTGGTGTTGCTGGGTCAGACAAAGTCAGCCTAGCATTGAAACCTTTCATTGAAAAATCTGTACGTCCTCAAGGCCATGATTCATTGATTTGACATGAATATTTTGTCTAGTAGTCAATATAATCTGTTGAGGGTGGCAACATATTGTAGACTGTTCACTGAAAAAAATAGCATTTTATAGCAGAGGATTCTTACTGGTAAAAAAAATATTATTAGTTTACAGAGAAATGTTCATTTGTAAAATATGTACAAACACTCGGGACCAAGTAATGATTTGTATACTCTTCTGAAGCATAAGACTTCTGAAGGGTTGGAAATAAACACAGATTTTTTTAAATGCATTTCATAGTTGTTCTAGACTTGCATCGGTGCCCCATCAGACTCACAAACTTCCTATGGTTAAAAAGCACCTTAGGATGAAAGATAAATGGGGGCTTTGACATTATTTCAATTTTGTCAAGGTATACTATGGAGATTTCATTACCCAGCATAATCATGAAACAACAGAGCAAGTCCAGAATGCAGCTCTTAGGACCACATTAAATATTCAGCAGATGTTTTGAGCAACCACAGCAGGGAGCTCAAAGAACAGCATAATTATCAATTGCATTTATGTATCATTTATGGACTTGCTTGTTTTATAGGCTGCCTCATCTGATGTTGAAGAGTGGTCATTGAAGTTTGCTGTTTTTGTGATACAGTACAGAGTTAAACAGATGCACTGTGGCTCTCCTCTGTCAACATGAAAGTCACGGAATGAAAATATGACTAAGACTTTATAGGCATTTTTTAAAATGCATTGACTAACATATGAAGCAAGAGACAAAAGCTATTAAAGTTATTAGCGTAAAGATTTTTTTTAACCACTTACTGAACTCTTAATGCAGCTGCTTATTTCTAACCTGACAGCTGTGCATTACAGCTCTGAAATTTTAAACTTCATATACTGTTGCATTATACTGAAGGAAAGCATTTTCATTTGTCATGTTAAAGAAACCAGTTTGAGATGCTTTGAGCTTTGTGACTTGGTGCATTATCCTGCTGGAAGTAGCCATCAGAAGATGGGTACACTGCGGTCACAAAGAGATGGACATGGTTAGCAAGAATACTCAGGTGGCCTGAGGCGTTTAAGCCATGTTCAGTTGCTACTATGGGGCTCAAATATCCTCCACAGCATTACACCACCACCAATCTGAACCGTTGATACAAGGCAGGATGGATCCATGCTTTCATGTTGTTTATGACAAATTCTGACCATCTGAATGTCGCAGCTGAAATCGAGACTCATCAGACCAGGCAACGTTTTTCAAATTTTCTATTGTCCAATTTTAGTGAGCCTGTGTGAATTATAGGCTCAGTTTCCTGTTCTTAGCTGACAGGAGTGGTACTCGGTGTGGTCTTCTGCTGCTGTAGCCCATCTTCTTCAAGACTGGATGTGTTGCGCCTTCAGAGATTGTGTTCTGCATTTCTTGGTTGTAACAAGCAGTTATTCGAGTTACTGTTTCCTTTCTATTATCTCCAACCGGTCTGCTCATTCTCCTCTGACCTCTCACATCAACAAGGCATTTTTGTCTACACAACGGCTGCTCACTGGATATTTTCTCTTTTTCGGACTATTCTTTGTAAACCCTAGAGATGGTTGTGTATGAAAATCACTGCAGATCAGCGGTTTCTGAAATACTCAGATCAGCCCGTCTGGCACCAACAACCATGCCACATTCAAAGTCACTTAAATCCTCTTTCTTCCCCATTCTGATGCTCGGTTTGAACTTCAGCAAGTTGTCTTGACCTCATCTACATGCCTAAATGCACTGAGTTGCAGCCATGCAATTGGCTGATAAGCTATTTGTGTAAACAAGTAATTGAACAGGTGTACCTAATAAAGTGGCCAGTCAGTGTATATAGTGTATTAACTCAGTTGAGAATATGTATTGCTCAGAGAGATTACCATAAGGAAAAGATGGGTGACAGGGTGATGATTCTTGCAGTTGATATAAATGTGTAACTCTAACAGAGCCATCCCCAGAGCCAGGTAGCTCTGCATCAGTTACCCTGGTGATCCAACATGTTGTAAGAAAATCATCTTTGCAGCACAGAAAATGCTGGCTTAAAATTGTGGAGAAAATCCAGCTCAATATACATCCTTGCATTACTGTCTTTTTATTGTACACCCCACTGGTGAATGCAACTCTATCTCAACTCTCCTCTGGCTTTGTTTTGGTCTCCAGCAACTCCTGACATAAACATCTATTTCTTTAGTTACTAAATGCTCCACTATGCTCATTAGCTGGTTGTTAATTTTATCTGTTTGCAGTTTGGTGCTAAGCAGGCAGTACAGTTGGAGTTTCACTGCAAACAGTTATGAAAGCAATGAGAGTGCACCAAAACAGTAAAATTAATGGAAACCGCACATCTAAAATTATTACACTATAATGTAACACATTGTTATAATTAAAATAATAAAAATTGCCATTAATAAACCTACACTTCAGTCAGTACGCTCAAATATTTTTCAATGAAATGTAGAAAACATCAAGCTAGAAATTTTCCACTGACCCTGAAGGCAGCCAGAATAATTCGAGTGACCTTCTCCTTGACAGACTCCTGGAGGATGTCGGACAAGGCTGGCACTACATTGTTGCGTCTCAACTGCTCACAGAGCTGAGGACTGAAAGCCAGGAGCCACACGCAGAAGATCATCTGGTATTGGAGCTGGAAGCCACACTTGTTGCTCAGCACCGCAGTGATGCTTAAAGGGAAGAAAAAAGTAGAAGTAAATAAAAATCTAAAATGAAACAACACAAAAAGAAAGCACAAAGTGGGAAGAGGACCCAGAATTATAAGTGCTACCTGTTCACAAATAGAAGGGCTTTCACAGCTGTTTACCCACATGCTGTTGCTCCATTATCTCTGATGATGGCTTACAATAAAATGCTCAGTCTTTAGATAACAGAAGAGTGGCTAAAATGCAGAGTAAGGGACTAATGACTACAACTAGACAGGGAGTCATACAATTACAGGATTAGCAGGTAAGAGCAGAGATGTGTATTTCACAGAGATGCAATAATTATTAGATGCAAATTAGGCAGTCAGGTCAGTTGTAGCACATTATATAAAGAGAAGGGTATGAGTAGCTTCAACTACTTTCTCCTTTTAGAAATATGGCTCCAGAATAAACTATATCCATGCAAGTGACCGTATTGAATGAATCAGTCAGTTAAATTGTAAGTACATTTGTTGCTACTATCATACATTTCACATCTACAGGAAAACTATCTTGAGCTTTTATGTCATTTATAGACTAATTTGTCTCAAATTGACATGTAAGGTGTAAGTGTCCAGTCGGGGCCACACAGAGAGACTGAATTTCTTACTATTCTGGTGAAATTGTTTAAAAATGATTTCAAGTGCTTCCTTTGGGGCAAAGATTTCTCTTCCAGAGCAGTGGTACAAACAGCTACAGTGCCATGCAAATGTATCTGACCCCTGTTGGTCGGCCAGATACTCCTGGAAGATTTACCACTGCTTTAGGTTTTCTTTATTTGTGGACAATGCCTGTCATTGTGGTTCTTTGGAGGCCCACAGCCTTAGCAATGGCTTTGTAACCCTCCAGATTGATAAATGTCAATGGCTTTGTTTCACATCTGTTCTTGAATCTCTTTAGATCATGCCATCACGTGCTGCTTTCTGAGACCCTTTAGCTACTCCACAGTAACAGACAGGTTCTATGTAATGATGTTTAAGTTCAACAAGCCTGGCAGTAATCATATGTGAATGTAGCTGGTGAGACTGAACCCAACTGCCAAGTGAATTTGGTCATTTGGTAAATTGGTAGCTACAGGAGCAACTACTTTTTACATCAGGCAAGATGGTCTGAACAGCATTTTTCCTTCAAAAAATAAAACCATCATTAAAAAACGGCATTTCGTGTTTTCTTGGGTTATCTTTGTCTTATTTCAAAATTTGTTTGACGATCTGAAACATTTAAGTGTGACAAATATGCAAGAACTTAAATTTCTGTTGGGGAGCAAACACTTTGGCATGGCACTGTGCATATGATCTTGATTTCACTGTTAACATTTTATGATTCAGCTATTAGCTTCTGTAAACAAACTGTCCTGGATTCAACAGTTTCTTTTTATCACTCATCTGTGATTTTAGTCAAGAATGACAATGACAATTGTTGCCCTTAATGTGTACATTTTTTTATATTTCTGCTTTTAGTCACTGCTGTACTTTCTATAGTTCTTCATAATTAATGGCTGTTAGTTTCCTACTGTACAGAGAGCTGATAAGAAACTGGAAAATGTTTGGGGTTTGGCTCTAGAGGACAAAAAACTCATTCAAAATACCAATTACAACTGCAACTATGTTTGCAATAAAAATGCAGTCTTGTTATTATAGAAGAGCGCGACATAACCAAAGTACAATGAAAGAAAGAACCGAAAGAACGGGAGTGCAGTAAAGTGAATAACATTGATCATTTGGATACAACGCAATGTTTGGCTGGGAAACCTTGGGTCCTGGCAACCATACGGATGCTACTTACATGCTACGGATACGCACACTGCAGTCTCCCCGGCAGGACAATGTGATCCACCACAAGCAAAAACTACTCAGGCGTGGCTCAAGCAACACAACAAAGAGCCCTAGGATTTGACCTGGTCTCTAAACCCCAATCCAATCATGCATTTGTGGGATGCACTGAAGCAAGCACAATCCACAGAGGCCCCTATCCCACATCCTACAGGATATAGAGAACTCGCTGCCAATATCTTGGTGCCAGACACCACAGGACACTTGCAGAGGTCCCATGTCCATGTCCTGATGGGTCAGAGTTGTTTTGGCAGCATGAGGGGGAGCTATGCAATGTCTGGGAGTTCTTGTTAATGCTGCTTCTCACTGCGATTGTGGGAATATATAAATCATGACTCACCAGTTGACTCCATCAGCCTCCACCCAGGCAAACCTATATTCATTGACCCTCAGCATCAACTGAAGGCACCCAGCCACACACTGGACATACTGAGAGCTCTGCAAAAAGACAGAGGCAAACATTTACTCAAATGAGAGTGTGCTGTGTAGCCGTGCAATCAGGAGAACAAACAAAATGTTAGAAAGTACATTTAGTGCAGTTCTGAAACATGATTTAGTTGACAAGCAGATAGCACATGGAAGTAGACAAGTCAAAACCTTGCATTACCGTCACCTATTAAATGCATTGCACATGCATCAAATGTACCCATCAACACATGCTAAACCACAGACTAATAGGACAATACAGAGCGGACAGCAGGGAAAGGTGTCCCATTACACCTGAGCAGAATAATGGAAATTGAGTTTAGAGTGGAAGAAGCTGAGAGGAGAAAATAGATCACATTAATCTGTTATTTTAAAAAGGTGGAATAAAAGCATAGAAGTCCAGCAAGAGAGACAGGCAGCAGTGAAGACAGAGGAGCGGAGAAGCAGAGGTTACCTAATTGAAAATGCAGAGGAAAAAGATGATAAGTTATTAGATAGCTTTCATGTGTATATATAGTAAAGCACACTTCTCAGAAAAGTCACACTGTGCTTGACAAAGGAAAGGATATCAAATGGTAGGATGCTGCTGCTGTGCAAATGCTGTTTCAATTTTCCCTTACTGTTCTAATGTTCAGGAAAAGCTGTTTGTCATGCGCTTTTAGCATTAGGGAGAATTGGCTCACGTCATGCAATTTTCACTTGTACATTTAAGATCAACCAGTGGCAGCAAACACCATGCTGTCTAAATGAAAACTTTTGAAAATTGTTCATGTTAACAGACTCATGTCTCCAACACTCTGTAACTGTTAATGAAAAACTGGAGTGCAAGAACAGGATGGGAGAGAAAAGGGTAGGAAAGAAAAGATGTGAAAGTCCAGTGACAGCCGACAGATGCCAGCTTACACAAACCCTGCTTTTTGTTCTTTGTTTTTCTGGAAGTGCCAGGGTGACTATAGATGCACTTCACTCATACTCACTTCACTGGGAGAAATAGTTCCTGCTCCTGTTTCTGGACCTGTACCATGTAGATTCTAATAAGAGATACACAAAAGAAACAGCAACAAAATAGTTCACAATCTATCACTTCAAGCTGAGCAAAAGTGGCAGTGGACAGAGCAGTATGTGAGTTTGATCACAAATGCAGTTCAGGTCGAGCAGAAGCTCACTGATTTGTTGCCCAGCTGTTGAGGAGAGAAGTCGAACACCATTTCACGAAGCAAGAACATGTTTCCCAAAGATGACGAATGTTTATAATAAAGAGGTTAAAACATGCTTTTGGAAAGGTTGGTTGTATATGATTTAAGATAACCTTCGGAGATGTTCGGAATACAAAAGCAACTCGATCTCAGAGCCGTTTTATCATCCCACTCTTAAATGCATGCATCTGCCAAGGTACAGATGGTCCCTTCAGAGCTGTCAAGGTCTGACATATGGCGTCAAATTTGGGTCAAAAGTCGCGCGCGCGAAAGAGTGTTGCGCACGCGAAACACGTACCCCGCACGAGCGAAGAAAGTCTCCACGGGCGCAAAAAACACTCTGCGTGTGGCAATGTCTCCGCGCGCGAGGAGCCTCTTACGCGCGTGGAGACATTGCTACTCGTCCATGTATGGTGCCATAATTATCCGTGGAGCTCTGATTTACGCGCGCGGGGAGAAGACTTTTGACCCTTTGTGGGCGGATACCAGTGCTCGCCACAACCTCCCTATGATTGGCTGTCTGTGACAGCAAGAACTCACCCCCCCACGTGGGATGCCACTGTATACAAGAGAGGAAATGACACAGTCGGCTGGAGCCCCTTTGATGCTGCCGCCGCTGTTCTGCAGCTCCGCCGAACACACACAGAACCGAGCCCGAATCTCCAACTGCCGGTGGGTGAGTATCTCCACGTATTTCTGCCCCTTAACGGGAGGTCTCAGTGCTCCATTGTGGGGCTGTCAGCCTTTAGTACAGAGAAGTTAGCTCTATTGCTAACGGCAGTTACCCAGGTGGACTGACCAGAATCGGCCCAGAACCCCAGTGTATCTACACCCCATGGACTTGAAATGTACCCCTAATGATAGAATCACTCTTAAACTCCCTGTCAGAATCACTGGAGTAGACATGCTGGGCTTCTGGGCCGATTCCGGTCAGTCCACCTGGGTAACTGCCGTTAGCAATGGAGCTAACTAACGTCTAATCGCTGTACTAAAGGCTGACAGCCCCCCGGTTTAGAGCCAGAAATACGTGGAGACACTCATCCACCGGCAGTTGGAGATCCGGGCTTGGTTCTGTGTGTGTTCGGCGGAGCTGCAGAACAGCGGCAGCAACATCAAAGGTGCTCCAGCCGACTGTGCCCACGTGGGGGGTGAGTTCGTGCTGTCGCAGACAGCCAATCATAGGGAGATTGTGGCGAGCACTGGTATCCGCCCACAAAGGGTCAAAAGTCTTCTCCCCGCGCGCGTAAATCAGAGCTCCACGGATAATTATGGCACCATACCTTCTCGCGCGCGGAGACATTGCCACGCGCGCGCAGAGTGTTTTTTGCGCCCGTGGAGACTTTTTTCCGCTCACGCGGGGTACGTGTTTCACGTGCGTGAAAGAGTGTTGCGCGCGTGCGACTTTTGACACAAATTTGACGCCATACTGACAAGCCTGCTCAAACCCAATATGAACAAACCCATTATATAATTCAGACAATGTTTTCACTAAGGGCCGAACCAACAGAAAAAAAAATGAACAGAAAGTAGAAACTATTTTTGCTGTTTAGACGATTAGACTCTTTTAAAAAGAGAATAAATGAAACACAGTTTAGGAATGAAGAATCCGGTATCTCAAGAGGTGCAAATATCTGTGAAATTAATAGCCTACGGCTTTTAGAAAAAAGAAAGCAAAGAGTGAACAATTTTCTATCCGAATTTAATATACAATTTTATGCATGTTTGTAAAATCACAAAATGTATTTTGTGTATATTTATGCAACCAAGGATGAATCTCAGTTAGTTTGACTTTACCCAACTACAACAAAAATTCACCTTGTCAAGAATACATTTTGTGATCTCAGTGAACCTTATCAGCTTTCTTCGTCCTACATTAGCGATACCCACCACTACACCATATAATACTGCCAGCAACTGCACTTATGTATCCTTATAAGCACTAAAAGCACCAAACTGAACCCCCTATTTAAAAATTATTTTATAAGCCTTTTTAAACATCACAAGATTTTTTTTTTACAGCAAACTTCCGATTCACATACCTGTGAACTGAGTTGGCTTTTGATCCAGTTAAAGTAGTAGTTGAGATCGCTTCCCTCCATCAGATCGCGGCCCCACGCAGCTAGCTTAGCAATGATCCTTGCCGCCTAAAATATGAGGGAGAAGACTGTACATCAATTTCCCTGCCAACAATAAAAAACTACAGCAGGGTCTCAACAGAACACACTGAGAAACCCAGGTGTGACATGTTGCTGCATAGTTATTACTTGCTTTATTACACAAGCAGAAAATCATGTACAATTAAATTTCAGCAATGCAAAATACATTTATAGCGCATGTATTGTGAGCAGCGACACTGAGAATGAATCACTGCTTGCTAACTGCAGCGTTCTCGATCTGAAGCTTTGTTTGAGAGGGAGTACAAAGATAAGAAATAGTTAGAGAAGAGCTAAATCTTTATCTCATTTGCAGCGTTCTACCTAATCAGATCTTCGATGATGCATTACAGCACCATTAATTAGAATTTCAGGAAAAGGGACAAATATAGATAAGAGTAGCAGGGTAAAGGCTGGTCACAGAAAAAATAAGGCATTCAGCTTCTACTATCTTTTTCAGAAAGCTCTTACAGTACAGACTATGATGCATCTAAGTGCATAAATGACAGAAGATACATCTAATATCACATAAACAGTTTCAGCTTGGTAAGTGTTTCCGTGCTGTGAGGCAGGAATAAATCTAGTTCTACAATTTCCTCCTTGCCAAGAGAGGATGTGTAGAAACGTTGAGGCTGTAATTTAAAAGCACAACTCAGCACGATAGTTGGATTGAGTTAAGTGCTGTGTCACAGACTTGGGGTCACATTATGCCCACCTGCTGGATGCCATCTGGCTGCCATACTTAATAAAGCTGCATGTGCCCTATCAGAGTACTCAGCTTGTCATTAGATGGCCATTTTTTGCTTGAAATAGGTGACAGGGAGAAGACATTACATTAATTGCCTGTTTTTAAAGAAAAAATGCAAAAGTTGCTTTGTGAGGAATTACTGATGTCTTGCTATGATTAGAAATAGACATCTGAAAAAAAAAGTCATGGCTGTGAATGGGACACACATCTTAGTATGCTATGATCCTGCTAAATCATGTGCTCATTCCTAAAAATGCCACATTGTGCTTACATTTTAGGGATGTACTACAGATGTTTTCACACTTAAAATAATACAAATAATAATAATCATCTTAATTTATAGAGCACTTGTCAAACTCCACATTACACAGTGTTTCACAAGAGCAACAAACTAAAGCAAACATGGAACAAAATCAGCAGCACCAAGCAATTAAGCCTGCAAAGCCAATACAGGTTATATTTTAAAGGATGACAGTTCGGATAAATGTAAAACTCATTAGAACTCAAACTCTATCAGGGAAGGTTATCTGACAAAAGAATGTCCTAAGAAGACATTTAAAGCAAGTCCTGATTTCTTTGGTAACAGCCCACTGTACGCATGTATGATCTAGAAAATGCCAGTGTCACTTATGAGCCTGAAACAACCAGGCTAATGCTGCAGGGAGAGCTTGGATTTTGATAGGTCTTGTATCTGCATTTTTCCAAACACTGAAATGTAAAAATCTCCCAACTCACCATGTGGACAGTAAAGAGGTCCTGACGATTCAGCATTGGAAGGAAGTAGGACCAGGCGGTGTTTTTTGTCTTTTTGGCATAGTCAAAGAAGATGTTCACCCTCTGATGGTTCTCCTGAGTAACAGCAAACCAGAACCTCGGATGATCTCTTGGATTGTAAACATTGATATTACACTGCATGTGTTTTGAAAGAATTGTTGTTCAGCTGAGATAGCAGATGGTTATCACTTCGCTGCATATTCAGTAATGTTTTTTTTTAAGTGTACTTTGTGTTTTCTGGAAGTACTGTCTGTAACTTAAAGAATTACATTTGCAGACTGTATTTCTAGTTGTCAATATATTCTTTTAAAAAGCAACAGATAAATCTTGGATCAATTTAGATCCAAAATCAGCACCGTTTGTAAATGTGACACTTTTGGTGTTAACATGTAAAATTCAAATTTTTGTTTGTCATAATTAGTAAACCCATCTTCAACTGTGTCTAAAATTGAAGCATGAGGACAAGTATTAACACTGCTACTTGTTACACTGACATTGGCTAAGGCTTTGAATGCATGTACAACCTAAATAAAAACTCGTTCTTCGTGAGGTTAAACAATGTGATCGCTAGACCATCCAAGCTTTCTACAAATGTTCCTACTGCCTGCTGAAATGTCTCTATATATAAAAACACATATATAGATGACTGTGTTTGTGTATGCGTGTGTGTGTCATTTGTCTTGGCCGTGGTTCTGTCTGTGTACCTGCAGAGTGTCATCAATCAGAGTCAGGATGTACTGGACTGTCTGCTCCTTGGAGATGTGGGCCATCAGGTTGAGAAAGGTCTTCGCACACTGAGCAAAAATCAAAAACACAGCACCCATGACTTTCTTGACAAATTGAACAACCTTTGTTTTCATTCTGCCTGGCACTTCTAAAAACTGTACAGACACAAGCTCAAGTCTGCATCTCAAAATGAATGGCGATGTGTCTGTAGTTAGGTTTACAGGGATTCGTTTCACAATGAGTAGTGACCTCACAGTCTAAGGGTAATTTAAAGTGTATAAGCACTACAGGTAAAGCAGCAGATGATGCTACATTAAGGAGGGCATATTAGCATTGGGTACATGTAGGATATGAAATACAAAGCAGGGAGTTCGAATTAAAGCTGTTTCAAATAATACTACAATTTGTCTGAAGCCTTCCTTATACAGGGCTAGTATTAAATGGACACCTCAAGTAACCTGTAATAATTGCAGATGTTTTCCAAGAACCCCATGCTAATCTGCATATTTTGCAAAGTAAAAACTGCACCGCAAATGAGTTACCATAGTCAGAAAACACAGAGTTCCTGCAATAATATTATTCACATACGGATCAGCTTCTCAGTGATCGTGGATGGGGTTTCATGTTGTATTCTCTACATCATTCTTTTGCCAGTTTCTCAGTGGAGAATTATGGAGGCTTCACTGGCAATTGTTAAACAAGAGGTTGGACAGCATTTTACAGTAGGGAACATTCTGCTGACTTCCAAAAGGCTCAACGGTTATTATTTTGAAGTGTGTCATTATCATACTTGTGGATAATGTCAGTAAACTGAACTAAAATACAGACTTCACATATCCAGTGTGAATGCATCGCACTTACATGGAGGGGTAATTTCTAAATCACATGAGTTCCCCAGGTAATACTAGCTCCATGTGAATAGAGCATATGTCTTTAAAAGGCACAACTAAAGCAACTATAAATCTAATCACAAATGTGACACACATTCAGTTTTCTATGGTTACATTGTATATTGCAAATTAGCATAGCATCAAAAGTTAAACCCTACCACGTGTTCTACTTCAGTGCATTTGTACATTCAGGTACCAGCTCTGTCAGTTCACTAAAAGGTAATTAAGGGAGATACCTACCTGTGTTTTTTGCTGCAGTGCCATTATTTATTTGAAAGGGTGCTACGACGTGTCAAAGCTAATGGTTGCCACTGCTATACCATGCTTTGAATGGCACTAAACAAACAAAAATGCACACAGTGTAAAACAATACATACCTGATGTCCTTCATTGGTCAGAATGACCTGTTTCTCCTCAGAGTTGGCCACCTCAAACTTCTTGATGAACTCACAGTCCTCTGCTGAGATCATCTGACTCCTACAAGAAAATAAACCAAGACACTGTTACAGAACACTGCTATTAACAACAAATGATACACTCTAATTTGAGCAAGGACAATGCCAGGCTGGCTAAAAAAAAATAAGAACATTTCTATTTCTTCACAAGGGATCCAAAACATTCCACTTGAAGAAAGCCATACAGCATACAAATATGGCACTGACACCCACTGGATGTTTGTACCAATGTACTTTGCTTTCTCACTAGCATGTTGCTTCTAATTGCGCAGGACAGCTTGAACAACAACAGCAATTACCCTCGACTGCATGTTCTAGTAAAGACACAGCACACAACAGTATATGAAGGTAAGAAGTTAAAGTAAAAACATGCTTTTAGTATGTCCATAAGTATTATAACCAGAAATAAATCGTCAGATGATTTTTTTTTTAAAGTAATTATGCTGTGAGTCATAAATCAGAGCTGCTGTATTAAAGCAAACAGGCTAAAGAAAAAGGAAGTATCACCCAAGACAGTGACTCAAAATCCAGGAACTAAAGCAGAGCTGCTTTTAGATTACCACACCGCATTCAGCCAGCAAAAATTCTACTTGTGTTCAGGAAGACTGATTTATTGAGAGCTTCTGGCATAATGACTTTAATACTACATACAATAAAAATATTTAAATATTCAGTAAAATATGCAGCTATACTATGTCAAACAGAGTGGTAACACCCCTCACTATCCGTCTATACTTCCTGAGAAGTCCACTTCTATTCTACTCTCAGAGGAGAAACATACACTGCTAGTCAAAAGTTTGGACACACCTTCTCATTCAATGCTTTTTATTTTTTTGTATCATTTTCTGCATTGTAGATTAATACTGAAGGTTAACACTTTTTTGTTTACAACATAATTTCACTTGTATTCTTTTATAGTTTTGATGTCCTCAGTAGTAATCTACAATGTAGAAAATAATTTAATAAAAGCATTGAATGAAAAGGTGTGTCCAAACTTTTGACAGGTAGTGTATGTAACTGGGGTGGAATAAATCCTAGAAACAGAGATCCACACCACTACCTCAACAGGAACCCTAAAGTATAAATATCATCTTCCAGACAGTGTTAAACAAACACAGACATTTTATAAAAGCAGAATTTATGTTAGATTGTGGTGTACATTAGCATGGTGTACTGTTGTGATGTGAACTTACTGAAGATAGGACTGCCAGTTGACCAGATTGGCCCGCACCTCAGCTGCCTTGGCAGCAATGATGTTGGTGGGGACTGCAGCGTCCACAGCCCCGCGAATATCCATCCTGTTATATATCTCCTACAGTATACGCCTAAGTAAGAATCCAACACCACCTGAATAAACATAGAATTAACGTCAACACGGTGATTCAACATTAAAGAGAAGATTACAGATTTTGAGGTTGTTTCGATCGTGGAAAAAAGTTGCAAATTAGGGCTGCAAGTAATGATTATCTTTATTGTCGATGAAAATGTCAACGATTTTTGTAATCACTCAAAGTAGTTGTTAGATTTATGAAGTGAAAGAAAATGGTGACCAGTGCTTCTCGAAGCCTAAAATGATGCCATCAAATGTCGTGTTTTGTCCACAACCAAAGATAATCAGTTAACTGTCACAGAGAAATAACGAAAGCAGAACACTATCAAATTAAGGAAGCTGGAATAAGAGAATTTGGGCTTTTTTATTCTGACCCAGTTACTACTAATAATTATCAAAATAGTTCGCGAATAATTCATTAGATAACTCCCAATCAATTAATGTCGCAACTCTGCAGCAAACTACATTAATCCTAATACTCAAGTAAAGATGATACAACTCGCTTGTACAGTTGTCACAGAGCTGTAACTCCAGGAAGGTAGTTATCATGTTGGGACTTTTGAGTTAAAATTGCTGGCCATTACTGCATAAAAACCTTTAAGCGTGCTTATATATTAACCTTACGTATCTCAGTAGTTATATTCTATTTTATTCAGCAAGCTAACAGCTCAGCATCTGAGGCTAAAACAGCTAGCAGTAGCAGGTCATGCTAAATAACTAGCTTATCCCAATGTCACGACAACTCATTCTGATTTCCAACCACGAACTGTCATAAAACAAGACAGTGTACAGCCTATGGCATTAAACTGTGTTTGGACTGCAGCTATATTTAACTCATACAAATGAAATTGCCCAATTATACAGCTAACAACGACAGTTAGCTCAGGGCTACCTTGCAGCAAGTAGAAAAATAAGCTGATGCTAACTGAACCTAGGTGTGCTAATGTAGCTTCGATAGCATCCTGTTTTATGAGAAAATGAAAACTGCTACACGGGTGGTAACACGTAGGATGCCACAGTTTGACAAAAGGTATATTTGCCGAGTCATATTCTACATGGCAACGAATAAAGGAATAAAACTCTGTTGAATTACTCACCTAGCTGCTGTCCTGAGCGACCAGCTGACAGACTACAACACGACGTCACGGTCTGTCATGTGACAGTCACATGCACCACAGACCTGCTGCTGCACAAGTTGCAGGACACACGAGATTTGAGCCTTGAATAATAGGAGTAAACCCCAGCCAAATTAAATTAAGAATGACCACAGAACCACAGGCATATATTAACATTTAGAAGTCATTTTTCCAATACAAGGTTGCAGACAGAGGCTTATCTTAGCCTAAAGGTTTTAACCTGCTATTTGTACAAGTTTTAAGTTGTTTCAGAGTAAAACTGTGTCGACAGATGGTGCTATTTTCTTTCTATGCTCGGTCCACATTAACATCACAGTGAGTAGAGCTTAGCTACCAGTGGCTCTTAAACTGTGTATCTTGGAATTTGTTTTATTTATTTGATTTGCAGAGCTGTGGTTATTTGTAAAAGTGTGTCTCAGAATTACTTATTTCAATAAGTTTGATTTCATTTATAATATAGGTGATCAAACATTTCAGTAATCAGAAGCAGAGATGCAGGCGCTTGTGAGAAAGAAAAGAGTTCAACCATGAAGCCCCATAACACAATACTCTAAATCAGGGGTGTTAAACATAAGGCCCGCATCCCAAAACCGACCCACCAGAGGGTCCAACTCGGCCCAAAGCATGAATTTGCAAAGTGTAAAAATTACAGAGATGAAAATGAGTACTTCCCGTGAACATATTTAAAGACATTGAACATTGTGCAAAATAATGTCAAAAAATCTCCTGATAGACACTGCACATCAAAGGGTCAATAGTTCCCACTTTAGTTTGTGTGGTGTGGTGTGTCAGGATTACAGCACAAATGTGGAAATAAATGGGAATTTAAAATAATTTCTCTGTCTTGACAAGCTTAAAATACTAGATTGTTCAGTTCCAGATACCTTTGGCTCACATATTATGAAAAGACCAGTGAAATCATATAAATATTGTCCAGTTAAAGTGAGATTTTAGTAAATTTACTGAAACATTGCCATTGATTTCGGTTACCTGGGATGCAAGAAACAAAGCAAGTGAGTGTAATTTCAACCTGCATTTACATCAATATGCTCTTTAATTTGAAGATTATTATATCAGCTTTAAATGATTCAGACTCTTCATTGGAGCTTGATATATTTTTTTATTTTATTAACCATTATCGACAAGTTGTCATTTGTTCGATAATTTTGGAGTAATTTTGTGTCATTTTCGACAAATTTGGAGTCAGTTTGAATACGAATATTTCCATGTTTTCGCCAGACTTTTTCTCTCTACTCTGCTCATCAGCTGTAGAAAGATGTTTCACCATGCTGAATGTATCTTCAACAACTTGTGTCATTTTCATTGTTTTGTGTTTCGTTTTGGTCATTTTTTTGTCTTGTTTTTTTTCTTTCCTTTTTTGTTGTTTTGGCCGTTTTCTGTCTCGTTTGTGTTGTGTTGTTTTGTATTTGTTTTGGTCATTTTTTGTCTTGTTTTTCTCATTTTGTGCCTTGTTTTGGTCCTTTTGTGTCTCATTTGTGTTGTTTTATGTTGTTTTGTGGCTCGTTTGTTGTTGTTTTTTGTCATTTGTAGTAAATTTTGACATTTTGTGCCTCATTTTAAAAGCTCTCACTTCGTTCAAACAGAAACATAATGGGAGCTTCTAAAGTGAAATATGAAACTGAATAAATACAACTGAGGGGACTGCTACGGATCTGCTCCCGAAGCACAGACAGAAACTCGAATATCCTGGAAAAGCAAAACAAAATTTGGACAGAGAAGCAATGGCAGACCAAATGAAAACTGTGAAATTCTGTAACACACTTTGACTCAGCCAATCAGTTACAATCAGCTTTGTTATCAGTTGGCGGTGTGCTGTAACTTTGGGGCTTTGTGAGGATGACGGAGGGCTGAAGCCAGTCGATTGCTCACACTGAAGAGCTTTCATCAGTGTTTATCCATGTGAGTTTGCAATGAGAGACACGACCAAGAGCAACATGTTAGAAGCTTCTCAGTAAAATCCCCAGTAAAACAGACACACCGCCACGGTGTACGTGTGTAATAACGCTGCTGCATTTGCATTGTGACCATATGTCTCCTCATGTTGCGTCCATTTATCAATGTGTGGAAATCCTTTGTATTCCAAGAGGATTCATGAAGGACCATATACATTTACAAATGATTCTGTCACTAGTTTTCCTCTGTGTCCATCCAACTCAGACACTAAGACCTCCAGGCTTAATCTGGCCTAAGCTGGTGAGACGCAGTAAAGCACAGAGGAATCAGGATTGCATCCAGTGGGAACATTGTCCTAATCCCCTTCTGCCCTCTCCTTTGTAAACACTCTTCTCTTCGTCAGGGTCACTGATGCTTTTTTCCTCGTGTCTCGGCTTCCATCACGATGTGCTTCAGAGGAAACGCCGGGAAAACATAGAGAAGAGGAGCAACAAGTGTGGATTTCTTATGATCTCCAACAGACTTGAGCCTCACGTGGCGAGTGAAGGCCTCATGGTCGGAGCATGCCATGTGCTAGAGCGGTGAGGCAGTGGGAGATCAGGCCCACGTCTGCTCTGCGGGGGATCAGGCGCACCAGGGCCCTGATGTGGCAGCGGATACGGGGACTGGCCCTGTCCTGCCGGCATGGTGCGGGCTACCCAGTCAACTACAATGACCCAAACCGAGAGGAGCAGGAGATGGTATGCCTTGAGGTACGGACATGTAGTGTTTTTCCCATTAAGCATTGTGATAATAGCCTTCTTATCATAAACTCGCCACATTTGGAGCTAATTTTCGTGGAGTAAAGCAATTTCCTCTGAAGACATACTTAAGAAATAACTTGATTGGCAACCTGCTAATCAGTGTGTTGCTCATTTGTTATTGCTCCAATTAGGAGCCTCGGATAACCTGCTGTTGAAAGCATTCTGTCAAAATAACTCATTTTGAGAGCCTAATTAAAATTGGGATGTTCATATGTCTCCACACGTCTTTCACTTAGCATTTACTTCTTACTGTTAATTACCTGCAGCTAATGAAACATCCTTCACACTGTCTTTTGTTGTTGTTATTGCAACTTGCTCTCGTCTGAGCATCAGCAGCCCTTTATGCTTCATGCCTTTCCTGTATTTACGGAAGCACCTCCTGTCTGAACGAGGCTTAAGAAGATTAAAAGAAGAAGATCGTGTACCTTAAAATAGTGTAATACAAGTTGTAAGAATTCTAAACAAAGTTCCACGGTCAGTCACACGACACAGAAAATGTGTGACTAACATCCCAGTGCAATATTTAGTAAGAAACCGCTACGTTTGAGTGTCCTGTGTGCAATCAGAGGGTTGAAAAGTGATTTTGTTTGGGGATTTTCAAAATAATCTTCTAGGTAAATGGATATATAAAGATTTCCAGTGGCTTTCTATAGTAAGAGAAGCTATGTTGCTATTCATAGGAGAGTAAAGGATTGTAAGAGTGCTATTAAGACACCGGAGCTGCTGCCAGGACTGTGTGGGAGGTCATGACAAGACTGGAGTCAGTTCAGGTCATTAACACTGAGTATATGACACAAAGTTATTCTGTGGTCAGATATCTCAGAGCAGAACTGGAGCTTGTTGACTTTGACTCCAACTATTTCACATTGTAAAATTAGACTAAATAAGAATTAAAGTAATACATACAACTGGACATGACTAGACCAAAAGATCAGCTGTATGGAAACATCTTGTGCATTTGTGGGTGTTTATTGGTAATGAGATCTGCTTCTAAGAAAGGCTAATTTTTGGTAAGTGGATTGAAGAAGAGAAAGCACAGGTGTAAATAATAGCACTAGTAAAGGCAGAACATTCCTCTACAGGTATTTTCACTTGTTCTGTCTGATTAAAGCTCTATTCAGGTTTTGCAACAGAACTACTTTGAGATTCAGGAGCTCTCAGTCTTTTAAACTACAGTACATAGTCAGAATTACAAACCATCATGGTGCCCAAACTGGTCTCTATTTTAGAAAAACTGGGACAGTGTTAACTCTGAAATATGCCATGTACTTCATATCCAGCTGTTTATTTCAGGCATGTTATGTGACTTGCCATGCATCGGTTCATGCTTGCAGACTAATGAATCTGCTGTGGCTTTGGTAGACGTGCATGTCTCTCTGAAAATAGAAATTACTTAACATAATTCAGTCTCATATTCAAAGTAGTATGAACGAACAACTATGCAAAAATTCAGCCACTGACAAGACATTGCTCCTATTGTCATTACATGAACTGTTAGCGTAGAATCTGTGAATATTTTAGAAGTTCTGTTTGGCATGTCCAAAGAAGACCACATCTTTTAACTTTCATTTTACAGTTCTTGTCAACAGATCAAAGAGATCCAAGATCCCCTTCCACTTCATGACTGTTGATGGGCTTAAGCCTTCGTTGAAAGTCTATGTTTTACTTTGCTAATCCAGTATATCCATAGAGTGACTTTTATATCCTAGAAGACGCATTTAGAGGAAAATAAGCAATCATTACCATGGTACTTCCAGCATTAATCTACAGTGTACTGATGACAGTCTCAAAAACACAGATTTAGAATCATGGACTCTTCTTCAGAATCAGTTTTGGTCTGGTTTGAGCATACACTACCAGTCAAAAGTTTGGGCACTCTTTCTCATTCAGTGTTTTCTATTTATTTATATTATTTTCTACATTGTAGATTAATACTGAAGATTAACACTTTCTTGTTTACGGCATAATTCCATATGTATCCTTGTAAAGTTTTGATACCTTCAGTTTTATTCTACAATGCAACAAATAATAAAATAATAACTATTGAATGAGAAGGTGTTTCCAAATTTTTTTGACTGGTAGTGTACGTGCTTGAACTTCTCCAGTATTTCAACTTGTCATTGTGGAGTGTAGAGTAGTTTTGCAGTGTTTCAGCAGAGTCACGGTGAGCTGAATTTTTTTTTTTTTTTTTTTTAAAAAGCAAAACTAAAAATGGAGCTTTGATAAACAGGTATGAGATTTAAGGATTTAATCAGTCACCAAAGACAGACTGTAAACTGCATATTTGCTTCAAGGGCCTATTTAACCTTCTAACATACTACACTCTCTGTTTCTGCTAATGAAAAGCCACTTCCATGGGGAAAAAAATGGAAGCAACTTCAGGGAAGAGCAAGAAAGGAAGGATCCTTCTTCCAGAATGGACAGACATACAATCGATGCTATGTGTGCAGAAAAACAATAAAGCAGTATTAAGTAGACAAAATAAGAGAATGTGGTTTGGGAGAACATCAAGCTGATTCCAAATTGGCCCTCCCTTTACACCAGCCAACTCCAGCACTGGCTTTTACTCATCTACAACACCCTATCAGGGAAGACACCTCAATACCTCTCCACCTTCCTACACTCCTCCTATAACAACTACCACCTGAGGTCCAGTGATCTCAGAGCACTCTCTGTCCCCAAGGTTCGCACTGTGTTTGGCCAGAATTCCTTTCAATTTGCTGCGGCAATCAGTTGGAATTCTCTTCAAAAACCTCTCAAACTGTAAGTTCTGCCATCACTTTGCATGTTTAAGCAGAAGCTGCAGCAGACCCTAGCTGACCTTTGCACATGCCGACCGTTTGTCACTGAATTGCTAGCATTAATCTAGGCTGTTTTTAATCTCCGTTTAAACACTTGTTCCTTCTTTTTTGTATATGTACTGCTTGTTTGTTATCTTTCTACCTGCTGGGGCTTCTTGTCAGGTTGTCATTGTAAATGAGTTTTCATTTGGTCTGCCATTGCTTCTATGTCCAAATTTTGTTTTGCTTTTCCAGGACCTGGTAAAAATAAAGAGATAAAAAAAAAATTAATAAACGATCTTATCAGACAGTAGCAAAGATTTAACATCATACATGATGTTACATTTTACAACAACATATAAACATATATGAAGAGTGTATTTGCAAAAACAGACAACTCCATTTTATAAAATTTCAGAAAACTTTTTTATTGTTTACTTGATATAATGATAATAATCACAATAATAATTTATTTTTTTCTCTGTTTTGTCATGTATTTTTCTACTGAGTCAAATCCACTCAACTTCAGTTTGATTGATATTATCTCAAGTAAACAATAAAAGAAAAAGTTTTCTGGAAATTTATCAAAACGGAGTTATCTGTTTTTGCAAATAAACTCTTCATATGCATTACCACTCAAAAGTTTGGGGTCACCAAGATAATATTATGCTTTCCATGAAAGTTCACACTTTTATTCATGTACTAACATAACTGCACAAGGGTTTTCTAATCATCAGTTAGCCTTTCACCACCATTAGCTAACACAATGTAGCATTAGAACACAGGAGTGATGGTTGCTGGAAATGTTCCTCTGTACCCCTATGGAGATATTCCATTAAAAACCAGCTGTTTCCAGCTAGAATAGTCATTTGCCATGTTAATAATGTCGATACTGTATTTCTGATTATTTAATGCTCTCTTCATTGAAAAAAAGATTTTCTTTCAAAAATAAGGGCATTTCTAAATGACCCCAAACTTTTGAATGGTAGTATTAGTTCTAATTACAATGTTTAATTATGTTCATGTATTATATATCTATATTTTAATATAGTCTAAAGAAATCGATTTAATTAAGTCAGTGAATTATTTACTTTATTCTTTATTACACACTAACTAAGCTTTTAGCACAGCTTCAAGAGCAAGCCAACCTCTGCCTGCTGCTCATTATATGTGACAAATAAAACATCAACACTGTGAGTGTGATTGGACTTTTGCATTTCTCTCAAACAGCATGCAACTGGAGCATTTCAAATTAAATCACTGAAGAAAAGGTTGACAGAATTAGAGCATGATGTCGTTCATGAAGCTACCAAAATGTTGCCCTGCAAGATTTTAAGATTTCTTTAAAGCATTCCAGTAGAACTGCGTTTCACTCATAAATTGTTGGAACAATCATTTCTGTGTGGTCACCTCAGGACATGCTATTAACTGAATGTTACATCAAAAACAACTTGGTTACGAAGAATTAAAAGCCTGCTTACACATTGTTAAATTAAGCTTGACATTTACAAGGAGCAACTTGATCAGCACTCCTCTGGAAAACAGAGAAATTCCTCACAAGGACAATAACAGCAGAGGGAAATAAATATCAAATAGAGAGAAACTGATGTTGCCTCTGTTCTGTTTCCATTTTTGGTGCTGTGATTGAACAACACATCTTCACCTCCAAAGTGCTCACAGTTGCCATGCATACGGTGATTTCTTGAGGTGTTAAGTTCTACGCTTCCTCTTCGGTTCTGTTCTGCATGTTCCAGTGATTGAATCAAAAGTTAATGCTCTCTTCCTGTAAGCGAGACAGTGATTCGAATCCCCTTAATCACACATTGAAAAGTCTTTATTTATTTTGTCACCCAGCTCTGTCTTGTGACCTTGTGAGCTCGGATTTACTCCCTCCTCCACTTGGCGTTGTGCCCTCACAGTGAAAAGAGTGTGCTCATCAAATCAGAACAGCAGAAGTATCATTCATTGCTTGTATGTATCATTCTCACAGGGCTATTTGTGGGTCTGTGTTGCATAACATTAACACAAGGGAAGGTGTCAAATGAAGTGCTTTGGAGAAAGTCACATGTTTATATCTCAGGGCGGAATAAATATGCATAGATGCTCTGGGCACACTCTGGTTAGGCACAAGTGGAAAGTCGATCTATTTTTTTAACTCACTTTTTTATTTTTTTGACGCTGTGCAGACAGTGTAAGAACACTTCTACACAGAGTTTCCTCGCTCACATTTTGAGGCGGTTGTTATTCCAGTGTGAAGCTGGTGGCATCGGGAGGCATCTTGACTGGCAGTGTGGCCCCAGAAGGCAGCAGCACAAATGCATTTGTGTAAATCAAATAGATACAATGGGTGTGTGTTACATCAGAGTTTTCAGAACGGACAGGTATTGAGTGCACAGTGCCATCTGGTGATTCCACAAAGCAAGACACGTTCTGAAAGCAAACTACTGTTAACTGCACAAAATAGATTCCACTGAAAGATACGTGTGAAAATGTACACCTCCCTTGATTCAGGCTCAATTCAAATTGACACAACATGCAGGAAAAGATTCATACATGTACGTAAACTCATTAGGGGTCATGGTAAAGAGACAGAAACTGTCAAGATGTGGCTCTCACAATTCCATATGAAAACCAGATCCCTTTAAATCAATGCACTAAGTCTTTGTATCATGCGCATAGAGGACATCATGTTAGTGCTGCGATCCCAGCTACCTTCAGATGGCAGTGTTGTCTTCTGCATTGTTACAGGTTGCAGGCCTGGACTGGGAAGTAATACACACAGCAGCTTTTAAATAATCTGTGAATGAATGGAAGAGAAGGGAGACAGAGAGGTTAAAAGACAGAGCGCAAGGAGGTTCTGTAGGAGAGATGTTTGGAAGAAGCAACAGTCTATGGTTTAGTTTGTTTTTATTTAGCAGGGACAGTGCAGATAGAAGTAATTCAACAGATATAGAGTATGTAGGATGGTTATTTGAAGATGGCAGTTTTTTATTCCTGGTTGGGCTTTTAACCTTTAGATGCACGAGTGATTGGACCCTTCACTCTTCCATAAGTGGGTCACCAGTGACCCATAAAAGAATCCATGTGTATTTATGCCATTTTTGTGATTTTAGTTAAGAATAATCATTTATATTATTGTTTGCATTATAGTGTTGTCCACACAAGAATGATTTCATGTTTGAAATATGTTTATTTTTCATTTCATAACAGATTTCGAACATTTTGATGATTGAAAAAGAGGAATTTTACACAGAACAGCAATAGAAGAATGTCACCATCCATTCTGTTGACATTCTTCCACTCTTTTCCTCCAGCTGTTGCTGCTCTCCGCCCCTCCAAATTTGTGTACTTCATCACCTCTTGTTTTATTTTACCAGTGATACAGAGCTTGGGGTAGTAATACAAATATTACAATTTCTTTGAGAGTATAAAAAGTAACTTAAAATTTTAAATAGAATGATATGAAAAACAAGGTTTTTGAGGAATAACTGGAATATGAAATGATAAAGGCATTTTAATACAAAGACAGTACAAGAAAACGACCTCAGCGGGTCATTTTTGACCCACTTCTGCATCTAAATGTTAATTCGGCTTCAGGAACAGTTTGATGGAACAGATTCAGGAGAAAATCACCTGAAAACACATGAAACAGACTGTCAAAAGTTTGGACAGGCCTTCTCATTCAGTGCTTTTTATTTATTTGTATTATTTTTTAAGAGTAACACTTTTTTTGTTTACAACATAATTCCACATGCATATTTTTTGGTTTTGATGTCTTACGTATTAATCTACAGTGTATAAAATAATTTAATAAAAACCACTGAATGAGAAGGTGTGTACAAACTTTTAACCCATAGTGTACGTATTGAAACATGGACACTTTGTATTTTGTGTGTTTTAACTTTATATACAGTATGCTGGTTAAAAATTAATGTCAGACTAAACCTCAGTATTTACAAGGTGACCCAAAAGTTTGGAAACAAATGAAAAGTCTATAATCCCAATAATATATGTTATTTCAATAAATCAGTACCACAGATATATTCAGAAGAGTATCAGATTAGTGTAAAACAAACATATTTCGACATTTTCATGTTTGTTTCTTATACAAAGATGTGAACGTTTCCACTACCTGGTTACACTGGTATCTTCTGGAATGTATCTTCATTCATACTTAGGAAGGTTCCTCAAACTGGCCAGTAAATGTTGCCTCATTGTACTTTTTGATGTTTAAAAAAATTAAAACTGTCAGATAGTTTACCATCTCAAGACTTTTGAAATCTGACACTGATGGCCTGCATTTTGAAGTTATGCTCCAGCATACCTGTACCTTATGGTTCTATTAATTTTCTTCCGAGTTATTGCACTCGGCAAATACTATGCTTTTACGTTATTTTATTATGGTATAACAAAAATGGGTAAAATAAGAGTGAATTCATGCACCCCCAACTGAAATAGACACTGCAGTTAAACTTTGTTTCCAAACTTATGGGTCACCCTGTACATAACATCAGCTGCCAAAGTCATTCCATCCTTCAGCAGGCTGAGCCGAACGTAGAGCTTCACTCTGGTTCAGCACCACAGACAGCGACTTCGGCAAACGCAGCACTGCAGGTTTTTCATCTTTTCTGGTCCTATTTCTCTGAAATATATGAATGTTATCAATAGCAGGAATATAAAGCTCTCCATATGAGACGTTTTTATATCCGGTGCGTTAGTTATTATGCTTCATTTCTCTTTGTCTTCTTTATTAGAAGCTGGCATGATCCAGCTGTTGCTTGAAGTCCATTTTTAGAGTCACTCCTCTGAGTAGGGTATAGGACCTGCACAGCAAACCTGACGGGGTTTACGCTCTCCACTGGTCTACTACGAATTGGAGAGAAGACGCATGCGTACTGACTTGAAGCAGCCAGTCGGGGGGGGAAAGCCTTATGTGCCATCGGATGTAATCGCGGCAAAGAATTACTTCTTCTCGCTGTGCATACATGGTGAAATTGTAAGTACTGGTAGCAAACCGATGCATCATTGCACGGACATTTCTCGAGCGCTGCGTTTGAGGCCGTTCCGCGGCATTTTACTGGCATGTCACTGTGTAGCTGTACAGCGGGCTTTTAACAGATCTAGGCAGGGTCTTTTCGGTGGTTGTCCAGGGCGATGAAGCTCCACGGTTCTTCATGGAGGCACTTTCCATTGATGTGATGTGGTGCTCGCTAACGCATCGCTTTCCCGCTGGTAAAAAAAAAAAAAAAAAAAAATGTCGCTCAGGAGCCGTTAAATCCCAGCCTCGTTCGTACGGCTGTGGGAGTTTAAGAAGGTTTATTTGCTTTTATCATGATTTATTCTTTGAATGGATACGACCACCCCCACCCCCCATTTCATCGTCTGTAGCTGTTGAGTCAAACCATAGCGTGCTGCATTTGTGTCAGCTTTGAAGTACCCCTCACCCGACGCGTAAAATATGCCATTTGCCAAGACGCACGAAATCTGCAGCAGAAGCCAGCTCCGAATCAGAGAGAGAGAGAGAGAGAGAGAGAGAGAGAGAAAAAAAGCGCGGATCCATTTTAGAAATGACCAAATGGTGTTGTATTCAGTGAAAGGATGTGATAGAGCGATTCTGCGGTTATAGATTTGCAAGCTGCGCCTTTGGGGCCCCCCATTCTGCCCTCCCATGGACGAAATCTTCAGACATTTTTCATGAAGCGTCGTTTCTTGTGTCAGGTAGTAGCCGGATGATGCCGTGCGTTGGAAGCGACAGCTTTGTTACATAAATGATCTGACAGGATTTGGCAGCGTCTGACCTGGTGATGACACATTTGTTAAAATCAGACAAGAAGTCATTCTGTGAGCCGATCGCTCTACAGGCCTACAAACCAGGGGGATTCTGATTAGTGCGCTGCAGACCTGTAATCACTGTTACTGCACAGTGATTCCTCTTGTACATGATAATTACAGACTGAAGGTTAATGACAATCTGAGGCTTGGCAAGGTACAAATCCTTTAAATATTAACATTATTTGGAAGTGTATTTCATTTATTGCTCCACTTGGGTGCAGTGAGCATTGCAAATCCTTTAATCCACTGTTTTTACACCCTGACTTTCCAAAAGAAAAGGATATTTTAAATTTTGGATTTTCGATATTGAACCCATGGTCTGAAATCTGTCCTTTTTTTCCACATGCAATCAGAGTGTGTGAGGGAAAACAAAGCCAGTTTGAGATTAGACAAACTGAAATGTTCTTGGAGGGTGTGTATTTGGCAGCTGGGAAGACAAAATCAGCAAAATATTCCTTCATACTTTTCCCCCCTACCTAATAGAGACAGTAGCATTCCTTTACAGTGTGACCTGTGAGCACATCAGCACATGCTTCGGCCAGACAGCATCCACAGCACTACATAGAAAACAAACAGACAGGTGTCCGCTGGTGAGAGGAATTTAAATGCTCATCTGTATCTCTTGAAAAATGAATTCACGGTCAGGTTTTCACACTGCCATCACCTCTGCTGTCTTACTTCAGTGCACCCAGTGTTGCCTATACTAGCCTTATTGCACTGGCAATGGTTTGTGTCGTACAAATGTGTCGCAGGCCAAAAGATTTTCTTACAAGACAAAATCTCTGTTGAATGCCATCCCTGACATCAACGCTCTAAACTCAGCGCCTGCCTCTCCCCTCTCTCCTGTCTGTAGCCCATGGGATCAGAGCGGATGGAGATGCGAAAGAGGCAGATGTCGGTGCAGCAGGAGTCGGCAGCGGGGGGAACTGCACCGGCCCAGCAGGACCAGCCGGGTCAGGCCAACCCACGGGGCTCCAATGCATGTTGCTTCTGCTGGTGTTGCTGCTGTAGCTGTTCCTGGTAGGTCTTCCCCCGACTGGAAACTCACTCATTGTGGCCCAGCATGGCCGACATTGTTACACACAGGACAGCACAGTCTGAGCCACTGTGTCACAACAGCAGGCTTCAGCTTCTCTGACATTTTTGCATGTGATGTGTGGATGTTTGTCAGGCAGCAGCCTTATTACATTCATAAAGCACAATTAAACCTACGTATCTGTTGGTATTATGTATGGCAAGACACAGAATCACAAGGAATCTATGTCTGCTGCTGGAGTTTAGTAATATTACTGCAAAATCAACCAATACAAATGATGGATCATTGCATGTATGTTGTCTGATAAGTGCTTATATGAAATATGAAAAAAAAGACTCAAAAAAAGACTTGCAATGATGTTATCACATATATAACTTGTCCAGTAGAGCGGCTCTGGCTGTCTGCACCACATGTGGCAGAGCACACATCATAGCTGAGCAGATGTTGGTGAGGAATCAAGAGCTAAAAGTCAACAACTAGTTAGTGAAATACATGCAAGATCAAGAAACAATATCCCCACTATTTTCCATTTTAATTACACGTCTAACATACTATTTGTAAATGTGTGAAGAATATTGGCCAATAGATTGATATTGGAATTTTTTTTTAACTTAAAATCAGTTTTGGCATTAGCCTCAAAAATTCACTATTGGTCAAGCTCTGCCAATCAGAATTAGAGTCAGAATTAGAAATAAAAATCTACTTTTTGGCCAAGGAGTTAGGTTTTACTGCTCAGCTACTCAGTATGGGGAACATTTACAGTACAAAACTGATACAGACATACAGCTACACAAAGTCACAAGATAAACAAATAAATATAAGACAAGAGCTTTATATACAGTATAAATATATTTCATGTACTGTCATATCTGCATGTGTGTATATATTGGTCAATGATCACATGCCTTATATACTTTTCTAAGTCTATACTGTTAGTGGACCACTTTTTAAAAATTAATTTCATTCCACATATCAGTCGAACCTGAGGTACCGTTCTACTTAGTACTGACATTTTTAAAAAAACTTTTTAGTCCTCAAACTTTTGTGTTGGGGGACCAAACTGTATTTCATAGTCTGAGAACTTGTACAATGATGTAAAGCTGAATAAAATAAAATCTTCTACAAACACATACAGGTGAAGCTGTTGCTGCTTATTGTAACAGAAGGCCATCATACATTTAGAGTAACAGTGCAGTAACTCTTTAAGATGTAGTTTAAGAGGTATACACTAGAGTATGTATGGCACATTAGAAAATGAACCATCTGTTACTAATTATACAAATTTTGAAAGCAAAAAAAATGTCAGTTATTAATCTCAGCTTCTTGCTTTGTCGCATGTTAGAGTTACCCGTGGCTGTGTGTTTACATTGCTTTGGGCTGTGGGAGATGACAGAATTTTGCCTATGTTTTCACATTTTGTATATGCAAAAATGAATCCACAGTGAAGAAAGTAATCACGATGAAAGTAATCCTTCCTACAAATGTCCACTCTGGACAGACTTTTGTGTGTGACAATGGAGAGAAACACAACATTTACTTACTGCTAATTTAAACTATATATATATATATATATATATATATATATATATATGTACAGTCCGATGATTAATAAAGAATTTAGCTAAATTGTGGGCGCCTCTCTAGCTGAACAGGCAGATGATCCATAAACAGGAGCTATAGTCAGTGACGCACCGGTCATGAGTTCGAGTTCAAACAACTGAACCTACATGGCTAAACCTACTGAACATGCACTACTGTTCAAAAGTTTGGGGTCACTTAGAAATGTCCTTGATGAAATGACTATATTAGCTGTAAACAGCTGATTTTAATGGTATATCTACATAGGGGTACAGAGGAACATTTCCATCAACCATCACTCCTGTGTTCTAATGCTACATTGTGTTAGCTAATGGTGTTGTAAGGCTAACTGATGATTAGAAAACCCTTGTTGCAATTGTGTTAGTGCATGAATAAAAGTGTGAATTTTCATGGTAAACATGAAATTGTCTGAGTGATCCCAAACTTTTGAACAGTAGTGTATGTATCCAGCCTTTGTTGCATGTCTTTTCCCCACTCTTCTCCTCACATTTTCTGTCTCTCTGTCTACTGTGCATTATAATGAAGACAAAAAAAGAAAAGAAAACATTTTAAGAAATTGTAGTGCTATTCATAAGTAGCTTAGCATGGAATTACTACATCTGCTATTCACCCCTTGACCCCTGAATTTGTTCACAATTAAACAAAAAAATTGTGCTTTTTTGCTTTTCAGCTGATGCTAAAGTAAGTGGAGATTGTTGATTTATCTATTACAGATCGAACAGATGCATAATAATAACAGATACATAATAATTAGGTCCCACTAACGGTTCTATGAGAAACCAGTGCTTGCAAAAGGTTCCAAGGTGCGTATTGAATATGCACAAACCAGCACTGGGGGAATGGATACTCTGTCTCGGCTGCAGTCTGAATGAAAGTGGTATGATGCAAATTCGCAACAATAGGTGTCAATGGGGTTAACGCTGAAAAACAAATCAAGTGTGTTCATGTTCTGTGTGTCTGTCTAACCATTAGGAATGAAGACCGGGATGACAGGAACCGAAAAGCATCTTATGACGTCAAGGAAGGGACCGCAGACTGTGAAGACTGGTCAGCACAAATCATTGCACAAAAAGGCCTCACCAATTGAATGGTTTTTGTTGCTGATTGTTGACGTCACTCTTTCCCATGTTCCCATATTGCATGCAGTCCTAAGCCCACGTTGGAGGAGGTGCGCTCATGGGGGCAGTCGTTCGACAAGCTGATGTGTTGCCCAGCGGGGAGGAACTCTTTCCGACAGTTTCTTCGCACCGAGTTCAGCGAGGAGAACATGCTCTTCTGGCTGGCCTGCGAGGAGTTCTGCAAAGAGACCAATAAGAGTGCGATCGAGGAGAAGGCTCGGGTCATCTACGAGGACTACATCTCCATTCTCTCACCTAAAGAGGTCTGACAGCTTGAGTTCATGCATTCATTTCTTTCAAGGGTTTAAACTTCAATATGTCCGACAGGTGGAGCAGCCTGGTTCCGTCCGAAGGTAGCAAAATCCACATGATTATCACACTGTATTGGGTTTATTTAATCCACACAAAAACCAAAACGATACCAGGGGCCAACATGCCAGACCAGTTCTCAGCACTGAGCAGTTGCCAGGCAACGAGTGGAGATTCCAGGAAGTTATTGGTCCCAGCCAAGAAACAGAAACCCTCTGCTAAATGTTGAATTGTCATTTTTACACCTTTGTATAGCCTAAATGAACATGTTCCATTGTGAGTTTGAGAGATTTGGTAGATGAATCTAGTTATCTTTAGATGAAGCTAGGCTAGATGTTTCCAGTCTATGTGAGGATGAAGCTCATCGACTGCTCAGGGTGGCTTCAAGATCTTGTCATTGACCTTTCAGTAAGAAAATGAACAGTCACATTTCTCACACACACAAACTGCACATGCTGTTCTTCCTTACGGTTTATTCTCTTGACTCTCAGGTGAGCCTTGACTCCCGTGTGCGTGAGGCGATTAACAGGAACATGCTGGAACCCACCTCGCACACGTTCGACGACGCCCAGCTGCAGATCTACACACTAATGCAAAGAGACTCGTATCCCCGCTACATGAACTCCCCAGCCTACAAAAACCTGCTCAACACTCTGTCAGAGCAATCCCCCGAATCTTAGGGTGGTGATGACCTGTGATCTTTTAACTTTCTTTTCCCCCTCCTCTCCCCTAATCCTTCCCCCCTTTTTTAAATTTTTCTTTGTATGTTCAGTGTAGGATTACATGAACCAGGCCTCGGGTCTGGCCCCTCCCAGGGATCTTAGCGCTATTGTGATCTGCACCTGACCGAAGACACTCAGGTCTCAAAATCTCCCGAGGGCTCGACATCATAAGTACTGCTACAGATCAACATAGCAAACACTCCAAAGGAATATGAATACATTTGATTTCTGCATTCTTTTTTCTTTCTTTTGATAGAAATAATCTATTTTATTTGTGTTCAGAGTTTTTTATGGTCTGTTGTTTTTTGTATGATTGTTTGGGGGAAAATGATTCCTACTGTAGACTATATATTTATGAGTTTGTAAATAGTAAAAATGGAGTTGTGGGTATTTTATGTGGAAACGCCTGGTTCTATTTACTGCGTATGAAAATCAAAGCTCAAGTCAAAGGCTACATGTTAGCTGTACTTGCAGGCAGCTTTGTGGGGTACTGTATGATTTTACTTTGGTTTCACCCTGTTTTGTTACGTAACCTCACACTTTGGTACCTGTGACAGCGACTTGGCAACTCCAGTTCACGTAGAACCTTAGCGTGATTCAAGATACTGTATGTGTGGTTATCAGTGAAGTAACAGAAAGTGACAATAGCTCTTGTCACGGTGTGCAATTTGTTTCCTTAAGAAACTCAAATCAATGACGGACGGGTGTTTGAAGTTTTGTTACTGCATCTTAACCGCTGAAGATTGCCTATTAATGACACATTTTTGTTTTTGTTTTTTAACTCACTGCACACCTCATAGGTTTAATATAGTTTTCTGGTGTGACATAAAAAGCTAAGTAATTCTATTTAACAGAGAAAGTATTTTTATTTACAGATATCTACTGATAATACAGAAAAAAAATAAGTACAAATTCTATGTAAGTCCTGTGATGGAGTACACTATGCTAAAGTGAAGAAAAGTTATTATTTTAAAAAAAACTTTATTTTATTGGTATGTAATTTCCTAATAACCTTCTAGGATGTTTCCTGGAAAGAATTATAATTTGGTACTGAATATGGGTAAAATGAGAATTTCGCTGAAAGAATTTCTTCATTTAAACCTAAATAACATTTATTTATTAACAATATTACCAGCAACTTCAAGCGGCTCTTGTTATATCTGAGCAGAGCCGGACTCGCTGTTTCCATCTTAAGATCATCTCATCTAATTCTTCCGGAAAAAAAGAGAATATCTCACAAAATATCAGCCTTTTTTGTCATTCTCAAGGAACGAGCTGTTGGGTGTGCTAGCAAATGGCTGAACACCAATTAAACTCTCTATTTTAGCAATAATTACAACTAAATTATAAAGTCTCCTCCAGAGAACTTGTCAGAAATTACAGACCTGTAAAATCAATCCGCATGAGATTCATCTTGGAAGATTTTGACTTCATAGTATTAACAGATTAATCTACTGGATAGAATGATCAGAAGTGACTCTGGGTCAGGCCAGGTTAGCAGCAACACCAAAGCTACCATGTAAACTGTGTTCATATGTTTATTGAGAGTGTTTCCGTTGACTAAAATTGGAGTTGCCAAGTGTGAAATACTTTTATGTATTCTGATAGTTTTAGTTGAATTACTTTGTTGCCTCACAAATATGTCACTCAAAGACAAGATCCTCACATGGGGAAGTGCCTTGACATTCAGTTTTATGACATCTTTCTCATGGGCAACAATTGCTTTCAGACTCTTGCCATAAGGGTGGTACCTGGAGCATGAGGCCAGTTTACTGGAAATTGTCCCTCTCATTGGCCAAATTATCACATGTGTTTTGTCTTGATTCCTTAGTCGTGACTACATCAGTTCACTTCGGTAGCGCTGAGGGTGAGGACAGCACACGTCTTTATTTGCTGAGAACAAACTAAGATCAGTGGATAGGGCTGGTTGATCTGAACTACTTGCCAACCTGTGTGCTTCACGGTGGCACTTCTTCTTGTCTTAGAGTTAACTTTAACTTACTATGTGCAATTTGAGCTGATGGGCACACCGCGCAGATCAACCTCAAAACACAATCTAAGCCAATGGTTTGGAGTGATGCCTATAAATGTTGTTTCTTCTTCTGTTTACTATGAAATGTGTTATTTTGCGCTGAGTTTACTGAAGAATACATTTTTAAAAAATCAAATAATGTGAATGTTTACAGTATATGGTTTAGTTTTTTTCTGCTATTCTCCAAGAAATTAATGACTTGTGGGCATTTCAATTAAGATAAAATAAAGCACAATAATTTTACCGGCTCTGGTATGATTTGATCTTTAAATGTGTAAGGACTTACTGGGAAAGAACATATGTACTGTCCTCAAAACAATTCCACCTGTCACCCCTGTCCCCACCTGGCATCCAAATACCCTTTTCCCATCTGTCTCCCCCTTTTTCTCTCCCTCTCGTGTTCCCTCTCCTTCTCCCTCTCTCTCCCTCTTCCCAGCAATGCACTGAGTGAACGGCTGCACTCCACTCAGGTAATCAGCCGCTTCTCTGGAGTCTGGACAGCTGGAGCCCATCCCACTAATTACAACCACTGCAATAAGAAGACCGGTTCATTCCTTCACTCTCCGCCAGATTGTTGTAGTCCACATCCTAAACCAGCTGTCTGGACCTCTGACTGCCGTGCTCCGTCTGTTCCTCTCCCTGGACCCTCCAGACATCGTGTTCCCCTCTGGACTCCCTCCTGGCTCCCCCCCCGGTGCCCCCCGGATCCGCCTGCCATCCCTCGGCCCGGTTCATCTCCTATACCATCCCGGATCGTCAGCGTCTGCCTCCCCTCTCCCCCCGGCGTCCTCCTCCCTGGTTCCTCATCCCCCACCGTTCCCTCCTGCCGCCAGGGATCCTCCTACCATCCGCCGCCACACTCTGTTCCCCTCCCGGAACCCACGGCGGCCGCCAATCCCCGGCTCACACCCCCAGGACCCGGATCCACTCCTCACCCCCTCCTGAACGCACCCCGGCTCATCACCCATTGCCAATATCCCTCCCTGACAATAAACCTCCTTCTCATTTTCACCTCTGCCTCGGTAGTGTGGTCCTCTGCTCGAGTCCAGTCCTAAAACCGTGACACCACCCAAGCCACTCAGTCTTTTGATAAGGTTTATTAGCAGATCATGACCTTTTGTTGGCTTTATTCAACCAGGTAGTAGAGAGGCAGACAGCGAAGTAGGGAGAAAAATGGGGGAAGACCTGCAGTAAAGGGTCGTGAGCTGGAATCAAACCCAGGCATTTTTTTCAATGGAGATAACATTAAAATAATCATAAATCCAGTCTAGATAATGTTAATGTGGTAAATGACTATTCAAGCTGGAAACGGATGATTTTTAATGGAATATCTCCATAGGGGTACAGAGGAACATTTCCAGCAACCATCAATCCTGTGTTCTAATGCTACATTGTGTTAGATAATGGTGTTGAAAGGCGAAATGATGATTAGAAATTATGTGATATTATGTTAGCAAATGAATGAAAGTGTGAGTTTTCATGATAAATATGAAATTGTCTGGTCTGGGTGACCCCGAACATTTGAACGGTAGAGTATATAAAAACAATGTCCTGCAGATTTTCGGCATATGGCAAAAAAACGGTATCAGATTCATTTTTGTCACATTGCAGATGTTGGAGTTGTTAACAACTCAATCAAAGATTCATGTTCATACTTAACTTCTTAGTAAGTGTTATTTACACAACAGTTTTAGGACCAAAGAGATAAGTCCTCTCATGATCAAGCTATCCATCTATTAGCTATACTCACTTTATTGTGCAGAGGGTCACAGGGGGCTGGAGGCCATCCCACTTAACACTGGACAAAAGACAGACTAGTCCACCTTCTAACACAGAGAGACAGACAACCATGCAGGTTCACGGCAACACAGGCAATTTACAATCAACAGTTTACCTCTTATTTACTGTGGTGAAAAACGCTTTTGGACGTTCTTAAAATTTTACACAACCTCTAATATTATCGTGAAATATTTGTGGGAAAATCTTTTCTGTGTTTCAAAAGGTGTGGCTGCATTAGACAGACTCAAACAAATACAAATGATAGTTTTTTGTTTATTGTGTACAATAACAACTAACACAACTAGATTTTTGACAGTTTCAACATGTCAGTTCTCAACATTGTCGGTATTAAAGTCAACAAATAACAGAGAATGTGTTGAAAACTGAGCAAAAAATAAATAAACCATCAAATCATCAAATTAATATCTAGTAGTCCTGTCATTAGCACGCATTAGAGCTCTAATCCTGGCTGGTGTGTTCCCCATGAGCCTTTCACACTGTTAAGGGAAACTCTTGTCCCATTCTTCTTGAATCATTGCTTTGAATTCTTCTAAATTATTTGGTTTACGCTTTGAAACAGACCTTTTGATAATCCACCACAGATTTTCAATGGGGCTCATTGATTTAGCTGGTCACTCTAAGACCTGGATACTGCACTTCTGCAGCCAAGTTCTATTGGTTCTGGATGTGTGGCAAGAGGCATTATCTTGTTAAAACATCCAGTTTTGACCTCAACAGTGCACGTGCAGAAGGGAGCATGTGGGTTTGGAGAATGGCACAATACTTGGCAGAGTTGAACACCAGCAGCACTCATGCATCCCCAAACCATGATACTGCCTCCACCATGTTTGACAGTAGGTGTACATGCTGGAGATAAATTATGCCTCACCTGGCCTTCTGTGTACCCTCACATTAGCAGGAGGAAGATAAAGCTGAAAGCTGGACTCATCTGCCCACAGAATCTTCTTCCAATTTCTGCCTGTTCAGTTCTTGTGTTGCTAGGCCCAACAACGCCGGACTAACCTCTGTCTCTCATTGACAGCCTTATAGGACCTTAAGCCATGATCTAAAAGTCAGCCACATACAGTGCAGGTGGAACACTGGACACCAGTTTGGTTTGACCACTGCTGCTGAAGCTCCTGTGATGTCATTCAGTAGTTTTCCTTGCACATGTGGTTCAGGATACAGTCATTTCTTGCAGAAGAAACCCTTGGATGCTCAGATCTTGGTTTGTCTTCCAAGCCGTCGGTTCATCTGTATTTCTGCAGAGTGTCTCCGACTACTGGCAGCAGCTGTACCTTTCCTGCATGAGAATCTGTATCTTCAGTGTTTTCTGCATTAGGTTCCTTGTTTTAGCCATTTTTGTCTCTGACGAACTTTCAAACATGCTGGCTTAAAATAGACACAAAGCACAGCAACAAAAATTGCATCTTTTAAGAAAAAACAGGGCCTTCAGTAGTGGATCACTGATACCAAAATTACTCAATACTCAAAAATTCTTATGTCTTTTTATGGAACCAATCAATTTTAGGTTTTTAATGGCTTTTTTTGCGATTTGTTTGGTATCATGGTTGTGACTGTATGAAAAGAAATTTTACTTCAAGACTTAAGAGTGATTCTTAATGCAATATTACACAAATACATGGGGTGTCTGAAAACTTTTTCCTACCACTGTGTGTGTATGAACTGTGAGAGCAAGCCAGAGCACTTAGAGAATCATCCAATGATAATTCAGATAGAGTTTATCTTCATCTTGGAGATTCCTAACACCAATTACATATCCTAAAACTTTCTGCATCTATAGCCCTGCGACAGACTGGCGATCTGTCCTGGGTGTCCCCTGCCTTCGCCCGAGTCAGCTGGGATAGGCTCCAGCACCTACCGCGACCCTAATGAGGATAAAGCGGTGTATAGAGAATGGATGGATGGATGGATGGATGGATGGATGGATGGATGGATGGATGAATGGCTGCTCAGACGCAAATGTATCAGTTAAAAATACAAAGAAATAAATGCTAATAATGCTTCAGTATTATTAACTCAAGAATTTTATTGATTTTTTTCTTTTTAATTTAGGGCTTTTGCTTTTGATGGAGCTGTTTTACATTGTGGTGTAGTTTTGAGAAATATCCAAATAAACACATTTTGTGCATTTCTGAAGCACAGTTCAGGTAAAGAGTGATGCCAGCCCCTGTATCAGTTGTACAGCTCTCAAATGGCTCAAAGGTGCAACTATCCTGTAGTTTGTGATACAGAAAAAAATGAAGAAATTCAAATAAAGCCAGTTCTAGTATCGTGACGAGTACCTCACAACCCCTCAGACTTGCAGTATTCTCCAAACACTTAGGGGTCTCACTTTTGTAGCTGCAATATCACAGCATTGTATTTGTGCGAAACGTAAGAAGCTTTTTCCACCAAACTGGTCCATCAGGTGAAAAAATTCACAATAGGAAAGGAGGTACAACTAAATAATAGGAAGCTAAGAAATTAACTCAGGCAGTGCAATTTGCAAAACAACACATATAATAAACCCAGGTTTAATTCGCATTAAATTAGCAGGTATTAGAAGACATTTTGATCACCAGACCTTCCTCAATATACAATCTTTTCAGTGATTAAACTGCCTTACTCTGATATAACTGTTCTGGGTTCAGTTTGTGCGGCTGTATGGCAGCACAGCAGCTCAAGAGAGTGGCTGCACCTGGCAATTTCAAAAAAATAATAAAAAGACTCCAGGAAAGGGGACACAATTGTGCATCTTCCCTGGCCGGGCCAATGGCATTATTCTTTCCCTACGTAGATTAATATGCAAGCATCAGGATTCACTTTGATGTGATAAATATTCCACCAATTAGAAATGTATACTCCTCGACACACACAGGGAGACACACACATCCAAAATGTTTGCCCTCTCAGATCCTTAACAGTATAATGTTAAAGATTTGCATAACCAGAGGAGACAGAAGGCACATCACAAAAGACAGCCAATGAAAAGCACTTCTTTTTAATCAAATGGATTACACTTTATTGGGAAATTAAATAAAACAACGCAATGTTGTGAGGGGAAAGCAAAACAACATTGTCCAAAGTGTTAAAACTACATATAAAAAAATGCAGATAAAAGAGAATGAGACAAGATTGATCGCATATATCTGACAGTGAGAAACAACTAATAACAATAGTAAAAGATTTGGGGGCGGGGGGGCATTGGGGACTGACAATGAACTCAATCTATTAACAGGATATTTATTCAAACAGTAACCGCAGTGGCATCTTTGTATGGCATGTTGTGTACCATGTACCACAGAAAGCTCCAATCTGTTGCAGACAGTTAGAACCTGGTCCAGGAATTTTGCTACTTGCCGGAGTGCCGTGGGTGATGCCTGCAGATTCAGCAGAACTAGAAAACACACGCACAAAAACAACAAATCAATGCATAGATCTTGGAATATTTAATTGAAACACTCATGGTCAAGTCATTAAGTAGCTGGAAAGTTTCCAGGCACATTTTAGCGCACTGAATTGTGATATGAAGCAGAACATTTTCAGAAAGCAAATAGATGTGGCACAGATCCAGTGACACACATTCAACTGTTCTTTGTACATTAGATTTTTAGTTGTCAGTATGTATTAGGGCTGTAGCCATCGATTATTTTAGTAATTGAGTATTCTATAGGTTATTCTGGCGATTAATCGAGTAATCTGATCCGCGCTTGGCATGCGCATTAGACCATCAAAAGAGGAAGTAAGTGCCCTGTGCAGCAGAAATAACCGTCCTGGCAGAAACAAGCAGACATCTGCAGTGTACTCTACATGTATAGTATAGTACAGGTGTATTGTACATATATAGAAGAGTACAGGGGTACTCAACTAAAACTCAAAGCCATGGGAACTCCACATGTATTTAGTTGGTGATGCAGAAATCACATAAACGTGTTTTTATGTTTATCTGTTTAAGCTGCTGGTGCTGCAGCTGACAGAACACAATGAAGAAAACTGATTAGTTTATTAGTATTTATCACAGAGAATATTCAATCAGCAACATTAGTTTCACTTTGATTTAAATTAAAAGTGGTTTCCTTCATTGTGAGACAGTGTCAGACCTACATGCACTTCAATACATCATGTTTGAATCTGTGAAGTTTGATAGTTTTATTGTGCAGCTGTCTGTTAGAAATGATCAGCTGCATTGGTCGGTAAAATAAATATATTAACACAAGATTAACAGTTTCTACCAGTATTCCTGTCTTACATTATTAAAATTCTGATTACATAATAATCCAGTTGCAGCTTTTTACTATCATTATTTTTAGGTTCCTCATTGTTCTCCATTAAAACAACCTGTTTGTGATCGTTTCATTTTTGGTGGAAAAGAGTCAAATGAACGCTCCTGTTTTGTGTGGATGAGTCTGAAGCAGAAAGTCTGACTTTAAGAAAGTTGAAAACCACCTTCATACCTGTTAACTCTGACGTTTTTAGTTTTTGTCAAGCCGACTAACACAAAGAAAGTCTGACTATGTCAAACTGCATTCATAGTTCAGACTCTTATCTGGTAAATGCCGTAAACACGAGAAAATAAAAGCACCCCGTCAAATTTAAATTTATAATTTACTGACTACAGGTCCGGGTCGGTATAGGATAAAGTCTGGCTCTATACTCGGACTCGGTCCAGCAGTTAGTCACCTGGGGTCTAGTATGTAGTGGATTAAATGAAGCCTTTGATTCAGAGAATTTTCAAATCAGAAATCATCACAACTGGTCCAGAATCACTCCCCAAATCCACCCACAACTTATCCCTCACCGTTCACGGCTTCACTGTACTCTCTTCCTCTCACAGCAGAAATCTAGGCTCATCTTTGACCAGACCTTCTCTTTCCACCAAAATATGAAGCACATGACTAAACCTGCCTTCTTCCCCTTAAAAAGCATTGCCTGCTGCCAGCCATTCCGCTCTTTTTCACCAGCCGAAACTCTCATCCACAAATTCATCATCCTCCAGATTTGACAAGTGCAACACACAACACTCCAGAAACTTCAATACATCCACATTTCTGCTGCTCGTCCACTCCTACACCCATGATCACATGACCTCCATCCTTCGGAGCCTCCCCGTCCCCCAGCGAATCCACTTCAAGATCCTCCTCATCCCCTCCAGCTCCCCCCTGATTGACTGAACTTCTCCACAGGCACACTCCCACCCTCCGCTCTGCTGATGCTAGCCTCATTATTCAGACCAAATACTGGACCTGGGGTGACAGGGGGTCCACTGCTGCTACTGCCCTCTGGAACTCACTCTCCAAAAGCATCAGAGAATCCTCTTCATTCGCCAGAGTCAAGAAATCTATGAAGACGCATGTTTTCAACATTGACTACAGCTCATAAATCCTTTTTACTATAAAGTCCTTTCTACATACATACACACACATATATATATATTTTTTGTGTTCTTACTTATTTTGTAAAGTGTCTTTAAGTGTCTCGAAAAGAAAGCATTATGTAAGTATTGTGTATTGCATTCATTGTGAGATGATGAGTGCATTTAAATCAGCGTGTTATAAATAGGTTAGTGATGGCATGAGGTAGATTCACAGTGAGCTAAGGATTGCACTGATGATTTGTTTATCAGTGGAATAAAAAGCCTTGAATCCTTTCAATCAGCACGGCATAATCATGGCAGGAACAAGTCAAACCCACATCGCTGCAATGGACCACATTAACGCAGGAATAAACTCGTGGTGACCCTCTTCCTGATGAGCTGCCCCTTGTCTGAATTCAGGTGGTTTTCAACTTTTTTTGTTAACTCAGACTTTCTGCTTCACACTTGTCCACACAAACAGGAGCCTTTAATGCATCGTTTGTCTCTTTTTCCACACAAAATGAACTGATCACAAAGAGGTCGTTTTAATGGAGAACAATGAGGAACATAAACATTTTTGACAGTAAAAAGTGACTGGAAATGATGTAAGACAGGAGTGCTGATTAAAAAAAAAAACTGTTAAACGTACATAATGTATTCTTTTAGCCTTTTTTAGTTGGTGCAATGGAGACAGACAGGAAAGGAGGGAAGACATGCAGTAAAGGGCCGTGAGCGGGATTCAAAATCATTTTAATTTGTGGCCAAATTAAAGTGAAACTAATGATTGAATATTCTCTAACAAAAATTCACTTTCTTATTTGCATTCTATCAGCTGCAGCACCAGCAGTTTAAACGGACAAACATAAAAACACATTATGCGATTTCTGCATCACCAAGCGTGGAATCGATTAATCACCAGAATAATCAATTAATCAACAGAATACTGACTACTAAAATAATTGATAGCCGCGTCCCTACTTCATCCATCTACACATTCTATAAAAGCAGCAATGTGTAGTTGCCTCTAAGCCATTTTAAGGTAGGCAAGATTATTTTTAGGGAAAAAGCATCCTAATATTTAACTTTAAAAAACATGTATGAGTTTTTAGAGGTTGAATTTATGACAGAAGAGGAATACTAATAAAAGTCACCGCCTGACAAAAAGGAAGAAAACATTTGAAATAGGAAAAATGTGACAGATTATGCAGCTTTAGTGGAAACATGCTACAAGAATTTTCTTTGCCTCAGTTAAATTTTGAATCCAAAATGCTTACAATGTTTGCAACAACTGAAGATAATCACTAGATCACCCTAGTGTGTGTCCTTTAATCATTTCTGTTTGGTCCACAAAACGCTTTCAATGTTGCACAATAATCTATTTTTGGAATTTATGAATCATAGAATGAATAAAATTCTTAAATGACTCATTTGTAGGAAAGAAAACAAATCATTGCGAAGCCAAATACACATTTTTAGATCTTTTCTTTTTCTGCCTTTATTGAATAGTGAACAAATAAAGGGATTTAGGATGTAAATGTGCAGTCTGAGTGAGCATGAACACGGACCACAACTAAAACATTAATGACTACTGACGGCAGTGATGTAGTGTGGAGACGCCTACTGTATGATTTAAACAGTAAACGTTAGGTATGATGGATCGCAGAAGTCTCAAAACAAAAGGATTCAAAGACTGAGCCAGCAAAATTAAGCAACATACCTTCCATCTATTCCCGCACTGATTGCAGAAGACAAACGTGGTCATTGGCTCATCAGCACTGCGAGTTTGAACCTGGGAAAGACCAAAAAGCAACATATCATCAATTCATCACCATTCACTGATCCATTAAAGTCATGAAACGATAATCTATAGAAGAACATCTGGAATATTTGTTCAGCATACAGTGATGCCTGTGGATGAATTACACCTCAGACTGGGCTAACAAATCAAATCAGCTCACTTATTTTGCCACTAATCATAACATCTATAAAGGTCTGGACAGACAGCAGTCTCTACCTGTGTGTAGGTGCAGGATTTCCCCTTGCATTTGCCACAGGTGAATAAATCAGTCTGAGTGCCTCCGGTGGTGGCCATCTGGTGGTCCCTGACAGCCTCTTTGGTCAAATTCTTCCTCATTTCTTTCAGCTCATCACTAGCCATTTCCTACAAAGTCAGAGGAATGTCAACACATTTCAATCTGTCTGCTTGGAACAAGACAGAACAGGATTTAATCAAGTTAAAGTGACACAGAGGGAAAAAAAGGAAGAGAAACCACTCTGAACAGTTCTGAAATATCAGTACTACTATAGTAAACACACCTCTGCAGTCATCTTAGCCATCCGCTCTGGGGTTACACTCCCGCATAGCACTGTCCTCCTTAAGTTCGGGTTCTTCATATCCTTCAGATTTGAGATCCGGCTCCGCACACGGTTTTTGTATTTCATGTCTGTGTTCTTAAATTCTTGGAAGATGCGTGATAGCAAGTCAAGGAATTTAAAACTGCACCTTTCAGCTACGTTAGTGTCAACACATTTAGTGGATTAACAGATTGGTTATTCCATTTCAATAACTAATTAATGCTTTATCAAGCATACCTTTTATTTTCTAGCTTTAAACGTTTCTTAATTCAATATTTAAAATTCTATAATTGAAGATTTACGCCACTGTTCAGACTAAACAAGCAATTTAAAAGATGACAGACACACTATGGCCTAAATGACCTTATTTATATCACTAATTGTGTGATGAACAGTCAGCAAAAACACACTAACAACACCTAGAACCTCACAACATCTTCAAGTTACACAAACTTCTGCTTCAAATCAATCATTGCAAAGGATATTTTCCTCGATCTGTGCACCGAGTTCGTCACAATCAGCACCGATTGCAATATAATCATCTGAAAAGAAAAATATCAGAGGACGGACAAAACACGTTACAAAAGTCAACTGTGCACTTGTTGTCAGCCTGCCGTGTTAGAGTAACAGGTTACCTCCAGTCTGCAGAGCATTGGCCAGCATCTCTCTGCACTTGAGCCTGATAGAGTCAGAGGTGCTCGGGGCACGAGGAAAGGTGTTGATTAACGTGTTGGGAGCAACTTCGGTGGGTTCGCTCTTGCTGCTGGAATTACTGCTGGAGCTGCTATCGGAGTAATGAGAGAGAATAAAATCAGTTACTGAGGCAAAACACCTTGGAAAGCAATGTCTGAACTGTAAACATACACTACTAATTAAAAGTTTGGGGTCAATTAGAAATGTCCTAATTTTTGAAAGAAAACCATTTTTTTTCTTCGATGAGGATAACATTAATCGGAAATATAGTCCAGACCAGAGCTATTCAACTAAAACTCAAAGAGGTCCAGTCAGAGAAAATCTATTAATAACTGACTGTCAAATAAAAAAAAATAAATCTGTATGACTGAAAGAATGAAGTTTGATAGTTTTATTTTGCAGTTGTCTGATAGAAATAATCAGCTGTATTGATCAGTAAAATAAATACATTAACATGTTTAGCAGTTTTCTACCAGCATTCCTGTCTTACATCATTTCCAGTCGCAGCATTTTTTACCGTCATAAATTTTTATGTTCCTCGTTGTTCTCCATTAAAACAACTTGCTCATGATTGGTTCATTTTGTGTGGAAAAAGAGTCAAATGATGCGTTAAACGCTCCTGTCTGTGTGGACAAGTTTGAAGCTGAAGTTAACAAAGAAGGTTGAAAACCGCCTTCATACCTGTTGACTCTGACTGAGGTTTTAGTTTTTGTCGAGCCGACTCACACAAATAAACCTGACAACGCCAAACTGCCTTCGTAGGCCTCTGATCTGCTAAACGCCGTAAACACTAGAAAAGCAGTTTTGGTTAAAATAGAAGTGTTCTGTCAAATTCAGTTAGTGAGCTGAGGTCTAGACATTGGTAATGTGGTCACTGACTATTATGGATGGAAACGGATGATTTTTAATGGAATATCTCCATAGAGGTACAGAGGAACATTTCCAGCAACCATCACTCCTGTGTTCTAATGCTACATTGTGCTAGCTAATGGTGTTGAAAGGCTAACTGATGATTAGAAAACCCTTGTGCAATTACGTTAGCACATGAAAAACAGTGTGAGTTTTCATGGAAAACATGAAATGGCCTGTGTGACCCCAAACTTTTGAACAGTAGTGTATGCTCCATTTGTACACCCAAGTTGTCTACAATATTAAAAGCATGCAAAACACACCAACACTTGTACTTGTTACCTTTCTTCCTTTGCCTCTGGGCTTCCCTGTGAGGGAGAAACAACAGGTGTCGTCTGCTCTTTCCTCTTCTCATCTGAAGCTTTGTCTCCACCTCCAGGCTCATCTGGAGTGCAAGAGATAGAAAATACATAGGCATGAATATCAAGTAAGCGAGAGTGATCTATGTGACATTAAAGCCACTCAAGTCAACACTTCATTAGGCCCAAATGGCCAAATAGTGATGCACAACAAAAAATAATCAGCCTTCTTTCAGTGGTTTCTTATAATAATGTTGGATAGTCTTTATGTTTGTGGCGATAGCAGCGTCAGTGTAAAGCTTGTGTTGAGATTTATATGTGGCTTTATTTATCTGACAAAACATGAGAAGATGTGCAACAGTGATCCAAGAAACAAGCCATCCCAAACCGAATATGTCGTAGAATTTTACAAAAGCAGAGTCACAGGAATTTAGCAGTAAATGATCACTCAAGTAGAGGCAAAGCAACCTCAAAAGCTGGGTCACATACACCAATGTAAGCATGTGTTTGATTTAGTCATTCAATAATAAAAGTTACACACACTTCTCAGTAACGTATACTGTCTTTAGATATTTACAAAATTATTCTTATTATATGCTATTATGCCTGTATGACATAAAAAGTAGTATTTGAAAAAAACAAAAACAAAAACAAACTCTAGTCTTTCCTGGCTGATGCTTGCTGTTGGTGTAATGTTCTCACTAGCATCTTCACTGCAACTGCTGGCTGCTGTTCAGTTGTTTGTGCTGCTGAACATCACATTTACTCACAACTCTGTGGGTTGAGAACAGGTATCAGCAGTATTAAAAAAAAAACAGAGCAACAGGACATCTTTGACAGCTGGTGTACCTGGAGTGCAATGTGCTGCAATCAAAAAATTGGCTCGGTCCTCATAAATATCAGATTGAAAATAAATAAATAAAATGACACGCTTTGATACAATCATGCAGAACAGCTTGAGGCGTTCAAAAAAATCTCTGCAGTAAATAAAACAAGTTCTAGTATCATCAAAAACTAATAATTACCCAAAAGCTTCTTCCATGACTTGATCAAGGCCTTGGCTAAGGACGTCACCTCCTCGTCTGTGCTTTGCTTGCGGATGGCATTTACAGACATCCCAATTCTGGTAGACTGTGGAAACGCACACTGTGTCAGAGCTGCAGGGTTTCAGCGTTGCTCATGTCTACAATAAGGCCTGAGAACAAAGATACCTGAAGCAGCTCCAGGGTCATGGGGACATTCCGCAGCTCCTTCAATAGGTCCAAAGCACCAGCCTGCAGGGGAAAGGAGAGGGGGCAGATTTAGATTCATTTTGAGCCATCTCACACTGAACTTCTGCTTCGTTGTGAACTGATTTGACCACTGCATCACGTGTACGTGGACACTGACTAGGGCTGAGCAATTTGATGAGAATATCTAATCGCAGCTTTTTGGAGCGATACTGCAACTATGATTTGATTTTCAATATATTTTTTTTACCACTTGAGACACCATCTGAAGCTTGATTGTCACTTTAGGAAAACAGCATGAATTTGTAAAGCCCCAGACATGGAAAACATGAACTCTGGGTCAGATATGCTGCATAAAGTACATCCTAAATTTCAGCCTTTGCCAACTCGATCAGTTGTTAAGCCGTACTACGTACTGCCTGAGCATCACCAGATTTCACACAAATACTGTCATACATGAGTAAGCCTTTATTTGATAATAGAAAATTGCAGATGTAGGTTCACTAGACAAGATTGAAATGTTAAGAAATTGTGAACCAATTACTATTCTTACTACACCGTCAAAAAAGCAGTTTTGAACTTAAGTATTGCAACATTATTGCATTAAATGTCATTGTTGAAATAATGATAGTATCAGGTAGTTAGTCATCTGGCACAAAATATTAATATACAACCATTAATTGGAAAAAAAAACACCTTGATTGTTACGTTGCTTGATTGCTCGACACTGTGATAATTTGTTGTTTTACTGCGCCTTCTGTTCTATTAATTTTATTTTTAGACTTTTAGTTGAACATTTTAATATGTCACTTTGGTGCTTATACATCTGTAACAGCTTTCTCTTTCTCGCTATCTTCTGACATTATACAGGTCAAAATGATTAACAGAGAGAATAATGGGCAGAATAACTGACGATGCACTCAACATTTAGTTGAAGCGCAACGGGTTAACGTGTTATGATACAGTACTTACAGTTACAGCAGCTAGGCGGCTAACAGTCGAGCGCCCAAAACGAACGAAGCTAGCTACTTAGCCGCTCTGAAAATCCCCAAACATAACTTTAACTTACAGGACGACACAATAACTTTTCTCGAATTCATTTTAGGCTTTTATATTAACCCATTTACAAAGACCATTTCCAACAGGATATTGCGTTGGAAGGTAAAACGATAACAAGGGTTAGTGGGGATGCTAGGCGGCTAACTCATAGCAACCCATAGAACTACTGTTGATATAAACAGAGCTGCAAGGTAGCTAGTTATTAGCGGCTAGCTAGTAAGTCGGGTACATCAGCCTAGGAGGTTGGTTTTGAATATGTAGTTAATGGTTAAAATCGCACACTGGGTCAGAATTCTGCTGACAGTCAGTGAACTGGGCTAGAGGCGCAACTAGCTCACAGCTAACAACATCAGCCCGATTGGCTAAACAGCAGGCAGGTAAGCATTCATTCCCCTCGACATCTCACCCCGTTTTTCTTCTGCGCCATTTTATCCATCTTCTTCGCAATTCTGATGATCTCCTCTTCCTCCTTTTTGCCCATGTTGACTGATCAGGTGGAATAAAAAAATGGAAGCAAAATAGAAAGAAAATTTGCGACAAAGACCACGCCACTGAAGTGAAAGCGGCGGCGGCGTCTACTTGGCGGACCGGGACCGCTGACCCTCCGCTGTGTAGCAGGCCTGACTAGATGATGCTCGATGACTTCCAGGGGAGATAATCGAGACGGAACCGAAGAGTCAAGCTGGGAATTTGCACCACTTGGTTCATAAAACCTGATAAAAGGACGCGCTATTAGGAATACCTAGATAAACTGTGCTTTTTGTCTCACTTTGCGCAAAAATCTGTCATTTTGCTACCAAAACAAAATCTGCATTTGTATCAATACCTCTCCTTGTCGTTAGGTAGCGCCAAAGTGCCACTGCATCCTGGTTCAACAATAGACTGGAGACCATTCAACTTCACAAAGAAATAGGACTGGATTTTCCCTTGTTTCACAAAAGCAGTCATTCAGTCTTAAAATTGATATTGTCCAGAGCTTCGGCAGCACATAGAACACACAAAAAGGAACACTAAAAAATATTATTTTAACAAAAACACAAATTTAAATGATTTTTTAAAACTTGACTACCTAAACATGATTAATTAACATGCTCTGTCATGTTACCTTTGTTATGAATCTTTCCTCTTCATATATATATATATATATATATATATATATATGTGTGTGTGTGTGTGTGTGTGTGTGTGTGTGTGTGTGTGTGTGTGTGTGTGTAGTTTCAGTGTATAGGATTCAACAGTAAAAATACACAGTGTTGGCTTTATGAGTTTATACATGTTTTTAGACATTCCTCTGATATTCAAGTGTATTCAATAACTATGAAAGTTATTCAAATAAAACAGGAAGAATTAAAATGGCATCATGCTGTACTAAGTGGACATATTCAGCTGGTGACAATGGATCACTACAAGACAGGGCTTTATTTTTTTTTAGCCCAAAAAGTTGTAAAACAGGATTTTACGTTTTTGTTAGAACATTAATATTGTCACACTGTCACATTGATAACATTAACATTTTCACTCCAAGAATAACACAAATGTAAATATAATGCTTGTAGTACAGCCTGCGTCTTCTTCACTGAGTCTGGTATGGCCGTTGAGCAAATCAAACTTGTGACCTTTGAGGATCCAGGATCCAGACCACAGTGTTGGCACACTGTTGATCTTATACTGCATTCATGTGACACCGATCCACTTGGTGATTTGGATCTTGCTAATCCAAACAGATCCCCATGTGACATTACCACCTAGTGACTCAAGGCAAGGCAGTCACTGCAGATGGTTTGAATAATTTAAATGAGCAAAAAAATACAATATGCTTGTGATTACTGTTAATAAAGTCACAGAGTGCAGCCCTGTAAGCTGAAATACTGTGTGTAAAGTCATACTGTGTGTTGCAAATAGTAACACGTTCATTTTAAGGACAGTCACAATTTGAAGATACAATGCAAATAGCCATTTAGTTGCACTAGACTCTCTGTGACCTACACAGGCCCTTCCTTCATCCACCCACCCCCCAAAACAAACCAGCTTCTATCTTGCAGGACGCTGCACGTGTAAGTGGAAGGTACTAGCAGGTTTTACTCAGTCAGGGGTAGTTGTTAATTGGCACCCTGCCCGGTAACAACAGCATAGTGACACAGCTCTCACTTCCTCATGCAATTACACCATTAGCAACTTTTTAAAAGGCCAAAATTATAACCAACTACTTGGTATACACTTCTGGATATTCTGTGTCAGCCTTCCAAGTTCGGGTAGAATGCAATAGATCTCCCAAAATCATGAGTGTAATTGTTGTCACATGACACGCAGCAGAAAGCCTGCCATCCCCAAAGACCGATGCAGAAATCTGCTGTTGGATTTTCAATACCTGCTGTGAGGTAAAAGTGCTCTCCAAAGATCTCATTCTACCTCATGCTGTCAGCATGTGCGCAAAACCTTTAACCTAATCCCTATTAGGCCAAGACCTCTTAAATCTGATTATGCAGGCTGCTAACAAATTAGAAATAGTCCTAACCACCTGTGGAATCTGTGGAGAGCAGTAAAGATTTACCAATATCAGTTGACCTGCAGAGTTAATATACTCTGATGAACTTTTACCAACCCCTTCCTCATTAAGCGCTCATTCAGATACTGTCTAATCCTTTTATGGACTCACCCGTTCACTCAGTTTGTTGTATTGTCTTTGCACTTTCTATACTGTCTTTCAAAGCAATTGACAAAAGTCAAATTTATGGTCTATAAGGTTTGTGTCTTAAAAAAATGACAAGAAAGGTTTGCTTCAGGATACATAAATAATGACACAAAGGAAGCTGCTTTTGAACAATTAAAATTATTGTCACAAACCTCACAGAAAACTTAATGAAAAAGCATCTTGAAATTCATTCAAATGAAAGTACCTGTTGAGGTACGGTTACCCTGTGTTTCACCCCCTTTTTTTAACCTCATGTTGATATGCTGATTAAGTGTGAGCAAAGATTAAGCAAATTGGCCAGGATGTTGCATGTCCTAAAATAGCCCTCGAACACTGCTGAGAGGCTTTGACCAGCGCTCAGAGGAGCACGAGATGGACACTTTCTGTTGTTTTTGCTGCTATAATTAAGGTGAAATGTCAACTAGACGGTAAGATATTTTTCATTTCATGTGTTGTCATGTCTGTCTGCATGTCAGTTATTTTCTTTGCTACCTACAAATAGTGATTTGTCTGATTAGTTCGCATGTTTGAGGTGTGGTAGGCCGGCATCTACATCTACGTGTTGTTCACAGTGCTGTTGGTGGGATGTTAGTTTAACTATGATCGAGCAGAATTCGCCATGATGCTGAGACAAGCTTTTTTCTCTTTCCTGTGGACTGGTATTGAGATTTCCAAACAACACAAACTTTGCTCTTACATAAGATGTTATTTTATAATGTGCAAATTACGCTCTCTTCAACTGTGTATTCAGGCCTACTCACATTATGCAACTCTAAATCCATATTATTTATAATTCTACTATAGAATCTATAAAAGATGTTAATATAAACACTGAATTGCTAGTCTAACAGGCACACTTAATCGGATGCAGTCCAACAGAAGTTCTGCAATAAATCTAAGCTTCATGAGGTGACAATGTTCAATTTTTGTTGAATTTATTTTAAAGGTGTTGACTCAACTGTGTGATTATTTTTACTGTGTAGTCACTGTTTAGGAGTATACTGGCAGGAATTTCTGTTTCCCTGTCTAACCTATTTATATAAAGGTGGGTAGGCTAAGTAGCCAAGCACTCTTCTTTATATAATGTAATACAACATTTCTTTTGTTAAACATTTCTTTTGTTGTGCATCTACTTCATGCACATTCGTTGTCCACTTTATTTCATGAAAACACAGTAAATAACAGCTAAAAATCCAGTTTTTATGAGATGATGATAGAACAAGAAACAGAGAAAACAAAGCAACCATGCAATGTTCATCAATGTAAACCTGACATTTTAGTGAGCTTTGTTCAAAATAATCACCCAGACAATTAGGAAAGAAAACTCCTGTAAAAAATTAGAATGTGATGCTCTATAAGGATGATATAAGGCCAATTCATTTGAGTCAGTGTTTTATTTTTCAATAGCTGGTATGTCTTTTCAGTTGCTTTTCATGCAGTGGTATAGCACAGAGCCCACTGTGTAGGCCATGGGTATTTTCTACATTTTTACAAAACAAGACCAAATGTCACAAGTATAGAGTTCACAGCCTAAATTTGAAAACAGCAAACACATAAACTGTTGTTTTAAATGTAGTCATGACTCACACAATAGGCTATCCCTTTCACAAACAGCTTTACTGTTTCAACGAAGATTACGGGCTCTGACATTTCACTCACTCCGCTTGTCATAGGCAACTGTCCGCACGTGCTGGCTTCATCTAAACAGAAATAAAAAAATGTGTGACTTCTTTGAGTCAAAAGTCATTAAAATAAAGTTACCCTCCTCCTATAATATGACGTCTGAGGTTCCTTCTCTGCTGTTTCTTTCCAGCCAACTCCACTCAGTATGAGCACCACACCGGTCCAGGAGGGCCCTGCCCAGGGACTGTCCTCTAGCAGTGGGCAGACGTTACCCTCCCGACCCTTACAGCCCCTCTCTGATCCCTCAGCTTCTAAAAGAGTCTGTTTCTACAAAAGTGGTGACTATAAATTCAGTGGGCATCGCATGGTCATCAATGCCCGCACCTTCAAGACATTCGATGCTCTACTGGATGCTCTGTCCAAGAAAGTGCCACTGCCGTTTGGAGTGAGGACCATCACCACACCTCGAGGAACTCACCTGGTCAAGGCTTTGGATGACTTACATGATGGGGGAGCTTATGTGTGTTCTGATCAGAAACGGGTTAAACCACTGAACCTGGATGAAGTGAACCGCCGGCAGGTACCCTGGAACACCACCAGACCTGTCAGCGCAGGGCGACGAAAGCGACAAGGACTCAGATTGGGTGAGCTGGGTAGAGCGAATGAAGCCTCCAACAGACCAGCGAAGGTCACGGAGAGGGTGGCAGTACGAACACCCAAGAGGCTTACGGTCATCAAGAACAAAGACCCTACTGTTAAGCGCACAATTGTGTTGCAGAGAAGAACAGCACCAACATTTGATGCTTTGCTGGATTACCTCTCCCAGATCCTGCAGTTCCCAGTACTGAAACTCTACTCTACCGACAGCAGACGAGTAAGTTCCTGGAAAAGTGAAATGGGAATTGATTCTTGATCGCCAGTTTTGTGTTTGAAATAAAATCTTTCTATGTGCAGAAATTTACTCAACATTTCAGTGAGATATTTATAATACTTATTTTCTGTCCTCCAGTAAGTGAGAGTAAGAGTAAGATGGCACCAGTTAGCTTAGCATAAACACTAGAGACAAGCAGCCAGCTGAGGCTACAAATTATAACACTTTGTAAAACAACACAAAAGCAAGATACAATATGTTCATTAGTTGACTTTAAACATGATTTTAGGTGATATTTGTTTGGACGGATGTTTCCAGTTTTTATGCTAAGCTAGGCTAATTGACTGCTATCTCCAGCTTCATATAGAATGTACAGGCATGACATGAATAAGCAATTCACTGTGACTTGATGGCAAATAAATGTAATCCTCATATTCATATTCACAGTGGAATTGAAGTTACGGCAATATTTAGCTTCCGTATGTCTACAAAGTAACATAGGTTTTAAAGGTTTGAATTTAATCGTTTAGATTTGATCGGATCTCTTAGAAAATGGTTGTGGCTCACTGAATATCATTTTGAGGGTTGCAGTCACCAATGTTGTTAGATGTGGAGGCGGACGAGGGAGAATTTCATGCACAATTAATGAATAAATAAACTATTTTGGAAACTTAAATAAATCTGAACAGGCACTTTCTAGTATTTTGCTCTGAATACTGGTCAGAGCTGTCACTCTGAATCACATTTGATTAGGTCATTTTATCCGACTGCCTCAGGGAGAGGGTGACTGATGTCAAAAGTTGGGAAAACTCCAACAAAAATGAGTGACAGTGGTTTACATGGTAAAGCAGGTTGTTCAATTGACCCTTCTGCTTGTCAAAGAGTCCCACAGCAAGTGTGAATCTGAGGTTGATCCCGATAGCAAGCGAGCTCCTTGCCTTGCAGCTTTGTCACCACTGATGTGTGTGAATCAAAGGGTGAATGAGCAACATCGTGCTTTCAGTGCAAATACGGTAGAACAAACTCTCTTTAAGTACAGATTATTTGCCAAAACTTTCTTGAAACACCTTTATTTTTATTTGACATAAATCTATTTAAAAGAGAAATTTTCATCATTTGTTCTTCAGTGTTGATAGTAGCCTATTTCTCATGACATATAACATTCAGATACAAGCAGAGCCGGCTCTGGATACAAGGCTACTGTTGGCAGGACATTGTTAAAGACCACAGACTGATAACTACAGATGGAGACGACTGCATCAGAGTCAAAGTTGCACATTTTAAAATAATCAATTAAAATAAATAACAGTACTAATATTTGGAAAAAGGTTGAAAATCGGGTCCAATAACCGACCAGGAGAATAACTGGTTAATTGTTAGATCAGGGTCAGTCATCAAAATTATTTCAACTGGGAAAATGTATTTTTCATGTCTGTATGTTTTAATGTTTTCAAATTAAGGAAGGTTTTTGTAAGTTTTCTGTTAGTTGTTGGCGTGAGAGTCCATGGGACTTGTTGTCCTTAATAGACTTTCTTTCTAGGGATGCCTAAGGCTGTATTAAGCACGGGTGTGCCAAGGTCACACAAACAGGATAGTCTCAAATGTACGGCTGTATAAAGCTGTGAGCAGACTTCAGATAGACAGACAGTCATATAGACAAGTAAATACTCATTAACATAGTGGCTATTCAAGGTTTCTTTACATAGATGATCCCTTAAGTTTGGCAGTTTATTCTTCTTGGATAAATTTGTTCACATGTTGTCGCAGAGCTCTTAGCTGTGTCATGTGACCTTACCATGGTGAGCATATGGACTCTTCTCAATGGTCACACAGTGGTAAATACTCAATCCTTCTGTTAATATTTAATGACCATATCACAACAAATTGTTTATTAAAAAGTGATGAAGCTTCAAAATTTTGATGCCATCAAGAAGCACTGGATGGCTATGGATTTACATTATAGATATTTTTCTGGTCTTTGTAGTTTTGTTTAGCAGAGATAAAATAAGATTGTGCACAGAATTGTACAACTAAGATAACCAAACCTTTAGGACCGTTATAAATATTTCAGGAATTAAAAATCATGGCTTTAGCTCTGTGAAGTTTTCCGAGAAATGCTCAGAGGCGCTATCAAAATATCTGCCCCCTGGTGAGTTATCGTTGTAATCCCCTCATGTACTTTGCCAGTATCAGCAAGCTTTCTGTTAAAGGTCAGGGGTGTTTACAACCTTTACATGCATCTAACAGCGTAAGAACCTTCTTGCTGTCTGTGATCACTGCTCTGTTTCAGGGAGACATAAATATATACCTCTAAGTGGTCGTGCACATTGTAAGAGACATTGCAAACTGAAATGTGATTTTAATATGTGGTCAATTCTAAGTAGCTTGTTTTTCTCTTTTTTCAGGTTGAAAGTCTCGCTGCACTTATCTTGTGCTCTGGAGTTGTTGTAGCAGCGGGAAAAGAGCCATTCAGATTAGGAAACTACCATTTTAACAGAGCTGGCCAGATGGCAGAGGCCATGTACGTGGAAAATGTGGATCCATCGATGTTGCAACATAGAGCTCGTAAGTATGAATACGATACCATAGACTGTTATTTTCAAGCAGTCATGAAAGGGCTCATCTGCTATTTTTAGGAAAGCATAGTCAGTAATTGAAAATGTTAGCAAATGTTAAAACAATAAAACAATAACAGACTAATTGGAGATTTAATTGTTGAATAAGTTTATCGCTACAGACTAGACATTATTAATGTGGTAAATGACTATTCTTGCTGAAAACAGTTGATTTTTAATGGAATATCTACATAAGGGTACAGAGGAACATTTCCAGCAACCATCACTCCTGTGTTCTAATGCTACATTGTGTTAGCTAATGGTGTTGAAAGGCTAATTGATGATTTCATGTCTGTAGGGAAAACAGCTAAACTGTTTTTTTATTAGGATGAAACAGCATATCAAGCTCATGTTATATCTTGTTTTCTTAACCAATACCAAAAAATGACGAAGTAATTACAACTATATGCACAAGTCTGTTGGTTACCTGCTTTGCTTGGTGCTTGTGGGCAGAGTTGTTTTCACTTTTGGATAGAGCTAGCTGAGACTTCTCAGTCCTTGTGCTAAGCCAAGCTAATCGGCTGCTGGCTCCAGATTCATTTTTAGGAGACAGATGCTAGAGAGGCAGAAAATCTTCACATCAAGTCATCAACTTGAAAGCAAATTGGTGTATGCCCACAGCATCAAACTATCTCTTTAAGTGCTTCCATTGAACCCATGTAAATGCTACATGATACTTGTCCCAGAGTAATTTTCTTCTCTTTCTCTCTGTCCCTCCAACCAAAGAAAAGAACAAATCTTTCTCAAGTGGAAGAGGCTCAAGAAACTTCTCCTTGTCATCTGAGCGATATATCGTAAATCAGATAAACAAGTCTCAAACTGGAGGCATGAATGGCCACCTGCATCAGCAGCATGGACCATTTGAAGCAGACGTTCACCAGCATCAAATAGAGGCATCTGGGAGGGGAGCTAGCTGCATTGTACCTCAGGATGATGACATTGAAAAGTCTTTCCGCGTGAATCAAGATGGCAGTATGACAGTGGAGATGAAAGTTCACCTAACCATTAAGGAAGAGGAGATGCTCCACTGGACAACCACACTCAGCCGCTCCAGCCTCATCAAGAGGTCCGTTTGTACCTCTATTCCTGAGTCAGGTAACAGCTCCCCCGACTCAAACACTGCTGTTGCCAAAGCATCCCTTAGTACCAGTGGGGATGAAGCAAAAGAGGAGAACTATCCTGCTGGAGCTGGGAAGGGCGTCGGCTTTAATGAGCAAATATATGAAGGCTACACTTCAGCACCTTTGGGAAAAGTAAAGAAAAGTTTCAAGCGCACCTCTACGCCAGGTCCTCGGCATGTTAATAAGACAGCGTCTGTCGAGAGTGTAAAGATGGTTACAGAGACAGGGGTTCAGGAGAGCACCCTGGGACATTACTCCTACATGGAGAGGACGGCTGATGGCGAGACAACAGAGGGATACTGCGTGGTGAGACACAGCAGCAGCAGCAGCAACAGACCAATCCCTAAACCTCGGAAAACTGCATCAGCAGGAGGGAGGAACAAACACTCCAACTCCTCCATCAGGTCGTCAGGAGTAGCTGAGGTCCTTCAGATAGAGAACAATGGGATGGAGGTTACAGAGACTGTGATGCATATTTATGAGAGTCAAGGTTGCTATGACAACTATTTTGCAAATGATGAATATAGTGCAGATGACCTTCCTTTGCATGGCTCCACTGTGTTGCCAGAAAGCAAGCCGTCCACTGACTCAGGGCCTCGTTCTTCTTACAATGATTGTGATATAGATTGTAGCTGGCAGCCACCCACTGCTGAGTCACTACAAAGGCAGAAAGAGGAGATGTTATCACTATCATCAGAGCCAGTATCTCCCAGACATCAGATTACAAACAATCTGTCTTCAGTGACTCAGAACGAAGTCCAAACTGCAACTAATTCACAAAGTCCAGAAACAGTAAAAAAAGACAACAGTTCAAAAAGTATGAAGAAGAGAAAGATAATCAGTTGTTCTCGCAATCAGAAAAGCTCAACTTCAACAAGCAGCACAGATAACAAAGCAAAGGAACACATAATCAGCTCCTCAAAAAACAGCAAACATTCATCCACTGACAAGCTTAGCAGTCATTCCAGTGTGCGAAAAAAGAGTCTGAATTCTTCAGACAGTGCTAAAAGTGGTCAAAACAGAGAAGGAGCAGCAAAGAAAGCAGAAATGTCTCAGTCTAAGAGATCAATCAAAGATGAAAAGATGCCCAGGAAAGACTTGGCCTTATTAGGTAGTTCAGAAAATGTAAAAAGAACGCCACCTAAACGACAAATCATGACCAAAGCAGTTGGTAAGGATAATGGCCATAATATCAATACTGCAACTGGAAGGCCTCAAATGAAAAAGAACATGTCAGACATTTTACAAACAAAAAAATCTTCCTTGACAAGCCAAAAATTAATTAGCAAACCAAAATCTATGATTGAAAACAGAATATCACCACCCAAAAAATCTTTAGAGCTGAGTGAGAGTGTTTCGATGCCTGCTCTCAATCCTTCACCCTCCCAAATCCACCAATATGTTGAGGACTGGTTGGAGAAAGTCACCCCAGAAGCAGAACCGGACATGGAGGAGGCAATCAAAGATGGAGCAGAGTGTCGGCCCAATGTTGTATTTCAGATTGGTGGTGATTCTGAATCAGATGAAAAGACTGAATGCCAGGCTACTATAGATGAATGCTCTCCATCAGCCGGTGATGCAATCAAGAAGTCAGCTTCTTCTCTGTCAGTTCCGTTTAGTTATGAAGGGCCGGCTCAGCTGCACAGTGAACAGAAAGCACGAGTTTTATGTGTTTCAATGCCAAGTGTGAGAGTTGACCCCACACACTATGAGAGCAACCTGAGATCACACAAATCTGCAGAAGAAATCTGTGCAGCTGACAATGAAGCATCTTCATCCTACATTTTGAGCCCCAAAGCGAAGGTTAAACCTGTTCTGCGGCAACTTTGTTCATCAATTCAGTGCATCAGAAGAGCATCTGACATCAACACACCATCCAATCTTGAGAAATCCAACAGTGTTCCTGATTTCCCAACACAAGTAGCCTCAGTGTTCGGCTCATCGTGTAAAGCCTTCATGACATTCTTGTCAGTCATGACTTTGAGAGACAACCTAAATCCCCCAGCATCAGGAGAAAGTAGCCAATCTAGGAGCACCTCTGAGGCCATGCTAATGATGGAGTCCCTGCAGAAAATTTCTGCCATTGAGGATGACGAGGAGCAAAGAGCAAGTCTGACTGATTTGCAAAGCAGAGCATCTTCTCAGCTCAGAGAGCGCTGGAAGAATTTCCAGATTCTGAGGGAAAGGTTTGAGAGTGAGCCGCTTTCTCCTAAAGTTTCAGAAACTGAGTTTGCACTGGATGTTGTATCTGAAGGTGGAGATGTCTTTGATGAGCGCATAGATGAGCTGATGGATGAACTAAATATGCCAGAAGACCTCAGAGCAGAGATCACTTCGACATTCCAACAGGCTAAAAGTTTTTACCCTGTAGAGGAGAGCTCGCTAATGGAAACTGATAGACACCACTCGGACTCCGAGGAAGATGTGGAGCAATTTGTCAAACAAGATGAAACCAAACTATCAGCAGAGCTTGATAGTACAAATATAGCTGAAGATGTTTCTGAGACTCTACAGGGCAATGATGAAGCAGAGATAGACTACCTAAATAAAATGGATACCCCAGAAGAACAGACAATCAGAGAGTTAGAACAAGAACCTAATGAAATTCAGGTATCACAGACAGAAAGAGATGAGTCATCAATAGACAAACAGAATGATATAGAAGAGAATAATGGAGAAGTGGAGGAGTTAGAGGGGATGAAGAACACAGAGGTGTTGGACAGTGAGGATGAAGAGAATAAAAAAGACGATAGTGAAAGGGAGGACGAGGCAGCAGCGGAGGTGGTGGAGGATGATGAAAAGAATGATGAGCTGGAGGAATGGAAAGCAGAGAAAGGAAGTGGTGAAGAATCTGTTGAGAAAGAAGAGGAAGAATCAGAAGAAGAGATGACAATGGATGAAGGTGAGGTGGACGAAGGATTAGAAGAGGGTGAGAAGGAAGTAGGTGAGGAAACAGAGGAGGGATCAGTGGATGAGGACACAGGAGAGGATGATAGCGTTGAGGAGACAGATGAGAGAGAGGGGGATGAAGAGACGGTGGAAGAAGAAAACAGTGAGGAAGAGGAGACTGAGGAGAAGCAAGGGGATGAAATTAGTAAGGAGAAAGAAGATGAGGAGGAATTGGATGAAATTATGGAGGAAGCAGATGAAGAGGAGGAACCAGAAAATAAACACGAAGTGGAAGAGGAGGAGGAAGAAAAAGATGAAAAATCAGAGGAGGAAGTGGAGGAGGACACTGAGGTGCATGATGAGGAAAAAGAAATGGAGGGAGTTATTGAGGAAAAGGATGAGGAAGAGGAGGCAGAAAATATAAATGAAGAGATAGAAGAGGAGGCTGAAAATATAACTGCAGAGATAGAAGATGAGGTAGAAAATATAAATGAAGAGATGGAAGGGGAGGTTGAAAATATAACTGCAGAGATAGAAGATGAGGTAGAAAATATAAATGAAGAGATGGAAGGGGAGGAGAGAGAAGATGCACATGCAGATACTGCGAAAGATGTAGAGGAGGAGGTTAACGATGAGGCAGAGCGAGAAGAAGAAAAAGAAATGGAGGTAGATATTGAGGAGGAAGATGAGGAACATGAAGAAGATGTTGAGGAAAAAGAAGAGGAAAAAGAACAGGTGACAGAAGTGGTTAGTGAGGAAAATGAGGACGAGGAGAAGGAAGAAAGAGAACAAAAGGAGGAACATGGAGGTCAGGATAGTGAGGACGCTGAGATAAAAAATACAGAAGAAACCAGTGTAAAGGTGATCACAGATGAGGAAGAAGAAGATTGTGACAAAGATGTAGAAGAAGAAGAAAAGTATGTTGAAGTTGAAGATAGTGGGAACATTACAGCAGATTCAGTAGAAGAGAGAGAACCAGTAGAGGAGTTAGAGGGTGAAGAAAATGTGACAGCAGGGCAAACTGTAGATGAAGAAGAGAGGAATGATGATGATAAAGAGTTTGATGAGGAGTTAGACCAGGTGGAAGAACAATCAAAGGATGAGGCAGATGAAGTAAATGTTGCTGAAGAGAGTTGTGCCGATGATGAGGATTGTAGAAGCATGCCAGAAGAGGCCTTTCATCAGCAGCAGCATGACAGTAGCTGTGAAGAAGCAGATTCACAACAAAACACTGAATCACCAACCAAATATTCGTCTGAGGGCCAGTGTGAGGATGACAAAGGTAACGGGACAGACACTGTTAATGAGACAGACGAGGCAGGAGAGCGCTGTGAGGAAGGAAGCAGCAGTACAACTCATCCGGTGGAAATATCACAGGAGTTACTTGACTTTGTGAACAATGCCCTTCAGTCTTCTTCACTTGTATTCACATATGACACTCAAGGAAACATTAGGATAGAGCCTGACAATGCTCGAGTGACACAAAATAAGCAAACTGTCATTCCAAAAACTAGAAAGGATAGTTCGTACGGTTTGAAACGTCTTCCAAGTCCAAGCACCTCTGATTTGTCTGATTACAGACCAGAAACATCGGAGAGCGGTGGATATAAAACTCAAGAGTCTGTAGATATTGTCTCAGAGAGTGGAGAAGAGGGTTCAGAGAAGGCTTCTCCAGTCCACAAAGATTCAGCACACAGGACTGCGAGAACAAATGCACAGCAAGCAAAAGTTTCCGTTGCAAGTAATTCAGAAGCCCTGCACAGTTCCCAGCAAAAAGGTTCAGGAAGTTTTTCTTCAAGTGACTCAGCCACTAAAGCTTTGGGAGAGGATATGTCTTATTTTAGTGCTGCGAGCTCATCTAAAACAGACGCTGCAGCCGCCATACAGGCCACACAGAGTACTTCTTTTGTCTCAGAAAAAGACACAGCTGATGGGGTTTTGATTGATCAAGGCAGATGGCTCCTAAAAGAAAACCATCTCATCAGAAAATCTCCCCCAGTCTCACTGGGAATGTATGGTAACTTGGACAGCACATCCATAGACACAGGTCAGGAGAACAACGGCGAAGACTCCCCGGTTCATAGTAAAACCCAGCACAGCCCTCTTGCAGCCATATCCTCGTCAGAGCTCGAGGAGATGGCAAAGCCTCAAACTCCACGGTGCACCTACTTCAACATGCCACACGGAAGCGATTCGGACCCCTTCATGGATGACTCCTTTGTCAAAAGTGGGAAAAAGGATTCAATCAGCTTTAAAGGTAGAGGTGTCCGGGTGTCACCTACGGTTGACACCTCCAAAACTTGGGCAAATAAAAATGGCAGTCTGTCTTCATTTGCATCCGTAGAGTTTAAAATATCAGACAGAAAAGTGCATCCTGAGGGGGAATCCTCAGCTGTGACACAGGCAAGAAGGACATCTAGTGGAGGAGGGCATGCACTGCAAGCCCAGGACTCACTGGAAACACTGCATGTGAGATGTGGCCAATACTGCCCTATACTATGAAAACAGACACTTTATTCACATGTGCTTGTTTATGGTGTATTGTCAGTCTTGGCTAGGATTGTTTTCTTGTAATGCAGCTAGAAAAGGTTTTGACATTGTACTTAAACAATCTTGAACAAGAACCTTTTGCAGCTTCCCCAAACCTGTGGACGTGTGTTGTGAATGAAGAGAGCTGTGCCTCTAATTTATGTTGAATGTAGTCAAAACTCTTCATTTCCACACAGTAATTTCATGTGATAGCATAACATCAGCAAAATAAGAAATACTTCAGTTTGACCGATTTGCCGCTCCTGTACTGTTCATCACTGTATTAAGTATTATTACAGGATCCAACAGTTTCTTCTTGAATGTCATATAATGCATCTGAGGAAGAACTGCATCTGCCAAAGAAAGCAGATTTCATTTCCTGTGTTGCTTTTGATTTTATTGTTTGTTTGGATTCTTCCAAAATGTGAAATACATGTTCATTTTAAGAACTTATTTTAAAAAAAATGAACAACTGACTAACATGGAAAATTAAATGCATAAATGAATGAAAAGGTCACTTTAACTCACCAACATTCAAATCATGCTGTTCACATGTCACTGATAAATTACACTACCGTTCAAAAGGTTGGGGTCACTTACAAATGTCCTTATTTTTGAAAGAAAAACTTTTTTTTTTCCAATGAAGACCACAATAAATTATCCAGAAATCCAGTTTAGAAATTGTTATTGTTGTTAATGACTATTCTACGGCTGATTTTTAATGGAATATCTCCATAGGGGTACAGAGGAACATTTCCAGCAACCATCACTCCTGTGTTCTAATGTTACATTGTGTTAGCTAATGGTGTTGAAAGGTGAACTGATGATTAGAAAACACTTGTTGCAATTACATTAGCACATGAATAAAAGTGTGAGTTTTCACACAAAACATGAAATTATCTGGGTGATCCCAAACTTTTGAATGGTAGTATATATTAACGGTTTCCCAAAGTTTGCTGACACACACATTGGTTCTAGCAAACAAGTAGTTCAGGCTAGATTTCACCCAAAAGGTGGATGAGACGAAAAGCAACTACACAAAAGTGAACTTTGGGCACAAGCATGACTCCAAATGAATGTTTCTGCAGCTCTTTTTCTGCAATGTTTTCCAACAAAGTCACCAGAAGTCATGAAAAGGTCAAGTGATTCGTTCTCAGCTTTTTTTTCTCCTGCCCTCAAAGTTGTTAAAAAAATTTTCACAAGTTTTATTGACCACCATTTATTTAAAACCTGACAGACATTCAACTGATGTCTCAGAATGTCATCTCAGAGTGGTAGTTTCTCCATGACTATCTGCTTTGGTCCTGGAAAAAATGATGATGACAACCAGGAGAGAAACAATGTAGAAGAGTCCTTGTTTTATAGTTTGATGTTATTTTGTGGGGCCTGCACAGTGAGTAGTGTTTAACACTTTCGCCTTGCAGCAAGAAGACCCCCGGTTCAAATCCCAGCCTGAGCCTGGGATCTCCCTGTGCATGCGTGGGTTTTCTCCGGGCACTCCGGCTTCCTCCCACAGTCTAAAAATATGCTGAGGTTAATTGGTTACTCTAAATTGTCCATAGGTGTGAATGTGAGTGCGATTGTTTGTCTGTATATGTAGCCCTGTGACAGACTGGCGACCTGTCCAGGGTGTCTTCTGCCTTTGCCCGAGTCAGCTGAGATAGGCTACAGCACCCCCCGCGACCCTAGTGAGGATGAAGCGGTGTATAGAGAATGGATGGATGGATGTTATTTTGTAGATCTTTTTTCAACACCCATGCTGGATGTGTAGTTAAAGTTGCACTGTTGCCAGTGTATAACATTGTTTTGAACTCATTTGAAAGCATGCCTGCACTTAAACCATGTAAAATGCCACAGATACACAGTAGAAGTAAGACCTACATGCAGTTTTCATGTTGTTTCAGACACAAAATACAAACAGCTATGAATTCATTTTAAACATCAGCGGAGGTAGAGAGGAATTCATTGCTTAATCCACTGTCCACCACTCTATCCATCAATTGATTATCCAATCAATCATCACATCAATAAGTCAGTCAGTCTACATTGTCATTAGTACACAGCAGAAAAACTTGCTTGTGCTGCATTATTCACTTGAATATCAAATTCACCATTGAAGCCTCAGCAACCGCACAGAGCACACAAACAACCATGTCTCTTAAAAATTACATTCAGGACTGAGATATAAGTTGGTGAACATAATCCCATTTGTGTTAATTGCCTGGAAGCATCTTTGGACTCTGGTGACATTTGACTTTCATGAGGTTATAAACTAAGTGAAGCATGTGAATTTGGAATGAGCCTTGGGCTTACAATACTCTGTTTATTCTGGGAAGTCGAGTGCTCAGCACAGACTCACAGTGAGTTTCTGTCTTTCATCTCCTCAAATAATCACATCAAGGTGTCAAAAAAGATGCTTCGCTTCAACATCATTCTGATGTTGGACACAAAACTAGAATGAGTAGATAGTATAAGTGTATGTTTGCATGCTGTCCACACTTGTAGGGCTTGTCTCACTCTTATCCACTCATCCTCAGGCAGGTGAGTGTACAGAGGAGAGATCGAGTGTCGTCTGCAGCTGTCAGTGGCTGTCACCGATGCCCCCTGATGCAGTGAGGCATATGCAAGTGACACTTGATGTGATCGGCTCTGACAGACTGGCTGGAAATATATGTAACTGCAGGATATTATCCTTGAAATAAGTATGACCAGATGACAGCAGGTGCTAATTTGGATAGGGATAATTTATTTGGACAACTTTATGATTTGACAAGTGACACATGATGATTTTATGGTAATACAGGAAGAAAAATGCTGGGAAATGCTCTCTCTATTAGTGTGTGGGGGGTGTTTCACCTCCCTGTTCTGAACCAATCACTCCCTTCAAACACACACATGCACAGACAAAGAAAGAATGAGACAGAGAGAGAGAGGGGGGGGGACTTTACAAAGTGACCATTCTGGATACTTTCCAAGGGTTTTGTCAGTCACTATGGAGATTTGGAAAACAGCCCCTGCTTTTTAATTCCTCTGTTGTTACTATGGTCCAAAGGTATCCAGTGGAAGCTCCGTTCTCCGAAGCGAGGGCCAGTCTCGACTCTGCTCATTTTGCTTACTACTGACAGAAAAAGTTCCTGTATGCTCAAGATAAAATATTCACTGCAAATGGAGAAAACAAACTACTTTGAGATAGTCATTGGTAGAAGACCTAACAAAGGTATTAAGGAGAACTACTGAATAACATACAAGTAAAATCCACGTTTTCAAGATCATAGTGAAGTAGAAGCACAGAAGTGTCATCAGCAGAATGCATTTGAAGTTTTGAAAGAAGTGGTTCTGCAGCATATTGGATTATTTCTAACACTTCAATGGATAGCAAACATTTTGCTGTTGTAGCTGGATGACAATAAACTAGTTTTAACCATCTCATAAACTTCTGTAATTTAGTAGAATGGTTCCAGACCCAAGCATCAGACACAGGATAGATCTGAGGGGTCATGGGATAATGAATGAGGTGGAAAAATAAGAAAGAACAGTATTGGGATGCAAAACCTGAAATTTTTTTTGGATTGTTTGCTTTATTTAGAAATTTTGAAAGTTGTAAAGCTTTTCAAATTAAAACGTATGATATCGCAGAGGAGGGCTGCTCAGTGGTAGCCTAGCCGCGCTAGACAACCCACGGCAACAAATTTAATTCTCTGCCAGGGAGGGTCTAGTTACCCTCCATAAGGCTCGAGGCTGGATTCTCCTAAAACTGGCCGGACCAATCACCATGAAGTGTAGAGTCAGAAGGCGGGCGTAACGAAGTGACGACAGAGGCGTGACGATTCTGATAGAAACAACCAGCGCACAATAAACAGTTATCTTTCGACTTGGCTTTGGCCACAGCCCTTAAAGATTTGAAGCTAAAATTCAACTTGAAAGATAAACAAAGGACGGCACTTAAGTGTTTCATTGAGAAGAAAGACGTATTTGGACTTATGCTGACGGGATATGGTAAATCCTTAATATACCAGTTGGCTCCGCGGCTCTGCTGGTTGGGAAGCTAATGGGACTTAGCCACAATCCGCCGGTGCTCTCGGAACTACGTCAGCCTATTTGTTGCGTTGATTGGTTGTATACCTACCCAATTGCTGCAGAGGGATTTGATAGACAACCTTTTAGCCCGCCTCCCTCCCTGTTGAGCTTCCCTAGACCCTTGTGCCGTCAGAAACATAGGTGTAGCATGGCTAGGCTAGCTCAGTGGCGTAGTGGATAGCACTTTTGCCTTGCAGCAAGAAGATCCCTGGTTTGAATCCCGGGGTGGGCCTGGGATCTTTCTGCATGGAGTTTGCATGTTCTCCCTGTGCATGTGTGGGTTTTCTCCGGGCACTCCGGCTTCCTCCCACAGTCCAAAAATATGCTAAGGTTAATTGATTACTCTAAATTGCCCGTAGGTGTGAATGTGATTGTTCGTCTGTATATGTAGCCCTGCGACAGACTGGCGACCTGTCCAGGGTGTCCCCTTCCTTCGCCCGAGTCAGCTGAGATAGGCTCCAGCAACCCTAGTGAGGATAAAGTGGTGTATAGAGGATGGATGGATATCTCAGAGGAGCTCGATAGCTGAACACTCCTTCTTCTGGGGAGCCTGCATTCTGTCAGGATGATATGGTACAATAAGGTCTTCAAGAAACAATAGCACTTGGTCATTAAGTTTAATATTAAGCCAAGGTTATGGCATCCAGAAAAATATCCTGGTTAAATTGGTTAGGTGTGTTTGTGAGGTGTTTATCCACTGATTTGAAGTTTTTCAATATAACTGAGTGTCATCGTCATAGCAGTGAACTTTATGAAGTGTTTTCTAATAATATTGCCAAAGAAGAGCATACGCAAGGTGAAAAGTATTGGTCCCAGCATTTTATGACATTTGAAATGGGACAAGTGGTCGATTTTTGTCACAAGATACAAGCTAGGAGCCAATCTTTAATAATGTTTTTGGGTAAAACAAGTAAAAAGTGCACTCTGTGGAGAATAGGAGAAAGCAGAAAACGGGAATGCTCAAGTAAAATACAAGTGCGTGGAAAAGTACAAATACTTGGAGGAAGTTCATGATGTAGTGTATTTAGCTACTTTCCACCATTGACAATGACCTTTGCATCACACACTGACTTTACAAAGGCTCACTAGGAGCTTCTGACATGGATTTGTAGCATTTCTTTCTAACCTTCAGATTTATTTCTGTCTGCTCGCCATGAATTCACTGAAGTGCAACCAACACATTGTGCTGCAACACTCCCCGTAATAAATCTGCACTGTCTTGACTCACAAAGAGGCCCACTAGTTTGTCACACCAACAAAAATGAATGAGCAAAAACATAACACTAACTGCTGTTCAGAAAAAAAAGAGACTTTTGCAAACTGCCCTATACAAACATAAATTACTGCTCTTTATGAATTAAACACATCACTATTGTCCTGTGAACAGCGCAGGCTCTGAACCAGTCTCTGTCTCAATTTCAACTCTGGCAAATAGCATTGGGGATGATTGCTATGGCTACTGGTTGGTGATTCACCATCATGGGAGATGAAACAAAAGATGCCTTTTTGCTGCCCAGTTCCTGCGGTTTTGAAGTGACGACACCCTGAAACAAGATGTAACTTATCTGTTTTCCTTTCCTGTTGCAGGCAGAGTGACTCCAACTAATGTGGAGTTTTTATTTGAATCTTGCTGTATGCTTCTTTTAATTAGCTCCACTGCAGCGCAGTAACTTTGGAGATAACAAGAATCTCGGTAACAAAAATAAAAGGACTGAATGATAAATTCCAAACATTGCCAAGAATGACAGCTATTTGGCCTAAACTGTGACACTGGCAAACACCGGGTACAAACAATTACGGCCTGCTGTCTGCATTCTGTTGCTGCTGTTAGGTGACAGATCAGCAATACACAATCCCTGCTCTGTCTGTGACAATCCCAGCCTCCTCTGCGGCCAACACTGGCAGAGAGGCATCATAATGGGCCTGGGAGCTGGAATTTTTTCGGCCCCCACCCTTGCCTCTAAGTCAGTGTTTATCATGTGAATTTCCAGAGCTGGGCTTAGTAATGGGGTTCACTGTTTACTCACATGGGGCTCCTGTGTGGGCCCTCCATTACTACCAGCCTCAGTTCTTTTTTGCTTTAATTATTGTGTCTCAACTTATATGGTCACTTTATTACTCTGAGCACAAGGTTATTTAGCCATTCAATGTAACCACACTCTGCTTTAGTGTTACCATTTAATGTCATTTTATGTAAATACAGTGCTCTGGAGATTTTACAGTCAACACATACAATAGACAAGTATCCCAATGCTTCATTCAAAATCTTAGTCACCAGTGGAGTGCACTCAAGAGGGCAGTTAATTAAATGCCTGGTTGCAAGATTTAAAAAAAAATGTTTCATTTAAGGATTTAGGAAATTGTATTAGGTGGTGAACATTATTTTGACAGGTTGGGTAGAAAAAATAATGATGTAACTAGCTTAATATTGTTTAATTTAAACTCTAAATACTTCAGTTACAGAATTATATATACACACACACACTCAACAAAATATTAACGCAACACTTGTTTTTGCTCCCATTTTTTGTGAGATGAACTCAAAGATCTAAAACTTTTTCCACATACACAAAATCACCATTTCTCTCAAATATTGTTCACAAATCTGTGATAGAGAGCACTTATCCTTTGCTGAGATAATCCATCCCACCTCACAGGTGGGCCATATCAAGATGCTGATTAGTGCACAGGTGTGCCTTAGACTGCCCACAATAAAAGGCCACTCTGAAAGGTGCAGTTATATCACAGCACAATCCCACAGATGTCACAAGATTTGAGGGAGCATGCAATTAGCATGCGGACAGCAGGAATGTCAACCAGAGCTGTTGCTGGTGTATTGAATGTTCATTTCTCTACCATAAGCCATCTCCAAAGGCGTTTCAGAGAATTTAACAGTACATCCAACCAGCCTCACAACCGCAGACCACGTGTAACCACACCAGCCCAGGACCTCCACATCCAGCATGTTCACCTCCAAGATGGTCTGAGACCAGCCACTTGGACAGCTGCTGAAACGGTCGGTTTGCATAAGCAAAGAATTTCTGCACAAACTGTCAGAAACCGTCTCAGGGAAGCTCATCTGCATGCTCGTCGTCCTCATCGGGGTCTCCATCTGACTCCAGTTTGTCGTCGTAACCGACTTGAGTGGGCAAACGCTCACATTCGATGGCGTCTGGCACGTTGGAGAGGTGTTCTCTTCATGGATGAATCCCGGTTTACACTGTTCAGGGCAGATGGCAGACGGCGTGTGTGGCTTCGGGTGGGTGAGCGGCTTTCTAATGTCAATGTTGTGGATGGAGTGGCCCATGGTGGCGGTGGGGTTATGGTATGGGCAGGCATCTGTTATGGACAAAGAACACAGATGCATTTTATTGATGGCATTTTGAATGTGCAGAGATACCGTGACGAGATCCTGAGGCCTATTCTTGTGCCATACATCCAAGAACATCTCATGTTGCAGCAGGATAATGCATGGCCCCATGTTGCAAGGATCTGTACCCAATTCTTGGAAGCTGAAAAGGTCCCAGTTCTTGCATGGCCAGCATACTCACCGGACATGTCACCCATTGAGCATGTTTGGGATGCTCTGGATCGGCATATACGACAGCGTGTACCAGTTCCTGCCAATATCCAGCAACTTCACACAGCCATTGAAGAGGAGTGGAAACCCCCCAATAAAACAAAACTGCACCTTTCAGAGTGTCCTTTTATTGTGGGCAGTCTCAGGCACACCTGTGCACTAATCATGGTGTCTAATCAGCATCTTGATATGGCACACCTGTGAGGTGGGATGGATTATCTCAGCAAAGGAGAAGTGCTCACTATCACAGATTTAGACAGATTTGTGAACAATATTTGAGAGAAATGGTGAAATTGTGTATGTGGAAGAAGTTTTAGATCTTTGAGTTCATCTCACAAAAAATGGGAGCAAAAACCTATGTCCTCTAACTCAACATATAAGTATTATCTACATTTTTTACCTCAGAAAAAATTGATGTCATCACGTTGATGTTTTTAAACATACTTGCACATTCATGACAATAAGGTGAAAGAGTGTGTTATTATGTATTGTCAAACTGGCCTACTTTATAGTTAGATAACACCAGTTAGCTAACTAAGCTAGCGAGCACATGTCTATGTATTGAGTGTGTTTATGTGTATGTGCACGTGCAAGTGCGCATGTTTGGATGTCAAACATGAAATCATTCCTGTGTGGATCAAAATATAATACAAATAATAATACAAATGATTATTCTGAACAAAAATGATCAAAATGGCATAAAAAAACATTGATTCCTATACAGGCCATTTTTAACCCACTTGTGGAAGAGTCCAGGGTTCAATCACTCATACATCTAGAGTTAAACTGCATTTTTTTCTCTAGCCTAAAAGGCTTCTCAAAGATCAGACTAGTTCCCTGAGTAGCTGTGATTCCCCCTGCACAGTCACATCTTTGGGGCAACATGCCAACTTCAGATCACTGCAACCACCCTCACCCGTCGGGCAAAAGTGTGAAAATCTCTGTGAAAGACATATTTGTGCATTCAGAGTGTTATCTTGTAAACAGCGATCACAAAACTAAAACTAAATGTTCCTTCGTGACTTCTTCTTTTCATGTTTTTTTTTTTATAGAGCAGCGTCCAGTCAGCAGCACCAGTGCAGCGTGGTTGGGAGGTGTAGAGTGTCACTGGCTCAGCTCTGCTGCCCTGCATCTCCCTTCACAATCACTGAATCTCAGCAAGTCAGCAGCACTGCAGCACTGACAGCTCTGTATGCTGAGAGGAGAGACACGGAGAAAGGGAAAGAAAGAGCATTTGCACTAAAAAGATCTCTACCACCATACCTGATGTACGCTTAATGTGCTGCAGGTCAGTCTGTGGAGAGAGTGACAGTTACTGAACTGCAAACACGTGCTCTGAGGCTGCGGATAATGTGCGTGGATTGAATGACTTTGATTTGTATCCTAATGCAACCTTTCTCTTCTTTTCTCTGAGGGTTACTGTGTGAGATCATGAGAGACGTGTGATGCTCTCTTAACCTAATCAACAACTGTGAAGCTGCTGACTTGCTCATACTGTACTTCACTTTTTCACTCAAGCTTTCCTCCACATGGCAAAAAAAATGCACACAACACCCTCATACACTCACACATGCACATGCACTAATAAACTGATAAATACTACTGACGTGGTTGGGTGACAATTTAGTTTTATGATGCAATAAAAAAGTAAAAAAAAAAACATTTGAAAAAGGACAAGCAACCCAAAAAATAGTGTAAAAATTCATGTTGGGTGTGTTTACAGGGAGATGAGACAAGAACTAACTTGGCTCAATGAATTAGCTGAAGATCATATTTTTTGCAGGCAAAACCATATTTCATCTCTCAGAGTCACACAAACATCATAGTTTCATTACAATATACGATATAAAGGATGCATCTCTCTGCACCAAAACTTTATCAGTATGATGTTCTGTGCCCCAAATTGAGCCTTAGTAGTTTTTGAGGTCACATACATGTGCCACTCATGCAGAACTGGTAATATTAGTAACAGACATCACAGGAACCACAGGATCTTGGATTTAACAGAACGTGACAGAACTCACATATCCACAGCTGCCCTAAATCTTGATCCAAAATCTGGATCTATTGGCCTGGAAGACAAACGCGTGCGTGTTGCGTTCTGTGATTGGGTTCTCAGTGTGTCACTCAAGTCACCGTGAAGTTATTTGCATAAGGAGGAGACTATAAATGAGTAATGGTTTAGGAAACGCCTTCCCAGACGCACTCTGCTGATGCTGCGACGACAGGAGCGATACTTAACCGGTCACATTGCTCTTATCGCCGAGTGTCTGAAAAGAAACACGCAAGATGTCCTCCTATAACAGATCAGCTCCACATTCCTCCTACAAAAAGATGTTCGGAGGAGAGAGAGCCGCGGGCAGGAGCAGCTACTCGAGCCGTCAGTTCTCCAGCCCGGTGCGCTCCTCCCGGGTGTCCTTCGGGCTCTCTTCAGTTCCGGTCGTATACGCGACGAAGAACCAGAGGCTCCGAAGCAGCGCAGCCATGCCCCGGCTGGTCTCCGAGAACTTGGACTTCTCCCTGTCCGACGCCATAAACAGCGAGTTCATCACCAACCGCACCAACGAGAAGGCGCAGATGCAGTCGCTCAACGACCGCTTCGCCAACTACATCGACAAGGTGCGATTCTTGGAGCAGCAGAACAAGATCCTGCTGGCCGAGCTGGAGCAGCTGCGGGGGAAAGGCACGTCCCGGGTCGGAGATCTGTACGAAGACGAGATGCGGGAGCTGAGGCGCCAGGTGGACCAGCTCACCAACGAGAAGGCCCGGGTGGAAGTTCACCGGGACAACCTGGCCGACGACATCGACAGGCTGAGAGAGAAGTAGGAGGCGTGGCACTTCTGTTCTCACCTGCATATGTCGAGATCTAATCAATATATGCATTTCCCTTTGTTAGTCATGATCAAATCCTTCCGCACAGGATCCACTTTGGCCAGTTTCTAGTCATGCGCAAAAAGTTTTTCCAGCGTAAAGTGACAAACAGTGCCAGAACAAAAGATGGTTGTTGGGGGTGGAAGTCCCAGTGACAACTAAATTATAAATCTCCTTTTTGTCTGTGTGTGCAGGTTGCAGGATGAAATTGCCCAGCGGGAGGATGCTGAGGCAAACATGCAGAGCTTTAGACAGGTACAGTATGATCATAAATAAAATGTGTCATCAGACAAAACTCCAGATTTTTTAAGGATTTGTACATTTTGATGGCGATAAAAATGATTGTCTTTGTGGTGCTGATGGCTGAGCCCTGTGCTGCCCCGCCTTCACAACTACTCCAAGTTAAATACGGGTTTAAACCCCTTTTGATATTGAAGAAATGAGATTAACCTGAAAAGAACCCAGCTTCTATGAGCTCTGAGGTGGAACTGTCCTATTTCTCTTCTATATGTGATCTCTATGCAATTATTACCCATTAGGTGCAGAGACAGGAATGCACTCTTCTGATGGCACAACAGCAGATTCTAGCCATGATCCAAAATAGCTGTAGAGCAGCGGCTGACCCTGGTCTGGTACCAAAGGCCAAGTTGTGGCTGTTGAGTTAAATCAGGCCTGCAATGAGAGGAGATCTCTTTAAGTCTGACTGGTCACAATGAATGAGCTGGAAACAAGTGCAACAACAGTGCCGGTCCAATGTGGTTATCAGAGCGAGAAGACAAGCCACCATGTGATCCGGCTGTCTCGTTGTGGGAGAACATCAGCACATCAGAATCTCACTTGTTATGGTCTTGTCAGAGATTGTTCCCTTTCACTGGGTTTATAATGAAGAGATGATGAGTCGGGCGAATAGTTCCAAGTGGGTGTCACGGTACCAAAGAAGGTCACAGAGTAATGTTTCACTCTACCATTGTTTAAGAAAAGATTTTAGACTTAAAATTACATTTTTCAGTGATCACATGCTTCTTAGGGCACACTTTAAGTTCTCCGTATGTTGTCTGATGGTGACCTTGCCTATATGAATGTCAGAAAGGAAGTCCCTGTGGCCTGCTTTGGTGGCACACAGACAACTATGCAGGGCCCACAGCCGGCTCCTGCTCAGTCAGGCACACAGTCACTCTTCCAGCCTTGGGCTTGTTTGGGAAACCCTGCTGAATAGCGCACTTTGTTTCTGGCATTAGTGCAGGGGCAAAGCTGCTTCATTTGCTGATACCTCAATTACCAGCCTGCCAACGCCCTAACAGCACGGCGGTGTGGTGCCACAGTTAGTGTGTTTGCGAGAGACAATAAGAGAGATATAGAGCATGTTGGTTTAAGAATAATAGAATGTTTTGCAGCTTCTGCACTAAATTGGAGGAGGAGAACTGAATCTCTGCTAAAACAGTCAATGGGGGAATATGAGGTAAAGAATGCAGTTAGGAAATAATTAATGGGATTAAGGATATCTTCAACAATGCTTTGTGTGTTGGGGTTCTCTGCAGAGCCTTTTTTTTTTTTTAACTGAGTCAAACAGGAATGGGGAAAAAATTCACTGACTTTTGGGGAGCCTTTTACCACAGATAAGGCATGCCAGTTTAATTTTCTTATTTTATTGTACAGGAAAAAGCCCCAGACTCCATTTGACTCACTAGATGTTATGTTTTAATTTGTCTGTGTCTGGCTAACCTGGTGACAAATTATACACAACTTGGGAGCTTTATAGGAATACATTGTATTTTATGTTTTTATGAGATGTTTTCCATGTAATATCTTAATCTGAAAAATAATTAGCAGCCTTTAGCATTAAAGAAATGTGGATGAGAAGAGGTACAATGTTTTTCTGTGTACTAGAAGTAGGACACAACAGAAATACTCAAATATAGGACCTCAAAACAATACTTGCATGCAGTCCTTGAGTAATTGTACTTACTTTTCACCTTTGCCAGTCTGCCTGTGATGCAGTCAGGAATTGTGGCTTAACAGCTGCTGTGCAGTATATAACTTGCAAGACAGCATCTACTCATCTGCAGTGACACAAGTCATGTGCCTGCAGTTGACTTTTATTGGACGCATGCATTTGTGACCTTGCCTGGCTACACAGTGGGTCGTTTGTGTTTGTGGGCCTTGTGTGAGTTCTCTTTACTGCATGTGAAAGAGCACTTTTTTTTTTTTTTTTTTCCCTGTGTCAGCAAACACATTATGCATAATTCATGTCACCTTCACAAGTCACCTTATTAAGAGTCCGTGTTACGGCACAGGATGTGGACAATGCAGCTCTCGCCAGACTGGACCTGGAGCGGAAGGTAGAGTCACTCCAGGATGAAATCAACTTCCTCAAGAAGCTGCATGATGAGGTAAGCTTCTTTTTTTGTGGTCAAAGCTGAATCACTCTGTTGCAGAAACACTCCGCGTATGTTAAAAAGGCATCCTTAGGAAATTAGGCCAGATCATTTGAAATATGTGTTAATCTTAAGTTCCAAACTGGACGGATTAGTATGCCGGAGCTTTTCTAACACATTCAGTAGCATTGTAGAAAAGTATACAAAAGGACATTAAAACAGTCTGTACTGACTACATATGCTGACTCTGCTGCTTGTGTGGCAGGAAATGCTGGAGCTGCAGAGCCAGATCCAACAGCAGCAGCATGTGCAGGTGGACATGGAGATGGCTAAGCCCGATCTGACAGCAGCCCTGAGGGACGTCCGTCTGCAGTATGAGAACCTGGCTTCCAAGAACATCCAGGAATCGGAGGAGTGGTACAAATCCAAGGTACAAAAAAAATGCTACGTTTTTAACAGATGCAATTAATGTACAAGAAAGTGTTAAGAACCCCCTAAAAATAAACTACGGCCTAAGTATATTCCTACCTTTAGTGTCAGATGAGATTTAAAGCGACTGTAATCAATATTATTACACTAACAGTGGATCACATGACCACTTGTAAGTCAAAGTGGTTGGTTGTGATGAGTTGATGGAGAATTATATCCTGATTCTGCAACCGCCCAAGCGGTTACTAGCTGCTGAACACAGTGGAGCATTTAGTATTTAACTCTACACCATCCCCTAGAATGAAGTCCCCGCCTCTTTTCCACACACCAAAGCTCGAGCACACCAGCTCACCTATGACTCTGCTCAAACACTGTAAAACTACTGAAAACCTTAATCTGAAAATCTGCAAACTATTTGGGAACAAATTTTCCTTTTCAACTTGAAAAGTGATGTCAGTGTTGTGTTTATGGCATGTTTCCACCAAAAAATCAGCTTGTGTCGTTTTGAAATTATAAAACATAGTCAATCTTTCTTTATGATATTTTAGCATTAATAGAAAGGTCAGTGATTACATCAATGCTGGTTCAGACACCAGACAGCCGTGTCATCCCTCCAAGCATAAGTTGTGGCCATGTCTTTCATAATTTACACACTTAACACTATCTGTCATATCTGCTATCTCTCAGCCACTGACTCATCAGTCAGCTGATTTCTCCATTCTTTCCCTCTTGCTATCCATCTCTCCTCTCTGTTGTCTCTGCAACTGTCAGTTTGCTGACCTCACTGAAGCTGCAGCCAGGAATAATGATGCTTTGAGAGTGGCCAAGCAGGAGGCCAATGACTACAGACGCCAAGTTCAAGCACTTACTTGTGAGGTGGATGCCCTCAAAGGAACTGTGAGTATGCAACCACAGCTTACACAGTTGCATACAAGACTCAGGCACAAGATAAAGGAAAAAAAACAAAAACGGCATCTTCAACACATATAGCTAGAAGAAAATAAGCTCCAGGCATATGATTAGTGACAAAGCAAAGAGTGAAATGTCCCTTGTTTTCATCCTCTTTTGGATCAAGTTATTTTCACTGCCTGTCTTCATTTGAAATGAGTTATTTTTATCATCTTTTTGTTCCTTCTTGGCTTCTGTCCCAGAATGAGTCCCTGGAGCGCCAGATGAGAGAGGTGGAGGAGAACTTCTCCTTGGAGACGAGCGGCTACCAGGATACCATCGGCCGTCTGGAGGAGGACATTCACAACATGAAGGACGAGATGGCCCGTCACCTCCGGGAGTACCAGGACCTCCTAAATGTCAAGATGGCCCTGGACATTGAGATCGCCACCTACAGGAAGCTGCTGGAAGGAGAGGAGAGCAGGTGACTGATGAAGCCTCTGTAGACATTAAAGTTGCTGTCTAGCTGACAGATGTTAATGTGTGGGTTGTATTTTCTCCATGTGTAGAATCTCCACTCCTTTGCCAAACTTCTCCTCTCTGAACCTGAGAGGTAAGATCACATTCCGCTTGTCAGTCCAGAAATACCAGTTTTATTTTGCCAGTCAATAACACACCAAACAATTTTTTTCCGTAGAAACAATGATGGATTCCAAACCCCATGTTGAGACAACAACAACCAAGAAAGTTCTCATCAAGACCATCGAAACCAGGGATGGTCAGGTAGAACACCTTTGAAATGTTCTAAATTGGTTAATCATTTTCTTTCAGTTGTTTGAGTTCAGACATGCCTCTAATTGTTGCCTTTTCTCTGCTCTCTGTATCCTCCTTCAGGTGATCAATGAGTCAACCCAGAACCACGATGACATGGAGTAATGTCTTTGTTTTTGCCAAACAACCAACAAAAGCAATACGAAGCAACACATTTCCTTGAAGCTACAAGCAAGCAAGCTCACCACCAACTCACAAAGACAGCTTCAAAAAGTGCCTTTCTATGTGATGATCCAGTAAGCCTGTTAGTTGACACAGACTGTATTTTGCTTCCTCTGAAAGTATTTTGTCACATTTGTTTAGACACAATGAAATCAGCACAACATGGCAATCCTCACTGAGGTCTACAACAATCTTTCTTTGTAACCAAAGTAGTATTTTTGATCGACACAGCATGCACTCTGCAGTAAAACCTGTATGCTAAAGATGTCACAATGACCTGTACGCAGCAATAAACCATGAAGACTGTAACCCAGTACTGTGTGCAAAGTGTAATACTTTGAGACACATTATAGTAACCAGAAAAGCACTCAGAGTGCAGTACTGCACCAAGGCTGTTCATTCTCCAATATGGCATTGTCAGAAATGCAGCATATTTTTGTAGAAATGCAGCATTTTTTTTGTTATTGATGATCAGGAATCACGATACCATAGAATGTGGCTGTAATTATGAATATAGATGTACTCGCGAGCAAAATGACCTCACGCTGAGCACAGGTGTGTGTTATACATGTGTACGTTACACACAGATACTGAATCGCAGGACCTAATTATGTAGCCAGCAGCAGGAATTGATGGGACTCAGAAAACCCCCAGAATTTAATCAATTGTTCCTTGTATCGTTTTCAATGGATAAGTCCTGATTAGTCCGCAATGGTGGATTTGTAGTAGGAGCACAATCATGTGATCGTCAACAGGCAGCTGACGTAGTTTTCACTTGTTTCCATAGTTACAGTGACGCTGTACCGCTATCTCGCAATGACGCAGAAATCTTTTAACAAATTCATGGATCCAGACTAAAATCCACATCACTGCCAAAAGCCAATAAAGTGGTCCTTGTGTAATTTCTGACCTTCCTGAAAATTTCCGGTTAGTCCGTTTTTGAGTAATTGCACAAACGCATTCACAGAAGGACAAATGTACATTGACCGTCACATAACTCTGTCACATTACTTGGTGGAGTAATAAAGTAGCATTAGGGCGAAACAGTTACTCATATGAAAATAATGAACTGCATTGTAGACAGTGAAGCTGAGCAGTGTAAGAGTCAGTCCCACATTCTGATAGAGGAAGTATCTTAGGCTATTATTCATCTTAAATTGTTTTATTTTGCTAGATGAATGCATGAACTGTAAAACCATTTATGATAGCAAGAATTCAACTTGTGCACTCAGCCTGAAAAGTTTAGATTTTGTTAACATGATGTGTTATGTGCTTAACTGATGTCAGGTTTGAGATGCTATGCACTACACGTTTGCTCATATTCAGGGGCTTCCACAAAGTCATGCTGCTGCTGCATCTCCAAACTAACAAGACCCTGCTACCAGTATAAAGGTATTTCCATAACCAAAGGAACATCTTCAATGTAATGCGATCCCATGCAATGCCACCTTTATCTGTGGTCTTGGAAATGAATTACACAAACATTTTTGTAGTCCTTTTTGTACTGAACTGCATTGGGTTTTAAAGGTCGGATAGTGACTTCTTTAATTGTATTTTAGTCAGGTTGGATCACTGCTAAACAGTAGAATGAAACCAAGTCAGTTCTACACCACAGGCTCACAGATATTTTTTTTAAATCGAGAAATCAAGAGGAATAACAGATGTGTCACACAGAGGTGAGAGAGAAGTAGCAAATGTTCAATTACATAATGAGAAAATTATAAGATTCAAATGGACTACATATGCGAGCTTTTAGTTGACCTTGAGGATAAATTGTTATGCCAGTAGCTGTTTGTGAGATGAAAATTGAACTTTGAGTCTCAACCTTCGGAAGGGAAGTCTTTAAAGTGCTCAAGGAAAAAAAGAAATTTGAACATTTGCAGTTCTGTGATAACTGTGTGAATTCCATTTGCAGATGAAAGTCATGCAATATGGTTAATAGCTCTGGAATGGTTATTAAACTGACCGCAAGGTATGATTTTTAGTAATATGTTGAGGAAATGTAACAAAATTAAAAAGACAGATCCTATTTTGACAGCAGGATCTGTCAACAAATGTATGAGCATTGATGCCACATAAGACGTAATGTGCAGTGCTAAAATGTAACAAAGTACATTTATATATGTGCTGATATTACCACTATTACTTTATCCATCCATCCATTCTCTATACACCACTTGATCCTCACTGGGGTCGCGGGGGGTGCTGGAGCCTATCTCAGCTGACTCGGGCGAAGGCAGGGGACACCCTGGACAGGTCGCCAGTCTGTCGCAGGGCTACATATACAGACAGACACTCACACTCACATTCACACTTACGGACAATTTAGAGTAACTAATTAACCTCAGCATATTTTTGGACTGTGGGAGGAAGCTGGCGTACCCGGAGAAAACCCACGCATGCACAAACTCCATGCAGACAGATCCCAGGCCCAGGCTGAGATTTGAACCAGAGATCTTCTTGCTGCAAGGCGAAAGTGCTAACCACTGTGCAGCCCTACTACTACTTTATAATTTCCCCTTTTTTAAATACTGAACAAACATGACTTATTCATTATATTAAGCTGTATAGCTCAATCTTAACATTACTGCATTACTGGTAGTAATCAAAGATTATCCATATATCCAGTATGATAATAGGACAGAAAATAAATAGATATATCAAAAGACAAAATCAGTCAAATGAGTCAAACTTTAAGATTAATGAAATTTTATAAAGAATCAATCAGTTATATCAGTCTGTATGAGCTCCAGTCATGCACAATAGTACAAAAAAACAAACAAAAACAAAATATAGCTCATGGCTCATGAAGGCGCAATTATATTCCACTAGCATATGATTTAATTTCAAAATATTGGCAAATTGTAACCCTAAGGTGTATTTCAAGTGCAGTATTTCTTTAAGTTATGGACAGAAATTAATTAGTCTTTTTTAATATATCCACAAAATGATTCATATGAAAGGACCAATGTCTTCTTCAGCATAATATCCATCCATCCATTATTGGGTTCTCCAGCTTCCTCCCACAGTCTAAAAAAGTTCATTCATCCATTATATATACACCGCTTAATCCTCATTAGGGTCATGGAGGCGGGCTGGAGCCTATCTCAGATGATTTAGGGTGAAGGCAGGAAAGCACCCTGGACAAGTCACCAGTCTATTACAGGGCTACATATAGAGACAAACAATCACACTCACATTCACACCTACGGACAATTTAGAGTTACCAATTAACCTCAGCATGTTTTTGGACTGTGGGAAGAAGTTGGAGAACCCGAGGAAAACCCACATGCACAGGGAGAACATGCAAACTCCATGCAGGAAGATCCTTGGCCCAGACCGGGACACGAACCGGAGATATTCATACTGCAAGGTGACAGTAACCACCGACCCACAGTGCAGACTTCTTCAGCACAACCATCTTGGCAACATTAAATTCCACCTTGGTAAAATCACACAGGTGAGAATGATAGCAGAATGTAGTTTAAACATTGCTGCCTCCGGGATGTAATAAAATAGTGTCGTACCTCCATATTTCCATTTTCTGCTCATTTTAATTTTGAATGTCAGGAGCACATATGAAACTTTTTATTCTACTGCATTAAACTGGCATCTACAACATGCAAGAACTACAGCTTTAGTACAATGTGCATTTTTTTAGCAATAATAATTACAGTGACAGGGGCCATTCTGCATACTGAATACTTTAGTTTTGATGCTTTGTGCGTTTGTTTACTTTTATTTGCAGAAAAGTAAAAGTTTAGCAAGACCAGCATTGCAAATGTATTTCTGTAGTGTGGTAATGTTGCATTTACTTAAGTAAATGATTTCAATATTTCAGCGTACCATTTCAGTCTACCATGTATAATTATGATCACTGCCATTTAATTCTGACCAAAAACTGATTCACTGACTGTATAGTGCCATAAATGCAGTGAACCTGCTTTGTTTGACTGCCATCTGTCGATGATTGGTGCAGCTGCAGCTTACATTTCACAGGAGGTCGCCAGGAGCTTCATAAAATCTCATTTAAATTTACTTGACCGCGTCCAAATCTCGCGATCATTTCCCCCCAGATACGTTAAAGACGCGATTTTGACGAAGGAACTCAACAGGTAGCTCGTGATTCTGAAGTGATCTATATTCACACCTGTGCAAGGCAGCGCAGGTGTATCTGTTCATTTTAATAATGTGGGCTACTTGAGGGTTAATTAATGTCGCTTGTTTTCGCCTGCCTGTCCCGGGAGAGCCGTGTGTTTGTCGACAGAGCAACTTTCTCCATGTGACGTGTCTGTCGGAGGAAATCGATTGAGACAGACTCCCGCTTCTGGTCCTTTATTCAGGGTTACAGCTCGTTGGTTTACTTTACTGAAAATGAAATTTAAAGCTCAAAACTGAAGAGTGACAGAAGCGGAGGTTGTTTTCAGAGCTTTGTTTACCGCGCAAAAAAAAAAGAAAAAAGAAAAAGAATGGAGTCAAGTTTTAACAGGTTTTGAGTAAAATGAAACGTAAACTTCGAGTAACCGACTCCGACTGAGGCGCTTAACTTAATTTTTGGTGATGGGCTCCGTGACTTCCGCTCTGACCAGGACCAGGAACGCCTTGGTCAAAGTGGGCTCGGAGCCGGAGAACCATGACCCGGAGAGGAGCCAGTCCGCTCCGGAGTCGGACCGGGTCAACAAGAAGAGCACCCGGTTCAACGTGTCGAGCCAAACCGGACGACAGAGCTCCCGGCAGTCGCTGTCCGAGGTCCTGAGCAGGCAAGACTCGGACGGAGGGAAACAGAGCTCCAGGAGGAAGGCTGCTGAAGCTCCACAGGGCGGTGAGTCACTGAGCAGCTCGAAGGTCTCCTGCTTTATTACATTAATGTCATGCAAGTTATCCACCTGTTGGAGACCTCAGACCTGCTGCACAAACCACACACACACATCAGCTGCTGCGCACTAAGGAACTGTGACTGCAAGTAACACACATCAATACTTTCTCTCAGATACTCTACAGCTCAAGTACTTTTCAGGTAGCTTGCATGTACATTTGAGACACAGATATTTGTACATTTTACTTCACTGCATTTATTTACAGCCACAGATTTGTCATGCAAGTGTGCTGGACATTCCACAGAACAGTCAGATGTATCCAGGTCCATCTCTTTTTCCAACATCCATCCATCCATTATCTATACGCCTCTTAATCCTCATTAGGGTCGCAGAGGGGCTGGAGTCTATCCCATCTGATTTAGGATTAAAGCAAGGAACACCCTGGACAGGTCTATCACAGGGCTACACATAGAGACAATCACGCTCACATTCACACCAACGGACAATTTAGAATCGCCATTTAACCTCAGCATGTTTTTGGACTGTGGGATGAAGCTGGAGAACCTGTAGAAAACCCACTAATGCACAGAGAACATGCAAACTCCATGCACAAAGATCCCAGATTTAGGCTAGGACACAAACTTGGGAGCTGCAAGGTAACAGTGCTAACCACCGATCCACTATGCAGCCCTTTTTCCAAAAATTCAACTTAATATTATTACACAACTTACTAGATTTATGAGTACACACAAAAGACAACCTAATGATTTTTAAAACCCTTCTTATGCATTTGTTTAAAGATGGCAACATTTTTTGGCTTTAATGCAGTAATGCTACTCTTTTTCATATTAATTTGAATTCCCTTTTTATTTTGCATCGCATATGTGATCGTTGTGTATGCATCACTGTAATTTAAATGTAATTTAAAATATGTTTATGGCCTCTAAACCTACACATAGCTGTGGGGATAGGAACTTCTGTTTATCTTGAAATTCTATAGAATTGATCAAAAAACAAATATTGGCAAGGTGATGGCTCAAAGAGGTGCAGTTGTTCAAATAACGTATTATTTCAAAATGCATAAATTGTAACTCCTTTTGTAGCTCACAGGTGAAAAATAGACATATCTTTACTGACCCATAATAGGAATAGATTATTCTTAGGCATAATGATTTTGCCAAAAATTTAATTTCCGCTTGTCATAGGTCACAGATCTTTAGTTGAAAATAACAATTCTAAAATGTAGTATGAGCATTGCTGCCTTTATGTTGGATGTAACAGACAGTGTTGTACTTGACTTGAATATTGGCAATTTATAATACTGATCTAAATTTCAGTGGAAAATATATAGCATGTATTATTCTGATACATTTATTCAACAAGCACAAAATCAATCGGTTTAAAAAAATCCATTGTGATACATTTTACTACCTACTTGCAAATATTTGTAAAAAAAATATATCCACTTTTACGAACTACAGCTTCAACACCACATGCATTTTTCATATCAGTAATAATGACAATAATTAGTGCCATTCTGCATATAGAATTTTTTTTGTTGTCATTTTGATGCTTAATATATTTGCTTACTAATACTTGTGTTGAAGTAAAATTTAAAGACCTGCGCTGCAAAAGCATTTTTATAATGTGGCATTGCTGCATTTATGGATATGTGAAATGTCTTTCAGTGCTAGCAGAAAGTAGACATTTTTACTGCAGGCACTTGAGTGCTGCAGGTCCCTTTGAATGCTAGTATTTAAGTGAATACGCTTGTTTTATTTAATGCTATTCATTACGCGGTGCTTTTCTCGCTGCACCCTGCCACATGTCTACTGTGAAGAAGCTCTGCAGACTCAAGCTGAGTTTTGTCAGATTTTTTCCCTTTCAATATGCTGTGGAGGAACTATTCAGAGTGTTTACTTAACAGTAGCAGGAGACTTATGACACAGTAGAAGTGCTGAGTTCAATTTAAATTCAAAGTCTTCCATTCAGATTCTCACAGCACCACTTGATAGTATGGCAGCTATGGAATGTACAAATGCTGCTTCTCTTAGGTGTTATTCAGTGTTACCGTTGACATCTATCAGGCATATACAGGGGCTTTTTTGCTGGTGAATTTGTGGTTTTATTTTGGATGCATTGTTTTTTCCTAATAACTACAATTATCATAAATTGTCCTTAGGTACAGCACCTGGGGACAAGTAGCTGTTACTTTACACCACTGACATGCATTCAGTCTTCTACATTTGTACTGTTACCAAGTCACGATCGCACAATGCGGTCTTTTGACACAAAGTGAGAAAACTGGAGCTTGTGAATGCCAGTAAAAGTAAACGTACTACCAATCAGCCACTCAGTAGGTCAAGTTAGTAAATTCACTAAGATCCTATTTTCACCATTTTCTCGTGAAAGCAATATTTGTCCATTTTTTTTTTTGGAGCCTGAAGGTTGTTACTTTCTACTGCAGACCTCTGTGGTTCAGTTCATGGGTTTGTCTATAGATGAGAGCAACTGGTCACTTCAGAGGGTTATGTGAATATGCTATTGAAAAAAAGGTATTCACTGAATGAATGCTGAGCTCTTTGAAGGCCAGCCTCAATGCAGCATATCTCCACTACCAAAGCATCTCTTTGATGCTTGAGATGTCCCTCAGACCAAAATACGCCAAACTAACAGTCCTATTCATTGAACAGATTCACATGTGAAACCTCAGTTTGGCAGAGATGGGGTTTGATTTATTTATTTTTATTTATTTTTTATTTTTTTTACATTTATGTACTAAATTTTAGTCAGTCAGCTTGAGTTGTTTGGTCTATGTATAAATACCACATTACTGCACACTTTGATTGATTTCAGTTGCTACAAAACTTGGTCTTTTTCAAGGCAAGTTAATGCAAATGAACTGGTTAAGCTGTCATTCTGCTTCGCTGTGATGTTCTCATTAGGTACAGTACAGCTTGCAATTCTGCATACAATCAGTGAGTACCATTCAGGTCAAATCTGCAGTACAGTTTGCGAAAATTTCCCTCCACTATTGTAATTAATACACCAATCATCGTGTTTTTAATGGTTCTGACTTTCGTGTTCCTCAGTGTTTCTTTCAGTCCATCCTGTTTATCTTAACTTCACATCACTGCTGCCATCTCTAGTTCCAACTCCCTGTGTGTCTGTCCCGGAGGAATAAACGTCTCCCTGGTTGCCTCCTAAAATACCATCTGTACTGTGGTGTTTCCATGACCATATGACAGTGTAGACTCCCGTTGAGTTTCCTTCTCGGTCCCCAGTGATGTGCAAGTGTGTTGAGGAGTCTCCTCCCTGACTCTCACCTGACTGTACACTCATCTGCTCCCTGACGAGGAACAAAACAGCAACTTCTCAGCACTGGGTTCCTGCAATGTTAGACATTCCCAGTGGTGTACAGATCTCAGCAACTGCTTAGTTATGAAGTTAGGAGCTTGCAGAGAACAGTCTGACATTGGTTCTGACGACTTTAGACCACGGCCACACTGAGTGAGACTGACATCCCATCATGAATATGGATGGATCCTTTCAAGCAGTGTCAAGGCAGTTCCAGTCAGAGTATATGATGAGCATTGTTGTAGTGTTGTTCATAAAGTTCTGTGGTTCTACAGAGATGCACTGTCCTACAAATAGAATTCGTCAGACAGAATGGAACGTATTTGTTTGGTACAGGTACAAGAACTTCAAGTACCAAAACACTAACCCCGGGACTGACAAATGAAGCCGACATGGATGTGCTGTTTCGTAAATGGCTACTTGAGGCCGACTCTAAACGTCCCCGTAGATCCCCGCATTAAAATGTCCAACTTTATGTAAAAAATAAACATGTTTACAGCATTTTTTCTTTTTGCAAAAAATAACACACTGTAGGTAGTTTTTCTCTTCATCAACTGTACGGAGAGTGAGTTTTTATAGAACTTGCCTGTTTAGACTGAATTCAGGATAGAAGTTATGCACAATTAAAGGGAATGGCTGCTTTGAGTGAGGTGGATGCTGTCACAGGACATGTCTGGGACAGATGTTTGCATGGCTTGTCTCAGCTCCACTCATGCTCCACCTCTTTGATCAGGAGAGCCAATGGGTGAAGTCACAGAGGATTTTCTTCATAGTCATGAACAGTCAATGCAAATATCCTTGATTTCATTACAGACACAAGAACTAGGTCATATTCAGTGCTGTGTAAGGAGCTGGAGTCACTCCTGGAGCATGTATTAGTCCTACTGAATGGTAATTTATGAGATGGCACATTCAGATGCAAAGCAGTCAAGTAATAGCCTAGCCGCGCTAGACAACCCACGGCAACGAATTTAATTCTCTGCCAGGGAGGGTCTAGTTACCCTCCATAAGGCTCGAGGTTGGATGCTCCTAAAACTGGCCGGACGAATCACCATGAAGTGTAGAGTCAGAAGGCGGGCGTAACTAAGTGACGACAGAGGCGTGACGATTCTGACAGAAACCGGCGCACAATAAACAGTTATCTTTTGACTCGGCTTTGGCCACAGCCCTTAAAGATTTGAAGCTAAAATTCAACTTGAAAGATAAACAAAGGACTGCACTGAAGTGTTTCATTGAGAAGAAAGACGTATTTGGACTTATGCCGATGGGATATGGCAAATCCTTAATATACCAGTTGGCTCCGCTGGTTGGGAAGCTAATGGGACTTAGCCACAATCTGGAGCTCTCGGAACTACGTCAGCCTATTCGTTGCGCTGATTGGTTGTATACCTACCCAGTTGCTGCAGAGTGATTTGATAGACAACCTTTTAGCCCGCCTCCCTCCCTGTCGAGCGTGCCTAGATCCTTGCGTCTTCAGAACATGGGTCTAGCGCAGCTAGGCTAGTCAAGTAAGGGATTGTGTTTGAGACCGTAGTGTCACATATCGTTGAGGGGAATGGTTGTACTGGAAGCAAAAATTATCTCGAGGTTTTTCCCTTCAATTTTCTTAAATCTAGACGTAAATAATTTCATTGCAGGCAGCACACAAGCTGCCACTTTTGTAAGCCGTGTATAAAAAAAAAAAAAAAAATTTCATCAATAGCATGCCAACTAGAAAAGAAAGCTTACGGTAGATCATTTTTTTCGTGAAGCGCAGCACATTCAAAGTGTGGTAATTTTCTTTATTTAGAAACACAAATTGTCCAAAAAGCTCAGTGTTTTCAAAATTGTGTTTACTTACAATATTTATCAGTTACAGCTTGCATTTAGTGCCCGTAGCTAGCGCATATATAAGAAGTACGTCAACATTTAACACTATAATGTAGTGGGAAAGGCATATAAGGACAGTGTTTTACTGTATAGTCAGTCATTATCTGTTAAGCCTCACCTTGTGGTTATCCCTAAGAGGAAATAAAGCCATTGGGGTATCTGTTACTTTTCTTTACATTGCACACTAACATATCTTTACAGCTACGTAGTAGTATTATATAAACTGTTAAATGTTTATGTACTTCATCATTTTTCTAGGAAATAAATTAAATTCCAAAGTCCTTAAAATAGTCAATCGGTGGACATTCTTCACTATTTACTCTCACACTTTACTTTTGCAGTCTAGGAAAATAATACAAAGCGTTCTACATTAATGTCAATAGAAAGCAAATTGCCTTTTAAGGACTGGGAAATAAAAATCAGCTACAAGACAAAAATACTGCAGAACAAACAGCTAGAAATCCAGTGACGGGTGGTGCACACATGTGATACATGTCATAAGTAATTGATGTCAATTTAAAATTACAGTTGGTTCTGGTATGTGTGTCCCATACGGCAAATATGTTTTCAGTCTATTCCTTCAGCTTCACATCTCTGGATCACAGCGGGAGAAGGACGTGGGGAGGAAGGACAAGATGCAGGTCACGTAAGAGGGACTGTCAGTACATTGAACAATGTTCTGAAGCAGCACATGAAGGAGTTTGACATTTATAGTGCACACTTATAAATATTCTAAGTAAGGAGTTCAGGGAGGATAGTTTAAAATGTCTAAAATATAATTTTTGGCCTCTAGATTGTTGCAATCAACAGCAAATATTTGATATGAGCTGACGATGTGTAGAACTACAGTTCATATCATACTAAGGTGCAAGAGTTCAGAATGACCTTAATGCCCAAGATGCTCCAACTCCATATAATCCCAGTTTTTGGAAAAGTTGCAAATATTTTCCAAATGAAGTAAGTTCCTGTTTTTATCTTGGATTGTGTTACTGTTTAAAGCAACTTTGTTAGACATTAGAAAAGCTAAGTGTGCTGTTAAGTATTGTCTAGTTTTTAAATGTTTTTTATTTTTATTTTTTTACTTTAAGCAGTATCCTATGATGTACATACATCAATACTGTAGTTCTTAATGCCTGTTGTGTCACACTGGTTGGCCATATTATGATTGCATATCTTGTCTTGTCACAGCTCAATTTGGTGTTCTGCATTTTGAAAATGAACTGCAGTATGACATTCACTGCTAGTAAGAGGGATGTCTGGTGTCTCCAAAACTGTGACTTAAGACGAATAATCTTAGTACAAGAATGTGCTGACAACATGTAGTTTGCAGCTTGGTTTTGCTGAAAGTTTACATTTCGGAAAAATAAGGAATATTTGAACCTCAAAATTAAAGACTACAACCAAATATCCAAATAATTGAATATTTGTGTCCATCCCTAAAAATGTCCTTCAGCCCAGGTTCACATCTGTTATCTTACATGCAGTTGCCATTAAATATTCATTCTCACTCACAATTTGTCCCAATGCCTCACCTAAAACAAATCCTCATATAATGGTTGTCAGTAGTAGTAGCAGTAAATATATTCAGTCTGCCTTCTCATGCTGGTTGTGTCAGTGCTTTTAGCAGAGCTGCACGGTTCTTTTTAAATTTGACAATGAGAAAATATGTTTGAATGATTGCTGGCAACTACCAATTATGCCGATTGTGCTTTCAAATAGACAATCCATTATTAAATTGTCGGAAAAATTATGTAAAATGTCCATTTCTCAGGGAGCCGTGGTGACATTTTCAAGTGCCCCATTTTGCCTTATTAACAGTTCAAACCCAAAGGTATTCACTGCTATTTACTGTTTACTGTTAAATAGAATAAAGAGCAGCAAATTCTTACATTGTAGCAATGTGGTGGTAGCAACCAGCAAAAATAAAATGACTTCTTTGCTTGAAATAAGGCTCAGACAATTGATCGATTATTTCAAATGTTTCAAAATATGAATTTTCTGTTAACTGAATAATCAGTTATTCATTATCTGGTTAATTTATGGTGTTTTAAATGTCTGTTTCAGAGTTGTTTCATGAGAGCGTCAGTCTTATTTCTGTCAATTTCTTTAGATAGAATACTTGAGTAAGAACCTCATTTGTTATAGTTCAGATATTTAGGGAGGATGCCCTACGTTTTAATGATTGTTTATATTTAAGGGTGTTATTGCATTTATAGGGAAGAAAAAATTACATTTGCGAATAAGCAAATGGTTTATTCAGCATGCATCATTTTATTTTCCTTTGTGACAGTGTACCACAGTGTGCACAGTCTGTTGTGTGTCAGTTTAATGAAAAGTGCAGGATTGCTGTAGTTTTCAGACTTCGTCCAAATAGCACTGATTTGTTGCTTTGGTCTGAGGGGAGGAGGATATCTGAGGTTTGTAAGACGTCGAACTCTAATCAAAAGGTTTACATTTGTTTGCCCTGCTGACCTAACGCACACCCAACTGGTTTTGTGTCTTTGATCTGGATCCATGCTGGTGCAAAAATCATTAGCTAAACTTGTGCCTCAGGACTTCTTTTTCCCGTCTTCTTCTTGGTGCAGCAGGATAGAGATGACAGTTCGTGGAGCTCTCTGTTTTGTCAGCTCATTCCCTCAGGTTTGCAACATGGCTAACATTACCCTTAAAGGGGCCTCTAATGAGCATTTAGCAGGGGAAAAGACAAGCTCCCTTGCACCCTGTGTGTCTTAATTACATGAGTATGTCACTGTGGTGACAGTGGTGTGGGGACTGACAAAGTGTGTGTCATTCTGCAATCTAGGGGAGACCTCTAATGAGCTTGTTTTTCTAGCTGATTGCGTAATTGTTGTCTTGAATTGTGATGTGCTACTGAGACAGATTACACAGCCAAAAAGCCCCAAATCTATTGTAATGTTTGGCTGAATTACATGAGAAAATGAATATATCAACACCTAAAAAATACGTAAGACTGTATTTTAGGTAGCTATTGTGTTGCCATTTTCGTTCATAGTATTTATTTCAGATATTAGTATGCAGTCTGACATGCAGATTTTTGGATCAGACCTTAAGTCTCCACAAATAAAAATGGGATTTTTAGACCTCACCTCCCCTTTATCTTCACAGCTAATTAATGTCTATTGGTGATGTCCTGTCTCTGTGTTTGATGGTCAGATCAAAGGTTAGGGATAGTTTGTCCTCAATGGACACGAGCAAAAGAAAGCAGGTGTGTTTTTGTACCAACAATCCACTGTAGTACTGCTTTGGTTAGTATAAGAGAAGTTTATTTTGAAAACACTTTGTCTGTGAAAAAAACAGCTGATGAATACTGATATTGTAACCTTTGCAAACATCCCAGCAAAGCTGAAAGAGTTCAGTCTCCATTGCATTATTACAGCCTGGACAGATGTATCTGACGGAAACTGATACAGAAAATAGCAGACTAAAGTGACTGAAGTGTACATATAAAACATAAAAACTGGCCTAATGAGTGTCATTTGCCATATTAACCCCTTGCAGTACTCTGTGTAATGTATGCAATATATGTCTGATGGGTCTTCCTGTTGCCTAGTGATGTGGCCCTGGTAATGACCCTCAAAGAAAATGGATCTTGACAAGGACTCAATAGATGGGTAGAGGATACGCCTCTTAAAGCAGCTGTTGTAGAACATGCTCTTTTTGTCAAAGCACCATACATTGTTTCTATATATAGATTAAATTGTTTGACAAATGTGGACCTAAAATCGCGGGCAACAGCCTTTAATCACTGCAAGACATAATCTAAACACCACATTTAAAACAGTCATTATTAGAAATATGTAGAAACCTGATAAAAGTGACATTTTAAGTTAAATTGTAAGGCACGCTTCGTTGGTAAATGTAATGTCGTTATTGTGTAGAAGGTCTGTTTTATAATGATTCTAAAAAAATAATATATTCTATTTCTAGCTTTTTTTTTCTTTTTTTTGCCTTCACCTGCAGTTAGGTTCAGTTTAACTTTTGGTTGCCAGTAGCAACCACTACAGGTACATTTTATTGGCAGGTACAGTTTAACTGCCAGACTGTGAAATCTGTTACCTAGAAAACAAACCTCTTATCTACTGAAATGTCCTGCTGGAGCATTATTCATAGGTATTCCTTATATTATGACTGTACTATGATTGATGATTTGTGAAATTACTTTTTCTGGCATCAGTTTCCTGCTCACAAAGCTAGTCACCACTAGGTCTGGAACCGAATATCCAAATATTCGGTCGCGACGGTGGTATCTGAATATTTATTTTGAGACCTGAATATCCCCTCCTTCAGACAATGTAGCACGATTATTTGTCTCGTCAATTCATCAGACGTTATATGAACCGATCCCAATATTCGGCCCCCTGAATATTCGGATATTCGTCATTAATCAGGGCGTTACAGGGTGGAAGGAATATGCGCCGTTACTGTGTTCCCATGTTCGGGCCACATCGACTCATATCGGCTCATCCCGTCGTGTGATCACATAAACATATACACATATGTCTATGTGATCACCCCCTCCTACCCTCAGATGAAAATATTCGGAGCTCGTCTCTTCCCTTCGCCTTCGGCCTACTTTGGCTCAGCCCGTCGTGTTCGGCTCATCTGGGCTCCTCAGTTCGTGTTTGTTACCACCACCCGAATGGCCAGGTTGCTGTCGACTCTGATGTCACGCTTCACTTCGTTGCATAAACACAAGACAAGATGCTGAAGACCTCCGCTGTTTGGGAATTCTTCAGTTTAACTGAAGACAAAACAAAGGCAAAATTTGGACCCGGGAGACCAGACGAATGGATCAGAATATTTGGGCCGTCCCTGCCACAAGCCCCGCCCCCCTCGGACCTTACAGGGCGGAACGAATATTCGGATATTCGTCTTTAATATCCGGAGGCCAGAAACCACTATTCGGGCCAGCCCTAGCGCTTTAAAGTACAGGCAATTTCCGCCCGAAATGTCTACGGAAGATGTACAGAAAGTAAATTGAATGCTGTTCTTGAACTGTTTGGAGTACATGCATGGTTGGGGTCTCATTTGAAAGCAGACAACCTGAATTTTCACCCAGTGCAGTCAGAATTACTCTAGGTGCTACTGGCACAGAGTATTTCATGATGGCACACACTGAATTAGGATGAATTTTTTTCTCGCCTACATTTTATCCCTAATAAAACACCTGAAAATCAGTGTGGCAGCACTGTGAGAGCTTGAAAACACAATATTGCAAAAGCCTGGGGTCTTACATAGTTCAGGTCAAAATTTCAGAGCAATACTACAAGAAATGAGTGTTTCACACATGTATTTGTACTGCTATGCCCCGCCCCTGTCAATGTTGGACACCCTCTGTATACCCTCTGCACAATGGTATTAATTCGTTTTCAGCCCATTTTCACATTATTTTCACTTCAAAAACTCAAAAAATCACTTCAGGTAGGCTTCAGTGTCGATCACACACACAGATTGAGAGGAATACAGAGAACCTGCAGGTGGAGCCCTGACCACACGAATAAAATATGATATAAACCCGCTGGCAGAGGCGGGATTTATATTCAAGCCATTCAGCAAGCTCATTGGCTACCAGGCCTGTCAATCTAACGTTTCCTCCCATGTGATTTGCTGAGAAATAAGTCAATCAAGTGATGTAGTCCAAATCTGTCAGACTCGGCCACGGTTGGCTGTTTCGCCGTGGAAGGCGGAACCGAGTCACTTGATTGGTTGAAGTTCGGTTTGAAGAGCATGTTTGATAAACTTATTTCCAAAAATGCAGTGAATATGAAACGCACAGCGCCACCACGCGCCGCGTACACGCGCACGGAGCCGATCGATTTCTGGATTTTTTACTTATTTCGAGACATGTTTTGGACAAAGTATTATACTGGATTGTTTTCTCTGGATGGCTAAGCTTGGGTTCTGGCCGGTTTTTGTGGATTATCTTCATTTCTGACCAGAAACGAGCGTCCACAGGTGAGCTGTACACCTTTACGTGACTTGTTGTTTGTTGGACAAATGTGTTTATATTACCCGCTGTGGTAATCACATCTGAAAGTGGTTTATACCGGCGGATTCATGACTCTCAGCTTTCTATGTGTGTATAGTGTTTGTATAATCGCGTTTGCAGTGTCGTTCTATTTAATAAAAAAAAAAAAAGAAAAGAAAAAGCGTATGCTGATATCAAAACGGCCCGCCCGCGGGCCGGCGTACTTTGACAGGCTAGACTCTATATACTATTGATATTCTACTTTTTACATTTTTTTTCATCCTTGTCTTCTAGCAGCTCTCTCTTACACATTCTGCAGTTCAGCCCAGTTCATTTCCAGCGTCCCTGAATTTGTCTTGATAATCGGTTGCAGTTGAGTCACTCATTTCCTCACGGTCTCTGTTTTTGTTCAAATTTTTAAATGAAACTGATAAAATAAAATGATTTTAGTGAAATATTCTGACTGAGTTTTTGGGAACCTGACATCACAGATGAATAGTTCAAGAATAATTGAAAAGTTGAAAATTAAGCAATTGTTTCTGTTTTTACGGGTTCTGTCTCTATGTGGTGGAATTTTGCATGTGGATTTTAGGATTCAGAAAGTTAATTCATTAATCAAGAAACTGAGCAGGCAGCTGTGGGAGGTGGGTGTCCATATACGACTGTCAGTTACAAAGCTGCAAAACCTACCCCACACACACACACACAAACCGTACATATTATGTCAGCATCAAGGTGAGTGCTTGAGAGGAGGGAGGGAGACCTTGTTTAAAGCACACTGACGCCTTTGTTCTGACTTTAGCAATAGTCTAAAGATTTTGATTTCTGATGGATTTCATGGTAGACTGTAGAGTTGCTAAGCTGTAGTGCTGAGATGTTGTTGTTGACTAACAAACTGCTGAACGCCTCCACCATCCTTACGTGAGCACCTATTCATGCTTTTCACGGAATGTTCTATGAAAAGTCTGCAATGCCACCTTTATAAGGTGAAACAAAGTTGTAGAACACTGTGTAGCCTCCTAAAGCATCCTGAAAATAAAAGCAGAAGCGCACTCCTCCAGTTAAGTGTATTATATAATCTCCTCTCTACTTCTGTAACCCCCAAACGCATTAAACAGGAAGCTCTGAACACACTGCAGTGCACTTTGACCATGGCATAGACACCTACTCTCATTGAACACACTTGCAAAGAAAATGTTGCCCTTCAGCCCTTTTCTCCCGCTTAATCTCAAACATTCATTTCGAATCATTATTCAAGGATGAATTTAATATTTCTGACAGGTCTCTGCAGTAATATGATGATATCATCAATCACAGAGACACAACTGTGGCCTCAACATGATAATCATATTTAAATGTTACAAACAAGGGCGTAAAAGCTCATTGTAGCCTTTAAAACAAATGGTTATCTGGGAATATGCTGACAAAAAGAATGAATAACAGTATTCCCACACATGCTCTCATTAACATAAAAGCTATCTGGGAACAGGCAGCCACTTGATGTAACACAGTGAGTGTTGCAAAATTAGGATACATGCAAATTGCTACATGCAGAATGAATAAGAGGCTGGGGAGAGCAGTGTGACGGAAGGAGCGCAAAAAGCGCTCTTACTGAAGCTCGCAAACAAAATGAGATGGAGTGTAATTATCTAACAAGTGTATAATGTGACCGCTGGAACTGCGCCGAGTGACTCAAACGGGCTCCGTTATAATTACGTGTCCTGATTGTGATCGATTTCTTGTTACTTAGACACCTTAGCTGCCACATCACTTACAAGGTTTTCATTAATCATCGTCCTCAGTATTAAACTATATAGCCTATTTTGCTTGGTTTTTTCTTACACTGAGGTGATTGTTTAACAAAGGGTAATCACTCAGCCTTCGAAATAATTTCCAATGTTTGATTTCTCGCTATTTTATGTTTGCCACCCTCTCCCTTCTTTGCAGCTTTTTTAATACGACCAATTTGCAACAGCTTTTTTTGAAGGATTACAAGATGACATTTTTCATTTTATGACGAAACTTTAAAGCTGATATTGAACACATTTCTCCCACTAAAATATCGTCTTTTGCAGTACATTATTAACTTGTAGTGTCCACAGTGTTTCCAGCTTTTATCTTCATTTCACTAACTGACAGCTTGCAGCTCTTGGTTAAAACCAGCAATACACAACATGAGATGCTCCAGACTAAACTTGCCACAGTTAGCACTGACACTGCCACCCTTCTTTGTCACACAAGCACAGCAGCCCCACAACTAATAATCAACCATGCATACTGATGAATAGCTGCCTTTGCATTACCTAGTATCGCATTGATCCAAATACTGATTTGATATTTAATATGTGCAAAATAATTTAATCTGAAAATATTTTCTTTTTGTCACCAATCTTTTCCCTGAGGTTGTATGATATTACTGCAATAAAGTGTACACTGGCAAAACTCCTCACTCTCTACCTGGGAACGTTGGTAAATTGTAGTGTCAGCCTCTCGGTAGACACTACAATTTACCAATGTTCCTAAACGCCTCTAATGCAGACTTCAGTAGATGCTAGCTAGGTGGCAGAAGATGAAATCATAGCTGTTAATATTCTTTTAATTTTGCCTTTCAAGTAGCCATTGTAATTGAATGTGGTAGATTAGTGTTTTCCTTTTGACTGACTCACTGGATGTTTTTCTGCTTGCATTGGCACTTATTCTTATAAGGAGTATCGGAGTCGAACTCTAATGACAGATGGGAGTCTGGATGACTCCAGTGACCCCCTGGTGACTGCTAAACATCATAAAAAATAAAAAATAAAAATATATATATATAAATCAGATCAGTGTAATAAAAATAATGTGGTTTCTAAGTGTAATCTAATCAGTGATTTTGTTGAACCTAAGCTTAATTAGAAAAACAGTTTAGTTGTATACAAATGCATGGTTGTTAAGTTTTTATTAATGTGGGGATGTGGTAATGCTTCCTAATCCCCTGCCATGGTTGTCACATTGCTTAGCTGATATTATACTAATTGTGACTGTTGTTAGAAAAGTGGCTCAAGGAAAGAAAAGAGAGAGACAGGAACGAACACACCGAACAGTCCTGTTTTAAATATCAGGTTAAATCATGATCATTCTGCATTACATGTGAAGAGAAGAAATTTGGATTGTTCTACTGCAACATCAGTAGTAAGAGTGAGTAGTATGAATAAGATGCTAGTGATTTGTACCTCTATTGAGAATGAAATTTGAATTAAAAGACATATCTTCTTGTTTTTGTGCGTGCTATTATTGGCACATCTATTTCATTTAGGAGAAGGTGTGAGGACAGCGCACAAACCTTCATAAAGAGCACTCGGGCGCTAATCAGGGGGGAAAATGAAACTTGAAAAAATTCCATAGCTAAATGTCAGATGGTGCTAATATGGGGAGTTTTTATCCTTTGTTGATCTGTGTGTGTTTGTGTGAGGAGATGTGCAGTGGTGAAAGGAAATGCAGCTTGAATAAGCAGAAACCACAGATTTTTGCTGGATGACATTCAAATATAAAAGAAAGCAGTGTCCTTGCTCAGGTGTTGATTAATCAACTGCCATTTAAAAGGGAAAGATGAATACATTGCACACAGTACACAGTACACTCTTGCAAATGTAACCATTCACAAGGATGATGTTGAGGATGTTTTTCTTTCAGTCAAAAGAACAGCATGTATGCCTATAATGGCCTTCATCTTTCTGGCCAGAGCAAATACCTCCTGCAAAATGAGAAGCAGTGGCATTGATTTAATGACTGGCTTTGGCTAAACACACATAATCACTGTCCCTATCTCTTTTTCCTCCTTTCTGTCTTAGTCCTCAAGCACCAGCGCATGTGTGATACAACATGACTTCATATGAGTCCATATTTTTGTGTTTGAAGGTGTATGAGCAAAACTAGAATAGACTCCAATTGACCAACTCTGAGCTTCTAGTGCTTTTGCTATAAATTCTTGATGGTAGGAGGAGTCACGTTTGTTTAAACACCTCAAGAGATGTTCTCTCCTCCCTTCCACCACCACCACCACCACCGCCACCCACCACACGCACCTACTGTACCTCTTGGGGGAGAGAGACAAGGAGAGAGAGAGGGGAGGGAGGGGTGGAGGAACATTGAGAGAAGAAAAACAAATCAAGAGCCATAAGCTCCTTGAAATGAGCTTGTTGAGGTGTGAGAAACGGAGAGAGGGAGAGAAAAGATATGTACAACAAAGACAGGGGGTGGAGAAGGACTTGAGAGAAATTCTCTACCTCGGTGTCTGTAACAAGAAGTGGTGAGTCTTTGACAGTTCTCCTCCAGCACTCAGCACTAAGCAGAGTCAGAAGACTACATTTTTCTTTCTTTCCACAAGGAGAGTTACCCAAGCGAAACTGAAACAACGCACCGCAACTGACAGGAGGCATTAAAACAAGATTAAAAGGTGCAAGGGTGACCGGAGGGTGCCAAAGCGATGGAAGCTAACTCCAGAAAGCACCGATTTAGAAAGGGTCGGAGTGCCACTTTCAGCATTGACGGCTTCAACATCACAATAGGTAAGAATCAGAGCATGAGGAAAGGCGACCGTAAGCGTGCTTGCCTGTGAACTCGATGCATGAAAGTGTGTGTGAGAGAGGAGCAGAATACATGCGTGAGAAAGAGAGTGTGAGGTAGTGCAATGAGGCGTTTTGCACCAACAGTGACATTGTCAAGCACATCACATTTCAGCCTCCCTGCACAACTCGACACATTAGTCCATTCCGCTGAAGTTGATGCTTGCCGCTGTAATGCAACTACACCATGGAAACAAGGGGGCTTCGGTCTGAAGCTGTGTGCCACTGACGTCACCAGGAATTCATTCTATCGTCTTGACAACCAGAGTGTTGATGAACTTATGTACCGCTTGCCTTGTTTTGTTTGAAAACTCTCACAGGAGTGAGTGTTAAAACGTGTCAAATGGAGCAACGTGAAGATGTTCTGCGCTATAGACCTTATTTGTGTCCTCAAACCTGGCTGTAATTCACGGGTTGTTTGACAGTTTTGTTTTGCTCACAACAGCGCTGACCTGTTGCCACAAGTCAGCAAGTTGTGATGATAAACAAATAGTGCTGAGCTAGCTGCGTGCCATCCTGTTTAGTAAGCAAAGTAAATTAGAAGGCTTGCTTAAAACTTTCAACATAAAACTCGTGGTTCTTTGACAAAAGATATAATGTGAAACCACTCAGCTTTAAAGTGTTTAGACCAATAGATTGTAATACTTACTTTTGGATGCAAGACTTTGAAGACAGTTCAACACTGAACCAGAGACGGCAGAAAACTGTGGCTCAACTTTATTTTTTTGTCACACCCCTATCGAGCTGTCACAGCAGGGGTTTTGCCACAGTTGACAGTAAACACCTGCTGTGACATCAAGGTCTGAAGCTGGAAAGCATTTAAATTCATCTTACAGACAGACATGTTAACTTTAGTGTTAAATAACCTTTCAAATGGGTTGTATTTCTGGACAGAGAGCTGACAGCTACTGTTGTCCTATATATTTAAAATTGTATCGTGTAAAGTGGTTAAAGCTGCAGTAATTGGGAATTTTATGCTAACACTCAGGCAGATGATGTGTTGTGTGAAAGCGGTCACTCATAGAGACAAATCCACAGAGAATTATTGCCTAGGCCCACGCATGCCCCAGCTTTATTTATTTATTTTTTTTCTGATCAGCTTTCAGCTCATTGTTTCGGTTTTACAGCCTGCAACTTTAGTGCATTGGTCTATTCTCACAGCTCTAATCAGCAGACAGCTGTTTCCAGTTAACAGTGTCTGATAAACCCTGGCAACTGGCTCAGAGCCAAACAGCAAAGAAAATACAATTATTAAATGAAATTGAATATAGCGGCACATTTAGCAGCTACTAAGCAGGATTCAGGTGTTGGTGAAGAGCGGAAAAGAGCTAAAAGGAGGATGAATGTCGTACTTGAGCTGGGGATCCATGTGTTGCATTGATGTTTACCATGATACAGTGGATACAGAAAGTATTAAGACCCCTTGAAATTTTTCACTCTCTGTGTCATTGCAGCCATTTGCCAAAATCAAAAAAGTTCATTTTATTTCTCATTAATGCACACTCAGCACCCCATCTTGACAGAAAAAAACAGAAATGTAGAAATTTTTGCAAATTTATTAAAAAAGAAAAACTGAAATATCACATGGTCAGAAGTATTCAGACCCTTTGCAGCGACATTCATATTTAACTCACATGCTGTCCATTTCTTCTGATCCTCCTCGAGATGGTTCTGCTTCTTTATTGGAGTCCAGCTGTGTTTAATTAAACTGATTGGACTTGATTGGGAAAGGCACACACCTGTCTATATAAGACCTTACAGCTCACAGTGCATGTCAGAGCAAATGAGAATCATGAGGTCCAAGGAACTGCCCAAGGAGCTCAGAGACAGAATTGTGGCAAGGCACAGATCTGGCCAAGTTTACAAAAGAATTTCTGCAGCACTCAAGGTTCCTAAGAGCACAGTGGCCTCCATAATCCTCAAAGGGAAGAAGTTTGGGACGACCACAACTCTTCCTAGACCTGGCCGTCCAGCCAAACTGAGCAATGGTGGGAGAAGAGCCTTGGTGAGAGAGGTAAAGAAGAACCCAAAGATCACTGTGGCTGAGCTCCAGAGATGCAGTCAGGAGATAGGAGAAAGTTCCAGAAAGTCAACTATCACTGCAGCCCTCCACCAGTCGGGGCTTTATGACAGAATGGCCCGACGGAAGCCTCTCCTCAGTGCAAGACACATGAAAGCCCGCATAGAGTTTGCCAAAAAACACATGAAGGACTCCTAGACTATGGTCTGATGAGAACAAGATTGAACTTTTTGGTGTTAATTCTAAGCGGTATGTGTGGAGAAAAGCAGGCACTGCTCATCACCTGCCCAATACAATCCCTACAGTGAAACATGGTGGTGGGAGCATCATGCTGTGGGAGTGTTTTTCAGCTGCAGGGACAGGACGACTGGTTGCAATTGAAGGAAGGATGAATGCGGCCAAGTACAGAGATATCCTGGAGGAAAACCTCTTCCAGAGTGCTCAGGACCTCAGACTGGGCAGAAGGTTCACCTTTCAACAGGACAGTGACCCTAAGCACACAGCTAAAATAACAAAGGAGTGGCTTCAGAACAACTCTGACCATTCTTGACTGGCCCAGCCAGAGCCCTGACCTAAACCCAATTGAGCATCTCTGGAGAGACCTCAAAATGTCTGTCCACCAACATTCACCATCCAACTTGACAGAACTAGAGAGCATCTGCAAGGAAGAATGGCAGAGGATCCCCAAATCCAGGTGTGAAAAACTTGTTGCGTCATTCCCAAGAAGACTCATGGCTGTACTAGCTGAAAAGGGTGCTTCTACTCAATACTGAGCACAGGGTCTGAATACTTATGACCATGTGATATTTCAGTTTTTCTTTTTTAATAAACTTGCAAAAATTTCTGCATTTCTGTTTTTGTTTTTTTTTTCTGTCAAGATGGGGTGCTGAGTGTACATTAATGAGAAATAAAATGAACTTTTTTGATTTTGGCAAATGGCTGCAATGACAGAGTGCAAAATTTCAAGGGGTCTGAATATTTTCCGTACCCACTGTAACTTTTAAAGGTCAGGTAAATATGTCAGCGTTGTTCCTAGAGGTTGTTTTGTGGCACCCATGTGATTAAATATGTGAGTTAGCACTGTTTTGTTGCTCTGGCTTGTTGTAAAGACACTGACATTTTTTTGCCGAATGATTTCTCAGAAGGAAGAAAAAATGTAATTGAATCTGTGACAAGTGTAGGAGGTAACTCTTAAATAGTATTTAACACCGGATGTTATTAGTATATTCATGAATATAAATGCTTTTATTGTTTGATGGTACCAGCTACACTGTATGTCCTGAAAATTTCTGTCAAGTTTTTAAACTTTCCCCCAGATGTCGACATGCAACTGTTAGCTTCTCCACGCAGACAGAGTCCCAGTTATTACTTGGTCTGTGGCACACACTGAATATCTGGATGATATAATTAAACTGATAAGACCAAAGAAGTGTTTTAGGGTTTAAGGTGGCACAGCACGCACCAGCAGAAAGCGCTTTTCAGACATATTTTTTTGAAAGGAACTAAAAGCTACTCTAAAAGATTCTCATCATTCCACAAAAAATAGACTTTGGATTTTTCCGCTTTCATGGCCACATCCTGTTACCCTTTAAAAACCTGCACTCGTCACATGTGGTCTATATCACGACCATACTTCCCAAAAGCATGGCAGTTGTCATGGTAACGTACAAGTGTCACAATCAATTGCTCACTGGGCCCAGGCTCCAGTCTGCACAGCATTTTACCAATCACCTCCTCTGAAGCGTGACTCCTAAGCACCGGCGCCTCATTGCCTCGCTGGACTCCTTGTGTTTTCTCCTCTATTAAACTCTGAACCTCAACTGTAGCTGGCAGCCTCTGCTCGGATTCTAACTGAGGTGTTTTGTCATGTATTAGGCTTATTTAGCTTTGTTATGTTTCTGCCGATGATACAAGGCCCATGTGGAGAAAACTGATTTGAACTTTTCAGCTCATGCGCACATCATGTAGAGCATCCAGGCTCCTTTTATGCAAACATGCAGTTTTTTTTTTTCCTGTGTTCCCATTCTGGTTAATCCATTTGCATCTTTTCAATTCTTTTTTTTTATCGTCTGATTGTGCCATTCAGTTTGTCTGTAAAATTTTTCTGGGTGCGAGTCTCGAACAAATTCAGGCTCTTTTGAAAACAGAAGTTATAATTACTGACAAGCCCTTTTGTCTGTCTTTTTTTTTTTTTTTTTAACATTTTTGTTAATAGCTGTTGTAAAGACTGAAGATGGTTGGCACATGATCTTAGTCATTACTCTCCTGACATTTCTCTCTAAAATCCTTAAATAAATATGAGACTATACATTATTGTGTATTTTCTACCAAAAAGGTGACTATCTTTTCCGATTATATTACTTGAAAATTTTGAAAACAAATAACACAGTAAAATGTGTAGGCTGTTCTCCTCAATAGCACATCAGAATCCATCTGAAACAAGTACACAGTGATATACTACAATACACTCGCAGCTTCTAACATTAATGACTCACAAAATACACAATATATATGTGTATATAGATTTATGATGAAAGATGTCTGTTCTAAAAGTATTTTAAAATAATATCTGGCATGTTATATATATATATATATACATATATAATGCGATACATTTAATGAAGGATAATAACAAATGTATGTCTGCCTGTAAGCATCACACCTCAGACACTTGGGATTATAACAATCCCTGCTGACCTTTTCTCCCCATTTCATGTGCTCTTCAGGTGGTCTTAACTCCTGTTTGCATTTCCAGACTCCTGAAGGGTGTGTTTTGCTCAATTTCTCTGTTGATATGAAACAGTAAATCGATCATATTAATAATAATTTGTACCAAAGTGACATTTGTGAACTGATGTGTTGAAATTACTAGTGCTGACATTAACAAATGTTTTTTCTGTTTTTTTAATCTGTCAACAGTTTTACTGATTAATCAGTTAATTTAATTGATTTTTTTTTTCCTTCAAAAGAGCACAATCTTACCCTTACCAAACTACCTGTCCTGTGAGCTTTACTGTGTAGCACTTGGATTGCTGCTAATTAAGAACAGCACTATATAGGCACAGACCATTTCCTATACTCTCGAAGCCTTTGATCTTAGAAATTCTTCACATTTAACGGAGTAGGACCCTGCTGCTCCATTGTCTAAACGTTTGTGCTGTAGCGCTATAAATTACATTCCAGAAATAACTTTCTCTCACTTTCGCACCCAATTAAAATGCAACAGTTTTCAAGCGTTCGCTGCTTCTTAACAAACATTAGACTGAATACAAGTTTAAAGACCAGATTTGATTGCTGTGGAGCTGCTTTCATTCCTATGCAGTACAACAGTCAGAATGCATTAAATCATGGACAGGCTAGTGAAGGAAGCTAATGTCAAGACTGCATGTCAGACACAGCATCAGACCTCCAATGTTTCCAGTGTGTGGTTATTGGGGTTGACCATTTCTATGACTTCCCTCTGTAGCTCACTGCTTTTTTTTTTCATTTTTTTTTACACAAATATTACTTTGTGCTTTATTGTGGATTGGTGAACTAAATGTAACGCCATGAAAGTCGTTGAGGAGAACGTGTTTAAAAGTTTTGATTACTGGACACATTTTTTTAAAAACTGTGTCATATATATTTACCCTCTCTATGATGGCTGGCTCTTCACCATGCCTTTGGAACAACAATATGCACTTTGATTTATGATGTGGCTGGACAGCGTGTCATACAAACCACTCATTTTCTCGTACAGTACTGCACTCAGATTGCCGTTATAATGGCAACTCTCATTCTGTCTCTCACTTTCTCTGTGTTCCTCTTTTGTTTTGGATAGAAGAAGAGCAGCTAAAAACAGAAGGGCACAGAATCAAACATCAGTGGGCACAGTGGAGAAGTTACACACAGACTTTATACACACGTTTCTGTTTCCATGGTGAGACTATAATGCTGTTTGCTCTGTTCTTTTTTTTTTTTTTCCTGATGACATGCATGTCGTCACAGCGACAGAAGACATTAGCACACAAACCTATAGTGTATATACAGTACATAAAAACATTAAATAATGCAATCTTAATTGTCTACAACTGAGTGTATTCCAGGAGGTTGGTCTAACCAACCATGAGTGCTAAACTCTGAGGTGTTTGAGCTAGACAGGTTTTCAGATTCCTCAGCAAGAACTTGTTTGAGTGAAATCACTGTAGGTTCATTCGGATTACAACGTGCCCACTGAGACTGTTGAAATGCACTGTCTGGTGAGTGCTCATAATAACATTTTGTCATGTGAAGAAACGGCAAAGATTCTTGTTACACTTCGGTGGAGCAACAAATTACTGAACACTACTGAACATGCAGCCTGCAGATGTACGTTCTTTCTTTGAAAAAGAGCAGCACATTAGCAGCAGTGAAGGAAGTGAAGCTCAAGCGGCAAAACAAGACTGACTGACTGTGTCACCGTTTAAATTTCCAGCACTAGTTATCTGCAATATGATGCACCCAGTCAACACTTTGCAGACTTGTGCTTCATGAGAAGATGATACATTAGTGAAGTATTACACTGCCAATAAATAGTAATCACACTCCTTATGCAGGTTTCCTCTTATCTACTTTTCAATATTGAATCATGGTCTCTATAATATTTTTTTAAACAGACATCAATCCAAATTGAGATTTTGTTGCCGAATTTGAAAATGGCTGACTCATGATCCATGTGCACCCTGGCAGAGCTTGAGAAGTAGAAAAATGGGGTAAAAATCCACTCTCTAGATGTGCAAGGCGGACTAATTCCCATCCACACTGCCTCAATACCATTTAGTAGATCCTAAATACTGACTTAAAAACGGTGGGTGGGGCATAGCGGGAGAGAGGGATACTTTTGCACTCAGGTCAGCTTTGCCTTTCATTTCAAAAAGTCTTTATTGGTCATTTTTTTTGTCAAAAAAAGGTCAAATTAATTGACCATGATTCCCATTGAAGAGGATGTAAACTTTTTACAGACACTGTATATTGTGATATGATTTGTTGTCTGTAATCTGGTAAATGTAAATCCTGCTTCTACCCGCTTTTCTGACACTTAAGTTACTCTTTATCTTCAGTATTGCGAACTGTTTCTGAGTGAAATGGAATATGTGGGCTGGGTTGAATTACAAGGGTGATTTAGGTAGAATCCTTTATATATTGTTAGATCACTCACAGTGTGGTAAAGTGAATAAATAGGACAGTATTACAAGTTTTTGCCAGCTGAAATCCCAGCACACATCTTCTATTACCATACTTTTCTTGTAACTACTCTCACAAGCTAATGGTTTAATGCAGTTTTACATACTGGATGGGGTTTAGTTGTCAACCCAAAGCACATTTGATTAGATAAAGTTATGTAACCGCCCCAGAGTTCTAAATGGGTCATCTAAAATATTTACAATTCATAGGACGTGTGATGAAAAATTTTGACGTAGATTTAGGACAGAGAAAAATAAACAATTAACCTGTTAGTGTTTTATGCTGAAAATACAGTGACAAAATACTTTAATGCAGTGTTACTGTAATTAAAATCATATACACTACCCTGTAAATATTAAAAATTGAGTTGAATGTAGTGACGGAGTGCTTTGTAATCCAAACCATCATCGTTTTCTAAACCTCTCTAAGTAGTTTTGGTGCCTAAACTTAACCAAACAGCAACTGAAAATGTGAAAAACAGCAAGTGAAAGTTAAACAAGACTTAAGTTTTTTTTTTAAAAAAATCCTATAATTATGGCCAAAATTGGAACTTAAACTCAAGGCTCCTGACTCACACCACCACCAATCCCTGAAATGTCCAAATGTGGACTTTTCCTCTTGTTTGTAAGTGCTAAATTACAGTTACACTGCTACTGAATGAGGTTATAATGGCGCACAGTTAACTGAGGCGATAGGGTACTACTAAGCCTACAGAAAGGTGGAAGAGCATCATACCAGAACTTGTGTATAGGAATGATGCCCGATAACACTTACTGAATGATAGCCTCCTAAAATAGGCGCCTGCAGACATTTTCTGTTTGTGGTTCACATTCACAAGCATTGGATAAGTTTAATATTTTTTCTTCAGTCCTCTATCATTTCAGCCTACAGGTCTACATTTATCATTTTTGCCTTATCTCTTGTGTTAAAATGTGCTTTGGAGCTGAGCAGACTCCCTTCCTTCTGATAATACCTTACTCTGTTACAAGACCGAGGCATTCAAAAGGTAAGGCTTACAAGTGGCTGTATGTGACTTGGAATGTCTGTGCATTTTGCTGGCCTCTTTTGAAGTTCGCTCACTAACAGATAATAGACTGCCTTCGTCCTCTTCCTGTGATGAGCATAAACAGTATAGTCTGATTTAGGCTTATAGTGTTTATCAGATTATCCTCAGATGTTGTATGTAAGCCAGTAGCTGTTGGAAGATGACAAGGTTAGATGCTAAAGTCCAAGTTGTTCCAACACTGCTGCCCAGAGTGAGACTAAGACCTATGAATAATGAAGCTGTGAAATAAAACGCACTTTCGTCTAATCTGCCGTCTTCTTTGTTAATGCAAAGGAATGACTCCCCATTCACAACTTGCCTTTACAGCAACACTGCTTTTGTGAATGCAGCCAATTATAATGAGGAAGTCTAAAATATACGTCACTAACCATTTCTTAAAGGCTTTCCACATGGAATCATTTGTTGTAAGAACCCTGCAACTGTGAGGTGTTCTTCTGATGAGCCTGACAGTTTTTACACAGCTGTGGCTTCACAAAGGGCAATACATGTTCAAATAAAGGTCAAACTTCCCTGAAAGACTGACCACCAAGTATTGTCGTTGTTGTATATCAAACCTACAGGGGCCAAAAAAAACAACAACCAAAGCAAAAAAAGTGTTGACGGATGAGATGAGGCTGAATCAAACCTCCTTCTATTTGAAACCTTTTCAGAACAAATCAAACTCACGTGTAATTGCCGTGAAGAAATTACGCTGCCACTTTCTGATAGGGCCTCATTTATAAAGACTGTATAAGCTGTAATTAAGGGTTAATAAATTATTTATTTATGCTCTGTCAATCAGTTATGAGTAGCACATAGCACAAGCACTTGTTAGCCCTCAAATGCATAAATACAGCCATAAATATTGTTAAATCATGACCAGATTGCATGTTTTCCCACATATAGTCTGCAGTAATTAATGCTAGTAAGCTGTTAGTAAAGGATGTGTGGGATTCTCATTTTGTTATAATCAAAAAAGCTAGTTAGCCACCCCAACAAATCATTCATAACCTGTTGTACAATAAATAATCAAGATGTGAATAATCTGTTTTACAGTCATCCAGGAGGAGGATTTAACACTTGACTCTGCAACCTGGAAACTCAGAATGTGATCTTTTGTTCTTTTAATGACTTGCAACTTCAATTCAGTCTTTAATTGTCATTGCCATCATAAATATAGCAACAGAATTCCGTTCAGAGCTTTTATACACTGCATAGCAAATGATGGATTCAAACCATGGCAGTTGTAAAAGCTCCGAGCCGCTGCGTTTCTGCGCCGCCCTCTTGTTAACTATTCTAAAAGTTAATGAGTATTAACCATTAATGCACCAATTTGCAACTTATAAACACTTTATTATTGGTTCTTATAAAAGGAAATAAGTGACTGGGTCTGCAAAGGAGTAGTTGTACTAGCAAAAGAAAAAATGGCTTGAAAACAGGCTGAGGTGTTACAGCCATGCATAAAACATGACTGTCTATCTTTCCAAAGCAGCAGAGCCCATAGCACAGACAAGCCTTACCACACATGTTAAATTTACAGTGATGCAGCTACCAGGATCACAGAATCATTGCTGTGTTGCAGAGTTTCTGTATATTGGAGCTATAACTAGTGTTGATGATTAAAGTAGACTTTTTGGCCCGCCTGCGTTAAAACACGGAGCACTTACGCTGGCTAATGTTGTTAGTCAGAGAGGTTGGATACGTAAAGCAAACATCCTTCTCTTTGAGTTTTAGCGCTAATCCTGACATTTGGTAAACATTTATTGACTAAGAGTCAGTCTGAGAATGTATAGACTCGGCATTTAATTGCCAAAAGAGCACCTCTTGAGGCGCTGACATAGGGTGTCCCTAAAGTCTGGACACATAGAAAACAACAGATTAAATATGGTTTGGTTGAAAAAAGAAAAAGTCGGACTGGTACTTCTCAGTGGACATGAAGGATGGACATATTGAAAGACAGATAAATTTAATCTTTCAACAAAGCCATATTTAATCTGTGGAGGCAAGACAATTATAGTTGATGAGATTGTATGTCCAGACTTTAGGGACACCCAGTACATTAGTCTCAATATTTTGGTACTGCTCCATAATTTGCAGCGTACAATAATTAAAGGTCCCATTCATGAGATCTGAGCATCTGTTTCTAAGCAAGTCATCATTGTGCTACAAAGGAAACTGGACTAGGTGCTAAAAATGGCGAAAACTGTATGAACTGCATCTTCTTCTGCACGTTCCTCTGATGCTATAGCTCAGACAGGCCAAAGTTCAACAAGTTCTTCATTCCCAAAAGCGTTTCTTTACATCACTTCACTTGTAATGGTCACAGTTGTGTTGTTGATGTGTTAGACTAACTATGTCTTGTCTCTCTCCACTCATGCTTAAGGTTCCCATATGGAGAAAATCCATTTTTATTGTCTTTTGGATGTTTTATAAACTTGGAGGTGTAAACTGAAGGCTGTGAAAATATGAAAATGTGTACCGGTACTATTGCCATTCTCCATGTCCTCCCACCACTAGATGGACTCCCAACTTCACAGATTAGTTTGATTGTTGTCCTGTGAATTACCAGTAGTTGTCCAGCTAGCATATGCTTAATCCTGTCCTCTCACTGCTCACTGCTTCCATGGTAAAGCAATGGAATGAACAGCTGTCGAAACTCAGTTGGTGTTTATGTCTGCTTCTCTCCTGCTCTCCATGTACACAAACACTGTGTTTTAATACAGCTAAACTCCAATAAAGTTGTTCTTATGTACATGTTTTTTCTACTTTTGCTCTCGGGCAACAGAATTGGTGTGAAAAAGCAACTAAAACGCTGTCCATGACGACTGCACATTAACCAGCAGTCACTTCCAAATCCAAATTCCAAAGTGCTGCTCTGCACCGCAAAAATACTGATTTTTGCAACCCCAACGTTGTCTGACAAACTCGCCATACAGTTTAAGGCGACACAATGTCCTGGTCTCACACACTTGCTTCTGTGTGTGTCGGTTGCCGTTGTGAACCCTTTTGAGCCATGCTGTCAATCACTGACACGCAGTCTTCTGCCTGCAGGGGGCAGGCACGGCAGCAGTTATATTTAAAGCTACAGACATGCAGCCTGTTCAGAGCAGAGCGAAAAGCCATGGTTATACAGTCATGCAAAAAAAAAAACCCATCTTTGCTGTTTTTGTAACTGCAAACAGCAAAAATGGTAGACTTTCATTAATTTGCTAAATTAAAAAAAAAAGAGTGAGGGGAGGAGGGGGGGCACAATATGGGACCTATAACATCAGTTAGTACAGTAGTGCTGCTCTGTAGTTTGTTACACATTCTGCACAATGTTTGTATACTCTGCAGCGTTTAGTGCGCAGAGGTTCCAGCAGAGAAGCAGTCACTGAAGTGACAGCACCAATTACAGCACTCTCCCCATTATTTGCATCACCCCTCAATGCAATTCTGGGGTTTATGTAACAGTAAATGACCTCCCTGATACCTCCCTGCCTGAATTTCACATTTTACTGATTTTTATTCACCGTTCCTTTTGTTTAACAAAATAAATGTCAAAGCCACTGATGCCAGGATGAGTCGCGTGGAAATTCATTTTGCAGATTGTAAGATAAATGCTGTGATAATTATCAGAACTAATGAGCTGAAGAATATAACAAGTTAACAAACCACAGATTCATATGTAGCAATTATTTGTTTATTAGCAGTAATGAAGTCTAATATATATTCAGTGTGTGCTACTCATGCTGTATTTGTTGCACAGTAAAAAAAACAAAGAAAGCTATGTAAAACATTTAACAGCACTGACATGCTAATGAGCATGAACAGAGCATTCTTTACAAGTTAATTTCTGCTGGAATTGTTGAATCTATTTTTTTAAAATATATTTTTTCCCTCCAGTGGCAAATGAAGATACAGAGAGCTCCGCCAGACCCCAGGCCAGTTTTGCACGTAAGTGTAATGTGCGCACTATTAGTTACACTTCATTAGTTAACTGAATTCCTTCATTTCTGATCAATTCCCCATTCATATCGAGCGTTTAAGGGTCATTATGCCCCAAGTTCAAGAGATAGTGTACGAATGCCTCAATGACATAGAGATGAAGAGAAGTTAAAATGAAAATAACTGTAAAATAACTGCTCTCCATTGCCTTGAAAATATAATCTGTCATACATTTACAGCAGATTTTAGGATCTAATAGTAATTTATGAGCTAATAAAGGCTGAGAAACGGACTTCTAAAGTCACTTGTACTAACATAACCAATTTTTTTTTCTGAGTAGTTATGAATTGCTTTCAAAGATCCATCCATCCATTATCTCCACACCTCTGAATCCTCATTGGGATTGCAGGGGGGCTGGAGTGTATCCCAGCTGGTTTAGAATGAAGGCAGGTCACCAGTCTGTCACAGGGCTACATATGTAGACAAACAAGGACACTCTCAATTGGTTTCAAGGATCCACAATGAAATCATCCAAGATGATTAATGACAGCATTCATCCACATGGGGGCAGTATTGCAGAGGCGCACAATTCTCTTACTCCTCTTGCTGAAATTCTGAAAGCTATGAATTTCCAGTGGAGACAGAACAATTCTTCAGGGGTTTTTCTTCACAAGAGAGTAGCACTCACCTAGAAAACAAATGCAAGCTTGATTCATATCACTGCAAAAAAATAAAAAATAAATAAATAACTTAAACACCACTAAAGGGTTTTTTCCTTTCATTCCAGGCTCAAAGTCCCAGAGTGCTTTGTGGAATGCCATCACGGCGGGGATGGGGATCAAAGGCAAAGAGCAGAAGGCCCCCTGAACGACCCACGAAGTCCTGAAGAGATTCTGGCTGATGATCTTCCTGCGACAGATGAACCAGATGCTACAGAGAAAACTGCCATCAGGTTTGCTGTTGTCAGACCAAAGAAATAGTTACTGCTCATTATTTGTCACCAGTCATGAACCCTGTGTCAGGCTGCAGTGGGACATCAACAGCCATGTCCAGCTCATTATCTTACTCAGGAGTCATTTGCATTTTGCCGATATTTTTTTCTGCGGTATATAGTGTGGAAACAAGGCGGTGTGAATGATTGTACATCATTCTGCATTTTGTATTTGCTTGATTATTGAGCTGGCATGTATGAAGCTGGGTCTCTGCTTGTGTTCTATGGATAGTTTGACATTTAGCATTCAACACACACACACACACACACACACACACACACACACACACACACACACACACACACACACACACACACACACACACACACAGTGGTAATTGCTATGTATGGCTGCTGACCTCAAGGGACTTGGCCATGATTGATTCCACCTTGATAACAAGGACTTCAAACCACCATTAACATAATTTCTTGTCACTTTTAGAATATTGAATGTCTTTTAAAGCCTGATTCCAATTAACCTTGATGGCTCTGGAGACTGTTACAAATGCCGCAAGTGGCGAGAAGTGAGCAGAGGATACTAAAAATGCACCTAGCACTCGATAACAAGCTTTCGATTGTATGCAAAAGAGAAAAGGAGTTATGGCCTGCTGATTTGGACTGCTTTTTCTACATGCCTGCGTAGTAAATATTTACAGAGAGTTACAATATATGGGATCCTTGGTTTGAGATTGTGGAAATCCCATCTCCGTACCGCTTAATTTTCCTTTCTTTTACTTTCCAGAGTCTAATTGCACTAACACAGGCTGCCTCTCTTGGGCTCCTCTATGCTATCTCAAATTACAATGCTGTTGTTCTCTGCCGTAGTCTCCCCCTGAACACAGATCCCTTTCTCCAGAGGAGGGTGGTGACAAGGAGAAAGTGATTTTCCACTTGACTGGACTAAGTCTGTTCCTTCATTTAGAAGCTATTGCTCAGATTTGAAAGAAAAACAGAGACGGAGCAGAGCAGCTAAAATCACTCTCACCTTCCCTGGAGGAAACGGTTCATTTGTCCCTAAAGATTGACTTATTTCAGTGTCATATATTAAGCCACAGCTTTGGCTTTAATCAGAGTGGGGAAACAACTGCCAAGCGCAAGGCAAACACTGCAAAATCTTTTGCTGACAATGAACAATTTGCATAACTGGCTCCTGACTGGCAGGGGAATGATTAATATCAGTCTCACTAGCGGTGCAAAATATGCAAAAACAAATACTCCAATCTCCGTGTTTTTAAAATAATTTGGCTGGTGAAATAATGATTGCAGCTAATGAATGTTACCGATGAGTGATAGCGATGCCATGATTCATAAGATTTGTCAAACTCTTCTTGTTGCTTACGTGTTTGGGAAATCCCTCTATAGTCAGGGGATGTCTTTGGCCAGGCCAACTCTGGTTAATAGAGGGCAAATCCGTGGGGAGCTGCAGGGATCTACAACTGAATGACAAATGGCAAGATTATGGTTCTGGGTGATTAAATGACCACGGAGCTAGCAGTTCTCCATAAAATGATGTAACCACAGTGTCACCTCCGAGGCAAGAGCTGCCTGTTATCCTCTAGGCGAGGATAATTAGATTTTATTGGAGAATGGAGAGGGGATCACATGACATGTTGCAGGCAGGATGGGAGCGAGTTAGGTAAAGCACTGGACGTATTGACTGTCATAAGCTGGAGTTGAATGAAGGTAAAAGCCAGCTGAGGTTGAGGTGAGGGTAATGAAATTGTCCTCCAGTCAATCCTCTAGTTTACAAAGTGACTTGTTTGCCTTTTTGGCCTTTTCAGAGCAGCTGAATGGCTGAGTGATGCTTCAGTTGCTGAAATTGTTTTAAGATTGGAACTGCTGTTGAAACACGATTGAGTGCACAGTTTGTAATACAGTGAGGGACTGAAAAACAATATGGAACCATTAGTGTATAAACAAGTGCTAACTCATCTGTGCGGCTGGTGTCGTGTTGCTCATTAGCGATGCCCCATGCATTTTAAAACTCTGACTGGCAAATGAATAGGTTATACTGTACCTTCATGGAGAAGCTGAAACCTGTGGAGTTTTTCTTTTGAATGAAATTGCATAAAGCAGACTGTTTTATCATTATTTAACTTATAGTCATATGACTTTCAATTTGCCAATTGTATCCAGTTTATGTTACAGTTTATGTTTAGTGTTACAGAAAGTCCCAAGTTGAAGTTGTTATTGCTATAATTTCATCAATTTCTTTACAGTAAACAGAAGTTCTAATTAAGATATCATTTTCGTTTCTACAAAATGATTGCAACAGTTCTGTTTATTTGCCTGCTGGCATAAATCCTGCAGTTCACATGAACATTACATTCGTGTGTGATAAGGAGCGTCTGTACATCATTTTGATCTGCGCTTACCTTCCACCCGGTTCTATAGTTTGACTGACTGACTGGTTGCTGTTTTCATTGAAAATTACACCTCTGCTGCCATTAGTTACTTCATTCTTCTCCCAGAGGAGGGAAAGTGAAAGCTTTTGGGAAAACAATTATTCATTAGTTAAAACAATCTTTTGCTGCTGTATTGCATTCTAGTTAATTGTTCGTTGAGATTTAATGCTCATGGAAGACTTAATAGGTGTGTAGCAGTGTTTTTTAAAAAATGTATATTTCTGTTTTATTTGATGACTTTACTGTGACTAAATCTGCTTTTGCAATTGTAGTAATGTGTATTCATAATATAATTAGAAATACTGCAATTTTGAGGCTATTAGTAGGATGGAAACAAGAAAAAATGGTAATCAATGCATAATAAATGACTGATTAGTAATGATTAATGGAAACTGATTAAAAATGAATGAAATATAAGATTTTTTCCAACCAACAACAGGGACTGTCAAAAACGCAAATGTGTCGTTACAAAGAATTATCAGTAGTACCAAACAGAGAGCTAGGGTCTCGTAAGACTACCAAGATAACCACGTGCTCACTAAATAATGACTGGTGACAGAAATATATACTTACCGGTCACATATCGGAATAAAAACACCTTTTAGTTCCACCATTTTTTTTTTCTTTTAGCACCTCAAATACAGTTGTACACAGTAACATCACTGCACACAGACACATGCAGTGACCAGAATCGGCACAGCCACATTTCTATTTAGTCATCCACACATGGAGCTGAAACTCTTCTGTGGTCAGCAATGAGATTTATCTGTTGGTTAATTGGATGCTGCGTGCTGCTGTGAACGTTGCAGTTGATTAAGGTGGCTGTCTTCATTGTGGCAAGCAGACAGTTTCTTGGGCTGACCCCTCCTTTGGCTGCAGCTGCAGGTTCATAGACCCCTGCTGACATCCCCTGTGCAGCGATAAGCTCCATCACTAGCCTCACTAGCTGGCCAATGAGCCTCCGCTGGCCAGAGTGACTGAAAGCACATGGAAAAAAAAAAAGGCAGAGCGATTGATCAAAATGATTGAGGGGTGGCCTCACAGTTATGATGTTAAAGAGCCGGGGCACTGCTGTGTGCCACATGATGCCGTATTTTTCTGGATTTGACTTTAGTACAGTGACATATACTGTATATTGTCATGAGTAGGAATGGACAGTGTTCTTAGCAACAGGAAACAAAATAATAATTAAATGATAAGATGAGCTGTGCAGGTTGGCAAGAGTCTGAAGTTGTGTGAATACAAACTCTTTTGTTTTTGGCAGAAGTAAAGATCAACAGAGGCATTAGGATTTTTTTCCATCCTGATTACATCTGCTCATATTATTTACCGTATGAGTCTTAACATGAATCGAATAGAAATAGATTTTTTTTTTCAATTCAATTTTATTTATATATTGCCAGCTACACTTCAAATTGTCTCAAGACACTTTACAGAACCCATTTGGCTGAAACCCCAGAGCAAGCCTTCAGGCGACAGTGGCAAGAAGAAAAAAAACTCCCTTTTAACGGGAAGAAACCTTGGGGACCCCTCTGCTGTTGGCCCGCAGGTTGAGAGGGACAGAAGAGGTTTTGGTGGTGGGGGAGGGAGCTGGAGAGGGACGGTGGGGAACAAGGAACATATAACACGCAATTGGGTACATGCATGATAAGATAGATGATCCAAAATAACACTGAAACTGATTCATAGTTTACTGTTATGGTGTAAGACTCTGGCATTAAATACACTCCATATATAGCTGGTAGTAAAATTCACAGTGTGTGGATGGGCATATCAAGTATAGTGAGGGCAGTTCGGAGGTAGCAGATCAGTGGAAATGGGCAGCTGGAAGCAGTAGGCTGGAGGAAAGACGGCAGCATCATCCCACAGTGGACATAATTTCCATTGTGGGATCATTTCAATTTAGAAATATAAAAAAAAAATCTGTATAAAATTCAAAGAACAACGAATAAAGTCCTGATAAAACATATGTAGCAAACTTCTAATAAGTAAAGTGTATTTTTCTTTGATGTCTGCTGTGATAAGACCAGTTGAACTTCTTTGATGGCTTTCATGAATGTCTGAAACTGCATTAAGGGGATTTCTTTAGATATGCCCTGTCCCTCACACCGTGCCCTTTGACCTCACTCATAATAGTGTTTACACTTTGCCCACAGAACAGCTTTTTGACGCAATATGTGGATTATAATCCGCTCGCTCATGGCATAATCATTCCTCTCTTTGTAGATTCTGCCATTGCTTTACACACATCTTATTGTCGAATTCATAATAGGATCAGAACAGTTAAAGACCGGAAGGCAACGTAGCGGTATTTGCTATCACTGTTGTTAGCATTCGCAAATGTTCTGTTGTTGGAACTAAAACTGGACAGTGGTGGAGAGGAGGCTGAGGGATAAAATCCAGAGTAAACTACATCACCCCCCCCCCCCCCCCACACACACACACACACACACACACACACACACACACAGACACACAGGTTTTTAAAAAGTTATATAAATAATATTTCAGCCTTTGTTTTATGCTGTTTATCATGTTTTGAACTACATGCATGTTTGAACACCGTAAATACTTTTTTTGGTCACTAGTATACTTTTCTGCATTTCATGTGCAGTCGATGTTTTACCCAGTCATGCCTTTTTGTGCTATTCTCTGCTGTTGTTCACACCTAAATGATCCAGCCTGCAGATCAATAAAGTGTTATTTTAGGGAGTTGATGAGAATTTGTCACACACAGCTGATTGACAGACCATTGCTGTTGCCAGCTTACCTTTCCTTTTTTTTTTTCTCCTTATTTCATACGCTTTCTAATATTTTGCCCGGAATACATTTTCACATTTATTCAGCTTAAGGCACTCTCCACAAAAAACACCCAGGTGCTGTGCCAAATTCAGATTTAAGGTGAGCACAACAAAACATAATTTCCTTCTTCAGCTGATTAGTCGTGTGGAGTTTGTCCAGTTGTGAATGACTAAAAAATACTATGTTGTTGTCTGAGGCTTTGGCTTTCGAGTATAATAAACCCAAACACACCTTTCTAAAATAAAATTAGAAAAACAAAAAATAACTTCTTAACTACTTGATATTATTGTAGAAAAATATATATGTATGTTTGTACTTTAAACAGTAAAAAAAAATGTATACAGTTTGTAAGTGGTAAGTAAGATGCAAACAGTTTGAAGTTACATTAAACCAAACCTATTTTTCAGTGTATGGGGACTTTAAGTGATATTTTGGTTGAATGCCATCAGTGTTTACACCTGTAAGCTGCATTAAGTTCTTTGTTTGAGTTATTCAGTCTGTACTTAGCCGATATGAGTTGCTCCCTCACAGCTCTCCGTAATACCCCCAGTTAACCTCTCCAGGAACAGTATCTCCAGCTAATAAGCTTACAGAGCACACTGTTCTCCATCTGCTAAGTGTGAATGGCAGATAATAGCAGTAAAGCAGAGTTTAGCAAGGTCAGACGAGAGTTTTGCAAGTCGAAGTGACAGAAATTGTTGATCCTTTCAGATTTAAAATGTCAATAAATACTTGAGTTATATTCGTCAGATCGTTAGAAATATGGCTCCATTGAAAGACATTGCTCTATGTTGTAATAAAAGCAAGCAACTGGTTGTTAATATTTTGGCCATAACAAGCTCATGGCATCTTGCTAGTACATGAGATTTCTGTCCCTGTTAGACTGCAGTGAAAAGAACATAACCAGGTGTTCACAGCCATGCTGACACCCACATGGCTGCATTTATTAAATGCTGAACCTAAGATACTAGATGCATGGCTTCTGTGGTCACAAACTGGAAATCGACGGCGGCAATCATCCTGTCCGTCACCCTCCAAAATGTGTGCCGGTCCCTTAAGTAGACATTGAGATACTTCAGATGAAAAGTCACATAAAATCCTTATGTAAGGACTTGGAATACCGTGAACATTTGTGGCAAATCATCGCATTAGTTGTTATTAAAATAATCCCATATGTTCATAGTTGTTGACAAGCTGTCAAGATATTTCACTCTCAACCCAAAATGCCAACCACACATTTATTTAGTGGTGCAACGGCAAAGTGAGGGATCAATAAAATCAGTAGGCTTCATCCAGCTGGCACTATGAATGTCTGTGAACTTTTTAATGGCAATCCATCAAGTCATTGTTGAGGTATTTTGGCCTGCACTCAAGTGGTGGATTCATCAGACAGATAAGGGCTTCCGACATGCATGGGAAGAAAGAGCCAGAAAATAATCATTATATTAACAAACCCCGAATCTATTAACAGCCAGAACCTTTTTTTTTTTTACCACTTTGATGTCTTATTGTTTAAAGTGCCTTTTCGCTATCTGACTTGATTTCTTCCCTCCTCACCTCTGTCCTCACTTCAGCTGCTATATCACCTTTGACCGGTCAGCATCCACCTCGGGGATGAAGTAATAGGACGTTTCTTCTCTGGAGTGTTTTTCCATCTCCATCGCTCTGCAAATACATAAAACTCTTTGGCTGGGTGCCCTCAATCTCTCTCACCCGTCTTTCTATCTCCACTACTTCCAACACCCAAGGAGGAATGACGTAGTGATAGGGAATCATATTTTGTGAAAGATGGTCTCCACCAAAATGTGGTCATTACTGCAAAGGCGATTGCTATTTTGATGCATGGATCTCCTCATCCACTCCCCTGGAAATTTAAATGAGATTTGAATTTTTCATGTACCTCCAAATGGCCGGAGCTGTTAATGTCTTGATTTCAATGTGTGAGCTTTGAGGGAGCCCGAGTACAGCGACAAGAATACCTTAGCAGAGTGTAATTTCCAGCAGGTCATAGTCGTACAAGTAATTCATTGTCATAAGACTTGATTCATTGGGGTGTTTTTATGGACACTTGTTGCAATAGTAATTAATCAGGGCCTTTTTTTTTTTTTTGAATTATCATTATGTGAATGGACACAATCAGTTTTGGCTCTTGCGTTGGTTCATCAGTCGTGAAATTGAAAAAAAAACATGTTGCCTTCATGTGTTAGCTATGTCCTCTCCTCAATCACTCATTCAGACGTATTATTGTTGTGTTGACACCCCCCCCCCCCATACCCACTGCTAACACCAAGTCAAAGCTTTTAGCTTTTATCTTTCCATCACCTTCTGCTATTTTTGCTTCTCCTTCATTTAACTCTGTCCCAACCTGACTATATGATGAATTCTGTATGCTTTGTGTGAATGTCTATCTTTAAGAATATCATCTTCAGTCTGCTAATTCCTTTCAATTTTATAGACGGATTCCTTGGCAGCAATGCAGCACGGTGTGGAAATGAGCAAAAAGAAAAATACCTCTGTGTGTTCCTACTATTTTATCACGTACTCAACATTGGTGTGTCCCTGTCTCTCACGATCCTGTGGTCCAAATGCGGCACATTGCTGTAGTGCTTTATTCCAGAAGGTGTTTCATTCATCAGGCTGCAATGTAATTAAAGCATTCTCTGAGATTCCTTTGGTGCTAAGGCTGGAGGCCACATTTCTCTCAACAAAGCTGCATTCTTTGCCCTACATACATCACAGATGTTTTTACTAGTGAATGTGGACTGCTCTAAATATTTTCTCTTTAGCTGTCCAGTGATGGTAATTGTGTTTACATTCATCAAAACTGCAGTGAAACCTGTCAGACAATTAAATATGACTTAGGTCTACATCAGTGACAATGAATGTGGGGTTTATATCATTTTGAACTTTTTTTTAACCCTTTAACACCCAAGGGTCATACAGGCCGCCTAGATTTTTTTTATTTGGGCTATAACAGAGACAGAAATCATACTATGAGTGATTGCTTTTACCCCTTTTTTTTTCAGAGCAACCTAAGCTGGCAATGTCTGACAAACTATGTGTTTAGACAATGGAACAATAGTTTAAAGTGGGGGAAAAAAATTGACTTGAGTTTTTCTAAATTAGGAACTGGAGTTGAACATAAACAAAATAGCAGAAAACGAAAATGTAGACTGTGAACTATAATAAGTATTTACAAAAATTTTAATTTTAAAATACTTGTAAAATGGGAGCAGCACCACTCCTGTGGGATTTTGTGATGAACATCGTTGCACGTGGTTCCTTTGACACACTAATACCCCGCAAAGTGCATCTTCTCTTCTTTTAGGAACCATTTGAATTTTCTCTCTCGCTCCAATGGTTGAGGAGTTACGGTAATTTGAAATACACATGCGCCGCGGTGTCACCGGTGATCCCTGTGGTTTTAAAAGGGTTAATATATTTTGCTTGGTCAGATGATGTTCAACAAATGTTTTGTTTGTTGTTGATATTTTTTTACATTTAATGCCAGAACATGAAGTGCCATTTATATTGTGACTCAGAAATAAGGTCGAGGAGGTCAGGATGCGGAGTGGGCGTGTAGCATGTCTAACTTTTATGCAGAGCAGACTTTGAAATTAATCTTGACTTTTCTCTTATGGCACCACATATCTATCCCCAGCACTTAACTCAAGTGTTGTTATTGCCTGAGGTCTGGGTGCCCTTGAAATGAATGACTTTTTACATACCGTCCTCTAACCGTGTCTGTCGGAAAAGTGTTTATAGCTGTTCTGAATGCTTGAAGGGAAGATGAAAGCAGGCAGTCAGACAAGGGGACATGTGATAGTCATAATGGGACACACTTGGTGCAGTATTTCCTCAAAAGCTTTCATATTATTGCACTTTTTCACATCTGAAAAGTGACAGTACTTTCAGCCAAATAACTGTCTGAACAAAAAAATACTGAAACTCAAATTGTGCCAACTTTGTCTACTCCACACACTTTGCCAATCACACACAGTAAGGGGATGTTAACTGGAAAACTGGAAAGGAGAAGAGATTTCATCTTCTCTTCTATTCCCAGTTTACACATACAGTACCATCTGATATTCAGCTACTGTAAACTTCCAGCTTATTTTTTTCTTTTCACTGCTTACATTCTTTGACTTTTTCTGCATAAACACTTGATTATGAGTGAAGTGCAGCTTGAACTGACCTTGTCTTCGCAGTGCATTCGACAGAACCTCTTTGACCAGACTCAACCTTTCTCGGTGTCACATTTACACATACAGATGACATGGTGCATTAGGTTCCTGGAGTGTAAACCTGTGAACAGCAAGCAGTCAAATGTGAAGTTGCTCTTGTGGTTCCCCTCAAGTTGACCTGTCATCTCTGCCTGTGGCTTGAAATCTCCAGGGGCCAGCATGCCTCCACAGAAAGGGAGAAAAAACACACATAAAGAGTGGATTGAAGAATGGCAGACAGGAGAAAGCAATTGAAAGAGAGAGAGAAAGAGACATGGATAAGTGCATCTTTGAAGAGAACATCAGCAGGTTCATGGCACTCAGGCAAACCTCTCTCCTCCTTCCTCGCGAAGGACCCATCTCAGCAGATGAAAGCAGGAGCTCTTTGAGGTGGCGCCCTGGCATTATCCCTGCATCCTGCATCAAGTAATTGAAAGACCTCAGGGTATGGTGGGGGGTTCGGGGGGGGGGGCTCTAGGTTGAGTCATCCTTGCAACTTTTCGTTGTGCAAAAGAACAGGAAGACAGCTCCTGGGTTTTTAATAGATGTTTAGGGAGTTTAAAAACTCTAAAGGTTTCTTTTTTTTTTCAGATATAAAAGCATGTCTCACAAGGCTGAACAACCAGGAAATAAAAGCATCATCATTCAGCTGGCGTCTCAGTAACAGTATTAAATTAACATTTAATATTAGTCTGCATTAAATGACTAAGATGGCCAGTACAGAGCACCTACTGCTTTTGTGTGCAGCAAGCAGGTTTCTTTTTACAAGCAGCACAACACAGAATATATGCAGAAATCTGTGGGTCACGATGGCTGTGAGTGTCATAAAACCATCCTATCATTATGCACGTTATCTGACGAAATGAAGCTGAAAAGACACAGTGGTACCTGTGGCATGTGAATGCTGTAGTATATTGTGCAAGAAAGCAAGGCAAGGAGACAGAAGAATAATGTATGTATTATAATGCTTGTATATCGGGGGGGATTGAACATGGGGCGGTCCCGAATGCGCTCAATGGAGCAAAGTAATCTCTGTCAAATCAGTGTCAATGCACTGTCTGCATGCTTTTTAATCCCCCTTGGCTTGGCATTTAGTATGTTGTTCAGAAAACATATAATCTACATTTCAGATGAATACATGACAGATCTCAAGCTGTCACGTGTGCAGTGAATGTGTTCATCACCTTTAGTATTGAACTGCACCTCACATGAAGTCTGCCATTGCTTTATGTCACTTCCATTGAATTTCTAATGAAGTACACTACTGTGCCAGTAAATTAGAGGATGGAGAGAGAATTAAAAGCTGTGTCATGGTTGCGCAAATACTCTTTTGAAAGTCTTTCCTTTAAACAGAAAATATCTTTCAGTAATCCAGGGAACTCACACCTTCGTCGTCTCTCCTCCTTAAAGGTCTCGCCCTCCTGTTCCTCAGCATCTCCGCTCGATTTTTCTCCCTTATTCCTCCGGTTTCCAGTGGATGAAAGAGAACACGGTTTCTCATTATCGGCCAGACTCCTCCCTCTCTTTGACTGGTGCTGCTTCTCCTCCCTCCCTCTTGTGTGGGGAGAGCTCGGCAGTGCGCGTTAATCCCGGATTGCGCTGCCCTGCCGTCTGCATCCCGTTGTTGCTGGGAGAGCATGGCACGGCTCCAGGACCCCTGCGCTCACACAGGAGACAAGTGACCGAACAACGGACAGAGACGAGAGAGAGGAAGGAAAGGGGTGCAGTTGGGGACTGTTTGACGACTGTCACAGCTGCCTGAGTGCTGCACTGCACTTGAGTTTCAGTCACACGCTCACTCTCTCACATAACAAGAGAGAAAAGGAAGAATGGCAGCCCGTTTGTCGCAGCTGTGCAACTGTGAATGAGGACGTCTCTGTCACATCCTGGCTTCCACCACACCGAGACGTCTCTCTGCTCAGTGTTGCGTCTTCCTCACCACACACACTTAAGAGGGATTAAACTTTTTTCTTTCTTGTTTTTTTTTTTTTTTTGATCCCTTGTTGGCTCATCTGGAGCTCTCTCTGACATGGAGTCTCCCACCAAAGAGATTGAGGAGTTTGAAAGCACGGCCCTGAAGTACCTCCAGCCGGAACAGATAGAGAAGATCTGGCTCAGGCTCCGGGGACTGTGAGTATATCCACTTTTATTTCTTTCAACAAGTGCGTCAAGTAGTGCTGTGTGTGTTTGTGCATGTGTGCATACAAAGTTTTCATGGTTGTCATGTGAATTTATCTGTAGTACTTTGATTAGGTACGTTTTGATCGAAAAAAGACACAAATAATACAAAAAAAAACAGCATGGATGTCATGATAAGGGCTTGACTGATTTTGTTAACAGGTTCATCCACATTGTGTGTCTGTCAGTGTGTGAGAGAGAAAAAAAACAAAGGTTAGACCAAGTAATAAAAGTAGAGAGAACACAGAGAGACGCTGGAATTGCTCAATCCAAACAACTGTTATGAGGTAATTCCTCAAAGCACTTGTGAATGGCTGATTTATTTGACTGTATGGAAGAAAAGGAAAGCACATAAGAGCCAAAGTGTTGCTGAAGCTTGAGCAAGAAATACTTTCATCACTATAAGTTTTATTTTTGTCAAATGTCTGCTTTGGTGCACTCTTCATGTTAGATGCCATTTTATTACTTATGTGTCATTTGACATGCAGAATTGTGATGTAAAAAGACCATAAATTTATACTTAAGTGAATAAATGCGTACATTTTCGTTTATCTTCCTCAGTTGTTGCCAAGGAAGATTTTAATCTTTTTATATTTATTGTTTTTGTCTAGTCTTGCATCCATGATGTTTCTCTTTAAATACTACAAAATCTCCTCAAGGATAGCATTCCTTATTTCCACCAGTTTCTTAGAGATACTTAAAAAAACCAACTCAAATACTACAATATTACTTTGTCACTTGCACCAACTAATCAACACCTCCATGACCTTTCTCCCTGAGAAGAAAGCAGACAATTTATATGTAAGTTGAAGTGTGAATTTTCGTCTGATCCATTTGCAGTTTTCATCATTCTTACTCAGCAGGGGGAGGAGACAACACTGTTGCTAGGATGGTACGGTTATGAAAAAAGTCTTTAATGTTACTGCTGGAGGTCTGAATAAAATACAGATTCCCTCTGCACCAAAGCTGGTCACTGAGTGAGTGAAACGTGGATGGAGCCGCTCCTAATTTTCTGGATTATTATCCATCACTCTCACATGACTCTATCTATTGTTGTTTTAATGCCATGGTGTTTCTTTGGTCCATGATTACTTATGGTATCTCTCTCTCATGTGTCCCAATATGTGGATCCCTCCAGGGTCATCATCTGCCACATTTAGTTTCCTCGGATGACTTCATTGTCTCTTCCATTTGGCCACCATCATAGCATCTGTCTTTTTGGATAATTGATGGATAGTCAGTCAAATGAATGTAACAGGAGCCCAGATCCTTTTCCTTTTTTTGCTGTTATCAGGGCTACAGTTTGTGGGGTGCTCTGAGGGCTCCTGTTGCGTGTCAGAGATCACATTAGCCTTTAATCTCACAAAGAGCCTCTGTCTGACGAGAGGGAGCTCCAACTGACAGGCAGCCCCCACAGATGTTCACACAGTGTATGTTGTGTGTTTAATAGGGAACCGCCGACATTATGCAGTGTGTATGTATATAGGATGTAGGAATTTTGAGTGTGCATGTGTGCGATATAGATTAGATGTGTGTTTGACAGTGTACATGACTGCTCGGTGACATTTACTGTATGTGCTGCCCGCTTACCCTAGGAGATTTGTTTGGCAGCTGTATGATTTGTGTGTTATTGTGAGTGGATGCCTATCACAGCACAATCTCTGGCAGAGTTTGCTGCTCCGAGTACAACAGTCGTCCGTGAAAAGGCAAAGAGAGCATTTGATTTGCATAGGTTTCTCTATGCTCAACCTTCAGCGACGCAGTCTAAATCCTGGTGACGTCGTCTGAGCGAGGCATGAAGAGCGTGTTGTTTTATTACTTTCCTTTGATAAATGACCCCTTCATGTTTTTGCATCACTGAATGGATCCCAATGGATTTCCATTAATAAATTAGATCACTGCGACAGACCTGACCTCTCCGTCACCCACTGATTAATGGAAATCAATGAGTTATTTAATGAATTGATCAACAGTTCATCACAGGGAGCTCACTTATTAAGGGAAGGGCAACGTAGCTTTGGTCCATGGAGGATCGATGCCGTTGGCTAGCAACCTAATGACACTATTATGATTGTTGAGACACTAAAATAGAACAAAATAATCCAGAAAGAGTTGTGGAAAGTAACTTGTATTACAAGTGCATTTACGCAACTGTCCTGTAAGTAGAGATTTAACTGACTACTACTGGAATATTTTATTTTGTACTTCGATTGTCTCAGAAATATGTGATAGTTTTTACTCGATTAGATGTTAGCTTTAATAAAGCAGCTCTGATAAACCAGAAAATGAAGAGATTCTGAATGGTGATGATTGTTGTAGGTTGTAAAAAAGTCTGTGTGCCATTGTAGCTAAGATGATTGGTCACTTAATCAGTTTGTCAGAGTCAGTTGCCAACTGCTTTAATAATTAATCATTTCTTTTTTTTTGCTAAAGGGCAAATCTTTAATGATCCCAGCCTCTCCAGTTTGCTACTTTTCCTCATCACAGTTCAGTCTGTTTATCTTTTGTTACGTTTTTTTCTAATTTTGTCCAACCAATAGCCAGACATGGTAAGCTTGATTTTTTTTTTTTTTTTTTAAAGGAGCCCAAATGATTGACATATAGAGAAAATAATCGGCAAAATTAATCCATAAAATAAATTTGATTTACCAGTTATCAGAGCTGATATTCTTTGTTTTTCTAATTGTCAGCATTGATCATTTTAACCCATTATTGATCAGATAAATTTAATGTGCTACTTTGACTCCGATGCAGCTCTGACTGTGGTTACTTTGTGGTTTCAAGCAATGCCCCGGCCACAGCTCTATCTGATTTGATACGCTACAAGTAACAGTCAGTTAACAAAAAAGAGAAGGATAGCAGACGATACTGCAAAAGGGACCGTCTGATCAGTTGTTTTCACAGTAAACAGAGGAGAGCGTGCTAGTGCAACGTGACACTCTGACATCATCACTCCTGTTTCTGTTGTACTTATTCAATTTTAGCAATCATGATTAATGAAGTAACCTAGTTAAGAGCGACAGGACCATGCTGTACATATATCTCATTTCATTTATATATGTACACATGCAGTAACTGTAATGATAATCAAGATGCCTAGTTGTGAATGGCACGCTCCCTGCTATCACATGCTGTTAATATGCTTCCTTCAATGTTTATCAATTCCAAATAACTGTTATCAATCTGTGTTGATTACCAATAATCAGTGCTGGAATCCCTAATTGCAAATAACTATATTTATAGTGCCTATCATAAGTATTCACCCCCTTTGATGGTTTACCCTTTTATTGCTTTCATAAATCAACCACGGTCAATAAAATTTGGCTCTCTTAACACAAAAATTTATTGGAAAAACTCTTTAATGTCAAAGTGAAAACAGATTTCTATACAGTAATGTTAATGAAAGAAAATTATATAATTAAAAATAATTGTTTGCATAATTATTCACCCCCTTTTTAATTTAATGGTCTAATTCAATAGAGGTCCATCAAATTGTTGCCAATAGTCTCACAATTAGTGAAATGAAGATCACCTGAGTGGTGTGGGTGGGTTTCAAGTGATTGAGTTGTAAAACACCTGTGTCTGAAGGGTCCAGGGAGTGGCTGATCAGTATTCCTGGCTACCATTACACCATGAAGACAGAAGAACACTCTAAGCAACTCAGGGAAAGGGTTATTGAGAAGTACAATTCAGGGGGTGGTTACAAAAAAATTTCCAAATCACTGAACATCCCCCGGAGTTCAATGAAATCAATTATCAAGAAATGGAAGGAATATGGCACTTGTGTGAATCTGCTTAGATCAGGCCACCCTCGTAAACTGAGTGACCGTGCAAGTAGGAGACTAGTGAGAGAAGCCACCAAGACCCCTACAACTACTCTGAAGGAGTTACAAGCTTCAGCTGCTGAAATGGGAGCGACTGTGCATGTAGCAACTGCTGCCCGGGTTCTTCACCGGTCAAAGCTTTATGGGAGAGTGGCAATGAGAAAGCCACTGTTGAAGAAAAGTCATATTAGATCTCGACTGAAGTTTGCCAAAAAGCACGTGGAAGACTCCATGGTCAAGTGGAAGAAGATTCTTTGGTCTGATGAGACCAAAATTGAGCTTTTTGGCCATCAGACAGGACGTCATGTTTGGCGGAAACCAAACACTGCACATCACCAAAAACACACCATCCCCACTGTGAAGCATGGTGGTGGCAGCATCATGCTGTGGGGATGTTTCTCAGCAACTGGACCTGGAAGGCTTGTAAAGATAGAGGGCAGAATGAATGCTGCAAAATACACTGAAATCCTGGGGGACAATCTTTTTCAGTCTGCAAGAGAACTACGTCTTGGGAGAAGATTTATTTTCCAGCAAGACAATGATCCAAAACATACTGCAAAAGCTACACAGGAATGGTTAAAAAAGAACCAGGTAAATGTTCTGGAGTGGCCGAGTCAAAGCCCAGACCTCAATCCTATAGAGAATTTGTGGCTGGACTTGAAAAGGCCTGTTCATGCCCGATACCCGCACAACCTGACAGAGCTTGAGCAGTTTTGCAAAGAAGAATGGAGCAAAATTGCAGTGGGCAGATGTGAAAGACTAATTGAGACCTATCCACACAGACTCACTGCTGTGATTGCAGCCAAAGGTGCATCTGCTAAATACTGACTTGAAGGGGGTGAATAATTATGCAAACAATTATTTTCATTTATATAATTTTCTTTCATTAACATTACTTTATAGGAATCTGTTTTCACTTTGACATTAAAGAGTTTTTTCCAATAAATGTTTGTGTTAAAAAAGCTAAATTTGATTGACCATGATTGATTTATGAAAGCAATAAAAGGGTAAAACATCAAAGGGGGTGAATACTTATGATAGGCACTGTATATTAAAATATTTTAAATTAGTTTCACTTTAACCAACTATAATAGTGAAATGCACTCCAGTCATTCCCATGAATAATAATCCAATGGCATAGCACAAAGCAGAATAATTGACCTAACAGACAGACGTTTTGCATTGTGTACATGTTATATTAAAAATGTATTCTCTTGCATATTTTTAGTCAAGTTACTGTTCAAAGCTTTCCCTCTTACTTTTAATAGAGAACATTTACACTGCAATATTATGGCTTTAACTCAAGGGAAGGATCTGATAAGCGAGCCGATGTTAACTGTCTAACCCTAACATTTTGCTTAGAGTTGCAGTTGGCTCAGTATTTTATCTGTGGCCTTTAAAATTGCAATATTTTCTTGCCCCCTCTCAACCCATGTCCTCATTATGCTGAGGACATTGCATTTTAATGATGTCTAATTTGAAGAGTTGTGTTGTTGATGCACATGAAGCGAATAAGAGGGGACATAAGGTGGTACAAAGGTTCCCAGTGGAGGTGAGTAATGTTGGAGATATCAATACTTGTGTTTCTCTCTCACCTTCAAGTTTAGTCACTTACCCCTGTCTGTTAGTCTCATGTTATTTACAAGCTTCTCTTCAAACATCCATCCAACTTGTTTACTTTCTGTTTTAACCTGCCAACACTTTCTAAGATAACCATCTTACCGTGACACTTAATCTTGTTTTAATTGCTTGATAGACCTCAGGTGATTGATTTATCCTTCTTTTCCACTGATTTCAAAGAAGCTCTTAACATTTCTTCACAAGCAATAACTTCCTTAGTTTGCTGTTTTACGCTGAGCTCTAAAAGGTTGATGCAGAAAATGACTGAGAAACAAATCAAGCTGAGTGCTGCGAGTTCTGCCTGACTGGAATTTAAATCCACGTCTGTAGTCAAACTGTAGTGGGTCCGTCTCTTCCCCCCACTTTGCCAGTGTGAGTGCCTTAAGAGTGTGAGTGAACGTATGAACTCAGCTTTTAGACCCATGCTGTTATCACTTCATGGAGGTGTGGGTGTGTTTTAGGCCAAATGTTAGGGTAAGTGATAGCACAGTAGGTTTGTTAAGGTGACTGTGTGGGTTTCCCGGTGTGTGCATGTGTGTGTAGTAGTGAAGTCGGTGGGATGTTTGTGTGTGCCTGTGTTTTGTGCATAACATTACCTGTCTTAAATCCCTCATCTGCATAAGTGATTCCAAGCATTTGCATTCTTTTAAGAATTCACTGTGTTAGTACAACGTAATATGATGACTGCTGAGAAACAGAAGGAAACGAACCGTGCAATCAAAGGCCTGTACCTGTGTACAGACGATTGCTTTAAATCCACATATTTGATCCAGTTACACTTCAATGGTTGCTTATTTTTAATGAGCTGTTTTGTATTCTTATCCTAAATCTACTTTGTGAAGTTTTCTTTTATCAGTCTTCCAAATTAGATTTCTGCTCAAGTGCTCATTTAATTTCAATAAAGGCCTTCTTTACACAAGCACACATTTGTGAGATGTGATCATTTGCACTATTGATGCCCCTAGATGGCTGTTTACAGTAAGGCTTCAAGTTCGACCGTATTTGCAAACCTCTCAGCAAACTGACAGGCCGTGATGTTGATGATGCAGTTCTAATTTTGGATTAAGTTTGCTTTGTGTATTGCAGTATCACATTTGTTCTTCAGATGCATTCAGCTTAAACAAACATGTTGAGCATGAAGAAAAATAGTGAACGTGACAAATTCTCCTAAACCACTTGCATGTTCTGAGACTGAATCCTATGCGTTTCCTGCATGACCCCGATGTCTTTTGGTTCTGTCTTTACGTTGCCTCACTATCCTCATGTTTGTTTTCTTTGGCAGGCGCAAGTACAAGAAGACGTCCCAGAGGTAAGACTCGCTGCTGGGACTCTGGACCTCCTCCTTCCCTTCCTCATCCCTCCTTCCTTTTCATCCCCACCCCCTACCTTCTATTCTCGCCTGCATCATTGGACCTCATGGAGCGATTCCTACCTTTGTGTTTTCTTTCTTCATTTTTCATTGTCGCTTTTCCTGCAAAGCAAATTGCAACCCTGTTGTGAAAGTGCAATTTGAATAAAGGTTGTTATTATTACATCTATGATTATTATCATTATTATCTCCTCTGTCCATCCACCTCCATTTGTCAGAGCCACATCTCATGGCTGAAGTTAAATAAAACATTGTCACAGTTGTATGCATTCACAAATATTCTTCCGCTCACTTTCTCTTTCTCCCTTGTGTTGATCTAAGTGTCATCTTGTCATTACCAGATAACTGGCACTCTAGTGGATAGAAGTTATGCTGACACAGTTTACCATAGACAACACGCAGAACTTGAAAGCTTGACAAATAACTCAAGTGCCATCCATCTTATCTCCTTCATTATGAAACTTTCATTTGTTCGGTTCTGTTGGAGATGCTCAGGGGAAATCAGCCTCCCCATTAAGTGGGACTCGACTGCATTTATTTACAAGGGTGAAAAGAAGGATTAATTAATGCCATTGGATAACTGGGTGATGTAGAATTTGCTAAAAGTGTTTCTTTGATTGTGCTATAAGTGTCATTCGTTTTTTTCAGTTTCTAATGGGTTTGTTTTTTTCAAGGATGTATTTTATTTCATGACTTTTTGACACAAACATAGTTATAGACAATATCTGTAATGTTATGACAGTTTGGCAAATGACAAAAATAACCTTTGTTTTCTACTATGCCATGTATAATCTGATTTAAAAATCAAGGAAAGCATGTTGTTTTGTGGTGAGTGATGAACTTTTCGCTACTAAGATGGTATTCATTCTCGCTGGATGCTAGAGTTTCACAATAGTATCACTTTTTTTAATCCCCTCTACATTGTCTAGTAGTGTTGTAATCAAGAGTCATGGCCAGTAATATTGAGTGTATTGAGACAATGCAAGACCAAGACTTTTAGAGGTTAAGATAAAGTTGAAACCAAGACTGAGACGGGTTGAGATCAAGTGAAGACAAGACGAGAGTAATCACACATTGCATGACTTACAATAAAAGTGTGAAACATGCCAACCATTGCATTGCATCACTGAAATTAGTGCCGTGAAACATAAGATAATCCTTTATTACTACCAGTTTCCGGGGGAAATTCCCATGTTACAGCAGCATACATCAACAATAGGAACAATAAACAACAATATAATGTTAATCATAATAACAACCACAATATGTCCACAAGTGTAGGATGGGAAAGGTGGCTTATGGAATGATGTGCAGTACGAGTGAACTGTGCGTATTATGTGGTAAGGGATTGTGTGAAACAGTCCATTTCTGTGTGAACATCAGCCAGTGATGCTGGTGTTCTAAAGTCTTATGGCAGATGGAATGAATGACTTGTGATAGCGTTCCGTCTTGTAGATTAGGTGTCTCAGTCTACTGCTGAAATTGCTACTTTGAGACTCCACAGTGTCATGCAGTGGGTGGGAGGGGTTGTCCCTGATGGATGTGAGCTTTGTCAACATCCTCCTCTCACCCACCTCCTCTATGGAGTCCAGGGAACAGTCTAGCACAGAACCGGCCCTCCTGACCAGTCTGTTCAGTCTCTTTCTGTCCCTCCCAGTGCACCCTGCTCCCCAACAGACCACTGTATAGAAAACAGCAGACGCTACCACAGAGTCATAAAATGTCCTGAGCAGAGTCCTGCACACTCCAAAGGACCTCAGTCTCCTCAGCAGGTGGAGACGACTTTGGCCCTTCTTGTCCAGGACCTCTGTGTTGTGTGACCAGTCCAGTTTGTTGTTGAGATGAACACCCAGGTATTTGTATGAGTCCACTATCTCAATGTCCATTCCCCGGATGTTCACCGATGCAGGCTGAGGTGCCCTCCTCCTGTGGTAGTCGATGGTCATGTCTTTCGTCTTACTGGCGTTGAGCTGCAGATGGTTTCGCTCACACCAGTCAACAAAGTCAGAGATGACTGTCCTGTACTCCAGCTTGTCCCCGTTTGACACACACCCTACAATGGCTGTGTCATCCGAGAATTTCTGGAGGTGGCAGCTCCCAGAGTTGTAGTGGAAGTCCGATGGGTACAGGATGAAGAGAAAGGGAGAGAGCACTGTCCCCTGTGGGGCCCCCATGCTGCTGACCACTACATCAGAAACACAGTCCTGAAGCCTCACGTACTGTGGTCTGTTGGTGAGGTAATCGATGATCCAAGCTGCCAGGTGACTGTCTACTCCTGCTCCCTCCAGCTTCACCCTAAGCAGAGAAGGCTGGATTGTGTTGAAAGCACTGGAGAAGTCTAAGAACATGACCCTCACAGTGCTGCCGGTGCCCTCCAGGTGAGTCAGCGATCTGTGTTTGGTTGGTAAGCGAACTGCAGTGGGTCCAGATTGGGGCTCACCAGGGAGCATAGGATACAGTGTATACAGTATACACATTTAGTTACATGTCTAGTTAATATTCCCTAAACCTCTTGAGTGTGAAGACATTTCTGAAGAGGTTTGGTAAAGTGCTAGATTGTTAAAGGTAGCGCCACCTGAAAACAGCTCTCTGCTATATGAACTCTCTCATTCAGATCTACACTCCCGCTCTTTATGCTCAACCAACAAAAGGTGCCTGATTCAACCACAAGGCCAGGGCTGGTCCATAGCTACACTCTTCTCCTCTATGGTTCCCCTGTGGTGGAACAAGTTACCAAACATTGTTCCATCTGCAGAGTCCCTCTCAGTCTTTAAGAAAAGACTGAAAACCCATCTGTTCACTGAACACCTTTGCACTTGACAGACTGCCAGAAAAATTAAAAATCCTAATATATCTATGCTGCCTGTAAACACTATGGTCCTATTATCACACTTGAACTTGTTTTATAGCACTTATCCAGGTTGATTTCTCCTGAATAGATCCTTGCTTGTGTTGTACCTCCTCTCAAATGTACGTCGCTTTGGATTAAAGCATCTGCTAAATAAAATTGTGGAATTGTAGACTTGCTACGGTCACTTAAACTTAGCTTGTCTTTCCTTATGTCTCTATTCTAAGTACTGACAAAGTTGACCATGGATCTCAGCCCTCTGAGAGTGCTGCCTTACAGAATTTACAAGCTGCTTTGTTTCTTTTGGATGCTGTTTTCGTGTTCATTCATTGCAGGTTTTGCATTCAATTTTTGTTTTTTGTTTTTTTTAGGTCCAGGTCCAGAACAAAATTATTTTGGATGGGTTTGAAATTAGTTGGGGTGCACTACTGCAGACACCTTGAAGTGATCATCAACCACTAGCTGCTTTATATTTGTCCAGAGGTGCTTTTCTGTAGCCACAACAAGCAAATACACATTGTTTGTAATACTGACATTTGTACAAGTGTAACTGAATATGGTACTGAAGCTGTTGTTCATTTGTCAAGCTTGAACTACAGAACAAATGCCTTAAACCACTCCGTAAATGAGTTGGATATTTATTTAGACCCATCTGGTCTGGCTCGTCTTTACCGAGTTTGTCTGGCACTTGTTGAAGTTGCGGGCCAGTTGTTGGGGGGTGGTGGAAGTGAGCTGGTTGTAGGTTGCAACGCTGATGTCCTCATGGGAACTTTGCTACTGGTAATGTTTGTGTTGTCTCTGTGACCTGCCTTTGTGTCAGGTCGCTTTGTTGCTGCTGGTGTAAGATTTCAGCCTCAGTGGACAATTTTGAATATCCATGTACAGATTTCTGGGCAATGAGAAAACACCAGCAGACTGAAGTTGTCGAACTGCACAGCTGGGCTTACCGACACAATACAGCAGACTTGGGCAGTTTTGGTCAGCATTTTATACAGATCTGCATGGTTTAACTAACCATGCAGTGCACTCAGCAGGAGTTTGCACTCACAACTCAGAATTTTATACTGACACATTTATTATTCTAATTTTAAGTGAGGGTGTGAATTATTAAACTGACTGCAATGCTTTTACATCCCCATAGAGCCGGACCTGCTCCTCCCAGACAGCAGCAACATGTTCACCATGTTTCCCACACAAGAGGGCAGTGGAAGTAGGAGTTAGCAGCAACATGAATTTTAAATTAGGAATTAGTTGAATTATTATTTTGAATCTAGACAAAATAATGATCAGACATTACATTAGCAATTTAGTGATATCCTCGCAATGTGTCAAACACTGGCTTTACTACTGATGGTAATCCTCAGCAAAAACTGAACTAAGCTCTTTTCTTGTGAGACATCTGGCACATATGAAGGCAGCAAATGAAATAAGTTTAATTTTCTACCTCATTCAAATCACTCGGGCAGCACCTTCTCTGTTCCTCTGTGCACCATTGGATGTGTCCAGTTTGTACTGCTGCAGGCAGTCGACCAGAAAACACCAAAAGCAGCGGTGTGTTAATCTGTCTCTCAACAATTTCCAACTTTCTGTGTCTATGGCACTTTCCCCAAGCCCGTTAGTTTTTGCTGCTTCTTTAAAAATTGACGAAAAATATATAGCTTTATCTTCAGTAAAGACTAAATAAGGGTATGTTGCAGATGGGCGGAGTATTTTAGCTTCGAATTATTACTCAACATTTAAACTATTTCCATTGCTGATGTTCATCATAATAAAGGAACATGCCACAAAAGTTTGGATTACTGATGTGTATTTTAGAGGATTTGGGTAACAGTTGAGGTCTGTGGCACGGATGAAGAAATTCAGTCTAATGCACCACAGGAAATGCCTCTTATTAACATCTTTTTCTTCTTGTTTTTCTTTTTTTGACATTAAGAGATTAAAAATGCTGTTTTTTTTCTATTTTTGTAACTTTCAAACAGCATCATCTTTAAATAATTAATGCTGAAGATAGTTCAGTTTGTTGTTCCATGCAGACTATCACTTATTTTTGCACAAAATGAATCTGGTCCCGTTTCAATCCAGAGAACGAATTGGCGCACATTGTGCTAATTTCCTAGGTAGGGAAATTGTAACTGCTCCACAAAATGGTGCTCAAAACAAAAATATGTCGCTGAAGCACAGCTCTGACACTGTTTCATAGCATTTCCCTGTGAACTATGGGATTGCCACACAGTTAGGGTAATTGAACGAAACAGTCCTCATGCTGCTTATTGGCACAGTGTGTGATCGTTTGGAGTGGCGTAGATCTTGCTGTTGGAAACTCACTCGCTCTCTCTGTCACTGTCTCTCGGTCTCTCTCGCTCTCTCTGCTGGGTGGGTGAGTTCCTGTGTGGAGGAGCCGGCTGACTGACAGCTCCATATGAGTCTGTGTAATTATGGCCTGGCTAATTGGCAGAGAGGAACACTGGGACATTGTCATTACTGACACACCAGGACAACCCCTCTCACATGCAGACAGAGGGAGAGATAGCCCTCCTCACAGCGGGAGGCATGGAGCAATGAGCGAGAGGAGGGTTTGTGTGAGTGTGTGCATGTGTTTGTACAGAATGAAGGTCAAGGAGGATGGAATCAAGGGTGCCAAAAAAATGTGTAGGTCTGTGTTTGTGTCTTTTGTGTTCGCTTGGTGGTAGTACAGAAACAGTTTCCTTTTTTTGATCACACGGTATACTGTGCTCTTCTCTTTAAACAATTGACAGGTGGGTAAGCCCCGCCCCTCTTTAGCTACTGTTGCTACAACTATCAAGCTTTCATTCATAGCACAGCACAAATAGTTTACAGGGATAACACTTGGCTGTTTTCCACTGCAATTGCCATTTTAGATGGACCCAAACCTTTGTGCATGTTTTGACCGCAAGAACCGTCTCTCCAGAATCAGTTTGGGTTAGTTTGAGGCTAGAACACATGTCCTACTCCAGGGTAGGTAATTCTGAGCAGCCCTGAAAAACTGCTGTGTGGCTCTCAATGCTGATTGACTAAACTCGCAAAAGACAATCCTAATTAAAATCACAGCAGGTGAAAGGTGGCATCTTTTGGTCCTTTGGGTGTTTTTGTCCAGTAGCAGTCTACTCCACTAAAACATCTCCATACTCAACACAAAATTTACCATCTAGGCCAACATTGGAATTATTGTTGCTGTTGAAACTGTTGGGTCCTACACTGCAATGAACACAGAAAGGCTAAAAGGACCAACTAGGGGGCTGTTTCTGTAAACATTTAGACTTCCTATTTTTTGAAACCTACTGCAAACTTAAGTTTTCTGCTTGTTTTGTCAGCTATAGCTAGTCAGCTAAGTAAGCTAACATTAGCTCTCTGAACTGTGGCAAATTGGCACGTTTTAAAATTAGAAAAAAAAAACGCTGGACGGAACCTTAAAAAAAAGCCTTTGCCACTTACAATACATGATATTATGCTAACGTACTGAGACTAAAGCTGCTCAGCAAAGAAAGTCAAGGATCCCAGCTGGTGATCCATGCAAAAGATGGAACAAAAACAGCATCATTCTTGTCTTATAGTGTATTAGTCTTATTGTGCGTTCAGACTACTGGTAAAAAGCAATTAGTATACGTCACTTTACCTCCATGCATACTGTAAAGGCCTTGTTGCTAAACTGTGACAAGACATTCTCTGTTCAAGAGATGTTTAGTGAGCGGTTGATTCAAAATGTGCTGCTTCTTTGAAAAATCTTTGCTTAATTTTGTGCTTCTGCCAGAGAGCAATTTGACTGGTTCCACTTTCCAAGAAAAAAAACAGCACTCTCTGCTGTGTTTACCAAAATGGCATTGATCAGCCAAGCATCGCCATTTATAGTGATTATTCACCAACAAAGCAACTAGTAGAGGGCTTGAGTATCCCATTGTATTCCCTGACAGATGCCTGAATGCTGTTCTGAATGAAACGGGCTTTTACTTAAGCCTGAAAATATGCTACAGTGGTCACTTCTTGTAGCCCAGCTTTTAAAAGCTTTAAGTGTTTTGCCATCTGATCCGGGCAAGCCTCCAGCTTTCAATGGCCTTATGTAGTCAGCCCAGTTGCCAACTCTGTTGAGTGTGTGTGTTTATGTGAGAGGTTTTGTGTCTCCTTTTCTCTCCCAGGGCTGCTGTGTTTGTTCAGATTGCAGCCTTGGAAGCTACATAAGGGTACTGTACATGTTTTCAGTCTCAGTAAAAATTCAGGCTGCTATGGCATCTACAACCTGGTCCACTTCACCTTGCTCCAGTTTTCAAACTTCAGTCTGTTTGTGCTTGACAGATGTATTAAGAGGCAGTAGCAGTAGGTTTTTTCACTTCAGTTTGTCTTTTTATTTTCTTTTATTTTTTTTTTGCAGTCTCAAGTCACATGTGGTAAGTTCACAATGTGCCTAAAGTCTCAAGTCAGGTCCCCAAGGGCAGGTTTTTCATTGCCCTTTTGTGCAATAAACCCCCCCCCCCCCCCCCCCCCCAAAAAAAAACATTACAATTACAATCCTGCAGTTTCATTTAGCAGACGCTTTGATCCAAAGTGATGGAATTAAACCTATAAATGTGGCTCAGAAGTATACAAGTAGCTCCTGATCCACTTGAGATAAAAGAACAGTCACTGTGTTTGAGAAAACTAGAATGGCACTCAGAAACGGCCACCTCCACCAATGCCCTATTCAGCCATTTTAAAGAAAGCAGACAGGATTCACACCAAAATGTAACGGGTCCTTCGTGTTCCTATGATCCACCTCTTCTCCAAGTTTCATTCAGCTAAGCCGTTTTTGCCTACTTTTGCTGACAGGCAAACAAATGATACTCAACTCACACCAGACAAGAAATAAAAGAAAACCATTGGAGAATGTTGAATGAAGAAACTCAACACACTGGCAAAGAGAAAAAAGGAGCAAGGGTAATGCAGAGGAGGACAGATATTCTCAGGCCAAGAGTCACGAGAGAAAATTGAACTCTTTGGTTAATGTCAGTAATCAGGGAGCAAATGCAGGCATTGGCTGCCTTTCAAGAACAGCCGCATTATATGCCATTACCCGAGCTGCTCTGTCTCTCTTTTCAGTGGTTCGGGGCTGTTTGTCAGTCACCACAGCTATTGCGCTGTTTATTGAAGATGATTCATTTGGGGTCAACAAAAGAGTAGTGTTATTGGTTTCATGTTTGGATTGCTGGAACAAATACTATCACGTCTCATAAAACCAAACAATAATTGTCTTTTGAGCAATAAGGAGCAGACATTAGACGTGGCAATAAAGATTATGTGCTCAGATAATTAATTACAAACAGATGATATACGCTGTTAATGGATTAAAAATTAGAAGCAGAAATTTCACTTCACACTTACTTGGACACGAGTCTTCGAAAGGTGATTGTTTAATGAAGATTTTTAAGTATTTGTAATAATGGCAGGGAGAAGAACTAGTTAGTAAAAAACAATTTCAGCTGAATCAAATATTAGAAATGGGTTTGTGGTGTCCAGTTGAAAGATCAAGACCTCACTTTCAGCCATTATTGACTAAGTGTTTTTGCCGGGATTGTTTCTTACTTGTGTTGATGAGTTTTTGGTTTTTGGGCGTGTTTCCATGCTTGGCTGAATCCTCATTTTATGTGTAATACCACCCAGTGCACTCATTGATTCTGGGTGGTTCATTATGAAACACTTGGCTTTTTTTGTGGAAAGTGTTGCAACTTTGAGGTTTTTTTTTTTGTTTTTTTTATTGCTTTGGTTTTCAGAAGAGACACATTAATGATTATGCCTTTCTTGCCTTTCCCTCTGATCTTTCCCTCCTTCTTCCTCCCCTCACTCATTCTCCTCTTCTCCCCTTCTGCCTGTTGATTAGAGGGGTAATTACCTGACTCAAACAAATCTTGAAGCTTGGGATAATTACATTCTTTTCAACCCTCTTTTGCTTTCCCTCTGCTTCACATCAGGTGCTTCTTTCCGTTCTGAGGCAGCCACCTCAGTTAGCACAATTCTCACAGTGTAACAGCTTTGCAAGCCACGCAGGTGCTGAGAGACACTGTGCAGTTTGTGCATCACTAAGCATGCACAAACTGAAAACAGAGGAATAAAGGAACTCGTGCATACATGGACACCAAGTGCGTGGATCCAAATAGACTTTAGATTCAGGCCAAACAATAGCCCTCACCACCTGCACACAAAGAGCCAAATCACTTTCAAACTGATTGTAGCCTTTGCTCACCTTAAGTGTCTTCAAGCGAAGACACTGTGTGTGCCACTGTAAGTGCTGCATTGAGCAGAGGGCTTCTATGCTGATTATTTTCTCCCTCTTTGCCTTCCTCCGAAAGACATTATTGAGCTAAGTGTATTGCTATTCTAAAGATTGATTACAAGGTCTAAATGATAGGCTTTTATCCTAAGTTGAGGCAGAGATGAGCACATAAACGTGATAGGCTCTCATGGTGCCAGCTCACCGGGTTTCCCCTTGGATAATGCAGATTTATGGTGCAGATTGCCTCCTTAATCTAGTTGTTTATATCCATCCTTCCTCTAACCATCCCACCACTACACTAGTCCCTGCTGGCTGTTGGTCCAAAGGGTGGCTAGGCAGGGATGTGTGACTATTTTTTTTTTTTTTTTGTATTTGTTTGTGTATATTTGCAGAGAGAGAAAACATTTGGTCACACTGTGTTCGAATGCTTTAAAAAAGGCCAGTCTGTCATCTAGTGTTTAGTATGCTAAAAGTGTGTACTCATGGGTGACGCCTGGCAGCCATCTGTGTGTGTTTGTGTGAGTGCTGTGTTTTTCCTTCCATTCAACCATCTACTTATTTATCTCCAGATAACCCAGTCATTTCAGCCATTAGTGGGAGCAGCAGACCGGACATATAGCACATTCAAAAACCTTCTGTGGCTCACATGCTCTGTCATAACCAATGTGTGTAACTTCAAATTGGGCTTCTCTTGCTAAAGCGACATATGACGAATGAAGAATGCATGAGGTTGATCGAGGCGAGGTTCCAGTATAGTGAGGGTTGAGCATCAAGAACCACTTCCATCTTAGAATTTGAGAAATTTTGATTTCTATTATGGTTTTCTGAACAAATTTATCTTGCTCCTGTTTGAAATATAAACACCTGACTGTTCATCTGATCCTTTTGTTTTGCTAGTTTAGTGCCTCTGTGTCTTCCCATCTCCTGTGAGCACTGTGAGTTTAGTATTATTCTCAGAAATCCTACGCAGCTATTGCTAAGCGACTGGAGTAGCAGGTGAGCAGCACAAGTTGTGTGGTTGTCGATGTTCACCTTCATTTAGGTAATGCACCTACAAAACGTTTAGCAAGAACAGGATTGTACTGTCAATAGAGTAAACCGCAAAGTATACAGAAACCAGTAAAGAGATCACCATTGCTATGGTCACCAATACCTCATTTATGTTCTGATGTGAATTTTTTCCACGTTAAGGATGGTGTACGTTACATGAACAGGGACTCTATTTCTCTTCTGTGACAGCAAACGCAACACCTCGACTTTCAGCAACTATTTAGCTTAACCAAGCATGTGTGTAGGTTGTAGTGTGTACGTATTGAGCATTCTACTATTGTGGTAACTCTGACCATCTTTAATTTAAAATTAAAATTAATTAAATCGATTCATGTAAAATACACATTATTTGTCTCCCGACATCTGGGGGATAGCAAGTGTGATGTGCAGTGTAGTACAACTGAATAAGATACTCTCTGGCATATTGCTGTCTACACTCAACATCATCTGGTCAAAAATGTAAACATTTGCTGCAGGACCTCCTTTAAATATTTTCAATGTGTCCGCCATTACATGTGTGTGACAAAAAATGTGTTCTGGTGTGAGGAGATGTAACTCAGCAGCCTGCGTGACCATGTGTCTCATGACGAGTCCTGCAGGTAAATAAAACTGTCAATTAAAAGCAGTGATTGAGCTGTTTTGGAATGAATAATGCTGTCAGCCAATGTTGGATTATAGCCAAACAGATAATCGCTCGATTTGTGATGTGAGGCTTTGCAGCTCGTTGCTGCTTTGCTGTTATGTAAACAGTGGACAGTGAAGGATTTGCCATTGTTAAGTGCAACATGTTACTTGTCACTTACTGGAAAGCTCTTTTGTCAGATAGGGAAAGATTAACAAACACTCCAGCTGTGTGCTTCTGTTTGTATTTATTTGATAACATGCATCTTATTTGCACTTGTGAGTGTGCAATACGGCACTATTTAGTCAACATTTATCAATGTGTGAGCATATGAATAAACCGACTGGTGTTTTCTCTGATGTTAATCTAAGAGGAAAGCTGGAAATCACGCCAGTGACGCACTTAGGAATCTGTTTTTTGTCACAGTTGCTGCTGGGCTAAACATCCTTTCCAGAAAATAAACCTTCGACACAGTAGTTGACTGTTCTATGTTGGATTCATGGGAACTGAGACTGCACGCCTCATAAGCATGGTTTGTTTTAGTGATCACATCAGTCACACATGTTGTACATTGCCTCAAAAGAGTTTAATTAAATTCTGACCAGGGCTGTAGACAAACAAAATCAGTCATTCTGACATAAAATTGAACTTTTTCATAATCAAATAGTTGTTTTAGTCATTAGTCTAGTCTAACCAAGAATGTACAATATTTTCTGGTTACAGCTTCTCACATATAAATGTTTCCAAATACACAATATGTAGCACAGTAAATTACACGCCTTTGGGTTTTTAGACTTTCAACAACAATAACCAAGACGTTTGAAGACCGCTATAAAATGATAAAATTGGTATTTGCAGTTCTAGTAACGTCACAACACACTCAGTATTGTGTAACAAATACTGGGTCTAGGTTTTAACCATCCTGTTAAATCTCAGACATTTCATTCATTCTATGATTTACTGAGAAAGAAAGCAGGGGCATTTCACTGGCAAGATGACAAGATAATGTAGAACTTATTTCTCGCAAGGCTAAAGGTTCCTTAAACCAGCTACAGGTTCAATATATAGAGTTCTGAAATGCTAATATTCCCCAGCTCTAGCTCACATTAAGCTATCTGAGTTAAATTGTCTTATCCAGATCTTTAATTCAATTTAAATGCTTGCAAAAAATAAGAGTTTACTGTAACCCACTATTTAGCAATTCTAAGCACTAAATATGAACGCTTAATGAATTACAGTATTATACCACCCTAGAATGTAGCTGTTAGCAGATATCACGGTGAGTTTTTTGTATATAGGGAGCACTTCATGCACTTCATTTGGAAAGGCTCTTATCAGACTGGTTGCACCTAACTGAGACCTCCTTACCCAGTGCAACAATGTGAGGTAAATAAGTGGCCCTCAGGGTAACGGCAAAGACGTAAGGATGGAGAGGCATCTCCAGTGAACTGAACAGTCCTCTCATCTCCACACTGATGTTTGTTCCTGCTGAATATAATGAAGCGTAATTGAGTCGTAAATGGCATGCTAATTTTGGTAACCATGGTGTTTGATGGAGGCACTTTGTTTTTCAAGATGTCTTAAAGGGACAGTTTTGACTTTTGTGGAAATTCATTTTGCTCTACTTTGTGTTTTTTGCTTTTGTTTTTGGTATGTTAATGTAATAATGGAAAAGCAGGATCCAGGAGCAGCTTGTAGTCTGCTGACTACTGTCATCAGGAAACAACGAAACTGCTGTCATCAAGGAAATGTATACCAGTCATGCAAACTGTTTTACAGGTATGTCAAAATAAATGATGCAAAAATAATTATAGTGTAGTAAAATGGTCTTGGATTTAACTTAAAAAGTTGTACAAAAAAGAAAGTCTATATTTTGAATGAATAAAATCCCTATCTGGAAAAGTGTACAAAGACCCAAAGGTCATGCACAGATAGAAAATGTGTGAACGTGTAATTACCACCACTGAGCACAGTGAGAGGGGCCACTCTCATTCAGCAGGCACGCATGTATCAACAACATACTACTAAAAAGAATTTAAAAACAACAAAAACAAAGCAAAAATAGATTTAAATTAAAAAAGCTTAATGAATATAAAATTTAAATCTATATGATATATAGCTTAAATTGTCTTCCTTCTAAATTACAATAATACCCTGGTAGCCGGTTAAACCAAACTAAATTACTTGGATAAATACCCATTGTTTTATTTTTAGAAAAGCTAAGCAGAAAAGCAGTAGCTGGCTACTCTCATCATGATTACACTGTTAAGTTTTGGCCAAGGTAAGGCAGGACAGCAGTCGGCCCTCTGCCTTCCAGACTTGACTCATGACCCAAATGTTTTTTCTCCTGATGGCCATTCTGCCTCACACTGTCCAGCCGACTCACACGAGCTTTTTTTGTGTTTCTGTGTGTTTTTATTGAGTTTTCAGGTAAGGAGGAAATTCGAGCAGAGGGCAGGTATCTGGAATCGGAAAACAAGACCCCAAAACATATCTATGAAAAAAATGAATGAATACATTAACAAGAAAAGCACTCGGAGAATGCAGTACTCCACCAAGACTGCCTAGTCGTTGTATGATTCCCGACGGATAAGTCCTGATAAGGCCGCAGTTGTAGTAGGATCCCAATCAAAATCTAATGTGGTGGTCCTTGTGTCATTTCTGACCTGCCCTGGAAATTTCATCCAAATCCGTTTTTGAGAAATGTTGCACACAGAAAAACAGGACACACGTACACTGATCGTCACATAACTCCCCTGCGTTCCTTGACGGAGTAATTATCGAGCTTCCGTAGCATCTGATGTCTTACTATGTTCAGAGGTGTGTAGAGGAATCTAATTTGGCTATCATTTATTCATTTCATTTCATTCGTTAATTTACTAGTATGTAGAATGTCTTCATGTTGATGATTTTGCAGTTATTCATGACACAAAGTACTGTGATAACAAGGCTATTTGTGGGCATAAACTAGCTAAAAACGTTCTCAGACTATCAAAACATTCTCTAATTTTTATTGTATGGATCTCACAAGATGTTGGAAAAAGTCCTTACATATTCTCGTCCATCGTGAAATGATTGTCACCTGCTTGTTTGTGCTGCAAAGCTCTCATTTCACTACACCACAAAGGTGTTCTAGTGGATTCCGATGTGATGACTGGAAATGCCACTGGAGTCATTGGTTTTTGGTCAGAAGATGGCAAATTGTTGCTGTGGATGGATGTACATGGACATGAACAACTCTGAGACAGGCTGTGATTTATTGGTAATAATGGCCTGGAGTGTGCCAGGAAAACATTTTTCACAACATTACACCACCAAGCTGGACTTTTAGGACAAAACAGGTTGAGTGCTTGGATTCATGCTATTGATGCCAAATTCTCAGCCTTCCATCTGCGTGCCTCTGCATAAATGAAGCTTCATCAGACCAGGTTAGCTTTTCTATTCTTCAGTTGTCAGTTTTCTCAAGCCTATACCCAATGCAGCCTCAGTTTTCTGTTCTTGGCTGACAGGGGTGGGACCCAACATGGTCCTCTCTTGTGGCAACCCGTTTACCTCAAGGATGGACATGTTGTGCACGTTGTTGATGCTTTTCTGCTCACTACAGCTATAAAGATAGGTTATTTGACTTACTCTAGCCTGACTGACAGCTTGAGCCCATCTGCCAATTATTTTCTGACCACGCTAATCAAAAAGGCGTTTCCATCTGCAGAACTGCCACTTACCAATGTTTTTTGTCCCCTCATACCACTGTGAATAAACTCTTGAAAATGTTGCAATGGAAATATCCGGACATCAACAGGTTTGAAATGCTTGTCACCATAAGAGTCACTGAAATGCTCTTTTTCCCCATCCTGATGTCTAATGTGAACAAACGTTCATGACATTTTAATAATTGATTAGATAATTGCGTGAATAAGCAAGGTGTAAAGCAGTTCGTCATAAAATGGTCAGTGAGCTGCCAGAAGTCCAGTCAAAGTACAAATGAAGTCCTAATACTCTACCATAGACTCCAGCCCCTCTGTGACCCTACAGGATTAAGCAGTGTGTAGATAACGGATGGATGGAGACTACTCTATCACAGTTGAAATATTGTCTCACTGGTTGAGTAGTGAATTCGAGGGAATTCTAAAGAGAGCAAGACAGTGTACGCACCGATGCCCACTTTATTGACAGATGTAATTGAAACTGAAATCCGTTAAAGGCAAAGTAGTCTCACTCCTACACACTGCCAGATGACAGGTGCTACTGAAAATGTTCTCATGAGTGCTGACGGTGTGCTTCATATGTGGAATCTCCGATGTAAGGCAATGCTGTTTTTCTTCATTTTGACTGATATCACGACTACTGATGTTGTCACAATAACACCTTGTCTTGTTTTATAAATGAGACCGTAAATACCAACAGCATTTACCCACAAATGGAACATGCATAGTCAGAAGACGTTTTTGCGTGGTTATGTGGGCAGATTTGTTTCACTCAGTTCACTTCAACACAACACAAAAATGCTGCAGTATCTGCTGAGAGATTAATTGTGAGGATGAGATTGTTATGGTGTAAAGCAGATTCCCAAAAGCACAAGCAGCTCTCACTGCTTAGTTTTCAGACAAAGCTGCCTCATTAAGAAATATCCAACCATCCACAACACTTAATCCATGCGTCTAATATTGTGTTGCTCGCCCTTGTGCCGGTAACACTGGTCTGACCTTTTGGGCCATGGAGATAGGACCTCTGGGGGCACTGGGATGTTGGAAGCAGATCCTTTGGGTTCTGTGTCTAGCAGGGTATGGCACCATGGCTCCATAGATCAGTCTTGCTCTGGCACTGGGCTCTTTGTCGTGTTTCTTGAGTGGTTCCTCAGCAGTTTTTGTAGCATGGAGGAGGCTGCTGTGGGTAAGTTGCCATGTTTTGTGTGCTTGGACTGCACCAGTGTTCAGGTGGGTGGCACAGGTCCAGTCAGCATCCACATGAGTGTCAGATTTCCCAGCAGAATATTGCATTATGACGAGATGATCAATGTTGTTGAAGTCAACTGTCAGTGGTTTTAATGTTGTGGCTGATCAACATTTGCCGTTTAAGGACAAACTGATTTACTGTGTGCTTTAATTTTCAAAAATCGAGGAAATAAAAAAGCAGTAAAATGATGGATGAGAGAGGAAAAATCATTTAAATAAAAATCTAAATTATATAGGTACTCTATTCATTGTGTATGTTTTGTTTTTTTTTACAATTTACTCAGCTTGGAGACTTTTTTCTTTTCATTTATTCTTTATGCTTAAGAGTCTGTAACATGATGAATCAGGTTCCTTATATATCCTTATATTTACAGTAGTGGATGTGTCATAATTCAAGAGGTATCTTTACATGGGGTTTCAGTGAAGCCAGGAGGGAAATATCAATATTCTCCCATCAATTTGGTATTGATATTTTACCAGGGACAATTATGGGTTATAATTACTGCTACATGAACTGTATTCGGTTCACCGTAACTGGACTGAACAATGGCCATTGGGAATAAAGGATGCAGTTTCAAGTTCTTTTCTGTATATGTATGTGCATTGTGCATGTGTGTCTGAATAGTGTGAAGTGGCACATTTCCAAATAAAGTGCACTCTAGCGTCCTTGTTTGTCCAAAGGTTGAAGGACAGACCAGAGATGACCTCACTCACCACAATGCACCACTTTTCAGCTTTTATTGATCTGTCTGTGTGGTTGTGTGAGTGTATGAGTGTGTGTGTGTACGTGCGTGTGACAAGGACAAGGACAGAAGTAGCAGCGTTATCGTGCCCCCTCCGTCTCTCTTCATTTTCCATTGTTTCCTTCTCTTTGTGCTTTGGAATTAACCTGAATTATCTCTACATGGGTTTCAATGAACATATCTGTTTTCCAATAACAGCATCATGGTAATTCAGCTCCAAAGAGAAAGAGAAGTGCACTGCATTTTGGATACAGGATCGTTTGTTTGTTGGTACACCTGCTTTCATTTTCAAAGTGACAGCTAAAGTTGGCTATCACTATGTCTGGATTACTGCTGTATTAATCTCTGATAGACTCGGAGCATTATGCGCTATATCTGTTATCTTGGTGCTATGGCTTAGAGTCAAACAGATAATCTAATTGAAAGTGCTATTTTCTCTACCTCTCCTCTTTTATTGAATTAACGTGTGTGTGTGTGTGTGTGTGTGTGTGTGTGTGTGTGTGTGTGTGTGTGTGTGTGTGTGTGTGTGTGTGTGTGTGTGTGTGTGTGTGTGTGTGTGTGTGTGTGTGTGTGTGTGTGTGTGTGTGTGTGTGTGTGTGTGTGTGTGTGTGTGTGTGTGTGTTCGTTCGTGTGTGTGTGTGTGTGTGCGTGTGTGCGTTCGTTCGTGTGTGTGTGTGCGTGTGCGCGTTCGTTCGTGTGTGTCCATCCAAAAGTAAATCACCTATGTCACTTTTGATTTTAGGGATTTACCTGCATTTATAATAAGTACACTTTAAGGTTTTGCCTTCTTTATCTATTAACAATCGTCACATCTTCACACCTCAGGGCATATATATGAGATAACGCTCAAGTCACTCATGAAAGGACATCCATCCATCCATTCTCTATATACCGCTTTATCCTCATGAAAGGACAGCCAAAGACAATTCTGATGCTCCGTTACATTAAAGTTTCCCTTGCTGGACCTTCCGTGGAGTCAACATAAAGCAGTCTTACATTGTCTTATGTCTCATGTGTTCTTCTGCCGTGACTTTTGTTGTCATCTTTCTCCTCTTTGCCAGTTGTCATGTGTAGTTTTATCAGCATTTCAGAGTGTATAAATTGTGGTGTTTTTCAAGCTGCAGTCTCCAGTTTTCTGTAGAAGTGATAAAACATGAGGTCTCATGACATGATTTCCTCTGGTTGTCCTTTGTATGCAGTGAACAGACCATTCTGCTTTGTTTATCACAGTAATCAAGTTAGATTGTCAATTAGACAGGTGTGACTGAGGCTGTAGCAGGATTGTTTGTTTTTTCTCACTGTTATTAGCCCTGAATGTTGAATCCAGTCAGCACTCACTCCAGGTGTCTCGATTATCCAGAATCATCTTACCAAATGTTGAGCCTTGGAGTCTCATATGTTGTCTTTATACTTTCCATCTTGTAACATCAGTCAGCACTCTGTGGACGGTGTGAATTAGAATTCTCACTGTCAATTTAGAATAGAATAGAATGACTTTATTGATCCCCAAAGGGAAATTCACTTGTCTGGTCTCATCTTTTTGGTTTTGAATTAAACAGTCTGATTGCTGATGGCAAGAAAGATTTCCTGAATTTTTGAGTTCTGCAGCGATTTAAACTACAATGTTAAGACATTTGCTCATAAAGAAGGTGAAACAAACTATTGTAACATTTATCTGACTGGTGATCAGTGCAGTCACTGCATGATCATGTGGGTTGGAGAGTATTGATCATTACTGATGATGGAATGACCCAAATGCATCACTTCAGTTCAGAAATAGGAATTATCTTTGTGTTTGTGTTAGATAACAGATGATTTCTTAGCTGAACTCTTCTCTCTGCAACTAAATGACTAGAGAGCTATAAGTGATTTTATTCTGGTGTGGAGTTGTGATCATTTTGCTTGTAGTATAACTAAACCATATTGCAATCAAATTTGTTATTCGGCACCAAGTAAGGATAGTATCATACAAGCTCAGAATACTTGCACAATATTGAAAAGTCTTGTTTATTTTGAATATTTTTCACAGTTGTAGGGAAGTTAAATCTCATCTAAGTAAGAAAGATGAGGACGGAACCAGGGAAAACTGAGCAATATTTGTCAAATAAACTGGGCACACATCTGATGCAGATGTCTCATTTTCAAATACAGTATCCTTTGTAACCACAGAGGCCATTTGAGTACCTGTGTCAAACCAACAACTTCATCTCCCAGCACTTGGAATAGCTCTGGTTGTGAAGGACAACTGGAGAGAAGAACAGTCTTTTAGCTGTAGAAATCTGGCTAATGAGAGTCGCAGAAGTACCTGTAGCCACAACACTGAGAGCAGCTTTGGAGAAAGGGTTTCCCTCGGGTCTCTCAAACAAATGCTTAAAACAGAAAAGCACCTCATTGAATAGTTTTACAGCGAAAGAGCTGAAGAGCTTCATCATGAGCCCAAAGAAGTAAGAACACTCAATGACTTCAAGAAGCTGCTCGAGGAGAAGCTGAGTAGGAATCACAGAATGAGATGATTAACATCCTCTGAGCAAAACGAGGGTCCTCTTACAGAAATACAGCAAAAAGAGATTTCTGAGTAATATATGAAACTGTAGAAGTGGAGGGAAAAAGCTAATGCACCCGTCTGTTGAAAGCCTCCAACCAGCAAATTGACAAGCTCAAAATGTTTGAAGTAGAAAAGAGCCTGAGTCAAACATTGTGTGCTGAGGCCTCTGAGATGGGGGAAGAACTTTGCTGGGAGTGCAACGAAGTGAAAAAGCTCAGGTAATTTTCCAAGATGCTCACGGGTGAAGCCGCACTGCAGATGAGATGAGAAGTGTCCTGTCTGGGGAAAAAAAAATGAAGGACCTGGAAGACAAATGTGGCCATGAGAGATATCTAAGGAATGAGCAAAGGAGATAGAGGAGGGAGTCCCTGAGCAGGCTGATGAAAGAAAATATGCGTCTTCTTTATCAAGAACAGTAAAAAGCACTCAGACGTAGATAGAAACTATACTTCTGTGACCTGCATTAACTCAAAACACACCTCTCTGCGTACAGTCAGTCCACTTATCTTTGCTGAAACATTTTCCCAGTCTCACAGCGTCCTGTACTAATAAATGTGCCAATTCTCCATCCAACGATCAATACATGATAAATAATGTTAAATAGTCTGTAAAATAGCACATTTCAGACATTATTAATCATTTATGTACTCCATTCTCACATTTAACCCATTACTTTTCATACATTCCACTGCCTGCTACTGAAACCGCCTTTTTTGCAATGTACAATCTGATTTAATTTAATCCAATTTATGACCAACTAGTTTAGGAGGAAATTACTTTTCATCTCACTGGGACTTTTATTTACTTCTAAAGTCGTCAACTGTAAATTTGCTGCTATTGTTGAGAGATTTGAGTTTGCTGTGCCCACATGGGCCTCTAAGATTGGAAAAAGTCCATGTTAAAATCATTAGCCTAGCCATTTCATTTGGCAGTGACAGCACCTGCTACTGGCACCCTGTGTGGTGCTATGTAATCAGTGCTGGAAAGACTCCTATAAATAACCTCTGATTGTGAAACCAGTGTCCCCCTGGGTTAATTACTATTCTTAGATTATTAAGAAGTGTTGCACAGTAGTTAAATCCAATTGTCACATGTGAGTATGTTCTATTTGTGACCGGGAAGCTACTTTTACAATCTTTAATCAGTTATTGGTTTTAACAACCATGAATATTCACATTCCAGCTCCAATTTACCAATCATCAATGTCAATTCCCAAATTTGGATGTTGCTCGAGTTTTAACACTTGGCTACTGAGCAGCATTTAGAAAGCAGCTCGGTTAAAATGTTTTGCTTAACAGCACCGTGGTGGCAGTTTGGGGAAGAGGGATCCCTTTCCGTGCTGTGATTCATGAATGCAGCTGGGATTTGAGAAACATACACTTTCAAAATGACTTTTTCAAATTTTACCCCTGTGCCCGAAGTAGGTGTGTATGTGTACTTGCTGTATGTGTGTGAGTGTGTGTGTTTGTGTCTTTGTGGCTGACTGAGATAGACGGAAAGCCTTTCTAATCTCTAGCCTGCATGACTCATCTGACATGGGAATTCAATGACCTTTGAAAATCTGGTTTCATCTTATTAGATTGTTGTAAGTGAATTACTGGTATTTAATGACTCTGTTATGAACTGAGGACATGGTGGACAGGACTGAATGAGCAGGCAAAACATGACCAGACACGGGTCACGTGGACTCCTTTTACAGCACAAAATATCAATAAGCACTTTATTCAGTATTTGAAGGTACTCTGTGGAGTTGTAATTTTACCTTTCAGCACCGTATCACATTGTCTTTACCCAAAATACATGAGAGTAAAAAATAACTTTTGAATTTTTATTCCCAAATGTACTGTATGCAAATTGTTCTGCAATTTGTTGGCTTTTTTTCAGCATCATTCAGCAGTTCTGGATAAGATATCCACCTTCTTTTCTGTTCATGTACATTCTAAAGTACTTCTCATGACTCATAATTGTGTCCAGTCAAATGGTATTTAGGGTGGGAGTTAGCCCATCCTGCCTCAGCAGTGATCCAAAGTATTCACTCACAGATGAAGTCAAGGTCTGGGATATGTCAACCACCTGAAAACCAAGCAGTTTATGGGCATTTTTTGCTCCTGTCACATTTTTACTCACTGATGCCTCATTTTTCACAGCAATATAAAATATTGCATCTGTACAGGAACATCACAACCACAGCTGGAAATACAGAGACCTCACAAATGTCTTGTGTGTGGCATAGGACAGTTATAATACGTCAAATCACCAAAAAGAAAAAATAACTAACTTGAATTTCATTTCACGGACACAAAACAACAACAAAAAAGGCTTACTGCTTATGAGTTCAATAAATGTCCATACTTGTATCCTATCTTCTCTGTATAACCTCGTAGGAGGCTTTCGTAGGAGGCGGTCGCATTTTTCCTCTCTCCGTCTCTATCTCTGCTAATACAAGCTAATACAGGCTAATACACAGCTAACTACACAGCTCGCACTTTATTCAGCATTGCTTCTCTCTTGAGAAGCAACAAGAATCTCACAGCGAACCCAGACTGACGTGGATTACGGACAGAAGCCGAGGTTTGTGAGCGCTTTTCTGCGGGAGGACAAGGCGGCCTCCGATCACTTGTGTCTGGGCAGCCGGTCCGTCGTTCCGAGATACTAGCAAGTGCTAACTAGCAGCAAGATGCCTCCCGTTTCCATGAATGATTACCACAAACTCCTCCAGAAGATAACAGTTCTGGAAATGAAAATGCACCGATTGGAAGTGAATATGGAGGTTAATGGACATTATGGAAACGAGACCACTCTACCGGTGATTCAAAGCAGTGGACAAGAGAAGGCTAACAGACAGCTAATTAGCACCACCGCCAAGGACGAGGAGGCCTGTCGAAACAGCCACATATCAGCCAGCAGTACTCCCTGGAACTTGCTTGGAGCAAAGCCAAAGCAGACCTCAGGTATGAATACAGCTGATATGGAAAGACAGGCTACAGGCAGAATCCAACACACAGAGATTAGTGATGAAACTGGTTGGCCGGCTCTGCCATCCTGTAGCAATATCTCCTCCACACCAATACAGAGAAGTAAAGAGCCCTGGACAGTGGCTACAACCAGGAATAAGAGTAAACAAAACCAAGAAACAGAGGTTCAGTTGGAGAACAGGTTTGCTGTGCTGCAACAAGATTCTGACACCCCCCAAAAGAGTTCATCTCCTGAAAGAAGGCTAAGGTATGGCACTAAAAGGCTGCAGAATGAGCTATCTGCTGAGCCAAAAAGGTTGAGGAAAGAGCTTACTACTGGGCCTCAAACTCTGATAGTGGGTGACAGAGCTATGAATGATTTAAAGCACTTTTGTAGCAAAAAAAGCACCAAAGTGTTGTGCTTTAACAATGATACGGTGTCTGACATTTCTAAGAAAATTATGAGGATCACTGCTGAGCATCCCACAGCTAAATCCCTTGTCATACATACGGGAGCCCTTGACGTAGAGAAGCAGCAGTCAGAAGTGCTGAAACAGGACTTCATGGATCTGCTGAACAGAGTCAGAGGTCTAAAACCTGTTGTTTATGTGAGCGGTCCACTACCTACAGTCCAGAGAGGAGATGAGAAATTTAGCAGGCTGATGCTGCTAAACAGATGGCTCAAAGCTACATGTGCTGCTCAATCAATAAACTTTATTGACAATTTCAACATCTTTTGGGAACGCAGACACCTCTTTAAGGCAAATGGAATTTCAATGATTTCATAAATGTTTTCTTTTGTTTTCCTTTTAATAATTGTCATCCTCTGTTCTTAATGTCTTTGTAAAGCACTTTGAATCGCCTCGTTGTTGAAATGTGCTATATAAATAAATTTGCCTTGCCTATAAAGCCTGCAGTTCAGCCCGCTTCAGCAGAAATGTTCCTGGAATTTTTGCTGTTTTTCAATGCAGCTTACCGTAGTCACTTTTCTCAGTTGCACTGTGGAGAACATTTCATTTTGTTTTCCACCTCATGCGCTTAGGTTTATTTTTTATCAAATTTTTAAACAAGACAGAAAAATAAAGTGATTTTGAAGAAATATCCTGATTTTAAGGTTAGATTTGGCTATTTTTGCAGACAGAACCATGAGTCACATTGGATTAGATTAAGGACTAACTCGACAATCCAATGATTCTTCCTGTTTTCATATCTTGTTGATATTTTAAAGGGTGTCATTTTGTTGATTTTAAAAAATTACATGCCTTTCAAACCCACCGTTTTGAAATTCAGAGGGTTTAATGAGCAGTCAGTTCAGTGTTGGATGCAAGAGAAGGTATCAGTGCACAGACCTGAAAATCAACAGCCACATTGACATGGCTGTGTGACTGGATCAGAACATCTCTGTAACAAACTTTTTGGTTGAACCGTAAACTGGTCAAAAGTTGTTGAAGGTCTACTGAAACATGATCCATGGCTGCCTAAACTCCCAGCATCCAGAACCTTAAAGGTCTGCTGCCTGAAACCACAGAACATCGTCAGAAGTCTGTGGAGTCGATAGCTTTGCAGGCTGGAGCTGTTTTGGCGGCTTACGAAGGACAGACATCGTATTTGTCGAGGGTTGTCATAATGTTTTGGCGTCACTGTCTTTACAACTGCACATTACTCTCTTAGCTCGTCTGTCATAGAGTTATATGTAGATCAGAAAAACCAAGTTGCAAGCTTGTGGTTCAAATAGTTACAATTTCTGCCTCATCCTTTCGGCCTACCAGAGATTCCTTAATCGCAAAAATAGTGTCTACTTTTTCATAATGAAATCAAATCCCAAAATGATTTAAGCGACAAAATGCAAAAGAACAACAGCACAAGTGTAAAGTTGTTGTCTATCTCTCACGTCTGATCTAGGATTGTGATGTCATGCTTAATAAGAGTGTTAAACTGTCAGATACACTCAACTATTCTTTTTCTCCTGAAAGGAAGTCACGTTTTGAAAACTTTAGTCTTCACAATATTTTACTAACATTCTAATACAGGGTGACACAAAAAACGGGAAATTTTTAACAATCCAATAAAACTAAGAGTGATGGAAGAAAAATATTTTATTCATAGTAATTGAAACCTTAAAACATGCCATTTAAGAAACAATGCTGGAATTTTCATTTTTTTAAAATGACTTCCTGTAGATGGCGTCCTCCTGTACGAATGCATTCTTGAAATCTGCTGTTGAGATTCCTCATTGACCGCTGCAACATCTCAGCTGGGATACTGTGAATTTCATCCTGAATTCTCTGTTTTAACTCATCCAGAGTTCTTAGTCGAGTCGTGTATGCTTTACTCTTGAGATGGCCCCAAGTAGATTTCAAGAATGTATTCGTACAGAGGACACCATCTACAGGAAGTAATTTTTAAAAAATGAAAATTCCATCATTGTTTCTTAAATGGCATGTTTTAAGGTTTCAATTACTATGAATAAAATATTTTTCTTCCATCACTCTTGGTTTTATTGGATTGTTAAAAAGTTCCCGTTTTTTGTGTCACCCTGCACAACATGACTCACAACTCTGAGTCATCAGCCACAACACAGATTTGATCAGTAATTTAAAGTAGTAGACAGGGGCAGTTGGAGGAAATTAAATGTTAAACATTATGTTTTATGCATTTTAATTAAATTCCAGTAGGCTGATTAAAATTTGGCAGCCATAAAACATTTACCATGTCAAATACTTTTTTGTTCAAGGCAAATGATACTGAACTGAATAGCAGCTGGGTTTACTTAGTGTCTCTTTAGTCCACATCTAGCTTCTCCCTGCCTCCTTCTCCTATAGACCTGCAATGACCAGGTGAATGCATTTTAATCAGTCAGATTCCAGAACTCATACATTGTACTATGATAGGGATTACAGTGCAGCCCTTACACATGTCATAAGAGAGAGCATGTTTGCCTGTACCACTAGTACTGTAGGTATGGCCACTGGCTGGAAATGAAAGAGGGGAGATTACAGGTACAATAGCGTTTATTTTGCTTTATGTGTTCGGTTTTGATTCCTGAGTTTCATTACTTTCAGTAGGATGAATTGTCAGGAATGTGATTTAGTAATGGACAGACGTATATTCAGTTCACTGTGCATAGTGTACGGACACATATGGTATATGGCATACGGTGAGAAAAAGAGGGTTGTCAAACTATACATATAGGACAAGAGAAAGGATTATACATGTTCCATAGATGTTCATCGTTTCCCCGTGTGAATTGCTGGAGTGACAGGAGCCGTGCAGATTCTCCGTGAGGTCAATTAGTACAGTCGAGTTGTTTCGTGTCAGGCCACTGAACTTTGACTACACACCGAGGTTTCTGTAATTGTGAATGTCTAACTGAAACCTGCATTTCAACAGACTCAGGTTTCTGTGCAGTAGCGTGTTGAATGTTTGATAGAGCTGCTCCAGTCTGCTGGCTTTGCTAATCAAGTATATTAGAGAGAATAACACGGGCATTTTATGTGGCTGCTGCGTTTCCAGGTATTCACGCAAATATGAGCCACATGCTGATTTGCTCTGGTGATTGTAGATAGTATACTGCCTGGAAACAAGAGCTTGGTGGAAAAAATTAGTGCAGATGACGTCTGTCAAATGCCATGTTTAGCATATTAGAGAGATAGTGGTTTATTTAGATTTTACAGATAATACAAGTTTAGTACGTTGTCTTTTTGCATTGATGCATTTCTAGAGCATATCAAGCTTTAGGTGGTTTCCAGCATTGCAGACTATTGGTTTGATGCTGACTTTGAACTTTGTTGAAATATATAAAGCGTACACTAAATGTGAAGTGATATGTTCAAATGTTTTAATGTAAGGAAGGCTAAATACACTTTCTTTTTTTATCAAGTTAGATTTTCCGAAACCATACAGTACAGTGGGAATGCACAGATTTTTATCAACTGACCTTTAAATTTCACAGCAGAGCTTCTTCAAAACACCTAGAAAAAAACGATCAGTGGAATCAAAGGGGCAGGGTCAAACTCCTCGCAAAAAGCTTTCAGAAACACCAGATCAAAGACACAATGATCTGTATTTATTAAAGTGTGAATACTTTCTATCTCATACTGTACCTTTCCACTAAAGAGAGGCCCACATTTTTTCCTGCCATGTGAAATAACAGGTTTACCACATCATTTTTCAACAAACACTCTCCTTTTTTCATAAGATGTCTACTCAAGCCTTTCTTTGTACTGTCACCACAGGCTTAAATCGAGGGATGGACAGCCGTACAGTCATTACTGACTCCATTAAATCCTAAATCATGCGATCCCGCAGTGGTGTCTAAGCTACAGTAAACACACATTTTTACCACAAGTTAATTTGCTTTTATTTGACCTCATCTCCCTCACTTCTGTTTTTCCTATTCTGCTAATTAATGGCGTGAGTCATGGAAAGGCAACATTAATCGACTGTGTCTGCTTTTTTAGGTTTCATGCTTGTTTGGTTAAATGTGTTATTCTCAGTGATACTGTGACAGCATTTGTGCCACATTTGACTGACAACAAGTGACACCATCAGAGCCTAGAACCTGCCAAACTGTTAGATTATAATGAAGGAAAGGCTTTAACGGAGTTTTCTGATTTTGTGGACTTAATCTGTTGCACTGAAGGCTAAAGTTGAATCCTGTTTTCTTGTTTGTTTGTTTGTTTTCTTCTACCAACAGATTGGGTTTGCTGTGCACCTGTAGTCGTACAGGAAACTATGACTGGACTGCTTTGATACCAAAGAAAACCGAAAAACCGGACCATTCTCAGGCACCCATGCAATACAATATTCAGTCTTAGCAGCACACTATTTGGTCATTAAAGTTTTAGCCACCATAGTTTTACCATAGTTCTTTTGTTTGTTTGTTTTGCTTAAACCATGGGGCAAATGTGAACTTAAATAGTTTTAGTGATAGAGAGTACTTTTTCGAACTGCCAAGTTAATGCCATCGTTATTACCTCCGCCAAGGAGGGTATGTGACACCCGGCGTTTGTGTGTCTCTCTGTCTTCTGTCTGTTAGCAAGATAACTCAAAAACGCCTGGGCAGATTCAGATGAAATTTTGAGGGGATGTAGACTATGGTAAGAGGAAGAGCTGATTTAATTTTGGTGGCAATCTGGAAAGGATCCTGGATTCTGGATCACTTTGAATTTTTTAGTATGTTTTAGTATGTGGTCCAAAGTATGACAAAAACATCATAGGTTAGTATGTCGTCCAACAAATTGGAGCAAGGTGTCCAGATAGCTCAACTGGTTAAGAAGGTGCTTCGTAAACAGAACTGTGTCAGAGATACAGGTATGATTCCAGCTCATGATCCTTTACTGCATGGGTTTCCTGTTTTCCTCTCTATCCTTGGCGGAGGTCTGCACTCTCTGAGTGCTTTTCTAGTTTTGGCTTTAATCCCAAAATGAATCCAAATCCAAATCCAGGATTACTTGAAAAAAACGTCATGACATAAAGATTGTTTCTGCTGCCTCACTACGTGTTTGCATACATATGCAGTGGCCTAAACACTCTCTATGAAGAACCAAAGACAGGAGCTGACTTTGAGTGTTTTTATGGCAGCCGAGTAAAACTGTACAACAATACCAAGGAAATCCAAAATTACTCTTAATATACAGTTACAACAAATGACTTAAAAAATAACACAGCAAGCATGGCTGCATAAATACGGACACAATAAATCAAACAAATCTAAATAGACATCCTCAAAATACTCTTTTGCTGTTCTAACAACTAAATGATACTAACAAATGGTACAACTATCCGATACAATCAAATAAAGTTACATATTATGCTTCCTGCGTGCACCATGAAACCAACAGATAAGGCTCGAGGGAGAGCTTCTAAATGGATGATTCAAACCTGATAACTTTATTAAGCACCTGTGCTTAGTAGATGACGCTTCACTAACTTAAGTATATAAGTGCTTACTTTCTGTTTATGTGTAGGAGAGGCAGAACATTGTCCTGCATTATTTTTCAACATAGGCTCCTTTAACTTTAATGCACTTGGTTTCATGATATTCAAGCTTTCCAGACAAAGGTCACATCTTGATCCTCCAGATTCTCCTCATCAGCACTGATGACTTCATCATCACTCTATTTTAGTTTAGGAAACGGATAGAAGTCAGACAGTGCCAGGTTGGTTGAGTAAGGTGCAAATGGTAAAACATCTGCACATATAAAGCGCTTTTCTACCTTTAAAATGTGCTCCTCGTTCACTAATTCACACAGCAGTTGCAACAGAGCTGCCATGCAAGGTGTTTGCCTGCCTGTCAGAAACAACTCTTGAGTTCAGTGTCTTGCCCAAGGACACTTTGATATGTGTAGGGGCAGGGGATTGAAGCACCAGCCTCCTCCGCTCTACCACCTGAGCCACAGTTCAGGGGTCAACAGTTCAAAGCCACACTTGGCTGCTGCCACCTGTGCTGTGAGGACAGATGCATTGTCCTGAAGCAGCAAAGTGAACCCTCTAAGCTTTCTCTTCCTTTTTTTCTTTGATTGCTTTACCCATTTGAGTTTTTGTGCACAGTGATACAAGGCTTTCTAGTAAACCGTCATGCCCCAAAATGGGAGTAACAGCCCGTGTTGCTGGGTGAGAACTTTTTGAAGTAGCCTTGCATGAGATGCCTACTTGCATTGTGTGGCCTTGCCATCGAAGACACGATTTGAAATCTAATCAAAGAAGTTCATTAAACCATGTTATTCGAATAGTGATATTTAACCTATTCATTAGTTGGGAATTATGGTTAAATCGAACTTTGCTGTCATAGCTGTTCTGAATTAACTGAATTATGCAAACCAATATGTTTCTTAGTATCGCTCCTTTAAGTGTTTCCCAAAGAGGTATGAAGTTTTCCAGTATTTCCACCAGCCGTGTGTTAATCTGTGTGATTAGTCAGACTTTCCCTTTGGCTGCTGGCCACAGTCTTAAGTGCTCTACTGGGTGTTGCCTGCTGTACTACAGCTACGTAACTCTGTGACGTGAGGCCTGTTCATGCTGTACAGTACACACATGCACAGAAGTAAAGGCACACAAAGTTTCTGTGACGCATCATTGTGCTGTAATGCGGCTTGTATGCAGACTGACTACACTTTTTTAAGCTGTTGGCTCTGTTTTATTTCTCTGCAGAACAAATGACTTCCCAGAACTCACAAATTGCTTACTGGGATTAAAAAAATGTAGTTTGGATTTACAAAGGCTTTTGATTTATGGAAACAACACACAAATACAAGCACGCTTGCTCATTAACGCACATGTGAGAGGATAACCACTGACACACACACTTACACCCAGTGCATTTGTATTTTAGTCATGAGTGTCTGTAATCTCTGCTAAAACCTGGTGTTGCTCTTTATGCAGTCAGGCTGCAAACGGCGCCGTACTCTCCACTAAATAAGCATTATAATTATGTCAGTTACAAAACAACCCAAAATGGAGCCTTTTTTCTTTTACAGTGTTTATTATTTTGATAAACTTTTACAAATGTGGCTTTTAAAGGTAGTTCCAGTATATTACAGTTTGGATGTCATTATCTTAGTTTTGAGTAACTTAAGAGCTTAGATCTCAAGTCACATGCACAAGAAATGCCAGCAGTAAAACAATAAGATGCTGGTAATATTTTGGTTAAACTTGTCTGATTGCTTGTAGTTTTGTCTCATCAGGCTTCACTGTCCTTGCCATGTTTCCACATTGTAAGGATTTATTTGAAACGTGTTAGGATTCCAAGCTGTAATACCACAGATTAGTCTTATCAGTTTTAGAATGATGAATTAAAAAAAAAATACTGGTGTTGTTCTTGGCTGAGGACAGTCTCCATGCTTACTATCAGTCGTGAGGTAAACCCTACCTGCGTATCAGCCATTGTGCAGTTTGTATTGTGAATTTATAATGCTTCATTTCACACAGAGCTTGGAAATACATAAAGAGTTAGGCAGAATGATAAAAGCCCATATGGCAGATGAATGCTCCACCTTTTAAAATAATAACTTGGCTGCTGGTAAATCAAACACCCACCCTCTGCTGTTGCCAAATGGTTCATCGCCTCTCATTGACTGTGTGCAAGATGGAATTTGCTGAAGCTGGCTCTCTTGTGTCTTTATGTCGACATGGATATGACAATGAAGCACATGCACATTCGCTTTAATGTTATCCTGATTTCCAGTCAGTGTTCTTACCAGGGGCGGCTGGTCAATAGAGGGCGCTAGGTCGCCACCCCCTCTTGAGTGTCTGTATGTCAGAGTGGCGACAACTGGGGATTTGACGCCATTTTGTTTCCATTTACTCAATATGGGACGCGCAGCGCAAGGTGCACATTCACGAAAACTAGCCATTTGTGGATTGCTTACTGATTTCAAGACATGTTTCGGACAAAATATTTTACTGGCTTGTTTTGTCTGGATGTCCAAGGTTGGATTATGGCCGTTTTTTTGTGGAATATTTTCATCTGTGACTAGTTTTGAGCCTTCAAAAGTGAGGTGTGCTGTTTACGTTATTTGCTGTTTGTTGGACAAATGTGTTTATATTACCCGCTGTGGTAATCACATCTGAAAGTGGTTTATACCGGCAGATTCATGAGAATCTAAGCTTTCCATGGGTGTGTAATGTTTCTATCATCGAGTTTGCAGCTTCGGTCAATTTAGTAAAATACGTTTGCACATACAGACCGCTGAAGTTTAACGGGTTACCCCATTAAACTTCAGCGGCCCGTATTTCATGCATCTCCATGCATGAAAATGGTCAAAGTCAAAATAACCACAACTGCCTAAAATCACATAAAAACTTTTCTATCTGTCATTCACCCATACATCATAACATGAAAGTACATACATGGGACTAACCTGGCACAAAAAACGATGATGAAGTCGGTTTCCATCCCACTCTCCAGACTTTATTTTCCCACAGTTTCCTTCTTTCACTATTACTGGAAAATCTAAACATGTGGAATCCCTTCTCCGATCGATTTGTGCACCCAAAGGCACAACAGTCCATCATTTTTCAGGTATTTAGGAAGCGAAAAAAGACCTAGAATTACTCTCTGCGGTGTAAACAACGTTAACAGGAAAACCCGGCGTTCCTGAATTGGAAACAAAATGGCGCCATAGATCACGTGACCAAAATTTTTTGGACCCGTCATGTCGCCACTCTGATATACAGGCACTCTAGCCCCCTCTGTCTCACGTCATGTAGAGTCACAGCCCTTCCTTTAATAAAACGTTTTTAAAATTAAATTTACGTGTATGTCCTATGTTTTTAACAAGCAAAATGGATAATAGAGCCTGTAGAGAGTTACTAAAATGTATAATTTGTAATAAAAAGTCAGATTAGAAACGTCAGACGTTGTCTACAATTACTAATAGTGGACATATATCTGGCCGGGGCGCACTCATCTTTCCCCACTGACTCTCGTTATTACTTTGACATGTGCAGTTCGTTCCCTTCAATACAAGAGATAGGAGACAGCGGGGCACAGGCTGACCGCGCCCTGCGGGTCAGCCTGCGCTGAACTGTCGCTCATCTTCAGCAACACAGAGTTCAGGAGTTGCAATAGTGCTGTGGCTCTGTACCAGCTCTTCATGAGCAACAATCTTCAGGACACCTTCTCAGAGACTGTGTCTCTCCTGAAGATCCTCATCACGACTCCAATGACGACAGCTGAATCTGAGAGGTGCTTCTCAACACTAAAAAGAATCAAGACCTTCCTCAGGAACACAATGTCGCAGGATCGTCTTAATGCACTGGCTATGCTCTCTATGGAAAAGAAACTTGTCAGGGAGACCCCAGATTTTAATATCTCAAAGACAGAAGAGCAAAACTTGCATACAAAAAATAACACAGATGTAGAGGTGCTGGCTTTAATCTCTAAAATGTGAGGTTTTACTTTTTTGTCATTAAATAATGTAAATAGAAATGTTAGTTGACACAAGTGGCACTTTAGACTGAAAGCCTGTTGATTTTCTTATGTTCTGAAATCTGAGGAATTACTGTTTTTCTTTATTTTCATTGTAAATATTTAATGTTAGTTGACACAGGCACTTTGGGCTCAAAGCCTAAGATAAGATAAGTTTTATTTGTCACATGCACAGTTATACATAGTATAATGCCTACTGGTTTCAGTATTTTTTTTTTCAGGCAAAGTGATACATTTTTAGTGCTTTGATCTTAAATATGCAGATTTGCTGTTTTCTCATTGTCATGTCAGGTTGCTAATGTAAAAGTTAGCTCACAGAAGCACTGTCTGCTTTAAGCCTTATAGTTAGTTTTTTTTTTTTAACAAAATGTCCAATGTTTGTTGGTTTCACAGGTATGGATTTGTTTTTGTTTATTTGAGTATGTAAATATAAATATGTTGTTCCAAAGAGTTTGCTGGACAGAAGAAGCACTTGGCACTCTTTGAAGCTGGAAAAATGAATTGTTTCTTTTTTTACTTTTGAAGTAAAAAATAGATTTGCATATTTATACATTCTTAACTTGTTTAATTATAGAAAAGGAGATTTTAAGGGTTTGTATACCAATTACACCTTATCTGGAGCAAATCATATCAAACACTGGGGGGATAAATTCAAATTCACTAGCTGGTAACATTTACGTGCATTTAATTGTCTATTTGACTCAGCAGTAGTGCTTAGGTGTACCCTCGTAGTGGTGCATAGTAATAGCACATCAAATGGCTGTGAACATAATTTACATCAATTCTTGTATTCCGGTGTTGCCGACTCTGCTATTTGGTTTGGTAAATTAAGTGCGCCCCACCAAGAGAAAAAAATCACCAGCCGCCACTGGTTCTTACTATGGTTTTAAATTTGTTAAATGAGTCATACTTTGTGTCAACCCCACAGAGTTTGCTTTTGGTTACTAAGCGACCTGTCAGAGTCTCCTGTCCAGTGTTCTGTTTGAGCAAAGACAAGATGAATTTACAGCTTCTGAATGAGAAGTGCAGCAACCTTCTCTGTCCTTCATGGTCTAGTTTAGAAAAGATTTGCTTTCCACAAAGATCTTGCCTGGAGCAGCTTTGAGCTACAGTTCTGATGCTACACAACTCAAGGTTGTTTCATTTGTATAATTCAAGTGGACTGCTGAAGGTGGTGGTATGCAGGGCTGAGCTTTAGTGATAATGACATGCTGTTTCTTTTATGCTAGAGCAGAACAATTGTTCAGTTATTTCAAATCGCTAAATGAGAAAATGCAATTAGCAAATCACCAAGGCAGCAATTTAGGATATATATGAGGTGTGACTATTAAACAATGAGACTGATGCTGTAATGCAGTTTTATTTAATTCAAGCAGACTGAAACCTTCAGGGGTTATTTAGCCTGCCCATTGGTGGTTCGACTAAGAAACTCGGTCTCATTATTGAGTAGCCACACCTCGTATATTTTGCAACTCATTTGCCCCAGGGTTTACACTTTTCTGTCAGTGATAGTCCTTTAGTTCTGTCCTTTAGGTGCTATCACATGTGGTAATACCCATCAGATCTAATATATATATATATATATATATATATATAAAGAATTATGTCTGTCATAAAAAAATAAATATTTTCCCCAGCCCTAGTATATGTTACACAGTTTAGTGTTGTGGAAATAGCTTGGATTATTATCAATCTATATTATTGCACTGGTTATTTGTGTCTTCGTTCAATAAACTGACCGGTATGTGTCAATATAGCACCCAAAACAATGCTAATAGCACATCTTTCTTTGCCATATGCACTTTTAGTACAACTCATACTGTACATTTGCGACAGTAAAATAAAACCTAAAACATATAATTTCAAACTCTGTGATAGTGTCAGAATTACTCAATTATAACAATAAAATAGAACCAGTTATGGGCTAAAGCAACTTGTGTCATTGTGTTGCGGGCGTATCGTGTCTCACAGCATTGCTAATTTTGTTCATATTCAGTGACTGCAGAGAAAAAGACAAGAGGGTCTTCAAAACAATCATCAGTTTCTGTTTGGTGCCTTGGATGACAGATGGATGCAGAACATGAAATTATTACAGTCTAATCATTGAATATGTGTAGTCTTGTTTTGCATCCACAGTAAAGTTTTGGACACGTGTGTCTGCATGTGTCTTTGTGTTGCTTTTGAATGAAGTGACTTCACCTTCTACAGTATGAAGAAATGGTTGCGATCCAACAGATTCTTTTTCTCTTAGTTTCTTGTGTTCATAGCGTTATTGAGGATTTTTTTTACATCACCGTGTGGATTTGATTGGCAGACTTTGACACGAGTGGGCTGCATTCAGCCAGCCACTGATCTTTTTTAAGGTTTCTTGTGTCCCACGCCATTCTTGTCACATCTGTCATTTGCAGCCTCCCACAGGAGAGGCTTTGTTTAGAACCGATATTGGAACTTTTTGAAGGAGTTACCAATATTACTCAGAGAATATGCTCGCAACAGTGTTTGTAGGTTTATTTAGAGCCAGCAACAGCAAATGAAGCATTCAGCCTGAGCCTGTCGTAGCTCTTCCCACTCAAGACTGGATGGCCACCAACGCTGAGTGTGGGTGTCACATTAACAGCTGTATTTACATACAACTACAGCATTTAGCTCACGTTCCATAGCAACACGCAATAGGGGAAGGCGTTTAAGGACATTTTAATAGGGCTCACTGGCGTTTACTGTCGGTCCTGGACAATTTACTAAATCCTCAGAAAATATTTGCTCATGTGTGCAACATTTTAATTAATTTTTTATTTGCTGTTCCCCAATTTTTCTTATTACTATTTCCTCTTGAAAACACAGAAAGAGCACATTACCATGCTCTAAAAGTAATTATATAGCTTGCTTTTTAAACTAATATGCTGTTTTGCATGCTTTTTTTCCCCCTTTCAAATTACACATTTTTCAGAACATCTTTCAGTTAGTTCAGTACAGCATAAACCTGCATTCTTTTTAACATTCAGGCAACAGGATGCTATTTTAGCAAATTATGGTCCCACTTAGAGTAGAACAGATGATAAATCAGAGGATGCTTCATGGTGTAGCTACCTTTTGTTTGATATGTCGCTACTGTATGGACATGCATCGTGTCCTCAAGTTCTTAGCCAGATTTACCCACTCAAATGTCACATTTGGCTTCAAAAAACTAAATGGCATTGGTAAAAATGCCAGACTCAAGACCTCAAAGAGGTGGGCCACAACTAGTGGGTGACACCAGGTTGCCATGTCCATGTCTTATACAGTCTGTTTTATCAATACCAATCGTGGCAATAGTCTGTGTGCAAAACAAAACTAGATGAGCCCTCAGTAGAGGCCAGAACCACGCCCTCTGCTGGCGAAAACCCTGTCCTCCCTATACAACTGATGCAATATGTATCAATTTAGATCATCGTACGTATCTCTCTCCCTACTTGATCTGCTGACCTGTAACTCCACAACTGAGCAGGGGACCTTAGACTGATCTTCACTGCCAAGTTTGATTATCCTGACTTAAGCGGTTGCAGAGATATCGGACCGGACATAGCCACAAACATACATACATACATACATACATACTTACCCAACCAGATACCGCACCGAATGCAATAACCCTACCGACGTACCCGTCGGGCGTGGTTAACAAAACAAAATAAAAATCAGCCACTATCCAGCAAAAGCAATGTTAAAACTATCTGCATTTACACTACTTTTTATGTTTTATAAAACTGCATCTCTCACAAATAGTATAATGTATCATAATACTCTCTTTTTCATCATTAAGAGATTAGTTTGTTGCAGAACATCAAGAGCACTCAGAGAGCACAGTACTCCGCCAGGACTGTTCATTCCCTGACCTTGCGCTGAACATAGGCATGTGTTATGCATGTATGCGTTATGTATGGATACCAAATCGACTGACCTAAATATGTGTGGGTGGCGGGAATTGATGGGATTCGGAAACACTCCTACATTTTAGTCAATTGTTCCTTGTATCATTTCCAGTATGTCAGCAGCAGTGGATTTATATTAGTATCGCAATCATGTGCTCATCACCAGGCACCTGAGGTAGCGTTCACTTGTTGTCATGGTTACAGTGACGCCGTGCCGCGAGCTCAATGAGAAATCCTTAACAAATCCGTGGATCCCGACTATAAGCCACGTCACTGCCAAAATCTAATGAGGTGAACCTTGTCATTTCTGACCTTCCCTGAAAATTTCTTCCAAGTCCGTTAGGCCGTTTTTGAGTAATGTTGTGCGCAGATTGAAGGAAGGATTCACTTATGTCGATTGTCACTTAACTCTGCTGCGTTTCTTGGCAGAGTGATAAAAAGAACAGCTAAAAAACTGTCACATTCACAGTAATCAATAAAAAAAAGTGTTCTGGGCAAAACAGTATTTTTTTTCCATTGTTTGATCAGACACGTATTCCATATTAAACCATGCCTCCGTTTCGTGCTTTGCTCCATCTGTCTTATTAAACTGTAGGTGTCCCAGGACTCTCGGATTGTATTGATGAATCTCTTCTCTGCTGCAGTTACAAATCACAGCAGAGGCTGCAGAATATATGTGGTTCCACAGCTTAACTGAGTCATCATGTTTTTGCAGGCCTTGTTCCGCTTATCAGCCCAAAACCTGTCTGTGTTCCCTGAAAGCACGCTAATCTCCCTTGGTGATTACATCGACCCCAGACCATTGATTACACACCGTCTACTGTAGGTTAGAATGTCATTGGAATACAGGCAGTGACCAATCTTTGCATCCTGCCAGTGCTCTCATTCCCCTCTGCTCAACCAGTCCCATTTATCCCCCCTCGGTGTTCTGCTGTGTGGAAAATAGGCTCTGACTATTGTCAAAGCAGAAATGGACCTGTTTTTATGATGTGTTAGGACGGAATGGGATTCATTTCATTTTTACATTTTTTTTCCCAGCGGGTCTGCAGGGAGTGTTTTTTTTTTCTTGCGTGAGTGACAATGCAATTGTACAATGTTGGATGTTCTGCTCTTTGAAGTCTGTGGAAAACAGTAAAGAAATGGGTGTTCTGAGTTTATCACATGGCAGGATACTATTGTAACCATACAGCCAAATGTAAATCCTTAGAATCTTTTTGGACTTGTACTGCCATACATGGTAAAGCCAACACAGCCAGATTCGCAAGAGGATTCAGATTCAGATTCATTATTTTGCCAACACTTCTTTGGTGCTGTCACTTTTTAGATTTTATTTTATTTTTTACAGTACCCTGTTAACAATCCGAACCCCAAAATCTGCTGATGATTTTTAAAGACAGATTATGTTTAGAAAATACACCATTTATTAAAATGCATGTAAAAGACGACCCATGGATTGTCATTGTCTTTCCTCATGCACCTCATATACTCATATACATTGGCATCGTTCCCTTACCCGAGTTCAATATGGCATTACAAGCATTAACAATAGCTAGCATTACATTAAAATGATGTTTGGCTAACGTATAAAATCACATCAAGGGGTGGCACCTTATATGAAATTTGATAAAATTACTGTTGCCATTGATGATAATAATTTCATAACATTACGGTAAGCCTCCCCAGTAAATCATTCAGCCATGATTCCTGCCCTTCCAAGAAATCCTGAACACAAAAATGATGAGAATCCACAATTCAGTCCTACACAGTTTAGTCTTTTGGTATTTTGTTTGGTATTCTAATTATTTTCTGACTCATATACCTGATGAGGAAATCTCAGAATTTCCTTTACACAGGCTTAATCACCCTTTTATTCATGTTCACTTCAGGCTGTTGAAACGGCTCTTGAGAGGTTGACGTCGTGGACACACACCAATGGCAGCTCCAGTTTGACACCAGGACGCTCCAGTCTTTTCATTTCTTTTCCATTTTTCTCTCTGAGCAGGTCAGCTGAGGCCAAAGAACTGGAGGCCATAAGAATAGCAGAGGAAAACGCTCTCAACCTGAATCCTAACGCTAATCTCCTCTTTGTGCTCTCTGCTCACCCCTATGAGGAAAACAAATAAATCTCTCATCTTTAGATATAGAGGCAGACAGCTGGAGGCTCATGTCTTTGCTTTGCTCTGTCACGGGCCTGCCTCACCCAGCGGCTACTCAAATGTGACAGCTTAGTGGAGAAAGAAAGCATCAATGAGATAATATCTTAGATTTTGTTGAGGGGATGATTAGGGGGTTCCAGATAATTGTTAATTATTTACATCCCTTGTCCTGAAGGGAGGTGAAAAAACGAGGCTTAATGTTGATCTTTGGTAGCCTAGCCATGCTAGATCCCATGTTTCTGACGGCACAAGGGTCTAGGGAAGCTCGACAGGGAGGGAGGCGGGCTAAAAGGTTGTCTATCAAATCCCTCTGCAGCAATTGGGTAGGTATACAACCAATCAACGCAATGAATAGGCTGACGTGGTTCCGAGAGCACCAGCGGATTGTGTGGCTAAGTCCCATTAGCTTCCCAACCAGCGGAGCCGCGGAGCCAACTGGTATATTAAGGATTTGCCAAATCCCGTCGGCATAAGTCCAAATACGTCTTTCTTCTCAATGAAACACTTAAGTGCTGTCCTTTGTTTATCTTTCAAGTTGAATTTTAGCTTCAAATCTTTAAGGGCTGTGGCCAAAGCCGAGTCGAAAGATAACTGTTTATTGTGCGCTGGTTGTTTCTGTCAGAATCGTCACGCCTCTGTCGTCACTTCGTTACGCCCGCCTTCTGACTCTACACTTCATGGTGATTGGTCCGGCCAGTTTTAGGAGCATCCAGCCTCGAGCCTTATGGAGGGTAACTAGACCCACTCTGGCAGAGAATTAAATTCGTTGCCGTGGGTTGTCTAGCGCGGCTAGGCTAGATCTTTGGAGCACAAACAAACAAATGTGTACATTCTGCCATATATTCTGTTAAAGCAAAGTATTGCTTTTCTAATCATACTCCATTTGCTTTTTGGTCCTCACGCTCATGTAAATCCACTTGTCCTACCTGACCTCTCCAGTACAGAACACCATAAAGAACATTGTGCTAATTCACCTCTTAACCTGCACAAGCTCACTATTAGACCGCTTACAGTTCACGTACAAAGTCAAAGGTCTGTAATGATGCTTTCAGCAAGCCGCTGCCCCTTCATTTTTCACATCAGGACTCAAGTACAAATGGCAGGATTTACTTTGCGGGTTTTTAACTTCTACAGCTCAGGCGTTACCCGCTGACCCTGCCTGGCTGCGGCCGCCTGTGAAATATTGAGCTGTCAAACAGGAGACATCGCAGAAGTCTGAAAAACACACATCAAACATCCTGAACACTGGCTGTGGATCTGACCAAGGCTGTGAGCCGTGTGCTCTGCATCCCCAATAAGCTTTCTGTCACAAGTCTGCAGATGACATCATGTTGTTCAACAGAGGGTAACGACAAACGTTTAAGCTGCTTCTATGCTGGTCACAGCATGTCTATTTATAATTTACAGTCTGCACAGAGTGTATGACACTATCTTTAGACTCTACATACACACTTCTTACTTACTATTTTACTACTACTATGATATCCGTTATATCCATGCTATCAAACAGAGCGTTTTTATATTTAACCGAGGACATGTGTATTTAAGTCTGTAAGAAGACCAGCAGGTGTGGGCAGCAGGCTTTGCTGTTTCACTGCTTCCATTCAGGTCAAACTTGTGAAATCACCCTCTCATTGAAGACACAGTGTTTTGACAGCAGCAGCATGAAATTTTGAGTTTCTCAGACACTTATTTTTGCAAAAAAAAAAAAAAAAAAGTCATTCTGCTTTATGGGCATCCAATCCTGGCAGTTGTTTGAAAGTTAATCACTTGTAGAGATTTTTGTTTGTTTGTTTGCAGTGGATTGATTTATTTCAAATAATTTTGGAGATCTTTTTTCATAGGCACTCATAAGCTATTTTCCCTAAAGGCCTTAGAGAGCTTCTTAGGTCTTGGCATGGTGACACCAAACACTTCAGCGGCAATGAGAACAGCAGAACGGAGACGTCAGGGGTTTAAATAAGACAGCTTCCACCTGCCACTCCCTCAGGAAGTTCTAATCATCGCCACCTAATCTCAAAGCCCTCATTCTAATTTTAAGGATTTAGAAGTGTGATAAGTGGGACCTTGTGGCTGATGTCTTTTCATTTATTTCAATTATGAAAATGACTTAGATGTTAGTTTTCCATGTCATGTGTTCAACCTTTACCCATTTAAAGGAGGATGAAGTGTTGGCTTGTTCAAATATGCTGAAAAAGCCAGCAAGCCGTGAGATTATTTTCTCACATGCCAGTGTACATACTGAACGTTGTAAGCCGCATAGTGTCAACACAATCCAATACATTCACCGTATCTACCACTACTGCCAACTGTTTCTCTTGTATATGTATAAGCAATATTCTCAGGATAGCAGTTTGAACAAAATTTCTTTCACGACAGTCGTCTCTATATACACTTATGTTAATATCTGCTCACCACGGCTGGTATTTGTTTATTTTTCTGTCTGCTCTTTGCTGCTGTACAGTGTCGCTGCTACATGGTGTGTCTGCTTAAAAGTTAAAAGCATCTCGATTTAAAACAAATGTGTGATTGGTCAACTGGGACTCGTCATTAATTATGTTATTTGATTAAGGATTAAAGTCATTTCCTGTGCAAAAATGCCCCCAGAAATCTAATGCTTACATTTTGTGAAATGTGAAGATGTACTGCTTTTCTTTATCTCCGTCAGTTGAGAATATTTGGATTTTGGACTGTCGTGTGGACAAAGTGAAATAACTTGAATGCAAATTGCTATCTTATCACTATTCTTGTTTTGTGACAATAATAATCATGTACCGACTGAAACACATCATCTACACATATACAGAATGTCCTGATTGCATCAGTCTGTTTTTTTTATTGTTGAGTGTTATTTTTTTAAAACTATTTTGATACAGAGCTGCTCAGTGGCGTAGTGATTAGCACTTTCGCCTTGCAGCAAGAAGATCCCTGGTTCGAATCCCGGGGTGGGCCTGGGATCTTTCTGCATGGAGTTTACATGTTCTCCCTGAGCATGCGTGGGTTTTCTCCGGGTACTCCGGCTTCCTCCCACAGTCCAAAAACATGCTGAGGTTAATTGAGTACTCTAAATTGTCCGTAGGTGTGAATGCGAGTGTGATTGTTCGTCTGTGTATGTGGCCCTGTGACAGACTGGCAACCTGTCCTGGGTGTCCCCTGCCTTCGCCCAAGTCAGCTGGGATAGGCTCCAGCACCCCCCGCGACCCTAATGAGGATAAAGTGGTGTATAGAGGATGGATGGATGGATATTTTGATCCATGTCATTCGATTTCGTAGGCATACAGAAGGTAGATTTCCTTTTCTTCTTATGGTGCTGATGAAAGCTTATTTTTGATAGCAGATTAAGCAATTCTGTTGTTAGTAATAAAAAGAAAAGTGGAAATTAGTTCACTGCCTCATTGCTAAGTGCTCAGCTGCAGCAAATTACACGGCTGTTGCTCCACTGCCCTAGCAGCTTTTTCTCTGCCATAAACTGAATTTTTCAGCTGGCTCCGTGCCCAGGAGTTACTTTGGGCCTGACCTGTGCTATTAACCCGGCGTGTTGCCTCCCTTGGTAATGACAGCAGGTGAATCGAGCCAATTTTGTTTTAGTTGGCAGATACATTAATTTATTGTACATCTTGGTACTCAGCTCAAGTCCTTCTTCCTCCTTTTTTAACAGTGTAGAGCCTCGAAAAGCTTGTTTTTGAATGATTGTCTTTTGTCCTGAATCCAACAATGCAAAAAAATAAAAAAAGGAAAAAATCTTCCTTTCTGTTAATACTTTCTTCTTTCATCGCAGTGCATTCATTCTCCCCACAAAGCCCTCCTTGATGCTCCACATCTAGCAAATTGTCTTTTCATTGAACAAAAAAATTGATTGTACTTTTGTCTATTGTTAGACAACCAAAAGCTATGAGCCGGTGTCAAAGCTTTTCTTTTTCTTTGCCGGAACATCTTTCAGTACCTGTGCTAATGCCATTCAAAATGAGCTTTCCAAGAAGGCACAGCAGGCGTGCTCTGCTGCAACGAAAGATGTAGAGTCCAAGCAAATGACCAACAGATGTAATTTCAACATTGTATGGGGAACTATAGTCTGACAAGGAGATTCACTCAAGGAGGTACTGTTGTGTATTAGCAGGGAGGCTCACTGGCACACAGCTGCTCCTAATAACCATCATTAGTATCATCCAAATCACATGTGCAGTGGTTCTACAGTTGCAGCTCAGCCTTGATCCATCCACTCCCTGTGACTCTTAAAATAGCTGTCAGCAGCTTAAAACAGATATCAGCACGTGAAGCAGCTGTTGTCATAGTGAAATGAACTCATTTATCTCTTTCATGCAAACGTCTTGTATCATCAGATCATTTGTCTTTTGCCCTTTTATTTTAGGCTGCACTGGCAGCATGGTTCTGGGGATGGCAGTGTCCTCCCATCACTTTGGTTCACACTATCTCATTTAACATTTGCATTTTGCAGATAGATTAGCTATCTCCATAGAAATAAGATCGTCTTCCTCGTACTTTCTGAAAAATGGTTGCTAAGTTAGTTGTTATGTCACTGTTGTTTTACGGTGATTGTGATTTACAGGCATACATCTTCTACTGGTAAACCTTTGGACCCTGTCTGTCACTGGCTCTGAAGTTTATCACCTGTGATGTCTATAGCACTCATTATTGTGTTTCATATGACACAGATGAGGGGGTCATACTCACTGGTATTCTTTTCTCAAAAGCTCCACTGGAAAATGACCACGGTGCCTTTCAGCTCTGCTTTAAGATCTCTATTGACTGGCTCTGACTTTAAGTTTTACAAGTTAAACCTGAACTTGAAAACGGCTTTTATTTTAGTTCACATGATTTCTATATCCATAACCATCCATCCATTATCTATACACGGTTCATTAAAAGTTTTTGTCTTTCTTTCTTTCCTTTGTGTTTTTGTGATTTTACTCTGTCATCATTGAAAAGGCGGGCTGTTTCTCAGTGCTTGCTTCAGTATAAACAAAGGTCTATGTGATGGACTGGTCATGAATCTGCATCTACTATCCAGCACCACCCATGGTGTTGCTTATTCATAAAGTTGAGGTTTGGTTTTGCTTTCACCCAGCACCATCATTTGGTTCAAATTACTTTGTCCAGTGTTTTGGTTTATGTATATTTTGGTTTAGAGTCTTTGATTTATTACCAAATACATGCTAAACTAATTACTTTCTCAATATCCTAATATGAGCAGTTGCGTCAGAGTAGTGCCGTGGTGAAGTTCAGCTTCAGAGCTTGGCTGCAGGCTCTCGTCTATTTGTTAAACATCTCACCAGACATTTGTGAATGAATATTGAAATCATGACTGTGTCCCTTTTGCAAAGTTGGAGAAACAGCATTTCAACATTTCCCACCTGATGACATTGTACAGCACACAAGTCAAATTGCATGCCATCCCTCTATTTTTTAATAGCTTCTTTCAATGCTTAAAAGGTTTTCAACTGTAGTGATGATATATTTTTCAGATATCATCCAAGAAACATTTACCTTTGCTTGGTAAAAATTGCGGCTGCTGTCAGGGAATTTAATCAATGAGTGCATTGAAACCTCCTACTCTCCCCCCTTTCTGCTTAATAATTCAGCAACAAGCGTAGCCTCTCTGGGCATTCACTGTGAAACGGAGCATGTGACCTCCAGCACAGCAGCAGGTGGTATGCTGCAAGAGGTTGCAGTGTGCAAAAATGGAGGACGCTTTTCTCTTTCATGCTATTTCTGGTGGGCAGGCAGAGCTTGAGAATATTTGGAGCAATACAACAAACAAACAAACTGATGTACTGGCACAAGTACATTAGTAGTTAAATGTATAAGAGAGGGAAAATGTAATATGATACTTTGGATAATATTATATTTTAGATGCCAACCATGTTAGTAAGTCTCTCAAATGTTCAGTTTGTTAAAAATCGACCATCAGTTTTTTATCTGTTACACCTACATTGCAAGATTAATTATGTATTTTGCAAAAGTACCTCATTATACTGTACTGTAACATCAGTAGGCTGTTAGCAAAACACTTTATCAGTAAAACTTTTTTAATATCTTTAAACTTTTTCATGCAACGACACTACTCCTTTTTTTTTTAACAGTTTTGTACCACAGTTAAAGCTGTAATAACTTTAAAAAGTATTTCACTGTCTTCAGGAGTTATTGTTGGAGGGGCAAAATTAAAACAGGATCTGAAACAGAAAATGATACAAGTGACACTGACCGAGTTTTGCAGACAGTTTAATAAAATGGAGTTATAGATGATGTCAAAAGCCACACAGTAGAAGCACCTGGAACTGCAGTATTAAAGCTGTGCTTGTTTTATATGGCCACACATTCAAATGAGTCAAAGCTGAGTCTGCACACATCAAGAATGTGGAATTTTTAGAATTAATTGACTTTTCAAGCAGGAGGTGTTTTGACTTGTCGCAGTACTAAAAAGCACAGGTGGAACTAACAGCATTAACAATTGCTCAGTTCCAATTAAGTGTCCAAGTAGTGATCCAACATGTAAAGCACCAGCACTGTGCAGCTCACACAAATACATAGATGGAATGCAGCCACTATAATACTATTAATTTACCTGGGTTTGACAGGTCTATATGTGTCCTAAGATGAAAGCCCACTTTGTACCTTTATACTCATGCCAGTCTTTTATGAAAGAAATGTTATTTTCATAGGGGGAGACTAAGTCAGAGCTTAACTGAGCTAAAAGGAGAACATAGCTCTGATGTTTTATTTGGTTTTCTGCTCTTATGCTACCGGTCAGTCACTTTCTGGGGGTGGGAAAGCCTTTATATCTCAGAGCACAATTAAATTCAGCTTACAGGTCAGATTGCATTGTATGTGCTGTCTTTTGCTGCCCCACTTTGCGATTCAGACTGAGGGGACAGGTTTATGTTCACAAGAGAATAAAAAAACAACAAGGTCTCCTATTGCAGCAGGCACCCAGACAAGATTAATCCAATATCAGCTGCAATTAATTTGTCATGTCAAGATGGCAGCGGTGTAATCCCATTTGTTAAATGACTGTTGGATCTCTGTTTTAGATTACGATGTCTGGTGAAGCAACTGGAGAGAGGAGAGGCTTCCCTCGCTGACCTCAAGAAAAACCTGGAGTATGCAGCGTCTGTGCTGGAATCTGTTTATATTGAGGAGACAAGGTAAGAAAACACTAGGTTTTTACAGTGGAACAAGTTTTGACATGGTTCATTTGTTGAGAACAATAGCGCAGCACTGACAATAGCCAGACTTTGCAGAACCGATGACTGTAATTAGTGTGGCAATTGACTTCAGTCCTTCAGTTTCTATGCCTGGTTCCAGATTGTCACCCATGTAAGAGACCGTAACCTTAGCCTTTAATACGTGTACTCAGATACTGTAATACTTTACCTCCCTCTGCGTTGCAAAAGGAAATATTGTACTCTTTACTCTAGAGCTCGACCGGTATAAATTTTTCAGGATTAATGCAAAGTATGAAATAAAATAAACATGTTCAATACAATTCCATTTTTTGCATCAGAATTCTATAAACAGGCAAGTTGTATTGGCAGAGCTTTTCAAGCACTCGATCATGCTTTACAACAAACACAAAAAAGGCAACATGGCGCATTAAAGTTAGGGTTAGCTGTGTTGCATTGCAACCAAGTGCACTATGCTAAAATTTGAGTAGAAGTAACTGATGTAAAAGCCACTGCTTTTGTGTCTAATGAATGGAATGTAATTGCCACTTTTGGCATTTAAAACATCTAAACTTACCAAGTTCAGGCATTTTCAGTGACGTAGCAAAAAAAAGGGGGGGGACCATCCAAAATATCATCATTGAAAGTTGTCAAAATGATTTGTCATTTTTATGTCAACTTAACAACATTTACACTACCCTGAAAAAACAGCATTGTCTCTGCAATTCATTCACTCACTCGCTCTTTCCATTGAAATGTGACTAATGTATTAATGCTGTGGGCTGAACATTGAGTCAGAGAGAGAGAGAAAGGCAGTAACAGTTCAGAGAGAACTAGAACAAGTATAAATATTGTTTGACTGCTTTATCCTACTGCTTTCAACAGATTCTCTACTTGTTATAGTTTAGATTAATATTTTTTTCATGCAGAACATAAAACTTTAATTTATAACACACAGAGAGAAATATGTTTTAGAGCATACGTCTTATTGTACCGAGACGTTTAATAAATAAGTTGTTGAACTTAATGGTTTCACCTCAAAAACGTGCAGCATTTAAGTGTTGCTTACATGTTCATACTTGATAATAATGATCAAATAATATAATGAAACTTACTCACACCATTTTGCATAATGCATGCTTAAGACCAAAAACGGACCTAAAACTGCATAAATATTGGACTCCTGTTCATCAGGTGGCACAAGTACAACACCAAATGAATGTTTCTGTTTCATGTATGAATAAACAGCTGTTTGCTCACAAATTCACTATAGTAATAATAATAATTTTATTTATATTTTGCTTTCAAGTCAAAGTGCTTTACAGGGCAAGCAGCAGATAAATTACAATAAAATGATAACTGATAAAAACAATGGCTGAGAAGATACAATAATAACAACAACAAGACAATATCTAAGAAGATAGACTACCTCACAAGTTATGATTCATATGCAGCAGAGAACAAGTGGGTCTTTAGCTTTGCTTTGAACACCTCTACTGAGCAAGCTTGCCTAATGTCAGACAGAAGCGCGTTCTATAAAGACGGTGCACGGAAATAAAAAGCCTACGCACCGACTGTCTTCTTTTTAACTCTAGGGACAGTCAGCAGACCCGTCCCCTGGGAGCGCAAGGACCTTGCTGGTTCATATGGGACTACAAGCTTGATTAAATTAGATGGTCCAGTGCCATTTACAGCTTTATATGTTAATAGCAGTATCTTAAAACCAGCTCTATCATGAACTGGGAGACAGTGGAGTGAGAACACTGGTGAGATGTGGTCACGTTTCTTTGTTCCAGTCAGAATGCGGGTTGCCGCATTCATCTGTAAACTATGAAAGCTCCTCTTAGGCAAGCCAGACAGGAGAGCATTGCAATAATCCAATCTTGAAATCATAAACAAATTAATAAGAACCTCAGCTTTCGTATAAAAAAAAAAGAGCGAATCTCTGCAACCCTCCTAAGGTGGAAGAAAGCTATTTTTGTCACCTCTTGTATGTGGGAGACAAATCTTAAGAGACTGATCAAAGGTCATGCCAAGGTTTTTAACACCATCCTTGCACTGAATGATGCCGTCATCTAAGGTCCAGACAGCATTATTATTTAGATGATTTAGTCTTTCCGAGTCGATCACAATGATCTCCGTCTTGTCTGAGTTTAGTAAGAAGAAATTTGCTGACGGCCAGCTCTTCACAGCAGCCAGACAGGCCTTAGGCTTCAGTATATCTGAGCCACTGTCTTCAGTAATTGGTGCGTAGAGTTGCAGGCCATCAGCATAATAATGAAAGGTAATCCCAAAAGAATGTATGATGTAGCCCAGTGGCACTAAGTATAATGAAAACAACAAAGGACCAAGAACAGTATATTACCTAAATGAAAACATGATGATAACAAATAGCCAACAAACATATTGAAGGCTTAAGTGCATTTCTTAAGTACTTTATATTTTTACTTAACATTTGAAAACTTTTACCGAAATGGAACACTGAAATCGTGCAATAACGCGAAAAATTATCAATGTGCATGTACACCATTAAATGTTTAGATAGCAAACATAGGCATATTGTTTGTCAGTGTGTAAATTGATCTGCTGTCCTTCTGGTTAAGTTTTTAGAGAGTAAAGCACCCCAAGGCTAAGGTCATGGAAATATTGCTGTCTTGTTAAATAACATGTGGCTAAGGTTAGCAAATACACTAGGTCAGTATATGTCAATAGTTGAGGGAATGTCCAGAATCCAAGATATGACCAGGCTTATAGAATTATGTAAACCTCTCATCATCTAGATCCAGCCAGATTAGGGTCAGCGATGGCACAACCACTCCAGGATGGAGGATGATGAACTATCCAGTGCAGAATCCATGTAGCACCATGATTATCGGTGTAATGTGAATGCTTTCTCTTTGCCATAAGAACATGTATTCAGTTCAGAGAGCTTGCAGGCTTTGCTCTTGATCCCTTGACACATGTCAACACAACAGGGTGGCTGTGGAGAATTATATGACACAATTGGATTTGAATTCTGCATCATGGTTTTTCAAGAGGCCAAGGATGTTTTGATGTTACATAAGAGGTGAAATTATTTGATGGACAGCACTTGGATTGGAGTTTTATCCCCTGTGAAAGTAGAACTGCAATAAATGATAAATATTTTTGTAAGCCTTTAGTTTCTCCATCATCCTCTGAGTTATTTTCTATTTGTTTCTGTCTTGTGCTTACTATGCCCCTTCCTCTAGGCGTTTGGTCGACACAGAGGATGAGCTCAGCGACATCCAGTCAGAGTCGGTGCCTTCGGAGGTGCGGGACTGGCTGGCCTCCACCTTTACCAGACAGATGGGCTTGATGCTGCGACGTAATGAAGAAAAACCTCGCTTCCGAAGCATCGTCCACGCTGTTCAGGCTGGCATATTTGTTGAGAGGTAAAACTGAGAATGATGCACAAAAACACCTCCACAATCACAGACAACCGTGCAATCATTGATCCTACATAATTTATTTGGACTGTCACCTAATCTTTTGCCCTCTGAGGTTGGCAATCTATCATTTGTAAACTCCAACCAGTGTTGCCCAAAGCAAATAATAGCAATTCTGTCAACATCTTTAGTTTGGCCCTGCATAACAAATGAACAGAGGTAGTGGATTTTCAAATTTCAGTGCTTATTTCTGCAGGTATACTTTACAACATCGACTTTTTCACACAAAAAGTGCTTTAAAATGTTAAATTTAAATTTTCTGATTGCAGGAAGCTGTAAGTATTCCAGTTGGATTGGGAAAAAATGTCAATGAAGTAGTTGAACCTTGCTTGCTTTAAGTCTATGAAACACATGACACATTATGTCGGCTTTTTTTTTTTACTAGGTTGTACTTTAATTTAAATTTAAATTTTATAAAGCAGTTTTTGTATATCAACAACAAGGCTCTTATCGCGCATTATGGCATCGATATCACAAGCATTATAAATTGTAAGTCTTTAGACACCTCTACACAATTTCTGTATGAATATTATAAGAGTGGCAAAACAAAAAGGGGTGAACAAGATTAGATGTAGTAAAGATGGAATGACCCGATCAAATTTTTGCTGATCCCAGTCATTCAGTGTATCGTATCTGTCAACACAAAATCCCAATCTAATACCATTTCTCAAGATAATACACATGTTTGATGCTTTAAAGTTATTGAGCTCAGTGGATAGTTTTGCAATGAACTGAGAAAAACGTTGCATTTCGGCATCCAAGCTTTTTCTTAATGTTACCTGGTGGTCACCAACCTTGTTGTTAAGCTCTGGTAGGCATTGCCTTAAATGTAGTGTTGAAATGGTAGGGTGTACTGTTTCCTCAAAGGCCGGCAAAAATCTGTATTCTTTATATGCATGTCAGAACACATGTCAATTTTCTGCAGTACCTGATTGCACACCTGGGGTAATGATCACTCGGACTATGTGTTGCAGAGAGCGTGGTAGGGGTTTCACAAGAAAACAAACTACAATGACGAAGACCATTGTGATACTTCATGGCCTCCAGCCAGAGCTCACTGGTCTACAATAAACCAGGATCAACTAAGACAGTGTTCCTGCATCCCAGCATCATATGTAGAGAAACCGCCTTGCAGTTCAAGTGATGTACAGATTTCCATTTTGCTAAGTTCAGTTTGTGCAAGGCATTATCCGGCAATCAGTTACAAAAATGCTTGATCCCAATCTTTGAGATCAGATAGGGACATCCTTAAGGAAAGGTGAGCGACAAGCAAGCTGCCACATTTATTATTACAGCAAGTTCATATCGCCTTTGTATCTATGCTGCAATATATAACTTGTAGGTTAGATTATTGTTGATCGGTAATAAGGTGCATACTTCTTGATTCTGTATATATCTGCACCAAAATAAATGAAACCAAGAGGTGGCAAGGAGGGAAATAATTCAAAACTGAAAGCAGTACTGCTTGGTTTGAAAATTGATATGATCTTGAAATTTCAATCTGTTTTATATGTGTGCATCCTCTGCACAGCGGCTCACTCACCCGAGTCGACTATACATTATCCCGGCCTTTGCACACCTGGCCGAGCTCAATCATTCAGAGAGAAACTGCTCCCTTTCCAAGGCTGTATTTTATCATACAGTAACGCGCAACATGCATTGTTTAAATCAGTAAGCCTCAAACCTGCCAACTCGGATCTTTCCTAATCGTTTTTAAGAGAGGGCAGTCTGTTTTCACAATGAAGAAAGAATGGAAAATGTGGAAGAGTATGAGCATTTCACAAAGGTATCCACCTTCACTGATGAAAACATCCAGCTTGATTAACTTGTGTAACTGCATTTATGGAGACAAAATGATAGCATATTTTGTGTATTCCACAAAATTTTGAGATGCTGAGCCAAACTAATTTGTAACCTTTCAACTGAATCTAATGACTCAACTGACTGTCAGGGGGAATTACACAGCTTTTGTGCAGCTTATAATTAAGTAAAACTATATTCTATCCCACATCTGTGATAAAGCCTTTGGTTGTAAAAGAAAATATGGACTTGCAGAAGCATCTACCTTTTCTCAGTTTAACCTTTCTAACAGAGTTTCACAGTGAGCTGTGTTGATTTAAAGGTTTAAAGTGAGTTGTGGTAGGGAACCTTCCAGGCTGCGGTTTGGGGCTGCTGTGGTAACCTCTGGTGTTTACACTCAACGGTGCTCTTCATTTGATGTTTTTATCTCATCCAAACAGGATGTACCGACGTACGTCCAATATGGTGGGACTCAGCTACCCCGCTTCTGTCATATCTGTGCTTAAGGTATTAACATGTGCACTCACATTCAAACAGAAACACAGAGATATGAAAACATAACTTGGTGCACACATAGATACACTCACACAAAACCAAGACCATACACTGTGAGTTGACTTTCAGCAGCATCCTTTCAAAACTATTGTTGTTTACCTCTGCTCAGAAGAGGATGAATATATTGTTTGGGAAGGACAGTGTCATTGTTTGATTTTTTTTTTTTTTTCTCCCACACACAGAATGTTGACAAGTGGTCCTTTGACGTCTTTGCTCTAAACGAGGCCAGCGGGGATCATGCTCTCAAATTCATATTCTACGAGTTGCTTACAAGATATGACCTCATTAGCCGTTTCAAGGTAAAATCACAAGGTTATAACTTGCCACTGGTCACTGATATACTTTTGTTTATGTCATTAAAACAAGAGGAAAGAAATGCTCTTTTCAGTACAAAAAGAACCTTCTCCATGTCTGATTTGATGGAAGCAAACACTCTCTTCTGTCTCTTTAGACAAAGATTATGTTGTTATTTTTCAACAATGACCATATTACGAGGAGGGTTGGACATACTTCATCTCCTCTGATAACAGTGGAGATCACTTTCCACATCCTTGTATAACTGAGGACACTCCACTTGATGTGACAGCATCTGAGAGTAAATGACATGGGCAATGAAGCTGAGATGAATATGTAATCATAGTCGGGAGTAGGCTAAATGATTCACCATCCGTGATTTTATGACATCAATTTCAAATGCTGCTCACATTTAAATTGTATGCGGCCGTCATTTAAATCACAGGATAGCATGGAGAAGTTCCTCCCTGTTTGCAGTGTTTTTGACTCACAGACATCTTGTTTTTTGTGATGTCAGATACCGATCTCTGCAGTGGTGTCATTTGTCGAGGCCCTAGAAGTTGGATACAGCAAACATAAAAACCCCTACCACAACCTGATGCATGCTGCTGATGTCACACAGACTGTGCACTACTTGCTACTCAAGACTGGCATGGTGGTAAGTAGGACCTGGACAGGTTAGATGACAAACTGCTATCTGAGTCATCAGTATCGACTACACTAACCTGTTAAAAACCATCAGAAACCAGTCGTACATGTTGGGTTAGTTCCAAGAAAGAAAGCTCATTGGATTAAAGCTTAGTCTGTGAAATCAAGGGGATTTTATCCACGTTATTCAGAACATCTCTGTCAGCTGACGTATGCCAGCCTAATTGCAGCTTTGCCTGACATGCAGCTTCTAAATATGGCATTTTTTTTCATCCCGGGGAATCCATGGACCATCTTTTCATGGAATAAACGGACATCCAAAGAAAAGCACCCATTAATTCCCGTCTCGTACAGAGAAAGACTGAGAACATCAACCCACCTTTCTAAGAATATGCGATAAAATGCCATGCTTATGAATAGAAATGACTTAAAATTTGAAGTATAAATATTTTCTTTATTTCTTTCCTGAGCATTACTTTATTTGTAGTCTGTATTTCTTGTTGCTTTTGTTCTTTTCCATGTGGTGACCTATATCTCACTCCTTCCCACAGGAGTGACTTTAGGGCATTTATGATGCTGCATTCATTCCACAAAAACACCACTAGCCTGACTTCAAAGTCCCCAACCAGCCAACCAGCCGGCCGCCTCCACTTCCAGTGTTTTTATTTAATCACCTTAATAAGGTGGCTGCGACAGCTGCCGACATGGTGTGTTTTTTTGAGCAGTGCCTTGCAGAGTAAACCACATTACAGCTAGAACCACGGGCTCCTGGGAGAGCAGTAGAACAGCATCTGTCATTTTGCAGGCCCTCCAGACTCCATTAAATCAACAATCAACAGGTCATTCATAAAACAGGCCCATGAGGAAATGCACTGAGCGGTGGATTGGCCATCGTGCACCCACCCTGTTCTTAATGACTGCCCCATCCCCCATTGTTGATTAGTCACAAATATTGGCTGGGCTTCCTGAGCTAAATCCCCCCCTCTGTGGATGTGAGTGCACTCACATACATGCAGAGGAAAATGCCCACTCACCGGTCTGTGTGGATGCTGCATCCATTCACAGATTTAAACGTGAACATTAAAAAAAAATGAAAGGACATAGCTGAACATATGAAACCCATCTTGGTCCTAGCTTCTTAGATGTCATGATTTGATGCTGTCATTGTAGTACATGATAGTAAAGTGGAATCATTTTCTTTAACTGTGGAAAACTGCTTTTTAGATTTGTTTTGATTAACCCTCTGAACCCCAGAACCCACCAACAGTTTGAGAGGCATGTGGTCTTCTAAAAAATCACCGAAATGACACAGAAACATCAGAACTGCAATCGTAAGATCTTGAACTTTCAGCATTCCTTGAACTACTCATCTGTGATGTGCCATTCAGTTTGAAAATTCAACCAGATTTAAGCTTACAAATTGTGATATTTCAACATAATCACCAGAAAGTGAATTAGCTTTTGTCAAACTACCCCTGTAACAGTTTGCTTCCTCTTTCACATCATTGTTTTCAATGCTGTTGTCACACATCACACTTTGAAGGGTTGAAGCTTGACCTAAAATCTTAAACAGAAAAGTGTAATGTGTAGCCTGACTTTGTGACAGCATTACCATGTGATAAAATTAAAGACAGCGTGACTTTTTCATTTAGATTTGCTAACGGAGACAAACCAGACTGAGAGACTGCTTGGGAGAAGTGTTTAAGTGACAATCTGAAGTTTCCTTGATGCTTTTGTAATCTTTCCTCTGTCTCCTTGTCCCCATTTGTTTCCCTACATCCCTGACTATAATGTATTCCTCATGCCAAATACTTCTCTGCATCCTTTATATCACTGCATCTTCCTGGTGTGATGTACCATTCCTTGCATTCCCCTTTTTCGATTCACTGGCTTCCCATTTGTTCTCTCTAATTTATGTCCACTCTTTCCTTTTGTGTTCATTATTTTCCTCTCCTTCTTTCCTGTCTATGACTCTGTCTTTTCCATCTCACTGCTTCCTTTCCCTCTCCTGTATGATCCTCTTAACATCCCCCTCCTGTCCCTTATCTTTTTTCTATCCCTGCATCCTCTCTCTGCTTCTCTTCCCTCCTTTTATTGTCCTCCTCTTCATTTGTCTCCAGCACTGGTTGACTGAGCTTGAGATCTTTGCCATGATCTTTGCGGCGGCGGTGCACGACTATGAGCACACGGGGACCACCAACAACTTCCACATTCAGACAAGGTAATGGATCATAAAATCAAAAATGCGAGGCAGTGACTCACCCGATCAATGTTTTCATTTACATCAAGGGGGCCTTCCATTCACACTGTGATAGCGTGCAGCGCTGTAATAGCTCTGAGGCAGGATGGAGGCCAGATGAACTCCAAACTTCATGCCCTTGAAAAAAGTTTGCTTGTTCCCTGAGACTCAGAACTTCACAACTTTTCGTTGACTTAGCTGGAGAGAAAACCATGATTAGGTTATGAAAAGCAACAAATCTTTCGTCATTAATGAGAAAATTAATATATTAATTTGAGTTTATACTCATTGTTCTTCAATTTATGCCTATTTTTTATTGTCCAGGCTTGGACAAGTACATTTTCTTGAGCCTTTCAGGAAACTACACAGATTCATTTAATTCAAAGACTGACATAATAAATATTTTCTAAATAGGTACTTTTCTAACTAAAACACATTTCAGAGAAGAAAATCTCCCACATTATTTCAATTTTGTGGTGTGGGTTTACAAAACATGATTTGCTGTCACATTCAGCTGGTTATAGTTCAGTCTAGCCTGTGTAAGGAGGACAAGACCAGATGTATTTGAATGTATTTTTTTAATAGATTTTTCACTGCCTCTGAAGTGCAGCTAGTTGCCAGGCTGCAGCTAAAATTTCTTTTTTTATGCGCAATGTTTTGGGCACAACACACTCTGCAGTGACTGATGTGCATCAAGCTATGATATGCAAAGTGACGTTAAAGTGAATAAGTAAATAACTGAAAGACAAAGAGGAAAAGATGACAGATCTTTGGCATGGGCTGTCATCCTAAAGTTTGATCACATTTTTACTGACACAGTACATAGAGAAAGTGGATTGGTAGCAACATTTCAGCATTCATATTTGTTCTTAAAGTAGTTTTTCCCAGTATAAACAAATAAGAGACTATTATTTTCCCTTCTCTTTGACTGACAGGTCAGACACAGCTATCCTTTATAATGACCGCTCAGTGTTGGAGAGTCATCACGTCAGCGCAGCCTACCGCCTGCTGCAGGACGACGATGAAATGAACATCCTCTACAATCTCTCCAAGGACGACTGGAGGTCAGTGAGACGGATACTCAGACAGTCAGGCGATAAGAGGAAGAAAGACAGAAGGATGAAAGAGCTGAGTGACAGCAAAGGGAAGTAAAACTGAGATGTTAAAATACTGTGTGAGAACAGATAGAGACAGAAGGACCGGCAGGCATGAAACCAGTCAGGCAGAACAGTCTCACAGTGTGCACCAATTCAGAACACAAAATTAGTGCATCGCTTACATTTCTAGATTAACTGTACTCAGTGGAGTCAAGAGCATCAAAGTTGGATTACCTTCAAGGTTCAACAACTTTCCACTCAATCAGACTGTTATGTGATAATACAAGACAGTTGCAATCCGATTTCTTATAGTATAAGCTGGGACTTGTCAAAGCAGATATTATAAATAGCTCTCAGAGACTGCATTCATTTAGTTTAACAACTTCTGGCATAAGTCGGCTTTTATTACCTGTGAATTTGACAGTTCATTATCGTGCACATGGCTCACGTTTCTCTGTCTTATATTTCATCAGAGAGCTGCGGGCTCTGGTGGTGGAGATGGTGCTGGCCACAGACATGTCCTGCCACTTCCAGCAGGTTAAGGCCATGAAGAACTTTTTACAACAACCTGAGGGGTCAGTTGCCTTTTAATTCGCCAGCATGCGTTCACGCTGCCAGCTCTCGCCCTACAATTTACATCTCTATTAACCCTACTTCACAGCCTCTGTTTGCTTACCACCTGCTGGTTGGAACCCATTTAACCCTGCACTGAAGGGGGTACTCATCAAGAAACACAATAAACAGCTGTTTTGTATTTGGTGGTCCATTTGAAACAAGCAAGGGAGATTTTCTGGAGCTCAGATGTTGTTTACCCAACATAAAAAAGAAACAGAGATGAAATGCATGAATGGAATGGGGGGAAAATGTGTTTTTCTGCCAAGTAGTGGCAAAGTCATGCATTATACAGTACGGGTATTCAACACAGGTATAGCTACAGACTCTCTCAGACAGAAGTGCAGCTTGTTTTTCTGTGCTGGAAGTCTACAGCAGACTTACGGTGTAGTCACACCAGATTTGGCAGGGTGGAATTTATTTGCACACTGTGCTGAAACACAGCCAGCATCGGCAATTGCTGATAGGTTTGCTGGCGTACTGCAGTGCTGCTACAGCTGATGAGTGGGTAAAAAACATTTGCCTTCAACAAAAACGTAATTTTGTCTTGACTAGCATTAATTGTTCTGCTGCTCCTGGTCTTTAACACGTATAGTTCTGCTACTTTCTTAGACCTTACATTCACAAATCATTGGCTGAGCATAGTAATTTTATTTTTTTTTCCAAAACAAAAACAGAAATCATCTGCACTGCAGTCAAATAGTAGTCAAGTGCAAGCAATGTGAAGAGAGTCAAAAATGTTGAAGGGGCAAGCTGCCCAGGAAAACATTCAGATATGGGCTCCAGAATTTACAGGTCTTATTTAAAGAAGTTATACATGCGAAAAATTCAGACAAGATAACAAATTGTAGGTATGGTTTTGGAGAGTCAAGTCATGTGATAACAACTTCCACTCATATTATTTTTGTAATAAAGCATCATATGATACATACACTCATACATCTCTTTGCATTGCAATGTTCTGCTGGAATCCTTGGGTCCTGGCATTCATTCATGTAGATGTTACTTTGACAGACACCACCCACCTAAACATTAATGTAGACCATGCAACACCTACCAATGGCAGTGGCAGTACAGTAGGACAAAGCACTCCATTTCACCATAAAAAAACTGCACAGAAAGTATTTTAGGCACACCATAGAGCCCGAGTTGCTGATTGGCCGTCAAACTCCAGAGATTCCAATCTGGTATCAGCAGCATGCACCGGCACAAGACATGGAGGATCCACCAACAGGACTCAAATAATATGACAACATGGCCTACCCCTGTAGGTCCCCTGTCAGCACGGAGGAAACCTACTCAATATTAGGCAGGTGGTTTTAGTGTTGTGACTGATGAGTTTGTAATCACAATGTATTCCCTTTACATTTTTAAAAATTGCTCCAGAGATACATTTTGTCCTGGAACATCAAAAAAAATTGTCAGTCTCAGTTGACATCACAAGGACTTCTCATTCTAGTAAAAATACAATGTCATCTTAAAATATCCAAGTAAGAGAAAATTCGAGATTCACATTCAAAAGTAAATTTGAAGCAGGATATCCATCCATCCATCTGTACACCCTGGACAGGTCATCAGTGTATGACTGATAGCAATTATTTATTTATTTGTTTATTTTTAAGTTTAAATTCATTCTGTATGACCTTTTTAAATAGAAAGTGGTTTTAACCACTGAGCTTTGTCATCTTCATCGTTAGACATTTCTTCTGCCTGACGTGCAGGCAAATAGAGCTAGTTTATGTTGTTCTCAAAATCTGATAAGTGTAGCTCGTTCGGAGAGAGTGCAGCTTGCCGCAAGTTACTTTCGCCTAAACATTCTTCCACTGACTGCATTAAAACTCAGAGATAAAGCAGTGCTTTGCCAAAAATAAATGGCAGTTAAAGAATAAGGAAACATGGCAGGTTGATCTACAAGCTTCCTGTGCCGTAAATATTTGTACACATTTGTGCGGATGGATGGTTGTGGTCTGCATATCTTTGAGTACTTCCTAACAGAATTTCCTTTTCACACAGTTTGAGCACAGTATGATACACAGTGACTGATAACTGCTGTACAAGCAGACGCATGGCAGAAATAAAAAGAGCTATCAAGCAAACTATCATATGACTTGATGAGTCATCACTGCTGATGTGGCTGCAGCGTTGTCAAGACAAAGCTGCAAGAAAGCGGTTGACCTTCAGGGTATTCTTTTCACCACCGTAATACCGAGCATTCATCACAATCTGAAAACTGCTCAGAAGGCACTGATGCAGAGATAAGTAGCTTCCTATATATCCAATATATAGTATATGGTGGAATCAACTATATTGTGGCTCCTGTACTTGTGAGTGTACGTCTTAAACAAAAGGTGCTGACTGCAAAGTGATTATCAAGCTGCAGTACAGGGTACAAGCATACACACACACATGCACATAAATAAGACATTGCAGTCTGCGTAGAGCTGCACTGCTGAATGGACTCCAATGTGAAGTAATTCAAACCAGTCTGCTGCAGGCCTGCTTAGAGTGCACTTTTAAATGCCACAAATGGGATGCCGGGAAAAGTGAGCTAGTCTTTCTCACCTCTGTGTAACCTTGTTCTGTGTGCATGTGTGTATTTTTGTGTATGTGTATGGTTTCCATGCTGGTCTGTTTCTGTCTGTTCATGCTTCAGTCCATTAATCATGGTATTCTGATATGGTTATCAAGTGATAACTCAGACACCACTGATTTCTGTAGAGGTGACATGATGCATGTTCAAACAGTGTAGAGGACCGATTAGCTTAATGGAGGCAGTAAGATTGAAGGGGACTGTTTTTCCTCCTGTTTTTTGGATGGAGGTGTTACCAGTATAGATAGAGGTACACTGCCGTTCAAAAGTTTAAAGTCACCTAGCAATTTCATGGTTTTTATTCTTGTGCTAACATATTTGCACAAGGGTTTTCTAACCATCAAGGAGCCTTTCAACTATATTTACATTTTAGCATCAGTTCAATAAGAATCAGGGGTATTTTGTTTTATGGATTCTCATGTCTTTTTTCCACAGTTTGAGTAGATTAGTGCTAACATGATGAAAAAAATCCCATGAAAAAAGCACAAGCATCAGTGAATGGATCCCAAGTAAACCACAATGGTGTACCTGCTGATATCCTATTTTAATACCATAAATGCACACATACAGCTTTTTTTGAGATATTCCCACGTACACTGTCCTGCTGCCAGAAATACTCACTACTTAATGTATATTATTCACTACTAAAGATAGTCCCTATCATGTTACACTTCTATCTGAGTAACATTAGATTTAAGACATTACTAAGCCTGTTTTAATAATGAGAGTTTATATTAGTTTTTTCTATGTACATATATATCTGTGTTTACAATTAAGAAATTAGCAGTAGTAGTTACACCGATCAGCCACAACATTTAAACCAGTCATCTAAACTTTGTTGGTGACCCTCGTATTACCAAAACAGCAGTGACCTGTTGGAGGCATGGACACAGAAGCTCTGAGGGGGTCCTGTGGTGACTGACACTGGGATGCTGGAAGCAGATTCTTTGGATCCTGTGGCTTGTGGGATGGGGACTCCATCAATAATGCTATGTTCTGTTGCATCCTGTGAATGATCGATCAGTTCTGGGCTGTTTGGAAGCCAGGTCAACGCCTTGGGCTCTTTGCCATGCTGACCTGAGCAGTGGCAGTTTAACACTGATCACTGATACGCTACTGGTTCCCTTGGCAACGTATACAGAGAGCGCTACCGTAACTGCACAGCTTCGTCCGGTAGCATCATTAAACGCTGCGGTTCATATAGCCTGTCTATTCCCTCAGCTGAGAGTCTGACACACATGATGCTACTTTCAGAGATGTTTAGTGAAAAGGGCACTTTTGAAGACGATTTCAAGCTGAAACTCTGAACAGAATGTGGTCCAGACCAGGTTTGGTCTGTAGCATAAGTTAGCATGGTGATCTAGTCAGGTTAAAACAGAGACACCTTTGTGGCACAGAAAACTCCGGTTTTATGCTCAACATACCTGGCTTAGTAGTATGCCTACACCTCTCAGCTGTTCTTGAAAAGTGTCCTGATATGTGTGCAGGGCTCCAGCTCCTACAGACACAAATGAGTTTATGGCTACATATTAGCACAACAAAAAACGTGTAGTAACAGGATGAGGATAAAAAGTTTGTAAATCGGGTGACACGTCAGCAGATAGGCTAACCGTTGCAACAAAGTATCAAACACAGGCCTAAATAAATTTCCTAAATGTGGGATAACAAGATATGGACTAGAACAGCTAAGAAAAGACACTCATTTTAGGAACATCACGTAGGTACGGCCCGTACACATATTATTGCAGGTTGTAGAGAGGGTGCGCTCGATTTGCTTACCCAGCTGTCCAGGAATGATATTAATAGTATTAGTTAGTATTTCGTGGGCACGTTATACCTATTTCGTGGCCACAAATTAGTATTTCGAGCGCACGTTGTACCTACTTTGTGGGAACAAAGTAGTATTTCGTGCGCACGTTATAGCTATATCGTGGCCACAATTTATTTATTTTTTACCATGTCATGAGAAGGGCTCCATAGACTGTTTAATCCAAACGCAAAAAGATAAGACCAAAATTGAATTTCTCTTCGGGGATCAATAAAGTCATTCTATTCTATTCTATTCTATATGAATGCTGGGTCCCAAGATTTCCTAATAGAAGATTGCATTGTAATGAGAGAATCAGTGATATTGACCTCACTTGTCAGTGGTTTAATATTGTGACTGTCTTATCTGTGATAAACATGATATCCTACAATATTATAAACCACAGCTTCCACTTAACTACGTTTGTGTAATGTCTTAGTTTTTTTGCACATAACAGAAAGATTCATTTTTTCCAAATGTATCTGAAGCCATAGTGGTGCATCTTGACTTAGTTTCATAGATGCTGTAGCTGTTCCTTCAGTACATACTGGCTGCCTTCAAAGCAAACCCAATGTAAGTGATGATGGTCAGAACCTACAGCCCAGTATCTTGCCACCGAGCACACTGTTTACAGCAGACTACAATGATGAGAAAAAGGTATCCTATCTCTCTGACTTTTCATCTTGTGTTGTGCATTTCTTGCACAGACTGCCAATTGTCATGGACAGATTGCTGTCGACACATTTACAGCTGTGCCACATTTTTTCCATTCTTTTTTATGACCTTGTGTCTTCAGGGACATATTCTGGCATCCTTCCTTCGTCTGGTATTTTTCATAACCTTGCTGCAGATTTGTCTGGAATGTTTTTATAATGTAGTTGTTGTTTTTTTCAGGGCTGAATTTGACTGATGCACATGTATCTGACTCAGAACCATCTGTCAAACCTAGAAACACAAAGATGATCTCAGTCCATCTTAATATTGTGTTTTCAAAACCAGTCAGCTGCCTCCATAATGTCTTACGTGTCTTGTGTTTTTGTTCAAATGTTAAATTAAGTAGCTAAACCTTGTGTTTGTTGACAACAAATGGCTAACACCCTCTGGCATACTCCAGTTTCTAAAATTGTATACCTGTTTTCTGTCTTAGCATTGACAAACCCAAAGCCCTGTCCCTGCTGCTGCACACAGCAGACATCAGCCACCCGGCCAAAAGTTGGGACCTCCACCACCGCTGGACCACCTCCCTGCTAGAGGAGTTCTTCAGACAGGTGAGAGGAATCACCTGACAGGTTTCAGTGACGCATGAGATGGTGCAGGTCCAGTGTAAGCTCCAGTGCATGTTTGGTTTATATGCATTCAGAAAGAACATGACATACTTTCCAGCAGACCAAAAAAAACCATGCCTGCAATATACATTCAACTTACTTTTATTAGATAGTCACAGATAGAACTTATCCAGTCCAATACAGCACTGCTGTAGTAAATCTGTTTGCCCCCTTTGTAATAGTGGTTGTGGACTAAACATTAGAACCTTTTTGTAGAATGTAGGGGACAAAATGGAAGGAACTGTATTAATGTTACTGTATTTTATTCCAATCAATGTTAGTTTAATTATTGTTATTTTGTTGAATGATCCTGCTTTTAAATGAAGAGTTCATTTGCAAAAACAGGTAACTACGTTTTCAGAAAACTCATTTTTTTTATTGTTTACTTGAGATAATAATAATAATAACACTAATAATTTATTTTTTCTCTATTTTGTCCTGTATTTTTTTACTGAGTCACATCCACTCAACTTCAGTTTGATATTATCTCAAGTAAACAATTAAAAAAAGTTTTCTGGAAATTTATCAAAACGGAGTTATCTGTTTTTGCAAATGAACTCTTCAAATTTCGAAATACTTTGCCAAGAAGTTTCAGGGGATGTAAGTAGATAATTTAATGCCACCATGATGGAATTAGTCAGTCAGCTGTTTGAGTTCTGTTTATTTTTAGCCCTTTTAAGTCTGCTGATGTCCAGTTTCGACACTGACATTACCAGTAATTATGTCTTCTAAAAAAGTCACATTGAATCTAAAAAACACATGTATCATTCTTGTAAGTTCAGATTTAATTCAGTAGCTCAGTTCCCTCCATGAGTTTGAAAACCTCTGGTGTAATGCAATATAACCCAGTACAACCTTCAAAATGACAAAAGGCTGAAACATTGCCTGTAAAGAAAGAAATTTAACAGAAACTCAAAATTTGTGTCAGGAAGGTAAAAATAACAACAGATTTTTTTCATTTGACTGTCCCAGTAAACAACAGAAAAACTCCAGAAACACTAAAATAAAATTTTTTGACAAAATAATTCCACGGCATCATTTTTATATAGCACTTTTTTTAATCAAATGCTAAATAAAAGGAAAAATAAATTAGTTTAATTTTATTAACAAAGTTAATAAAAAGAGCCTGAGATCATAAAAACTGAGATCACAAAACAAGCTCATAAAAACAATCAGATCATAAAACAGAAGGGAAATGAAAAGGGATCATGAAAGACACCCATATATCAAGCAGTCATGAAGGAGCTTTTCTCATGAGGTTTAAGGACACTAAAGGTGTTGCCAGTCTCATGCAGTAGAGAGACTGTTCCACAGTGTGGGAGCTCCAAGGATGAAGGACCAGTCACCCTTTTTCTCAAGCTTTAAAAGGCATCAATAGACAGGGAGCTCGGATAGCTCAACTGGTTGAGCGGGCGACCCATGAACAGAGGCTAGTCCCTGGCAAACCGGCCTGGGTTCCATTTCCGTTCCTGGCCCTTTACTGCATGTCTTCCTCCCACTCTTCTCCCTACTTTCCTGTCTGCTTCTGACACTGTCCCTATCTGATAAGGCCAAAAATATCTTTACAAAACAAGGTATTAATAGAATATTAAAATCAATGCAGAATTCTACAGGTAGCCACAGTACTTTGGCAAGTACTGGAGTAAGTTATCATATTGCTTAGCATCCTGCACAGGTTAGAGTGGGTGATTGATGCCAGTACGAAGTGCATTACAGTAAAGGAAGTGAAAAGTATTCAATGCATCTATAGTTTTATGCAAGTCAGTGTCAGCCAGGAATCATCCAATTTTAGAGATTTGTTTCAGATGAAAGAAGCAAGAATGGACCAAAATTCTCACTTGAACATCAAAAGAGAGATCGGCATCAAAAGCAACTCTGAGATTTCCAGTAGACTGCGTAATGTTTTTGATTAAGGGACTAAGCTCAATGTAAAACTAAATCTAAAGTATAGGACCCAGCAAAGGAGCTAAAGTCAACAAACTGCAACATTATTAATCTCTTCACAGTGGTTTGAGATCAAAATAATCCTCACACCTGATCTACATAATGGAGTCACTTGTTCACTGCGTCAAAGTCTGTCCAGCTGCTGGAAACAGCTGCTCAGTTGGAACAGATGTCCACGAATACTGTCAGCGCAACTTTTTCACTTAGGAAATCTGTTAATTCCGCCCTTATATTCAAAACTGAGTGTTACCGATACATTTCATTACTTTGGTTTGGATGTTGCTGGAAACATGTAATCAGACTAAAAATGGCGCTTCAGAATTCTCAACATGCCGGCCGCAATTAGAAGGAATCAGCAAACACAACTGTAACTCCATTTCATCGCACAGTAAGAGGCTCCACCTGGTGATACAATGTAACACTACAACTGCTCTGCAATGCGCTTTTGTCTACACATGTACACGGCCCATGCTCATATATTTTATTCAATTAAATTATTATTGGAAACTAATTAATTAGGCTGCTAATCAGTAGTAGTTATTAATTAGTAGCACTAAGTGGGACCTCAAACTAAGGCATTTGAATTATAGCTGTTAAAGCTCTTAAAATGTCAAGGCAGTATTTGGGAATAATATAAGTGTGTAGGCTGACATGGTCCTCTTTAGCAGATGGAATTTGCCCAGCTGTAATGTAACTTTAGACGTTGAACTTTATTTATCATTTTCTGAGCACTTTAAAGACCTCTCAGCTATACTGGCTTAAAAGCTGATGCTGACATTCATTCCTTGACCTCTGAAGTACATCTGCGCTTTTCCTGCTTTATGGATATACTCGCTGTATTGGAGCAGCTGTGTAGTCTGGGATGAGGCATTTTCTAGAATTTCTTACAGAAAAGATGAAACACATGTTGAGGGGCAGTACAGTCAATTTACCTTTGTTTTGTAGTTGTTTCTGTGCTACTAGTCTTTAGGATTGTATTTGTTCAGGCATGTTATTTGGTCGCGGATCCGTGAAAATTCGCGTATCGAGGTATCAATTTTGAGACCCAACGTGAATCGTCCAAATTCGATGAGAAAAAAAATATGGGGTGTAAGGGGTATAGGGTTGGATTGCACGTAGTTGTCAACAGTGCGCTGGCAAAAGCACGAGTTGGAAACAAGATTGGAGAGCATTATTGAAAGTTAGATGTAGCTGGGAAAGCGAGGTGCATGGTGTGCGACGATGAGACAAAATACAGCGACAGAGGATGCCAAGCGCTGATAGACCACATGAAAACGAAAAATTATGCCAGGAAATTGTACGAAAGGCGCTCTAACCACCAAATGCCCAGCAATTTTTTCACCCGGCGGAGGGAAGAGATGCGACAACAGGACCAAACATACGGGATCAATAGTGTGTACTTGCAACCATAGACATAATAAAGAGTAGACGCCGCTCGGGCTGCTGCGCAGCGAGAAATACGGCCGCCCTCTTGGTCCGGTCATCCGCTCCACTCAGCGCTGTTTGACAGCGCATTTAATCCATCTTAACTCTGAATATTAAACTGATTTTCACGCGTTTTTATTTTTATTTTTTGCTGCAAATGTCATACATGTAGCTATGATACAGGACAAATGGTTCAGCGTATTTTAATATTCATAGAGGGATTAACAGTAATAGAATATTCTGATATTATGCTCGACTGTAGACAGGTATTTTGCAAACACTGTAAACACACACACACTAATATATGTTAGAGAAGCAGATAATGGCAGTAAAGTCAATTATTTTAATAATTTGAAGAGACAATATATGATTACGCTATATATACATATATACTGACTGATGAACACATATTTCTATATAAAAGAATATATTTAAGTTATATATCAGAGAAAATGAATATATATAAATCATAGATGGAGTATTAATATAATCAATATATCAGAGAAAATGATTATATAAATCATATATAGACTATCAATATAATTCATACATATATATTAGAAAAGATATATCAGAAAATGATTATATATATATATATATATATATATATATATATATTAGTTTTATATAGAAATGTGTTCATTAGTCAGTATTTTGTTTATATATGTATATATAGCGTAATCATATATTGTCTCTTCAAATTATTAAAATAATTGACTTTACTGCCATTATCTGCTTCTCTAACATATATTAGTGTGTGTGTGTGTTTATAGTGTTTGCAAAATACCTGTCTACAGTCGAGCTTAATATCAGAATATTCTATTACCTATTATTACTATTATCTATTATTCCCACTATGAATATTAAAATACGCCGAACCATTTGTCCTGTATCATAGCTACATGTATGACGTTTGCAGCAAAAAAAATAAAAATAAAAACGCGTGAAAATCAGTTTAATATTCAGAGTTAAGATGGATTAAATGCGCTGTCAAACAGCGCTGAGTGGAGCGGCTGACCGGACCAAGATGGCGACCCCACTGCTCGTCAGCCGCAATGGACAGTAGCGGTTGATGCGGCGTCTACTCTTTATGTCTATGCTTGCAACAACCCAGTGGCATTGCCCCACAAGTTCCTCAACAGAAGAGGCTCACTCCCATGGTCGATCGGAAAGCACACATAGTGATGACTTCATGTGGCTCATTCAAATTTGAATCCAGTATAAATATTTGGTTTCATCACATTAACAAGACTTTGTGCTGTTTTTGGGGGGTGCCTAGAAGGTCCCATACAGACATTTTTTAAGCCTTCATTTTAAAGAATTCTAGGTGTCAGAGTTCACCAGAATGCACCATTTCAGCCTTTAAATTTCAAAGGTTTCTTGCATGGGAGGGGGGCCCCGCCCCCCTACCAAGCCCTCCCCCCAGCTCGGTCTCTCCGCTCCCTCGCTTCCAAGGATTCACTTATTTGGTAATTTCCCAATGATATGCCTGATTTGTTGCTGGCTGCTGCATCAACAAAAGCTATTTCTTCTTTCGATTGAGTCCCAGTTATTTGAGGTTGCTTTCACAAGTTCACTTCAGTTGCAGTGGCACAACAAGACTAATGTAATGATGATATTTGTGAAATATTGTTTTAATATGTTGCTTTGGCACAACAGTGCCTTCCAAAGAACAATGACAAGCATCCTGGATGATTAAAATGCAAAACGTGACCTCTTTGATAAAACAATGCATTTGGCTATATAAATTGTGTATTTGTAAGTGTCATGAGGAAGGACAGGAATTTAAATTGTGCCACATTTCTTTCATCTCTTTCATTATTAATCCACATTGTTCTCATTATCACTGCTGTTGTTATTGTGGCTGCCTTCACAAGGCTTTTGTCTCTTGGGATACGAATTGCCAATAAATAGCTGTTACGAAGAACATTGCCTTCCGACTCCACATCTCATCTGTTTGTGACAAATCAAAAGAGAAAATGAAACACATTTGTGGCCCAAAAGCACTCTGGGCGGGGCCGAGACAAATCAAAAATCTGTTTATAGAAGAGAGAGCATGTGGTGTGCGGTGATAAGTGTGTGTTTATGAGTCTGCACAGGGAGGTGTGAGTATGTCTGAATGGCGTATTTTCTTCGAAACCGAGGCTTAATGATTTTAACTGAGGAAACTGTTGCTTTTCCAGGGGGACAAAGAAGCCGAGCTTGGACTGCCATTCTCTCCACTCTGTGACCGGAAATCCACAATGGTGGCACAGTCCCAGATCGGTGAGAGGCTTCTCCATCCTCACATACACCACCTGCATAACTGTAGTTACACTTCAGGATGAGGTTTTCTAAGAAATATTTGACAACTGAAGGAATTTTGTGTTCAAAAGAAGAGTTAAATAAATGTCAGCAAACTGTATCAGACAATAAGAAGTATTATAAGAAGTTACTTCTGCTAAAGGAAGCAATACTGGCATGTGAGGTCAAAGGTGTACTTCCCTTTTCCATAAAAATACACCGCTGTTCAAAAGTTTGGGGTCACTTAGAAATGTTGTTGTTTTTGAAAGGAAAGCAGCTTTTTTTCAATGAAGGTAGCATTAAATGAATCAGAAGTACAGTCCAGACATTGTTAATGTGGTAAATGACTTTTCTTGCTGGAAACAGCTGGTTTTTAATGGAATATCTCCATAGGGGTACAGAGGAACATTTCCAGCAACCATCACTCTTGTGTTCTAATGCTACATTGTGTTAGCTAATGGTGTTGAAAGGCTAATCGATGATTAGAAAATGCTTGTTCAGTTATGTTAGTACATGAATAAAAGTGTGACTTTTCATGGAAAACATGAAATTGCCTTTGTGACTTCAAACTTTTGAACAGTCGTGTATATTACATCTATTGATAATTTTTTTGTTTGATAAGTGATTGAAAATATTTTTTATTGTGAGGTTTTTCAAGTAGAGTAGCTTTATCCATAGGCTCTTTTGTTCATTTTACATTTCATAACACTTGAGTAAAGAATGTGACAATAGACATACTGACATTATCTCTGTGTTTGTCTCCAGGGTTCATAGACTTCATTGTGGTGCCCACCTTCACTGTGCTGACAGACATGATGGAGCGTATTGTCACACCGCTCATCGATGAGGCCTCCCATTCAGGATTTGCTGGCTTCAGACGCTCGAGGTGAGCTGCAGCACTTTCTCTGTTCGATGAAAAGTTTGGACTTATATGCTGCTCTGTTGCGGAAATGAGCAGATGGAAGTGGGTGACTATATGTAAATCAGACTAGATTTTAATCATCCAGCCTGGTTAATCAAAGATGAAAAATTTACCGCTTTCTACCTTTCACCTATCATACCTTTCTGAGTAACTGCTCCTTCAATTACATGATTAAACCTCAACAGCTCCTCTGCAATAGCAGCATATCTAATGGAAGTATTGAGAACAGCAGATGAGTCTCCCATGAGTAATCCATTTCTGTGCGTGGAAATGTCTTCACTTTTCATCACGCAGAGGCACACACCTTGAAAGTGGCATTTTAGAAATGCTAGTCAAGTTCACCTCACTGTCCCTGATCAAGAATGGGCCTTGGTGCTGGATTGGCATAAACAATAACCTCCTGACATACAAAAGGAAGTGGTTTTGTCTGTTAGCTATTGATTCAATCAGTTGGTTCAATACTTTTCCCCTGGCCTCACGCCGAAACGGGTGTGTACAAGGCTTTGAAAGCTCCCAAATAAAAATGTGCGTTCCACTTATCATGTTGTTAGTAAAACTGAAGCTATGCACATACAGATCGTTTAAAAACTTTGACTCTTTTAATGGTTTAAACTTGGTGTCTTGTAAAGCAGTCTTACTGGAAAACAAAACAGTGCTTGGGGAGTCTGGCTCTCCATCTTCCATTGCACCTGCACATCAATATCAGCCTCCCTGTTCTCCTTAACAGCAGTCATTAGCATCACTCAGTGGGCCTCCAGTTGAAGCTAACAGAGTGGAAATCTCAGACAGTTGTGCAATCTTCTTGTCTGTGTACACACCTGTGTGCTTATGGGCTTCCTTTGGCTGTTTCCTCACAGCATTTTTAGCTCCTTTTAGTCATCTGTATCTATGTCTGCCTCTGTTTATCCACCTGTCTTTCATTCTAACTTTTTTTAGCTGCACCTGAAAGCTTGCCTTTGTCATCTGTCAGTTAGTCCACAAGTTTGGTCCAAACTGAGCAACAATTCAAAGTCACAGCAAGGTCACAGCTGATGCTGCAGATGCCGACATACTCTCACTTTTAGATGACTACTATGAGCGAAATTTTAAAATCCCTGGATTTTGCATTCCCCGATATGCAAAGTGAGTATCCTTTATCAGAAACCTCCTAAATAGCCCCTCCAGAACAGGGATTTTTCGAAGTCTGACACTATTTCTCTGAGTCCACATGTCTGCAGACTCATCTGAGGGAATTACCCATAGTTCATAGCAAAATTTACGATGTATAAAAATGCCCCACAGAGAATGTACACAAACAGAGCATGAATGGTGTATCGAGGGTATCAGCAAGGAAGTTTATTTGTAGGAGGTAGTATCTAACTGCTTGCTGGTGTGCTTATTTAGTGCACATTTGTACTTATAGTAATTGTAGTCAATCGTCTGCATAGGTTTACACAATTTCATCACTTTCTTGACTTTTAGGAGCTTGCTTAAACTAAAATGATAGTGTATCCCATTTCTCTTTTTATACCATTCAATCCCTTATGAACTGACGCACTCTAGGACTGCAGCTATTGAGTCTGTGAGGGTTTAGTCTCAGTCTTAGGGTGGAGATTGTTGCGGGTCCGCAGTGAACATGGTCTAAAGGATCTGCATGCTGATGCTTGTACTCAGCTTACAGCACTGCTGTGCCGAGGTTCAGCCTCACTGAGCTGCTTCCATGAACGCAGAGTGTCAGTCTTGTTTTAACTCCTTTATTTTTTTTTTCTATCTGTCCAGTCTGAACAGTATTAGCTCAGATGAAGCCAAGAGGCACAGTGTCAAGAGCATGGGCTCTGACAGCAGCTCATCAGGGCAAAGCTCTCTGCTGACAGTGGACATGAAGAACTTCAAGGCGTTGTGGAATGAAGAGGTGTATCAGAACAGAGAGCGGTGGAAAGCCCATGCTGCTAAAGGTACGGTACATCCTGTAAAACTGGTAAAACCTGGGCCATGATGGAACTGGAATCTGTCTAACAGATCACGAATGAGTGGAGAAAATTGGTTTATAACGCTGCAATGCTCTTAACGTCTGCACTGCCCTCAGCTTATTCACAGGAGGATTTCAACTGATCTGTATAAGTTTGGCATTTGTTGGAAAATAATCTGTTTTGATACATTGTATAAAATTCACCACTGCTGATGCAATGAATCAAGCTGAAACAACTTTCTCATAAGGCACAGAACACAAATGGTTTGTTAGCTGTACTATGCAAAATGCTCGTCAAACTGTCTCATCCCACTTAATTTAAGATAATTCACTTAACAAGTGACATTTCAGCAAGATGGAGGTAATTATTTAAAGACAATGCATCTTAAATATCTTAAGTCAAACAATCTTGAAATTATCTTGTTTTGAGTTGTATTTTACAAGAAACTCAAAATAAGTTTAATACGTGTCAAATTAGGAGGTTACATCAAAGCAAAAACCTATTTTTGAGCGAAAACTTTTTTTTTTTTTAGCATGTCTATCTTATTTTACAACACCTAAGCTTGACAATTCTGGTAAAATATAGTTAAAATAAAATCAGTTTTCCCAAGTTAATTTTAAGATGTCAATATTCTAAACATCATATTTTTTTCAAGAAAACTTACCAAGTCATTTTTCACTTGTTCTATTAGTGGATTTTTTTCACCTATTTCAACGTTAAACTTCTTTGAAATAAGTTTTTTTGTTTTTTTTTGTTCCGAGAGGGGCATTTTTTCCAGTGTAAATAACAAGCTTTATTAAATGTTAATAAATGATTTACTTGTGCCTTACGCATCAGTCGGAAGTCCTTACAAAGAATGTTGACATCGCTACGTTGATATTCTTCTTCCTCCTGCCTGACACTTGTTGTCAGATAATGCACAAGTTCATTAAATATTAATAGTTTATTAACATCTGCAAATGGAGAGTTGATGGAGCATTTGGGGATTAATTATTGACTACAGACTTGGGTAACCCGCAAGTGTGAAATGAATATTTATAACCAGGTCAACAAAATAAACACCAACCAAAGGGATTTTCTCACAATCTGTCAGCCCAAATGTTTTGCCCAAGTCTTGCTTTACACTCTAAGGAATACTAAATGACTGTTAGGATGTGTGTCCACTAAAGCATTTTTTGCCAGCTGAAAGCACCCAGCTGGGAGCTTTTAAAGCCCTTTGGTGATGCAGCGTTATTTCAGTTGAGACTCTTTGGTTGCTATGATACGTAATATTCGTGAAAGTAATGTGTTTTTACTGACTGAAATGACTGATGAGCTGCTGGTAGACCTATGGAGAGCGAAATGTACCTTTAAGCATTCCTTTATATAGGCTATTAATAATGTGGGGATGTCATCTGGTACTGACATGGACACTCGGAGAGCAGCAGTAATAACTTCTTCAGTTGTTGTTCTGAGTTGAATGTGTCAGTAGATTGGCTGTAGGATTTGTCCCGCCCCTTCTCCGCTGTGATTGGACAGCTTAATATAAAGAGATAGCATTGAGTGCAGCATTTTACTTAAAATATATTCTCAACAAGCAAAAAAGCAAACAGCCAAGTGCACAGATTAGATGCTCAGCAAATGAATTTGTCACATTTTTTGCATAGTGTAAATCCTAGATATTTTGCAGCTATAATAGATCTATTTTCATGAACACTGGTGCTAGCATGTAAAATGTTTCGCTCTTAGTAATGAACGTGCAAGGAAATATCTCTAAAGTTTTACTGTGTTTTAGTGTTTTTCTGCATATTGTTGCTGTTTTTCAAAAAACAAAAAGAATCAGTTTGCAACTATCTAGTGAATGTAGCAAATTGTTTCACTGTTTTGGTCGGTGGAGACCAAAACCAGAACAAAATGATTCATCATGTGAAAGAACCACAATGTCTCTGTGAAACTCCTGCATGTATAAATGAGCGACTGTGCGCTAATGAACTTCATTAGGCCAACTTGAAGGCGAAAATGTGTTTATAGCTTGTTTCAGCTGACACCCAGTGGCCAAAAACTGTTGATCTGAGTTTCAATGCAGTTTAAAATCTTTGCCAAATATCAAGTCTGAAGCCAAACAAACCACATGCTGAGCTAACTTAAAGTAGCAAATTATGAACACACACATGAACACATACTCTCAGACTTGTTCAGCTGCCTCTGTGCTCCATGTGACCTCAGAGGCGGAGGAGAGAGCTAAAAAGGAAGCAGAGGAGCAAGCACAGCAGGAAGAAGTTATGGAACCCCAGGAGGTCCACACAGAACCCGAACAGCCTGAACCAAAGGATGACAGCCTGGAGGGGGAGGCGCCCGAGTCAACAGAGGTCAGCAGATCACCAGATGGTAACACAGGGGAAACGGAGCAGGCAGCACAACCTGGGGGCGCCACGCACAAGAATTCCCCACTGCAGAACGGTACATCATTTTAACTATATAATCCCACACCATGGCCTGTTTTTAGGAGATGTGACATATGGCTACTCCTCTGCATGTGTTATACATAAATACAGTATACTGACGTGTAAAGTAATCCTATAGGATCATCGAAGCCACACTGAACTTTCCTAACGTTCCTATTATCCTGTCTCATTAGTTCAACAATTCACAGTTGCATCATTTTCCAATCTTCCCAACCAGTTCACCTGGTAAATGATGTCACTTCAGTGTGGGCAATCTACATTTGTACAAAATATTTGTTAAGCCACGACTAGATAAACCTTTCATTTCAAATGAGTTTGGAACTTATTGTTTTCAAATTATATATCAATAACTGTCTCCATTAAGTGCTTCAAAGTCAGAAAGTAGGAAAAGAAAAATGTCTTTTGTGATTCTTAAAGCAAAAGATGACCTTGTCAGATATTTTTTAAAGAAAGAAGACCATTTTTTACAATATTTTGAATTCATGTAGAAATAAACAAGAAAAGCACTCAGAGAACGCTGTACTCCACCAAGGCTGCTTAGTTGTTGTGTCCTTTCCAACGGATAAGTCCCGACAAGTCCGTAGCGGTGGATATGTAGTAGGGTCACAATCATGTGATCGTCAGCAGGCAGCTGACGTAGTGTTCACTTGTAGTCATAGTTATGGTGACACCGTGCCTCTGTCTCACAGTGATAGAGAAAGCTTTAACAAATCCATGGATCCAGACAATAAGCTGTATCACTGCCAAAATCTAATCACTTGATCGCTGCGTCATTTCTGACCTTCCCTGAAAATTTCACACAAATCTGTTTGCCCATTTTTGAGAAATGTTGCCAAAAGACAGACAAACAAACGTACGTCAATTGTCCCATAACTCCACCGCGTTCCCTGGCAGAGTAAAAAGCACAAATTTAAAAACTAGAAAAAACACTATAGAATTTCCTGAAGTCATACTTAATAATCTCATTAACATCTGAATTTTTTTTTTAATGCGTATCTTCATGTTTTCACACATCGTCTTTTACATTTTTTCAAATGAAATATACAGTGATCAGCCAGAACTTGCTTCTTTGTATGGAGTTGCTTCATCTCTTCATATCATCATCTCGTACACTGAGAAAATAAAATTCTCTGGTTGTAAACCATGTTGAACGTCAAAAGCTTCAAGAGCTTTAAGACTTGTGTATCTTTGCTGCTTTTAAGTGTCTCAGTCAAGGCAGTCTGACAAATGATGAAACTGTTCTGGTTTTACAGGAGAGTTATCAGAAGGGGCTGAATCTCCAGAGGGTGAAGAAAACAAGAACAAAGAAGTCGATGGTGGGTTTTGTCTGAAATATCTATGAAACCAGTGTTGTCCTCTACTTTCCCTACATCTCCTTAAACTTCTCTGAACCCCAAAACTTCCCGATGGCTTTCAAAGACATATTATCTTTAAAAAATATTTTTGCCAAACTTACAAAATTTTATCACAGTTAAAAAACTATAAAAACAGAAAGTAATTTTTTTTCCCCATCTTTCTCGCAGTTCTTGAATAACTCATGCAATTAGAAAACTTGGCCAAATGTAAGCTTTAAATTATGATATTTCATCAAAATCACATTTGCATTAGCAAGATTCTGTAAAAAATTAGAAATTCCACGTTCCTCGATGCGGAGGTCTTTTGGAAATATGACAAAAACCTGCTGAGTCAAAAATAGACATACAGCAAGTTGAATTATCAGTTTTAGTGATGTTCAAAGTTGTGTAGAAAGTTCCCCTCTTAACTTCTTGTGAATGATTAAAATTGACTACAGCTGCTGACTCCTCTGAGCCAACTTAAATAGGGCCCATTTGAGACATTCGTTAAACTCCACTGCAAACACTGAAATGGGAAAGTTTAAGGAGCTGAGTAGAGATCTGAAAAGGCAAATTGCTGACTTAACAAGTCGTGAGAGTCACTTGGAGCCTTTTTGAAAATGTTTCAGATCCCAAGATCAACTCTACAAACAATTGTTTGTAAATGTGAGTTACATGGTGCAGATGTGTCACGATCAGGAAGAAAATGCAAACTATCACCTGCTGCTCAGAAACAATTGGTCAGAATGGTCAAGAGTCAACCAAGAATCACCAAAGAGCAGGTGTGCAATGAATTAGAAGCTCCTGGAACACAGCTGTCAGTGTCCACAGTCAAGTGTGTTCTATATAGGCATGGTCTGAGAGGTTGCTATGCAAGAAGGAAGCCCTTGCTCTGGAAACAGCTCCTTAAAACTCACCTGATGTTTAAAGAGAAAGGGCCGTCTGGGGGACAGTTCTGTTGTCAAATGAAACCAAAATTCAGCTATTTGGTCACGATGACCAGCAATATGTTTGAAGGAGAGAAGGTGAAACCTTGAACACCAGACCAAACGTCAAGCATGGTGGTGGCAGTATTATACTCTGGGGCTGTTTTACTGCCAGTGGAACTGGTGCTTTTCTCAAAGTAAATAGAATAATGAAGAAAGAGGATGTCTGCAACCAAAAAGTTGGACAAGACATTGACCCAAAACATAGGTCAAAAAACAAGAAAGAAATAAGGGTTTACACTGGTCTCCCCAAAGTCCTGACTCAAGCTTCATCAAGAACCTGTAGACCGTGATGAAGAAACAAATCTGTGCCAGAAAGCCAAAAATGTAGCTTAATTTCACCAATTTTGTCGAGAGTATAGGTCAAAGATGCCACTAGAAGCTTGTTAGAAGCTTGTGGATGGCTACTAAAACTAAATTATTGAGAAGAAAATGGTCAAGGGACATTTAATCAACTATTAACATGTCATATGTATATTATTTACCTAGAAGATTTTGTCATATATACGAAATGTATGCCAAAAAACATGATTATTTTTTGTGACAAAGACTCATGTGCTTCAATCATTTCATGGAATATTGAGTGATAGTTTTTATGAACTCACTATTCCTATGATATACAGCAGATTTACAAGTGTATGTAAATATTGGTTCAAAAGTGTAGGACTATTGCAGTGAAAAATGAGTAAAAACATGGCAGGAGCAAAAAGCACAGACACACTGCATGGGGTTTAAAATGAGAAAAAGACAGTTTATTAATTGTGGGGAGCATTTAAGTACTAGATCAGAGAGTATGCAGTCTGCTAATTTATTTTTGGATTCTTTTCCCGTTTCCCCAAAGCAGAGGTAGTGATGGAGTGAGGGAGCTGGAGAGTATCGTGGCTACTCTGTTGGAACTGTTGCTGCAATTCTGTCGACCTGAACCTGCTTTTACAACCTGGATGGAACGCCTCAGACACCCCCTTCAGAGGGAGGCTCATTGGTTGGACTGTGTCGCCCTCTACAGGACATCGAGAATCTGACACCCCTGCTTCCTTCTGTCTTTACTCTGATCAACTGTTTTCACTTTTGTTTATACTTCCAGGCTCTTGTATGCAGGGCCATGTGCATTACTTCTCCCTTCCTGCTCACTGATAGAGACTATGTAATCACCTTAAAATGGCAGCCGGGGAGGTAAAGACGAGGCTTTGATCGACTGCTGATATTCTTAGTTGTATGTTTAAAGCAACCGCAGAGTAGCATTTGTAGAAGTCCTACCTTTCTCCCTGTGCAGCTCTCGGTTAGATTTATTAGTCTGGTGAGCTGAAAGACACAAACTTTTTGTGTTACAGCAATTTATTCTAACACATGAGTACATAAATGTAGATTTGTGTGAAATACAGAATAGATGCACATTCATGTGGACTTTTACAACTGCTACACAGCATGTGCAATATATTGACACATGTGCAGTATGCTGTGGTTAAATACTACCTAAGCAAACACAGTCTTGCATAGAAAAGTTTTCCTTGTGCTTTGGGAGCTCCTGATGAGAGCATGTTACGTTTGTATGTCTTTACCACCAGTTGTGGCTCATTTTTTCCCTGTTTACTTTCTCTGTGCTTTCCTCACACACTGTGCAATTCTAATGCGATTGTGTTCCTTGTAGCCAGGTACATATTGGTTTTTTTTGTGTGTGTGTGTGAGTGTTTGTCTTCTTTACTGTATATATTAAGCATTTGTATATGTGTGTATCTAAAGAAGAGTAGAAATCTATCCACAATCCACAATTTTGGATCTAGTGTAAGATAGCTGCAGTGGAAAAATGTCCAAAAATTAGAATGCAGCTTTTGCATCTGAGACATATCGCACTCGCAAATGTGCTCACGTTTTTGTAACATATAATATTCTTTGTTTACTGTTGTTTCAAAGTTGTTTTGCATTATGTCCTGTATGAATCATGCACTAGATGTGTCCAATATCCTCACACTGTACGTCTTCTTCTCGATGCCTTCTTATATGTATTTGAGCTGTAGCAAAGAGTCAACATTGTCGTTAGAGAAATATTCTGATACGTGTGTTTGTTTTTCTTTTGCCGTGCAGTTCTTTTACAGCAGCTTCACCTCTAGGTTGTTGGCGTAAAGTTTAATCAACATGTTTACAGCCTGCTCGTACGAATATTAGCCAGCCGAGTCCATCATGCTTCTGTGAGGCCACGAGTCCAAACTGTATCTGCTTCTCGGCTGTTTGCCAGGTTTTAAAGGCTTGTAATGTTGTGAATAGATGATGCAAATATTGCTTACTGTGCATATGTAACATATTGAACCCCTGCGATGCCGGTTCAGCTTTTACTATATACTTAATATGTGTAATCAGAAGAAAAGAAAAGAAGCATTTCGGCAGTATTTGCATAACAATGGAGTTGTTTTTCCTAAAACTGTGCGCTTTTGTTTTCCTTGTGTTCTTTGTTATGAAAATCCTAAAATTTATTGTGCCACGATCAAATCCTTGGTATATTGTACACTAAAATATACTATATATGTGTGTAAAATGATCATATGTGTGTGTATATATATATATATATATATATATATATATATATATATATATATATAGTACATGAGGGATTCGAAGAGGGTACACACCGCCAGATCATGTAAAATTGTAGGAATTCTCATTTCTTTTTCAGCCATTTTATTTCAACATTGTGTTCCATTTTTTAAAATTATTGTAATAAGAACAGTCACACCATAAAGGGACATAGCAGTTTTTCATACAATGTAACCACATGCTACTTTCTACCCAAAATATACAGTCAGTGGTTATTAAGCCTGCTGACTGAATGCGTGCCTCTATCTGTACTTTCCATTTCACACCTTTCACTTGTAGGAAAACCAATTTTGTGATGTCATTTGAATCTGTGCTGATCCAGGTACAGTCAAAGAAACCCGTTAATATCTTCCAACAATGTTTCACACTAAAGAGTCTATAGAGACACTGTTGGAGAGTCTGTAAAGTCAGCAGTTTGGTGTTGCAGAAGTATAGTATTTTTAATGGTATATTTTGCTTTTTCATCTAGAAAGATCTATTTTCTAGCTGTTTTGTGCTGTATAGTGTCTGTTTTTTGCTCTAAGTACTGTTCTGTCCTTATTTTTTTCACTCAGAGGATGGATTCTCCAAAAGTACATCTTCAATGTGTAGGAAGATTTTTTTCCTTTTTAATTTTGCCTCTCGTCTGTGTGTCTGTTTTTCTTCACCAGCTCTGAAGTCAGAAAAAATCAAGTGGCTCAAAACTGAAAACTATAAAGTGTAACAATCTTAGCTAATTGCATTTAAAACGTACTGCATCTTCAAAACAGGCTGCCAGACACTTGGTAAAGCAGGATCTATTTTCTGTACCACGGGACCAACACATGTACAGTCTTGTAGTTTGCTCTACCTTCCACTTGCTGCTGTGTTAGCCTACTGTATGAATATTTAAGAGGAATTTATACCAACCATAAGAAGCATAGCTGTATTCATGACATGAAAAGACTTCTAAACATGGTGTTTTGTAATGGTTACTATGAAACAGATTCTATGTTGTTTGTTTGATGCTTTGTTTCCTTGTTTAGTCTAAATCACCATATAATGACTGATCTCAAACTGTTCGAGTGATTGAGGTTAGATGGATGTAAAGCGAGTGTGAGTCTGTATGTGTGTGTGTGTGTGTGTGTGTGTGTGTGTGTGTGTGTGTGGGTGGGTGCACATGTGTGGGTATGTCTGTGTGTGAAACCACAAAAAACTATGTGCATTTCTGATCTCCTCACTGTGATCTGCTCTATGAGAGTGCGATGAGATGAATGTTTGTGAGAAAGAGTCAAATAGTGATGCAGCGGAGCGTATAAAGCTGGGTGAACAATTAATTTTAGACCCAGCTGTATGTTTTAAATACCCCGTCAGGCTGATATGTTTGCTTATATAAAACAGCAGCAGACATATTATAATGGTAAGACTCAAAAAAAAAGAAACAGTGAGGTGGACAAACAAATTAAGAGCCGCCTTATTTTACCTTCCACTATATCCCTGAATAGACAGAATGACTGCGAGTGAATGTATGTGTGTGTGTGTGCGTGTGTGTGTGTGTGTGTGTGCGTGCATGTATGTGCATGCATGTGTGTGTCACTGTCCCGTGCCGGCCAGGCGGCCGTGTGTGCCACCATGCTCTGTGACTGCACAGCCGTATCAATAAATCTGGATTCAAAGGGCTCAGATCATGTCTGCCTGTCTTCATTTCTGCATCTTCTTATTCTCATCAGTACAGTGCTCATAAAAAGTATTCACTTTTTTAACCATTAGATGAACAGGTGATTGGACACTCTGCTTCCATAACTGGGTCATAAATGACCTGTTTAAGAATCAATGTGTTTTTACGCTATTTTTGTCATTTTGGTTAGGAATAATCATTTGTATTATTGTTTGTATTACATTTTTGTCCACACAACAATAATTTCACATTTGAAATATGTTTTTTTTCACTTTATAACGAATTTTGAACTTTGTGATAATTGAAAAAGAAGAATATTACACAGAATAGCAATAGAAGAATGTCAACATTTTTCCACTCTTTTCCGAGAGGTGTTGCTGCTCTCTGTCCGGCCAGGTTTATGGACCACCACTTGTATGATATTATCATTGATACAGAGCTTGTGGTAGTAATCCATCCATCCATTCTCTATACACCGCTTTATCCTCACTAGGGTCGCGCGGGGGGGGTGCTGGAGTCTATCCCAGCTGACTCGGGCAAAGGCAGGGGACACCCTGGACAGGTCGCCAGTCTGTCACAGGGCTACATATACAGACAAACAACCACACTCACACCTATGGATAATTTAAAGTAATCAATTAACCTCAGCATGTTTTTGGACTGTGGGAGGAAGTCGGAGTGCCCGGAGAAAACCCACGCATGCACAGGGAGAACATGCAAACTCCATGCAGAAAGATCCCAGGCCCAGGCCGGGATTTGAACCACTTTGCTCCAAGGCGAAAGTGCTAACCACTAAGTCACTGTGCAGCCTGTTGTAAACTTACTGTTTTTGTGTCATTCCTCGGCGACCCCAGTAAGTTGGCGTGTAATGTTTTTTGAGCAACACACCATACTATGACGTTTTTACAGTGAAGGTTCTACTATGGAACCAGTTTGACATGTTCAGGTGTTCTTTATGTGAAAACTCAGAGATTTCAGGTATCACAAGGTGGTTTTCAACTTTCTTTGTGAACTTTCTGCTTCAACTTTAAACTAAATTTACTTCACTAAGCCAGCCCTCTGGACTTCCAGTAAGCTGTGTTCCTATTGGCTGTCCAAGTGGCTGCTTGGTGTTATCAGGAACACCTGAGCAGCTCAGTGTCTTCCTGCTTTATGTCTGCAGTCAAACATTTCCTCTGCTTCTCTTCACTGAACTGGGTTTGGCTCTGTTGCTTTAGTTTGTTCTTTAGGCGTTGTCTTGCAGCTTCCAGCAGTAAAATGGTATTTACAGGGTGTGCAGAATTATTAGGCAAATGAGTATTTTGACCACATCATCCTCTTTATTCATGTTGTCCTACTCCAAGCGGTATAGGCTTGAAAGCCTACTACCAATTGAGCATATCAGGTGATGTGCATCTCTGTAATGAGAAGGGGTGTGGTCTAACGACACCAACACCCTATATCAGATGTGCATAATTATTAGGCAACTGCCTTTCCTTTGGCAAAATGGGTCAGGAAAGAGATTTGACAGACTCCGAAAAGTAAAAAATAGTGAGATGTCTTGCAGAGGGACGCAGCACTCTTAAAATTGCCAACCTTTTCAGGCGTGATCGTCGAACAATCAAGCGCTTCATTCAAAATAGTCAACAGGGTCGCAAGAAGCGTGTTGAAAAAACAAGATGCAAAATAACTGCCCATGAACTGAGGAAAATCAAGCGTGAAACTGCCAAGATGCCATTGCCACCAGTTTCACCATATTTCAGAGCTACAACATCACTGAAGTGTCAAAAAGCACAAGGTGTGCAATACTCAGGGACATGGCCAAGGTAAGGAAGGCAGAAAAACGACCACCACTGAACAAGACACACAAGATAAAACGTCAAGACTGGGCCAAGAAATATCATAAGACTGATTTTTCTAAGGTTTTATGGACTGATAAAATGAGAGTGAGTCTTGATGGGCCAGATGGATGGGCCCGTGGCTGGATCAGTAAAGGGCAGAGAGCTCCACTCAGACGCCAGCAAGGTGGAGGTGGGGTACTGGTATGGGCTGGTATCATCAAAGATGAGCTTGTGGGACCTTTTCGGGTTGAGGATGGAGTCAAGGTCAACTCCCAGTCCTACTGCCAGTTTGTGGCAGACACCTTCTTCAAGCAGTGGTACAGGAAGAAGTCAGCATCGTTCAAGAAAAACATGATTTTCATGCAGGACAATGCTCCATCACACGCATCCAAGTACTCCACTGCATGGCTGGCCAGAAAAGGTCTAAAAGAAGAAAAAATGACAAGGCCTCCTTGTTCACCTGATCTGAACCCCATAGAGAACCTGTGGTCTCTCCTCAAATGTGAGATCAACAGGGAGGGAAAACAGTACACCTCTCTGAACAGTGTCTGGGAGGCTGTGGTTGCTGCTGCGCGCAATGTTGATCGTGAACAGATCAAGACACTGACAGAATCTATGGATGGCAGGCTTTTGAGTGTCCTCACAAAGAAAGGTGGCTATATTGGTCAGTAACCTGTTGTTATATTAGTTTCCCTGGTGAAAATAAATAAGTGAAATGGGTATATATTTGTTTTTGTTAAGTTGCCTAATAATTATGCACAGTAATAGTCACCTGCACACACAGATATCCTCCTAAGATACTGAAACTAAAAAAAGCCCCACTCCAACTTCCAAAAATATTCAGCTTTGATATTTATGAGTCTTTTGTGTTCATTGAGACCATAGTTGTTGTTCAATAATATTAATTCTCAAAAATACAACATACCTAATAATTCTGCACACCCTGTAATGTGTTTCTTGGTGTGTTTTAGGGCTTACTACTGGATAGTTGTCTTGGTAAATGTGGTCCTTTAGCCACAGTTATCACATGGTGCTAATTTGTGCAGTGATTAGTGGATTTGGTGCAGCTGAGTTGTGTCTTTATCTTGGCTGTAGTGAGTCTTTAGAGGTTTTTGGTCAGACACATTCTGTATTCTTGTTTGTGAACCAACGTTGGTTGTCCAGAAGGTAAGAGTTCCTGTCCTGATTCTCTGTTTAAAGAGCTTCTCTGGTAGGCTGCAGGAGACTTTAGTATTTGGGTTGTGCTAGTTTGGTTTTGTACAGTTTCATTTGGATGACTATCTTGAGGTCCCTCCATGTGGTTTAGTGAGGGTTTCTGTAACGGTTCTACAAAGCAACCTGCAGCAGAAGAGACTTTGAGAGTTTTTAGGAAGTTCTGGAGACCAGACTTCAGAGCCAATCAAAACCTTTTTTAACAAACCAGAAAAGTGTAAAAACCATACAGTACTTCGTTGATACGTAATATTTTAACAACAAAAATACAGGTGGTGTCGTTGTCACACCCGGATATCCCGCCCATTATCCCGCCCCACACACGAATACTGCTGCGTGATTGGCCCGAACCAACTTGGTGCTGTACGAAAAGTGAAGGCGGGAGCGGAGCAAGATGTTTTCTTGAGAGATTTGTGAACTCACAAATATTGTGAGAAATCAACTTGCTGGCAAGGTTATTTGATCCCGCCCAACTTTCCCAACTCTGGCTCTGAGCCTCTACCTTAGACGCTAGCTCCCAGAGAAGCTCATGTGAAGTAATGGTGTAAGTACCTGGTTTAAACCAGGATATGTGGCACAATTCTTAACTTCTACCACTCAATACCAACACATTATTATCATTATCAAGTCCTCCTTTTTGCTGCATTTAATCACAGGTTACTGTTTATGTTGTTAGGTAGGAGTTAGCTGACGTTTTTTGTAGCTAGCAAACGGTCCAGGTGGTCAGTGTCTGTTTGAACTGGACGGAGAGAAGCCAGCTGTTGTGTCAGTGCATGTGTTAATATTAAAGCCAAGGTGCTACTGACTAGCTAACTGACTGGATGTCCATTAACATTATTTTGTGTGCGTGCGTGCGGGCGGACGGACGGACGGACGGACAGACGGACGGACAGCCTCATCATGGACGTAAGATTGATTTTTCAAAAAAAGAAAGAGCCAGGTTCAGGTAAGAGTGTAAGATCAAATGGTTTATCACAAGTAATGTTGTGAGTTGGATCAATGTATCAGTGTTTATATCTCTTATTAGATATGAAATGAATTGTTTGGTTATTTGCCTTTAGGTTGACAGTACAAAGAGAGAGAGAGAGGACGTTATTTATTCATATTCTTATTGGTATTTTTTTTTATATTTCTGTAATTTTTCATCTAGTTGAATACAATCTATTTGTGTATGATTGTCATTCCAAAGAGGGAGAGATGAAAAAGGGGAAGGAGAGGAGAGAGTGCAAGGTCAGGAAGAACCAGGTAAGAAAACAAACAGAGAATAGTGGCACGCAAACAGAAACTGTTAAGATAACAAAGAGAAACATCCATTCATGATATATATATATATATATATATGTATGTATGTCATGGAGGTTATGTATTCTCCCCACATTAAATGCTTTCCAGAAGCACATTTAACAGATATCAGTGGACTTCATTATAAACAGGACATCTTCATTACATTTTCCTCATTATCTATATGCTTTACTATTTGCTTAATTTCAAAACTATACAATCAGAAGAACGGGGGGGGACTCTGGGAGATGAGAGAGAGCAGACCAGGGAAAGAGATGCTGTGCATCACATTTCAAATGAAAGTCAAAAAATAAGTCCAAGGTCCATTTTTTTATTTTTATTTTTTGGTACTCAGTATGAGGGGCTGGTTTACTCCATAAACATACATGCTGTTTATGTGTATGCTGAGGAGCTGCACTGGAATTTATAAAGAAACATATCGTAACCCTAATTTCTGGGAAAAGATGCCTTATTTAGATACAGCATTCCTCCTTTGCTGTGAATCTTTATCAGATTGGATGGTTTAGTCAGACTTTTTCAAAAAGTGTTATGCTTTTCTTTCACAAATGTGGGAATTAAATTGTACAAAACAGTGAAATTTATCTTGCCTGGCCGGGCACCTCTGGGTGCTCAGCACCCCTAAGCCTCTGATCCTAGAATCGCCCCTGCTGTGTATCTGAGGACAACATCATAACTGTGGATGCTGCACAACTCTCCCTCTTCTTTCACAAAGGAAAAGATTTTCACTACATTCCACCAAGTAGTGATGCACCTCCTTCAAGTAGCTTAACAGATAAGAAAAATTTGTGTAGGGACATGCATAAGACTGTGCAAAGGACTTGCACAGGGCTTAAATTTGCACAGATCTTGTCATGTGCACGTTTAAGACTGGCTATAAGGCACCTTGCAAATGCTGCATGCAGAGACTGCTTTGCATGTCTTTCTGTAGATGTCATGGCTCATGCTCCCACCGTTGTGCAGACATCTAAATAAACAATCATCTTTGTGATGTATTTACACCAAGCTGTTAGTCTTCATCAGTAAAAAATTGTAGGTATGGCATTGCCTACTTCTAAAATGTGAACATACACTCATGGAAATAAATGTTAGACCACCCTTTTTTTCCCCCCCAATTTCTTGTTCATTTTAATTCTTGGTACCACTAAAGGTATATTTGTTTGGACAAATACCAATGAAATATAATTTAACCAGTATGACTGTTTCTCTGTGTCTGAAGTAGCTGTACAAAGCAGCTGTGACCATCACCAAAACCGACATCAGCTATACCTTTATCAAGTCTATCTATCTATCTATCTATCTATCTATCTATCTATCTGTGGGTGGAGGTGTGTTGAGGTAGAGCGATAGAGGGTGTTCAAACTTTTGTCTTTCTTTTGTATTTGTCACTTTGTTTTCTGAATGTTCATTGTTTGAATTATTTGGTGAAACTTTGGGTTAACAGTTTAGTGTTTTTGGCGTTTTTTGGTGTGTTTGGTGCCTCGTGGTGGGGACGCCATCGCCGCCGGCTTCCCTGAGCCACGGTGTGAGGCTGGTGCCGCCACCGGCCTCCACCGTGGAGCAGGTTCTGCTGGCGGTAGGAGACCAGGTGGGTCACGGGAACATTTCTTATGCTTCCCGTATGAACAAGGCTGTCGTCGTTTTTTTTTAAGCATCAGAGCTTTGTGACAACTCTGATAGAGAATGGATTAACCCTCGACGAGGAGTTTATTCAAGTTTCTCCTCTGGCCGTGCCGTCTACGCGGATCACAGTATCTGGCGTCCCTCCATTCATTCAGAACGAAGCGCTGGAGAAGGAGCTAAGGCGTTTTGGTAAGTTTGCCAGTGGGTTTCGTACTGTTGCGTTGGGGTGTAAAGACGTTAAGTTGAAGCATGTTCAGTCACTGCGGAGACAGGTTTTTATGTTTTTGGACTCTCCGTCACAAACACTGGACGTGTCCTTCCGTGTAAAACATGAGGAAGGCTTCTACATGGTTTATGCTAGCTCAGGAAACATGAAGTGTTTTGAGTGTGGGGACGTGGGCCATAAACGTGTTGCCTGTCCACACAGACAGCAAACGGTGAGACCGGCTGGGGGTGACGGCGGGGAGGTGAGCGGTGGGGCCGGGCGGGCTGTGGCTCCGGGTCCCGCGGGCGCGGTGGCTGCGGCCGGTTCCACGGAGCCAGATGCTGCGATTGCCTGCTCCGGGGACTCGGTGGCTGTTGCCGGTCCCGCGGGCTGGGCCGCGGCGGCGGCTGCCGCGGGCTCGGCCGCGGCGGCGGCTGCCGCTGGCGCGCCCTCCGCGGCTGCCGCACAGCACAGTGTTTCCGAGTCTAACTCGGTTTTTGTTGAAAGTGTGCCAGTGAATACTGTGACTGAGTGCCGTGTTGAGCATGCTGAGGCTCACACAGCAGAGGATTTGGGAGTTTGTGCTCCTGAGCAGGTGAGGGCTGCAGGTGAGCTGATGCAGGTGGAGGCTGCAGACACGGAGCAGAAGCTGCAGACTGGGTCTCAGGCTGCTCCAGGGCGCAGTCAGCAGGCAGTGGTTTTCTCAGATGCTGATATTGACTCAGATTCTGTGTCTGTGGCAGACAGTGTGTCACTGAGCACAGATTTATATTCTTTGGAGGAGGTGACAGACTTCTTAGATGACTCTTTTGGCAGGTCAGTGGAGATAACAGATTATTTTCCTGACATGCAGAAATTTGTGAAATCTGTTGATACTCTGCAGAAGGTCGTAGGTAGGGACCTGCTGTGTGACAAAAAACGGTATCGTCTCCAAAAGCATGTCGCACATGTGAGGAAAATTCTGAGGGGAAAAAACGTACTGAAAAAACGTAAAGTTTCCAAATAATTTCAGAAATGATTGTGTGTCACAGGGTGTTTTCTCTCTGCTGTATTTTTCTGTCTGTCCTGCTCTTTTTCATGTCTCCTCATATGCAGCCTTTAAGGGTAGCTTCTTTAAATATTAATGGGGGTAGAAGCCCACAGAAAAGAGCATTAGTATCTGAAATTATTAAACAGAAAAAATAGATGTAGTTTTGTTGCAGGAAACACACAGTGACAGTGTTAATGAGGCAGACTGGGGAATGTGGTGGGGGGGTCAGTATGCACTCAGCCACGGCTCAAACCGTAGTGCTGGAGTGGCTGTTTTATTCTCCCCATCCATACATGTTACCATTTTATCCAGCTGTGAGATCATGGCGGGCAGAGCTTTAATGGTAAAGGTGGAAATCATGGGGTTTGTTTTTAATTTATTTAGCATTTATGCACCTAATCAAAGCTCTGAACGTCTGGTTTTATTTAATCTGTTAAAAACAGTTTAGGGAGTAGCAGTCAGGGGGAGTGCATCATACTGGGGGGGGATTGGAACTGCTGCACTGACGGCACTTTGGACAGGATAGGACAGGAGATTCAGTCTCAGTCATCCTCTTTCCTGGCCCAGATGGTCGCAGAGGCAAACCTCGTTGACATCTGGAGGTTAAAACACCCCTCCACTCGACAGTACACCTGGGTGAGAGTCTCTGACGGCATGGTCAGTACAGCGAGACTGGACAGATTTTATATTTCATCGTCTTTTATTACTCGTGCAGCCAAGAGTCAAATCCAACCAGTCGGTTTCTCTGACCATCACCTGGTTTTATTAGAATTGGTTTTGGCTTCTTCAGGAAAGTCCAGGTCATTCTGGCATTTTAATATAAAACTTTTGAATGATTTTAATTTTTGTAAAAATTTTAAACTGTTTTGGGCAGAGTGGAGGTCCAGGAAAGAGTTTTTTGGTTCTCTTAGTCAGTGGTGGGAGGTAGGAAAGGGTCAGATTAGGGTTTTCTGCCAACAGTACTCCGCCCAGTCCACTGCAGAAGTCCAAAGGGCCATGGAGCAGCTGGAGGCAGAGATCAGGGAGCTGGAGTGTGTGTCTGTGGAGAACCCTGAACGGTTGCTCTCCAAGAAACAGCAGCTGAACTCTTTCCTCCTGGAGAAAGCTAAAGGAGCCCTGGTCCGAGCCCGCTTCACCACCATCAGAGATATTGATGCCCCAACGTCCTTCTTTTTCAACTTGGAGAAGTCACAAGGCCAAAGGAAACAAATGGTGTGTCTGCGTCTGCCTGATGGGGGGTTAACCTCAGACCCCACTGAGATGAGGAGGCATGCCGTGACTTTCTACTCCGAGCTGTTCAGAGCTGAGCGCTGTGATGTGGAGGCTGCAGCTGAGCTTCTCCAGGACCTTCCTCAGCTGAGCCCAGCAGATCAGGACACCTTGGGCTGCCACATCACCTTGGAGGAGCTGACCTCTGCGTTAACAAAGATGGCCTCAGGGAAAGCACCGGGTATGGACGGTTTACCAGCAGATTTCTTTAAACACTTCTGGAGCACCCTGGGACCGGACCTGCTGGACGTGTTTCAGGAGTCTTTCCTGAGGGGAACTCTTCCGGCCTCCTGCAGGCGGGCGGTGATATCGCTTCTGCCAAAGAAGGGGGACCTGACCCTGCTGAAGAACTGGAGACCCGTAGCCCTTTTATGTACGGACTATAAAATATTGTCAAAGGTTTTAGCCAACAGACTGAAGGGTTTTATGGATTTTATCATTGGTGCTGATCAGTCTTATTGTGTCCCTGACAGATCCATGTTGGACAATTTGTTTTTAATGCGTGACACTTTTGATGTGTGCAAACTGTACAACTTAAAGACTGGAATAATATCTATTGACCAGGAGAAAGCCTTCGATCGTATCGATCACTCCTTTTTGTTTTCCACATTGCAGGCTTTTGGTGTTGGGGAGCACTTCCTTTCCTGGGTGAAGCTGTTGTACAGTGGTGCATGTTGTGTAGTGAAGGTGGGCGGTGGGCTCAGCAGTCCTGTTACAGTTGGCAGAGGTATCAGGCAGGGTTGTCCTCTCTCTGGCCAACTGTACAGTGTGGCCATTGAGCCTCTTCTTTGTAAACTCAGAAAGCAATTGAGGGGCTTATGTTTACCTGAACCAGCTCAGAACAGGTCTTTAGTTGTGTCTGCTTATGCTGATGACGTTAATGTTTTTGTGCAGGGTCAGGAGGACACCCAGCAGCTAAAAAACTGTCTGGGCCTCTATGAGAAGGCTGCTTCAGCGAAAGTTAACTGGGACAAAAGTGAGGCTTGTTTGGTCGGCCACTGGAGTGCAGGGAACATTCCCAGTCTTCCTGGTGGCCTCAGGTGGGGAAACAGGGGGCTAAAGGTCTTGGGAGTGTATTTGGGAAGTGAGGACATTATAGCTAAAAACTGGGAGGGAGTGCTGGAAAAGGTAGAAGCCAAGTTATCTAAATGGAAATGGTTGCTACCTCAGATGTCTTACAGGGGAAGAGCTCTGATTGTCAACAATCTGGTGGCATCATCCCTGTGGCACAGACTCTATGTGCTGAACCCTCCATCTGAACTGATGAAACATTTGCAGCGGCTCCTGGTGGACTTTTTCTGGTCGGGTCATCACTGGCTTCGAGCATCCGTCCTGTACCTTCCGGTGGCAGAGGGGGGACAGGGCCTGATCGACATCGCCTCCAGGACTGCAGCTTTCAGGCTTCAGGCAGCTCAGCGGCTGCTGTATAGATCATCTCTCAGCTGGTCGGCGTTAGCCGTGCTGCTGCTCCGGAAAGCTGGAGGACTGGGACTGGACAAGCAGCTGTTCCTGTTGAAGCCCCCTGCTTCAAGCTTTACTGAACTCTCACCTTTTTACATGTCTGTGTTTGAGGCCTGGAGGACTCTAGTGTTCACTCGAATGTCTGACCCAAAGCCCGGGACGTGGCTGTTTGAGGAGCCACTTTTCAGTAATGATCTCCTGGTTAGCACCGTGCTGTCCTCTGTCACGCTGAAAAGTGCTTTCGTTAAAGCAGGAGTCACGAAGCTTGGACACCTCGCAAGAACCCCCGTGGAGAGACTGGCTCAGCTTACTGGCATAAGATCAACCAGAGTGCTGCAGAACTTGATGAAGGAGGTGTGGCAGTCCCTGTCGGGGCCCCTCAGGGCCTTTGCTCAGAGTCGGGGTCTGGCCGAGCGTTGGACAGACGGCCATGAGTACACCTTCCCGTCTCTGAGTGTGAATCCTGCAGTGGGTGACTGGAGAGAGCAGAGTGGGCTGCTGCTGTCTCTGAGGAGTCCAGTACTGGGTACTTTGAGCTCCTGCACAGGAAAGCAGTTTTACCTGAGCTGCATGAAGGTGCTGAACCTGGACTCCCTCACTGGAGTCAGGGAGTCCAAGTGGACTGAGAGTTTTGGCTCAGGCTTTTCCCCTAACGGCAGCTGGAGGGTCCTGTATAAGCCTCCTGTGGAGAAACGTGTGGCTGATCTCCAGTGGAGGATTATACATGGAGTAATAGCTACGAACAGATACAGAGCTCACCTTGATCCAAGCACTGGGGATGGATGTCCTTTCTGCTCACACACAGAGACCACCGAACACCTGGTGCTGTCCTGTCCCAGACTAGCTGGGCTTTTTGGAACACTGCAGGAGTGGGTGGGGGGTTTGGGAGAGGTGTTTTCTTTTCCCCTTTTCATCTTTGGTCCCAAATACATTCCCAAGAAAAAGCGAACTCTGGTGTTGATTAATTTTGTCTTTGCTAGTGCCAAATTGGCAATATGGAAAAGTCGTAAGAACAAAGTGCTGGGGGTGGGCTGGACTGACCCAGTCTCTTGTTTGAAGGGTTTGGTAGCAGCTCGACTCAGAATTGAATATGCATTTTATAAATTGACAAACAACTTGGATGGTTTTAGGGATGTGTGGGCTGTCAGGCAGGTCCTGTGCTCGCTGGAGAAGGATGGCTCTTTGGTACTTAATTTCTGAAGGACTAGTTTTTGTTTTTGTTTTTTGAGTGTGTGTGTGTGTATGAGTGAGACAGTGTGTTATAATTAATATTGTTTTATTAATTTACATGTAAAAATGTAAATGTCTTGAGATTTTGTCAGAATGTCACATAATTAAAGTTTGCTAAAAGTCAAAGTCTATCTATCTATCTATCTATCTATCTATCTATCTATCTATCTATCTATCTATCTATCTATCTATCTATCTATCTATCTATCTATCTATCTATCTATCATATTTGTTATGCATCTATCTATTTATGCACCCATCCATCCATTCACATTATCCATTAAAATACAACAGGATGTGTATGGTTGTCAGGGATTTACCTTGGCAGGAGACTTGGTGAAGCATCTGAGCCTCAGCTGTCACAGGTATCGGGATCACCCAGATGTGTCCATCTGCCAGAGCTGTGGGCCAAACAACATCCATCCATTAATCCAAAAGTGATCCTTAACACTGACCGCTGTAAGTACCTTTCTTAGTGTCCCACGGATGATATGAGGGACCAAGGCACAGCATGGGGATCATCTCCCCGTATATCAGTGAGCTAAACATGAAGTTCCGTTAGCAAAGCTCAAGGCAGCAGATGAAATACGAAACTAAACCAATTAAGGAGAACATGAAGGGAAAAAGCAGTTAAAACTACGCGACACAGTCGACACACATCCCACCTTGCATTCCATGCACAATTTTGGCTAATTTTCAACCGGTTCAGCGTTTTGAGGGTCGGCGAACAGCCCTGCACGCCTCACATGCCACAGTTCGTCTGCATGTACCAAGAAGCACCGGTGCAACAGTCTTATAATTATGAATACGAATAATAATTTGGGGTGATCTGTTCCTGTAAAGTTCTGTAAAGTAAAGAGTGTGCATCTTACCCTGTGCATATACCCACATGCCAGAGGTCAGCTCAATGTCCACTGCAAAATTAATTTGTGATCTCGAGAAAACGAAGCCTTGTTTTCTCGAGATCACAAATTAATTTTACGATGAATATAAGTTGTGATCTCGAGAAAACAGACTTTGTTTTCTCGAGATCACGAAAAAAAATATCTCCTGATCTCGAGATAACAGACTTTTTCTCGAGATCACGAAAAAAATATCTTGTGATCTCGAGAAAACGGGTGGCAAAAAAATGAATCTACCATGTCCGCTTAGGGCTTCCGTAGATTTCACCAAAGGATGTCTTTAACAAAAAGATGCTGTGTCTAAGGCTGCAGCAAATAATCAGAAAACAAGTTAGGACTTCATATAAACCTTGAATCAGGATTTTTCTGCTGCAATCAACATGGCTGTTTATACTGGTCATTAAAACGGAACATAATGCCATCTCAGTGTTAGCAGATGAGGAAAAAAGCCACATTTCTTCCTCCATTCAAAAAAGGCACCCTTTAGGTTATGAGGCTTCATCACTCTGACAAGCCAAAACAGAAACTCTCCGATTGTCATCAAGTTGTTTGCTTTCACAGTCCAAAATCTAAAAAGGCATTTGTCTTATATACATAAAACAAATTGGGGCAGGACATTTTCACTTGAACCAGAGTACACCTGACAGCTTTGCATGATAATGATTTAAATTTTTAATAAGTGTGAAATCAGTGTTTATGCTTCTGTTGATTGACTTGACATTTCAGCAGTGGTATGAGCCATCACTTTTTCAGTTTAACCCATAAGGATGAAGCCAGAATCTCTGTGTTTTAGCCTGTTCTGTTGTTGTTGTTGTTGTTGTTGTTGTTGTCTTTTAAACCTGCCTCTTCTAGGTACCCGGGTAGCTCAGCTGGTTGAGCTGGTGACCCATAAATGACGGCTATAGTCCCCGACACAGCGGCTACGGGTTTGAATCTGACCCACAGCCATTTGCTGCAAAAAAAAAAAAAAAGTGCTTAAAATAAGCCCAAAAATAGTTTAAAACAAACAGAAAAATAATAATCTACCTCTTCTACCTTATTATCTTTCTCCATGAACTAAATGACTGAGACATGTTTTTAAACTGTAGTGACTGATTTTATGGGGCGGGTGTGACAGTCCTGTGGTTGTTGGTTCAGCCCTCATTTGTTCACCGGATGTTTCTGTCCGACAGGTGTGTTGTCAGTGCAAACCTCAGACACCAGAGGCCTGGTAATGCTCCTGCAGCTAACTAGACTCTCTGAAAGCTGTTTGAGAGTTCATTTGTTAATTTTGATGAAGTCATTTTGTGCTTAAACTTTAAATGAATGCAACGAGAGAATAACTGAAACCTTGGCCAGCATTCATTTGACTCCGTCATCACGTGATTACACTAACATGAAGGAATGTGTTGGGAACGTTCACTGTCTCTTGTATTTTTCTTTGTGCTACAGAATGCTTCCACATTTTGATCACTGTTCGGTCATATAATACCAGTGAATGTGGTCAGAGAAGGGGTGCTGATGCATCACATTTATAGGACTACTGTCAAGGCATTTTTAAATGCATCTCTGCAAATTGAATTGTGCAGTTTATCCTTTAATATGTTTTAATGTTCAAATGCAAAATTTCCATTTTAATGTCAAATGAACTTTTCTTTCTCAGTTGTCATTTTTTCCCTCTGAGCTCCAAACAGTTTGTGTGCCTTTGTACATTTTTACTCATAGTGGGCTCATTTTCTCTGCAAAATAAAGTTCTGCACCCCTATGGAAACAGAGCAGTGACGAGAAGAACAGAGAACTTAAAAATGTCACCTGTGTACTATATTTTATTTACTTTGATTATTTTTTCGACAATTATTACAAAAATAGGATGTACAGCATTTTTTCAAGCAGCCCCAGATGTTACCAACACTGAAGAATTGGTGACTCTACATAGATATTTTTGACTTACATTTATATTTGTTTCTATAACTTGTCTCCTCTTTCCTCTGTATCAACAAAGCCTGTGGTTCAAACCTGAGTTCTTTTAGATGACTGTTGATTGCAGCTGGGTCAGTTTTGGCTTCATGGTTGTGCCACGGAGCGCAGAATGTTTTTGTTATTGGATGTAGAATTTTGTTAGTATAAAGGCTTTTTTTGATGACTTTGATGGCTGAATTCAGCACTAACAGGATAAAGAGAAGCAGGATGTGAGAGGAAAAGTTCTGCACCAGAAGGCCGGGCCGGCTGAATAGTTTAAGTGGCCTCCATCTACACAGACATCGGAATCACTTTTGATCATTTCATTTCTGTAAATAAATGATATATAAACCCATGCAAGAATGATAAATCTTTTCCATTGTTGATCACATCTTTCATTTCTTGTTGCAGCGCTTGTCATGATGCATTGCGATATACATGAGGTTTATTGTGATGCGTGTTGAATTATCATCAGCTCAGTTCAGTGTTCATTCCAGTGAGGTAAAATAAGCCTCATTTGTAGTTATATTTCAACATGAAGAAAGCATGAAAGCAGCCTGTAACTTGGCACATATAATGATAATATATGAACTAATAGGCACACCTGTTTTTCTTGTCCTACTGAAGAGTCCACGTCATCATTTTGGCATTTTAAAATGACAAAAACACTGGAACCTTCTCTTACTTACCGCATGTTTTATTGATGTTAAAGGCCTCAAAAGATGACGAAATGTTGATCACAGACGGTATTTTTACTAGAAAATATGGATGCATCCACATGTACACTACTGTTCAAAAGTTTGGGGTCACTTAGAAATGTCCTTATTTTTGAAAGAAAAACAGCTTTTTTTTCAATGTAGGTAACATTAAATGAATCACAAATACAGTCTAGACATTGTTAAAGTGGTAAATGACTATTTTAGCTGGAAATGGCGGATTTTTACCGTACATAGGGGTACAGAGGAACATTTCCAGCAACCATCACTCCTGTGTTCTAATGCTACATTGTGTTAGCTAATGGTGTTGAAAGGCTGATTGATGATTAGAAAACCCTTGTGCAATTATGTTAGCACATGAATAAAAATGTGATGAAATTGCCTTGGTGACCCCAAACTTTTGAACATTAGTGTAAATATGCTCTTAGAAAAATTCTGGGGTGTCAAAACCACCGTGGTTTTCAAGAAGTGATCATTAAAAAATGGGCCTCTGCTGGAGCCATTCAGTCATGTTAGTCCACTCAAAACGATTTTATCTGTGTCCTCACCGAGTTTCATGGCTGTGGGAATTATATTTTTAGAGATGTAAAACCCTGGAGGATGAAAAGACAGACTTACACTACAGAAAACGGATGCATTCATTCTGTGCTTTTTTTTTTAGAATTGTGTTTTGTTCTCACCGTCTCAGTTTTGCTTAAAAAATCTCCTTTCCGTCACCGTTGTCCGAGTGCCTTCCCTTACAGCCAGATTGTCATATGCTTTCAAAAAATGCACATAAACATGAAAAATAAACTTTGAAAGTGGAAGAAAGTTTTCTCAAATCATTGTAACTTGTAATATACTTGAAATTTCCCCTTGGGGATCAATAAAGTTGTTTTTTTGTAGTCTGTTCTGTTCTATTTTATTCTATGGCTTTGAGAAGACTGTATACATTTTATAAGAGCCTATTGTGCATAAACAGGACTCACATGTGAATAAATGATCCACTAGATGTCTCTGTTAGACTTTAGATTACACTGAAGCATCTCCAGCACCACAGCTCTCGGCCTCAGAGGGCCTGTGGCACTAAAAATGATCAACGGACTTGATGTATACCGTGTCACCCTCCCAAGACAGTCAGTGTATAGCTCTTTATCCCCAACATAGGCAACTCCACAAACATTAGACACAGAACGCATATTTATCACCAGAAACATGCATATTCATGGGCAGGTTGATGGAGCTCGTGGAGGGATGTGTATGAGTTTTCAGCACAGCGCTGAGTGCCGGAGCAGAAGGCGAATGTTAATTCAATTATACGGCAGCTGTTCCTTGGTGCCCATGGCCACTGTGTTTGCACTAGAACAGAAATCTTGTATTAGGTCCCTCGCCATAAACGACCATTGCCAGGCATGAGAATGGGGACTGCCTGTAACCAAAAGCCATCAACAGTATTTTAAAGAGCTTTTAATGCTGATTTTTGGCTTGATTGAGGAATTTGGTGTGGCTGCAAAGTAAGATTTGTGGGATTGTTTTTTTTTTCTCGCTCTCTTTTTTTTGGGCTCTTTGTTGATTTACAGAGCTGTTGTTTTCTGTCGTTACTCTATTAAATCTGCTTGGAAGTAAAATGTGCAAATGAGTTACTTTGCTGTAGTCAAGGGTGGTTGGATAGAGGATGTATCCTGTGGTTATTGTTGCATCGTTTTGTGGTGAAAAGGCTGATTTACAGATTTCCCTCGCCTTGCTTGTGTGTGTGTGTGTCCGTGTGTGTGTGCTGTGAAGTCATGACACTGAATCACTGAACGTAAGAAAGACAACATGTATGTTCAGATCTTCTGCTGCTCTCATATATTTTAAAGAAGTTTGTTCGTGAAGAAGAAGAGAACATTTACAAACAACAAGCATTAACCAAAGAGCTCACGTGTGTGTGTGTGTGTGTGTGTGTGTATATGTGTGTGTGTGTGTGTGTGTGTGTGTGTGTGTGTGTGTGTATATGTGTGTGTGTGTGTGTGTGTGTGTGTGTGTGTGTGTGTGTGTGTGAGAGAGAGAGAGAGAGAGAGAGCGAGCAAGTGTGTGTTGGTATTCGTGCTCCACCCCACCTCCTGTCCTGGGCTTGGGCTCAGCTCCAGTACTGCTTGATGGAGGACGAGTGGAAGGAAGAGGGGGGAGGAGGGTGTGAAGGCATCCACCGGCCGGTCCCTTCATTACTCGGCTCCCTGAGACTCGCTCCGTGTGATTTAATCACACAGCCACTGGCGGGAACTGCTGCTCTGATGTTACCTGGACCTGCTAATCAGTTTGCTTTTCCTTCATCAAAAGGAAAACAGCCACACCTGCGGGAAGGATGCGCTCAACTGCACATTACGTATGTAGAATATATGCACGCATGCAAATGTGTAGGCACTCACAGACACACACACACAAAAAAAAACTGCACAGGCACACAGCACAGATACACTGTGAGTAAGATCTGTGTGCAGTTCAGAAAAAGATTATTTTCATTGTTGATGAATCAGCTGACATTTTTCTCAGTTAAATGATTAATCATTCAGTTTATAAAATGCCACAAAATGGAGACAAATGTTCATAACAATTTCCCAGGGCCCGAGTGACATCTGCACGGTGCCCACGTTTTAAAACCAGCAGTACACAACTCAAAGATGTTCAGATTACTGTCAAAACAGGAAGAAGGGACAACAAATCCTCCAAAATGGGAAGCTGTAATTAGAGAATTAGCTATTTATCTGCTGATCAACTTGCTGATTAATCCTCTTGTTTCACCTTTAAAGCAAAAACCTGAAGCCATCGCACTGAAGCATCAGTGCGGCTGGCCTTTAAAGAAACCGTCCTCCAACCTAACACCGACTGACAACATGTTCTTACCACTTAACTACACACATCCACATCATGCAGTGTGTAAAGCAGACATTGCATATCAAGCTGTTTAATAAAAATTAAACCCTGTCTATCCATTGGAAAGAGCACAGAGCTGTATTTAGAGTGACTGATCGAGAGCCCAGAATCAAAGGGCCCTGTGGCATGAGCTGCTAGTGTGTCTGGGAATTGGCCCAACTCTTAAAGAGCCAAGCTTCCCTCATCTTGACTGGGGGCCGACCCCCAAATAGGAAGAAGCTATTTCTGCTGGCAGCCAAGTGGTTTCTTTTCTGGAAGCTTGTCAGGTGAGGAGTGGTGGCTGCCAACTGTAACCCCCTCAGGTGGACACAGGGGACGGGGCAGACCCCCATCACGGCTGCAGCACTGTGACACGCAGCAGATGATGCAAGTCACAGAGGGCACTGAGCTGCCTGATGTCTCCAGACAAAGATCTGCTGTGAAAGATGGATCAGAAAAATACCAACATGCCTGAAGCACAAAACTGTCAGGAGTTTATTTAGATTAGCAGCAACAGCAAGTCGCGAGCCCGGCACTGACATTATCTCAACACCTTTAAGTGTTCAACTTGAAAGCAAACACTTCATTTGCGCACCAGACGTGTTGTGTAAATGTGAGGCTGGGCCCCTTCTGACCCTCACGATACCAGCAAGACTCGTTATTTAAACAAACTCCCAAAAACCAAGCAGGACTGTAAAATTGGAATAGATTAGCTGATTGGTCAGTTAACACCAAATAAACTGGCAGCCATTTGTTTTCAAATAAAGCTGAAAATTTTGGGATTTTGACTGGAAAAAATTAGGATAATATTGAACAAAAATGAATCAATCACTAATTAAGACGTACAATTGTCAGATGGATTGATAATGCAAACTATCATTGATTACAGCCTTACAGTATTTCTGCGATGGACTAATGTGATCTAACTCAGATCTCTTGACACAGACAAAAACTGAAGAATTAAAAAAAATCACACAAAAACAGACAAGTCTACCACAAATTCCATCAGATTTTTGCACAGAATCACTCGTTCAGACAAGACCTCAAACTGAAGGATGGATCTTTTCATAGTTTATATGATTAGTTAATAATGTGTTTTAGTGTTACAAATGTGCCCCCCAAAATTTTAAAAAATAGGGGCCACCTAGACAATTTGGCTTTCCATAAAGTCTCACACTTTTTTTCTCATACTAGCATAACTGCACAAGGGTTTTCTAAGCATCAATTATCCTTTCAACACCATTAGCTAACACAATGTAGCATTAGAACACAGGAGTGATGGTTGCTGGAAATGTTCCTCTGTACCCCTATGGAGATATTCCATTAAAAATCAGCTGTTTCCAGCTAGAATAGTCATTTACCACATTAACAATGTCTAGACTGGATTCCTGAGTCATTTAATGTTATCTTTATTGAAAAAAAATGCTTTTCTTTCAAAATTAAGGACATTTCTAAGTGACCCCAAACCTTTGAACAATAGTGTAGAACCAAATGAAATAGGATTAACCTGGGGCTTTTTGGGGCTCTGGGGCCCCTGGACAGCTGCCAACTATACCTTTTTTTTAAAAAATCCAGCAGCATAATCATTTATTTTTTGTTTTGTTTTGTTTGTGAACACCTGATGAGCGTGTCCAATATTTGCTTAATTTCCGCTCTGCTTTGGTCTCCACCGACTCCTGAAGGAAATGTGTGACCCGTTAACTCCAAAATGCTCCAGTATTCACCAGGTAACTGTGGACTGAATCTCTCTGCTGCTTGGCATTGAGCAGGTAGTGTGCAATCAGTGCAATGGTCTTTTGTCTTGCAATAAACTGCTGCCTGCTGCAGCCTAAAATGGCACTCTAACAGTGGTGAGACGGAATAAAAAGACAAAAAAGTTTTCTGTAAAGCCAATGGAAGCTGCAGATTTTGGTGATAATTCAACACTCCTGTCACTTTCGGCTTTGGCATATAGCTTTTCTATTGTCATTTGACACATTATCATAGAAATAATAATCACTTAATCATGAATTAAATTTTAAATGAGGGATTAATGGAGTATTTTTTGTGTTGCATTGTTAGTGTCTGAATAAATTTGGTTTAATTCACCATGAATGACACCGACAGAAAAGCATCTCTTATTGGCTCTTAAAAAACGGCGTCATCAGCATTTAAATTCAGTGCAAAATTCAAGAAATTTTACAGCTCCAGTTTTGTTGTTGTCGTGTCTATTTTGAGCCATCATTCATTGGGCATTGTTTTCTCTTTACATCAAGCTCAAAGCAATTTAACACTGCAACACCATAGTGTTTGGTCTTGTTAAAACAGATAAAACACAGATGGTAAGATGTTATGTTGAGATATTTTAAGCACCTTACAATCGGGTTTGTTTTGAGGAGTAAATTTAATTTCCTGTGCCTGCAGTGCGCGTAAAACATTAAAACTCAACTGTGGTAAGATCCAGACTCCCGCAGTAGAAATAGAATATTTTAGACAATGAAGTGGACACAATAGCATAAACACTTATTATATATAATATACTCTGCTTTACCACCTTTGCAGTAACCTCTTTTTGAAGCATTGATTCTTTTAGGTTTATGGTAATTCTTCGGATCCTACATGTGTCCAACATGCTTGCTGCATTTTCCTTGAGAGTATAGCTTCAGGAAATATGTTTATTCTCTTCCGTACAGAGCTTTAGCTCAGAAGACTGATGCTATTCTAATGTCTGCCTGTTAAATAATGTGTGGAGCTGGAGTCGATCTTAGTGTAAACACTGGAAGCAAAGGGAGACAGCTTTACATTAGTGCAATTATTAACATTATTATTTCAACACAACTCTTCAAAGCAATGGGTTTTTTTTTTTACAACTCAAGAGGTTTATCTCAGTGGTGATTTTTTCTATTTGGTCAGAGTTTGGCTTTATGCTAATCTTAAAGCTTCCAAGGTTCCAGCTTCCAAATATACAAACTGTCTTTTTTGTTTTCAAAGTTTCTCCTTGAACTAGATAAGGAACCAAACATAAAACAACTGCTCTGTTGAGTCTAAAGCTCCTATTTGGGATGACAAAAAAGTGAATGAGGTTAGTACTGAGTGTCAGGTACAGCACTGAGAGGGGTTAGGAACTTTGTATATTGACTAATAATATTTGAACTGTCTGATAGAAATCATGTGTAACTGTAGGTCAAACTCAAACTGAAAGTTCTCCACCAACTAACAACATATTTTGGTGCAGTAGCACAACTTGCTCTTTCATGCCTTCTGGCTTGACACCTTTGTCTTGTGTGGCTTAAAATGACAATGATCACAGTGACCACCACAAACTAGTCATTTGACCAATGAATGTCCTAGTCTAACTTTAATTGCATTTTTCTTCAAATGACATGATGCCACAGATGGCCAAAAAAAAGAGGAGAATGGGCAGCTGGATGCTGTGTTTCAGTGCACTTCAGTGATGTCCACAACTCATCCATTCGTCATCCAAGAAATCTTTTCAGACAACATGGTGCGACGGACAATCTGCCACTTGATGTTCTGGATGGACGTGTTCAACAATGTAATCCTGTCCTGCAAAATGTCCACTAACTTCACCAAACCTTTCAGGAAGAGCAGGACCACAACAGCCTCATTAACTCAGTGCATCTCAGATGTGACTCATTACTGACTTGTTATTTTTGGTCGATGACCCCACTCTCCATCTGTTCATTATCATTTACAACATGGCCATACTTGGTTCTTTCGTGGCATCCATTCTGTTCCGATGCTTAGTGTTCGAAGAACAAATACTTGTTCGTCTATGTTTAAAATAATGTATAGAATTTAATAAAATATTACATGTTGTGTTTATATTGTTGTACAGTATATTTCAGATGGGGCTGCACATTGGATCAGTGGTTAGCACGTTTTCCTTGCAGCTGAAAGATCAATGTATCGTGTCCTCTTCCTGGGATCTTTCTGCATGAAGTTTGCATGTTCTCTCTGTGCAGGCATGGGTTTTCTTCAGGTATTCACAGTCCAAAAATATCCTGAGGTAAATTGGTGATTCTAAATTGCCTGTAGGCGTGAATGTGAGTGTGCTTGTTTGTCTTTATTTGTAGCCCTGTGACGGACTAGTGACCTACCCACGGTGTCCTGTCTTCGCCTGAAGTCAGCTGGGATAGATTTCAGCCCACCCCCGTGATCCTAATCAGGATAAAGCAGTGTCTTGATAATGGATAGATGGATGGATTACTTATCCTGTTTATATTTTTCGTTCAGTATATTCCAGGTGATCTGAGAGGACAAAGGAACCCAACCCAGTATTTTTGTGGGGGGCTATGGTTTGCCTTTCCCAGATTTCTGCCCACTGCAGCTTTAAAGTTGCATAGCAGACCTTTTGCTTTCTCGTTATTGTGTATAGCGCAAATGTTAATTGTGACATTTGCAAGTTCTTGCAGTTTTAAAAACTCTGTCAGAGGATTCAGAGCTTCTTGGGATGATGATGCCATTTGAGAACTGGTTGATCAGTAGGCAACACACTGACGCTGATCTGTATCTTGAGCATTCCCTGCTCTGGAGTGTGCAGTTACCATGGTGACGTACCTCAATAGAAAGTAAACCACCACCATAACCCAAAAGACCAAAAACTCACCCCAAATCCTTTCATAGAACAGACCTCTGATGATAGAACCTCTTTACTCAGCTTTATTTATTTTGTGCTGTATACAGTTGAAGGTGCTTTAGAGTCCACACAGAGGAAAACTGAACCAAAGAAGAGGGCCAAAAATAGCAGAGAAAATAAAGAGAAAAATAAAGAAAGCAACAAAAACAACAAATTAAAGCCTTGGTAATATTATTATCACGATCAACACACTGTCCAAACCGTGTACATGCTGACAACTGGGACCTACAGCTGCCTCAGAACAAACACTGGAGCTGCTTAGGTTAGAGCTGGTTGAAGGCTAATGAGTAAAAGTGAAGAGAAGGGAAGACGGAGAGAGAAATCATATCAACACCATGAGTGTCGATTAGGTGAGAAAACAGCATCACAGCCCTGTCAATCATCTCAGCTCCATGCTTGGAATTTAAAAAAAAAGTGAAAACGTGTAAAAGTTAGCGAACCAGTAAATTCATGTGCAAATCAAAAGGAGTTTAAGTCATGAGCTTTTTGATTCTGATCTTACTTAGTAAAGGAAAACATCCCTCCTGTCTGCTGCTTCAGAGCTCTCAGGCAGTTTGGAGAAATGTCAATAAATCATGTGTTTATGTCTCTTCACATATGTTATATAGTTACTGTGGGTTCGACACCACCTTGTGTGTTTTACAGTGCAGCAAATAGAGTTTATCATCCATTTCAGACAATGCTTATGAAAGTAAAGATGTGACTCTTTCTTAAATATGATATCTGACACATTTTTATTTATCTTATCACTTTCTGAGTATGGAAGTGTCGCATTCTACCACAACAGATTGTCACCACCACTTTGAACGTGTGTGAACAGATTGCGCTTTGAAAAAGAAACGGGCGCCTCCAGCAACATTTCACGTCTGCGTCCCGTCTCTGTCTGAAAACGGGACTAACATCTTTACATTATACATTTTCAAAAACATATCCATTATTCATATCCCCATATTTTAATACTATTAGCACTTCTATGCCACCCACCTAAATACCTGCATGTTTGTTATCAAAGGAGTGGTGACAGTTTACTTTTCTGCATGTTAAGAAATGAGTTGAGACTGTAAGAAAGTGCTTCAGTGGTGGACCATCACACAAAATGTAATTAGATCTGTGAGGCAGTTATTGTAATCCTGTATGCTGGGGAATCATGGATCCAAATAAAATGGGCACTGGAGGAGCTTCCTCTCTGCTTCGCGCTGGAGTGTTTTTGTTGGTAGACAACAGCAACAAAGGCAGACACACACACACGCACATACAGAGCACACAATGCTCCACCTGTGTGGGTGGGAGGTGTGGCCACTCAGCAGCTGAGTGGGGCAGCATATGGAGTTTCTAATTGGGTAGAACAGCACAGCTGGAGGACACCAGTCCAGGACCTGGCCTCTGGTAATCAGTCCCACAATCCTCAGCAGTCCTCTGCACATCCAGCGTGTGAGCCTTCAGTGGGTGGGTGGTGCTGGAGCTCACTGCTGAAACCAACATGTTCACTAAGAGGCTTTTACAACATGGCTTCCCTTTTGACTCCAGTTCATTCTGGAAGCATAAGTGTGACCATTGACAACATGGATCTCAATTCTGCTATTAGAAAACTGCATCTAGTAGCGAACAAATTATTTGCTGCATTTAAACAATGAAACTACACAATGACTGTACAAAGACACTCATTCTGAAAGGCTCCTGTTACTGGTATAACAGCATATTACTGGATCGTTGTTTATGGATGACGCATTATTTGTTTAATTTTGTACTTTACGAAAATGTTTGACCTGCTTTATATGCAATTAGAAAGTTTAACAAGTTTTCAAATACAATATATATCTTCCATCTTAAACAATGGCGGTAAAGTAGCACCAAGTGAAAACGTTCACCACATACACTATCATTCAATAGTTTAAGTAAAAGTTTAAGTTCCTCATTTAAATAAACCTTTTGTGGTGTACACATTGTTTTGAAGAGTTGTGTTGATAATTACATCAATTTAAGGCTAACTGTCTCCCTCATCCTTCAGTGCTTACGCTAAGATCGGCTCCAGCTCCGCGCATTATTTAACAGGCAAACAGTAGAATTACATCAGTCTTCTCAGCTAAATCTCTGTACGGAAGTAAGTAAGCATATTTCATGAAGCTACACTTTCAAGGAAAATGCAGCAAGCGTGGTGGGCACATGTACAATCTGAAGAATTACCATGAACTTAAGAAAAATCAACGCTTTGAAAAGATGTTACTGCAAAGGTAGTAAATCAGACTATAATATATACATTACTATTCAAAAGTTTGGGGTCAGAAAGAAAGAAATGTCCTTGTTTTTGACAGTAAAGCATTTATTTTCCATCGAAGATAACATTAAATGAATCAGAAATACAGTCTAGATATTGTTAATGTGACAGAAGATCTCCATAGGGGTACAGAGGAACATTTCCAGCAGCCATCACTCCTGTGTTCTAATGCTACATTGTGTGAGCTAATGGTGTTGAAAGGCTAACTGATGATTAGAAAACCCTTGTGCAACTATGTTAGCACATGGATAAAAATGTGAGTTTTAATGGAAAACATGAAATTGTCTGGGTGACCCCAAATTTTGAAATGATAGTGTATGCCACACCGCTATACCTGAGTAAGTCACTTTCCAGACTTGGCTGTGTCACCATAGAGCTCCTGGATCATTGATTATTGCTGAACACACTTGAAACAGATCTTATTTCCACTCCAAGATTTTTTGGCTCATGGTAGCAAAATCGAAATTCAAAGCTTCTTTCTATAAATTTGTGTAGAAACGCAGAGAAGCCCTCAAAATGGGTCCCCCTCTCACAATGTTTTACAAATGTCAGCTTCCCATACAAAGAAGATGAACTTTCCACCTGAAACAACATTTTGAACTTCATGAATTGGATCACTGTAAAAACCAGAAGGCTTGGTCCATAACTCTGCTGTTATCTGGTGTTTTGGCTGGACACGGTTCATGTTCTTTCATGCACCATGTGTGATCATTTTTTGTCAGCTTGTAAATGAAAATCTGTCTCCTAGAAACTACATTTCATGTACATTCTGGTAACAGAAGATACGCCTAGAGACAAACATACAGCCGTTCCTACTAAGTCTAACTGCAAAACTAGATGGAAATTTTGGTAAAATATTTGGAAAATGCCCCACATTTGCTCCTTCAGTCTTCACCGGAGTGATTTGTTGTCTAAATGTGATGACGTGCTGCTCTCAGGAGGCAAAAATGCATGTGAGTAAAACAAATTAGCAGAATATGTATGTCATTTTTAGGAGACAGTGTTTGGTCTAATATTGTAACACAGCCTCCTCTGAAATAAGATGTGAAACTTCCACATGGATAAATAAAGGAAAAGGGGGGAAATGTGCACATTTAACGTTTACAAGAGAGAGATTTGGAAACATTTTATCGTAAATGCTGAAAAGACAATAACTCTGGAAACAACAGGTTTATGGTGTGAGAGGGAGAATGTGGAATTATTATCAGCAGCAACTGAAGTGTTCATCTGGTTATCAACAAGTACTCAAAATAAATGACTTGCACTTGTGTGTGGCACATCGTAAGCACTTCCTCATTTAGCATTTGTGTTTTGGGCTGAGTTAATTGTACACGCAGCTGAGTGTAAGGCGACGCAAAATAAATAGTGAGAGTTGTTAGTTCATTGAGAAACTGAAAATTAACATTACGGAGCTCATTACAGAGTCAGTGTCATGATTACAAAAAGCACTTTGCTTTAGAGTTGCCGCACAGGATTGTACAATAGAAACCACCTCTGTGACTGAACTCTGAGTGATATTGTGGACAGAATCATGTTGCAGCGCCACACCATCACCGTCTTCTCAACCACTTCACCTTGCACTCATTATGCAGACGCAAATTCCCCTCTAACTGCTGACATCAATTGAGAAATGCTTGCAACTCAGCGTGCGATCTGCGGCGGCTTCATTTGCAGCTCTGCACCGCACACCGTGCCTATAAAAGCTGATAATGTGATAATTAAAAGAGCTGACAGGCAAGAACTGTCAGCGAGATGTTCCGATTTACCAACCTCTGCTATTTGTTATACCTCTCAAATTACAACGCTTCCACCCTTGAAGTATAACACATGAGATATCAAAGGCAATAATTGACGAAGTTAGAAGTGTCGTGGAGAAAAAGGAAAGGAATCACAGCGGAGGACAGTCTGATAAAAATCTGTCCTGCAGACATCACTGTATCAGAATCAGACCTGAAACAAGGATTCTAGCAGACAAAAGATCACTGCCATGTCTCTCTCTCTCTCTCTTTCTCTCAACCACACCATGATTTATTACCTGAAAAGACAAGAGAACTAATTAGTGGAGTAATTAATTAATATAAATTTGCATATTTGCATTTGCAATTAGTGCAGTCAACTGATTAGTCTGAGATGGGGAGTTTGACTCTTCAGATGCTGGTGTGTGAGTGTGTGTGTGTTAGTGTTAGTGTGTGTGTGTGTGTGTGTGTGTGTGTGTGTGTGTGTGTGTGTGTGTGTGTGTGTGTGTGTGTGTGTGTGTGAGTGTGCTGGACCAGAACGATCAGCAGACCAGCTGAGGCATTTTTTTGGGGGGGGGTGGGGGGGGGTGGGGGGGGGTGGGGGGTGGGGTGGCAGAGATGAAGAGACTGCTTTATTTATTTATTTATTTAGTTATTATATTCATGCGTCCGTATGTGTACTTTGTGTGCAGTGTGTGCCTGTCCGCTGCACACTTGCCTTGTATTTGCGTGAACACATGCCTGGTGCTCTGTCTCACACACATTAGGTTAAGTGTTTGCACGTTCGCCACTGCGTGTACATGCTGTCAGTGTCACCGCTCCTTGTGTGGTCTTTGGTGCTCTGGACTCACACCAAGGTGGGATGAGCTCTCTGCGGCTCTCTGCTGCCGGCCTCGCACCGCTGATCGATGTCGACTAATGTCCAATACAGAGAGATTGATAAGTTGCTTTAATTGATTCTCCTTGCAACAAGGTCATTCACAGGAATAGGCTTGTGTGTGCGCCGGTGTGTGTGTTCCACATAACTGAGGAGTGCATATACCCATATCGAGTGCCAGCTGTGCCCCAGTGTGGATTTGGCAGTGTGCCACTGGGCCTTTTCCACTGGGTGTACTTAATGTCTATGGTACTGAGGTACCAACACTGTGCACGCCCCTCTGTTAGGCTCACACCATCCTCTGCATGTAAGGCGTCTACTGGAATTTCGGAATTTCTTAACCAGTGTTTTTTTCATATAGAGCTGCAACCATTTGCTGATTTACAGCATATATATGCGATCAATGGAAGCTTAACTGGAAAACTGACTCTTTTAAGTTAAAAAATCTCTGACTGTAGCTTCTGTAAAGTCAAAATGTTTCTTCTTTCAGTTTTATATCACTGTAATCTGAATATTTGAGGATTTGAGATTTTCTTTGGACAAAACTGATGCCAACAAAGACCCTGGAGAGGACATTCTTCTCTTAGAGACTAAGAAAATGGTCTGTGGATTGATTGATAAAGAAAATATTTGTTAACAAAATGATCTCAGTGGTATGGAGTCAGCTGCAGAGATGTTATTGTTGGCGAAATGAAAAATCCTGTAAAATAACGCAAAATCAAAACTACATTTCCGGCTACAGGGAGATTCATGTTTCTTTCATAATTGCATTTAAATTAGGCCTGTAATGATCCCTAATATTTGCTGGTTTGTTCTTGACGTGATCATTTTAAAACTTTATTTTGTCCACTTTTACCAATACAAGAGAAAAGCACGACTGCATTGTCTTTGTTCATCCCTTTTACCAATATACAACGCTTACTCAAGTGATAGGGGTTAGAAATAAATTAGATCTCTGCAGCAAGCATACAGGAAGAAATGAACCTTTCCACACAATGATACATGTAAATGTGGTGAAGTCTGGACACTAGTCAGTACTAACTCCCAGCTACGTTCCGAGCTTCCTTACCGTACTACTTCAGTTTCAAATGCCTTTCCCTCCACATTGTTTGTGATTCCAAGAACCGTATGTGGATGCTAGTTATTAAAGCCTAACATGCCCTCCAAATGAAATCTTAACCACCTTAACAGCTAATTTAATCTCTTTGTCATTATGCAGCATATTTCAATGGTACTCCTTGTCTTTGCTCCAAACTGGGCTGTACATTTGAGGGAGTTGATGAAATATGGAAATCAGTGCATGGACTTTGCATGACAACATTGCTTTTGTCTGCAAATCTATTCATAAACAAGAAAAATTATGAGGTGATTTTGAGCCCAGAGGGTCCATGCTCCCGGTCTGACCACTTATGAACAGTCTCCATGCACAATGAGAGGCCTGTACATATTACAATGAGCCCTGGGTCCCAAACAGAAAGTTACAGGGTAAACAGAGGATAATGTATATGTGTAGAATTTAAATCCTGGTATCCCAAACATGAATTTTGTCTTTTTTATATGCAGTCTTTTGCCCAAAATGCACAGGTTTTGTGTATATTTTACAGTGCATTTATTACATTTTTAACATTACTATTAAAGTTATAGTCTATCCATCTATCTGTCTGTCTATCTATCTATCTATCTATCTATCTATCTATCTATCTATCTATCTATCTATCTATCTATCTATCTCTACCTGTTGAGAATGCCTGGAACATCCTGCACATCCCTCGATTTCCCACACAAAAAGACATTAATTCATCTTTCTTACACAGGGAGATGCAGATATTAGTTGTTATCCCTCTCCGGTCTGTGTTTCTGACGGTAAACGTGGGCCTCCCGGTGCCCATTACCGGAGCTGCCAGATGATCGGTACGGAATGGAGGTCCCATGGGACACGGAACACGTGGTCTCGGCTGCCACAAGACGTCAGCGGCAGATGGCATGGGTACCCGCTGCTGGCATGAGTGTCATTCCTCAAAGAGAGAGGGAAGGGGAAGAGAGGGAGGGAGAGAGAGGGAGAGCAGATCACAGCGAGCCAGAGAAAAGAGAGAGCGCAGGTTTGAGGCTTTTCTTCTAATTTTTTTGTGGTTCGCGGGAGGAGAAGCTGCGGCGCAGATTCACGGGAGATATTTGGGAACATGCACCGTGCACGCTGACCACAGGTGACTATCATTTTGTGTATGCATATTACTGAGCTTTTATTCTGAGTTAAATGCATGTTGGAATTCTGCTCTGCTTCAAAACAAACGCCTAAATAGATTTCTAGTGTGTATCACCACGTATGATGTGACTAAAGGTTCAAAAACATTTTTCACAAGTCCAAAGACAATGAAGTTGAGTGTCTTTGAAAAGGTAGCAAGCTGTGACATTGGCCCTGCTTGCCAATTTGTTACTCTTCCTCTTGGGAGGACTCATTCACAAGGTAATTAACTGACAACCTTCGAAAGACGCCGGGGCTTTACTTTGTCCTCACAGTTTCTGCTGGTGCTTTGATTTCTACAGGAAATATGTTGACGCTGCCTTACGAGGAACCTCATATGATGTGTGAGCCACGGTTTGGTGCCAATTATCCCCGTGAAAGCTTACCTGAGAGCCTGGAGCAGGAGCGACTACACAACCCAGACAGGTCCAACTCCGACATGAGGGAGGCCGACGACGACATCTCCGACAGAGACGAGGACGAGAGAGAGGACGACCAGGATGAGAACGGGCTTCCTAAAAAGCGAGGCCCCCGGAAAAAGAAGCCCGGCAAGGAGCAGATGGACAGGGCCAAACTACGGCGCCAGGAAGCCAACGCCCGAGAGCGCAGCCGGATGCACGGCTTGAACGCTGCCCTGGAGAGCCTGCGCAAAGTTGTGCCGTGCTACTCCAAAACTCAGAAACTGTCCAAGATTGAGACCCTGAGACTGGCAAAAAATTACATCTGGGCCCTGTCAGAGACTCTGAGCGCAGGGAAGAGACCGGACCTCCTCGCCTTCGTACAGACTTTGTGCAAAGGATTATCCCAGCCAACGACCAACTTGGTGGCCGGTTGTTTGCAGCTGAACGCGAGAAACTTCCTCACAGACCACAACGGGGAGGTCATGTTCTCTGGCAGGTCGCCCTACGATGCCATGTACCCATACCCCGGCTCGGACATGAACACACCCCCCGGCCACAGTGGCAGCAATCTGGACAGCAGCGCCAAGCCGTTCCGACACTACAGCTACGGCGGCGCGTACGAGCCTTACTACGAGAACCCGTCCCCGGAGGGCGGGAGCCCACATTTCGACAGCCAGTTGAGCCCACCGATGAACTTTAACGGGATTTTTTCCCTAAAACACGACGACCCGCCAGATTACGGCAAAGGCAGCCACTATGGCATGCGCTACTGCAGTGCGCCAGGACGCACGGCTCTTGCGCACAACTCCATGTACCGAGTCTCCCCAGAGGCCCGTTTCCCCTACGATCTGCACGTCCGCAGTCAGTCCTTCCAAGCACAAGGAGAAGTTAATGGCTCCTTCCACAATTAATCAATCAGCTGGACAAAGTTCAAGTTTCAGAAGCGATGCAATTTTCCCCCCACAGATGTCGAGAGGGGAACGAAATGGACTCAGACACGCTGATGCACTGCACAAAAAAAAGAAGAAAAGAAAAAAAGGCCCATTCCACAAATCATTTCGTGTTTTTAGTTTTTCTCTTCTTTTTATGAAAGATGATGAAAAGCCAGCAGTTTAGATGAGATGTTTTCACTTGCTCCCTGTCATGTTCCATTAAATTTTGTGTCGATATGAGACAGAGAAAAAAAACACCATGAAGGTTTTTGGTTGGCAAAAAAATAATCTGAGTCGTCTTAGAAAATTCAGATCAAATGGCTCAGTGCCACACATTTGTTTTCAAACAACTCCGATGTAAAACAATTCGTTAACGATGCAAGTTTTGAGCAAATTGTTTGCAGTTGTAATGCATTTTTACACGTGTTTGGTAATGACAGTAATGCATATGTCGGTGATAATGAGGTTTATAAATCTGATACAATGTAGTGAACAATTAATTCGATTATCTGATTATTTAAAAGGCTCACTACAGTCAGTAAACTGATGTTCTGGGTTAAATAAAATCAGCTAAATGAAACAAAAGGAGCTAAAGATGTTTCACGGCATCAGGGAAGTTTGCTGAGACATGATTGGAGTTCAGAGATTCAGTCTGTTAGCAATAAAGGTCCATTGAGCTATGCAAGGCAGCCAAATGCAATCTTTGCTCATTTAAGACGGTATATGTCTGTTTCTTCTCACAAGGCGTTTCTCTTAATCCAACATATAATTCACGTGATGAAAATGAACAGATTTCTTTCTAAAGCGAATTTAGTGAGGAGCGTGTGTTCAGGAAGCCTGTCACCTAAATTGGTTCTATAAATAGAAGAAGTTGTGGGGAAATCGTCAAAAACTAATTGCATTTGTATTTGGAGTAAATAGTGTGGTAACGAGGTGAATGTAAATTATTATTGTATTTATTTATTTAAGCTTATTTATTATAAGTCCGTCAATTTGAATGTGAATAATATATTATAGAAAAAATATTGTAAAACTCAACAGTGTTAACTTTTATGTGAATTTCCACAAATTTAAAGTTTGTTTATGTTGCATTGTTGTATATTTCAGCTGGAAGTGGAGCACTGGATGGAAAAGCATTTTGTGTCAGGTGAACAAAATGTTTCCGAAACTATATGAATCCGAACAACTTGCCTTAAAAAAGAGACGATGACCATCAATATGCAACGAAGTGAAAGTTTTGGATAGTTTGATGTGAACTTTTTACACCTCCTTGTTCCTGCTGAGGAGCAACTGTGATGCACTCCATGTACTTCTGCACAATGTTGGTGACTGTGCTCATAAATTCTGTTGATTTTGTAACTTTAACCGAATGATGAATGATTATTGGTTGCATTTATTTCTGCATTTACTGATCGGATCACACGCACACACTACACACAAATACACACACGCATACGCACGCGCACACGCACGCACTCCACACACGCACACGCACTCCCGAAAACTCGTTATGGATCGAAATATTCGTGAAGTAATGTGTTAATGTTTTGTGATGTGTTTGTCGCAATAAAATGAAGGGGCTGTGAGAGGCTTTATGTTGTAGCCCAGCTTCTCAGCTTTCTGTGAAAATGATCGACAGCAGATGGCAATTAAGAAAAAAAATAAATGGCTAGAAAAATAAATCAAAATATGAACGCCTCGGGCGCAATTTTATTTATTTATTTTCCAGAAATTGAATAGTGTGATAATCGTGCGTAACCTCTGAGGTTGTGGCGGCACAGGCCTGTAGTCTATTGGTACAGACTGGAACCTGCCAAAAAAGCGCCTGCTGAACATCAAATGTATCTTCTTTTTTTTTTTTTAATCCCTTTTCAAATATAAATATTAAAAAAAATCCATCTTGGCATTTGAATAAACATTGACCCATACCATGGTTTTACGCGCAGTTACGCACACAGTTTATTTCAGTTTGTTTATGTAAAAGAAGCTTGTCAATACAATTAGATTTAATTTCAACTGATCAGATGGTTGATTTGTGTCAGAAATGCCCACGAGGTTTTGAATGTGAGCCAGAGAGCCGCCAGTTGATCCCAGTCCTTCCAGTTTGGAGGGAAGTGAGACCGATAATCCCCGGAGACCCAAAATGACACTGATATGATGGAAAAGGAACCATTGCAAAAAGAAACACACTCAAAAATACTTTGATTTCCAGTCAATTTAAATTCATATATCACTGCTTCCCCGCACTTGTCATGGTTGTAATTATCAGTTTTGCCATTTAATAGAGGTTAAATTCATCTTTTCAATTTTATCTGCCGAATGTCTTTGCTTGCTCACCGTTTTTAAGGAAGAATACGACGGATAATATGACATAATTTCATACAAGTAATATCAAGCTGATCAGCTGTAATTATGCGGAGAAAGGACATGTCTTTTACGTTTATAACGTCATGATGATGTGCAAGTAAATCTGTTGTATTTTGAAAAAGTGCAGTTATCGAACCGGTGTTTCATTTTCACTGATCAAAATATATTTTTCTCTTCTCTGCTTTAACGTAAAGATATGATGACAACTGTTACTTTGGTGGTTTCTGTTTAGTCTCGGTGCATTATTTGCTGTAGTGCAAAAGTGAAGCTGAAAACAAACCTGTCAGTTTGTTTTGGAGCTTTCAGACTTGTGATTCTACACACTCATGCTTGTGTCAGTACAGGAGAAAACAGAGTTAGCTGCAACTTACAAACTACCAGTTCATAACTTGAACCTTGGCTGTCAGGTAGATGGCATATAGAAGAAAAACATATGACTGTGAGCAAGGAGCTGCTCACGTGTGCAACAATTACAAACTTAGTTCTGACTCTGTAAGCTTTGGAAATCTTTTTTTTTTTTGCACTACTGATTTCTGCTACAGCCTGATGTCAGAACAGAGCAGAACACTATTGATCCAACTTTTTTTTTTAATGGTTTGGTTGTTAAAAGAAGAAAAAAAAACAGCATAATCATTCAGTTGTTCCTCTCTCTTACAGACAACCATGTCAGAGCATCCAGAGTTGCTGCTTCATTATTATCATATTTGTTGCTTTTGTGTTTACAGATGACAATGAAGTTAAGATGTAATTTCAGCAAACAAATGAATCAATTTGTTACCTGTATAACTGACAAAAGTCCAATTTAATCATCATAAGTGAATAAAATCTGTAGCAAAAAATAAGTTAAAAACGATTCAGATTCACTAATGACGGGAATTACTAAAGGAAGAATGAATCTGTTTTTACTGGTTACGCAAATCAGACAAATCAAACTTCTTTTTTTCACTAATGTGTTGGAACTTGTCTAGCGTTGATTTAGAAATAAATGCTGTGTTTAGTAAAATATATTTCCAGAAGTCGAGACAGGAATATCTGAATTCAAGAAAACACAAATTCAACTCATTTAACAAATTAAAAAGAGGGAGGGAGAGAGAGAGAAAGTGCGTTTTTTTTTAAAAAAAAATCTGAAAACATCTTTTCCCCTGCCTTCATTCCCTCACTCATCCTCCTCTTCCTCTGCCTAATCATCAAACTGGAAGCCTGGAGGTCCCTCTGGGGCCTGTGAAAGCACCTCTTTAACCCCCTCATCTCACCACACCACCGGGCCCTATATTTGCCCCTTCCACTGAGAGATTCTCACCATGTCAGTGGAACTTCTTCCACCGGGCCGCGCGCTCTGTGCGCACGTGTGAACGTATTTATGTGTGTTTGTGGAGGAAGAAGCATGTTCAGATGCCTCTTGAGGCCTCACACAGAGGCTGACGAGGGTGAGGAGGAGTGGAGGGAGGAGGGTGTTTCACGCCCACAGGGTTCACAGGGCGGCGTGCTGCAGTTTAGCACGAGGTCAAACGTGTACACGCACCCCTACATTCATGCAGCTCATTAAGCCGCGTGGAGAAGAGGGGGAGAAAGAAGTGCAGGGAGAGTGAGACGGAGAGGGAGCATATGGCCTGGCTCTGTGTGGGAGGTGAAGGACAGTAATGGGGGATATATATTGCATGGGGTTGCATTTGCAGTGTGAGATGTGGTGTCATAATTAGTGCAAAACAAACAGCGCGTTTCTATAGGGATAAGTTGCAAAAATGACAACAATCCTGTGAGAAGTTGAGAAAAGTTTCGTGCAGTCACCTCACACAGACACAGTGATTCATCTATAAATATATATATTTCACTTTGTAATATATTATGGTAATTTATTGTAATTGGGAGCATTTTCCTGCAATGTCTGAAAATCTGAGCACCAGTCAAGAAAAATGAAAATAATGTTCCCCGCCACGTCGGCAAGCATCCTCAAATTTTGTGCCATTCCCAAGCCCCAGATGGTGTGGGATGGGAAACGTTCCCCCATTAAATTCCTAATAATCATTTCTCCTGCGGAATCGGGGGAGGTGGCAGTGGGGATGGAGGAGGGCTGGGTGTGTGTGTGTGTGTGTGTGTGTGTGTGTGTGTGTGTGTGTGTGTGTGTGTGTGTGTGTGTGTGTGTGTGTGTGTGTGTGTGTGTGGAGGGGGTGAGGAGGGAGGGATGAGAAGTGAGGATTGGGTTGGTGGGTGAGGGGAGTAGAGGGATTTGGTGTTTTAATTAGACAGATTTAAGGAGCTGAACCCCCCCTCTCAAAGCGTGTGTGTGTGTGTGTGTATGTGTGTGTGTGTGTGTGTGTGTGTTGTGTGTGTGTGTAGAGACACTCACATTCATTTGTGCTTATATTTCAGTGCGTGTGGGTGCATGTGTGAAAGAATTATACATATGAGCAGAGACATGGGTGTGTGTGTGTGTGTGTGTGTGTGTGTGTGTGTGTGTGTGTGTGTGTGTGTGTGCGTGCACTGCGGGTCACGGCAGGGCTGATGCTGCAGCAGAGGAGGCCTGACACTCCAGCACTATGGGCCAGGATCTCATTAACGTGTCAGATTGGTGGATCAGTCTCTCTGGCAGCCGGCCCGGCCTCTCACAGGAAGTACTTTCTCTCTATCTGTGAACTTGGCAACTGAAAGGTTAGGCGGGGAGGGAGGGAGGGAGACGTGGGGAATATATTGGCCCGGAGGAAAGAGGAGAGCAGAGACTGAGGCATTAATTATAGTATTTGGTCAGATTGGATAAATATTGGGTGAAGGATTGTGGTTTAAGAGCCGCTTTGATCCGTCGCGGAGTGGAAATGCATGAGATATGAATAGCAGGCCTGATGATTTCCATGCAGCGAGAGAAACAGACTGACTCCTGCACTTGCACTATTTTGGAGGTGGAGATATGCTAAGTATATGACAGGAGCATCTGTCACTACATCACCTTTGTGCTTTGTGCTCTTTGTCTGGGGGTACTCTGACTGGGTGTATGCAGGCGAGTGTGTAAAGTGTGTGTGTGTGTGTGGCTACAATACGAGAGAGTATAGGGTGGGTTTTGAAGCAGGTGGGAAACATACAGGGGTGTGATCCTCTGACACCCCAGCAACACCCTATTTCAGGGCAGATAGAGAGAGAGAGACGGGTGCTACTGGGAGAAGTGGTTTTGATTCCCTTGACTGTGAATGTGAGCATCTGGTAGTCATGACTGCAGTGTGATGTGAGAGAGATGGAGAAATTTGACAAATGCATGGGTAAAGTGATGCTAGATAGATAGATCGACCTGCTCCTCGCATACAGTGAATATTTATCCCTCCTGTTTGTTTGGCCTTTCTTAGATGTGTCCCCCATATCAAATGTTTAATTGTTTGAGCGACTGATTTTGCCTCTTTTCTGAAGGAGAGAGTTCATCTCTAAGAATATTTAAATGGCCACCCTTCCCTTTGCTTCAAGCTGCAGATGAAAGTGATGAAATCAACAAGTCTAACTGTATGGACTTTGGATGAAAAAAATGGATTGGCATTCACAGATAAACAAATGAAAAGCGTGATCGCACATGAGGCTGTTTCAATGACTTAGATTCTTAACCCTAAGATGCATAAATGAGTCAAAAATGACCCGGTGAGGTCGTTTTCTTGTAAATTTCTTTGTAGTGAAAAGTGTTTATCGTTTCAAATTTCAGCTATTCCTCAAAAAAACTTGCTTTCAATATCACAACATTTAAATTTTCAAGTTACTTTTAGTACTTTAAAATAAACTATAATGTTTGTATTACCACCCAAAGTGTTTTATCACTGATAATGTCATACAAGAGGTCATGCAGTGCACTACACTGGAGGGACGGAGAGCAGCAACAGCTGGAGGAAAAGAGTGAAAAAATGTCAATAGAATGGACGTTGACATTCTTCTATTACATATTTTAAGCATGATATCATTCTTATGTGGACCAAAATATAATGCAAACAATATTACACATGATTGTTCTTAACCAAAATGACAAAAATGGCATAAAAACACATAGATTCCTACAATGGACCCTACACTCTTTAATTTTTTACCCACTTACGGAAGATTGTAGGGTCCAATCACTCATGCATCTAAAGATTAAAAGACCAAACTCCTACTCTGACCGAATATGAATCAACAGTTTTGAAAACAGAAAAGAAAATGGATAATTGTTTGTGTTTTGAGAGGTTTCCTGAATACAATAATAAGCCTCAGACCCCTAACACAACACAGGGTGCAGGGTAAACCAAGTATACTGTAGATGTGTGAAACTTTAAAGCGGTTTAGTTAGAGACTGAAGTGAGATATTTATACAAGACTGAAGCTTTCCATCCTGCTCAGGATTAAGGGTCATAAACTCATGCACAAAGTGTCACTAGACAGAAATATCTATCTGTTCCTAAGCTCAAATGAATTTATGTTTCAAATCAAAAATTAGATGTATACAATAAATGCATAAAAAGGGACATTTGTTATAGTATGTCCCACTGCATTCTGGTAAGTGTAGAGATAACTGTTGCTAAATGAATTTCACATGCAGATCATTGCATGTTGTCAAATTCAGGGACAGATCACATGTTTGTCAAATGAGGTCGCTCCTTTCTCTCTTTTAAATTTTAGCTTCAGAAGTCATTTGCAATGTAATGGTAATGTAATCACAGAAAAGCAGAAGAGAGATCCGGAAAAATCCAAGAAGATGATTAATAATAAGAAACTAGGCAAGCTTCTCTATAGTGCAGCACTTGTGTGATTTTTCTGATGTTGTTCTCGGTGTTGTTGAGGATGAATTGGCTGCCTGTAGTGACTTGAGGAGGGTCCTCTGTTTTTAAAAGAAAATCAGCTAAAGAACACTGCTTTGTTTTGGTAGTCTGAAAGTGATATATTGAGTTGAGGTCATTAGTGAGGAGAATATAAGATTCACAGAAAAAGCATGACAAACACAACAGACAACACTGTGCATTTCACTCATGTGAGCAGTGTGTTTTCAAAAGTTTTAGAACATGTGGATCTTTAAAGCATGATTTTCATGTGGCCATCCTGTTTGTTTTTATGGTCTAGTGTCTTATAATAAGCCCATATGGGTTGTATGTCATGTAGCAGAGACCTCTCTAATAACCTAAACAAATCAATCAGAATCAATCAGTGGCTTACAGACTCATCTCTTCTGTCATTTTACAGTTTTTCTCAATTGCTTTAGTACGTTTCTCAGATCAGAATTGAAATTGTCAAAACAGTTTGTGCATTTCTCAAAACACGTCGCACAAGTAGCAAAACAACATGGATTACCTGCAAAAGCCAGTTTTTTGTGCAAAATTCTTAGTCTATCGCTCAAAATTAAATTTCTGTGTCAATGAACATGTCAGTGCTGTCACAATGACAAGTCCTTGTTTCATTGTGCACAGACAAGACAGTCAAATTGCTTAGTCATGCTCTCAATATAACAGTTACTCAGGTGGAAGGCTCTGATGCTGAAGATGGTTTATGTAAGTTTTGATGAAAGTTGCAAGTTACACCTTTGTGTGTGGGAGATTGATTGCAAGAGACTGGACAAGATTCAGCTTACACTTTTACTGTTTTTACAATTTCTTGACAGACCATGTTATTGATACAGAAAGGAAAACAGCGCTGCATAGCACAAAGAAAAACACAAAAAAATAAAAGTAGAAATGTGAACATAAGACAATCTCCTCAGGGAGAACTGTACTTCCAGTGCTGTAGGAATTACACACAAATTATCATCACATCAGAAATTTATTTTCTTGTGTCTTTGAACGATTTCAGAAAACTCTAACCCTTCACACATTTCCCTTCATTAGAGAAAGTCAAGATTTACCTGGGAGCAATTAACCAATTCAGGACAGATTTAGATTTTTTTTTCTAAATCTGTCCTGAATTGGTGTGTTTGTATAGAAATGTACAGAAACATCCTGACATATTATGATAACATGTTCAACCATTCTGCATGTAAAGACTTAAGCGATGAATTAATGCCTAAATGTTGTGAGAGCTGAGACTATTCAACAGAGACCCATGATAATACATTTTGATCAACATGACAAAAGCAATTGATAATGTAGGAAATAGCAGAGAATTGTACAGAATCATTTGCATGGATGGACCAAAGCATTTGCAACTTGTTGAAAAAAATGAGAAACCGCTTTCTTGATGTGCACAAGTGGCACGATGATGTGAAGACTGAACAAGGAGTTTAGAGAATTTTAATTCTGATCTGAGAAATGAACCAAAGCGACTGAGAAAAACTGTAAACATGTTTACGCAGGAGGAGGTGAAACTGACTTTTACACATGTCTCTCTTTGACTGGAAGTGAAACTGCTTGCTCAGACTGAGGGGAAGATGTGAAAGTTTGTTGTTTGAGACACGTTTAGTCAGAGGGAGAGGAGAACCAACCATAGTCAGGAGTGCTTGGTGTAGATAGTTCCCCATTAACAGGAATTTGTTGTATTTCTTTTTTCTGCGCTTTAATTTTTACATTTCTGTTTTACATTATGTTACAGAATAGATAGATAGATAGATAAATAGATAGATAGATAGATAGATAGATAGATAGATAGATAGATAGATAGATAGATAGATAGATAGATAGATAGATAGATAGATAGATAGATAGATAGATAGATAGATAGATAGATAGACTGGGTGATGTTATATCTCCATCAGCCACATTCCCATTTGGAAATGAGAAATCACCAACATTAAACATGTAAGAACAAGTAGGAACTTTCTCGGCTCATCTAGACTAATTATATAGCGCTTTGTGAGGAGTCATTAGGTACATAATTAACTATCTATTAGTATGGAGAAAGAATCCATTCATAATATCTATACTAAAAGGACTCACTGCTCTTTCTTAACTCATAACGTATTGTTTCGTAATCACTCCTCCTTATGATTAATAAGAATCTTGATCCACCATCAAATATCACTTGTGTAGATCATTTCAGACGAGGTAAACGCAGCAGTGACAGCGTTCACTGTATGCAGTGAATGCAAAAGTAATAAAAAATCTCATTCTGAAGTCTTCCCGGAACAGGATGTGTTTGGGAAATAAAATTTGGTACACACGCATCAGCTGGCAAAGAGCATCAACAAACAACAGTGTGCATCAGCAAAATCCAATTAAATCTCTTTAATGAAAGAGAATACTCTGCAGTTTAGACATGCAGTCGTGCATTGAGGGAGGATTTTTGGGAAGGTTATGACTATAACAAATGTCCCAACCTGGCAGGAGACACATCTTATCGATGTATGATCTCACTGCTGTGGAATATCTTTGAATTTCTTCTTAGTATTCTGGTCCTTTCTGTGCCATCACCAATCTGTCCCATACTGCCTTTCAAGCATTTCCTGTGGGACTCATGCTGTGTTCGCAAGGCCTCCCTCTCTCCCTCTTTCTCTCTCCCTCTCTCTCTCCCTCTCTCTCTCTCTCTCTCACACACACACACACTCATGCACATACTGTGGTGACTGCAGAGGGAAGTGAGCTGTCTGCGGAGGGTTGGATTCTTGGTGCCGGTCCAAAAATGTGTCACTCGGGACACGCATGGCCTGCTGGAGGCAGGAATTCTGTCGCTAATGGGCCCCGCAGCCGTCGGCACCACCTGGGGATATGGGAGACGGGATGGATGGATGGGGGAGGATTGAGGAGGTTGGGAGGAGGGTAGGAGGGAGAGAAGAGGGAGTGTATGCGGCACAATGTGTTGGTAACAAACAGGAGTGGGAGATGGAGTGAATTATCTATCTATCTATCTATCTATCTATCTATCTATCTATCTATCTATCTATCTATCTATCTATCTATCTATCTATCTATCTATCTATCTATCTATCTATCTATCTATCTATCTATCTATCTATCTATCTATCTTTCTTTCTTTCTTTCTTTCTTTCTTTCTTTCTTTCTTTCCTTCTGTCTCTGTGTCTTCACATTATTTATAGCACTTTATTGTTCAGTAAGCTGTAAAAGCAGCTTGAATGTATTTTTTTTTAATCTGCAGCAATAAAAAGAAGAGTTTCCAGATTCTATTAGACATAAACCAAGTTGTTCGGCTTCAATATGTTCTTTGAACTTGTGGAATTAATGTATTTAGAAGGAAAAGTCAACATTTTTCCCTGCCATGAAAGGCAGCTTATAAAAAATGTGAAGGCATAAACAGGCAGGGCAGGTGTTGACGATGCAAATGAAACGGATGACAGATGGTGAGCCTCGCGATTGCTCACTGTGCAGATAATGGATGGAGGTAATCAAATTCCTCTGAGGCTTTGGGACTTTCTTCAGAACTTTCCCATCAATTGCACCATCAAACGGTACCTTCGTCAAATATAGCCCCCCCTCTGCCTCAAAAGAAGGGCTACAAAGAAGTTACAAGATTTTATTTTCTCATATTCTTGAGCAAGTTTCCAGGATAATGTGGAAAACGCGCTTTTCTGTTAATGTTTGTGGAAATGACAGACCGCCGGCAGAAACACAGAAGATCCATATCCCTCCATGGCAAATCCAGGTGTCGTTTTATCTTCATACATGTCTCTGGAGCGTGTGTTTGTGTGTGTGTGTGGCCTAGCCGGAGATCAGATGACAAGTTTTAACAAAAATGTGCTGAAGCTACTAAAGAAAAGCTACAATCACATCAGCAGGCCAACAAAGGCAGTCTGCAGGGGAGAGTGCTGTTTCCATCTAAGGGAACCCTGCTTTCATGCTCTGTGATTGAAGCTTTCATGGATTTATTCACTTGAGTTGTGAGAGTTGTTGTCACTTCAAAAAGGAAGATCACGAAAACAGGGATCTGATCTGTAAATTTCACATTCTCACTGGAGGGAAACAGGCTGTAAATTTCCTCATCAGTGTGGTGACAGCCATTTGATTTTCACAGGGACCAGTTTGAAGGTCAGTTTAATGGTCCATTTGTGTTTTGTATTTGTCTTGCTTCAGTGGAAGCTTCAAAACAAAGAGGGTCAGACAACGCAATAAATGAGTTTTTTTTTTAATGAGTAAAACATGTCATTAAAAACGCAATAAGTCTTTCGCTAAGCCTGAAATCTATTTTATCGCAGAACTTATTCAGCAAAGAATCTATCAAAGCATTTCTGGAGAAAACAATTCGCAAACTTGGCTTCACTGTTATCAGTATGGAAGACAAACAGTGTTGTGTCAGACAAGACTTGAAAATGCCAATTTTGTATCTGAAAAGCATTTTTCCTGTCACAACACTCAAGAGCAGCATATTACTGCAACAATCCTCTTTCACACTTCGAGCTATGATAACAGCTTCAAGTGTCACACATATGTCTGCATAAAAAGCGTAGGAGAAAGTATCACAGAGGCGATGGGAGGAAAGTATGCTGAATATCACAAGTTTTTATATGTCAGGTGATGCTGTTTTTTTTTCTCCTCCAAATGTGATAATTGCTCCCTCAAAATCTCAGGACAGAGCACTATATTAATTATGCTAAAGGTGCAAAGCCATTTGCCTTGCATTCCTTTTTATGTTGATGGGACAATGTTACTGGTACAGCAGTTTTCTGACAGGCTGGTAGGTTGCATGCTGAGAAGTGTCTGTTTCTAATGCAGCACCTAAATTAGACGGAGGGGGGAAGAAATGATGAGACGGAGAAACATATTGTTAGAGAAAAATCCTGTTTAGCTTCTGTAAAAAAAAAAAATAGAAGTTTTCCTGTTGTTCCCTGCCCAACCAGATCAAGGGCACATACAGCCAAGTGAGTGTAATTAACTTTTCCGAACTCATTTGGATAATCTCTCCCTCAGTTACCTTAGCGTGTGTGAAATTCCCAATTAACTATATCCCGACAAAATCGCAAAACAACGCCATGTGAAATTTCTTAATGAATTCCTTTGTCTCTGACTGGCACAGATGAGGCATGAGAAAGGCACATGTACGGCGAGCATATTAGTTAGGCGAGCCCATGTGATGGTGCCCGTTCACGGCTGACGGAGCGTCGGTATCCTCGGGCATGGCTGCCAAGCTGCCAGTCTGTGCCGTCACACCTTGCTGCCTTTAAAGATTGCCCTGCAGAGACGGGGAGGGGGTACGGAGGGCCTCACGTTTTTAACAACGCGCAGTCTGGCAACCCAGGAGGGTTTACGACTCAGGATCGGTGCCAAGAACTGCCCACCAGAGAGAAGGGGGTGGGGGCCGGGGGATGCAAGGAGATATGGGTGTAGAGCACACACACACATACACACACACACACACATAAAGTCAGGCCTCTATCCGTCACATTCCCACAAGGTGTGTGTGGATGAATATGAACGCTTCCTTATATCAGGGTGTCTGTGTGTGTGGAGAGGCAGCTGGGACCAACAGCCTATTGGGGCGTCTATCCAACAAAACTGTATGTCAAATCAATTCATCAAGCTTTCTCTGTGACATGTTAAGGGAAAGAGGAGAGTGTGCGCACATATAATGTAGCCCCAGCATCACACACACACACATGCACACTCTCTCTCACACACACACACACTTTGCCTTTTCTCAGTAATCCACACAAATGGCAGTGGATGGCAGAATGTAAATGAGCTGGTTATTACACAGCAACGTTCATCAAGCTGAGCTGGAAAGACTTCAATGGCCCTGATGAATATGCATGCAAATTTGTTAATTAAGTTAATTATTCTGCTGAAAATTCATTTGTCTTCCCAAGGACATTTCTGCGATGATTTTAACATGTTTCCACCATTAGTCATGCACGGTGCTATTGAAAATCACTTCTGTTCACCTTTTGGAAAGTTGCAGCCAAAAAGGCGGATAGAGCACCTACAAATGAGGAGGAGGAGGGACGAGGCAGGTAGAGGACAACATATCAGGGGCGTGGAGCGTGGTCGGAGGTAGACGGCAGCTGGTGCAGCCTGAGGATAAGGAAGGGTAAGCCAAAAAGCATGGTCTGTAGGATATTATCTCAGTGGGTAGAGTCAGTGCCAGGTCTGGAGGTCCAGTTCTCATCAGGCCCATCCATGATGAAAACGGTTTCATTCTTGGTAACGCAAAGCACATCGAACTGAGAGGTATGTGACCTGATATGATGCAATCTTGTTGTTTTAGGACGTGAACAGAAAGATAACATCTGATTACAGGTTACACTCTCTGATAGACACCTTATGGGCAAAATGAAAATATGCATTTCCTTTATTAACTTGATTTCCAGCTACATATATTGCATATTATGTTATGTTACATTTCTTGGAGTTTGACATCAAAATATACAGATGAAAAATAACAATAATAATAATAGAAAGATCTCCTGGGAACACAGCTGATATATGATTGTGTGAAAACTGTGTGAATGTGCAATAATTGTTACAACTTCATCTTCTGTATGTAAGGTACTCTGCAGTTTTGCCCTGTCTGTTTCTAATTTATTCTGTGCTGTCTTTATATTTTTTCTTATTGGAGCTGCAGTAGTGGTGAACGTATCTTATCTTATCTTATCTTACCTTATCTTATCTTATCTTATCTTATCTTGTGTCTGTTTATCTTCTGTTTTCATCCACGGTTTGACTAACACATGTCATGTAGTGTTATGTGTGACCTTGTATGATGCTAGGATGTGGACAGATATATAACATTTGATGTCGAGCATATCTAACCTGTGATTTCCATCTGCATAAATTTCAGATGTATACCCATATGTTATGTTTTGTTTAGCATAATAAATACATACAGGATTACCAAAATATAGTGATCTTAAAAAAATATGTACAATGAAAAGTTATTTTCCAAACAAGAAAACACTTGATCCTCTCTCTATCTTATAAAGTCTTGAATTTGTTGCCATTTTCATCATTTAAATAGGTGAAAATACAGGTTGGCCACACTGACATAGTAAGCGCCCCCTGACATGTATCACACCTTCAGATCCACCGCGTTAGAATCAGGTGTTTCAGATCAGGTTTCTATGAAGGGAGCCTCCTCAGGGAGTGAGCCTGTCTTATTCAAACCTCTGACATCAAGGGTCTGCTGTTCTCTTTGCTATTGAAGTGTATTCTGTCATCATGCCAAGATCTGAAGACTTCCCTAAGGCCTTTGAATGAACCCTGTATGGCACTGGATTTAAAAAGATCTCCCAATTGTTTGAAATGAATCACTCACTGTAAAAGAAAGATAAAAAATCAAAAATCTTCTACAAGTGGTGTAATTATCAAACAACTGCCAGTTTGTCCAGAACTGGGCGCCCTGGCAAATTCAGCCCAAGAGCAAATCATATATTTTAAACAGAGGTCTCCAAGAGCATTTCATCACAGAATCTGCAGGTAAATCTGCAGCTGCACAATTGCACAAATTTAACCTGCATGGTAGGTGTGTGCCAGGAAGAAGCCTTTGCTGTCAGAGCACAGCCACAGTTTGACAGTGAACATACAAACCCATAAACCCAGATTGAAATCCTGCTGAAACAGCAGCATGTGCAACAACATCCTGTATTTTAAAAAGTGATTCAAAAGACCTAATCCCTCCATTCAGTTAAATGTAAAATTACAAGAAAAAGCTGTTAATTTGCTAATTTCGATATAATTTTAAGTTAAAAACATTATTTTGATGAGTGGATATAGTACTACTGGCAATTGCTTCAACTTACAGCTGTGCATAACTTGAACTAAGGTTTCTTCCTTGGTTTGCTTTAATCAAAATTAAAGTTAAGTAATTTGATGAAGCTGCCATAATATCTATGTTCTCTCTGTGCATGTGCGGGTTTGCTCCTGGTTCTCCAGCTTCCTCCCACAGTCCAAAAAACATGCTGAGGTTCATTGGGAATTCTAAATTATCTGTTGGTGTGAATGTGAGTGTGATTGCCTCTATGTGTGGTCCTGTGATAGACTGGTGACCTGTCCAGGGTGTCCCCTGCCTTCACCCTGAATCAGCTGTGATAGACTCCAGCCCATCTGCATCCGTACTGAGAATAAAGCAGCGTATAGATAATGGATGGATGGATTTGAATATCATGTGTTAAATAACATTGAGAAATAGTTGGAAAAATGTATTTCGCTGAGGAGCAATTACCTTTAAAACCTGTGTTTATGTTACTAATCATTAAATAAGTAGAAAATGAAAGTGCTTTCAATTGGAGAGGAAAAGCTAATTCCCCAAACTCAACGTAGTTTGTTGGCTGTATGTAATTTAATGAGAAATTGTCTAAATTCAAAATGATGAATACAAATTGTGTTTGTCCTTAAGCCCAAACATTATTATTTAGACGGTACAACTGAAGGAACGCTTAGAAGGATGCAAAAAAAAAAAAAGATGGACAGTGATGCAAAACACCTTCAAGACCTTATTTCTGCTAAACGAGATGATGCTAGCTTCTGAGACTAGGATTTACTTTACATCTATTGATATTTTTTAGCAAAAAAAAAAAAGATTGAAAAAGCTATTATCTCTTGTATTAGTTTTCCTTGTCTGTAAGCATTGTGTTGTTTTTCCAAGCATGTCAAAAAAACAAAACGATGTCAGAGGATGTATATATTTTTTCACATGATGGTGTGCACAATTCACCAGAGTATGCAATTCTTTTTTCTACATCTTTCTAATAATGTAACCAAAATCTTTTACTCATCAAGAGTTGACAGATTTTTACTGTTGAAATTAAGTTGTCGTATTTCAGCAGTTAACATGATTTTTACTGTGATCCTCTCTCATAAACTGCTTGTTCACATATTCATTTAAAATTGTAACGTTCTTTATCACTCATACATATGTTTCTGCATTTACACATCTGCAGTTTTGGTTTCATATTATGTGAACAAAAACATAACAACTGATGTGAGGGAAATAAAACGTGAAGGTCCTCGTTTGCCTTTATTGCAGATGATATCTATATCTTCAGTCCTTCTCTGATCAAGATAAAATCCTTCGCTTTGCCACAAAATAACCACGAAATGAAATGAAATGCTTGTAAACGAGCAGTATTTTAAAAAATGGAAGTTTCAAAGTGAGAGAAGCTGCAGAAAGTTGAGTAAAGCCAGATGGGAAATTCTCAGCAAGAAACATCAGGACACACTGTTTGATACATCAAATGGCCAGTCTTACAGAGGCAGCTAGGCTTAGTCTGAATATCCAGATGCTTGATTTGTTAATTAAGTCTCCATGGTAGTTAATGACTGCGTTTTTCTATCTGACAACAGCAGGTAAGTAGAGCAGGATGACCCTAAAACACAGAGATCTGGTGGTCCGAGATTCACAGTGACAGGTTGCATTTCTTCTTTGCAGTTAATGTTTGAAAGCCCACAGTCAAAAAGTTTTTCAACAATAACAGCAAAAAAAAAAAGTACAGCTATTCACAAAGAACTAAGATTTTTTTTTTGTCAGTTTTCATCATAGTGTTTTTCTCAGTCTTTTCTGTTTTGTGGCTGACATGGAGACTACATCTTGTTATAACCAATAACAGGACCCAATGGTGCTGTAATGAAACAAGCAGCATGAAGCCAATACCCACGTCCCCTCTAGTGGACAAATGTAGCATTGCAGTGACAAAACGCAAGCTGAGGCTCCACGTGAAGGATGGAAGATGATCAAATGTACATTTTTCAAGAAGGGACTCCAAAACATGTCACACTCCCGAATTCATGATTGAGTAAAGCCTGTGTGTGTGCATTAATGTGTATGTTAAGTGTGTGACAAACAGCGAATGCAATCCTTAAAAAAAAAAAAACTAAAAAAATTTCCATGACAAATTTGTTCAGGATTAGGTGCATTAGTGAAATGTCATACATGCCTTGTATGTCATACAAGGATTAAGTCATTTATATTTGTTCCCTAAAACAGTTGTTTGTAATGATAAGGCTGACACACTTAATCGATTTCCCTGACAGTCCAGATTAACAAGCAATAAGACTTTATTAGCGAAATGTACAAAGAATACGCACACATTTACACGTTTGGAAGGCATCAGTTAAATTCACATATGGTTGGAGTAATTATCGTTATAGATAACTGAAATTAAAGGGGAGATATCAGTGTGAAAAAGGAGGGTGAGTTGCCCCGGAGAAAAGAAGAGCAGGGAGTGAATGTTAGGGCCAGGCAGGGCTAGTTGCAGAGACTACATAAGAAAACAACAACAGCTGTTTCGCTCGTGGCTAAAAACAGGATTGAACAACAACATCATTTGCTCAGAAAATGATCTGGGAAAAGAGATTGCACTCACTCACAGATGAGAAATAAGATGCCTTAGATTGTCTTTATGTTGCAGCTCTGTGGGGTTTGGTTCGAGACCGTTTTTCTCTGCTTTCTCTGTGGTCTTTGATGTTGTTACCGCCTGGCAAAACTGCGTTTTCTGGAAGGTATTGTTTTGAGCTGCATGGTCTTGGTTGGTTGCTTGCTTGCTTGTTTGTCTGTAACAATTTGGTTTCCGCGCGATAACTCGATCAAATATTGATGTAGCCTCACCATATTTGGTACACAGCTGTACCATAATAAGACACAGGTCAAGTTCGAATTTGGTGACCGTGACCTCATTTTCAAGGTCACAGGGGTCATCTTTGTCGCCGGGCGGTCCAAGTTTCGTAAAACTTCTTGTTAAATCTGTTGTTGTCTGAGCATATTTAAAAGTAAAAAGCTGATTCTGCACAGCAAGGCAAAATAGGATCTGACAGAGGTTAGGTCGCTTCTTTCCCAGGCCAAGAAACTGCTGAGAAGTTCAAAAATTGTTGCATCATGAGGAAAGACATGCAAGAAGAGGCATTTCATAATGATTTGAATCTAGTCCGGTCATAGGTCACTGATGTTACAGACTAAATAAAGCTTATTATTACTGCACACACAGCTTCACCATAGCTACAGATAATATTCGGCACAAAACGCTCTCCCAGTGCCTGCCACAGAATATGTGAGCACACCCATGACTGCTCTGCCCTTGACTTGTATCCATTCATCCAAGCGTGCTGGATGGTTTAGTTAATTAAGCTTAATCTAGCCCCAGAGACAGATATGAGTGCTGTTACAGAGGCCCACTGAGCTGTCCCTGTACACTCTTCTCTGGACCCCCTGTGGAGCCATCAGGGCCTCGCTACTCTTTTTTTTTTTTTTTTTTTTTTATAAAGGGCCTCGCTATTTAACCATGTTCGAGTACACTGACAGAGCTCTGAAGAAACACATTACATGGAAGAAAGTTGAAACATTTAGACCACAAAAAAGGGGAAATGATTCTTGTTATATTTTCATTACTAAACTGACAAAACATATGACTAAAAGCACTTGGGACCGCTAATCTCAATGAATCACATGCAATATGTTATATATATATATATATATATATATATATATATATATATATATACACACATATATACATATATAACTGATCCTGCTGTGGGGAGGTAATTTGTTTATTTTGTGTCACATCAGAGAAAGCTGATACGTAATATGAAGAGATGCTCTAACTAGAAGATGTAGGAACATTGCAGATGTGAAAACACAGACTAAAGCAAGTGGGCAGAAATCAAACATCTGACATGCAATTAATGCTTTTTAACATACAGCTTGAAGGTGGAAAAAGATTTTAAGAATGCATTTATTTCACTTTGTTAGGCCTGATCAGTCATTTTCACCACAGAAGCAATTCACATGAGTAAATGATTGAAAAGTAAGCAAGCTGTGTGTAAGAAATCCAAATTCAAAGCAGAAACTTGTTTTACCAAATAATATTATTTACATGAAATATTAAAACTTTCCCACAAATACTGGTATAAATGTCGTATGTCTGTACATTAGACAAGTATGATTGGCATCCAAAACAGTTCGACTTATAACACATTTACAACTTAAATTATCGATCTACTGAGTAAAACATCATGTCTTATTACAATAGTTAAATGACTGAACAAAATAACCATAAATCACAGAATTGTAATTCCTTTGTATTTGAAAATAAAATGAAACCAAGAAACTACCATCACTCCCATTCATTTTTGTTGCCACCTTGTGGGTTCATTTGTTCAATGCAGTCACATTATCACAACAACATGATCTGAAGTGTAGATTCCAGGGAAAAGAATTACAACTAAAATGATTCAAGCCGTTGTTCCTCTTTCTTATAAACCAGTGCTGCAACAAGCAGCAAATATCAGCTCTGCTGCTTAATGTACATAGTATTTCACAGTGTATCGGTTTGTGTTATTCCCTCCCATAAATGCTTTATTGGTTTTCTTATCAGAATTGATGAAACCATGTTATTGTCTGTGGGAATGTAAGCTGCAGTTGTTAGCATGTCCAGCTAACAAACTGTCTGCCTACAGTAGTCACCGAAACAGCTTTAAAAGTCAGAGAAGAATACAATAGCTGATCTTACATTGTACTTTATCACACTTAAAACACTAGGAAAGAGTGGTCTGTGCACAGAATAAACTTTCTTCATTTCTATGTCTTTTCTTGGACCGTTAGCTGGTGATTATTGTTTTTTTTTTGTTTGTTTTTTTTGGGGGGCAACACACTCAAATACCATTACTCTGAAATCTAGCAACAGTCTCCAGGTTAGCAAAATTATGGCACCTATAGCTGAAACAGAATAGTGGGCATTTGTCTACATGCGAAATTGATGACATGCTGTTTAAAAAATACAAGGTCAAATTGTAAACTGGCAGACAAAAACTGTCATCAACAGTATGCCAATGATTGACAAGGCTGAGAAAACATTCATGATTGGTAACTGTCAGGAGTCACTTTGAATCATGAAGTATGGTTAAAGCATGAAAAAATAACATACCCTTATCTTACAAGTATTTACACAAATGAAAAGCTTGGTTGTCACTCAGCAGTTTCTTCTAGAGTGATGAATGCTGCTGTGTCATCATTACCCCCATCTCCATCTCTGTTACATGGTCCAGGGAGATGCTTTATAAACCTCTGGGCTCCAAATATGTAGAACAGAGGACTCAGGCAGCAATAGAAGTGAGCCAGTGGGTAAATAATGAACATGGCATGGAGCAACGCATGCCTATATTCAGAGTCATAATTGTGCAAGATGAACAGAGTGTCTATAAAGGCAAAAATATCGTGAGGAGCCAAACAAAGAAAATAACCAATAGTTATCCCTAAAATCAGTTTTGAAGGCTGGTCCTGTCTCGTTATCTTGCGTTGTTTGATGAGTATCCACATGTGGACATAACAGAATGTGATGATAATGAAAGGAAGGAGGAAGAAAAAGATCATAAGCATGTAGATGTCAAAGAAAACCATAAAGAATGACTTCACAGTAACACACACTTCACCAAAACCTAAATCTATGACTAGGCTATTCACTGAATTCTCAATGCTAGGGACAGCACATGCCAGCCAGATCACAATGCTGCCCACAAGGACACGCCGTTTACTGAAGGCCTGTGAAGACAGACGTGAAGCGTGAACAACAGTCATATAACAATGTAAAATCACAGCAGTGAGTATTATCACATAACTGTTTGCTCCCAGGATAAAAACCCCTCTCACGACTCCACAGGTCCACTCCCCAAACACCCAGTTGTGGAGAACATTGCTGGCCATAAAGGGCAGGGTCACGGTGAAGCAAAGGTTGGAAACTGTGAGTTGCAGAAGGAAGATGTCACATGTGGTCCTCCAGGCTCGTTCCTTCAGAAGCACCCAGAGCAGGAAGCTGTTTCCAGGCAAACTGATGCAGAAGACGAGGGTGCAGCACACAGCAGCATAGACTTGAAATGCTGATTGCTCTTCTTGAGGTTCTACGTTGAGTTCACTCTCGTTGTGGACTACAAAGAGCTCATAGTCATAGTCACTGCTGACGGCCATTCTTTACTTGTTGGGGTCTTGTGAGAAAAATGGCAATCGATCTAATGAAGAAAGGAAGATACGATGTTCATTTCTAAAAATAGTGCATATCAGAACATATTCCACACCTGTTCCAACCTCATATGAACTCACAAAGAGACAAAAAGGAGATGCTGTAAATGCATTTTAAAACTGTTCTCAGACTTTTTTGTGTTTTAAATCATATTCATAACTTTACAATCAGTGTTCTGAAGTTTCATGACATGTTCTCATACTTCAATGCACTTGAATAGATTACTACAAGTACACTGTGAAAGAAATGTTTCAAGACATAGTGAAAATCAGGCAGTGAGCTGCCAGGAAAAATACATGACAAAATGGTGCAACAGTGTAGAGTTCAAAAACTGAAAAAAAGACAATAATATTATTAACTGTAATGGCGAGCTAGCTTATTGAAATAAATTCAAAAAAAGTATAATTTTATCCTCAAACACTGCAAAAGAACAAATTCTGTCAATAATACTGACTTTTATGTGGACATTATTTACAGTCTCAAAACAAAACAAAAAAAATTCCCAAAAACGGGAAAACAGGTCAGTAATGTTTTTTCTTCTCATTCGATTATCGCATAAACAAAGTAATGAATTACACCCATGAATAAATGTGCTGTGACATAACTAAAAACAGATCAAATACCACAGAGACCTTACCTCTGGCTCGTGCTCAGTGTCGTTCGTGGAGCCGCTCACTGTTTCTCTCAGTGGTTGTATCGTTTGTGTCCTTTTCACTGGACACTGTCAGTTTCACCACAGAAAAGTCCTGTCACAGCAGAATCTAAACTCCAGCCTATCATGACATGCCTCAACATTTCATAGGAAAAGAGAAATGAAAACTTGCCTGGGGACCAGACAGCCTTTATATTGTGTATTACAAATACACATAAAGTCAGTCTGGAACTGCTCCATTGAACCAAATCTAGCCCAGAGGCGGGACTACCGATCACAGCTTGAATTGGAGAGAGCCAATCAGCGTAACACATGTGTGACGCAATCACTAAGCGACCTAACAATTGCCTTTCCGCCATGATGTTTTGTAGTTTTAACAGCTTCCTTCACCGTACAGTGGTCCTGAGGAAAATCTAAGCTCTCCCTTTCAACAGTGGAGGGCAGCATTACGCATTCTATCGTACAGCCTGCCGGAATTAAAAATACATCCTTTTTAAAAAGAAAAGCTTTAAGAGCTGCTTCTTGTTGAGGTTTTAAGGACAAATTCAGCCCGTGCAAAACAGAGGAAAGCGCACGAGAGAAACCTCACTCTGTTGCGGCCGCCATTTTGTTTGTATGCGGGAGGTGCACAAGTGTTAGATGGGTAATCTCGGCCCTGAAGATGACGCATCATTAACTCCCGCCTCTGGTGCTCTGATTGGTTCGGTCTGATCTGCTCGGAGCTTGAAAACCTGTCAAAATGTGTCAATGGAGGAGGGCTAGACCGTATTCCCGTATATCCCTTATAACGGGAATACAGTCTAGCTAAGCTAGGCTAAGTGAAAACAGCAATACTGGACTTCAGCATTTTAATTCATCACAGTGCCAGGGCCGGCTCTCCCCATACGCGAATTAAGCGGCTGCTTAGGGCCCCACCACCACTAGGGGGCCCCCGAATTGACTGTGTCTGATGGTCTGACCCATAGATATATACAAACGCGAGATGTCTCAAGACGGAGTCGGTGGCGGCGTCACTTGGCGGCCATCTTAGGACAGGGGACTGCTCTGGCGCACTGTACTGTAGTCAATGGTAAGGTAGATGATTTCCTCACTTTAACACTCATAACTTGCTCAATTCTTGATTGATTTACAAATGGTTTAGTTTATTACAAACCTTATTAACGTGGCTATGATTCAGGCTCAATTCCAAAATCGCAGCTTTTCGTTTTGAAAAATGCGGCATAGTTGTGTGTCTTTTCTGCCTGGCTACTCACATTGAAGATGGTGTTACTCACAATCTGATTTTCAATTATTAGGTTTTCCTGAGACCAACGTTTTTTCAGAACCGAATCTTTAGGCGAAATTACATTCTTTGTGGTTGTGGTTGTATTTATTTGCTGGTTAAGAGACTTTGATTGAGACCTTAGACTTATTGTTTGTATACATCTATGCCTGGATTAGTTAGCCTGCAGCCGAAATGCATTGTGGGTAATGTAGGCACCAGGTTCATGAAAAGAAAAGACAACATCTCTGTTTGTTGTGCACTGATTTTGGTTGAGCTTTGTTTTTATCTGTGCATTAGAAAGCTGATAGTAATAAAGAAGTGCAATGCTAAATAATAAAATTACATTTACATCCATTTATGCTGAAAAAAGATGATATCTGTGTTCATTTTTTATTTTTTTGCAGTGGCAGCCTGAAGTTTAGAGAAGTGGAAGGTCCTCGCTGCAATCCTCAAACCAGCAGGATAAAATTCTGAAGATTACAATATAAGTATAAACCATAAATTAAGAATAGTAAGACATTAAATAACCTTTGACTAAAAAGACAGCTAGCAGACAATTTTCATGCCTGAGATTTAGAAATAAATAAATTCAAAAGCTTAACATGATACTGTGCAGCTAGTTAGAGATATTGGTCATCAACCTTTAATCTTGTTTTTTAAGAAGGCGAGATTAACTTAAAAATTGCCCACTCCATTGTTGTAACTTCAGTTGGTTATGGGACATTGCAAAAATCCTGGAAAATGATTTATTGAAAAGAGTGGGAACCTTGTTATTATTTTTCTTTATTTATTATTTATTTTTTGTTCAAATGTCATTATTTTTTCATTTTAGCATTACTTTTTTGTTATTTGTTCATCATCATTTATTTATTTTGTCTATTTAAATATTGTAAATATTAAAGATTGACAGTATAATATCTGTGTGTGTATAGCTATTTATTACCTATCTACTTAATATAATTTTTATATGAATTCAATGGTTTTAATTATTCTTATGTAAGCAGTAAAACAAGTACATCTCTGACGTTTATAACAAACCAAGCTGTTGTAAAATCGATTGAAAATTGAGCAATCTACAGTGATTTTAAAATCCATGCTCCATTGACTTTAATGTTATGAGTGATCGAGCAGCCCTGTCCCAAGATGGCCGCCATGTGGCGACGTTGCTCCCCATAGGCTGACAGCGCTCATGAGCCATCTAGTGTTTGTATATATCTATGGTCTGACCCACAGACTGCCATCTAACATTACTTGCTTCGGACTAACCTGGCAACCACCCAACACGCGTTGTAAGTTCAGTGTTGCTGATTGGGCGGCAGCCGCAGCCCCAGACATGTGTCAAAATATATGGTTGGTTGATCAAAAACTGGCATCAAGGAGGATGTTTAGAAGAAGAACAGAAAAAAAACAAGATGAAGCGCGTTTATCCTTCAGGTGCGGAAAAAAGGAAAAAGAAGAAGGAGGACGAACAAAAGAGAGATACGCAAGGTAATTTTTGAAAACATCAGTTGATTGTTTTGTGGATACTATGATCGTGAGTCTCATTTTTAAATGCACTTGTTGTCCTTGATATATTCAGTTCAGCTGACGGTAACCAAATCGTTGTTGCTAATGCTAGCGCTGTTTAGCTAGCGGCACAGTCAATTTCTAGGTACAGACAGCTTCTATATTGATGTGTTTTCTTGTATTATAGATTAAGATTAAGCTCGGTTCCTGCAGCTACCACCAACAGTGTAATAAAAGTTTGCATTTAGAGCTTTAGATTATTGTTTTCTCTTTTCTATTTTCTCAGATGTTTTTGATATTTAAGTTATAATATTTCAATTATTTATTGTATTTCTTTATTTCTTTATTTATTTGTTGCATTTTCTACCTTGTTACCTGCTTTGTTTATTTTTTTGGACATTCATAACTATGTCTTTCTTTCAATTATAATATTTTTATTAGCTGGATGTATATAGTTTACCAATGCACCTTGTATTTGCACTTTTTGATTATTATTGTTCATTTGTGTTAAATAAATGTAAATTCAAACTTGAATCATTTGTAGAATCTTTGACTCTCTGCTACATCACAAGAATAAGTTTTCATTGCTCAATGATTAGTAAATTAGGAATTTCTGGTGCAACTTCCCTGTTTTTTTTTCAGCTTTGGAGAAGCGAAAATCAGTATAAAAGGTGAAAACAAGGTTTGGAGCCACCCAGTGGACAAAAAAAGTAGTGCCGTTTTGGCGTTTCCGCATTTATTAAGGATTTCAATAGTAACAAAGTTGCAGTAGAAATGTGGCAAATCTGTAAGCTTTACTTTGTCTACGCAGCAAAATTACTGTGTCCCAGCAAATTAAAATCAAATACAAACAAAATGTGTAAGGTTTTCTATACAGTTGCTGGTTCGCGATGGCAATACTCTACTAACCACCGCAAGGCAGGGCCACAAAGTGATCCTGCTTAGGGCCCCCTGATGTCCAGAGCTGGCCCTGCACAGTGCTAACACAGCAAGTTAAAGTGCAACAGTGAAAAGCATTCCTTATGCATACTGGCATGCATTTGTTTTTTCCACCAACGATTGACAAGGCTGAGAAAACATTCATGATTGGTAACTGTCAGGAGTCACTTTGAATCATGAAGTATGGTTAAAGCATGAAAAAATAACATACCCTTATCTTACAAGTATTTACACAAATGAAAAGCTTGGTTGTCACTCAGCAGTTTCTTCTAGAGTGATGAATGCTGCTGTGTCATCGTTACCCCCATCTCCATCTCTGTTACATGGTCCAGGGAGATGCTTTATAAACCTCTGGGCTCCAAATATGTAGAACAGAGGACTCAGGCAGCAATAGAAGTGAGCCAGTGGGTAAATAATGAACATGGCATGGAGCAACGCATGCCTATATTCAGAGTCATAATTGTGCAAGATGAACAGAGTGTCTATAAAGGCGAAAATATCGTGAGGAGCCAAACAAAGAAAATAACCAATAGTTATCCCTAAAATCAGTTTTGAAGGCTGGTCCTGTCTCGTTATCTTGCGTTGTTTGATGAGTATCCACATGTGGACATAACAGAATGTGATGATAATGAAAGGAAGGAGGAAGAAAAAGATAATAAACATGTAGATGTCAAAGAAAACCATAAAGAATGACTTCACAGTAACACACACTTCACCAAAACCTAAATCTATGACTAGGCTATTCACTGAATTCTCAATGCTAGGGACAGCACATGCCAGCCAGATCACAATGCTGCCCACAAGGACACGCCGTTTACTGAAGGCCTGTGAAGACAGACGTGAAGCGTGAACAACAGTCATATAACAATGCAAAATCACAGCAGTGAGTATTATCACATAACTGTTCATTCCCAGGATAAAAAACCCTCTCACGACTCCACAGGTCCACTCCCCAAACACCCAGTTGTGGAGAACATTGCTGGCCATAAAGGGCAGGGTCACGGTGAAGCAAAGGTTGGAAACTGTGAGTTGCAGAAGGAAGATGTCACATGTGGTCCTCCAGGCTCGTTCCTTCAGAAGCACCCAGAGCAGGAAGCTGTTTCCAGGCAAACTGATGCAGAAGATGAGCAGCATAGACTTGAAATGCTGATTGCTCTTCTTGAGGTTCTACGTTGAGTTCACTCTCATTGTGGACTACAAAGAGCTCATAGTCATAGTCACTGCTGACGGCCATTCTTTACTTGTTGGGGTCTTGTGAGAAAGACGGCAATCAATCTAATGAAGAAAGGAAGATATGATGTTCATTTTTAAAAATAGTGCATATCAGAACATATTCCACACCTGTTCCAACCTCATATGAACTCACAAAGAGACAAAAAGGAGATGCTGTAAATGCATTTTAAAACTGTTCTCAGACTTTTTTGTGTTTTAAATCATATTCATAACTTTACAATCAGTGTTCTGAAGTTTCATGACATGTTCTCATACTTCAATGCACTTGAATAGATTACTACAAGTACACTGTGAAAGAAATGTTTCAAGACATAGTGAAAATCAGGCAGTGAGCTGCCAGGAAAAATACATGACAAAATGGTGCAACAGTGTAGAGTTCAAAAACTGAAAAAAAGACAATAATATTATTAACTGTAATGGCGAGCTAGCTTATTGAAATAAATTCAAAAAAAGTATAATTTTATCCTCAAACACTGCAAAAGAACAAATTCTGTCAATAATACTGACTTTTATGTGGACATTATTTACAGTCTCAAAACAAAACAAAAAAAATTCCCAAAAACGGGAAAACAGGTCAGTAATGTTTTTTCTTCTCATTCGATTATCGCATAAACAAAGTAATGAATTACACCCATGAATAAATGTGCTGTGACATAACTAAAAACAGATCAAATACCACAGAGACCTTACCTCTGGCTCGTGCTCAGTGTCGTTCGTGGAGCCGCTCACTGTTTCTCTCAGTGGTTGTGTCGTTTGTGTTCTTTTCACTGGACACTGTCAGTTTCACCACAGAAAAGTCCTGTCACAGCAGAATCTAAACTCCAGCCTATCATGACATGCCTCAAGATTTCATAGGAAAAGAGAAATGAAAACAGCAATACTGGACTTCAGTATTTTAATTCATCACAGTACTAACACAGCAAGTTAAAGTGCAACAGTGAAAAGCATTCATTATGCATACTGACATGCATTTGTTTTTGTTGTCACAAACATCGAATAAAATACAAAAATTGACCCGTGAAGACTTTAAGAAAATATGCAACCATATGCAAAATTAAATAAATACAGATTAACATAAAAGCATTTCCAGACTGATCGGGCGTTTTATTTCAGGAATGACTGATTATTTGTTGGGCATTTCCATCATGACAGCAGAGTTTTGCGCTGTAAAAGCTACAGTCTGACCAACAGAGGTGTTCTGGCCAGTGCTTCTCATGCTGCTTTTCCTCCGAATATTGCCACAGTGCAAAAGTTGCCACAAATGTTTTCGCAACTTTTGTGAGAGCATGTACAGCAGAGGATTCATACAGCAGTGTGAGAAGGCAAGTATACGACAAATATGATACGCAATATCCAGTCGTTGCTCCGCCTTACAGTCTGTGGGTTCGTACAAAGTCATGATGACAAGGATAATGTTGTAAGGTCCCCAGCAGATGAAGAAGGCTGCAACAATGCACAACACCACAACTACAGTCCTGTGTCTTCTTCTGATTGAAGCCTGCAAGACTGTTTTGAGGATAGCAGAATAGCAGAAAACAATGATGGCAAAAGGGAGAAAGAAAAGCAGTGACACTTGGAGGTAATATCCCAGCTCGACGTCAGATCCATCAGTAGAAGGCTCACAGTAGAATTTTTTGTTCCAGTCATCCACCACCTTCATTTTGAGAGCATCAGGGAGGGATGCAGCAACACTGATGACCCAGGCAGCTGCACAGGCGCCAACTACACCCCTCTTCTTCCACACGGGGTTGCTCGGCCAACTGTGCAGCACCACAGTTATGAAACGATCCACAGTCATGGCAGTGAGTAGAATGACGCTGCTGTACAACCCAACAAAGTATGCTGCAGTGATGAATTTGCAGAAAAAGTCTCCAAAAACCCAGTGGTGAAGGTGATCGGTGGCCCACAATGGAAGTGTGACAGTGAAGACCAGATCAGAGCAAGCCAGGTTCAGGACAAATATATTTGTGACATTTTTCAGATCCTCGTAGATGACCAGAACACACAAGAGGAGACTGTTGCCGATGACGCTGATGATGAAGATTAAGATGAAGAGGGCACCGCTGATAACTGAAAAGTTAAATATTTCAGAGCAAAAATACACAATATGATCACTGGTGTCCGCTCTATCATCAGGTGTTGTGGAACCGTTTGCCATTGTAGATTTTCTAGGAAAAACAAACAGAAAACCTTCAAAATGCAACGAAGACTGAGCAGATTTCTGAAAACTTTCCTTCAAAAATTAACTTCTTGTGGAATCATTTCAAAAACCACTAAATATAGAGAACAACTATAGAGTCAAAGCACTGAGCAACTTACCCTGAACAGCAGCTGGCAAGTCTTGCGATGAATGGCACTGTGCAGGAAAGGTTGAGACATAAAAGAGTAAACAGTTCCCCTTTTAGTTTCATGATCAGTCAGAGATGACATCAAAACTTTTTAAACCTATTTTCCACAACGAAAAGGGAACTGAAACTAAGTTAAAAAATAATAACTGAATAAATGTAAATATTTTATTTTTAACACAGTTGTTGTGGACAAAATGAATAGGCTACTATTAGACATGAATATACTTAAACACAACAGATGTCACATGTACATAGCCTAGCCGCGCTAGAAAACCCACGGCAACGAATTTAATTCCCTGCCAGGGTGGGTCTAGTTACCCTCCATAAGGCTCGAGGTTGGATGCTCCTCAAACTGGCCGGACGAATCACCATGAAGTGTAGAGTCAGAAGGTGGGCGTAACTAAGTGACGACAGAGGCGCGACGATTCTGACAGAAACAACTGGAAACAACTAGCCTAGCCATGCTAGACAACCGACGGCAACGAATTTAATTCTCTGCCAGGGTCGACAACAAAAACGACAACAGTCGTTGAGCTCCATTAGCACCGACTCTGAATAATCTTTCTGTTAACATGTCTGTAATATACTTGAGCTTCACCCATTGACTGTATAAATAAGGCTTCACCAAACTACCGCATCCTCTGATTTCCGGCGCTCTTGGAGCCTATTCGTTGCGCTGATTGGTTGTATACCTACCCAGTTGCTGCAGAGTGATTTGATAGATAACCTTTTAGCCTGCCTCCCTCCCCGTTCAGTGTGCCTAGACCCTTGCGTCTTCAGAGCATGGGTTTAGCGCGGCTAGGCTAACATATACACCTTTTTGGGCAGAAAATAATGAGGCTAATTAAAACAGACAGAATTTTAAATAAGTCATGTTTTATTTTATTAAAAAGCATGATAACAATGCTGATGGTATTCAGATGTGAAGATAACTGCATGAATTAAAATCTTCATCAACGTCTGTAGAAGACAAACATAAAATAACGGATTCAGATTCAGAGGTGATTCCATGACAGCAGTGAAATATTATGCGTTCAATCAAACTGAATGTCACACAATTATGCGGCCTGTAATAGAATGTACAGCATAATAAATAGATAAACATTCTTTTGAAATAGCATGCTTGCTATAATAACAAAAATACAGGGCTCTTTCATAATGGCACAGCTTGTTAGAGAGTTGATACCAACACTTCAGTGTAAAATGAAAACTGGAAGAAACAGTATATGCTACAAATCACTGTTGTCAAAGTATTTTAATTAGACTTAGATCACAGATAACATTGGCTAAGATTACATATTCTTAAAACACAATGTGACTGACATTAAAAGCAGTTAAATTGTAAAACATCAGGTTTTGTTACTGTGACATCAAAACACAAGACTTTAATGATTGAACAAAATAACCATAAATCACATAATTATAATTCTTTTCTATTTGAAAATAAAATGACATCAAGAAACTATCATCAGACTCTCATTCATTTTTCTTGCCACCCTGTGGCTTGATTTGTTCAACACAGTCACATTATCACAACAATGTGATCTGAAGTGTAGATTCCAGTAAGATGAATTGCAACTAAGATTGATATACTATCGTTAGAGCTTGTGTTGTTTTCCTTCACCATTACAGACATTGTTGCTCTAGAATTGTTCTAAATGATTCAAGCTGCTGTTCCTATTTCTTATAAACCAATAGTGCAACAAGCACCAAATATCAGCTCTGTTGCATCCAGTGTAGTTTTTCGCAATGTGTCGGTTTGAGTAGATCTGATCGAAACAATGATGCAAGACTACATCCTTCCCATGAATGATTTACTGGTATTCTTATGAGAATTGACGAAACCATGTGATTGTCTGTGGCAATGTAAGCCGCAGTTGTTAGCATGTCCAGCTAACTGTCAGCCTACAGTAGTCACGGAAACAGCTTTAAAAGTCAGAGAAGAATAAAATATCTGATCTTGCATTGTACTTTATCACACTTAAAACCCTAGGAAGGAGTAGTCTGCACACAGAATGAACCTTCTTTATTCCCATGTCTTTTCATGGACCAGAAGCTGGTGTTTTTTTGGCAACACATTCACTTACCATTACTCTGAAATCTAGCAACAGTCTCCAGGTTAGCAAAAAATGGTGTCTGGATAGAACAGAAAGGCGGGCATTTGTCTCCCTGTGAAATCAATGACACGCTGTTTCAAAAATTACTAACACTATTTACTCTTGCACTCAAGCCCTTAGCTGAGGTTATTAGGTCACAATAAGATGTGCATGGGGTGATGACTGGAGGAAAAGTCCATAAAATCCCTCTCTATGCAGATGACATTTTGCTGTTCTTAACAAAACCCAACATATCAATACCAGCTACCCTGTCCACTATTCATGAGTTTGGCTCTTTATCAGGCTACAGAATAAATTTTGATAAATCCCAAGCTATACTACTGGGTAACTCTACTTCCCAAAATCTGCCCCTCAGCTGTCCCCTGAAATGTTCCCCAAATGACTTCACCTAATTTGGGATCAATGTTTCCCCAAACATGGCAGAACTATGGAAGCTTAATTTCTCTTCAATTCTTAGTAAAATAAAGAGTGGTTTAGATAGGTGTCATGATCTTCCCCTATAATTCACAGGATGTATAAGTCTAATAAAAATGAACATTTTTTCCATGGCTTTTATATCCTCTTCAAATCTTGCCTCTATCCAAAAAAGTTAGTTGATATAGAAAGGGCGTTCTCTAGATTCATTTGGTACGGCAAGAGACCACGACAGAAAATAAAAACTCTTCAGCTGACTCCTGAAAGAGATGGCCCAGCTCTACCAAACACTTATTACTACAACTGGGCTTGTGATGAGGAAAATTAGTCCCAAATTATGGGCCAAAGTCTAAGACTTGTCAGTGTTGAAATGTTAAAGATCTTCAAAAAATCACCAAGCAAAGTCAACATACGAGGGCAGCAGGATTTATTCATCAACAAAAAAAACCCAGAGCATTCCTTAGAGGCAATTTACACTCCCAAGAATAACCAGACACTGAGCTGTACATCGTCTTTCATGCAGTGAATGTTGGTCATTTTTTCCTCACCTGTAAGGTATATTATCGGAGTGACAGTTTTGACACCATTATCCATCCATCCATCCTCTATACACCACTTTATCCTCACTAGGGTCACAGGGGGTGCTGGAGTCTATCCCAGCTGACTCGGGCGAAGGCAGGGGACACCCAGGACAGGTCGCCAGTCTGTCACAGGGCTACATATACAGACAAACAATCACTCTCGCATTCACACCCACGGGCAATTTAGAGTAATCAATTAACCTCAGCATATTTTTGGACTGTGGGAGGAAGCCAGAGTACCTGGAGAAAACCCACGCATGCACAGGGAGAACATGCAAACTCCATGCAGAAAGATCCCGGGAAAGGCGGGACGCGAACCAGGAATCTTCTCACTGCAAGGCGAAAGTGCTAACCACTACGCCACTGTGCAGCCCTGACACCATTATACTTTTCTCAATCTGTTGGTTGGATCATGACATCAGGTTATCATATGTCACCACTAGGTCATACCCTACAGAGGACATGCCCATTAGGTTATCATTAGGTCATGTTTTACAGAGAACATGCTCAAACATGTTTGAACTTCTGCTTCACATCTTACCCTTTTTATTTTGTTATAGGTATCATGCATATTATGCCTTTATGTGTTGCTTTGTTTCTGATATAACATAAAAGTGATAATACCTGAAGTTTGCACCATTATGTTTTGAGTACTGCATATATTATTGTCTAAAAAGCATGTAATTTGTCTTTACACCAAAAATATATGTTTTACTTTATGATCTTCCAGTTGTGTGTGAGTGTGTGTTTGTCCTTCACAGACACACACAATATCATCAAAACATCAGTGATTTCTAGAACCTCCATTATTATGTTTTTCATACACATCTTAACTCTGTCCTTTAGTTTTAATTGCATTTGCCATGATTATATCATGGCAACTCACTCCTGGACCCCACTTATAGAAAACCACAATTTTACTCCAGGTCTCATCCCCAACATTGTTGACCTGTGGCATAGCAGGGGAACGAGAGTAGTTGGAGACTTGTATACAGAAAATGTACTCATGACATTCCAACAACTACAATCAAAATTTGGCATCCCCAAAAAACACTTTAATGGTTTTCTCCAGATCCACCATTTTGTTGGCTCTAGAAATTTCTCTCCCTATGGTTTGCTCTTGTACAATGAGACAGAGAAATTCCTTTTTGATCGTAAAAACATCTTTCATTTTATCTCTGCCTTCTATGCATTGCTTTGCTGGTTTAGCCTAGGTGATGGCAGAGACATTGCACAGAAATGGGAGGGGAACCTTGACATATATTGAGGATGACTGGCAGGAAGCCACTAAGATAATTAGAAGAACATTCACATGTAATAGACTCAGTCAGACAGTATAAAATACTACACTGCTTACAAATAACTCCTTATATACTGAATAAGATGGATCACCAGACCTCCCCCCTATGTGATAAATGTGGAAGAGAGGCTGGAACCTGTTATCGCTATTTCTGGCAATGCAAACTGATCAAAAGATTCTGGGGTGCAATTTCTAAAGAATTGAGTGGCGTTTTTCAGGTCAGCATCAGGAGTGACCCAGGCCTGGTCATTCTTGGCTTTCCATCAAAATCAGTTGTTTTGACTCGACCACATTTCAAACTATGTGACAAATTGTTGTTATTGGCTAGAAAATGTATCTTGAGAAACTGGAGTAAGAATAAACCACCAACTGTTACACAGTGGTATGTGTATTATTTTATGTACCTGACAGTGCCTGTGACAACGAATATCCCCTTGAGGATAATAAAGGTCTATTTATTTATCTATCTATGACAACGATTGACAAGGCTTAGAAAACATTAACGATTGGTAACTGTCAGGACTTAGTTCGAATCATAAACTATGGTTATGTTAAAACATGAAAAAATAACATATCCTCGTCTTAAAAGCATTTAGACAAATGAAAAGCTTGGTTGTTACTCAGCAGTTTCTCGTACAATGATGAATGCCACTGTGTCACTGTTACTCCCATCTCCATCTCTGTTACATGTCCCAGGGAGATGCCTCCTAAACCTTTGGGCTCCAAATATGAAGAACAGAGGATTCAGGCAGCAATAGAAGTGAGTCAGTGGGTAAATAATGAACATGGCATGGAGCAATGCATGCATCAGGTCAAGTCTGGATTCAAAAATGTTCATGAAGGATAGAGCATACAGAAAGGTTGCTATAGTGTGAGGAGCCAGACAAAGAAAACAACCAATAGTTATCCCTAAAATCAGTTTTGAAGGCTGGTCCCGTCTCGTTACCTTGTGCTGTTTAATAGTTATCCACATGTGTACATAGCAGAATGTGATGACAGTAAAAGGAATGAGGAAGAAAAGGGTCACATCAAAGAAAAGAGTCACATCAAAGCAGATGCTAACAATCATCATATATGGTGACTCAACACCTGTACACACTTCACCAAAACCCACATCTATGACTTGACTATTCACTGAATTTTCACAGCACATCAGCCAGATCACAATGCTGCCCACAAGGACACAGCATTTGCTGGAGGCCTGTGAAGATAGACATGAAGCGTGAACAACAGTAATATAACAAAGTAAAATCACAGCAGTGAGTATTATCACATAACTGTTCGCTCCCAGGATATAGAACACTGTCGCGACTCCACAGGTCCACTCCCCAAACACCCAGTTGTGAAGAGCATTGCTGGCCATAAAGGGCAGGGTCACGGTGAAGCAAAGGTTGGAAACTCTGAATTACAGAAGGAAGATGTCACATGTGGTCCTCCAGGCTCGTTCCTTCAGAAGGACCAAGAGCAGGAAGCTGTTTCCAGGCAAACTGATGCAGAAGATGAGCAGCATAGACTTGAAATGCTGATTGCTCTTCTTGAGGTTCTACGTTGAGTTCACTTCCATTGTGGAGCACGAAGGGGTCATACTCATAGTCACTGCTGATGGCCATTCTTTACTTGCTGAGGTCTTGTGAGAAAAATGACAATCGATTTCATGAAGAAAGGAAGATATGATGTTCTTTTTTTTTTTTAAATTGTTGAATATCAGAACATATTTCACACTTGTTCCAACCTCATAATTCAATACAATTGAGTGGCTGCTAGGAAAAAATATGTGACAAAATGGCGCAACAGTGTAGTGTTCAAAAAGTGTAAAAAAAACAAACCAAAACAATTACATCAGCTATCTTTAAAATAATAATATTGCTTTGCTGATTAGAATAAATAAAAAATAGGGAATTTTTTTTAAAAAAAACTGATTTTTGATGTGGACATTATTTACAATATTGACTTGTTTTTGTGATTTTATTGATTGCTCTCAGTAATTTATTTTTTATTTTATTTTATTTTTTGGAAATCAGTTGAAAAACAACAACATCAAATAGTTTGAATAATTACTCGTGTAACAAAAACTCAACTAAACTTTACATTTTCTCCTATTCAAGATTTTCTTCTCATTGGATTATCACATAAAAATAATGAATTACACCTATGTGACATAACTAAAAACAGATCAAATACCACAGAGACCTTATCTCTGGCTTGTGCTCACTGTCATTTGTGGAGCCGCTCACTGTTTCTCTCAGTGGTTGTGTCGTTTGTGTCCTTTTCACTGGACACTGTCAGTTTCACCACAGAAAAGTCCTGTCACAGCAGAATCTAAACTCCAGCCTATCATGACATGCCTGAAGATTTCATAGGAAAAGAGAAATGAAAACAGCAATACTGGATTTCAACATTTTAATTCATCACAGTGCTAACACAGCAAATTAAAGTGCAACAGTGAAAAGCATTCATTATGCATACTGACATGCATTTGTTTTTGTTGTCACAAACATCGAATAAAATACAAAAATTGACCTGCAAAGATTTTCAGAAAATATGCAACCATATGCAAAATTAAATAAATACAGTGTAACATAAAAGCATTTCCAGACTGATCAGGTGTTTTATTTCAGGAATGACTGATTATTTGTTGGGCATTTCCATCATGACAGCAGAGTTTTGCGCTGTAAAAGCTACAGTCTGACCAACAGAGGTGTTTTGGCCAGTGCATCTCACTTTGCTCTTCCTCCGAATATTGCCACAGTGCAAAAGTTGCCACAAATGTTTTCGCAACTTTTGTGAGAGCATGTACAGCAGAGGATTCATACAGCAGTGTGAGAAGGCAAGTATACGACAAATATGATGTGCAATATCCAGTCGTTGCTTCACCTTACAGTCTGTGGGTTCGTACAAAGTCATGATGACAAGGATAATGTTGTAAGGTCCCCAGCAGATGAAGAAGGCTGCAACAATGCACAACACCACAACTACAGTCCTGTGTCTTCTTCTGTTTGAAGGCTGTAAAACTGTTTTGAGGATAGCAGAATAGCAGAAAACAATGATGGCAAAAGGGAGAAAGAAAAGCAGTGACACTTGAAGGTAATATCCCAGCTCGACGTCAGATCCATCAGTAGAAGGCTCACAGTAGAATTTTTTGTTCCAGTCATCCACCACCTTCATTTTGAGAGCATCAGGGAGGGATGCAGCAACACTGATGACCCAGGCAGCTGCACAGGCGCCAACTACACCCCTCTTCTTCCACACGGGGTTGCTCGGCCAACTGTGCAGCACCACAGTTATGAAACGATCCACAGTCATGGCAGTGAGTAGAATGACGCTGCTGTACAACCCAACAAAGTATGCTGCAGTGATGAATTTGCAGAAAAAGTCTCCAAAAATCCAGTGGTGAAGGTGCTCGGTGGCCCACAATGGAAGTGTGACAGTGAAGATCAGATCAGAGCAAGCCAGGTTCAGGACAAATATATTTGTGACATTTTTCAGATCCTCGTAGATGACCAGAACACACAAGAGGAGACTGTTGCCGATGACGCTGATGATGAAGATTAAGATGAAGAGGGCACCGCTGATAACTGAAAAGTTAAATATTTCAGAGCAAAAATACACAATATGATCACTGGTGTCCGCTCTATCATCAGGTGTTATGGAGCCGTTTGCCATTGTAGATTTTCTAGGAAAAACAAACAGAAAACCTTCAAAATGCAGCGAAGACTGAGCAGATTTCTGAAAACTTTCCTTCAAAAATTAACTTCTTGTGGAATCATTTCAAAAACCACTAAATATAGAGAACAACTACAGAGTCAAAGCACTGAGCAACTTACCCTGAACAGCAGCTGGCAAGTCTTGCGATGAATGGCACTGTGCAGGAAAGGTTGAGACATAAAAGAGTAAACAGTTCCCCTTTTAGTTTCATGATCAGTCAGAGATGTTACATCAAAATTTTTTTAACTTATTTTCCACAACTAAAAGGGAACTGAAACTAAGTTAAAAGTAATAATTTAAAAAATCTAAATATTTCTTTGCCACAGTTGTTGTGGACAAAATGAATAGGCTACTATTAGACATGAATATACTTAAACACAACAGACGTCCCATGTACACCTTTTGGGCAAAAAATAATGAGGCTAATTAAAACAGACGGAATTTGAAATAAATAATGCTGATGATATTCAAATGTGAAGATATAAAATAACTGCATGAATTAAAAAATCTTCATCAATGTTTGTAGAAGACAAACATAAAATAACAGATTCAGATTCAGAGGTGATGACATAAATGCACAAAAGTATAATGTACACTACAAGTCAAAAGTTTAGCCACACCTGCTCATTCAGTGCTTGTTATTTATTCACATTATTTTATTCATAGTAGATTCATATTGAAGATAAACATTTTCTTGTTTACAGTACAATTCCATATGTATTATTTTATAGTTTTGATGTCTTCAGTATTAATCTACAATGAACATCAAGAAACTATCATCAGACTCCCATTCATTTTTGTTGCCACCTTGTGGGTTGATTGTTCAACTCAGTCACATTATCACAACAATGTGATCTGAGGCGTAGATTCCAGTGAGAAGAATTACAACTAAGATTGATTATAATTAGAGCTTGTGTTGTTTTTCTTCACCATTTGAGACAACGTTGCTCTAGAATTGTTCTAAATGATTCAAACTGTTGTTCCTCTTTCTTATAAGCCAGTACTGCTACAAGCACCAAACATCAGCTCTGTTGTATCCGGTGTAGTATTTCAATATATATCAGTTTGAGTAGCTCTGATCCAATCTGCAAGTGTACTTCCCCCCAGGGGTGAAAGTAGTTTTAAATTCCTGCCGGTACCATTACCAAAACCGTCGTCTCGCTCTAACTTCATGCATTTTAAAATAGCAAAGTTAAAACACAAACAAATAAAAACATATTAATATTTTTACTGTAGGCCAATGGAATAGGTAGGAATTAATAACACTTGAAAATATGGTAAGCTTTTAGCTTTAATTGAAACACTGATAAACATCCAGAATACAAGGCTCTAAGAACAGACATGAGGTCACCAGCAAACACTCAGAATGGAACTAAACATCAAAACACATCACCTAAAATATTTTCCACAGAGGCCTAAAATAGTTATAGTAGTAGTCGTTAGTTTCTGATTTTCTGTGGTAACCCTTCTTCAGTGTCCCTGTCTTTTCTTTCAATCCAAAGGTTATTTTCCTCTGTTATTACTTTGACAAAATATTTTTTGACTGTTTTGTAGTGCTTCTCTCCGTTTTTATTTAAAATATGCATCTGTTGATGATAACCGCTGTAAATCCAGTTTAAAGTTTTTCAGCCAATCACAAGAACGTGTGGAATTTCAGGTGAAATTTACTGCTCGCCCTGTCCCGGCGCAAGCGGCGCTTGTTGACGTCTATTGACTAGTTGTGGAAATGTCCCAGTGCAATAAATCAAGCGCACCTACTTGCTATTGGCTGCTATTCACCACAGCCACAGGTGTTACGGAAAGTAGACACACATGCACACTCACATACTGCTGAGTGAACGGTCGATAGCAGGCAGCCGGGCAGCATACCCATGGGCGTACCCATAGATACCGGTGGAAGAGCGGCGTACCACCACGGATCTTTTCCTGGTACTGCGTACCGCCACCAGAACTTTTGCTGATACGCAGTACTGGACCGTTCCGGCTTACTTTCACCCCTTCTTCCCTCCCATGAATGATTCATCAGTGTTCTTGTTTTCTTGTCATTCTGTTGCGAACTATAGGAGTGTTTCAATGATGTCACACATCCGGGTCAGTAAGTAGCTCAGCGCCATTTTGAGTGGCAAACTTTGTTGAGTCCGTGAATGGAGTTTATCTTTTAGCCTAATATTTGTTGGCTATGGCTGCCACTCAGCTGAAAAAGTATAGTGACATACTTGATAGCACTTCAAAAGACCGATATCAGAGGAAGTTGGAGTTAATTGATGGAATCGATCCTTATCAAGTTACACAGAAGGACTGGACAAGCACCCACAACGGCCTGCCTGAAGTGAAGTAATTTGAGTAAGTTTCAGCCATTTGCGCTCATAATATGATTTTTTTCCATTAATTAGCATATCATTGGTCTATGTAAATTAAATTAACTGGAATAAACAGTGGAGTCTGGCTAGGATCATGCTAATGTGAGCTAACCTCCCAGTGTGGTGTCCTGTTGGGGGAACACTAATCCTCGCTTTGAGAAGCAGCTATTTTGAAAAGATCTTCATAGACCCTCCAGAAAAACGCGGGCTAAAATCCTTGATTATGCAGGCTAAAATCCTTGATTATGTGAATAAATATGCAGGGTTTTTATGCCATTTTATGCGGGGAAATTGCGGAAAGTTGCAAAGTATGTGAATAGTTGTGAAATATGCAAAAAAAATGCAAAATATGTAAGAACTGGGAAAAAGGTGATTCTTCTCCTACATCCTGTTACTAGGCTACCACTGAATGAAAAAGAGCAATATAAAGATAAACAGACATACTACATGCAAGACACATCACAGTAAGTGCTGCCAATGTTTAATTTATTGTCAGCTTAAGCATGACTTAAACATTCCTCAATCACAAATTTCTCAGAAATAAAACATTCTTTCTGCTTAGTTATACTTTGAGGTAGAGCAAACTACCTGCTCCAGTGTCGTGGAGAAGTTGTTACCGACACATTTCTGTCGGCCGCCAAACCGTGGTTGGGCAGCCTCGGGTAGTGCTAGCCCGCCTAGCTTAGTATGGCTCGTTGGTGGTAACAGCCAATATATAGTCCAACAAAACTTTGCAGTTGGGAAGAACAGGGCACTTTATTTAACCGCAGTGACTGTCTACACTTACTGCTTGGAGCATACATCAACTTCTCATACTTCTTTTCAATAACTTCCGTCTCATCATGTGCAGCTCGACATATCTCCGTCTCTGCTTCCGACACACACCCGCCACGGGCCCCATTACGTACTCTTTACTCGCATACATACACACAAACTCACACACACACACCCAGTCCCCCACCTCTACGTGCCTAGGTTAAAGGAGCAGGCTTGGCCTGCAACAAAGTGCTTCAACACAGTTGATTTTCTTCGGTGCTCCAGAACGATGTTGCACGGGGTGCAAAAAGTTTCCCCCCACTTTCATGCAGTAAATCTGGGTAGAGTGTTGCCAACTTAGCAACTTTCTCGCTAAATCTAGCGACTTTTCAAAACTCCTAGCGACTTTTTTTTGTCAAAAGCGACTAGCGACAAATCTAGCGACTTTTTCTGCCGTTTTGGAGACTCTGATAGGAAAACTCAGCTCATTCTGCAGTTACTGTTTTCAACAAGCAGCAGGTGCTGCTGTGAGCTTCTCCCCCTCCCAAAGCACAGGCTGTCAGTCCAGTAACCCCGCAGCAGACCCAGTGAGGGGAGGGGGAGACCACATCACTCCGCGGCCAGACAGCAGATGAATCGCGCATGCGCAAAGTCATTACAGATCCCATCCAGACTTACGGAGCCATATAAACAAAAATGTTTCTTCACTGTCATGCTAAAATAAACCACAGCATTTAGCCTCTAGTGAAAAAACATATTTTGGGAGTTTTATACTCACTTTTTGGTCTCTTCCACAACGTTATTCCTCTCTCCTACAACGTTGATTACAATTACATGCAAACTGGGAATTATGCAAAGTAGGCAATGACATCATTTAGCAACTTCTAGCGACTTTTAGGACAGCCAATAGCGACTTTCCTTACTGAGGAGTTGGCAACAGTGTCTGGGTACTGTTTTGCCCGGTCTCTGGCTGAAATATTCGTAGGTAAATGTGATCATAGATATACTAGATGCCTCGCCGGCCAATGAGCGATGCGTCAGTGCGCCGCCATCTTGGAACAGGAGCAAGCGGGAGTAAACAAACTAGCGATAAGCGTGTTTATCACACACCGACTGACAAAAAAGCTCAAAATGCCACAGTCTTGTGCTGCCTGGGGCTGCACAATACAACACAACCCAAACACAAGGGCACAAGGAATCACATTCCACAAGTGAGTATGTCCTTTCCATTGAACTTTTCACAGATTTTACCAGATATTGTAGCAGAAACCCATGGTATGATACCAAGACGTTGTCAGTCTGTCACTTCTTGATGTGGCTATATCTTTGGAGAAGTGCACACAGAGATGGCAAATTGGGTTTCAGAAATAAACTCATACTGAACTGAGAAAAGGATATATTGTTTTTGATGAGCAGTATCTAGCTTTTTTTCATGCACACATAGAACACAAGTAAATTGAAGAATTTAGGCATGGTTCCAACTTTGTGCCAGCTATGTGCTGAGTTGAGTTGAGTTTGAGTTGAGTTTGAGTTTATTTCGAGCTTTTACAAGGTAAAGTTTATACATGTTGTGAACAGTTCCTTGGCAGTTTTTCTACTATTTCAAGATGTTTTGATACAATTTCTTTGAACCTCATAAACATATCAAACATGTCATACAAAAAGAAAAAAAAAAGAAGAAGAAAAAAAGAAACCCCACACAAAAAAAGAAAAACAAAAAGCTCGAAAGGGAGTGGTGAGAAGTAAAACTTATTAAGCTCCCACCCCCTTTACATCAATATTTACAAGCTGCATGCAATGTCTTTTCTCAGATACATCATCATTCGGTGCGTTGAAATAATATAAATATACAATTATACATTTACATCTACACATATCTATTTATACAACCTTATATACTTGTCTACCTATGCAAACATACACTCATAGCTCTTTTTATACACCTATTTACACATACAAATATATATATATACATACATACATACATATATATATATATATACACACGTGGACAAAATTGTTGGTACCCCTCAGTTAAAGAAGGAAAAACCCACAATTCTCACTGAAATCACTTGACACCCACAAAAGTAACAATAAATAAAAAATTTATTGAAAATTAAATAATCAAAAACAGCCATCACTTTTGAATTGTTGATTAACATAATTATTTAAAAAAACAAACTAATGAAACAGGCCTGGACAAAAATGATGGTACCTCTATAAAAGATTGAAAACTATTTGACCAGAGTGACATGATTAACTCAGGTGTGTCATTTAATTGACATCACAGGTGTTTCCAAACTCATAATCAGTCAGTCTGCCTATTTAAAGGGAGACAAGTAGTCACCCTGCTGTTTGGTGAAAAGGTGTGTACCACATTGAACATGGACAACAGAAAGCGAAGGAGAGAATTGTCCCAGGACATCCGAAAAAAAATTATAGACAAACATCTTAAAGGTAAAGGCTATAAGACCATCTCTAAACAGCTTGAAGTTCCTGTGACAACAGTGGCTCATATTATTCAGAAGTTCAAGACCCACGGGACAGTAGCCAACCTCCCTGGACGTGGCCGCAAGAGGAAAATTGATGACAAATTGAAGAGACGGATCGTTGGAATTGTATCCAAAGAGCCCAGAGCAACCTCCAAAGAAATTAAAGGTGAACTCCAAGGCCAAGGTACATCAGTGTCAGATCGCACCATTCGTCGTTGTTTGAGCCAAAGTGGACTTCATGGGAGACGACCAAGGAGGACACCACTGCTGAAAAAAACTCATAAAAAAGCCAGACTGGAATTTGCAAAAATGCATGTTGACAAGCCACAACGCTTCTGGGAGAATGTCCTTTGGACAGATGAGACCAAACTGGAGCTTTTTGGTAAGGCACATCAACTCTATGTTCATAGACTCAAAAACCAAGCATACGAAGAAAAGAACACTGTCCCTACGGTGAAACATGGAGGAGGCTCAGTAATGTTTTGGGGCTGCTTTGCTACATCTGGCACAGGGTGTCTTGAAAGTGTGCAAGGTACGATGAAATCTGAAGACTATCAAGGCATTCTGGAGAGAAATGTGCTGCCTAGTGTCAGAAAGCTTGGTCTCAGTCGCAGGTCATGGGTCTTCCAACAGGACAACGATCCAAAACACACAGCCAAAAACACCCAAGAATGGCTGAGAGAAAAGCGTTGGACTATTCTAAAGTGGCCTTCTATGAGCCCAGATCTGAATCCCATTGAACATATGTGGAAGGAGCTGAAACATGCCATTTGGAGAAGACACCCATCAAACCTGAGACAAGTGGAGCTGTTTGCTCATGAGGAGTGGGCCAAAATACCTGTTGACAGCTGCAGAACGCTCATTGACAAATACAGAAATCGTTTAATTGCAGTGATTGCCTCAAAAGGTTGTGCAACAAAATATTAAGTTATGGGTACCATCATTTTTGTCCAGCCCTATTTCATTAGTTTGTTTTTTTAAATAATTATGTTAATCAACAATTCAAAAGTGATGGCTGATTTTGATTATTTAATTTTCAATAAATTTTTATTTATTGTTACTTTTGTGAGTTTCAAGTGATTTCAGTGAGAATTGTGGGTTTTTCCTTCTTTAACTGAGGGGTACCAACAATTTTGTCCACGTGTGTATGTATATATATATATATATATATATATATATATATATACACACACACACACATCTACACATACAGACAGACCCATAATATATCTAGGTATATGTGTATATCCTGTATACATACATACCTTTTAGATGGTACATTGTAATGATGATACATATAGAATAATTGTTGTTCTAGTTTTACATTCATAAGATAACCATTGTGGTCAGTAGAATGGCCGCTCCAGACAATCTCCCCATGCCAGGGCCACGGCGAATCGGTAGTCCGAGAGCACCACACGGCAGCTGAGCTACAATACACAAGAGCCCCTTCTTCTCGTGCTGCAGCCATCCCAAATGTGAAGTATATAATTTTGTACACTTATTTTCTATAATTATTAGGTCCTTGCCTTATACAAAACGAGCCATGACAACTGTGTGCTGTTATTGTTGTTCCCTTTTTTTCTCAGAGTGAGGAAAATCTATGCCTGTGAGTACTGAATTACTTCTTTGTGTTATTGAATTGAGCAAGTACGATGCTGTTGAGTTTGATCTTGTACTATTTTCCGCGACCGCCATGCTAACCGTTAGCATGTCAATGGGTTTTCCCATAGGAATTAGCATCAAGCTAGCGGACTTTGTTTATACGCGTATTTTCGTGTATGTCGTTACTTATTGTATTTTTCTTGTCTATTCAGTTTTACAGTAATTCGTGTGGAGATAATAAAGCGTGGTCTGAACCCACAAAGCGTTGTCTTTGTATGAAGACTGTTAACTATCTGCCAACTTGACAAGACTAGGGAGGGCAGAATATCTAGCTTTTTTTCATGCACGCATGGAACACAAGTAAATTGAAGAATTTAGGCATGGTTCCAACTTTGTGCCAGCTTTGAAAATTCTTTAGTAGTAAAGCAATGAAAATGAGAAAATAGAAAAACCCTCAAAATTTTTATTAACTTAAAGCTCGTGTCCGGAGTTTCCGTTTGTTTTCAATTTATGTATCATTGTTTAACAAAGCTCAAATGTGTTAGTCTAGTTCGATACTATAATATAATGTTAGTATGATGCATTATGAAAATTTATTCATGAGTTCCGCCTTCCTCTCATAGACCCCCATGTTATTCCCAGAGCCCTAGAGATAGTAAGAGTTGCGACACTCATGCTCTCGCAGCGGGGCGGTCACGTGGTTCATGTAAGCCTGAATAGTTCCAAACAGGAACTAAACAAGCCTCCACAACCCGGAAGTAGACTGGAAGAAAGCGTACAACGGCACCCTATGGGAGTGTCGCAACTCTTACTATCTCTAGAGTTCTGGTTATTCCAAAAAGCGCCGGTCGCTGCCGACCAATCAAGTTCGAGCTTCAGCTTTGTCATGCAACGGTTACGCGCACAGCAAGCAAGCCCATGCAGAGGTGGGCGAGCTACGCACTACTGTCCTGCACTGCGCACATTTGTTTTGCTTGTGGAGGAGAGAGCATCAGGGATCAGCAACTTCCAGAAAAGTTACCAATCCCACGGCTTGTCAGGCCAAGAGACTGTAGGACGTTTTTTGGCTCGGGGTGCTTGCGTCGCTCCCCGACCACGGCCTCCATAGCCCGCCTGACGGCTTCGTTTAGATGCCTGACCTCTGGAGGAAGATGTTGGGGCGTCTGGGACATACTCTTCGTCAGAGGAGTCATGCAATTCTGAACTCTAGATAGAAATAAATAAACAATGTAACACATATACACGCGTAAATGCACTAAGTTTGATAAACAACGTCATCGAGAGGGATACACGAGTGTAATCACATATTGAAACTTTACTCGTTTGTCCGAGCAGATTCATGTTATTTTGGTATTAGGACAAGTTAGACTCAATACAGAATTCTAACGTAATTCCTTTATTATTTAATAAATGTACTAAATGTAGAAGAGTCAGGGTTCTCGCTAGGATTTTTTTTCAGCCGAACGGCAGGTCCTCCTGCACACGCGCGCGCGCAATAGATGAGAACGCGCACACGCAATAGACAGGAACGGGTCAATCGACAGGAAAGTACGGCTGAGGTGGGGAGACATAAATTAACCTAGATAGGCACCCAGTTGATAAAAACAAACGCACATGGCGTTATCTGTCAAAATAACAGCGCAGCGGCCCTAATCACAGTGTTAACCCTTCCTGTTCGGCCCCCGACCGTGGTCAGGAAGCCCGGGGTTAACCCCCTTCACTTCCTCAACAGCCGTAGAGGCAAAGACACAGGAGCCCAGCCGTATCAAAGAACACTGCAGACTTTATTGTCTATCAACAGCGACTGAACCGCACAGTAAGGCCAACCAAGCAACTACACACCTTCTCTCCTCCTCCGACTGCGCGTCTCTCTCACTCGCTCTCCCACTCCCTCCCCCTCTCTCCCACTCTCATGACAGAGCCACACACTCTCATAAAAACAGCGTAATCTTTGAAATGCGCTGGCGTAGCGGCCCTAATCACAGCGTAATCTTTTAAACTGAGCGTAACGGGCTGTTAAGACTGCGTAACGGCCTGTTACCCTGAAATGCGCTGGCGAGAACCCTGAGAGTGGAAAACAGCAAAACAGGCAAGATGCTGCAGTACTCCGGGCACTCCTCTCAGGTACTGCGCGCGTGCACAAATAAAGGGGCGAAATCAGAGGGAGGGAGAGACCAACAGTGTTTTGGGAGACGCTGCGATTCAAACTCCGGACACGAGCTTTAATATTAACCTTCAATGTAATTTCAAGATAATTGTTCAAAGATGTTAATCCCATATGGAAATGCGACACAAAAAAGGAATAATCAGTAGACTAAATAAATAAAACTTAGAAGCTGCTTATCATGGTGATGAGAGAAACCTGACATCACAACAGGTCAACACAACAAACAGTTGCAGGAAAAGGGTCCCTAAAACTTGTTGTGCTGATTGACACCATCTCTTTGGGAGTGTAATCAAAAGACGACCTTGTAAGCTTTCAAATGAGCCATACCATGTCGAAATCTATGCATTACAAGGTAAGTTATGAGCGGAAAACTGTGTCTGTGTAATGGTCTCGCATATACCAGACGTTGGTTGTTTACAACTTCACTTCCGCTCCAAGATGGCGGCGCACTGACGCATCGCCAGCCTATGCTGGACAGTGGCGCGAGGCATCTAGTATATCTATGAATGTGATCTTTGAGCATTCGCCATTCTTGTTTTTCGTCTCTGAGCACCGCACTCCGCATCAGCTCGTGCTTGTGTGTGTGAATGCGCAAACTGATGATGTCAGGCCGGGCGTCACATAAAAACTCACTCACAACTCCATTTATATTGGTTATAGTTGTCTCATTTTATGCCGAAACTGTGAAATCAAGCGGAACCCGCATATTTCTCTTTTTTTCGTGGAAATGTGAGATTCTTGCTGGAATTATGTGCTGTTTTGCCGGGATTATGCGGCCTTTTGGGAAATAATTGACCCCCGCATAATCAGCAGCATTTTGGTGATTAATGTGGGAATTCATGCGATCGCATAATCGCGTTTTTCTGGAGGGTCTATCTTTAGGTCAAAGCAAATAATAACAGTTGAAACACCTAATTTCCACAATTGTCTAAGTTATACATTTGTTATCTTTCATTCGGCATACATTAAAACTCCCGGAATGTATTTTTTTCAATAAAATAATCAAATTTGAGGAAGACTTTTGGCTGTTTGCGAGATTTCAATTGTGTTTTCAAAGCAGTTCATGCACTAAAAGTTTATTTTACCACAATAAAGTGTATTTATGGAAGACAAATTGAATAATAGAATACAAAGTAAAAGTGAAAATGACAATTTTTTAATAATACGGGTTAAAAAACAGACTGTGTCGTGCCTCTTAAAAATATTTACACAAATGAAAAGCTTGGTTGTCACTCACAAATTTCTTCTAGAGTGATGAATGCTGCTGTGTCATTGTTACTCCCATCTCCGTCTCTTTCACATGGTCCAGGGAGATGCCTCCTAAATCTTTGGGCTCCAAATATGTAGAACAGGGGACTCAGGCAGCAATAGAAGTGAGTCAGTGGGTAAATAATGAACATGGCATGATGCCATCCATACATCAGTTCAAGTCTGGATTCAAATATGTTCATGAAGGATAGGGCATGCATAAAGACTGTGATAACGTGAGGAGCCAAACAAAGAAAACAACAAATAGTTATCCCTAAAATCAGTTTTGAAGGCTGGTCCTGTCTCGTTATCTTGCGCTGTTTAATAGTTATCCACATGTGGACATAGCAGAATGTGATGACAGTAAAAGGAAGGAGGAAGAAAAGGGTCACATCAAAGCAGATGCTAACAATCATCATATATGGTGACTCTACACCTGTACACACTTTACCAAAACTCACATCTATGACTGCACTTGTCACTGAATTTTTAATACTAGAAACAGCACATGCGAGCCATATCACAATGCTGCCCACAAGGACACGCCGTTTACTGAAGGCCTGTGAAGACAGACGTGAAGCGTGAACAACAGTCATATAACAATGTAAAATCACAGCAGTGAGTATTATCACATAACTGTTCATTCCCAGGATATTAAACCCTCTCACAGTTCCACAGGCCCACTCCCCAAACACCCAGTTGTGGAGAGCATCGCTGGCCATAAAGGGCAGGGTCACGGTGAAGCAAAGGTTGGAAACTGTGAGTTGCAGAAGGAAGATGTCACACGTGGTCCTCCAGGCTCGTTCCTTCAGAAGGACCCAGAGCAGGAAGCTGTTTCCCATCAAACTGATGCAGAAGATGAGGGTGCAGCACACAGCAGCATAGACTTGAAATGCTGATTGCTCTTCTTGAGGTTTTTCCACAGTCGTTTCAATGTACTCGTAGAACAGAAAGTCATGGTAATCTTCATAGTGATAATAACTGTAAGGGGCCATTCCTTACTTGTTGAAGTCTTGTGAGAAAAATGACAACTGATCTATTGAAAAAAGGAGGACATGGTGTTTGTTTTTAAGAATTATTTAAAATCACAATACATTCTACACATGTTTTTTCAAATCACAAGAATCTAAAACAATGAATTTTAATCAATAATGTTTTTCATCCCTGGAGGTCCTTCTTCTGGGACCAGGTCTTATCTGTTAAAAACATGACCAGTGTCCGTTGCTGAGTGTGGCACAGTGGATGAAGACTGATATGACAGCATCAGTGTTACTGACTCATTGTTCAAGGCTGCTATTTACTCTCTGATTTATCGTTTTGATTAAGTGGAAGCAAAAATGATAATTTGGAGGGTTTTTAGATCTCTCTCTGGCCAGGTTTTTTAGACAGATAGGCTAAATGTGCTTCAAAATTCTCTAAAATGTCTTATCTAAGGAGTCCAAGGTGGTTCACATTGTCTTTACTATTTGGTAACTGTTACTGGCTACATTTGAGGATGTTTATCAGGTGGAGTTATAATTTTTTTTAAGACTTGAACTTCAGGGATATGTACAGTCTGACACCAATCTGTCAGGCATACCTAAATATAAGTAATGTAGTCTAATCTCAGCAGCCTTGCATTGACTCTCACCATTTGAATCATCCCATAAACCTGTGTTAGGAGGTGTCTCTTTTAATGTAGTTTTAAAGGCTGCAGTTTGCTGTCATGCTATGTTCATTGGAATAAATTTGAATGCATGAGTCAATGACGAATCTGCTCAAAGCTATTGGATGATAGAAAAATTCATCTTTGACCTGTGAATAAACTGCAATTCTACAACCCCCAGCATGCCTTGAAAAAGTAGAGGACTATGTCAGGTTTCTCTGTTTGTCATCGCTACATGACCATCAACAAATGAAAATAGTTTGCATTAAATCTTGACTTGATATTCACTATAAAGGTATTTTGTCCCTTCAGTACATTTAGTCCAAGTTTCAAGTTTTGATAGACATTCTCAGACTTTAATATTGTGTTTTCATAGTGTCTGTAAAATGATATCACTTGCTGATTTACATGGAATAAAACTGTGTAATTTTTACAGTCACACATCATAAATGAACTAATTGCTATTTGTGAAAGATTTTTGATGTGGACATTATGTACAGTTTTGACCTGTTCTCTTTCAGTGAAATGAATGAATACGTGAATAAATGTGCTGTGACATAACTGAAAACAGATAAAATACCAGAGACCTTACCTCAGGCTTGTACTCTGGGTCACTCGAGGTGCTGCTCAATGTTTCTGTCAGTGACTGTGTCATTTGTGTCTTATATATGCAATACTACCAGGGAGTTTCAGTCCATCTGGTACCGGAGAAAAGTACTATCACAGCAGAATTTGAGTACCATCCTATTATGACATGCTGGACTAGATTTTGTTGGAAAAGAGAAGTGAAAGCCACTGGACAGGAATTTCAACACCATTTTAGTAGCCCATCAAGTGGGAGAGTAGCAATGAAAATCATTCATTATCATACATACATTCTGACATGCATTCATTTTGGATATTCCACTTTGGAAGGCAAATCCACAGAATAATAGATGTAGATTCATAGGTGATTGACAGAAAAACACAAAATAAAATGTCATTAATCAGAGTGAATCACATATGGTTATGTTTGCTGTAATAAAATGTACAATGGAATCAGGTGATCAACATACTTTTGAAGCCACTCTTATTATAACACAGTTTGATTGGAGAGTAGATAGCCACACTTAATTACAGGATGAAAGCTGGATGAAAGTTGGTATATTACAAATCGTTGCTGTCAAGCTTCTTATTACATATACTAAGAGCCCAGTGTGTCAGGTGCCTTTACATTAATGTGGAGGATGCCTCTTTGCCACCAGAGCAGCTCGAATTTTCCGTGAGCCCACGTGACAGCACTGCCGCAGAACGTTGTTATTCCTACCAGCTTGAACCAGTCTGCAAATTCTCCTCTGGCCTTTGTAATTAACAAGGTGTTAATCCCTCTCATTAACAGCTGCCACTCACTGGATGTTTTTTGCACCATTCTCTGTAAACTCTAGAGGAATCCCAGCAGTTTCTGAGATGCTCAAACCGGTTCCAACAACTTGAAGTCACATGGAAAATTTTACCTGAACAACTAAAATTCTTGACCATGTCTACCTGCTCTGATCACTGAGCGTATGTCTGATGTTAAGGAAGTGATTGCAGTTTGATCACTGTGCAGCACTGTGGATAGATACAGCAAGGTTTTGAGCTAATATGAAAAGGCTATAAAAGCTGCAATGCTAGCAGTTACATCTAATTAAATCCAATATTGATTCCTCTACTGACAGTTCAGATAATTTATTACATTGCATCTGATAAAATGCTGCAGGGTGACATGACAGCCAAGTGGTTAAGACACATACCACATAAACTAAAATGAACTTAGGAGCCGAGTTGCCTTTATTTAAATTGGGCTATTCAGATTGTTTAACTACAAGGATACCAATGAGGGCAATCATTTTGGGGTGTCTTTTTTAAAAAAAAATGCAATACTGTGTTATGATTAAGCAGCCAGTAGTTATTTTCAACAAAAACAATTACAAATGCTGTGATATATTTTTTCCATTGTAATTATGGCTTAAACAGTATAACTTGAATGCATCGTTCACCAAGATTTTTTAGAGATATGGCATGAAGATTACAACATTTAGAAGACAAAATTTTTAGTAATTGCCATTCTTACATGTAGATTGTGATTTTGAATGAGGTTTCCTTTCTACTGGTACAGAGTATTTTATTATATGGCCTAGATCGAGAGCTCCTCACCACTTGTTTGTGATGTGATTGTGAGTCGGCTGTGCCTGCTGCGGACGCTGTTCTGTTTGTGACCCCAGCTCTTCAGCATTTTCTTTAGGTGGCTGTTGAATTTAACTCCCACAAACACGTAAAAGACAGGGTTGAGGCAGCAGTGTGAAAAGGCAAAAAATCGGCTAATGTAAAAAGCATAATCCAATCTTTTGCTTGCTTCACAGTATTCAGCCAAAGTTTTAGCATCAGTAGCTGTCTGGGGCCACCAATACAAAGACTGTAGAAATAGTACTACATTGTACGGTAGCCATCCTACAAAGAAAACAACCATGAGAATGAAAATGAGTTTCAAAGTTTTGTTTCTTCGTCGTTGGACAGTGGGCCGCAGCAACCTGCACATAATCTGAGAATAGCAAAAAACGAATATCACTGAACTCAGTATGAAGATTGCATTTTGCTGGTAGGTCCCCCATAGTCTCCAGTAAGAATTCTCATATACACAATATTGTGAGTCCACGACTTTAGTGCAGAGGAGGGCAGGACTGGCAACCAGGATACTCACGACCCAAATGATCGCAGATGCTACGATACTGTAGAGGCCTGTGGTGGACACAATGTTAGACAGAGGTTTCATCACAGCGACATAGCGGTGAATAGTCATCAGGATGAGGAGGAAACCGCTGCTGTAGAAACCAATGTAGAAGATGAAGTTCACTATTTTGCATGCAGGCTCCCCTAAAGTCCATCCATACATGTGGTAGTAGATCCAGAAGGGCAGACCTGCGGTGAAGAAGAGATCTGATACAGCCAGGTTCAAGATGAAGGCATTAGTGAGGGATTTGAGATTCTCGTACTTGACCAACACCACAATGACCAGGATGTTGCTCAACAGACTGAAGATCACCACAAAGGAGAAAAATACAGGAGTGAAGATTGCTCCAAAAAACACAACATCTGATTTGTCGCACACTTCATCCTCAGTGTAATAATCGTAATGGTATGTCTCAGTGATGCCTGTAGTGCCCGTCTCCGTATAGTAGTAGTCGGAGTCAGTTGTTGCCATTTTCCTTCAGCATGAAGAGAAAACCTAAATTTAAGAAAGGCTTTGTTAGACAGGGAAATCATACAGGCTAATATGATATTCTCCTGATACATGGGTCTCATTCCGCCTAAATTTACTGAATGACCCTGATTTTTAATTTTTTTTTAAATGTTGGACATTCATTGAGTTGACCATGTGCAAATTCTGGGGTCAAAAGTCACATTAGTTCTTGAGTTAAAAATTCACAAAGAGGGGTTGGGTCATGTTGACTTTTGCATTGCTTTCTTTGTCCCAATCTGTGGAGCTCGGTTTCTTAAGTGTCAAAATTTTAGTCATAATGTAGCTAGAGTCCTGACATTTTTAAGGCTCATTTTATGTGCACATATGGTCTTCAATGTCAATGTTTCTATGTACTTCAATATACCATCACCACGAATCCTTTATTTTTCACCCTAATCTGCTAAATTTCTTTTCCTGTGATTGACACCAGCATATTGCCGGTCAGAGGCATATTTTATGAGAAAGAAACAATGATGGTTATTGTACAATTAGAATTATAAAACAATGTTTACAACATTATGCACTGTAAAAACAACATGGACAAAATGTTCAGAAACAGACCACACTTTGGAAAGTCTGTCACCCACAGACCATGTTCTGAGAATTTCTTCTTCTGAAGCCATTTGGCCTAATGACAGATCTTTACATAATATGCATCCAAATTGTATAACATCAGCATCTTTTGGAAAATCCAGGAAAATCCAGAAAACTTTGAAACAGGGATTTAATGTTGACATCAGTATACCAGCTATTGTTGCTGCCAACTTTCCCAACACAACGCCACTAAGTCTTTGCTGACAAGATTATAAATGAACAGAAGAACAGACCTCGAACAAGAAATCAAAAACAAGTAAAAATGTACACTATGGGTCAAATGTTTGAGAATGCCTCAATTTTTCTTTTTTTTTTTTAAATTGAAATTCAAATAGTTCAAGTCCAATGAATAGCTTGAAATGGTACGAAGGTAAATGGTGAACTGAGGTTCAAAAAAACAGGAAAAATAATGTACATTTCAGAATTTACAAAAAGGGTTTTTTTCAAGGCACAAGAAACTCGTTAACAACTTAAAGCTGTTTTGCAGCAATGGAAGTTGACCAAGCCTTGAAAGTTGATGCTCCCAAATCCTACAGGTGTCCCAACTTTTCTTGATTACTTACAACCCCCTCTGTCTGCATTAAAGTAGTATTGGAACACACCATGGCATCATACGATCCAGAGCATTATTTGAACAGCATTGTGCTGCAGAAAGTAGTGTGTTGCTAAAAAAAAAAAAAAAGTGCAGAAAAGGCAATTAGTAATAGAAGAGAGACAGACCATCATAAGACTTAAAAATGTTCATCCTTCCTACAGAGAAATTGCAACAACAAAAAAAAAAAGTCAAGGTGTCAGTGAATACAGTTTTCTTCACCATCAAAAGGCACTGAGAAACTGGGGGAAACTCTGACAGGAAGAGGTCTGGAAGGCCCAAAGCCACAACAGAATCAGAAGACAAGCTTCTGAGAGTCAACAGCTTGGTGATAGGTGGCTCACAGAACAATGGTTTCAAGCACGGGTTAGTAGTGGCCACAGTAAGCAAGTCTCAGTTTCAACTGTGAAGAAAAGACTTGGAGTTGCAGATTTGTCAGGCCACGTTGCAGCAAGAAAGCCATTGCTCAGACATTTAAATGAGAAAAAGAGGCTTGCTTGGGCCATGAATCACCGTCAATGAACTTATGAAGACTGGAAGAAGGTAATTTGGACTGATGAATCAAAATTTGAAATCTTTGGTTCATCATGCAGAATTTTTGTATGCCATTGAGTAGACCACAGGATGGTTCCTCAGTGTATGACATCAACTGTCAAATATAGAGGAGGAAGCATGATGATCTGGGGCTGTTTTTACTGGATCCAGGTTCGGTGACTTGTACAAAATGAGATGTACCCTGAACCAAAACGGCTACTACAGTATTCTGTAGTGCCATGCAGTACCCTCTGGTATGTTCCTAGTTGGTCAGGGGTTCATTATACAGCAAGATAATGACCCAAAATAAAAGTCCAAGCTATGCCAGAACTGTCTGATGAAAAAAGAACAAGATGGTAAGCTTGAAAACATGGAGTGACAGCACAGTCTCCAGACTTAAACCCCATGGAGCTGGTTTGGGATGAACTGGACAGAAGAGTGAAAGTAAAGCAACCTACAAGTGCCACACATTTATGGGAACTTCTGCAACAGAGTTGGGAAGAACTTTCTGAAGACTATTTGGATTGGATCTATTTCCACTGGAAAGAATGCCACCAGTGTGTTCAGCTGTAACATCTGCCAAAGGTGGTTACTTTAATGAGTCAAAAGTTCAGAATACATTTTGATTTCTCAATAAATTTTTTAAACTACATTTGTTTATTTGTTCAATGCTTTCATTTCAAAGAACAATGAGACATTAAAATGCATAATTTCCAATAAAAAACTTGAAAAATTTTGGTGTTCTAAATTTTTGATTGATAGTGTACTTGACGAAATTCCTTATGGCACCACTTTTAAAAAATATATATAAAAACATTTGAAGCACTATTTTGGAAAACCATAACTTTTCCTTCAGCCCATAGAATATTAATTTTAACTCTTCCAGCTGTGGCCACTATTGAAGTGCTTTCACCTATCAAACCTGCTCAATACATGATCAGATATTTGCCATAAATGCAAAATAAGCTATTTTAATTATTTTTTTTCATATAATATGCATCTGACTGGCAACATACTCTACATTTTTGAAGCCCCTATTGGTGTCAATCACTGGAAAAAAGAAATAAATTCTGCCTCTTCCGGAGAAAAATAAAGGTTTTTATTCCTGGTGGAATATCGGAATGGAAAAAACTACTTTTGACCAAATTTGCACCATCAGATAAATGATTTTTACTGATTTGTAATTAAATTTGTAATGAATGATTTGCAGCGAGTCTACAAAATTTCAGAACTCTAGCCATATTATTTTTCAAATTATGACACTTCAAACATTGTAACACAGATTAGCAAGAACCAAGCATTTTCTTTTAGAAATTTGAAATCAAAAACTAATGTTACCTACAACCCCAGATTTTACACATTTTAATTAATAACATAAATATGCACAGCAAAAAAGCATCTGATAAATATGAGATGGTCAGATGTGAACATTATAAAAAAAAATGGTGAATTGAACTGGAATGGCCCATGACATCCTTTATTTTATCTAAATAACAAAGCCATATTTTTTCATTTATGTCTGGTTCACAAAGTTGAAAAAGTGCATATAAAATGTGCTTTAAGAATATTTTAAGATATCTTCAGACTGGTTTGGGGAAGCAGTGTCAGGACTGGCATCACAACCCAACTAAGGTACTCAGATGTGATTCAAATATCGTTGAATTCTGTTTGTCAGAAACATGCAGCCATCCGTGTGTAAGATTGAGCACAGATACAACAGCATGAAAATAAATCTCAGTTTAATTCAATTCAGATCTGAACAGGCTAGAATAGGATTTGGTTGTAGAGTTAGATTTCATTATTTTTCATGTGACTTATTTATTGGTTAGGGTATAACTCTGACCAGTTGTTTTCAGTTTGCTGCTGTGAAGGCCATTCATTTTAAATGCACAATCAAAGAAAATTAGTTTGCATTAAAAAGCTCTAACTGTTAGTCGACAGGGAGCATGGTAACAAAAATGTGTAAATGAAAAAGTCTTCAAACTATTTATATTTCCCTTTGCACAATAATGGCTTTTAAACACACTCTTTGAAATTTGTGTTTTAATAAATTTTATTTATTAAATGGATGTAAAACATAAAAACAGTTTAATTGCAATTTTGTCAAACCCAGCCTTATGAGAGACCCCAACTATAGCAAATAATTGAGAAATATGGAAACATACTTTACCTGCATAAAGGCTGCATATACACCAGAGGCCGTCACACAATATCAGTAAATGTTTGGCGGCTGAGATATGAACTTAAATATCAAGAAAAAAAAAGTGAACAGAAACCAAGCATTTCACACTTCACATTTTCACATCGTCCACACTGATAACAATTGTAGGCACTTAGTTTCATGCCATAGACTGTATATATAGTGGACGTAGCATCTGGCTCCAGAATTGAAGCCAACCCGGAAGTGTCAAAAACTTGCAATATCACGCTGTCCGCTAGGGTTGGCTCCAAAAAGGTTTTTCTCCATAGACCCCAATTCATTTTTGGAAAAAATAAAATTTGATAGACTGATGTTCTACAGCTCAGGATTTTTTTCCTGTTAGTTTTCATGATCAAAATGAGAGACCAGGTGGCCGATCATAAAATAAATCAATACTGAATTTTAAATAAATCGTTAAAGTTGGTGGAGCCAGGGGGCGTGGCTATACTTGATAGACAGCAACAGAAGCCTCTGCGGTGAAATGTGGGCGGGATAAGAGAGTCCTCAGCCAATCCTGCCCCGAGTTGCTCTCCGGTCCAGTCTGTTTGATGACGCTTTTTACGTCACTGGCTCCAAAAAATCCAAAACGGCGACCAGGACGTAGCAAAATCCGGGCTTCATTTTCTCGGCGTTGAAACCAACGGGTGACATCACGGTTAGTTTACGCCTGTTTCATGCATGTGATAAACATGATATGCCTACTCTTTTATTCCTTCCGCCATCACGCTTTTAAATGACAGTGACAGTGTTGTTTTGTAGTTTTTAATGTATTTTAGGTATGTATGGATATTGTGCACTTTGTCACTGTTACACTTTGTTGCTGGGCCCTTCACCTGACCTTTGACAGATCCAAGTCAAATGTATATTGAATGTGTGTTTAATGTCCTGTCCTGCTGCGACCCATGTCTGCAAACTGAATTGCCCATAGGGGATGAATAAAGCTATCTGAATCCTGAATGCTGAATCCTGAATGTTCCCTTTAATTCTTAATATTCCTTTTCAGTGCATACTTTTTGAGATCATAGTCCTTAATAGGGCTGTTCCCCAAGGCTATGTTTTTAGAATTTATTATTTACCTTCTACCTCTTGGCCATATACAGTGGTGGAAAAAAGTTTTTGGACACCCTTAAAATTTTACACAATCTGAAATGCTGTCATGAAATATTTGTGGAAAAATCTTTTTTATGTTTCAAAAGGTGTGGATGCATTAGACAGACACAAACAAACACAAATAACTTTTGTTTATTCTTTACAAGAAGAGGTAACAAAATTAAATTCTGACAGTTTCAATATGTCAGTTCTTGATCAAAATCAACAAATAACAGAGAACGTGCTCAAAATTGAACAAAAAAATAAATAAACCATCATAGCATTCAATTAAATTCAGTAGTACATTAGCATTCAGTGGAGCTCGAATCCTGGCTGGCATATTCAGCATAAGCCTTTCTCATTGCCGAGAGGTAAATTTGTCCCATTCCTCTTCAATGAAATCTTTAATTCTTCTAAATTCTTCGATTTACACTTTGAAACAGACCTTCTGATAATCCACAGATTTTCAATGGGAATCATGTCTGGGGATTAGGCTAGCTTGAGAATGGCACAATACTTGGCAGAGTTCAGTGTGCCATTACAGTGAGATGACCAACACTAGCTGCACTCATGCATCCCCAAACCATGATACTGGCTCCACCATGCTTGACAATAGGTACTGTACATGCTAGAGACAAAGGCCTGGCCTTCTGTGTACCCTCACATTAGCAGGAGGAAGATAAAGCTGGAAACTGGACTCATCTGACCACAGAATCTTCTTCCAATTCCTGGCTGTCTAGTTATTGTGTGCGCCGTGGGCCCAATGAGGCCAGGCTAACCTCTGTCTCTCATTGATCAAGGGCTTCTTGACAGCCTTGTAGGACCCTAAAAGTTGACCACGTACAGTGCAAGTGGAACACTGGACACCAGTTTGGTTTGACCGCTGCTGCTGAAGCTCCTGTGATGTCATTAGGCGGTTGCACATACAGATCAGGATGCGGTCATTTCATGCTGAAGAAACCCTTGAACACCCAGATCTTGCTTTGTCTTCCAAGCTGTTGGTTCGTCTGTATCTCTGCAGAGTGTATCCAACTGCTGAAGGACTGCATCTGCACTTCCTGGCTGTATGGCGACAGCTGTACCTTTCCTGCATGAGAATCTGTATCTTCAGGCATGTTTCCTGCTTGTTTTAGCCATTTTTGTCTCTGAAGAACTTTCAAATGTGCTGGTTTTATCAAGACAGCAAGCATGGCAACAGAAATTGTGTCTTTTAATAAGAAGCACGACCTTTATTGGTAGATTGCTGGTACTATAATGACCCATCCATCCATTCTCTATACACCGCTTTATCCTCACTAGGGTCGCGGGGGGTGCTGGAGCCTATCTCAGCTGACTCGGGCAAAGGCAGGGGACACCCTGGACAGGTCGCCAGTCTGTCACAGGGCTACATATACAGACAAACAATCACTCTCACATCCATGGAAAATTTAGAGTAATCAATTAACCTCAGCATATTTTTGGACTGTGGGAGGAAGCCAGAGTGCCCGGAGAAAACCCACGCATGCACAGGGAGAACATGCAAACTCCATGCAGAAAGATCCAAGGCCCAGGCCGGCATTTGAACCAGGGATCTTCTTGCTGCAAGGCGAAAGTGATAACCACTATGCAGCCCTACTGCAATGACCCAATACTCAAAATTTCTTATATATTTTTATGGAACCAATCAGTTTTAAGTTTTTAATAACCTTTTTAGGATTTGTTCAGTATTATGGCTGTGACTGTACTAAAATAAATTGCACTTGAAGACCTAAGGGCAATTCTCAATGCAATATTTCACAAATGTATGGGGTCTCTAAAAACTTTTTTCCAGCACTGTATCCTGGAAATCTTGTATTCATTTGCACTGCTATGCAGATGACAACCAGCTCAATCCACCAAGTGTCTTTCCACTCCTTCACTATCTTGCCTTTCTGATTGCTTATTGGAAATCAAATCCTCATGCAATTTTCTCAAACTTCAAAGAGATAAAACTGAGTTTTTCGTTGTAGTGCTCTGTCTATTTTAGCCAAGCCTCTCTCCAACCAGTGATAATTTCATACTTCCCACTTGAACTCAGAGGAGGAGTGTGGATGTCACCTTGGAAGGGACATTATCTTTTGAAGCACACATAAATAATGATACTCAGCCATATGTCCACCTACACAACATGAATCATCTTTACCTGTTGCTTCATAACATTTTCATTTAGACTGTGATTATACTATGTATTGAATTATATCCTATATGGTCTTCCTCTCATAAACCTAAAATGGTCCAGAATTGCCGATATTGTTATTAGAACTCCTTTCATAGGACATAAGTTTTGTTCACTACAACATTATTGACTCCCTGTTCAATACTGTATGGACGTGAAGATTCTGATACCCATCTTTGTGGCCCTTTGTAACCAAACACTTTCACATCCCTTGAAATTTCCTCATATCTACACACCTACACACTCTCAGATCCTTGTCTGCCATCCAGCTCTCTACACCAACTGCCCACTTCACTTCTGCGGGGTTTTGAGTCGTCATCTTTTGGAAGATGCACCTCTGGAACTGAACAACTCTGTCTATACCTTCAAATTCTGACTCATAAAGCACCTTTTGAAAATGATATATTTTGCCTGACCCTGATTTACATGGTTTCAAACACATACAGTTTTACACTAATGATTAGTTTACAGGGCTGCAAAGTGGATTGGTGGTTAGCACGGTCATCTTGCAGCTAGAAGATACCCGGTTTGTGTCCCGCCCTTCCCGGGATCTTTCTGCATGGAGTTTGCATGTTCTCTCTGTACATGTGTGGGTTTTCTCCGGGTAGTCTGTCTTCCTCCTGCAATCCAAAAACAGGCTGTAGTTAATTAGTAATTTTAAATGTCCACAGATGTGAATGTGATTGTTTGTCTCTTTATGTAGCCCTGTGATAAACTGGTGATGTGTCCAGGGTGTTGCCTGCCTTCACCCTAAGTCAGATGGGATAGGCTCCAACCCCCTGTGACCCTAATGAGGATTAAACAGTGCATAGACAATGGATGAATGGATCATTTTACATATACTTATTGTATTAATTTGCCACAGCATGGTAATATTTGCCATTGTATTAACTTACCATAGCATAGCAATACTTTGTTTGGTTATATGTCTTGAACAGCCCAACTTGTTTGTCTAATTTTCTTCTGAAAGGTGTCCTTGGTGGCTTTAAGGTTTCCATAAATCAGTGATAATACTAATACAGTGGGTACGGAAAGTATTCAGACCCCTTGAAATTTTTCACTCTGTGTCATTGCAGCCATTTGGCAAAAATCAAAAAAGTTCATTTTATTTCTCATTAATGTACACTCAGCACCCCATCTTGACAGAAAAAAAACAGAAATGTAGAAATTTTTGCAAATTTATTAAATAAGAAAATCTGAAATATCACATGGTCATAAGTATTCAGACCCTGTGCTCAGTATTGAGTAGAAGCACCCTTTTCAGCTAGTACAGCCATGAGTCTTCTTTGGAATGTTGTAACAAGTTTTTCACACCTGGATTTGGGGATCCTCTTCCATTCTTCCTTGCAGATCCTCTCCAGTTCTGTCAGGTTGGATGGTGAATGTTGGTGGACAGACATTTTGAGGTCTCTCCAGAGATGCTCAATTGGGTTTAGGTCAGGGCTCTGGCTGGGCCAGTCAAGAATGGTCAGAGTTGTTCTGAAGCCACTCCTTTGTTATTTTAGCTGTGTGCTTAGGGTCATTGTCCTGTTGAAAGGTGAACCTTCGGCCCATTCTGAGGTCCTGAGCACTCTGGAAGAGGTTTTCCTCCTGGATATCTCTGTACTTGGCTGCATTCATCCTTCCTTCAATTGCAACCAGTCGTCCTGTCCCTGCAGCTGAAAAACACCCCCACAACATGATGCTCCCACCACCATGTTTCACTGTAGGGATTGTATTGGGCAGGTGATGAGCAGTGCCTGCTTTTCTCCACACATACCGCTTAGAATTAACACCAAAAAGTTCAATCTTGGTCTCATCAGACCAGAGAATCTTATTTCTCATAGTCTGGGAGTCCTTCATGTATTTTTTGGCAAACTCTATGCGGGCTTTCATGTGTCTTGCACTGAGGAGAGGCTTCCGTCGGGCCACTCTGCCATAAAGCCCCGACTGGTGGAGGGCTGCAGTGATAGTTGACTTTGTGGAACTTTCTCCTATCTCCCGACTGCATCTCTGGAGCTCAGCCACAGTGATCTTTGGGTTCTTCTTTACCTCTCTCACCAAGGCTCTTGTCCCACAATTGCTCAGTTTGGCTGGACGGCCAGGTCTAGGAAGAGTTCTGGTCGTCCCAAATTTCTTCCATTTGAGGATTATGGAGGCCACTGTGCTCTTAGGAACCTTGAGTGCTGCAGAAATTCTTTTGTAACCTTGGCCAGATCTGTGCCTTGCCACAGTTCTGTCTCTGAGCTCCTTGGGCAGTTCCTTCCACCTCATGATTCTCATTTGCTCTGACATGCACTGTGAGCTGTAAGGTCTTATATAGACAGGTGTGTGCCTTTCCTAATCAAGTCCAATCAGTTTAATTAAACACAGCTGGACTCCAATAAAGAAGCAGAACCATCTTGAGGAGGATCAGAAGAAATGGACAGCATGTGAGTTAAATATGAATGTCGCTGCAAAGGGTCTGAATACTTATGACCATGTGATATTTCAGTTTTTCTTTTTTAATAAATTTGCAAATATTTCCACATTTCAGTTTTTCTGTCAAGATGGGGTGCTGAGTGTGCATTAATGAGAATTAAAATGAACTTTTTGATTTTGGCAAATGGCTGCAATGACACAGAGAGTGAAAAATTTCAAGGGGTCTGAATACTTTCCATACCCACTGTAATAATGGGCACTTCGGAAGGGGATGTTATTTCCCAAATACAAAAATAAACATATTTCATTTTCCGAGACTGCTTGTCAGGGTTTTTTTGTTTGGTTTCCAGTTTAGTTTGGTTAAACCCCTCTGTGTGTGTAGCTGCCATCGGAGCAACTTATGCAGTTTTAAGTTCATATTAATTATTCATATTATGTTAATATAATTTTGAAGTAGAACTACAATAATTTGCTGCACAAATAAGAGAATTATGTTATTTTCTGTATCCTGATTAAGAAGCACAGGAACAAATGTTTACGTGTATCAGGCAGAACTAATGTTCTTTTGTTGCGCTCACGTCAGGTTCATTTTAACTGACGGACACTATGGTCGAAGCAGAAATGAATGACAGCATTACCGGTGTATAAGACGTTTAAGATACGTATAAAGACTGAACTTTCTTTTCTTTTAATTCCGTTTGGTTGCTGCGGCCAATGAGGTACATGTATGTGTATATTTTTCATTTTATTTCTGTATTTCTAAGCATACTCTGTGTAGCCTCAGTTTAATTTATGTTTGTGTTTATTTAGTTCTTACGACATTATTTCACGCCATGAGAGGTGAAATTAAATGCCTGTAACATAAGAACGCCTTGTGTCGGTGACTGACTGAACGGGGGCTACAGTGTGTGTTTTACCATGCCTCCAGCATAATCTATTGACGTCCTTACTGATATGTGACTCTGTGACACCTGTAACTGTACAAGACTGTAAAATATTTTAACTTCTCAGGTGTTATTTTACAACTTTATCCCTCAGAAACATGATTTTTTTTTTAACTTCCCATGATTAAACAATAAACAAATTCATTAGGGGTGAGACGTGCAATTATTATTATAATCACAATTAATGAATCTGTGGACAGATTTTTTTTCTCAACAATGTGAAAAGATCGGACACTGTGTGTGCCTGAAATTGAATGGCTTCACATATTGCTCTTTTTAACTGCAAATCTTCTCTATTTTTTTGAGAATGTGTGTCATTGTTTTCTACCATGACTTCAAAAAAATACACTACTGTACAAAAGTTTGGGATCATTGAGAAATGTTCTTATTTATGAAAGAAAAGCATTTTTAATGCAATATCTACATAGGGGTACAGAGGAACATTTCCAGCAACCATCACTCCTGTGATCTAATGCTACATTGTGTTAGCTAATCATGTTGAAAGGCTAACTGATGATTAGAAAACCCTTGTGCAATTATGTTAACACATGAACATAACATAGACTTACATAAAATTGCCTGGGTGAGCCCAAACCTTTTAACAGTAGTGTACATAATACATACCGAAATACAATTAAAACATTTTTCAATCAAATTATATTTAGATTGCTGGTGTAAAACAATAAAACAAAATATGTAGGCAAAATGAAAAGGATTTAATTTCAATGTCTATAACCCATTAAAAAAAAAGGAAACACAAATATAAGGAAAATATGTTTGCATGTATTATTACAGTAGCATGTGTGCACATATTTTTACAATAATATCTGTGCACATATTATTAAACTAATATGTGCACATGGCAAGTAGGCTGAGAATTCCTCTTCCTCTTTCATAATAACACATACATAATAACACACGAAGACTTGTATCAATTTAGATATTTCTGCTTGTATGACACTGCTGCACTAAATGCAAGAGCATGTTTTTGTAGATCAGTTCTGATTCAAACTTCCCATAGACTATTAAACATTTTTTTTATTATTGCTATTAATATTTTTAAGTTTGTATATTCAGCTATCTCCAGTTATCACTTGATGAAATGTACATTAAAATAAATAAATAAATGCCATCCACAAAAAAAATGAAAAAATTACATTTAATATAATTTCAGTAGAAGTTATTTTTTTTTAATTATATACGGCTGAGAACTATACTATAAACATCTGCTTAGACTATATGTAGCTCAGAAAAGGGTTTATATGTATGCACACGTCTGGTTTTCTGTTTATTTCTTTCTGTTTATTTACTATTTCTCTCAACCAACCTCGGACGGATTTGCAGAGCGGAGCAGTAAGATAATTAGCCGATGGGCATGTCAATCATCGAGAGAGCCCGCCTCCTACGGTAGCAAGTTTCTGCTGTATCACCCGCAAACTGGACTCCTCGGACAATTTTACATATCATGTGCGTATATTCCGATGTTATATACTTAATGCTTGTGTGTTTGTCTTTACTTAGAACCGAATTGCGGTGATTTGTGTCAGAAATTTACATGAAATAAGACCAGGAAATAAATAACTAAGAGCAGGTGCATGTCAACTACTGTAGGTTCTGTCGCTCTCCAAGCTTTGGCAAATCGATGTTTATGTCGCGGTTTGTTTTCTTGTCAAAGTCTTTGAAGGTGATATCAGTGAGTTTTTCTAGTGTGTAATGGCGACGTTAGATAAATGTGGATAAATCTTGTGTCTGACATCTGATAAGGTCGCTGTGGTCACAAGCAGCTTTCACCTGTCGTCGTGATGTACCTTCTGTAACTGCATCCCAATGTTGCTAACTTTCCTGCCATTTAATCAGTGTGACACCTTAACTAATTAACTTCCTCTTTTGCTCAGTATTTAGGCTGTTTAATTGAAGTGTTCTTGTGACCGCACTGCTTTTATGAGAGGTATTTTTACAGCAGTGGGAAACTAATTTAAGGCAGCACTATTTGTAGGGTTTGTAGATTTGACACATTGTTTATCGTCACAAGCTGTTTGTTATGTGTGCATATATTTGAAAACTGAGGTAGATGAAGAACAGTGCTCATATGCATGCAAAGCAACTTGAATTTCTCTATTTTTAAACATCAGAAATACCTGACTGTAGAGCCCCTTTCCCCACGATGGCTACCCCCTCATCTGTTGGAGATAAACAGTTGCAGAGGATAATCAGAGATCTGCATGGTAAATAGTTGTACACACATACTATAAACCACATTTGTTATGGTGCAGCTTGCTTTTATGTGTTCATTTTGAAATGCACATACAAGTAGCTTTATAATTGCAATATTTAGATTAGTCATTGATTTATTCTGGAACCTTTTTGCACCTGATGATCTATGACTGATATAGATGTCACAGAAAATATTATGTGTACATTTTACTATCTTATGGTGTCTATACAGTAATATGATCCATGTGTGTTAATAATGATCTTACTCTTTACTTACAGACGCTGTGTTAGAGTTGAGTAAAGAGCACAAGGAGTGTGGTGAACCCATAACTGATGACAGCGCCAACCTGCACAAGTTTTTCTATAAACTAGAGTACCTGCTGCAGGTATGTTATCATATAAAGTCCAGCAATCTCCTTTAAAAATCCCATATGGTGACGATCTGTTTTTAATTGCGTTTTGCTGTTTTAAACTTGGAGGTGTAAATTGTAAGTTGTCAAGATGTGAACATGACAAGTCTTTGTGCACTCCCAGCATCTGAAAAACTGAAGACTCAGTGGACTACTTTTATTTTTAACAGAAATGGCACTGCAATGATTTGTAAATCCTTGGTGTTTGTTTGTTGTGTGGCTCTATTGACTAATGTTACCAGTGACTTTCATGGTATGTTCATAGGTCAAGGCTCAGAAAAAAAGTGTAAATTTGGGGGACATTCAGAGATATTGGAAACTTTAAGACCAATTTCAAAGCAGTAATTAAGGACCGGATGGCTACTGTGTTTTCAAGACAGCTATCGTGCTTCAGCGCAACCTAAACCCAGTCGGTGTTTACATCCGTTTGTTTCTCTCCTGCTCCCTGGGTTCACATATTGCATTAAATACAGGAGGTTCTCGGTTTACGATGTCCTTGACCTACGGCGTTTTGTTGTTAAGTCGGAACTGGTTACATGGAAGTAGTTGGCGAGCGGAGCGGACAAATATGTCGTCATGCGGCGCCATAAGATGGCTTTGTTTACATTAACCGGTTGTACGCCACCTTGGATTGTGCTACATTTGCTGACTTTTTGCCCTTCATTATGGCTCCCAAGCGTAAGTTAGATTCTTTTGATGGCAGTGCTTTGAAAAAATGGAAAGCCATCTCCATGGAAGTGAAATTAGATATAACAAAATGCTCAAATTGTAAAAGCAATGCAACATATTCTGTTGATATATCTTTTTTTCCTTTGCAGAAAACTGAGCTGAAGATAGAGTAAAAGTCCTGTCCATATGATGGTGTTGGTGCCTGACATGTTGTAGTATAACTGTAGTGTAGCACTACACAAAATTAACAAAATTCAATTCATATAATGCAAAACATAGCTGTTTATATGGGTCCACTTAATTGTATGGTTAACCATGAAGGAGGAGAGAAACCAAACTGGAATTTTGCAGGCTTTTAGCAGCATGATAGAAGATAATTTATTCAGGGTTACAGATCTCTACCACCTGTGCCACACCATTCCACCATCATTCAGTTCATATAAGGGAAAACATAGGTTCGCAAGCAGGTTATAGGGGTTCACTTCAAGTGTATGGTTGACCATGAAGGAGGAAATAAGCCAAACCGGGATTTTGTAGGCTTGTAGTAGCATGATGGAAGATATTTTATACAAATTTATAGATCTCTACCACCTGTGCCACATTGCCTTTTGGCCTCACCAAAATTGGTCACTTTTTGTGGGGTCCATACTTTAGCAGCTCATATCTATCTACATGATACCCCCAGAAGTCTCCAACTTTGCAAGTTATCATACAATTTTGTTTAGAATAGGACAGAGTGGTCCTTGGGTCAACATTTATAACATTTCTAGTAATTTTAGACCCCTAAAACCTACTCGCGAGTGTGTTTTTCTTAATTTTCAGCATCTTTAGAAGGCTCCTGTGGTCTGTAGAGAGTAGCTAGGAGGCTGTGAGGCTACCTGTGATGTCAGATGGTTGCTGTGAGCTTGTCTGCCAAATTTCAGCCATCAATTATGTCTAGAAGCTGAGAAATAAGCAGTAAAATAGCGCTAAATCCTAGGCGAGGATTTAGGGGGTGGGTTTAAGCCTAAATTCTAAAAAATTCAAGATCCCATAAGTTTGGAACTAATAGAGCTAGAGCTCTAATTTTTTGCATAGGAAGTTGTTTTGTGTCTATCTTCCATCACAAGAAAATGTAGCCAATTTCTAGATGGTACAGCAACATCCATTATTGAAACCACATGAAATGACCCTGATCCGTAGGAACGGAACTCTGATGTAAGTCAAGGACCAACTGTATTGGCTTAAACGCAGCCTCATAAAATTGCACATTAACCAGTTGTGACTTCATAGTCATTTACAAGCTCCTGATCTGTACCACTAAACTATGAATTTTCTTGTCATGAGATTGTCTGAAAATCTCATCATTCACATGAGAAAACAGCGGCTGTGCCATGAATTTGGCAGTATTTCCATGTGAAATGATGACTCGGAGAGAAAGTTAGAAGGAATAGAAAGTCCTGGTCTTGCATATACACATTTGGCTGCAATGCTATCAGCTATTTTTCTCAGCACTGTCAAAATCAGAGATACAGTGGGAGTCTGCTTTCTGAACGGGTCCAGGACAGCATCAAGTCAGTGGTTTTCAGAGCTACTGAGTGTGAAACAGCCGCTTTAGAGCACAGCTGAAATCAGGGGTCATGGTAAAATAATGATTTTAGCATTTGAGCAGAAAAAAAACAGAAGACACACTGTGATGACACATGAGACTGTCATTACTTTACTGAAAAGGGGTAGAGTTCACAATATGGGACCTTTAAAACTCAGATTTACAGTTTAATAAGGCGATTCAGTTTCAGATTTGAAAGTGACCTTCTCCTCTGTGACCACAGCTGCAAGTAGTATTTTTTTTTACCAAGCTGCATATTGTTTTCCTTGATTCCTTGATCAACTGTGTAAAAATAGGTTTTGTTTTCTTTAAGTAACAGTCCAAAACAAACCAAAAAGACCCTTAATTTTACTGTTAAAACTATCAAAAAAGTTTTTGAAAATGTCAGAATATTACTCCTCAGTTGACACACTGTCCCATTCCTAATGTTTGTTTTATTTCTGTGCAATACTGGCGAGTTAGATTTTTTCAGACGTCAAAAACTACTGAAACAAAACTATACTGAAAAGAAAACGTCACCTTTTGGTCATAAAATACAACATACGACCAAGGGTTGTGAGTGAGTATGGTTGTCTATTATAAAGGGTCAAAGCTGTTTAATTTCTTACCCACCCTTTAAGTTGAGACAATGAGTAAAAAGTAAGGGTCATAAGATGAACCACAGCTCGAGCCAGACTGAGGTGAAACAGTAAGAGATCACTGGAATTATACTAATTACAAAGTGAACCAAATTCTCAACTACTCACTTGTGTCAAACAGAGGCTACGTCACAGAAGACATTGTTACTCCGCCAAGGAATGCAGTAGAGTTATGTGACGATTGGCGTACGTTTGTCCTTCCGTCTGTTTGTATGTGCACAACATTACTCCAAAATGGAATTACGGATTTGGATGAAATGTTAAGGGAAGGTCAGAAATAACACAAGGACCACCTCATTAGATTTTTGTCAGTGATGCAGCTCATAGTCTGGATCCACAGATTTGTTAAAGATTTCTGTATCATTGCGAGATAGCGGCACAGTGGCACTGTAGCTCTGACAACAAGTGAACACTGAGCAGCCTTGGCAGTACTGTGCTCTCTGAGTGCTTTTCTTGTTAGGTAATGTAATAATAAGGCAGTTTGTGTTTCGTAGTTTGACCAGAAAGAGAAGACAACCTTTCTTGGCCAGAGGAAAGACTACTGGGATTACTTCTGCGACTGCCTGATTAAGATCAAGGGAGCTAACGATGGCATCCGTTTTGTTAAATCCATTCCTGAGGTAATCCTTCTCTGCAACACACACACACACACACACACACACACACACACACACACACACACACACACACACACACACACACACACACACACACACACACACACACACACACACACACACACACTCTGTCAGCCTCAGGGGCCTCAGCCCTGCTATGGCGTGCAACACATGCACATACATAAATACACAGTGACTGTGTAACCATGTAGCTAATCCTCTGGTCAGTGAGGTACAGTAAGACTTGGTGCTGCTAATTCAGTTGCTGTCTTACACCTGGGCAACCTGCACTGTTTCCTCCTCACTTTCTATCCTGGGAATTCACAGCGGTAAGCCTTATACCAGAGTAATTGTTGTCAAATTATTCCTAGTTTGTAGTATAATTTAGTTTTTGATTTTTTAACCTTTGTTGTGCCCGAATTACATGCTTTGTGGCTGAGTCCTCTAAAAATAGATTTTCAAATATAATATTTTCTTTCGTTTTTGACTTGTGATGTGTTGTCATACACAAGTTCTTTGCTGATTTATTTTCTCACTGTCAACTAATAGTTTTACTTGAAGCACTTTTTGCACTTACTACAGGTTTTTCCTTATGTCTGAATTCTTGCTTGTGTTGTACGTCGCTTTGGACAAAAGCGTCTGCTAAATGAAATTGTAGAATTGTAGAGTTGTACTTCTCCTTAATGAAGTGTTAATTTATTACCGTAGATACGATGTGTGTACACCATCATAAGTTTTTTTTTTTCTGTCTTTCAGACCAGTGTGCCTTTTTGTTATTGTAGATCTTTAAGCGTTTGAGGGTGATGTCATTGAAAACGCTGAAATAGCATATACACATAAAAATACTCATAATACATAATCCAGCACCATGTTTTGTAAGTGGATTGATTATGCTGGACTAGTGATTTATAGTACATTGTAAGGTCATTTTAATTCATCTGCCAAATATTTTCTCAATCAAATGAATGATATTTGGACAAGGTGACATCGTCAAATGTCTTGTTTCATCCAACCAACAGGTCAGTAGGAAGATATCTGTTTTGCTGTGATCTGTGACATGAAGGAAATCATAAACTCCTCACATGTGAGAGGCTGTAAACAGTAAATATTGCACATTTTGAATTAAAAATGGCTGAAATGAAATCAGTAATCAAAATATTTGATAATTTTTTTAACTGATCTGTCAGCTGCAGTGCTATGCTCCATTCTTTATGGAAGATCCTGATATATGCAAGCTGAGAGAGTTAAATAATAAATATGCCCTTATTTATAAGCATGGAAGGACTGTGTGCCTGATGTTATGCTATTTAAACAAAACATATCTGTAGTACAAAGTTTATTCGTGAATTTACATGGGTCAGTGTGTTTTCTTTTGAATTCACACTGTTTAGTCCAGAGCATCTGACTGCTAATTAATTGCTGGAAACCTTTAGTATTCTAACTTAGAATATTGCCTTTTTTAAATCACATTTTCATTTTCATATCATGTTCTGTTCCTCTTTACTCTTTTGTATCCACTCCATTGGTCACAGACATAAAGACATCTCCAGCTGGTGTCCTTCTGGTAAATCTGTGTGTCTGTTGTCTTACTTAAATCCTCCATCTGCCAATGTATTGGAGAGTCTGGACTTACACATGTACATTGTACATTTAGTCTCTACTCAGTGATGGCCTCTAAATGTAGTCATGCTTAAAGTGAAATACAAAATGACTGGTAGCTACTTTGACCGCTGATCATTTAAGTAATTTAATTTATTTTTCAAGTAAAGAAATAACATTTCTTGGTTGCAGCTTCTTCAGTGTGACTTTCTAATTTACTCAAAGTAAAATAACTGTCCTTGGGTTTTACAGTTTTGGTTGCAAACTGAAAATGTTCCATTCACTTAGAAATTATTCAGGAAGTAACAATCATGGTATGTTAAGCAGAGCTGTTTTATACTGTGCACTAGAGGTGACAAAAGTCATAATTTAGCACATACCTAGTTTTAAGATCATGTTTAGATTAAATGCTTTTTTTTTAAAAATTGAACTCAGGTTTACAGAACAGACTAGGGCAGTGTCTCTCTCAGAAAAATCTGTCAATAATGCTGCAACTAGCTGCAACCTACTAATAGGGCTGGGCGATATGGCCAAAAAATAAAATCTCGATTTTTTATTTTATTTATTTATTTTTTTTAGTCATCTTGGACGATTATGATTTTAATCGATTTTTGTTGTTTCTTTGCGGTCTGTTTGCTATGGCTAGTGCTAGCCATGCTGCACTCCCGTAGCTGCGAGCACTCTTCCCATTCTTTAGGATGCCTCTGCTGGAGGTGCTGAAAGACATTAGTTGTGCTGCTACTCTTCGTTTTCACAGTACTTTTGCAAACCTTGCACATGACTGTAGTTTGCTCTCTGTCAGTCTTGTCAAAGCCGAACCACTTCCATATTATCGATGTAACATGAGGCCCTTTTCTCGCGACCAACTCTTCGTCTGCTGTTCTGTCCGCCGTAACAGCAGGGTGAGTGTTTTGGCGGAAGGAGATGAGAGGCGGAAGCAAACGCCAGTGCACAAGTAGTGAAAGGCAGAAGAAGAATCTGTATTGTTACATATTTAAGCTCACCTCGATTTTACAATTTAGCAAATTTTCAAATCATCAGGCTTTAAAAAGGCAAATTAATCCAATTAATTTGATTTATCGCCCAGCCCTACCTACTAATAGAAAATAGTATTCACCAAATGAATATGTCTAAACAAATATTCTATGAAATAGAAAAATATATCTATTAAAGTGCAGAATTTTGAAAATTATTGTGGTGTTTGCTGTTGCTTTGGCTCCGTCTGAATTGTTAGCAAGAGGCTGCTTAAATGCAATGAGGAGCTGGGTTTGCACTGATGCCCTCTCTAATAGGTGAGCTGGTTATCATACAACCAGGGTGACGTAAAAACTAGTTACATACCTGACTGCAGTTGAATAATGCTGGAATTTAGCTTCTGCTTTTAAATTGTCCATCTTTATTAAAGTTAACTGAACAACCACACTGTTCCCAAACTGCAGACATTAATGATAGAAAGACCTAAAGCTCTGTTTGGTCTGTGTTCACCATAACTACAAGGAAGAAAATGGGTTTTTCACCTTGAGTTTTGCACACACAAAAAATTTCTGTACATGTAGTGGCTGTGATCGTCCTCTGGTAAAACATGAATGCCAAACGAACCAAAGGGCGAATACATGTAATGTGGTGGAAAAAAATTTCGGACGCTCTTAAAATTTTACACAATCTCAAATATTATCATGAAATATTTGTGGAAAAATATTTTTTGTGTTTCAAACGTTGTGAGAATCTGCATTAGACAGACATGGACAAATACAAATGGTATTTTTTTGTTTATTGTTTACAAGAACAACTAACAAAACTAAATTCTTGACAGTTTCAATATACCAGTTCTCAACATTGCCGGTAACAAAGTCAACAAATAACAGAGAATGTGTTCAAAACTTAAAAGGGGAACTTCGGTTTTTTTCAACCTGGGGTCTGTTTCCATATGTAATTTCATACATGTGAGTGATGGACAAATGAATTTTCGACATAGCTCCAGTATTTAGCCAGGCAGGCAGCTTAGCAGCTCAGCTAGCAGCTCGGCTAGCGAAAAGTATGGGGCAGCTGGCCCCCCCGCGTCAAAGTCCGCCCTAACGTGCTTTTTGCCCCACACTGACCGGCTCAGATAGTCTCAATGAGTGTCCCACAACATACTAGAGATGAGAAGTGAACGAAAACCTCCACATTACCTGGCGATCGCTCTTTGTTGTGGTCTGTATCCAAATCTCAGGACGCTAGAAACCAAATCTCGTTGCGAAATCGTGCGAGAGCTCGCGCCAAAACCGGTGTTTTGGCGCGAGCTATCACGAGAATCTGTATCTTCAGGCATGTTTTCCTGCACTAGGTTCTGTCACAGTCCGGTCCTGATTGGAGAATGAGCAGCAGCTGCAGGACCTGCAGCAGCTGCTCATCACTGTTCCTCTGCCATAAAGGCCAGCGCTGCCTGCTGTGGAGCGCTGGATCATTCCCCTCCTTGGTCTCCATGTAGTGAAACACCCTGAAAGACGGAGCCGACGAAGTAGCCTTCTTCTTTTCCCTCGCTGTCCACCGGACAGTGGACGTTGTCCCCAGCCGTCTCTGGCCACCGCAGCTGCGCTCGCCAGGAGAAGAGCGCCGACGCGGGCCTTCCCCACCCCCGATTGCTCCAATCAGCCGGGCCCGCTCTCTGAAGAGGCCGTGGCATCGACCTGGCTGCAGCTGCCGCGCTCCCCCAGGTGCCGAGCGCTGGCGCACGCATTCCCCCTCGCCTGCCTCCCCCCTTTCTCGCTGGTCATGACTTCAGCCATAGTTGGCTTTTGTTATATTTTGAGAGTTTTTGTAAATAAATCCTGTTTCTGCCGGCCTGTCTCGTGTCCGCTCTGTGCGCCTCTCATTTGGGATCGATTTTCACACTCCTCGTAACAGGTTCCTTGTTTTTAGGGCTGCAGCTAACGAAGCCTCGAGTAATCGTCTGAGCACGATATGTCCTCAAAAGCGGAAGTGAGCGCGCAATGCAACAGAGATCACCATCCGACCGGAGCGCGGAACACGGACGGACATCGGCGCTGCATTGTGCATGTATTATGTATGCACTATACAGCGCGGACATCCGCCATCTATGTCAGCGTTTACTATACAGCTGTATCTAAACGCCGACATCGGCGCTGCATCGTGCATACATAATATATGCACCGATGTCCGTCCGTGTTCCGCGCTCCAGTCGGATGGTGATCTCTGTTGCATTGCGCGCTCAGTTCCGCTTTTGAGGACGTATCGTGCTCTGACGATTACTCGAGGCTTCGTTAGCTGCAGCCCTACTTGTTTTAGCCATTTTTGTCTCTGAAGAACTTTCAAATGTGCTTTCTTTATAAAGACACCAAGCACGGCAACAAAAATTATGCCTTTTTATTAAAAAGCATGACCTTTATTCATGGATCACTGGACCCAAAATGACCTAATACTCAAAATGTCTTATGTATTGTTATGGAACCAATCAGTTTTAAGTTTTTAATTTTTTTTTGGATTTGTTTAGTATTTTGGCTGTGTACTAAAAGAAACTGCACTTGAAGAGCTAAGAGTGATTATGAATGCAGTAGTTCACAAATGCATGGGGTGTCTGAAAAGTTTTTTTTTTCCACCACTGTACCTCTGGGCCCCAACTTGAGACTAGAGAAAAAACAATACTGAGGTGAGTTCACTTGGCAGGGAGGTGGTGTTTCTCTGTTTGTACATTGTGAATGTGACTGCACACTAAAGTGTGTATTTTTGTGTCCTCAGTTGAAGACGTCACTGGGGAAAGGAAGGGCCTTCATCCGCTACTCACTTGTTCACCAACGTCTTGCAGACACACTGCAGCAATGTCTTATCAATCAGAAGGTCACAAGGTCAGAGAGCACATTATCACACACATTTATACATATTGTCACTTTTTTTTCATCAAGTTACAGAGATGTTTGTTTTATACTTTAGTGAGTTGCTGTATTGTTTTTTGGTGTTTTTTCTCAGGAAGTGTGAATCTCCGTTCCTGATTTGTGTTTTATTTCTGTTTTATAGAAAACACAACAGCCATATAGCCTAACCATAGATACCTGTTGACTCTGCTCACTTCCTGTCTTTCATGAAGTCAAATGTCAGTTTTCTTTTTGATTTGTTCGACCTTTATTTGAGATTTAAGACATTCAGTCACACACTGTTGGCATATGGTGTGTTTCTTAATAGGTAGGTGTGAGTGTGTTAGATGCTCTGCTCAGGTATGGATCACTTGGGCATCTGAGTTATTCCTTTTTTAAAGCACAGTTTTTTGTATTTACATGTATGTGTACTTGCTTTTATTTTACTCGTGTCCAGTGAGTCAGCATGATGTCAGCCTGCTCAGCTAATGGAAGTCACACATACTCTTAGTTGACTCAAACTGGAGAAAAACTCTGCCAGTAAGCCTGTACTGTGAGATCAAAATTGCAGAAGTGGAGGAGGCAGAGACTAGGCAGAGCATTTACAGGAATTAATGTGGCGTCGTCTTTGAATGCAATATACTTAAAAAACGGAAGTTAAAAAAAAAAAGATGTCTTGGACATATTTGGCAGTTTGACTTACTACACTTCCCAGCAGCCCAGCCATTAGTTAGATATAGTGAAGTCCCAATGAAATTATTTTGTCTGTGATCCAATCTGTCCAATCAGTCCTAATTTAATAGAATTTTTCTAAATAATACACACTTCATTAAAGTTGTTCAGAGCAATCCAGTGATTTTGCTTGCCAGCTGTGAGACACTTCGGTGGACTTATTCTAAAATGTATTGTCAAGAGTTTAGGGTGAGCGTAGCTACACAAGCTCCATAAGACGGTGGATACTTCAGGTTTTGCTGTAGTATCTGGTTGCGCAACCAAGTGGAGCTTATTACTGTTTAATACTATAGTGACCTGAGGAGATAGTCACTCAGACTATAAGTAGTTCCATGTTGGCAAGCAGAAAGCATTGTGATGGTTTAGCTAGCAACAGGCCACCATGGTAAAGGCTCCTGTGAGGGTTAATGGCCTCTAACCAGAGTTCATGTGTTTGAGGCAATGGTGTTTCTGCGAGGACAGTGTTTCTCTACAGCAGGGCCCTATGTAACAAAACTACCTTTGTGCTTGACTAGAACAAGAATATCACCACAGGACAAATATCTGCTGTGCTATTTGTTTTATTTATTGAGAACGCTGCCAATTATTGATTAGGAAAACTGTTAAATATTTGCGTCCTCAGCGCCCTGCCACAAATTGTGCTCTGCCTTTCACACACTTGTGTGACAACAGATGTAAATAAAGGATCGGGGCTTAGATTTGTGCCGACACCAATTAATTTTAAAAAATGCATTGATCAGCACTGATCCAGTCTTTCACTTCTTTGGGTCGGGATATTCCAAGTACTGTTTTTGAGAACTTGTTAACATTGAACAGAGCCACGCTATCTGTTTTACACTGCACTTTAACTCTTGGCAGGAGCACAGTTAGGGGTATTTGTTAAAATGACAACTTCCTACTCACTTCATGTATCCTTTGTGATTTTGTGCATCTGAACACACCTTACGTCTCAGTGTAGTTCACAGGTAATACCCACCAGAAATTCTCAGGTAGTCCATGATCAAATCACCTCAGTAATACAGAGATGCAGGTCTAAATTTGGGATAGTGTCATATTGGAGCCGGTCCTTTATTTCTAATTTCTGCTCTTGTCGCGCTAATGCAGAATGTCCTCCATGTTTGCCTTTTATTTCAAGATATGAGGAAGTGCTGTTTTTTGTCGAAGGTAGCTTTAGAGTATAACAAAGAAGAAATGACTAGAATTAAACAGTAATTATGTTTTACTGCTGTGACCACACTTCAATTTCCTTGCATGTAATCATTTTAAGTTTTTACTTCCTTTCAACACAGTATCATTTTAATCTTCCTGTTTGCTTTACAAGCGGAATGAATAGTATTTTGTCAGATAAAAAGAAACTTGTGTCCTTCACAGTATTGTGTTTTGTTTTTGTGTGTTTGTGTTATTCCAATACAGTGACTGGTATTATGCCCGGAGTCCGTTCCTGAAGTCTCACCTCACTGCTGACATAATTAACCATCTTTATGAGCTCAACCAGATCCAATTTGATGTGGCGGCGAGAGGTTACGACCTCGATGCAGATTGGCCAACATTTGCAAGGTAACCAATGCCTACAATTGTCTGTTTACACTTCAACAACTGTCAGCTTTTGTTCTTTTGCTGGAGAAAAACAAAACTTGATTCTGAATGTGTTGATGAAGAAAATTCTGGAAAATATAAATTCTTCCGCTTTGGGGGTGGAAATTATCAGCAAAAGATTATTAAATGGAGTAGAAGTAGACCTAAACCACATTCTGATAAGGAGGAACTGGAATATTTCACAACCAGAGGTAACACTTAATTATCTTATCACCCTGCACATTCACAGGTCTTCTGTTTTTTTGGTCAAGTGTACATAAATGTGTGTGGGAGAGAGCTTGTGCTGACAGTGTATGACTGTTAATTATTGTTTCTCCTATCAGCACCTTTGTGAAACTGTTGCACACTCTACTTACACACAGAGAAATCCTCCCTGGCCTCATCACTTTTTGTCATCAATTTATTCATAGTTTGATAAAAGAGGTTGCTAAATTGTTTTCATTTATGAAGCTATAATTGAAAAAATACTGATTCAAAATGTAAAAGAATGATTTAAAACTATATCTTTTCAAGACTGTTGTATGAGACAGTAAACCCCCGTACTTTATGTCGTTTCTTAGTTGCAAGGGCCTCAGGGCCAGTTTGCTGTGCTTGTCATTTCTCACAAGTAGCCTGAAATGATTTGGATGCAATGCACACACACACACATAGTTTTGTCATGTTTTTCTCACGTTCATAGTGACTAAAGGGAAACCGTTTCATAGCAGTAACAGTGATGAAATATTTAATGTCTGAGTGGCTTCGAGCAAGAGGCTTACTCAAAGTTTCTCAGTTTCATGTGAAGTCTGCTGAAGAAGAATGACCCAGTGCAGTATATCAAGCTTATTTAATACATTGTTGCAGTATCTTTAAACCTTGAGTCTGAATGTCAGCCGACAAAACTCTACCCTTCTTTTAGCAGATTTAAAAAGTTGATTACAAGTGAGTCATTTGAAGAAATACAATCACGTCAATTTTTCAAACATTGTCTTTTGGGTCTCATAGCCTTTTTTTACACTGTGACATGCCTTTGTAATTCTTGGAGAAGTTCTTAATAAATCTGTTGCATTTGGTGCTCACTGGAGAAATACTGGCTCAGTTGGTTCATTTTTGATTAATTTTTTAAATTAGTAGCCTAACCTTGTTTTCACAAAGTGATAGTATTTGCTTAGCATGTCAGTTGAACACACAAACAGGTGAAATTGGTCTTTCTGTGCAGTTATAAATTACACGCAAGGTTCTGTGTAATTAGTTATATTTCTATTACTGAGGTCATAGTTAATGGTCAACTACATAGTATTCTTTTTAAATATCTTCTCTGAGCCTTTTGCATAGTGCCAAAACATATTAAACTAAACCTTTTTGACAGTATCAACAAAAACAATATTAGCATCACTGAAGTAGATGTAATGTCAGAACAACTGGATTGCAAGAGACTCTGTGGTTGCTTCTTAGTAAAATAGCTACACGTAAATGAATATTTCAGTTCAAATTCAATTCTCATCAGCTTTACTAGTTAAGGAAGTCAGTCTGGAAGTCATAAACCGCATTTAAACATCACTGTTCTTTAGTATTGCATAAGTTCTTGCTTCCTTCTTGCTTCTTTCTGAGTAAGTCATGACTTGGTGTGGTACAGGGTCTCTGTTTCCCTGTAACTATTGCCAAATTATGCGGTTCCTGCTGGGAAACTTGCTTAGAAATTCTAAAGAAATGGCGGTTTGTTTAAAGTGTTTTATTTGTGGAACGTAAATCGTCTAACTGAAGTATTCTTCCTGTTAATTTCTGTGAGTTCTTGTTGTCCTGGTTTATGTGACCCTAATATTCAGTATTTCATTATGTCAAAGACGAACATTAGGACCTGGCTCATCAGCGTACCTGTGGAAGCCTCCTAGTCGCTGTTCCAGTATCAACAGCCTGGTTAGCAGCTATTCACATTCACAGGTACAATATGCATCGATAAACTTTCACAACAGTTTAGTTAAATGTGACTTTTTGCATGATCTAACCAGTGCTGTCTTTCTCTGTGCACTGCCCAGGTACAAGAGTGTCTCCCAGTCCCAGACTTGAGTCACAGTCTCCTTGGTAAACTGGGAGAACTGGGGGAAACTTCTTCCAGCAGCAATTTAGATAATCTCCGCATTGAGCTTGACCAGTCAGAGCTCAGACAGCAGCAGCTTTTATTACAGGTCCAGGAGTTAGGCAAAGAGGCTGCCGAACTAAAAGGTGTTGTCAAAGACCTTCAAGGCCAGTTATCAGCTCAAAAGTCTAGCAATCCTGCATCTACAACATCACAAAGTAACCAAGAAACAGGTAATGAGGAGAGAATAAATCACCATCAGACCTGTAGGGAATCAATAAGCAGTGAATTGCAAGACAGGCTCACAGCTGCTGAGAACAAAAATATGGAGCTTCTTTCTAAGTTGGATGAGGCTCTTAAAGAAAAGGGACAACAAACCGCAAGCTACTGCGACTCAGCCTGGAAGATTCAGGAACTCCTGGATAAACTTAAGACTGCGGAGGAGGATAGACTGGAGGCAAAGAGAGAGGCTGAGGACAGAGCCAGGCATGCTGAACGCCTGTCACAGGAACTAAAACTCAGGGAAGAAGAGCTAAGGAACAGTGAGGAGAAGTTAGCCGAAGTCAAAGCTGGAGCCCATGATGAGCGAGAGGAGGCAATCACACGATTGGAGGAGCTCCAAAGTGCAGTCGGTCGAATTCAGGGGGCACTGACTTTAAAAGAGAAGGAGACTGGGAACTTGAGAGCTCAGCTTCAGGATCTACAAGCCTCACTGGAGTGCAGGGAACGACAGGCAGAGGAACTGAGGAAAAGACTGCAGGAAGAAAGAGAGGAGGTAGAGCACAGATGCAGTATGAGTAGTAGCCACAGTGAGGAACTCGACAGCCTGACCTTGGATTTCAGAAAAACTCTAAAAAACAGAGATGAAGAACTAGCTGCTAGTTCAGAAAGAATCAAACACTTAGAGGAGCAGTTAGAAAAACTAAACGTAGAGAAAGAAACTCTGAGCTTTCAACCTAATGATGATGAAGTCTCTTCCTGCGATGGAACAGCAAACATTGAGGACTACAAAGCCCAGTGCAGCAATCTCAAGGAAATAAACACTAAGTTATTACAAACGACTAGAAGGAGTGAAGCAAGCATTACAGAGCTGACTGAGAGCAGGGCCACTTTGTTAGACCAGCTAGCTTCTTTGAGGGCCTCTGAGGAACACTTCAAAAGTAGAATAGGGGCTACAGAGATGAGTGTGGAAGACCGAGAAAAGAAGCTTTTAGATGAAAACCTGCATTTGGAGGAGAGTGTCCAGAAGATGATTGTCCAAAAGGAAGAATCAGATGCACAGTTAAAGAAAGTAGAGCATGAGAATAAGGAGCTTTTAGATGTTCAGTCCTCATTGAAAAAACAGTTAGCTACAACACAGCAGGAACTGGACCTACTCACTGCCAAAGCTGAGAAGTTGGACAAGAACCTCACAGTGTCCCAAAGAAGCCAAGCAGAGTTACTTGAAAAGATCCAGGAAACTGAAACTAAGCTTAGAGACCAGACTGTAAAATGTGGCCTTCTGCAGTCTCGAGCCGAAGAGCTGGAGCGCAGGGCTGGAGAACAGCACGATGAAAAAGGAGCTGCAGAGAGCAACGAAAAAATGCAGAAGCTTCACGATGAACATCAGAGTTCTTCAGAGGAAACCAAAGAGGCCCCATTCAGACTGGTTATAGCTGAGGCTCAACTGGAGCTCAACTTAAGGGAGGTAACCAGGCTCCGGGAAGAGGTGGTGGAGCTCAGGGCTCAGCTCCTGGCTGGTAATGAAGAGAGGATGAAAGTTCAGGCATTGCAGGAGGTGACCGAGGCCTCCAGAGAGGACCTCCGTGTCCTAGCAGAACAACTGAAGGGCCAGGTAGAGGAGCTGAACCGCCGGCACGTGGATGAGATTCTTCGATCTCGGGAGCGTGAGGAGGCTCTCATCCGTGAGCGTGATGGAGAGGCACAGGCTCGAGCAGGCCTGGCTGCAGAGGTGACAGCCTCCAGAGAGGAGCTTGACAAACTGAAAATGCGCTACGAAGCCCTGTGTCTGGAGAACAATGAGTCAAGGGAGGCCCTTCACAGAGCTAACACTGAGACTGCAGAACTTGGCGTGCATGTTTGCATGCTGACTGCTGAGAATGAGGAGGCTCGTCTGCGCTGGGAGAGCCTGTCCACAAGGCTGCAGGAGCTGGAGGAGGAGGCCACTCAGGAGGCAGAGAGGCTGAATACCTGCGTGGAGCAGCTCCGTCAGGAAAACCAGGAACTCCACACTCAGCTCCATAATGATGAGAGTCTGTTGGAGTCCAAGCAGAAACTGCAGAAAGAGCTGAGCAAGGTCCAACAGGAGGCTGAAGCCGTGCAGGAGGCTAGACAGGAGGAGGTGCAGGCACTCCGGTTCCAGCTCACCAGCCAAGCCATGTGCCATGAAAGCCAACTCCAGGTCAGACATAAATACTTTGGTGTGTCTACATGTACTTCAGCATATTGCAGTTGTCTTCCTACCCTCAGCATTTTTCTGAAACATTATATCAACAAGAAGTCTGCTTCCTGTCAGCTCGCAAGCCTGATTTCCACAGCTTGATATCACTCAGAGAGTGTTGGCTTCTTTTCCATGTATGTGGAAATACAGGTTTTTATTCAGCTCTTTACAAGTGTGTATGTGCAGGGCAAAGTCTTCAGTTAATGAAAGCTTAAGAAACAAGACAACAGATGAATTGTCTTGTTTAAAATAACATCTTCTGAAACCCCACTGCAATTGATGCTAACATTAAGTAGCATCAAGAAGTCTAAATAGGTCCTTACCACAGAAATCTTGGTAAAATTCAGACACATTGATCATGAGAAAAAGTGTGTCAGTGTGCTGCAGAATCAGACACACACAAAACACAAAAGTCAGGAAGCAGCTCTTCAGTTGCTAAATTCAGCCATACTTTAAACATAAGCAGCTAGATGAGTTCATGAATTACTGAACTTGGTAACTTTGGTGCATGTACACAGTTTTTATGTTCTGCTCTGTTTGTGTTGTCGATGCTTATTAACAAATCTACTGTAATGTCTGGATTTCAATCGTGGTTTTAGTCGCCAGTGTGGTGAACTTGTGGTTTCTGTTCTTATCCAGACCGTCAATCAGGAGTTACAGGAAGTGAAAATGCAGCTGGTGACTGAGCAGGACAAAGTAGTAGGCCTGGAGAGCAAACTCAGACAGCAAGAGGTGAGAGGATAACATGCTGCATAGACTTAACCCTACTAAAAATTTCAAGGCCTCATGAGAGCAAAATTGGGCTGTTTGATCATTAGGCATGTGTTCTTCATGCTAAAAAGGGTGAATTAAAACAACAGATATTCTACTAGAGTGGCCAAGTTCCACTCCAGGTCCATGTGTACCCGGACTGAGCTTGAGCAGTTCTGCAGTGAGAATTTTAGTGTCTCGATGTCTCAAACTGTTGAACATCTACAAACTCAATAGTAATTTCTGCCCATGAAAATACTGACTGCCAGGGTTTGAATGCTTGTGTGAAGTATTTTTGTTTTAGAGTTCTAGCACATTTGGAATCGCTTCGTAGAAAATGGTATCACATTGCAAATCATTGAAGGACTTCCTGTATTTCTGTCACAAAAGCTACACGAAACCAGTGTTGCTGAAATGTTGTAAGAAGGTTTAAATTGTGGTCAACAACTTGATGTGGTGACAGTACATGACTGTGGTGTACAGAAAATGGCTTTGGACAAGGAAATGAAACTCGTTAACTGGAGCACTGAGAATGATGCTGTGAAAAACTGCACGTAGACTATGTGCACTTCTGTCTGCATTTTTTTTTTTGCATCTGGAAGTGATAAATGAACACATAAATTCAAGTTCCATTGTGTATATTGGCAATTGAAGTAATCAAAATGTTATGGTCGCAAGCATATTTCACAAGGAACCAGAAATAATGTCTTGCTTTGCCGTACTGATTGCAGGCTGGAAATCAGAGACATTGCCAACAGATTGAGGAGAAAAACATCCAGATGGCAGAGTCTGAAAATCTCATCCAGCAGAAAGAAGACGAGATAATCCATCTGAAAGGGAATTTATCAAGGTGAGATTCTGTATTCATAATCACACATTCTGGACCAAATTAAAGCTCTGTGATGAAACCTTTTTAATCTTGAATGTTTAGATCAGAATTCTGGCTTTTGTGTTCTTGTTGTTTTTCAAAATGTAGTCCAAAATACATCTGCCTGAAACCAATCAAAGCTAGCTGAGAGTCTTTGTGTATTTTGGGCGTCTCCTGAATCAGCTTATGCATGCAATATCTGCAGGTCTGAGGAGGCCCTAGCTGTGGCTCAGCAGGCCTGTCAGGAGATGGCTGAAAATCTGCGGAGAGTCACACAAGACAAACAGAGCTTTGATCTTAAGACAGCTGCTGAACTTGATGATCTTTACCGTACCAAAATCAATTTGGAGGAAAGGCTTGTGGAACTCATCAGGTATAAACATTCTTTGTGTTTCCAAAGTTTTACTCCTTTTTGTTTGTTTTTTCCTTGTGGTTGAAATACACACACCACATAAGATGGTGAGACGTTGTTCTTTCTGCTACCTAAAGTTCCTGAGGGTTACACGAATACACTTGCTTGTCCTTTCTGCAGGGAGAAAGATGCACTTTGGCAGAAGTCAGATGCTCTGGAGTTTGAGCAGAAATTGCGGGATGAGGAGACGGAGAGGGACGTCAACTACTGCCTAGGCTGTCATACACAGTTCAGCTGGTGGTTCCGCAAGTACAACTGCAGGTCTGATCAGCATCTGTTTAACACATGTACTCATTACTTGGACAACCAATAACTGCACTGTCAGTGCTGCTACTTTTAAACTAGGCTTTTTCTGAAAAGCCTAAAGCACGTTTTCCACGTTCACCACACCAATTTACACTGTGCAACACAACACTTACTGCAGATTGTTGTCACGTATGCAAAACATGTCTAAAAAATAAATAAATTCCTGACTACTGCCAAAAAAATAAACAGAACTGAGATGAAGAGAGACAAATGTCAATGAAACTGTGTCACAGACATCCACAGAAATGTTATTTCTCTTTCACTTCTCATTTGGACTTAAAAACTAACTCAATGGTCAAGTCAGTTAAACTGTTTGTTAGCAGTCAGTTGTACTGTGAGCGGAGTGATCTACATTACAACTCAAATGCAGCATCGTAAAAAATATATCCAAATAAATAAGCAAATGTTATGATGTGATACAAACATATTGATATTTAACACTGCACTCCTTAGGTCTTTTGACATGGTGCATCCATCCCTTATATCCCTCTCCTGTGATGTCTTTCAAAGCAACCTATACAGTATCTCCACATAAAGCTAAGTTTTTTTGAAGCATTTATGAAGTGCACCTGTAAAAAAGACAAATACAAATTAAGATGAGAAATGTTAAGATTCATCATGAAAGCATAGAAATCCATTCCAACTCGATGCATCACTGGAACATTAACTTGCAGTTACATGCTTGGATTCCACATACAAGCATCAGGACCTGCATGCACTGTTTTGAGAAACTGATTTGTAGATGGAGATTATTGTAATTACCCAAAACTAAACTAAAGCTAGATGTGGAAAAGAACATTTTTGTTCCCTTAAGGAAAGCTAGATTTTAGTGAAAATAATAATAATAAAAAGACTGAACTTTACTTTCAAACAATAAAAACTGAATGAAACAAACTCACTGTAGAAAATACACTGACCCGAAACATCCATCTATCCATTCTCTATACAACGCTTAATCCTCATTAGGGTCACGGGGGGCTGGAGTCTATCCCACTGATTTAGGGTGAAGACAGGGGACACCCTGGACAGGTCACCAGTCTATCACAGGGCTACATATACAGACAAACAATCACACTCACATTCACACCGATGGACAATTTAGAGTTACCAATTAACCTCAACATATTTTTGGACTGTGGGAGGAAGCCGGAGTATCCAGAGAAAACCCACACATGCACAGGGAGAACATGCAAACTCCATGCAGAAAGACCCCAGGAAGGCCGGGAGATGAACTGGGGAAGTGCTAACCACCAAACCACTGTGCAGCCCCTGAATTGAAACAAACATAATTCATATATAATAATAACTCTTCTGTGGAAATGACAACTTTATGGTGTTATGAGAGCCAAAAAGGAAAAGTGGCTGTAAACAATGGAATAGTGATGCTTTTCATGAAAACAAGACACAGATCCAACGCTACAGCAAATCACTTTCAGCCTCATTTCACTGGACTCTGGGAAATTCAGTCAGACTCTCCTATACTTGCACTGAAAGACTTGTGCCACAACATTCTCCGTGTCGATACTGTTGACTTTCTCAGGGTAAAATATCTGATACGTTGCCAAATGCATTGTTTTCATCTACAGTCTAATGAAAAATGACATTTTACATTTTCAGTATGTACCCACATTTTGCATATCTTCAATACACTAATTCATCTCCTCCATAATGTTCCAAACTCATTTTTACTCGTACTGTCTATCTCAATCCTATTATGCCTTTCTTCCAGACTGTGTGGGCGTCCCTTCTGCTACTACTGCTGCAGCAACACAGTGAGCACTCAGCAGGGTGGCAACAGAGAGCGCTGCTGTAGAGACTGTTACAACCAGCACAGCGCAGTAGTTGAACGCCACCCACAGGAGGAAGTGACTCACAGCACACCAGGGACGCCGTTCAGCCGTTTGCTGCAGGCTGGACGAGCTGTAGCCGGTGTTTCAGGTGACTCATTATCTCAATCACGCGTGTACACACACACACACACACACACACACACACACACACACACACACACACACACACACACACTGCAGGAATGTGTGAAAAGGTGTTTTCGCATTTGCTTAAAATTGTGGACGTGCAGCAAGAGTGGAGTGTAAAGTGCAGTAATTTACATATGACGTGATGATGTTTATTTTCCAGGAGCAGAGGAAGGCGACAAGCTGGATGATGGTGTTTTTGACATTATCACAGAGGAGGAGGTGAGCTGCGTCTACGACAGCGACTCCCTCTCTTTTACCACCGCCTGCTCTCCTGGGCACGGACAGCAGGGGGCAGCACAACTGTAAGTATCTCATATGCAATTACAACCGTCTGAGGGGGATATACAAACTGACACACAGTCAACAACAGGAATTATAAACCACAGCATGGCAGATTAATAACAACATAACACACAGTCAGATTTCCTATTTGCAACATACAACCTCTTGAACAATCTGTGTAGTCATGGATCACACGCACATCACAATTGTGGAATCTTTTGCAGCTGTGGAAAGAAATTCAGGAGCATGATCATAGAAAAGATATGTGAATATACAACTACTTTCCCTCAATTTGAAAGCTTTTTGTGTCTTTAACCATTTTTTAAAATGCATTATCTATAAAATGAACATAATGCCCTACACATGCACAAATATGCACCTTTGCAGAATGTACTGGAAGTCTTCATTTTGCGTTCGTATATGAATCAATTATCTAAAACTAAATATGTAGTAATACATGTGTAAATGTAAAATCTGTGATTCTGATTAGGAGCAACAGTGCCAGTGCAGGAGACCTCACAGCAGAGGAAACTGATGACCTCAGTGCTGCGGTTCAGGATGCAGAGATCTGCCTGTTGAAGTCTGGAGAACTGACGTAAGTTTCATATGTAGTGAAAGTTACTCTGGAACACCAGGAGTCTGGCAGAGTTGTTTACAAGGTCACAGAGTAGGGCTTTTCATTTTTTGAGAATTTTGTGGTGAAAGCGTAAATCAAAAAATGGGAAATGAAACACGGAACTAATCCATGTGGCATGACATCTTCCCTAAATGTTACATATGAGTTCCACAGCCTCTGTTCCTCTTCTGCTGTAACTTGAAGTAGGTTGTTTTTTTTGAGTACAGAAAAAGCTTGAAGGCATCATGTCAGCAGCCATCTGCCTCGCTTAAGAGCTGCTGAGCCACAAGCTAAATCCTTGCACCAAAAATGCGAAAAATGTACTGCAGGACTTCACTGCATCATTTCTTCGTTGTGATGTTTTTTCTTTTTAAAGTTGAGACATTTGTAAACAATCACCTTATGAAATCATCATCACACACTTGCAGTCTAGAGCCCTCTGTTATGCATTTTTAAAGAGCCTCTTCACAGGTCTGGGGCAGTACTACATCATATGTGGAAAAATGTATGAAGGATTTTGTGGCTGTTGTTGAAGCAGCCTGAGATATATTATTGTCCGTAGTTTGAAAATGAAAGTAATGTGGAGTGTGGCATTAGAATTAAGGGAGCTGGAACCACACTCGTTTCTCCTTGAGGCCAACAGCTCAAGGTTACTTTCTAACTGCAAGAAAAACTGCAGTTAATCTGACAACTGGATCCATCATATGGCTTGGTGAAAACATACTGAAGAAATGTTAGAACAATTTCGTAGATCCCAAGGTAACCTTTTCAGATTGCTTTTTCATCGAACCAGCAGCCCAAACCCCAAAGATCTTCAGTTCAGTTAAATGTTAGACAGAGATTAGTAGCAAATCTTATATTTGAGAAGTGGTACCCGTTAAACATTGATCAAATAGTCAATCAATTGACAAAATGTTTTCAACTCTAATAGAATAAACTAAATTTCATAGAAATACAGCAACCTAATTAGTCCAACTTTCATTATAATGTTGAATGAATAAAACAAGGATTTAAAACAAACAATATCAAATGAATATACAGTGAAAATATACATGAAAGGCAGCACTACAGTATTGTAAGCTGTCATGTCTTATTAACTGTGCGCTAGGCTCTCTGCTCACTTCACGGTGGACGACATCTCAGGGTTTGGTGACAGCTCCCGAGAGCTCTTCATCAAGTCCAGCTGTTACAGCACCATCCCCATCACCATGAGCAGCCCTGGTCCCACCGTCTCCTGGACCTTTACCTCGGAACCAAAGAGCATCTCCTTCAGCGTGGTCTACAGGGAGAGTGCAGAGATTCCTCTGGAGCAGGCCAAGGTGAGACACCAGCACATGTCCAAAGGGAACATGGATGTAAAACATGATATGTTTTGAAAGCCGTTCAAGCCATTCAATCAAATCTTTGGCCTCATTCCGACAATACAGATGCCTGGTATGAAGGTAAACTGGTAAAGTATATAGACATTTAGTGCTAACTCAGGGACACAAATACCACTAGTTCACAGAACATGATGGACCACATGATCCAAAGCAATAAAAAAAACTTTGTAATTTGTAGGTAGTTTCAGCTCATTTTGGCATTGTCCAGCTGAAACGTTACAGTTTTGGTTTCCTTTCACTTCTCTTGTGATGTTGGAAAGACACAGTAAAGTTAGCAGCTAGCTGGTAAACATGGTGGAGCATGTAACAGTCAAACTGCCAGATGTTTCCCTGAGGAGTTGACAGAGACCAAAAACAGCTAAAGAAAGTGAATAGGACTGGTGGAATGTGTAAATAAGTAACTGTTTGCTTGCTTGTTTGCATGAACCCTAAAGAAAATCAATTAATGCAGTTTAAATCTTCCAAAGTCCACAAAGCAGCTGTGAGATGCAGTGCTTGCAACGAATGCAAAGGATGTACATGCTGTACTTTAATATGCATCTTTAGTCCATCATGTCATGAGACAAACGAGTGCTGTGCCTCGGCTTGCTGTCAGTGTTATGCTGTATTGTGTGACCCTTTCAGGTTATGTAAAATGCTGGATGCCTACAGAATAATCTGTGAATTATTTAGTTGATATTTCTTGAATGATCAAGTAGAAAAAAAAAAATCTTCTTTTTTTTTTCTGGAGCCCCCTACGCAGAGCAAACACCTATTTCCCTTACAGAAAAACGGGAGTCAGGACAGGGAAGTGATGAATGTCACTGAGCAGCGGTGGCCGTTCGGCACCCTTTCAGCAGAGCAGATTCTCTGAGATTCATCAGGATTTAGATTCAGTCAGCAGATTCAGAGCTGGAATCAAATGGTAAATGGACTTGCTCTTATATAGCGCTTTTCTACTCATCAGAGTACTCAAAGCGCTTTTACAACAATTGCTCCCATTCACCCAGACATTCACACACTAATGTGCAGGTTGCTAATCAACCTGCAACATCAGTCAGTATACATTCACACACCAGTGGAACAGTCACTGGTAGGCAATTCAGGGTTCAGAATCTTGCCCAAGGAAACTTCGGCATGCAGCACATGACTAGGCGAGAGCGGGAATCGAACCGCCAACCATTCAATCATTGGACGACCCGCTCTACCACCTGAGCCACAGCCGCCCCAATCTAAAATCTAAGAAAATGTTTGAAAATGTGCCCCATTCCTGCCTCGTGCTGTGATTCTGTTACTCTCTCAGATCTGTATACAAAAATATTTCTCTGCAAATGTTTCAACTGGAAATGTCAACTATGATTTCTGTGCTTTGCCTCTGCAGGTTTTGATCCCGCTGACCCGCTGTAACTCCCACAAGGAGACAATACAAGGGGAACTGAAAGTCAGAAATCCTGGAGAATACACACTTATCTTTGACAACTCATTCTCCAGGTCTGTCAGAAACTGTCTCTGCTTTTACCTCAAAGTTAAACAGGACGTAGCAAAACCAGACGTAAAGCCCTCTCTCTCTTTTCTGTTAACCAGGTTCATCTCAAAGAAAGTGCTGTATCATCTGAGTCTAGACAAGCCTGTGGTCTACGATGGAACTGACCTCCTCTGAACGTGACAGGAGGAGGACAAGCAGGTGTAAAACTGACTTGAAACCGTGGATGTTTAAACTCTTTCTTGCTTCAATTCAGGACAAATGGGTTGGAGTCCTCTTTGTTGAGCAAACCTCAGTGAAAGTTGTTTTAAAAACGGCTGTCTTGGCTTTGTACTCATTTGTGACTTGTTAAACAGCTGATAAATTCTATCTCTGGAAAAGCTGAACAAAGGCTGAAAACAACGAGGGTAAACCGTTACACTACTGAATGTGAGCATGCACTACCTTTTATACGAGCTAGGTTAAATTTAGGGCATCCACTGTTACTATAAACTAACCAGCCGGTTGTTACCTTTTTGAATGTGAAGAACTTGTGCGTACGCATACACGTATCACACCAGATGTAGCCTCTGTGGGATTTTTTTGTGTCATCTTTACAGAGGTAAAACTGTATTTTTGATTGATTCTGAGGCTCAGCTTTTTGTCTTTATTTGACCCGTCTCTTAAAGTAAAACTGCGGTTGTTACAATAGGAGGCTCTCTGCACGGTGACAGAAGTATTTTGGATCTAAAGCGGTTGATATGGTTCAAATCTTCTGGCACTGTGTATCGTGATATCCATATTTATTGCAGTTTAATAAATTGCCTAAAAATCAGTAAAGAAAATGTTCCGGACAGGAATGTTTGATATTAAGCTCACTAGTGAATTAACCCTCTGAACTCCAAGCAGTTTCTTTGTTCCTGTTCCACTTTTTCTCACTGTTAGCTCATTTTCCACTGTAATTTAAAGTCACGCGCCTCTATGGAAACAGGGTTAGACGTAGACAGAAGTCAAAAATGTCTTTTGTGCAATGTGACACACTTGCACTTCAATCACAATAAAGGAAAGTAACGAAAGTTGAATTTGCTAGATTTATGGTCAACGTCTTCTTTGATGACTCATCTTACAAAAACTGAAAAAAACATGGACTCAGCATATACAACATTTTTTCCAATGTTACAATTCTGGAAAGAATGGTGACACTACTTACTATAGATACTGTATTACTGACATTTTTATTAAGTCTGCCGTGTGACTGTTGCTGCTGAATCACCAATAGCTTCACAGTTGTGACAACAAATGCAGATTTTTTTTAATTCATCTTTATATTTTACAGAATTCTTGGAGGAGCAAATGGTTTATTATTGTCTTTTTTTTTCTTTAAAGTCAGCAGGTTTGGGGGTTCAGAGGGTTAGATAACTTACTTGATTGCAAAAATGATATAAATAATGCTAAAATATACACAATGTTAAAGTAAAATCTGCTGCTGTGTAAAAGCTATAGCAACCCTGGAACAGCTGACAAGCAAACAATGAAAAGAAGACATGTCCATTGAAGCATTGGGGGAAGTGATTTTCACTAAACTCATACTCACTTAATTCTACCATTAACAAACCATTCAGTGTAACTTAGTGTTTGAATGGACTTTTGTGTTATGCTGTTGCAGAATGAGCCTTTACTTATTTCCAAAATACATCATAATAATACGTTTTTCTGCTACGTTCAAGCCCAGTAAACTTATTTTTATACTTGTTGCCTTTTCAGCCGTTAAAAATTAGAAGAAAGGGATTTGTTGCATTACAATCACAGCAAAGCATAATTGGAAGAAACAGAAATTGTGCTAAATCTGCCGTACCAGCACGGACCTCGACTTTATTTATCTCCAGTCAGCAGACTTTAATTCAGTGCATTGTCTCTGATGGTTGCAGTTGACTACAGAGAATAATATGGGTCCGTGGTTCCTATCCATGAAAACACTAAGAATGTGCACAGGCTTCCCCGACTTTATCCCTGAAGGGTAAAAAGAGGAAGCACATATTGAAATGTAAGTTTCAGTGCTTTGAATATGTTTTTATTTTTGAATTTCACTGGACTCATCAGCCGCTGTGGTTTTTCATTAAATTTAGCAAAGCTGTGATTGGTCTCATAAAGCTTTTAGATGAAGAAATAATATTTTTATTCATAGAATGATTTTTTTCAATTGAAGCTGATGTGTTTTTTTTTTCTTTTTCAAGGTGTTGCTGTGTAATGTTCTAAGTATGATATTTGGGATGTGACTCTATTGTCACCTGAAGTGTGCACAACCTGCAGTGTGTCAAACAGAAAAAAGTATAAATTTCAGCCTTCTAATAATCCATGTCCAAAAATATTGTACTTTTTTCCTTTGTTTTCCTGTGTGGACCTTTTATTTCATGGATTTAACGTTGAAATTAACCTAATTTTTCAACCAATAATCCTTTGAGTGTCTTAAAAGTGGCCATTTAATTATTCTGACTTGAAAATCGCTGTTTTGCTATTTAACAATTGACATATTTTTCCAACATGTCTTCCATCATTGTAAACCCATTTTGTAACTGACAGGAAGGACACTAGGAAAAATGCTAATGACCCTTTTTATACATATCTGACAAAGAAGAGTGATGTTTGCCAAATATATTGGGGAAATCTATTTGTCTGTTTTCCTGTTCTCCAATGGGAGTCTCTGTTTAAAGATGTTGCAACATGACTGCTGTGTAATGCACTTTTCAAAGGGCTTTTTGTTGCTTGTAACCCACGAGCCTTTGTGTCAGTTCATGAATGGTTTTTCTTTTCTTTTGTATGTAGTGAGTGTGTGATTGTAGACGTTTACTGCTGGATTTGCCAGAGGGAAGCTTTAACTCTGACCTAATCTGTACAATGACAATGTTTTATGAAGTACCATTTACAGACTAAATATTTATAATAGAAAATGTGTATGATTATAGATTAATAAATAGGAACTGTGTGATAAATCTGTGATTTCTTGTTAATTTAATGTGAACTATATCACCTCTTGATGGTCACTTCTCACTGAGTCTTTTCACCACAATGCAGCTTTGCTCACATGCTCGGTTTGTTGCTCTGGTTCAGATAAAAATGTCTCAAAAACTGCAGATTCAGTAAAATGTTGTACAAACATGTACAGTTAACAGAGCATGAGTTCTGATGGCTTTAGTGGACTGCCTAGCTTTGCCCCTAGCACCAAAATGATCTGTTTTTTAATTAAATATCACAACAATTAGATGGTCATAAAACAATATGTAAAACCCTTTCTCACCAGTATTTGTAGGAATTAGGAATGAGTCCACATCACTAATGTGACATGTCAAAATGGTATTTTAAAAAAAAGATCTTTTGACAGTTTTGCCTGTACACTCACCAAATTTCATGGCTGTGGAAGTTATTGAACCCTTAGAATGGCTTCCCAGGTATGATGTTTTTTGAGTGTGAAAAGGATTTTCAAATTCCTAAAACTCTGCCAAAACATTTAAGAGAATGTAGTAGTGGATCGCAAGTAACGAATACGTCAACTCTGAACAAAATCTGAGATGGTGTAGCAACAGATTTCCTGTATTCAGTCTGAATTGACATAGACTGACCCTGATCTCTTCTCTTGTTGGTGCACAACTTTCCAGTCCTCAAAGGAGATGAAGGAGCAGCTCAAATCTGGTGTAAAAAAAGTAAAGAATAAAAAATGCGGCTACTGTATTTTAGCATTTAGATCAAAGCATTATCGTGCACAATCATTTGATTTACACTCCTAGTGTGTTTCATACTACGTTCTTATTGGAATGGGGGGGTTTGTTTGGGTTTTTTTTTATTACCAACAAAACACAAGTTAAAGAAGTTATACAAGTCTGTGTACACTACTGTTCAAAAGTTTGGGGTCACCCAGAAATTTTCATGAAAACTCACACTTTTATTCATGTGCTAGCATAACAGCACAAGGGTTTTCTAATCATCAGTTAGCCTTTCAACACCATTAGCTAACACAATGTAGCATTAAAACACAGGAGTGATGGTTGATGGAAATGGGCCTATGTAGATATTGCATTTAAAAAATCAGCTCTTTCCAGCAAGAATAGTCATTCACCACATTAATAATGTCTGGGCTGTATTTGTAGTTAATTTAATGTGATCTTCATTGAAAAAAAAGGACATTTCTAAATGACCTCCAACTTTTGAATGGTAGTGTAAGTCCACAAATAGATTTCAACATGTTTTATAGTCAGTTTTTAAGATATTTCTCCAGCATAGTTTTTTTTATTGTTAATTTTGTGCAGCTTCTAATTTTCAGTTCTGCAGCGCATGGTGGGATACCATACCTCATTTCAAAAACACCATGCTTGTATGTTGTTCCTTCTTCAGGTGGACACTCTTCACTCTCAACCTGTGGTTCACAGCTTATGTTTTAAACATTTTTTTCATATGTGACAGCTGTTTCATACGCTCCTGCCTGCTTGCATGCTTTTCTGAGCATTCACGAGTTAAACGTTTAAGTGTGCAAGGTATTGTTCTTGGAAGGTGTCCGCCCGAGAGACAGTGTTTATGTCGCAGAGGCCATTGTGTTTCTCAAGGTTAATGATCTCATTGTAAATCATGTCACATCCGCCTCCCTCCTCCTCACTCCTCCCTCTCTACGACTCCCCTCTCTCCTGCTCCTCTCTCCTCCTGCCTGCCGCCTTCACTGAATCTGTGATTTGCGCTGTGGCTGTGCACATTTATGAACTTATGTGTGGGGGTGGTTGTTTATAAGAGCACGTGTGTGTGGTTGTGTTGAATGGAAATGCACCCCAGAACAGAACACACTCCACACATGTAATGAAAATGGATTTTTGCACGTACATATATTAAATGCACATTTTTATGAAGCACTCCACACTTTAAATGGTATTTATATAATTTCCCACTTACATAGCGCTTTTCATAATCTGCATTAAATCCTCCCCCTGTTCTGTTCTGGATATTGTATATCTGACAGTTAAACACAAACGTGCAGTTCTTCTGAAACCGACAGCTTCATCAAAGTTCAGCTTCCTTTTTCCAGCAGCAATGTTTAAAAAAGAGAAACACTTTGTCGTGCACTTAGTTGGAGCCTCCTGCAGTTCAAACACGATGTAAGACATTTAACAGAAGAATTAAAGAGTACGAAGTGGCAGCCATGCTGCATTTGTCTGTGCCAGTTGAAGTGTCGTAAATCATTTCTTAAAAGCAGTCTATGGTGCTGGAGTGCTACTGTGTAAAGTAATGGGCTCTTTGAGCAGATAAAAATGTCTGCTCATTACTTAAAAGGGTCTTAATGACATAATTACACCTGTTAAAAAATGGATTATCACAAATCTAAAAGAAAAGGTGGCTTCCCTTTATAGACTCCTAAAAAAAGCTATTGAGCATGAAAAAGGCATAAAAATTCAAAATGTATTAGGATTTCATTATTCTGTTAATGACACAGACTTACATTAGATTATTTAAATTTGCGCACTTGTGGAACAAATAAGTGATTCGTTCAATATGCAATGTGATGAACAGAAAAGCACCAGTAATAACGAAATAAATAACTACAATTCAGAAAACGGCAATTGCTGTCAGTTTGCGTTTATGAAAATCATCAATGCGTGTTCTTGTGCTAAATATTGTTTAGTAAACCAAGTAAGGGGAAGTGTGAGGAAGATATGCGTAAAAAGGCGAGTATGAAATAAGCATCTTCGGCTTGACCCATAGTCAACACAGCGATGAACTGCTATATGAAATAATAAAGAGAATAAACAAGCTGGGTCCATATTTAAGCCTTTTTTCATCTTTTATGTGCAAAATGCAACTTTGTTTCTTGCATCATACATTTATGCAACAGGAAACAGGTGCCAGTTACATATAGACAGGCCCCGAATAGTGGTGCAGTACTAGAGTGGTACTGTATATTTCTGCATTTCTTTAATAGACAGTGCAGATTTCTCTTGATGACATGAAGCTGATTAGATGTGCGGTGAGGGAGCAGGGTCTGACTGTGAGTGTGTGGCTGTGTTAACACAAGAAAGACCAGTCTGTGTGTGGTTTTTATGCTTCTGAGTATCTCATAGTCTCAGGTTTGCTGTATTTTAATTAAAGCCCAGTTAATTCACAGATATGCAACAGAAAGTCTGAAAACAGTTTGATACAGAATGCTCCTCCACAGTGGGGTCACTTTAAAGCCTTTATGTCCGTCAATATCCTGCTTTCATTTAGAATATTTTTAAATATGACACACAGAAAATCTGAAGCTTTGCCGAAAAGCAAACGTCTGAGGTTTCCTGGAGTCTTTTGGCCCCTGGTCACTTGCCCATTACGCTCAGTTATTAGTCCAGGTCTGTGCATAGATACAGATACACTTCAGATTGTGCGTCACATTGCTTTTATTATTGCCGAGAGTACCGACATGGCAGTGGCGAGGAGGTCATGCAGTAACACCGTGATTTCGTCTTAACATGCAGATTTCTTAACATACACCAAGTACAATGTCTGTTTCATCAACATACTGGAATGAAAATAAAACGTGTTAAGAATATGTGGACTAATCTACAAAGAGAAATATACGCTTTGCCCTGTTGTTGCCCTGCCACCATTATCTATACACTGTTTAATCCTCATTAGGGTCACGAGGGGGCAGGAGCCCATCCCAGCTGACTTAGAGTGAAGGCAAGGGACACCCTGGACAGATCACCAGTCTGTTACAAGGCTACACATAGAGACAAACAATTGCACTCACATTCACACCTACAGACAATCTAGAATCACCAATTAGCCTGAGCATGTTTTTGTATTTCGACAGTGCTAACCACCGAGCCACTGTGTAGCTCCTTTATTGTAAACACAGACGCGGTTTTAGCTGTGAGGTGGTTCCATGTGACTCTGACATGTAACTTCGAGTACAATACACTTAAGCCTGTCCAAATCACAGCAGATGAAGTCTCAGACAACCCGCTGTCCACAGCAGCACTCTTGCTTTGAGAGCTCTCATCCTCTATTAAAGGCCTTCCCCTCGGACACCTCAACATAATCTGCACCTGTGTGACACTGCATTATCATAACTGAATAAAGATGGTTGTAGGTGAGTTGGCAGCTTCTCTTTGTGCAGAGAGCGCAGTGCTGATAGGAACATGCCGCTGTGTCCCTGCAGCCCGTGCATGTCTGTGTGCATGCGAGGTTACCCACACCGGCAGGCTGGTGTGTCTTTGTGAGTGTGCCTCCATCTGTTTGCTCACTGTGTTTTTGTGTGTGTGTGTTTCTTCTCTCAATTTTTCTCCTCAGGCTTCCCAGCCCCCCTGTAGCGGTAATGGCAGGTCATGTTGGCCCCTCTCAGACAGTTTGCTCCTGTCAAACATAGTTTCACCCAAACGCTTTCAGCTCCTGCTGCACTGGGACCCTCCATCACAAGCTGCACGCCTGTCAGACACTTTCCCCACACAGCAGCACGTCTTGTTTCCTCTGTTGGACTCCTCTGTCTTTGTTTCATTTTACTTTTTCACTTTCTGCTTCCCTCAGTTTCCCCTGATCCCTGTCTTCCTTTTGGCTAATGCGTATAATGTACATGAACACATGTAGCCCAGGCGAACATGAGCTTGCTCTCTTTCACCTCTGAAGTCCTTCAGTAAACAAACCTAAAGCTCAATTGTGGGAGAGGTTTTAAAGATCTGCACTGATATCTAACTAAAAGTAGTCCCGTAAAACAGGGCTATAAGGGACAGCGGGGTAATAAGGGACATTTTTCCGGAAAAATGTTTTAAATGTAATTCTGCGGTTTTTATGTTGAGCAGGATGCGGGTTTGTGTTGACAATACAAAACCGCTTTACCGTTTTACGGTAGTACAAGAAGTCTTGCATTCACAATGTACCTATTTTAAACCCTAACAGTACTGTCATCAAAAGATACATTTTGGGGATTATGCTTATCTATTTTTTGCAAACAGATAGATGAGAAGATTCACATTTTTGCTTCATGTCTGTACGTTAAATATGAAGCTACACCCAGCAGCCAGTTCATTTAGCTTAGCTTTGCATAAAGAAGACAAACAAGGACCTGGATCTGTCCAAAAGCAACAAAATCCGCATAAGGCTTAATGATTAAAACACTACATCCTCGTTGTTCATTTCAACTCCTTTCTGTCTGCCGGCCAGCCAGGAACCAGCAACAGTTGGAAGTGGGGGAGGAAAAAGCAAAGTTCTACTTTTCTTCTCGAAAAACTTCTATTACATTTATGTATTTGTTCATCTTTTCACAAGTGTGACTCATCAGGTGTAGCCTGAGGGTATGATCTTGCCATTGGCATTTCACGCAGCTTTGTACTCCCCTTCTGCCATTTTCAAAATCCCTTTTCGCTACAGAAACAACAACCTTCGACACTATGAATTTTCCGAAGCAGCCCTGCTACTTTGTTTCACTGAATCATCAGGATTTTAATGACAGTGTCTGTGTAGTGAATCGTGTTCTGCGTTGTGCTTGAATTTCGTATTAAACAACACGAGGATGGTAGCTTCGAACGGGACATTTATTTTCCTTCCCATGAGGAGTCGCCATAAAAAGAGAAGCAAGCAGAACAAAACACCCAATGTTATAAACAGCTTGACAAAAACACAGACTATATTAACTAAACAAAACGTTCCATTAAGGAAGAAAAAAAACAAGAAAACACAAAGAGTGACAAAAACACATACCTTCCCACGAGGAGTCGCCATAAAAAGAGGAAGCAATGCACCGCTTTTCAAAATAAAATACTGACCACACTTCCGGTGATTATTAATCCTCCTCCCTAATGGACATACTAAAAAGCTCATAACCATAACCGTAGTTAACTCGTCTCCCCACAGGATGTGACCAATATTCAACATATTATTTAAAAAAAAACATAAAAACAATAAATACAAATATAAACAAAACTAAATACAAATTCATATAGCGCAACAACATCAATCTCATTCTATTGCATCTGCAAACGTTTCATCAGAACAATTCCACCTGTCGCTGCTTTGCAGGAAAACACCGTCACTGCATCCTTAGCATTGCTTCAACTGTGATTGGTTTAAAGAAATGCAAATCTTTTTACTTGTCTTTCTTACCTCTCTGGGCATTTATAGTAATTTAAAGCTGGAGTGTGAAGCTTTATAAATGAGCATCCAGCACATGTTGACACCTGTAAATGCCCTTTAAATCACTCAGTATTGTGTTGTGTACTGGTGTTTCAAATCTGGTTTCTGTGCTGACATTCCCGCATTCATGCACTGGTAGTGACGCCTGTACGTCATCTAGCAATGATTGGTTTGACAGATGTGAGGAAGGGAGCAACCATAGCGACGGAGACTGACGAGGCTGCAGCAGCTACGAATGTGGATCTCTGCAGAAGTTCTTTCCTGGAGCTTTAAAGAAAACCATCTTTAAATCATAGACATCTGAAGCACCTGAACTGGACAGTTTATTTATGGTGTCTGAGAATTCAAAAAGTTTAAAAGGCAGATTTAATATGAGGCTTATTAATGTAGATTCTTATAGGATAACAAGTGCACACTCTTCCTCTAAAGCGTAATATAAAGTTCCATAAGATGGAAATACAAAAAAGTAACATTCAGAAGAAATTATATAAATACTGACGATGACCTCATCACGCTGCATTTACCCTGCAGTGGTCGTGGAATAAATGATAATTTCTGCATTTTTCAGAGGAGTGCAACCAGCTTCTGCCTCATCTGAATCTGTAGTTCTGTAGGTATCAGTAGAAGCAGTGATGTTTTTATCCCCCTCGGGCGCTGTATGAGCCATCACGTCTGGAGTTTTGTTTCTCTATTTACTACCCTGCAGCATCTCAGCCAGGCTTGTCGGAGTTGTTTTGATGAATGCGCAAGAATTACAGGAGGCCTGGGATATAGATCCAGCAGGGTGATCATTAACAGAAACAGATTCATGAAGAGAGCTTAAGAAAAATGCCCTATATGTGTGTCTGTGCTTACATGCAGTATTTATATGAGTGAATGCCTGCCTGGGAGCCGTATTTATTCCTCTCTTTCTAACATTGATCCACCCACAGTTCCCCACCACCTTAAATCACATATAGATGTAAAGGAGCAGAGGCAGGAGGAGGAGGAGGAAGAGGGGGGCATAGTTGTTCATTACAGCCTTTCTTCTATCTGGAGGTAGACAGTGAAATGGTAGCTTGATGGCCACTGTTTCCATGGCAACAGTGTTAGAGCAACCTCTGCCCACAACATCTCAAAAGATCAGAGATGTTATTTTTAAAGTAACATAAGACAAGATGGTGTCTGAAGCTGAAGGGACACAGATTCTCGTACAGAAACAGCCGCACATGTCTGCACACAGAGAGGAGAGCTGACGGTCATTTTGGCTGAGATGCAGTGCAGAGGCCATGACACCCACATCTCTGTGTAGGACTTCAATAAGAGCAGTGTCTCTGCACAACGGGCAGCAGAAGAGCTGCAAAACCCTGGTGCGCGATTCCTGTTAGGACATTATTGCAAGAGAACAAAACAGCAAGTTTTACTGTTTTGCTTTTTCAGCACTGTCTAGCCTTAGAAATGATAATGAAGCATAAATCTAACTGCTCGCTCTTTTCATCACTCTTTGTCTGCAGTCTATCGGGGGCTATATTAGCATAAAATGAAATATCCCGGCTGACTTTACACTTGGCGGCCTCAAGTGGCACAAAGTGATAACTGTACTTTTCAAAGACTGAACGTGTTAGACTTTTGTCCATCCTCAGAGGCAGTCAAGGTGAAGACAGAGAAAAGAGGAAATATTTGGGCACCGATGCAGCAGGTTTGAATACAAGTGATCACTCTGCTTTTTGTAGAGACAATGAAAATGTTTGCTAATGTTTAGTGGGCAAATCTGCGTTTTGATTAAAATCGCTTGATGGATTTCCTCAGTACATCTATATGCTTACCGTGAAGGATAAATGACTCTTTCCCTTTTCTAAGGTCATAATGGCCTTCCTGACAGACTGCAGGAGAAAGATATGCCAGGACTCTCTGCTCTGGTTAACTTTAGATATGTTCTATGCTGAAATGACTAAGCAGACTAGCTGTCTTCATATTGGTCTGTAGTCTAATCTGATCCCTCTCCCAGCTACAATATATACTCAAAGATCAAAGAGAATCCTGAGAACTGATGCTAGCATTGCTTGTATGTACTGCTGCTCTGTTGGTGTCACTTCTCCTGATATCAGTAAGCCTTACTCGCAACCTACGTCATCTGAGTCTCTGTGTCTGCCTCCTCATCCTGTCTCGACCTCGCTGGACTTCCACAACACTTACAGTGACACTCCTGATTTGTGATGAGCCAAGTGTTTTGTTTTTTTTAAATAACCTGGAGGTAGTCATTACAATATGTGCAGATTAGAAATACATAGAAATTTTCAGTCCGAATGCTGGTCAGTGGAGTTTTTTTTAAGCAACGTGTTGTCTGTAAAGGGCTAGAGCATATCCCAGCATGCATTGTGTGTGTCAGGGGAGGTCACCAGCCCATCACTCTCGTCATTATTTATTGAATGTGAAGCAAAATAAAACAGTTTTCCTTCCAGTGGAAGATTGTGATAGAGTAATCGCTTGGTGCTGCAGGTTTAATAGCAACACTCAAAAACAGGTTTTTGTCCAACATTGTGAACTCTTTTTTCAGAACACTTTTCAGATAGAAAATGCCTCATTTAGCAAACGTTAAAGTGCAGAATAAGTAGAGTTATAAAGCTGGAATAGCACATGTGATGAAACCCTACTGGTTTGCTCACACCAATGAACTTCATATGTTTTCTCCTTGCAAAAAAAGTGAACGCAAGTTATGACTGATAGTATATTACATTTTCAAACCATTTTATGTACATTTAGTTATTAGTTGTCAGTAAAAATGTGTAAGAAAACACACAGGAAATAATAAAGACAGAAAGGGACTGATAACCAGAAACATCCCAAAAATGAATCCTGCTCCCTGGTTACTTTGATTTTGTGGTCTCCTGATAAATTAGAATTAAATCTGGTGTCGGTGTACCTTTGAGAGATTTTGAAGATCTTTTTTTGTGGATTCATCTCTCAGTTTGTTGCTTATCTCTCCATATATTGTTTTTCATCTGCCAAATATATTTTATTTGTTGTGCACCATGAATCTCAATCTGAATCACATGTTTGATGTCTGAACTCATTTCCAGGAGGGACACGTGATATGTGGTTTTATCACATGCACTGAGACACCACCAGTCCTCCCCTCTGTGTCTCCTTCTCTGTGTCTGGGGCTCATTTTCATCCCATCTCTTGGTGAAGGGCTCCAGACGAGTCTATACAGCAATTCCAATGTAGCACTGCAGGCTCCTCAGTGGACACACTTGCCAGCATGTGTTTCCATGGAGACACAATTTGTTCGCGCGCCCCTGCAGCTTGTGTCATTGACTTCAATTAGTGCAGAAGGCCGTCTTGCCTAAGCACATACTTACGCAGTGAGCCAGCCTCAAAGGGTTAGAGAAAATTGTCAGAGGAGGCCTGAGAGTGAAGGATACATTAGAGAGGACTTCAGGGCCTTTATGATGCAATGACATTCATTGAAATACCGAAACAAAAAGAGTGACATCTACATTGAAGAGTCCCTCTCTAAGACTTGAAGCTGCTGCAGGTAAATGGACACAGTCCAGGCAATCACTAACAATAAAACACTGCAGATTCGTGTTGCTGCAGCTGATAGTCTGTTAAATTCCTTGTTCTGAATTTCAAGTAGTTATTTCTTTACTGCTACATGAAAAGTAAGAATAAAATTGTATAAATTAAACATAAACATTTTCAGATTTTGGCATGGAAGGAATGTTGCTTTTCCATCTAAATTTACTTCTGCTGCTCTAAGCGCTTCTGACCTCCATGTGTCACTAAATGTCACGTCTTTGTAAATTTAGCACATCACTCCATATAAAATCAACCAAATCGGAAAAAAAATAAGTATTAATCCCACTTAAACCTCTTCCAATCAGCTTATTTTTAAATGTAAAATAACTTTAATATATTCAGTGAAGCAGTGCAAAATTCACAATCATACAAGAGTATTTTCAGAGTTACATACTCTTAAAGTAAATAGGGGTGGTTCTGAATTTTGCTCTTGTTAAGTCCTGTTACTTTTTCCAGCATTTTTTTTTATTTTTTATTTTTAGCTCTGGTAACTACAGAAGTACACAAGACATCTGCATGAAATTCTCATGACTGGAACATATCTTTGAGCTACACCTAAATCAATTTACCATCCACACCAATTTTCATAATCTGAAGCTACAATTTCTTTTTTTTCCAGCACAATTATTTCCATAACGAACTTTGAGCAAATTATCGTTAAATGCATCATAGTTTCAATAACAAACGCATGTCTAATGTCTGTGACAGAAAATCATAGAAACGAGCAAGTTTTTTGATAATTCACCATAGAAAACTTAAAAAGTGCTTTTCAGATAAAATTACAATCAATGTAACGATGGCCTTGTGGGATAGGTGGCTGGTTATAAACAATGTTCTAGCCATAAAGTCAATCTGGAAGTACAATGTGAAAAGCTAACAAGCACTGTGACAAAACATCACTGGTGACGACGATGTTAACATGCCACTGGAACACGACCAAAGACAATTGGAAAGAATCTCAAACAAGCAGTAAATGCTCCAAATATGTTTGATCAATGTCCATCCATCCATGATCTACACATCGCTCAATCCTCATTTGGGTCGCAGGGGGCTGGAGTCTATTCCAGCTGACTTAGGGAGAAGTCAGGGGACACTCTGGACAGATCACCAATCTATCACAGGGCTACACATAGAGACAAACAATCACATTCACATTCACACCTACGGACAATTTAGAATCATCAGAGAACCTCAGCATGTTTTTGGACTGTAAGAGGAAGCTGGAGAACCCGGAGAAAACCCGCACATGCACAGGGAGAACATACAAACTCCATGCAGAAAGATCCCAGGCCACCACGTGTTCTGGAGATCTCTCAGCTGCAAGATGATAGTGCTAACCACCGAGCCACTGTGCAGCCCAGTTTGATCAATGTGATATTTCCAGATGATTACCGGTACATAAAATGTGGACACTAATGATGTTTTCTCGATTTCATAGACAGAAGCTCCACATGTACGTTTTAAAACACGACCACATTAGAAAAGTACTCAATGGTATTTTTCAATCCTGAAAATGTCCAAGTGATGTATTTATAAAGTTGTTAGTCCTCAAAATGCCAGAAAAAGTAAAAAAAATACGTAACTTCTACACATCAATATGTGTTTCAGGGGTCTGTAACTTGGAATATGTTCATATAAGTATAAATGTAAGAATTTTAAATTTATTCATCAAATATTCAAATTGTGAAAAAAAAAACCCATCTGATTCTGAGGGAGTCGAGGGAGGCACTGAGTGATTGGTCAATATTAAACAAGTTTTACTGTCACAATTGTTTTTGTGTTTTGAAACACTTTAGTACCACAGAGAAGAATCCTGTCTTTACTCTGTTCTGTTTGAAAAGTTGCAGTTTCTTCTTGAAGCCTATTGTTCTGTTAAAATCCAGGTGTTTTTATGTGGAAGTACTTTGGGAGCAAGGAAACACTGGAATGAAACTCATTGTGTGACTCTCCCAACTAAATTTCATGGTAGTCCATCTAGAAAAAAAAAAACAAAAAACAAACCCAACCCAACTCGTGGTTATCTTCAATGCTTCATTTGCGAGAAGATGACTTCAATCTCCATGTACACAGGACAAAAACGTTACTGGCAAAGTGGCGGGATGTGCCTTTAAAGTGATTCAACCTTGACTATCCCAACTCATTACGAGCACACTCCCAGGCTGCATCTGTAATTACTGTGAACAGGTGCATCACTCAGCCGCATCGCCACAGAGTTAGAGATTTAATTTAGAGATGCTGCCCGGGATATTAACCCCACTAATTACAACAACGAGCTCCACGTTCAGCCACAGGGATGAAACGCTGTGGATCTCAGGGCGCGGAAAAGCACACAGTTACTTTCGCTTTTATTCAGAAGGGAGTACTGGTGGGAAGGATGGGGGTGTTTACACAGAGGAACCCTCCAAATTGAGCTCTTGTGTGCAAATTGTGTGAACATCAGTGTTCACAGAATTTGATTTTTTCCCCCCATGAGGATAGTTTCATGTGAACAGAGGGTTTTGTAGGTGAAGTGGGAAAGCATACCACAAGTCAGCTAAAGAACTGCGAGACTTTCGTGGTGCCAGAAGATGCTGACGTCGGAGTCGTCATCGAGGTACTGATTAAGCCAAAGACGAAATAAGCAAATTTCACATCATGAGCTTTGGTAGTCAACAACAATATTTGGTTTAGCTGAACTAGAAAGTTGTGTGTTATGTGCAAGTTACATATATGGTGTGTTTCATTTCATCTTAATGTATTAACTGTACTTTAGCTGCTTTTGGTGAACATTAATTCTCAATATTTCTCTCTTCATTTAGTAAATGCTCCACTAATGTCACAAGCTGTCAGCCTTGTCTGCTTGCATTCCTACTTTGGGTAGCCAGAACAGTGAGTTTCTACCTGTAACAATGGGATGAAGAACAATGAAATGAAACATCGTAAAATGCCACTAAGAGCTGCAGATAATCACTGAGGAGGATTTCTTTCACAGCTATTGTCCATATAATATTGGTTACAGTCAAATTTCTGAAAAAGATAGTTAGTTGGATTAGGGGGTTAGATAAACACAGGCCAAGTTCAACATTTTACCCTGTAGGGTCTCACTCATTTTCAGTTACAATGCAACAACAACTCTGGGCTGCACAGTGAATCGGTGGTTGGTACTGCCGCCTTGCAGCTTGAAGAGCCCCAGTTTATGTCCCTGAGTTCCCACAGTCTTTCTGCATGGAGTTTGCATGTTCTCCCTGCGGATTTTTATGGGTACTCCAGCTTCCTACCACAGTCCAAAAGTATGCTGAGGTTCACTGACGATTCTAAATTGTCCGTAGGTGTGAATGTGAGTGTGATTGCTTGTCTTTATGTGTAACTCTGTGACAGACTGGTGACCTGTCCAGGGTGTCTTCTGCCTTCACCCTAAGTCAGCTGGAATAGACTCCAGGACCTCTGCGACCCTAAGGAGGATCAAAAGGAGGATCAAGCGATAAGTAGATAATGGGTATATGGACGGATACAACAACTCTGCTCAATATAGGTGTGAAGGACAATTACTGTTATTGACAAAAATTGATGTCCAATTTAGTTGTCAACAAACTGAATTGCTGATTAGGTGGTGATGATGGAGACCTCACATATGGAGGCCTTGTTGCCTATTGGAGTGATGTGTGGTACTGCTTGATGTGATTATATAAAAACTGGACCACCTTCTCAGTCTAAAGACATTAACACCAAGTTCACCGCTGATACCAACACAGGAGTACTGGAGGAAAACCGGACAAACAACAATAGAATCACAGCTTCTGCCAGTGTTTTCTAAGTCACGCCATTTGCTGGTCCTAAGCATATATAAATCTTTTCAATTATGGTTACAGTGGGGCAATACTGGTGGAAACAGCTGTAAGTATTGAAAAGCACACCAGCGTAATGCAACATTTGCGGCTCCACTGAGTCGACAATGTTAGCCCAGCCTCAGGTTGATGGAGCACAGTCAGCCAGCACCTTGTTCTCAGTACGTTATCCCAAAAACCATTGGAGCCTAACTTAGTCCTGCTATTCATTTATATTTTTCAGCTAGAAAGTTGAACATTGTAACATGTAGCTGTAGGTCTATGGAGACTGACGTGCTTTTTGAGCCAGCCTCAAATGACCATTCGAAGAACTGCTATTCTTGATACATCAGTCTTCCTTTTTCAGCCAGGTTTCTCCAATGTCATGTGTCTGCAGTTGTAGAGCTGCACTTCTACCTTTGTTTATGCCACCTGCAAAACTCGATGGCGGCTAAAGTACATGACTAACAGATTTTACTGTTGTTTTTGGACCTAAAATACTGCTTTCTGTCCTAGTATTTGCAATTGTGAGGGCGTGCTCTGCACAAATACAACTTTCTAAAGAACAAGTTATGGCTTTAACGGCTTATTTTATCCAAATACTACTTTCTAAAAAAACAAGTAATGAGTTTAAAGGTCTATTCCACCCAAAACTATACATAGTTCTTTCTCTTGCCAGTCTCTTTGAACTGGAAAATGTAGCTCTCATTTGAAACAAATGCTTGCCATGTTATCTGATTTTAAAAAACAGTTAATGAAAAACAAAGGTCCTATAAATCTAGTCATACAACTGCCTTCTCTGCTGCAGACACACAAACCACTCTGTTGATGCTGGACTCTGCCTTGCAAGCTTCCACAGTTTTTGTTGACGTCAAAAAGGAGATGTGCTCCCAATATGATGTCAAAATCAACAACATACATGAACAAAACCATATATTAGTAATTATTTTAGAAACAGTGCAGTAATGTCTTGTATACCACCATCACTCAGGGTGACCTAAATAATGAACCTAAAGTAGAATCACCAGCTTTTGTAAACTTGAAAAATTTTATAAAAATAAAACCTACAAATCAAATGCAAGGTTTTTCTTAAAAGTTACTGTTTAATTAGATTAGACAGATTCTCGTACAACTTGAACCAGAATTCATAAAACAGTCCAAACAAGCGCCACAAAATGAAATGTACTGGCTTATCCCAGTTTGCTCTTTGCCAGAGTTTTCATTGGAACTTCAACTTTCCAATGGCAGAACAGCTGTGAGGAATGCAATGAAGGGGTATTGTGACATACAGTTACTGAACTAAACAAAAAACGAGCTCTGTTTGTTAATTTTAAAAGTCAGATATAATCAGCAGAAATCCAAGGACAGGCTGTCAGAGAGGCCAGTGACTGCTTTCCAAGTGATCTGTGGACAATGATCGCTAAGCACCAAAGATGCCAAAATTCTACAAAAAAGTCATCACCATTTTAATGCCTCTCCTCTCAAAGGGAATTTAAATAATTTGAAGTATTGTGATGTTTTTTGAAACCACATGTATTCAGTTTCTTGTTCTCGCTTATCCTTTTCTTCTCTGACACAGTCTCGGAACACTGGCATTTTTCATTTCATGTGCATCTGCGTCACAATTTTTTTTTTTTTTGTTCATCAGAGAACAGAATAGGGCGATAGCTAGCCTGTGATCTTTTATTCATCCATTCGTCCTCTTCTCCTCACTCCTCGCCTCCGCATCAGGGAGCTCAGCATCTGACAGCCCTCACCGAAAACCACCAGCTGGAGTGACAACAAGAGAAGAGGAAGAGGTAGGAAAGAGAAAGAGAGGAGAGGAAGTGGGTTTCAGTGTGTGCGTGTGTGTGTGTGATATGGACAGGAGGGCAGTCGGGGCACAATGTGCTGACAGCGGCCCGGCCCTCAGAGCACAGCAGATGGTTAGGACAGGACTGGCTGTGGCTGCACATCTAAACCTCACCTCTCAAAAGTCATGAGCTCTGAATAAAATGAACTCTCAGCTTTCACTTAACTTTGTCCTGTTTTACCCTCAAGCCCAAGCAGAGATATTTAAATAACAAAAAATGATTGTTGCTATAGGGCTGCGCAGTGTCTCGGTGGTTAGCACTGTTGCCTTGCAGCTAGAAGATCCCCAGTTCGTGTCCCGGCCTGGGCCTGGGGTTTTCTCTGGGTGCTCCGGCTCCTCCCCACAGTCCGAAGACATCCGTCCATCCGTTATCTATGTGTACACCGCTTAATCCTCATTAGGGTCGTAGGGGGGCTGGAGTCTATCCCAGCTGACTTAGGGTGAAGACAAGGGCCACCCTGGACAGGTCATCAGTCTGTCACAGGGCTACATATACAGACACACAATTACACTCACATTCACACCTTGGGACAGTTTCGAATCACCAGTTAACTTCAGCATGTTTTTGGACTGTGGGAGGAAGCCAGAGTACCCAGAGAAAACCCACGCATGCACAGGGAGAACATGCAAACTCCACGCATAATGATCCCAGGAAGGCTGGGATGTGAACCAGGGATCTTCTAGCTGCAAGTCGAAAGTGCTAACCACTGATCCAAAGACATGCCGAGGTTAGTTGGTAATTCTAAAATGTCAGTAGGTGTGAATGTGAGTGTGGTTGTTTGTCTCACCCTAAATCATCTCCGCCGCAACCCTAATGAGGATTAAGTGGTGTATAGATGATGGATACTTGGATGGATGGATAGTTGCTATTATTATGTACATTATTAGTAATAAAGAGAAAAACTTTTGACAGACCAGGTAATAAAAGCATGTGTGGTTTAAGTTGGCCAAGTTAACATCTTTATACAGACACTGTAACAACAGTGTACAATGTGAGAAGGACTTCATCATGACAAAGTTACAGATTCTACAGAGGAGTGCACTACAGGGAAAATTTGACATGGTCAGACTTTCTTTGAGGTAGCTGCCTCAACGAATCCTAAGAAGGATTTGACTCATCATGTGACTCTTCTTCTTCTATTCAAAACTGACCCGAGACAAGCTGCTTACTCCAGTCAAGAGGAACTGATTGTTGTAATGAGAGAGCTATGAGGAATTGAAACATTTTATCCCTTTGAAAATTGTTAATTATTTAAGTTAGTTCATGTATTTCACCATGCAGGCAACTCTCAATGCAACCACTTGTTTTAAGCACACTTCCACAGGAACATGCATGCATTAGTTGATCGTACAGTAAATCTGTAATACGTGTTTTAATGCATTTGCCGTAAAGTCTATTTTACACTGCTGTTTTTGCAGATTAGCAGGTCAATTGGTATTTATCCCACAGAATATTAAGTCAATAATATCCATTTGTCTTTGACTTGGCCAAAAACTAACATTATTTCTACTAATCCTTCATTATAAGACAATGTCACACCAAAATTCATTTGTTTTGTATTATTTTTAAATATACGACATTTAAAGGTCAAGACTGCAGCTGTTGTGCAGCTGTCACAAGTGGTAAAATAAATACATTAACTTGAAGGATTAATAGTTTTTTATCAGCATTATTGTCTTGCATCATTTGCAGAAAGGGCATTCCTTTTTGTTCTAACAAATGTTTATGTTCTTCAGAGCACTAAATTATAACAACCTGTTCCTCTTGATTGAAACAGGCATCATGCAGTTAATTCATTACACATCAAACACACTCTTTTATGGGAGCAAATGCAGAGCCTGATGAAAAAAAGTAACAACAGTCCTAATACCCGTTATCTCTGTCTGGGACTTTAGGTTTTGTCTAGCTCGTTTACAAAAAGAAAGTCAGGTTATGTCAAACCTACACCCCTCATGCTTCCCCGGTCCTTGGTGGAGTTTTGTGATGATCGGTGGATGTTTGTCCATCTGTCTGTCTGTCTGTCTGCTAGCAACGGATTAACAGATTTGGATGAAATTTTCCTTGAAGGTCAGAAATAACACAAGGACCAGTTGATTAAATTTTGGCAGTGATGCATCTTATAGTCTGGATCCACAGTTTTGTTAAAGATTTTTGTATTACTGTGAGATAACGACACGGTGTCACTGTAACTATGACTTCAAGTGAACACAACATCAGCTGCCTGCTGACGATCATATGATTGGGATCCTACTACAAATCGACCATTGCGTGCTTATTGGTACTTACACATTGGAAATGATACAAGGAATAGCTGATTAAATTGTTGGGGTGTTTCCAAGTCCCAACAATTCCTGCCAGTGGCGATGTATTTAGGTCAGTATCTATACATAAAGTACACATGTGTAACACACACTTGTGCTCAACGCAAGGTCATTTTGTTTGTGGGTACATCTATATTAAATAGACATATTCTATGTTGTTGTGATTTCTTCTACAGTGATTTTTTTTTTAAGATTTCAGCCACTGGAAACAATACAGCTGATCAGCCTTGGTGGAGTACTGTGCTCTCTGAGTGCTTTTCTTGTTGCTATTGTGAGCATGCCAGCATGCTGCATTTATCTCACACCATCACTATTCCTGAGTGCAGCTTTGCACAGCTGCTTGATGGCTTTTACATCAACTTTCCACAGGATAATCTTTTTATCCAGTAATGCAAATGTCAAAAGAACTGACTACAGATACGAGAATCTAAACAAGAGTGTTCGACGTCAACTGCAGAACTTTCCTTTCACACAGCTCTATTTCACTCAGAGGAGAAACCACCTGTCCACTCCTCAATCTGATGTCCTTACTTTCTTCATCCACTCATTCTGCGTCTCTTCTTTTCTTCTTTTCACTCCCGACTTCTCTGCTCTACCGGTTCTTCCCCAAATTTCACATCCAACCTGCCTGTTCAAAACTGACAGCTGAGAGCTCTGCTTATTTCATCAGGTACTCTGTGTCATGTCGCCTAAGATCTGTCAGTGAAATGATGACCAGATTTTTCTGACACACACACACACACACACACACACACACACACACACACACACACACACACACACACACACACACACACACACACACACACACACACACACACACACACACACACACACACACACACACACACACACACACACACACACACACACACACGTCTGGTTCTTATATCCCCGTGGGGACATACCATTCATACCTAACCCCTAACCAACACCAAAACAATGCGTAACCCTAAAGAAACGTTTTTGATAAACACGTACACACATCACACACACGCACACACATATTATGTTTTTCTATCATTGTGGGGACTTACCATTGACTCCCATTCATATCTAACCCCTAACCCTAACCCTAACCTTAACCAAACCCTAACCAAAACAATGGCTAACCCTAAAGAAACGTTTTTGCATTTTTACTTTTTTCAGTAACAACAACATGGCCAAGAAAACACTGTTTAAACTTGAGGGGACGAAATGAGGTCCCCACAAGTGACATAGTTTTCGGTTTTCCTACCGTTGTGGGGACATTTGGTCCCCCACAATGTAGCAAAAGCTAGAACGCACGCACGCACATGCGCACGCGCGCGCGCGCGCGCACACACACACACACACACACACACACACACACACACACACACACACACACACACAAGTTGCCAGGACAATCTGAGGATAAGGAGTTTCAACTGAATGGCTGAGGTAAGAATGTACATTTGCTTTGATTGCCATAATTTGTCATGATATCAACTTTCACATCACAGACAGCTATCATTTCTGGTGAGTACTGAACCAATTTAAAAGTACTGCAAAGTATGGCAACTTTAAGGCATGGTTTCATTGTTTCAGAGAGTCTTTTTTGAAATGTTCTGCTTGTTTTATATCATATAAGGTAATGATATATGTTGCAAACACAGTGCTTCTTTTCCTTTTTCATTAACAGTTTGCACTGTCAGGATACCCACTGTGTCTGGGAAACAAAAACAGGAACAAAACAGATACATACACTACCATTCAAAAGTTTGGGGTCACCAAGACAATTTCATATTTTCCATGAAAACTCACATTTTTATTCACGTGGGAGCATAATTGCACAAGGGTTTTATAATCATCAATTAGCCTTTCAACATGATTAGCTAACACAATGTAGCATTAGAACACAGGAGTGATGGTTGCTGGAAATGTTCCTCTGTACCTCTATGTCGATACTACATTAAAAATCAACCATTTCCAGCTAGAATAGTCATTTACCACATTAACAATGTCTAGACTGTATTTCTGATTCATTTAATGTTACCTTTGTTTTAAAAAAAAACAGCTTTTCTTTCAAAAATGAGGACAAGTTACCTCAAACTTTTAAATGATAGTGTATCTACTCTGCCTGTTCGTGATAAATGTTAACTGAGGCTTTTATGGATCTCACTCATTTAAATTGTAGTGAAACCAAACTTTTGAATGGTAGTGTATATGGAACACTCTGACATGCATTTAATACAGGTGAAACTACATAGCTAAACCTTAAAAACAGGAACATACAGGATTGTTACAAACGTGAGACAGAGATTTGGTCACAACTGATAAAGATTTTATTGCTAAAAAGATATTAACAAGCAAATCCAAATTACTTCACGATGAGGGGAATAATATGGTGTATTTTTTACAGTTAAAAGGCCTCAATGCAAAATCTAAAACGTAAAATAAACAAATGAAAGCATAATTTTAAAATAATCAATCCCAGATAAAGAATGTGTACAGGGGTGTTAAAAGATCCCAGGGGAGAAAATTAAAAAGTAACTCAACAGACTGACAGTTAAACATGCCAGTCAATTTTAGTTTACTTCAATGGTATCGGATTTATTTCAAATCCAAGTATAAACCCCTTTATAATTGCACTGTACTGAGTTGTTTGTGGTTCTATCTGTGCTCATTATTCTCACACGCATGCTGCCAACATTCAGTGTTTACTCTTAAATATTGGCACAGTTTCTAAAGATCAGGCCACAACACTAAATATTTAGGACAGACACCGTGTGAAGTCACAGGTCAGCCGTGTTGTGTTTGTCCTTGTATGAAATCATGACGGGAAAGCTGAATTGCATATGATCGGCACAGTTCCCTTGCATGTTTTTTTTTCAAATGCAGTTTTAGCATTAATGTATTCCTTACTGTCCACTTTGTTTCCAGGCTTTTGACAGAAATGTGAGTATTCAGGAAAGCATTGGTCTCAAAATGAATTGATCTACTAACCCTGACATATGAAGGATGCAAAGTCTATAATTATTTGAAAGCAGAAAAAGTAGAATCCAGAAGAGGGCTCGTACTGCTTCTTTTGCATTTATCCAAGTGTAAATAAGATTTGTATATTTTGTTTTTACAGCCATGCTTATTTGTTTTGATTTGCTGCAAAGAGATGCTCTGACCGAAGCTCATTAAATATTATTTTCCCAAGTGCCCTCTGTTATTGAAATAGATGCATCACAGTGTGATCACAGCATGGGTTCATTAGACCCAGTTTAAATTTTAATGAAGCGTATGTATGCTGTGACAATACATGTAAAGTCAAGGCTTATAAGGTCAGGGAGGCACACACACACACACACACACATACAGCCCTGTTTAAATTAAACATATGCAACACAAATCGAAATGCACTACTGTACTTCTGTACATTGCAATTATGTGCTTCTTCAAAAGTGCAGTCACTGATTTAATTATCTGGTGCTTAGAGGTCCAATCAAAAGTCATCCCTAATATCACTTGATGTTAACTAAATAATAAATGCCTGTCTGCATTATGACTTCATACATACAGGAAAATTATTACCTTTAGGCTATGTGAGCACGCTCTCCCCCAGCTGGATAGAAAGCACAAACCAAGATACATGAAATTACAAAGCCAAAGATAGTCACAATTCAAATTCTGACAAATGTGATCACGCGTTTATCTGTGCAAATTCATGATTTCACCAAAACATAATCTATTTTTAATTATGTCTAGCACAGTGGATCAGTGGTTAGCACAGTCACCTCGCACCTAGAAGATCCTCGGTTCACGTCTCGGCCTTCCTGGGATCTTTATGTGTGGAATTTGCATGTTCTCCCTGTCCTCCCATACGTGGGTTTTCTCCAGGTTCACCGACTTCCTCCCACAGTCCAAAAACATGCTGAGGTTAATCAGTGATTCTGAATAGTATGTAGGTGTGAATTTGAATGTGCTTGTTTGTCTGTATATGTAGTCTTGTGATAGACTGGTGACCTGTCCATGGTGTCCCCTGCCTTCACCCTAAGTCAGCTGGGATAGACTCCATTCTAATGACCAGTGGCATGCACAGATGGACGCCAGGTGGTGCAAGAGCACCTGCCCCTTTGCCCTCAGCATCAGCGGCAACTTTTTTTTTTTTTTTAATATTAAACATGCACACACAGAGCGCGCGCGCACACACACACACACACACACACGACGCGTGCCGTGCCGCAACTCGCCCCATCTCGTAACGTCAACACGAGGAGCGGACACGCGCGTAAGCAGCAGCTGCACAGCCCATACTGACTATAGCTAGCCACCAACCAGGTAACACATAAATGAATCAAGCAGCCTGTCTCATGCAGCGCTAACGAACCATGCCTAAATTAGCCAACTGCCCTTGTTAGAAAGCCTTCATATTTCGATTGGAATATTGTCTGGGTTGTGTTATATCTGTGCATTTCCTCCTTTGCTGAGTTAATCTAATGTTAATGTTTTTCCGTAATGTCCCTGAACGCACCAGTGCCCAGCATACTGTATGTAAAGCTCCGATGTAGTAAACTGAGCACATTTTGTCCGCTTCTCTCATGCTGCCCACTTTCCATGTTTTCCATCAGCCCAATTAATGTAAATGACAAGATTATGTAATAGCTTGATTCAAGTAATGACCTGGGGCCTCATTTATAAAACGTTGCGTAGGATCCATACTAAAAGTTTGCGTACGCCGAAAATCTGAAATGGATGTATGCCCTTCGCCCCTGATTTATAAAACTGTGCGTAAGCACAGCTGCACGCAATTTCTTGATAAATCACACACCAGCTGGAAGATTGCACAGGTGGATCCACCTCACATTCCGCCCACAACACACTAGAGACTGACATTTTTTCGGGATTCCCGCGGGATGGGAGTCAGCTTTACTATTGATCACGTGATTGGGACGGTACAGGATAAAAGTTAACGGGAGCGGGAACCAATCAGTAAGACAAAATATAATTTATGACATGCGCCGCCATTTTGTAGTTTTTTTGCCAATAAGCCTACACTGTAATGGAAGTGAAAAGAACTACACGGCCCAGAAGCCAACAGTGCTTCCGGCCACTGCTCTTCGCTGTAATTCAAAGAAGAAGAACAGCAATGGAGGGAGTTAACACTGGCGTAGAATCTGATGTGCTAAAAACTGATTTGCAACGCAAAGTAAGAAGTAAGGACCTATCTATTAAGCTGACAGAAATGGCAGGGAAGTCGGAAATATTGCTCAGCTTCACGAGAGTCGAGTGTGACGGCGTTAACACGCCGTATGCTGCTTGCAAAACGTGTACCGCTCTTGCAAAACGGTACAGGAGTGGGATGGGACAGGATTTTTTTTTACTCTGGCCTGGGATTGGGACGGGACAAGATTTTTTTCTGTGGGAGTGGGATGGGACAGGAGTGAAAATCCACTCCTGTGTCACTCTCTACAACACACCCACATTTTACCATGAATGGTCAATGCAAAGTAACTCATGAACGTAGCTGTATATAAATAAGCTGCTGATCGACGGCATTTTACGCAGCGCTGGCCGGCAGTCTTTTCCCTGCTGTGCGTAAGGATGAATGAATCATGTGTTGACCCAGGCCACCCTGCCACTAAATTTGTTATGATCATGTCCGCTGTACAAATAATTTGTACAATGATTGAATGTACATTTTTTCGGTTCACATAGACAAATTTATCTTCACTCGGAGCCCTTACAGCAACACGAGTGCAGTCAGTTACGCCGATTACATTTGGGAAACTGGACATCGCTGCAAATTGCCGTTTAATGTTGGTCTGTTCACCCACAGTGTAAGGAAGCCTGCTGTATTGACTGGTCATGTTTATAATGTCATCCAAAACAGCTGGCATTATTGCGCTGAGGGATGGTTGTGATATCCCAGACCTAAAGGACATCATTTAACTGTATATCAGACCCAGATAGGAGTTAAACAAATGTAACCTCATATGTTCTTCATATAAAACACATACCTGTCGGCCACTTAACGCTGGAAGGAGCCGGTGTCGCCAGAAACCTCCGAGTCGTCAGCTCCTGTGTCTGTACCAGGATGGCGTGGTTTCGGCGGGTGGGTCGGTCTAAGACGGCCCAGTTCAGCACATAGATCCAAGAGTACTGCTCTAGGGAATCTGAATCGGCTTATTAGCCAGTCATCGTCCAGGAAATCCCCGTTATCCCTAAAATCTCTCTCCATTCTTAACGTGATCACCCGCTATTTATACGCTTGATCAGCGATTGGACTGATTGTCACATGCCTTTTCCAAATTAGTAATCAATCAGTGCCACTCACCGCTCTATTATATCATTTGAAGATGGAAGTTTGATATATGAACATAGTTCTGCAAATACAGTTGTAGGCCGAATGGCGCACTATATGAACATCTACAACAATGAGGGTTTATGATTATCCAGCTCTATAAGTCTAATATGTCATAACAATAAAGGTTTGAGATCAATCCGGCTTCAATTCACCACTTCACTCTCCGGCACTGCCGTTCCCTCTGTCTCCAAAATGTGCTTAAGCAAGCATCAAAGTTGGCGCACCGGTGCACACATTCTCACGCCAAGTTTGTTTTTAGGAATCACAACGTACACAGCGTACACCACTTTCTACGCAAAGGTTGTGATTTACGCCACTTTCTAGCCCTGTTTTGTGCGTAAGCAAGCATCAAGGTTGCAGTGTGCGCCAATGACGTCGGACCATCAGTCAAATCCGATTTGTGTACCAAAAGTCCGGTAAAACTTACTACATTACCGGTCTCATGTCCGGTGTAATTTTTTTCCTGTAAATCACCCTAAAGTCGCCGAGAATCACCAAGGGATAATGCAACATCGGGAGACAGCAATTTTGTATGATGACGTTATGTCACATGATCACATCATGATTCCCGGCGCGCACAGAGTGATTTCCGGTTACAAGTACACAGGGATGGGATCAGCAAGTTCTGATTCCAGCGGAATGCGTGCGGCGGCGCAGCGACTTCCAATTGCGGGCTGTTTACAATCGAACGACAGCTTGTTAACATCGTTAGCAAGCTATCGTTAACGTCGTTACCATCTCGCGGGAGTATCAGCGACAATAAAGTGTTCAAACTTGAAATGAAATCCGCGGAAATCCCCATCCCTGAATACAAATTCAAGTTTCTGCAGGAGTGTGTGAAAGTAGCGCCAAAACGAAGCTGAGAGCTTTTTTTCTGGTCAAATTGGACGTGTATGGTGAGTAATTCAATGGTAAAAGTGGATGGTGGTATGGTAGAATGGTGTGGAAGGGTGTAGTGACGGTGACAGTGCATGTAGATGGTAATTTACCAGGTGTACAATGAGAGGGTGGATTCTGAGCTAGATTTGGCTGTTGCTATGAGAGTATGGTAGGTTATGTCATGGATTATGGTATGCAAGGGTTGATGGTGGTATGGTAGAATGGTGTGGAAGGGTGTAGTGACGGTGACAGTGCATGTAGATGGTAATTTACCAGGTGTATAATGAGAGAGGGTGGATGCTGAGCTAGATTTGGCTGTTGCTATGAGAGTATGGTAGATTATTTCATGGATTATGGTATTACATACCATAATCCATGGTATGGTATGCATAAAATATTCGGTCCAGTAAAAATTGTTTCGGTCCAGTAAAAAATTACTGTTTACTGGTCCACGGTCCAGTAATAAATTGTGCCCATTCGCGCAGACTGAGGTTGGCGCACCGTACGCACAGTCTCACGGCAAGGTTGTTTTTATAAATCACAACCTTTGCGTAGAAAGTGGCCCTGTTTTGTGCCTACGCAAGCTTTAGAAATGAGGCCCCTGATCACAGTAAATTAACCACATACAGGTAATGTGATTCAGGTGTTCACATGTTTCATCATAACCTAATTTCCCCAGCCCCAATTTACTTGATGATGTCCAAAGTGATGCACAGAAACAAACAGGAAACATGGCAGTGACATAAAGTCACCTAACGAAAAAATAAGAGAGATGCATTCAAATTACAGCACACATGGATTCAAATGCTTTACTATTTTACAATCACAAGCTCTGTAACCACTTTACATGTGCATAATTAGAAAAATCAGGCTCATATGTTTAGAACATGCCTGTTAAATGTATTATACTTGCTCCAGTTGCCACCTTAATTCGACACAAATCCACTGTTCAGTGCTTTGAGTAATGCCTTAATCAAAACATTTCTAAAATTAGGGTTCACCTTTTAAAGGGGCACTCCGTTGATCTTTTTCACCTCGGGATCGATTTATGAGGACCATGACCCTGCCTCTGAAAGCAGGATGAAGTCCTCTGTGGCTCTGCAGTGAGATTTCCAGACTGATGATGTCATCTAATGAAAGAAGCTCATTCTGTTCTGCTGGTTTCACTAGAACATTATGTTTCTATAGCAACCACTGCTGGAAGAAATCCACAGATGGGTTCAGCGTTCCAAAGTGTGTCTTTTTACCTTTCTAAGCATTCATCGTTTTACCCATGTAGATTTTTTAAAAATCTGAAAGCATCAATGCCCACATCACTGCACTTTATAAACGATGTACTTACAGTGAGTGATGAGTCTCACATTTGAGACCCTATCCCATGAAAATCAGGTTTTGAATTTTTGACATGTCCATGTTTTTTATGTGATAGCAGACAGTGACATTAATAGTTAACACTGTGGCTGAACATTTTGGTAACTTGCTTTGAAAATGCAGCGTGACAATCTCAAGCACACAGATTCTGACTTTACAGGTTTCATACATACATATATACCTTTACATTTACTCAAAATCAATTTCTAAATTAAAAATGTTTGGCTGATTTGCTTCAATAATAAAAACCTGCCTTTGTGTAGAATAGAGTAGGTTTAAAGTTTTTGATTAGAGGCATAGGTGAGCCTTTGTGCTCGAGCTGCAGTGAGTAAAGAGAGAGGCAAGGGCTTCTCACATTCTACAAGAAGCAATAGACCATTTCAGTTCAGTTTAATTTAATTTATTTAGCATCAATTCACAACATATGTCATCTCAAGGTACTTCGCTTACTAAGTGAAATCTTACAAAATGTGTACAGGCAACTCAACAAAGTTTCCTTTGCAGTACCTTTAACCCTAAAAGGTTTAAGTCATGATGATCCATTTTCATGGGAGAAATCTTCTAAATATGTAATTTTGATACACCGAAATGATTTAAGTAGGTGTTAAATCAGTGGCCTAAGAGGGACTTTACATACACACGTGGACAAAATTGTTGGTACCCCTCAGTTAAAGAAGGAAAAACCCACAATTCTCACTGAAATCACTTGAAACTCACAAAAGTAACAATAAATAAAAATTTATTGAAAATTAAATAATCAAAAACAGCCATTACTTTTGAATTGTTGATTAACATAATTATTTAAAAAAACAAACTAATGAAACAGGCCTGGACAAAAATGATGGTACCTCTATAAAAGATTGAAAACTATTTGACCAGAGTGACATGATTAACTCAGGTGTGTCATTTAATTGACATCACAGGTGTTTCCAAACTCATAATCAGTCAGTCTGCCTATTTAAAGGGAGACAAGTAGTCACCCTGCTGTTTGGTGAAAAGGTGTGTACCACACTGAACATGGACAACAGAAAGCAAAGGAGAGAATTGTCCCAGGACATCCGAAAAAAAAATTATAGACAAACATCTTAAAGGTAAAGGCTATAAGACCATCTCTAAACAGCTTGAAGTTCCTGTGACAACAGTGGCTCATATTATTCAGAAGTTCAAGACCCACGGGACAGTAGCCAACCTCCCTGGACGTGGCTGCAAGAGGAAAATTGATGACAAATTGAAGAGACGGATCGTTCGAATTGTATCCAAAGAGCCCAGAGCAACCTCCAAAGAAATTAAAGGTGAACTCCAAGGCCAAGGTACATCAGTGTCAGATCGCACCATTCGTTGTTGTTTGAGCCAAAGTGGACTTCATGGGAGACGACCAAGGAGGACACCACTGCTGAAAAAAACTCATAAAAAAGCCAGACTGGAATTTGCAAAAATGCATGTTGACAAGCCACAAAGCTTCTGGGAGAATGTCCTTTGGACAGATGAGACCAAACTGGAGCTTTTTGGTAAGGCACATCAACTCTATGTTCATAGACTCAAAAACCAAGCATACGAAGAAAAGAACACTGTCCCTACGGTGAAACATGGAGGAGGCTCAGTAATGTTTTGGGGCTGCTTTGCTGCATCTGGCACAGGGTGTCTTGAAAGTGTGCAAGGTACGATGAAATCTGAAGACTATCAAGGCATTCTGGAGAGAAATGTGCTGCCTAGTGTCAGAAAGCTTGGTCTCAGTCGCAGGTCATGGGTCTTCCAACAGGACAACGATCCAAAACACACAGCCAAAAACACCCAAGAATGGCTGAGAGAAAAGCGTTGGACTATTCTAAAGTGGCCTTCTATGAGCCCAGATCTGAATCCCATTGAACATATGTGGAAGGAGCTGAAACATGCCATTTGGAGAAGACACCCATCAAACCTGAGACAACTGGAGCTGTTTGCTCATGAGGAGTGGGCCAAAATACCTGTTGACAGCTGCAGAACGCTCATTGACAAATACAGAAATGGTTTAATTGCAGTGATTGCCTCAAAAGGTTGTGCAACAAAATATTAAGTTATGGGTACCATCATTTTTGTCCAGCCCTATTTCATTAGTTTGTTTTTTTAAATAATTATGTTAATCAACAATTCAAAAGTGATGGCTGATTTTGATTATTTAATTTTCAATAAATTTTTATTTATTGTTACTTTTGTGAGTTTCAAGTGATTTCAGTGAGAATTGTGGGTTTTTCCTTCTTTAACTGAGGGGTACCAACAATTTTGTCCACGTGTGTATACGGTGGGTTTCAAGCATAGACTGTATATATAGTGGACGTAGCATCTGGCTCCAGAATTGAAGCCAACCCGAAAGTGTCAAAAACTTGCAATATCACGCCGTCCGCTAGGGTTGGCTCCAAAAAGCTTTTTCTCCGTAGACCCCAATTCATTTTTGGAAAAAATGAAATTTGATAGACTGATGTTCTACAGCTCAGGATTTTTTCCCGTTAGTTTTCATGGTCAAAATGAGAGATCAGGTGGCTGATCGTAAAATAAATCAATACTGAATTTTAAATAAATCGTTAAAGTTGGCGGAGCCAGGGGGCGTGGCTATACTTGATAGACAGCAACAGAAGCCTCTGCGGTAAAATGTGGGCGGGATAAGAGAGTCCTCAGCCAATCCTGCCCCTAGCTGCTCTCCGGTCCAGTCTGTTTGATGACACTTTTTACGTCACTGGCTCCAAAAAATCCAAAACAGCGACCAGGAAGTAGCAAAATCCGGGCTTCATTTTCTCGGCGTTGAAACCAACGGGTGACGTCACGGTTAGTTTACGCCTGGTTTCAAGAAAGACATGGCCAGAACAGGTTTCTCTGTATTCTGATGACAAGCATCTCTCATATGATTTATTGTGTGGGAAGAAGTGACAAGGACAGTGACCAGCACCTTTCTGAAAGGTTCAGATGTTTTCAACCAAAGATAGAGTAGGTGCACAAAATATGGGAGTGAAAAAAATCACTGGGTGAAGTGTGTTTTTCTGTAGGTAACCACTTGTAGGGACGTACACTCCCTCAACATTGGAATCAATTGAAAAAAGATGCTATCTTGATATTGAGGCGCGTGATCTATCAGGCAAGGAATGCTGGCTATGAACCAAGTCAGTTATATATCCAGAGGGTTGCAGAGGCATGTGAATAACTTGGCTGGTTGAATGAATGGCCAAGGACTTAGAGTGGGTGTCTCATCATAGAGGAAGAGATCCTGCTGGTCTCTCATTTACCACCACTGACCTGTAGTGTCCAAGTAAGTCATTGGCTTTGACATAGTCCTCTCTAGCCTCTCAGGAGTTATTGACACATATTAAGCCATTCAGGCCAGTAACATTTGATAGTTCTTTGAGTAGTCATTTGTTTTATTTTAAACCATTTGTGTATGTGGAAACAAACAGTTTTGGTCATGCATGTTCTCTGCTCCGCCGATGCACATGTTCTACATGTTCTGCGGGTCCACAACTGCACAAGCATTCTGAACATCTTGATATCTCATGAAGAAAATATACATATATTTTTTGCATATGTACAAATAAGCAACTTTCATTTGAAAGAATGGGGTGATGTGCAGTCAGGTGTCCAGTTCTCTGTTTTTGATGTGCAGCTGAGGGTTAAGAAACCTGCCAAGTTCCACTACCTTTGTAATAGTTTATACATGAACATTTTTTATTGGAAACCTATAAATTTACTTTACTAGAGGTGAATTTTTATACAACATGAATGTTAGTATTTCATACTTTAAAAAAAAAAAAAAAAACTTTTGAAAGCCATCTGTCAGGTCCGGCTAGTTAACATGTCAAATGTTCCAGTAAGAAATGATCCTGCTAAATTTGGCAAAAATAGCTTGTGTGTGTTTGTAAAAATAACAGATGACCAGAAATATATTTTATAACTGTTACAATAGAATAAAAACTCCAAGAGCTCCACTTCTGACAAAATTGCATGAATATACACTGACTGACCACTTTATTAGAAACACCTTATTGGTAAAAGGATGGAGCCCGTTTTTCCCTTCAGAATTGCCTTAATTCTTTTTGGCATGCTTTCATCAAGGGGTTGGAAACATTGCTCAGACATTTTGTTCAATATTGACATGATAGCATCACGCATTAGCTGTAGATTTGTCGACTACACAGCCAAGATGCCAATCTCCCATTCCACCACATCCCAGATTGAGATCTGGTGACTGTGGAGGTCATTAGAGTACAGTGAACTCATGTTCAAGACAGCAGTTTGAGATGATTTAAGCTTTATGAGATGGTGTATCCTGCTGGAAGTAGCCATCAGAAGATGGTCCACTGTGTTCATAAAGAGATGAACATGGTTATCAACAATACTCAGGTAGGGTGTGGCGTTTAAACAATGCCCAGTTGGTACTAATGGGCCCAAAGTGTGCCAAGAAAATATCCCTCACATTATTACATCACCACCAGCAGCCTGAACCATTGATACAAGCCAGGATGGATCCATGCTTTCATGTTGTTTATGACAAATTCTGACCATCTGAATGTCGCAGCTGAAATTGAGACTCATAAGACCAGGCAATGTTTTTCCAATCTTCTATTGTTGAATATTGGTGAGCCTGTGCAAGCTATAGCTTCAGTTGCCTGTTATTAGCTGACAGGAGTGTCACCTGGTGTGGTTTTCTGCTGCTGTAGCCCATCATCTTTAAGGTTGGATGTGGTTGTGCATTCAGAGATGGTATTCATTTCTTGGATGTAACCAGTGGTTATTTGAGTTGCTGTTGTCTTTCTATCATCTCCAAACAGTCTGCTCATTCTCCTCTGACTCCTCACATCAACAAGGTATTTTTGACCACACAACTGCCACTCACTGGATATTTTCTCTTTTTCAGACCATTCTCTGTAAACCCTAGAGATGGTTGTGTATGAAAATCACTGTAGATCAGCAGTTTCTGAAATACTCAGATCAGCCTGTCTGGCCCCAACAACCATGCTACGTTGAAAGTCACTTAAATCCCCTTTCTTCCCCATTCTGATGCTCGGTTTGAACTTCAGCAAGTTGTCTTGACTATATCTACATGCCTATATGCATGGAGTTGTGACTGATTAGCTGTTTGTGCTAACAGGTGTACCTAATAAAGGGGTCGGTGAGTGTGGGTTTAACAAATATCACTGAGCATTTACACAGGATTCTGATCAACTGCCTTTTTTCCTCTGGAAAATGAAAAGCATAATGACAGGATGTATTTTCCATTCAACTACAGTGCCTTGTGAAAGTATTCGGCCCCCTTGAACTTTTCAACCTTTCGCCACATTTCAGGCTTCAAACATAAAGATATAAAATTTTAATTTTTTGTCAAGAATCAACAAGTGGGACACAATCGTGAAGTGGAATGAAATTTATCAGATATTTTAAACTTTTTTAACAAATAAAAACCTGAAAAGTGGGGCGTGCAATATTATTCGGCCCCCTTGCATTAATACTTTGTAGCGCCACCTTTTGCTGCAATTACAGCTGCAAGTCGCTTGGGGTATGTCTCTATCAGTTTTGCACATCCAGAGACTGAAATTCTTGCCCATTCTTCCTTGCAAAACAGCTGGAGCTCAGTGAGGTTGGATGGAGAGCGTTTGTGAACAGCAGTCTTCAGCTCTGCCCACAGATTCTCCATTGGATTCAGGTCTGGACTTTGACTTGGCCATTCTAACACCTGGATACGTTTATTTGTGAACCATTCCATTGTAGATTTGGCTTTATGTTTTGGATCATTGTCCTGTTGGAAGATAAATCTCCGTCCCAGTCTCAAGTCTTTTGCAGACTCCAACAGGTTTTCTTCCAGAATGGTCCTGTATTTGGCTCCATTCATCTTCCCATCAATTTTAACCATCTTCCCTGTCCCTGCTGAAGAAAAGCAGGCCCAAACCATGAGGCTGCCACCACCATGTTTGACAGTGGGGATGGTGTGTTCAGGGTGATGAGCTGTGTTGCTTTTACGCCAAACATATCGTTTTGCATTGTGGCCAAACAGTTCCATTTTGGTTTCATCTGACCAGAGCACCTTCTTCCACATGTTTGGTGTGTCTCCCAGGTGGCTTGTGGCAAACTTCAAACAAGACTTTTTATGGATATCTTTGAGAAATGGCTTTCTTCTTGCCACTCTTCCATAAAGGCCAGATTTGTGCAGTGTACGACTGATTGTTGCCCTATGGACAGACTCTCCCACCTCAGCTGTAGATCTCTGCAGTTCATCCAGAGTGATCATGGGCCTCTTGGCTGCATCTCTGATCAGTCTTCTCCTTGTTGGAGGTGAAAGTTTAGAGGGATGGCCGGGTCTTGGTAGATTTGCAGTGGTCTGATACTCCTTCCATTTCAATATGATTGCTTGCACAGTGCTCCTTGCGATGTTTAAAGCTTGGGAAATCTTTTTGTATCCAAATCCGGCTTTAAACTTCTCCATAACAGTATCTGGGACCTGCCTGGTGTGTTCCTTGGTCTTCATGATGCTCTCTGCACTTTAAACAGAACCCTGAGACTATCACAGAGCAGGTGCATTTATACGGAGACTTGATTACACACAGGTGGATTCTATTTATCATCATCAGTCATTTAGGACAACATTGGATCATTCAGAGATCCTCACTGAACTTCTGGACTGAGTTTGCTGCACTGAAAGTAAAGGGGGACGAATAATATTGCACACCCCACTTTTCAGTTTTTTTATTTGTTAAAAAAGTATAAAATATCCAATAAATTTCATTCCACTTCACCATTGTGTCCCAATTGTTGTTGATTCTTGACAAAAAATTAAAATTTTATGTCTTTATGTTTGAAGCCTGAAATGTGGCGAAAGGTTGAAAAGTTCAAGGGGGCCGAATACTTTCACAAGGCACTGTAGATCAGTTTGTTCTTCTGTCAACGGAAACTCTAACCACACACCAAACACACAGCCTGCCAAATGTCAGTATATTCATTAAACAGCCGCAAATGGAAAATAACAGTGTGACCTGTCTTATCTTAAAACAGATGTTTATTCTTTTAGTTTCAGTGTGAATCAGTTCCAGCACCTCTGACCGATCATCAGAGTTAAAAGCCTGCTCTGAGCTAACAAGCGAGTGTCTTTTTTTTGGTATAATGAACATTATCTGCTCATTACTTTGCAAGTTTTGCAGCTCTAGGCACAAAACCATTTTTTCTGTATTGATCTCCTCATAAACTCTTGTTTTCTGCCCCCTGCCTGCACATGCATCTCACTAACAATGTTACCCTGTCTATAGCTGCTGACAGGTCTCAGACAGAACTGACAAAATCACTTCCTTGGTCACTCATTTACTGTTCCCTGTATAACAAAACGGAATTGTTTTCTCAGTGAACAGTATGTTGAACTCTAAGTGTCAAAATGTAATTTTCATGGCACTAACTTGTACAAAATATTAGTAACTGTAAAATTACTTGCATGTGGAGTGAATACAGGCTTAGCAGTGTGACTCACTACATGGACAATGTTGTTATAAGCCTGTCATTTCCGCTACACGTTTCCCACAGCTTTCTATTACCATTTTCAAAACACCCTGTTGCTAGAGAAAACAGCAACAATGACCTCAGAGCTAACAAGCTACATGTTTTGACAAAGATTTGGATTGTACAAACAGATAGGTCTGCTTGGTTCTTTCTGTCAATCTCCACGAGCAGATCTGGGGTTTAACGCCGCTCACGATGATTGTGATTAGTTTAAAGAAATATAAACAAGCCACGGTGGTTTTGTTTCTTTGTAACAGAATAGTAATGGGTGCAGCTGGGCAGTGGAGACAAACCTGGTTATGCAAGACTAGAAAGTTAGTGACTGAAGCATAACTATACTTCATGAATACAATTTTGCAGTCCTTTAGTTCCAACTTCAAGTAAAACAGAAGAAGATGGTGAAAAATAGTAGATAAAAATATCTAAAAATCCAACATTTATGAGTAGAAAAATGCCAGTGACTTTCTTTTATTGAAAAATTCTCTGGATCCAAAATCAAATCAGTATCTAACCAACTGTGGATGCTTCACTGTCCAAGAGAGGTCAGAGGCCAAATACCTTTAGGAATTCAATCGCAATGTACAAATCCAATTGTTAAATATTTACTATGGTTACATATCTGAAATCCCACTGAACATTTGATTAATACGATATCAAGCTTCATATGTTTAACTCATACAATTCCTGAGGTAATAATAGCAATGCAAACATGCATACAAACAGTGGAATTTCAGGACACATGAAAGTAAACTTCATGTATAAAATTTAGCAAAATACACAAGCATATACATTCAATAAGAAAAATAAGACTTAAGAAATATGTATGCTTAAGATTTTTTTTTGAAAAAGGTCTCTGTGTCCTCCATGACTGTGAGAGAAAAGCAGTGTGTTTGTCTCTGATGTGTGTACTTCTTTACAAACACTTAAGATGCGAGGTGTTCTCCTCAGTTTTGGTCCTGATGACCTGATATCATAGATTGAGTCCAGATGTTGGGATCATCACTGCGGTGATGTTGGATTTCCTTCATTTTGTAATTTCGAACTGTTCAGTTCTTTCCTATATATAAAGTTGTGTGTGTGTTAGGAGGAGAGAAAGGTCAAAGGACCCAGTGAAGAATGCAATCGCTTCTTCTCCAGAAGTGTGGTTTTCTTGAGGATTACTTGTCTCCATGAGGGCCATGCATGGTCATGTTGGTGTAAACATTTGACTTTCTGCTTGCAATTTTTGCTGTAAGAGTAACAGTAATCATTAGATGTTATTGACCACACATTTAACTGTGTATGGAACTCTTCAACAATGATCTAGAAGAGTGAACAGGTCAGTTATATTTTAGTCTCCTCTCGAGGTTGTCCAGATTCTCCTGCCTGTTATTTTTTTTCAGGACTGACTCAAGGAAAGCAGAAGCTGTGCGTGTCTGAAAGTCAAGCTTTTCGTAGAGCAGTTCATCCATGTAGTTGTCTGTGCTTGTGTGTTGTGTTGAGAACTTGAGCTTGAAATCTTCTGGACATACTGATTTCATGCTCACTTTTTAGTGATATCACCATACGTGCAGTCCCTCCTATGCATGCTGCAGAAAACCATCTGTCTGTGACATTCTGGGTAATCACAATCAACAGTAACTTGCTTTCCTTTTGACAGAATAATACTCTCATTCTGTTACATGCTGTGCCTTCTGCAGGATTCCTACCTCTTGCATGTATGAAAACTATGACTATTTTACCTCTGCAAATTACACAGTAGCAAAGACTTATGTGCTGTCATTGATCTGTCAGAAATCTGGGAAATTATTTGTCATTCGGGAGCACCATGGCACTTTAAGAATTCTTTTTTTTTTTGCCTTGTCTTGACAGTCTAAAAGACTGACAAATCCATTCTGCACATAACCAGCAAATACAGTATATATAAAGCACTTCAGACTCTTTTGTCTCCATGACAACTGGAACGTTTTGTTCCCTGATTTTTCGGACGCTGTGGGAGTCACATGCATTCAATACAGTATGTAACTACACTGTGTGTCCCAATTTCAACCTGCCAAGTGCCTGTTTTGTTATGCTTTAATCTTGAAAGATTTCAACTTGGACTGCATTGAAGACAAATTTGCAGATGCAACATGGGTGCAACCCTGATCCATTGGCATTTGCAACCATGTTAAGTAGTATATAAACTACCAGTCAAAAGTATGGAAACACCTTCTCATTCAATGGTTTTTTCAACAAAAATATTTCATACATTGTAGATTAATACTGAAGACATCAAAACTATAAAAGAATACATATGGAATTGTGTTGTAAAGAAAAAAAAGTGTTCATCTCCAGTATTAATCTACAATGGGACATTGGTTTATTGGTGATAGAGAGAATGTGTATCACAATTGCCGGCCAACATCCTCTGAGTCAAAAGTAGAAATTAGCGTTGTGTCTAAGATAAGCCTTCTGAATTCGGCAGCCCTTTTGATTAAAATTCAAATGACAAAATTAATATATCTTAAAATCACAAAAGATACATAGGAGGATGTGTATTCTATAACAAAAGAGACAGAACCTCAAATAATTGATGAATAAAATCAGTATGATGAGGGGGTTTGTATACTGGATACAAAGAAAGGGAAGTGAGCAGTGACTATACCATTTAAAGACCGTAATGAATAATGACCGTATTGGAAGCTGAAAATGTAAGAAATCCACAGGGGTCATGAAGATTCAGTCCTCTGGAGCTGCTAACATAAAAAAAAAGATCTGCAGTCATGCTCGCATAAATGGAAGACAGTACTTGGGAAAACCTTAGCTACATACATATGTATATAATGTATTCATGTATAACCTTGTATTTTTATTTGACAAGCCACTTTATATTGCTGTTGTATACTGTATAATAATACTGTATTTATTCATTTTCATTTTTCATCCTTGTACATATTATTATGTTTATTATTATTACACATGTTTATTGCTGCTGTAAAAATGTTGCTGCAGTAACAAATTTCCCCTGGCGTGGGGAGCAGTAAAGGATTATCTTTTATCTTATCTTATACTAATGTCAGCATTCTAGCATGACAATGTTACATGGTGTTTTGCAAGCACTGTTTAACATGTTCAACATTTAAGTGTAGCATATTAGCACCAAATAGAATATAAACAATTACAATTAAAATAAAAATAAAATAATTAAAATACCAATTGAGTCTACAAACAAAAGTTTAGTTTAGACTGATGAGAATGTCAGTGATTTTAAAGATGTATGGTCATGCACTTTCTTGTGTTGTAGATTTCTTTTTAAACGTCAGGATGAAAACTAAGTCATGAAGTCAAAGCAACTCTCTGTAGACCTCTGTGAAGAGTTTGTGGTGGGGACTTAGATCAGGTCAAGGGTATAAAGCCATCCTAATGCTTTGTGTTGCCAGGAGCATGGTAGCCTGTAGTTTGGAAGAACTGACAAGACTATTTAGACTTAACTGTCCAGTGAAATGGAGTATTGAACAAATAGGTAGTTGGACAGGGAGGTGAATAAAGAACCCAATTGTAACACATGCAGAGTCAGTCAATTTGTACAGCAGAACTCTTCTGACAGAAAAAATGTGTCCGGAGAACACCGGGAACTGCTCATCCTCTGCATATACCATCCCTGCAGAAGAGCATGGTGGTGGCAGCATCATGCTACAGTGATGTTTGTCAGCAACAAGTAGAGAGAGACTTGTCAGAATGAAAGGGAGAGTAAATAAAGTCAGATATGGAGATGACCTTGAAGAACGGTTTTCAAAATGCGGCAGCCTGACACTGGGTTCACCTTTCAATGAGCTGAATGCTAACCTTGCCAGCAAGTTGATTTCTCGCAATATTTGTGAGTTCACAAATCTCTCAAGAAACCATCTTGCTCCGCTTCCGCCTTCACTTTTCGTACAGAACCAAGTTGGTTCGCGGCCAATCACGCAGCAGTATTCGTGTGTGGGGCGGGATAATGGGCGGGATATCCGGGTGTGACGACAACACCAAGCGCCAGTAGATCAAAACAAACATGGCAACGGAGGACAACGATAGTGTAGATGCTGCTATTAAGTCAGTTTTAGCTGAATCTCCTATCGCTTCTTTGAAGGAAGAACAACAAGAGGCGCTTTGCGCATTTCTGGATGGTAAAGATGTTTATGCTTTTTTACCTACGGGTTTTGGTAAGAGTTTAATCTACCAATTGGCTCCGCTCGTTGTGAAAAAACTTCAAAGGGTCGCCGCGATTGGCTAAAAACAAACCTGTCAGAGGCGGGACATACTGTTGCATTGTCCAATCCGTGCCTCTTTCCTCCGAACGGATTTACATGGAGCGGTCCCAGATTGATATTGTGGAGTACTATCAAGTACTACACAATTATTATTATGGCTATTGCCAGGTTAGCTGAATGCACAAAGCCGTGACAACGCTGGAATGGCCTCAGGACTAGTCTCTTACTGTCCTTGAATAGCCCAAACAAAGCCAACAAGACCTGGATAAAGAAAATACACGTTTTACCATCCAATCTGACAAAACTGAGAGAATCAACCTGGAAGAATTATATTACCTCATGCGACAACTTACAGGGTTCAAAAATGTAGCAAAGGTGCCAGAATCTCCCAGCCTCAAATGGCGACTTAAGGCTGACTCCAAAACCAGGGAAATCTTTTGAAAACAATTTTGGTCTCTATAGATAATGTTCTCATTCATAATAACTTTATGAGAGTGAGTTTTATTATAACTCACCAGTTTAAAATACATTAAGGCTTAAAGTTATGCCAAAAATAGGGCATGGTCACTTTGAGTGGCAGGTGGGTGCCGTCATGGGGGAGTTCCTAACCCAGAGACCTTTGCATGGCCTTCATGAGCTCCAGTCCCACTCCACCTCTTTGTTATTTTTGGATCAGCGAGGAGTCAGACTCTCTCAAAATCAGGGGTCCTCCACTCTGAGCTTTGAAATTGCTGTGCAGGAAACCAAAGGATAGCATCACACAAGGTTCCATCATCTTCATATGTGATCAGTGAAATAACTGCACAAATGTAGAATTGCAATACTTGTACAGATTTATGCAATTGACTCAGATCATTAATTACTTATGAAGGGGTTTCTATAAAGTAAATTCATTAAGAGTTCAAATGTTATACATAAAGGTAAGACTTTTTTGACTTTTACTGAATTTGCCAAAACCATATTTTCATTTTGCCATTTTATGTCAGCAACAAGAGAATCTACAACACAATAAAGTGTTCAGACAAAATGGCATTCTAATGTGTAAACCACACCACTGGCATAAGTATAAATTTGGCAATTAAAGCCAAGCAGTTGATTTATAAATGCACACAGCACAACGAATTCACAAAAGTCACCACGGAGACTAAGAAAAAAAACTGAAATCAATCTCTTCTTTACAAATGTAAAAAAATTAATGTTCAGGGATCACCAACAAGTAGCAGTCAGTAATAATTCTGTAATGTGGCCTCAGGAGATTCATGAGATCTCAGTCATCAGAACAGGCCAAATGGTCACTGTAGCATATTGAAAGCTCCAGCTGCTCGAACAAAGCCCGGGGGTCATGCAGCTGCCTTCCACTTGCCTTATAATTAGTTATCTAAAGCAGAATGACACCGATTACTGTGTTCCACATGGCAACCATTAATCAACTGAGCAACTGCACAGTGATCAATGTGGCAGATCCTCGCACAAAGTACCTGTTGAAGTCTAAGAATACTGTGAGTAAATGTTAAGAATGGCCAGTAGTTGTTAAAAGTCACCAAAAAATATATCAAAACTGACATAGGCACCTCTATGCAAAGCTGTAAACTGATAACATCTTGCTGTAAAAAAGTTCAATATTTACCACAGTTCCCACTTTTTGTCTGGACTCAAGTGCCTTTACCGAGATTATTTACTGACTGGAGTTTGGAGGTACCTCTAATTGTCCCTCTCTCAGTTTTAATGTGTGCAGGAGATGCAAAATGTTCCAAACAAACCATTTCATTTAGACACAACCTGTGAAACGCCATTTGGAATAGCTTGTATTGCTGTCTGCTGCCACCATTAGTGAAGCAGTGACTAAGAAATAACCGTCACTGCGGTAAAAACAAAGACATCAATGCCACAAGGTTGTAAAAAAAAAAAAAAAAAACAGAGCTGCACTGAATACAAAATTAGAGCTAAACTATTTCTACTAAATATTCATATCTCTCTCTCTCTTTCTCCATATATGTATGCGTGCGTGCGTGCATGTGTGTGCGTGTGCGTGTGCGTGTGCGTGTGTGTGTGTGTGTGTGTGTGTCTGTGTCTGTGTGTGTGTGTGTGTCTGTGTCTGTGTGTGTGTGTGTGTGTGTGTCTGTGTTACCACTAAAACTTATAGTCCAGAATACATAAAACCCAACAGAGCAAACAGATCATTTTGTGTATTATGTGCTGAACTTGCATGCTGTAATTTCTGGCATATCAGAAACACAACCGACCATAACTCCACTCAGCTCTTTGATGGTCCACATAATGTTGACAGTAACAACAGAAGAGAAACAGAGCCTCGAGTCAATTGGTCCCTTATGTTGTAGTTTATGTATTTTGGCTTGCAAAAGCCACACACCCATGTTTTGAATGAACACCAGACAAAAACAAAATGAATACAAGTTTCAGACTGTAGATTTGTACAAGACAAAAATACAAGATATTTTATTAATTTTACCAATTAATGTGATGGAATAGAAAAAAATGATCATGATTGTTTCCTAAATGTCAGTTACAGATGCATATTCAGTGTACAACAGTACACTCATCCATGAGCTCACACATTAAAGGAAATATGTTCCAACTCCAGAAAAAGCCGCAAATACCTAAACAAAGAGGGAAAACATGCAAAGAGGAAAAACTTCAAAAAAAAACATTCACACATGCACTTATTGTCTGGGTGGCAAGGTGGAATGACTGGTTTGATGTCAGTGTTACACATACAGTACCTTTACATGTTTGTATTTGCAACAACAAAACCGAGATCTTTCCCTGTTTGTTTCACATTGGTTGTTTAAAACTCGTGGCTGCATCTACTTACTTGTGATTCACTACATTGATAGATTGTCTTTTTTGTCTGATCTGAATCCATTTATTTATACATCGCTTAATCCTCTGTTGGGTCGTGGGGGAGCTGGAGTCTATCCCAGCTGATTTAGGGTGAAGACGGGACAGGTCACCAGTCTATCACAGGACTACACACAGAGACAATCACACTCACACCTGCGGTCAATTTATAATCCCTAGTTAGCCTCAGCATGTTTTTGGACTGTGGGAGGAAGCCGAAGTGAAATTAGAGGGTTCGTGAGGTATGTTGGGTCTAAAGTCAAAGTTTTCAGTTTCATGAAAGTGACTCTTTTTTACCTGCTAAATCTCCATGGTAACTTGTGCTGTGGAGCTAACCTGATCAATAGCAGGTTATGTTTCGACTGTAAGAAGCGTCTCTCTTTAATCAAAGTGAAACAGATCCTCAGCTGAGAGAGCATGTTGTATCTGCAAACGTGTTCAGCTGTACTTTAATAAAACCACAAAGTGAAACTGTGCAGTTTCAGTATCGTGCACTGTATGCATCCTGTTGCCATGAGAACCTGACATTTATTTAGTAGGTGTTGCAAAAATCATATGAATATGTTTTTGTGTTTGATCCTGTTTGATGTCAAGTCAGTTTACTCTGCTGGTACTGCAACTGACAGAACATAGATCAGAAAATTGATCAGTTTAATAATTTTATTGTGCAATTGTCTGTTAGGAATAATCGGCTGCATTGATCAGTGTGAAATAAATGCACACTTTCTACTAGCTTCACATGATCATTTCATTTTACTCAGAAGAGTCACTTGACTTGTTAAATGCCTACTTTTGAGTGAACACACAGAGCTTAAAGCAGAAAGTCTAACAAACAAAGTTGAAAACCTCCTTCATGATACATTATGTTAAACTTGCGTTGTAGTTGAGCCCAGATTTGGAAATTCATTGACAAAAGCAAGCTGCAAAGGTTTTCATCACTTTCAAGCAGTTGTCAGATTGTTTTCACCCACAAGTGTCAGTACAGCTCAGACGAATTTCAGCAAATTTGACCTTGCAAATGTAAATATGTGAATGTCATTTTAGCCACTCACTGTCAGGACACCTTTCTGTGTAGTTACTAAGTCTAATCGAAACATTCATGAAAAGTTCTTGAGAATGAATTGAAATTGCACCCAGATATCACAGACCCACTGGTCCACTACAGATGCCACACCAATGTCAAGTGTTGTTTGTGTATGAACAACTATAAATTAGCAACTCTGACCACATTATTATGTTGGTAGTTGTGGCTCAGATTAGTAGGTTGAGTCGTCCACTAATCACAGAGTTGATGTCCAGATCTTGCAGATGGCTCAGATAAAACTGCTTAGATTCAATTTTTAAAAATATTTTTCTTGTATGCTAGCAAGTCAGCGCAGCCCATCAAGGAACAGTTGTGATTATGGTAGAAGTCAATACAGCAGAAATTTATTAGTTTTAGTTTTTCAAAGGTGAGAAGTGAGTTTGCTGTTGCCTGTTGGCTGTCCTTCATATGAGCCATAGAAAGAACCTTATTTTTAATGCTGAGGTGAGGCAAAAAAATGACACTGACACAGTGTAGTTTAGTATTACACAATTTGCCGTGACACTGGGCTGCTTTTTTTCGTCCTGTCATAAACAACTACAAACTGACTTCATGCTGCTTCTAATTGTTTCCAGCACGTCTTGGTTGTTATGGTCCTGGGGCTTCGTGCTCATTTACCCCTTTTGTTTAATTAACCTTGTTTTGGATCAGTGTGTACATTAGCCCCAGTCCTGGTTCAGTGCCTGCACTTGGACCTTGCTCAGCATGATGCTTTTACCTCTTCTGTCCGGCCTCCAGCTTTGACTGATTGGACCGGTGCTCCTGTCATCACTGCTCTAAAGCTTGCAAAAAACAGTCATTCTGGGCGGCGATGATTTGGTGCGAGCAGCTTGACTTTGTCTCTTTGTTTGGATGTTTCTAATAACTAGACACATTCTAGCAGGGCCAAGAAAGTTTGGCCAAGTGCAGACATAAAAGTTGTTTAGTTCTATTGATGAGTCATTAATCACGAGAGGCTGGGATTTTGTTCCAAGCACGTTCTTTTACATTGCAGTTATGTACATGTTTGTAAGTAAGATTAAAATTTGGTCATGATTTCTATTTTTTGTTTTTTGGTAAATATGGATTGATAGGGTCCATCCATCTATGATCTATACACCGCTTAATCCTCATTAGGATCATGGTGGGACTGGAGTCTATCCCAGCTGACTTAGGGTGAAGGCAGTGGACGCCCTGGACAGGTCACCAGTCTATCACAGGACTACACAGAGAGACAAACAATCACACACATTCTCACCTACGGACAATTTTAAATCACCAATTAACCTGAGCATGTTTTTGGACTGGGCTTGATGGTTAGCACTTTCGTCTTGCAGCTAGAAGATCGCCGGTTTGCGTCCCGGCCTTCCTGGGATCTTTCTGCATGGAGTTTGCATGTTCTCTCTGTGCATGAGTGGGTTTTCTCCAGGTACTCCTGCTTCCTCCCATAATCCAAAAATATGCTGAGGTTAATTGGAAACTCTATATTGTCTGTAGGTGTGAATGCGAGTGTGATTGCCTGTATATGTATCCCTGACTGGTGACATGTCCAGGGTGTCCCTTGTCTTCACCCTAAGTCAGCTGGGATAGACTCCAACCCTCCCACAACCCTAATGAGGATTAAGCGGTGTATAGATAATGGATGGGTGGATGAATGTTTTTGGACTGTGGGAGGAAGCTGGAGAACTTGGACACAACCCACAGATGCACAGGAGAACATGCAAACTCCATGCAGAAAGATCCCAGACCCAGGCCGGGATGCAAACCCGGGAATCTTTTAGTTACAAGGTGACGGTGCTAACCACCGAGCCACAAATTGATAAAGTGAGTCAAAAATGTCAAGTTTGAGGTTATTTTGTTTATAGTTTTTTATTTTATCTGAGTACCATCTGCCACCCTCTGTTTCACCTTTTGCGACCTGTCTTGATTTATGTTGTTATCACAGAAACCTGCTACTCATTAAATGCATTCAGCTTTGGTTCAGCCATCTGGTTGATTTTATGTTACTTCATTTTCCTCTTGCGAGCTGGGTCACAGCAGGTATATGAGCTGATTTTCTGGCCGTCTTGACAGGCTGTACACCTGTCAAGACAGCTCTCCGATGAACACTTTACTGCAATATTTACAGGTGACCTGCTGTCAAAAAAACTCCCCAAATGACCATTGCTGTGTGTTGTTGAAACATTTTGAAAGCATTTTCTGTGGCTGCTACAAAATATCAATTGTGTCGCTTTAGTTAAATACTGTGAGCAGTTATGTTAATACATCCTGAGGAGTGAAGAGTGAGGTTAATATATATAATATTTTAGATATTTGTTTTTATATATAAAAGTCAGTCCTTGGTAGAACTATGCAACTGGTGACATTGTTCTTTTTTAAAAGGTCACAAATCACTGTCAAAAAGGCACAGTCACCATTTCCACTGATAAATCAATGGTGCTGTATTACCTTTGTATACTGTCGTTTTAAAAAGAGAAGATAAAGCAGCACAGAGAAGCTCTCACCTTTTCTTCAATCTGTCTCCATTTGTGTAGACGTTTGCGTAATGCCTTAGTGATTACTGGGGGGAAGAGCCTAAACGTGGTAACTTACAATAAACCCAATAGAGACATGCACTCAAGCACACACTGTCTCACAAACAAACACACTAAAATCTCCCCTACTGAGACCTTTGATGTGTGATTTGTCATTCTCTTCTCCCACACCAGTGAGAGGACCTCATGACAACATGTGTCATCCATTACAGAGCTTTTCGTTGAGCTGCTTTTCTCTTTCTCTGACAACCAGCAATTATATCAGCATGCTCACGGAAGTCAATCCACATCGCCTGCCTCACATTAAAGGCAATCAAATGCTATTGAACTGACTCACACTGACACTGACAGCTTCAGAACAAGCCTCAGAAAACACACATTAAACATAATACTGCTATGTGTTAAATGTTTATCTCTATATATCATTCTCAAATTACTGTATGCATTACCTGTCAAAAGTTTTTGAATGCCCTAATTTTTCCATTTTTTAAAAAAAATTGAAATTCAAGTAGTTCAAGCCCAATGAATAGCTTGGAATGGCACAAAGGTAAGTGGTGAACTGCCAGAGGTTAAAAGAAAAAGGTCAAGTTACCCAAAAATGTACGTTTCAGAATTATACAGAAAGGCCTTTTTCAAGGAACAAGAAATGAGTTAACAACTTAAAGCTGTTCTGCAGCAATGGAGGTTGATCAAGCCTTGAAAGTTGATGCTCCCAAATCTTGCAGGTGTCCCAACTTTTCTTGATTACTTACAACCCCCTCTGTCTGAATAAAAGTAGTGTTGGAACACAGCAGAGGGCCATACCCTCCAGAGCATTATTTAAACAGTATTGTACTGCAGAAAATAGTGTGTTGCTATAAAAATGGAGAGGAAAAGGCAATTAACAATAGAAGAGAGACAGACCATCATAACACTGAAAAATGTAGGTCTTTCATACGGAGTAATTGTGAAGAAAATCAAGGTGTCAGTGAAGACAATTTTCTTCACCATCAAAAGGCACTCAAAAACTGGGGGAAAGTCTGACAGGAAGAGGTCTGAAAGACCCAAAGCCACAACAGAATCAGTAGACAAGTTTCTGAGAGTCAACAGCTTGGTGATAGGAGTTCACAGGACAACAGCTTCAAGCACAAGTTAATAGTGGTCGCAAGAGAACCAAGAAGAGAAGACTTGGAGTTGCAGGTTTGACAGGTCAAGAAAGCCATTGCTACGATGTCAGAATAAGAAAAAGAGGCTTGCCTCGACCATGAAACACCACCAATGGACTACTGAAGACTGGAAGAAGGTATTATGGACTGATGAATCAAAATTTGAAATCTTTGGTTCATCATGCAGGATTTTTGTATGAAGTTGATCAGGTGAAAGGATGGTTCCTCAGTGTGTGACATCAACTGTCAAACATGGAGGAGGAAGCGGCGTGGTCTGGGGCTGTTTTTGCTCGATCCAGGTTCGGTGACTTGTACAGAGTTAGAGGTACCCTGAACCAAAACGGCTACCACAGCATTCTGCAGCAACATGCAGTACCCTCTGGTATGTTCCTAGTTGGTCAGGGGTTCATCCTACAGCAAGATAATGACCCAAAACATCAGTTTAAGCTATGCCAGAACTACCTGATGAAAAAAGAACAAGATGGTAAGCTTGAAAACATGGATTGGCAGCAAAGTCTCCAGACCTAAACCCCATGGAGCTGGTTTGGGATGAACTGGACAGAAAAGCGAAAGCAAAGCAACCTACAAGTGCCACGCATTTATGGAAACTTCTGCAACAAAGTTAAGAAGGACTTTCTAAAGAATGGTTGATTTCCATCGTGGAAAAAACCAGAGTCAGCTGTTACATCTGCCAAAGGTGGCTACTTTGATAAGTCAAACGTTTAGAATACATTTTTGGTTTCAAAATTGATTTTTTTACGTTCACTTAATTTGTTTATTTGTTCTATGCTTTCATTTCAGAATACAGTGAGACATTAACATGCACAATTTCCAATAAAAAATTAGAAAAACTGGAGTGTTCTAAATGTTTTGACCAGTCGTGTTTATCTTGGAAAACTGTATTTGAGGTTAATATCATGTAATAATCTGTTTAGCAAGACTATTTACATGTGTATTTACAAGAACGTTTTAAACCTGTTTTAAAAAAGGCTAACATGATCATTAAAAGCTTTTTAGGTCATATATGATAATACTCAAGGAAGCTCATTTCACATATTTTGCTCCCTACCTGTTCAGTATTTATGTCTGATAAAATTAAGGACACGTTTCCCACAGTACATGTTTTTTCTGGTGCTCCCACCAACTCATTGGCATTCCTCCAGACACATTTGCTGTTAAGAGCAAGAAAGAGTGCGAGAGCTCATAACTGATAATTTTTCATCAGCCTGTTGCTCATCTCACCATCTGCCATTGCGAGAAAACATTAGCTCCTTCTGTGCTGGAAGATCAGCAGTCCTCCTCCTCTTCTCCCAACTTTTTTTGTGCCACAAATCAACCCGGCAGACTTCCTGTGAAATTTGAACTAAAATTTAGTGGACAAGCTCGCTGCCTGGCAGTGGGCTCTTTGTTTGTGATGCTGGTCTGAACATTTTCGTGCCTTTGGCAAGGTGTCCACTGGCATCTTGTAGACTTTTCATTATAACACACATACCACTGTAAAGTTTGATAAACAAATGTTTTTAACATCGTCTCCGCACAAACTTTATGCAATATCGCAGTTTTGACTTTCTGGTTCTGTTTTGGTTTCTGGTTTTAACAATGTTCATGAACAGAACATTTGATTCTGTGCAGGATCTAGTTTCCCAGACAGTCTCCAAGGTTTAGGTGAGACTTCACTAGTAGTTCCTCTGATGAGAGATTAATCAATATTGCTTTGTTTGTTAATTTTTTCAGAGCCGATACCAATTAGTAATCAAGGAGACTGATAACAGATATTCTTTACCTTGTTTTTTTGTTCTTTAGTTTATTTGTTTTTGTGCAGGACATTGCTGAGACTACAGAGTAGTGACTGCAGAGAGAGAGAGGCAGCTACATCAGAGTCAAAATAGCACATTTTAAAATTAATACACTACCGTTCAAAAGTTTGGGGTCATCCAGGCAATTCCATGTTTTTCATGAAAACTCACAGTTTTATACATGTATTGCACAAGGGTTTTCTAATCATCAATTAGCCTTTCAACACCATTAGCTAACACAATGTCGCATTAGAACACAGGAGTGATGGTTGCTGGAAATGTTCCTCTGTACCCCTATGGAGATATTCCATTAAAAATCAGCCGTTTCCAGCTGCAATAGTCATTCACTACGTTAACAATGTCTTGACTGTATTTGTGATTAATTTAATGTTATCTTCATTGAAAAAAATGTGTTTCTTTCAAAAATAAATTCTAAATGAGCCCAAACTTTTGAACGATAATGTATATTTTATGAAAGTCTTAACTTTAGTTGAATTAATGTATAAGACACAGATGCAATATATAAATAAATGTAGAAAGAGTGAAGAAAACTTCAAATCTGCTTATTACTCCACCAAGCAATGTGGTGGAGTTATGTGATGATCAGTGTACGTTTGTCAGTCCGTCTGTTATTCTGTCTGTGCGCAACATTACTCAAAAACGGACTAATGAAATTGGACAAAATTTTCAGGGAAGGTCAGAAATGACACAAGGACCAAGTGATTAGATTTTGGCAGCGATGCGGCTTATCATCTGGATCCACAGATTTGCTAAAGATTTCTCTATCATTGCAAGATAGCGGCACTGTAACTATGACAACAAGTGAACACTACGTCAGCTGTTAACTAATGATCACGATTGTAGTCCTACAACAAATCAACCACTGCAAACCTATCAGGACTAATCCAATATCCGATTATCCGTTAACCTAATTGATAAAATTGTGGGGGTGTTTCCGAATCCCATTAATTCCCACCACCTGCTACATATTTAGGTCACGTGATTCGGTATCCATACATAGCGTACACATGCATAACACATGCCTGTTCTCAGTGCAAGGTCATTTTGTTTGTAGGTACATCTATATTATGTTGTATTTCTAAAAAAAATAAAATAAAAATGCTGCATTTCTGACAGTGCCATATGGGGGAATGAATGGCTTTGGCGGAGTACTGCGCTCTCGTAGTGCTTTTCTTGTTATTTCTGGAATTAACTCTTGTAACTCAAGAATTTTATTGTACATTTTTCTATTTCAGTTCTGATGTTAGCATTTTTGTAATGTGGCAACCTTTACTTTATCAAAAGTAGTCGTATGAAAGTTGTATAGCATGCTTTTGCTAATCAAATACCCCCAAAAAAGTGGTTCAATGGAGGTTGTTTTCCCTTTGTCTCTTAAGTTTTCAATCTTCAAAAGGCCCAATTTTATTTGTGTGCACAACCGATTGATTAATTCCCTGCAAGTGAGGCATTCAGTGGGAGACCAACATGTGGGAGGAGAATGAAGATGGGAGTTGGGATGAGGTCCGACCTGGTTCCCCACAGTGTCCTCTTTGAGACGAGATGAGTAGGTGGGCTTTGCACTCAACCACTTGATGCTTCCCTCCCACACGCTGTTGAAGACGATTCTCCATGGCAATCCAATAGTCTGATCGGTGCGTGATGGCAGACAGAGTGGGAGAGACGTCCTGTAGAGAGCCTCATTGAGTGGTGGTGCAATAGAGCATATACACTTAGAAAAGACAGTGTGTTCCATCAGCGACGCAGCTGAAGAAACAAACTATTTGTGGCCAAGATCTTGAATCCCTGTAACATGTATTAGTAACAGCACAGAACATAAACACAAGTTTGTTTTATTTCACATGTGTAAAGTGTAGACTATTGATTTTCATCTATTCAGTCCAGAGCTGATAGGACAACCAACTGATCATCCATTGAGATTTAAAAAAAAATACAAACAAAAAAAACAACATTTGACAGTAGAGCAGTTGTCCTGAAGTTTATTTGCCCATTTGTCACTGAGCACCAAAGTCACACAGGTTTAATTTCCATCAACCAGCTCCATGGATAACACTATGCCAACAACTATTCAACCATCCAGCACATCCACTTCTGAGGCCATGGCTCTCTGCTGGCAAATGGTGAATTGCTCCCTCTGGATTGGGGGTGAGCTGCTGCCCCAAGCAAATGAGATTAACTATCTCAGGATCTTGTTCAGAGACGGCCGTTGAACTACACTCCTGTGGCGACAATGAAACTGAGCTCAAAGGCAAAACTCTTGATTTTATGGTCGGTCTGTGATGCAATCTCCATCTTTTCGTCATGAGCTGTTGTTAGTGTCATAAAGAATGAAACCATAGATACAGTTTTCTCTGTAGGATGACTGGGCTCAGCATTACAGATGAGATGAGGAGCTCGGAGTTGAGTCACTGCTTCTTCACGTCAAAACAAGCTTGTTAAGGTGGTTCAGGGATCTGATTCAGGTGCCTCTTCAGTGACTTTCTTTGGAGCTTTTATAGGACACATCCAGCTGGGAGGAGACTCCAAGGTAGACCCAGAACTCAGTGGAGGAAATTATACACCTGTCAGGCAAAACATTCTGACCTCCCGTCTAATGTTGTGTTGGTCTCCTATATGCTGCTAAAACTTCTCTGATCCGGTGGGGCATGGACACAGGACCTCTGGGGATGTCCTGTGGCACCAGGATGGTGGCAGTGAATTCTGTGGGTCCTGTGGGTTGCAGGGTGGAACCTACCTAGATCAGGCTTGTCCAGACATATCCCACAGATGCTCAATAAGATTTAGATCTGGAGAGTATGGAGCACTTTAGCTCTGTCATATTCCTCGGGCCACCCATTAGCAGTTTTTACAGTGTGTTGGGGTGCATTGTCCTGCTGCAGGATGGTAATTAATATCAAGGATTGCTGTTAGAATAGAATAGAATAGATTCTTTGTCATTATACAATGTATGAGATTGCAGAGCCGTTGCCATGTAAGGTGGAGGAATCGGTGAGTTGTTTGACCTGCAATGTTTTGGTGGGTGCTACATGTCAAACATCTGCATGAATGTCAGGACTCAAGGTTTAACAGCAGAACGTTGCATTATAACAAGATGATCGATGCTACCACTTGTCAGTGGTTGTAATGTTGTGACTGATTGGTGTATATCTCATCTGGTGTGGGGACATCTTGGAATAGTCCAGGAGAAGCTTTAGACACTTCTGGGGGAGGTGGACATCTGCAATGGCTTGCAATCCAACCCATTTTATATTATTACAATATGTTCAATATTTTTGCAGAACTTAAATGTGTGGCCCGGATAACAACAAATTAGTAAAATCTTAACTAAATCTGAGACAGTGCGACAACACTGCCATCAGACACAGTTACCTGCCACAGACTGGCCCGAGACATGATGCAAATAAGAAACAATTCAAACAATCTTCCTTCTCTACCATCCCCACTATCCTGAGCCAGCGCTGTTGACGGTTTCTATTTGACACGTTAGACATGACCACCTACGTCACACAGATTATGTTTTGATGTCGGGGTCAAGGGGTCATTTAATTTTCAGAGGGTTGCTGGCTTGACCTTTGGCACAGGGAGAAATTTTACTGTGTAACTGTTACTGTGTCCTTGAGCAAACACGTGAAACCCTTAATGGAGTATATTGTGCTGTGACCACACTAAAATCACAGCCAGGGGAGGAGTTTTTAGTAAAATCCACATTAAAATGTAATGATGTTAGAATTTGGTCTTCTTCCCCTGTTGATATTCTGCTCACACACAGTTGTAATTATGACAGCAGTATCATTCTGTCTTTGCGTCATTGCTTGGTTGGAAAGCCAAAATACTGGAAGCCACTGGAAGACACGACTGAGTGTTTGCCATGGAAACAGGGCTCAAATCATTTTCTTACCTGCTAGAATGTACAAATTTCTGACTGCAATAGCAGAATTTATGAATTTCTCTCAATGGGAGCATTACTGTGGATGTCCTTGAGGCAGATCTGGTAGCAGTGTTAAAATGTTCCGGGAACAGCATAAGCCATGTGTCACTGCACTGGGGGACCCCACCCCCACCCCCATTTCATACATTTTGATAGGGCTGGTGTCTTCAAGGCAGTTAATGTGGCCTTTCCTATTTCCTGTTTTGTTCCCTGGGTTTAATACTTTTTATGCCTCGTTGATTTATAGCCATCCTATCAAAAGGCCTCAGCTGGATGATCAATCACGTCTCTGTCTTGCTGCACTCAAAAAACTGGCCTGTATATAGCTGCTTCTGGAAACTGTCTAGCCTGGATTCAGGGCCGGATTTAGAAACCGGGGCCAGATGGGGGTCCAGTTTTTTTTTTTAAAAAGGAGGATTTTTTTTTTAATGAGTAAAAAATAGGTTGTTTGCTGTAATGAATTCATGACAAATGAAGGAATGCTTGTGCAAAATAAATAAAATTAAAGAATAGAATAGAATAGAATAGAATAGAATAGAATAGCTTTATTGTCATCATACACAGGTGCATGATGAAAATATAAGTACCTGCCACTGGACGGTGCATTGATAACAAGCTGCAAGTAATGAAATAACAGCAGTAAATAATAAAATCAAATGTACATAAAACAAGACTTTGTTAAAAAATTACAACATATACAAAAGAGGCAAGATATATACAATGCAGTGTGGAAGATAAATTAAAACAAATAAAAATCAGTCAAATAGAATGAATATGGGCAGGAGATTGCACATAAGCAGCACTCTTTGTGTTATTTTGCATCCTTTTTCATCTTGCTGTGAGCTTTAGATAAACTATGTTGATTCCTTACAGGGGCAATTTTCATGTTACAGCAGCTGGATGATTTATTTTTTGCTCTTGCTGTTCATTTTGCATCGCTTTTTGACAATTCTTTTCCTCATGTTTTCCATTTTGCATTTCTTCATGTTTCTTTTTGCATCTCTTTATTATCATTTACTGCATTTTGGTTCTCCTTGTGCATGCCGTCATGTTCACTTTGCATCTCTTTATGGTCATTTTGTGTCTTGCTCATTTGTGTTACATTTTTTAGTGCTAATTTTGCACCTCCTCATAGTCATTTGTTGCCTCTTAATGATTATTTTGGATGTCTTAATGGTCTTTCTGTGCCTCTTGGTGTTGCTTTTGTATCTCTTTATACCCTTTATGCTCCTTTTGCATGTCTGTTATCATTTTGCATTTCAATGTTGTGTGTCTCTGTGGTCATTCTGCATGAACACGATCATAGGTAATTGTGTTTGTGGTTGTTTTGCATCTTTCAAGGATTATTTTCTGCCTGCTTGTTGTAGTTTTGTGCCCTTTTGTGTTTATTTTTGATCCTTCCATTTGATGTCTGTGCCTGTTTTGTTCCATCTGCTCTTATTAGGCATCTCTTCATGATCTTTCTGTGCCTCTTGGTATTGGTTTTACAGTCCTCTTCATGGTTATTTTGCGCCTTGCGGTTCATTTAGCATCTCTTGATGTTGGTGTTGCATTTCTTCATTGTTATTTTCTGCCTCTTGCTCTTCATTGTACACCTTCGTGGTCCTTTTGTGCCCCGTGCTGTTTGTGGTCCATGTCTTTGTGGTCATTTTGGGTATTTTGATGTCTGTTCTGTATGTCTTAATGGTATTTTATTGCCGCTTGGTGCTTATTTTGCATGTCTTCATGGTCATTTTGTGTTTCTTGCTGTTTATTTTGCATTTCTCGTTTTTTTGCATCTCTTTATTGTGATGTTTGACCTCTTTGTGTTGGTTTTGCATTTGACTGTGTTCAATTTTTATGTCTTTTTGCATGTCTTTCTTTCTAGTGGTTTGACTGGTTTTCCTGTCCAGGTGCCACTAGCCTGTAAACGCTAGGCTTGCTCAGTAAACCACCCTTCCCTCCTGTCTGAATTACAGCAATGTTGTTGATTTATTTAATTCAGCTCTTAGAATTCAGTTGAACTGTTGTTTCATAAACTGTGGTGTGGTTGAGTCTTTGTCTTTGGTTCAGCCCTAAGGCGATTGTTTGGTCGCTGTCCGTGGTGCTGAGAGTAAACAGGCTCACCAGCAGCCACAGACCTCTGCACATCACTTCTACACTCACCATCCAAAAAAATTCGCACACTCTGTAATCTAATCTAACATTTTGTTGGACCGCCTTTAGCTTTGAGAATGGCACAAATTCGCTGTGGCATCATTTTGACAAGCTTCTGTAAAGTCACAGCATTCATTTTTGTCCAGAGTTGGATTCATTTTCTGCCAAGATCTTGTACTAATGATGGGAGAGTTGGACTGCTGCGCAAAGTGTTCAATGGGGCTGAGGTCTGGACTCTGTAGAGGCCAATCCATGTGTGAAAATGACGTCTCATGCTCCCAGAACCATTCATTTACACTGTGAGCCCCATGAATCCTTACGTTCTCATCTTGGAAAATGCTTCCAACATGGCTGTTTAAGAAATGAGAAGATCCTCACTGCATCAGCTATGGTTCAATAAGTTGTTTCAGCTGAAACATATTCATCACTGCAGTAATTATCCAATGGAAGGCTTTTGCCTATTTGCTTAGTTTTTTTTTTTTTTTTTTTTTTTTTGAACAGGCAGTGTATTTGAATAAGACTACTTTCGGAGTAGAGTTCACAGTGCAACAGTTTTGCATTTCTGCGCAACACATGCAGGAACTCAGATGTTAAACTTTTGACTAAATGTGAGTCACGCACATCATGCTGCCGACTCAGTGCCTCACAAATTGCACCCAGCGGGCGACCGGACCTTGTGCCTTCTGGAGCGTCTGGGGCGCGCAGGCGCAAATGTGAGTTTTATGAATAGTTTCTTTTTTGGAATTAAGTCCCACGCGTATGAGACGTAAGACGTTTAGCGGATGCTTTCTGTCAGTGTGGAGACCTAGAAACCGTCGTTCCTCTTGCTGCATCCCTGCATTTGTAGACTAAACTGTCTCACTTTGTTGCATCTGTGTCTAACGAGGTGCGAACCCCGGAGGAGCTGCCACCCTCCTCTTCCTCCTCTTCCTCCTCCTCCTCCTCCTCCTCCTCCTCCTCCTCCATCTCGTCGTGGTGCAGCAGCAGCCAGCGCGGTGAGTGCGTCCTGCAGCAGCAGCAGCAGCAACGGCACCTGTCGTTTCAGGACGGGCTAATAACTGCCTCAGGAGTAGAAACAAGGTAGAAACGACGCTGGGGATCCCTAAATACCGATGGCTTCATGTGTAGATATTTGCGCCTCTGAAAATTACGCATCGGTAAGTTCCTTTGACTTGTTTTCAACGACGGTCGCTGTGCGCTTTTACTCTCATCTTTCCGGTGCAGATGATGAATAAAGACGGGAATCCCTGAAGCCTTCTTTCATTATTTCTTTTCTTTCTTCTGAAATGTCAGGTAGGGAATTAGATTCGGGGGAACGTACCGTAAATAATCGGCAGGGAGATGTATTTTTTTTCTTGCTGATGTTTTCCATGTGCAGGCGAAGGTCACCCACATGCATGACGAATTAAAGATTTGCGAATGCGGGAATAAAGAAAAGGGCAAGGCAAAATTAGCCTATTGATTCTGTGGCACGGGGTAAAAAAAAATCATTGGTCACTTATTGATTGCAATTAAGGCCGTTTTACGTTTTTTCTTCTCCCTCCATATGAGACAAATCACCTGACGTTTTGCGAGCTTTAATGTAAATGACAAGAGTGGACTGTTTGTCCGTGTTATGTGGCCTGTAGGATATGTGGTATGATAGCAGAGGAACATTACCTGAACGTATTTACAAAGCTGCCAAAACCTAATGAATCTGGATGACTGCATTATTGCACTCTGACAGACATGCAGTCCACGTTTACAGCATCTGGGTTAATTGGAAGCATTCTTCTTCTGTCTTACTGGGATCGTTTAAACTGAAAATGAATTATTAATGCATGACAATGTTCAGAGGATTTCAGCACACATGGAACTGATATGTTGAGACAGGTCTTTAAAATTCTCTTTACATTTTACATAAATCATTAAGGAGGGTGCACAGACTTGAAGCCCACTCTGTTTTTCTCTCTTGCATTTCTCTTTGTATCTGCATCTGTAGACACACACACACACACACACGCACGCACGCACACACATGCACAGTCTTGTCATTGATTGACAACCAGCTGCTAATTTTAGTGGATGTGTTTCCCAGTCGTCCTATCCTAGGCTGGTTATGTTTTTGTGTGGTTCTTGTCGGTTTTTGCTGGAGCTAAGTGCCAAACAGATGAGCATTTGTCACTGAAAACTGTTACATCTCATCTTATGCTCTGCTGTGACACTTTAATATGATAAACAACAGTGGCTACTACCATGGCATAAAAAGCACAGATTTCCTAGTGAGTTGTACATACCCATTGCTACCCAAAGTAGGGATTCGCTTGGCTCTCCTGCCCTGGGGATAGTTTGATTTTCACCCCATCTGCTGTCTCCTGCACCACTGCTTTCTCAATGCCAAAGACATATGGATTTGTTCTACATAAGACTGTTTCTTAACTTCATTTACAGCCACCAGCAACATGGCTGCTGTGACATTTTGGGCTGAATAGACGGCAAGAAATGGAGCTAATTGATCCAGTGTCTGTCTCCGTATCTGTCTCGCTGCGTTTTTGTTCAAATGCTCATCCTGACAGTTTGGTTTCAGCCCTACTTGACATGTGTCGTCCTCCTCGATATCTCCGTGTTTTCCCCTCTGAGCACGCTCTGTCCTATTACTTGATAAACCATGCAAGAGACGCTTTAGAGGTAATTGGATTGGTTACCAAAGGGAAAGGACACGGAGCAGAATTTGTCTGTGCGTGTGCATGAATTATCTTTCGGGGGAAGATGTTTGTGTGTTCTGCTCTTTTTACTGGTTGTGTGCTGCTGCTGGTCAGTGTAGCTTTGTGTTTGCAGTGGATCGTTGTGTTTTCAGGAAGCTGTGCGGATGAGTAAGACATGTAAGAGGTGAGGCATGGGAGGGGGCTGTTTTAAAGTCGGACCTCAGGCATGTAAATGTTATTGTTTTCAGAGAAATTTACGTGATCCCTCCAAATTTCCTGCCTTTGGTAATCAGTTTATCTGTATATAAAGTCACGTCCATGTTTACAGTTCTTGCTTTAATATAGAGTAGGTGATGACATATCTTAGCTCAGAAAAAAAAAACAGCAAATGTTGCCTCTGTGATTTAATCGAGGGGGTTTTACGAGTGTAGGATTCTGTGGGGACAAGATATAAAATGATACATAACCACTGAAGGCCTGTGTGTTTGTTTATGTGTGTGATTTGTGACTATTCTGCGAGTCAGCTGTGAGCGAGAGTCTGTTTTGAGAGTCTTTTAAGATAAGATAAACGGTACTGATCTCTCAGTGGGGAAATGTACAAAAGTTCTGTTTGATTTTATTTAACAAAGCATATCTTTTAAACAAAATCCAACTTTTGATTAAAAAAACAGAGATTGTACCGTATAGGACTACAGCTGGTCATTTTCATTTATAATTAATCATCTCTTGATAAATCGATCAACAAAATGTTCATCACAATTTCCAAAATCGTACATTTTCTCAACAAAACATGTTGAAAGCTGTCACACAAGACAAAGATGTGATTTCTGCAGCTCTAACTGTGGCATCTTTTCCAGTAGTTTTTACCAGATTAGCATGCTGCTTAGAAATACGGTGACTTAAAGGTTAGACATGATCATCTAAAACCACCTGGGGTGCAACAGTAACAGATAACAGAATGTATTCCTAATGTGTCCCACCATGCACACACAGTACACTGTTAGAAAAAATGTGTTTGTGGAGCCTTTCAAAGTGCTGTATGACAGACATTAAAGGTATTAAGTTGAGCGATAAAAGAAACAAAGGATGATATAAAATATACATAAAGACAGCACTAAAAAGGCATGAATAGAAGACAAAATAAGACACAGAATTGATTACAACAGAACAAAAATGCATAGTTAAATATAATTGCTTACAGTAATATAAAACGACTGTCTTTTTTTAACTCTTCACTGTGAAAAGTTGCTGTGTGTTTTCATAGAAATGAAACTAGACAAGTAACTATCTAGAAATTGTCTGACTGTGTCAAGAGAAATATCATTTTGGACAGAAGTTTTTCTTTCTAAAATGAATCCATTTTGCAAACAAAAAAAAACCACTCAAAGTGCAGTACTCCACCAAGGCTGCTTAGTTGTCGTATAATTTCTGACAGATAAGTCCCGGCAAGTTCACAGCGGTGGATTTGTAGTAGGATCGTAATCATGTGATCATCAGCGGACACCTGATGCAGTGTTCACTAGTAGTCGTAGTTACAGTGACTCCATGATACTACAGCCATGACCAAAATGAAATATATTTCATTTTGGTTGATGGCTATGACTGGTATTTATATTGTAAGTGACAATTTTGTGGTATTTTCTAAGATTCACAACCGTCATGGTACTTGTGTCCAAACTTATGGCCATGGATGTATCTTGCAATGATACTGAAATCCTTTACAAATCCGTGGATCCAGACTGTAAGCTTTGTCACTGCCAAAATCTAATTCGGTGGTCCTTGTCTAATTTCTGACCTTCCCTGAAAATTTCATCCAAATCCAAGTCTGTTTTGAGTCATGTTGCACACAGACCGACAGACAAATGTACACCGATTGTCACAACAAATGATATTTACAATATGCAGTTCTTTCAGGTTTTCCGCTTGTAGTAGCAAAACAGCACTTAGAAAAGAAATAAAATCAGTGTACAACAAATAGAGTTTGATGTGTGAAAAAGATCGCAGACTATTTTGCTGTTCTGTCTCATCTGAACTTAATAGCAAACTGTCTCGTGCCACAGATCAGGAAGTCAGAGCTATTAGCAGTGACATCAACACTAGGACTGAAGGAGCATTTTCAGAAATGAATTTCAATGTGTACCTTTAGCAAGAGCTAATAATATCTACTTATAGTGAATTTAATAACATAGTTTTGCTTGTTGCTTTTCCTGCAGTGACTCTAACAGGTGGACCAACTTAACATGCCAATGATGCTGTGTCCACACGCAGTTGCGATGCTCTCGTTGTTTGTTCTCTTTCAAAGCCTTGTCCCTCTGTGTGTTGTATTTCAGAGCCCTTGATGCTGAAGCGTGGTGAGGCTGAGGGGAGCAATTTCACTGCATCCCTCTGAAGGCACATACACACCTGCAGAAATCGTGGAGCCTTTTGGATACAAGCTCTTCACAGGAAACAATGAGAGGCTGCCTGCTGCCTGCAATCTTTCTGCTGCCCTTGGTAAGCATGTATCTGTGTGCTGTTCACGTGTGTAGGCGTATGTGTGTGTGTGTGTGTGTGTGTGTGTGTGTGTGTGTGTGTGTGTGTGTGTGTGTGTGTGTGTGTGTGTGTGTGTGTGTGTGTGTGTGTGTGTGTGTGTGGGAAGGGGAGGATATTGAGGAGCACAGGAATGCATAGATCCATATATAAAGGTGTGAGTGCTGTATGTTCACATGTCTACATCATCGGCCTCCTCCCCTCAGCTCCAGCTTTGGTTTATTTTTCACACGCGCACTTTTGCGGGTGTGTTGGTGGCGAGCGCTGGAAGGATGGCAATCACCATATGCCGCATCAGCACATCAGCATACGTTACAGATCCCGGATCAGCTCTGCGTTAAGGCTGCTGGCCACCTCCTAGAACAATAACAGATGGCCTGGCTGACCGGAGAGCTGCCTGTCCATCTGCTGTGACTCACTTCTATTAGTGGTCTCATTGAAATAAAAAGCAGAATGGAAGAGCTGTGCAAGATGTGTGGGAGGAATTATATTCGGGGCAGTGATGCAGCACAGCAGCACTTTCCTTGGCTGAGCCGCACAGATATATAAATTGCTTTTGGTTGTTTGAAAGTCCACATCCTTTCGGTAGCCGATGACGATTCCTTTATGCTTTTGTAACTGCCGGCGAAAAATAGCAACAGTAGCTGCTGAGGACTGCTACTAAGGAGGAGACAATTAATTCATGATGCGACCTTGGAGCCACAAACAGCCTCTGCCACCTTTAAGCTACTGCCCCCTAACATATGGGAAGTGTTCTTCCAGCTGACATCTGTGCACAATGCCGTCTCGAGCTGACCTTCAGCAGCTGATGTGGCAGATATGTCTGTTGTGATGCACTTATTGTGTGTCAAATGGGTCTGTACGCTGGGCCAGTGGTCTGCGACGTCAAATGGGAGTTTTATTATCTGTGCTGCGTGGCGCTGTGGGAGCTACTGAGTTATCTGGCCCTCGAAAATGGCCTTGGGGAGGGAAGCTGTGCTCTGTGGGCTCCGAGTGGAAGCTTTATCAAGGCAGACATCTGTTTTAGTGCAGAGGAGAGGAGTGATTGGGAGCAGAGAATAAGAAGCACACTTAAAAAATATTTCATTGATCTGCCCTCCGTTGCCTGCAATGCTGTCATGGAGTCTGTTTTAGGAGCTGGAGCTTTGTAAACAGAAACAGCCCTCAGCTAACCTGCTTTGATTGCACCAGCTCTTTAAAGTCCTGTGTTCTTAGTATCCGTCAGCTGGTTGCAAAATAATGATTTACCGAAAGTAAAGCTGCTGTTATGGACAATTTTAGAATAGAAATAGATCTGAATAACATGTGAAATGTAGAAAGAGTCTCTTGTAGTTTATTTTGATTCTCATTAGTTTGTCTTGTGGCCTCAGAATGCATCACACAGGCACATATAAGTAAATATCTTATGTAAAATAACAACAGATAAGAATAAAATAAATTGAATAACAGCTTAAGATAGCACTAACGTAAATATAAATATCCTAGACCCAGTAAGCCAGGAAACGGCAGGAATCCATTTTTGGTCATTTCTGTGGCCCAAGGTGAACTGGTTACATGAATTTATTTGGCTTTACGTCCCCGCAGACTATTTTTTGATATATTTTGATACAAAGTATCTGAAGTGGACAGGATAAAGACAAAGAAGATGACTTGCTACTAAAGGAGATCAGGCTGCTGAACACTAAAATTGACAACATTGAAGAAAAACTGATGTCCAAAGTGGATGAATTACGGATCTCACTTGAAAACATCTTGAAAGAAGAAATTAAAAAAAATGAAGGATGATTTTGACTCGGAAATTGGTGAACTGAAATCCAGAATGGCACAACTGGAAAAGAAGATAAAGTTGCAGTATAGCCACCCATCAAATCCTTTCGACCCCGATGTCTCTATTGTGGTCATGGGATGTAAATGAGAACTTGGCTGATAAGATGGAAGAAGTGACTGAAGATGGCTGTGCTTGTGATCAGTGGTGTAGTCTAGTTTTTTCTAGTGGGTATACTCCGGCCTCATAAACCAAAGCCAGGTCAGGTTCTCATATATGTGCGCGTGCACTCACATGTGTGTGCGCGCACACACACACACAGCAACAGCAGCTCCTTTATTTCAAACTACTAATTAGATACTTATAGACATTATAGCATCAGCAGCTCCTCCTCCTGCCATCAGGTAGACCTGATGTTTCCTCTTCATCATGTGCAGAGTTTTGTTCATTTATTTTTGTGCAAAAAAAGTTTTATTGAAATATTAAAAGTAAGAATGCCTGTTTTTGTAACAAAACAAATGCACAAAATGAGTCAATTATAAGGCTTCTCATAAAAACACTGAAGGAAAAAGAGTTTGTCAAAACACAAATGATTCATATTTGCCTGGTTAGGCTAAAATGAGGCTACACACAATAATTAATTAGGAGCCGTTTGGGAGCCGAAACAGCCGGCTTTTCTTTGGAAGCAGTGCCAAAAGCTCTCTGAAAAGAGCCAAACTTCCATCACTACTGTCCTCTTTGTCCCTCACCTCTCAACTGTTTTTGAAGGCAGAGCTGCGATGCGATGTAGCAACGTCATTGGCTGAGCAGCGTCATGCCGGAACTCGTACATAATTAGTCTGTGTGTTTCTGAGCTGACAGACCAGTGATAAACACTGGAAAGCTGCACCGGTAAAATAGAAGCGACCCGTCAAATTTACACCCGTATAGACGGCGTCTGGGTCCGGATCCGGACCGCGGTCTGCCTTTAGTGAGTCCTGTTCTCAGCCAGACACCTTCCCCCGTCTCACACAACTTCACCGCTTCCTAACACAGAGAAGACGAATTTATGAACGGGAAAGTGAACGTTATGTCAAAAAAACATACTGATACATATGTTTGCACATTTTTAAGTGGTTATATGAAAATTCGGGACCCTTTCTAGTGAGTATACGGCAAATACCTGCGTGTTTGCACCCCTGGGTATACGTATCTTTGCGCATTTTTAAGTGGGTATACGGAAATTCGGGACCTTTTCTAGTGAGTATACGGCGTATACCTGCGTATCACGAAGACTATACCACTGCTTGTGATGAAGAGGCAACTCTGGTAGCATTGGAGAGGCTGCGCGCACGGGGACCAGGCCCCGGCGTGGTGAAGGTGGCTTTGGCATCTGTGAAGGAAAAAGTTGCTGTGCTCACAGGAAAATCTAAGTTGAAATCTACAGAGAAGTCCCAGTGAGTCTTCATCAGAGAAGAAAACTAATTCGGTGAAGAAAACTTCAAAGTGATTCTACGTGATTTACCCAATGGAAATTAATATTTTGTGTCGGGGAATGGAAAGCTTCTTCAACATGGAGAGCGTGTGCCCCCGCCATCTACGACTGCTGTTGCTGCGGGCGGCAGAGGAGGAAGAGACCCTGCATGGAAACGCTGAGGAGACACTGCCAACTCAGTAAGATTTGACTTTTCTTGTTTATCGCTAGTGCACTGGAACGTAAATGGCTGGACAAATACGAACTGTACGCTTTGGGCTCTAATGTTGCTGTTGCTAAATTCCGATATTATTTCACTTAACGAAACACATTTGGTTGCTGACGGTGCTATCGAGCTTCATGGCTATCATTGGAAACAACAGAAAAAGGCACATAAATGCGCCCAAAGGCTCTGGTGGGGTTTGGACTCTTAATTTGAAGTGGACTTTTTGAACAATTTAAGATCAATGTGATGAATGAGACTGTGGATGGTGTTTTAGGAGTACACTTTGAGCATAGATAACACTAAATATAACTTTGTGGTGTTCGCCTGTTATCTGTCCCCGGAGGGATCTGTCAGAGGGAGAGACTGTGAGGCATTCTTTGCTTGCTTATTGACTGAAATATACGGCCTTGATGTTGATGCAATCTACATTTGCGGTGACTTTAATAGTCGTATTGCTGATAAACAGGACTGCATTGAGGACTTGGACAACATCCCACCAAGAGTGGTGTTAGATTTTTTTTGTAATAATCACGGTGATTCATTTCTTGATTTTCTGAGAGAGTGTTGTATTTTGAATGGCAGGTTTAATGAGAGTGACGATAATTTTACGTCTGTTTCAGTTCGAGGAAAGGCTGTTGTGGATTATGTTGTGACGCCCCATACTTGCTTGGAGTCCTGTGTTAATTTTAAAGTAATTACTGCCTCAGACCTTTTGGATCAAAATGCAGAGGAATGTCTCCCTCTTGTTGGAGATAGATGTCATCTACCTGATCATTCTTTATTGGTGTTAGTTTTTAAGGTGGGCTCCCAAATAACACAAGAGAATACACTAGTTTGTGATTCTAAAAGAAGACAGAGGCCACTCCCTGAGACCTTTCTGACATCCACCTCTTGTCAAACTGCAGCACTGGAGCTTAGAGAAAAATAGAATTATGTCAAAATACTCAGAATGATGTTGATCTATGGTACAGGGATTTTTGTAAATTGATAAGTGATGAAATGAATTCATGCCAAAAGATACAACCTAATAAAAGTCTTCAGAATTTTAAAGGAAATTCAAAACCCTTTTGGAATGCCCATCTTCAAAAGTTATGGAATGAGCGTAAAACAGCTGAAAGAGAGTTCGTTAATTTGAGGGAATCACAGGATAAAATAGAGCTGAGGGGAAGCTATTAGCAGAAGCAATCGCTTTTTGATGAATATTTAAGAATTTATAAAAGAAGATTTTTAAGAGGTCAGGCACTAAAGCTTAATTATTTACAAGCAAGCAATCCACAACAATTCTGGAAAGAGATAAATAAATTGGGACCACAGAAGGCTAAGGCAATTCCGATGGAAGTTATTTTAGAAAATGGTGCTGTGGAGTTAAGAAAAGAAAGAGTGGTCAAAAAATGGGAACAGGATTTCTTTATTTTATATTCTGGAGGAATGCCCAATAGTTTGGATTCAGTGTCTTATGATCTCTCTATTAAAGTGAAGGAGGATCTTGAGTTTTATATGTGTAATGGTGCTTGTGATAGGTACCAGTCACATAGGTTCCTTAATTGTAATATTATGTTGCAGGAAGTAGATGATGCACTCAAAAAGGCTAAGTTGAGGAAGGCTGTGGGAGTTCAAGAAATTCCAAATGAAGTCTTAAAATCTCCATCACTCCTGAATGTGCTCTATGATTTATTCTATGTCTGCTTTGAACATGGTATTATCCCCTCTGCATGGTACAAATCAATTATTAAACCTATTCCAAAATCAGTCAAAGATGATCCCCGAATGCCTCTCAATTATAGAGGAATTAGTCCTCTTAGTACTGTCTATAAAATATATTCTAGTATTTTAAATGCTAGATTGACTGTATTTCTGGAAATAACAGAGTATTTGGTGGATGAGCAAAATGGATTTCGGAAACATAGGGCATGTATTGATCACATTTACTCTGTGTTAACAATAGTCAGAACTAGACTAACAGAAAATAAATACACAATTATTTGTTTTGTAGACTTTTAAAAAGCCTTTGATTGACTGGACAGGGATCTGTTACGTTTGAAGCTTCTTCAAGCAGGAGTTGATGGAAAGTTCTATGGTACATTGAAGTCTCTGTATGTAAACTGTGTAGGGTGTGTGCAGGTGAATGAAGAGCAGACTGAGTGGTTTCCAATTCCCTTTGGTGTAAAACAAGGGGATGTTTTATCCCCAGCCCTGTTTTCTTTATTTATAAATGATTTGGCTCTGGAAATCAAACAACTGAACCTAGGTATACACCTGGACAGTGTGACTGTAGGCGTCCTCCTCTATGCTGATGATGTTGCACTGCTGGCTGAGACAGCTGAGGATTTACAAACAGTGTTAAATGTTTTACATAACTGGTGCTGTAGATGGAGACTTGTTATAAATCATGCAAAAACTCAAATTATGCACTTTAGGAAAAGATCTGTTCCACGTAGCACAAGAGTTTTAACATTTGATAATATGAATTTGGAGTATGCTACTCACTATAAATATTTAGGGTTTACATTTGACGAGTTTATGAATTTTGTTGGAGTTAAAATCCTGGCAGCTTCAGCCAGCAGAGCTTTGGGGTCTATGATAAATAAGTTAAAAGTGTGCAAAGATCTTGGATGTAGTACATACACCCAGTTGTATGATGCCTGTGTGTCCCCCGTGCTAAACTATGTTGCAGGTGTGTGTGGGGCCAAACAGATCAAAGCTTTAGAAGCTGTAGAAAACAGAGCAATACGCTGCTTCTTGGGAGTTCACAACTTTGTTCCGGTCTTGGCAGCACAGGGCGATATGGGCTGGGTTCCTGGATTTATTCTAAGGAAATATGAAATGGTTAGACTATGGAACTGGATTATTTATATGCCTCATAATAGAATAATGAAAAAGGTCTTCCTTTGGAGTAAATCTAACTCTCCCTGGGCTGCAGAGCTTTGAGCAGTCTTTAACGAAGAACAGCTTCATTATATATTTCATAACAATTTGCCCTGCAATATTAAAGACAGTCAAACAAGGCTATTGTCAACATTTAAAGAAAGGTGGAAAAGTGACATTTTGACTAAACCCAAGTTACGGACTTATGTTCCAATAAAGGATGCTTTCAAGGCTGAATTTTACGTCAAATCTAATTTGACATGGAACCAGAGATCCCTGATTGCTCAGTTACGAACTGGAATTCTACCTCTGGCCTTAGAGACCGGAGGGTTCTCACAAACGCCTGAGAAAGAGGGACTCTGTGGACTATGTAAATTGGGAGAAGTTGAGAGTGAATCTCATTTTTTGTTGTATTGTTCTTTTTATGAGGACCTCAGAAATGTTTTGTTCAGTGAAGTATTTGCTAAAAAACCTGATTTGTTCTAGTGTTGTGACGATGACAAGATGAAATATTTGTGTACACATAATGTTTATAATCTGGCTTTTTTATTTAAATAATGAAATTTAAAATGTGTTTATTGTACCTACTGTCTGGCATCTGGTCAGATGTTTATTTTGGTGTCTTTTAAGCCCATGTTGGGCTGGGCATACTGAATGTATGTAAGACACAATAATAAAAAACTAATTCATTCATTCTGTATAGGACAATAGGTGACAATAAAAACGCATTACAAAAAGGCATATCTTACTAGACAGTTACTGCATAAAGATCTATTGGTGCTTTCTGCATCTGCCAGGATCTGCGTGACAAACATTTCACAGCACAGGGACTGTGCATGCGCTAGCAAACAAATGCTACACAAAGCAAATGCTTGTTATTAGGAGAAATATTGCACCATTAAAAAAGTTGTAATTGAAATTTTCGCTGCTGGACTTTGAAGGTTCTTTGATTTGAACATGCTTTCATTCAGTGGAGCCCAAACACAGTGGAAAATTGAAAAGTCTGAGTCCGCTACTGCGTCTGTCCACTGTGCTCAAAACACCTCAGGACAAGATCACTGATACTGTGCTACAGTTCAGTCTGTAACTTCATACTCTGTCCTGTAAAAAGTACAAAGTCACAATCAGTCTTTCAGAAACATCCATGTGTTTTTTTTTGGTGTTTGACATTAAACCAGCTGTGTAGCAGACCAGTGTCTAACTACCTTCATCATTCATTTGGAAAACATAAATTGACCTTAAATATTCATTAACAACTACTCTATACGTAAGAAATAAGTTTTGCTTTTATTTTGTGATCATAATTCTACAGTTATGGACACATTATAGCAGTGGCTTATTTTGCCTCAACTAATAGTGCAGTCTTCCCATATTAGAACTGAGATTAACTGTAATAAACAGACAGCTGTAATTATAGCAAATTTGATAATCCAGCTCAATAATAAGCATAATATCCAGAATTCTATATAAATATATAACGAATGACACATTTCCTGCTGTCATCTTACAGGCCTGTCTACATTCATGCCAAACAGATATTAGTCATCTGCATCCAATTATTTCTCATTTCTGGGAAGCTTTGCCGACAGTGTGCATTGGCTCCTGGCTGGTTACCTGCTGCTTAGCAACATGGATGCTCGCTACGAGTACAAAGAGGTCTCTCTTTCAAACAACGCCAGTGCTGGTTTTAATAAATAATGTCAAACACCACAGACAACATGAAAAACTGAGGGGTGAGATTTTTCTTTGTCTTTGTTTATCCGTCATGGCGAGGAAGAGAGACTGTTGTGGTCCAGTGTTTTTAACAAGTGTTGTCTGGAAATGGCAGCGCACCAGAGACCAGATAGCAGCTAGCTCTAATGATGTTTCACATAATTCACGACGTGTTTTAAAATTCTGCCCGCGTTCAACGAGATAAAGAAAGGAAGTGAATCCTTGGACATCTTCACAGTCGGTTGATGCCCTATCTTATCTAGGCAGCGAGGCCTGAAGTGAATTCATATCGGAGGGCAGAGTGATAGAGTGATGAGTCAGCCATGGCTCAGCGGGCTGGGATATATTACACCTATCATTTCACAGTGAGAGCGAAGGAGGGGTTGCAGGAAAGCGAAGGGTGCAAAGTAGAGATTGGCCTTAAGAGAGCGAGAGGGAGCATCAACAAAGAAACTGACAGTAACACTACTACCTCTGGATAAATAGTCCCCTTCACTGCACTGGAAGACACCTTAGCCACTCTGCTGTGGTTTCTGTTTTTTAGCTCGAGCAAATTTGCTGCTGGTATTTTGATGTATTTTTAAGCAAAGAAGAACTTGTGGTAGGATGCAGATTTAAGAGAGATTTGAATTCTCCGGAAAACGTCTGAGAGCCTCAATTTGGTTTTTACCAACAAGCACTCTAAGCTTTTAGCTATTTTTTTCAAATCTTTAAAAAAAAATCAAATTAATGCACAACAGTTTCATTATGCAGGCTTCACAGTTGCTCAGTGGTTAGCACCATTGCCTTGCAGCTAGAAGATCCCCAGTTTGCGCCCCGGCCTGGACCTGGGATCTTTCTGCATGGAGTTTACATAAACATACTGTATGTGCTTTACGTGTTCTCCGTGTGCACACGTGGGTTTTCTCCAGGTGCTCTGCCTTCCTCCCGCAGTCCAAAAACATGCTGAGGTTATTTGGTAACTCTAAATTGTCCGTAGGTGTGAATGTGAGTGATTGTTTGTTTCTATATGTATCCCTGTGACAGACTGGCAATCTGTCCAGGGTGTCCCCTGCCTTCACCCTAAGTCAGCTGGGATAGACTCAAGTCCCCTGTGACCCAAATGAGGATTAAGTGGTGTATAGATAATGGAGGGATGGACAATTCTATTATTGTAAAACTAAAACGAACAACCTTGGACTCTATGAATAGGAGAAGGTTTGGAAATTTTTCAGATACAATAAGCTATCTTTTCCCTATCAACCAGGCCAGAGAGAGATTTTTAAAAATGTCAGCAAACATGGGCATTTATACTTTCACATATCAAAACTATAAACTGGAATAAATAACAGTTCTGTCACAATGAGTCCTTTATTCATTCATTCATGGTTCTTGAACCTGTTCTGAAAGTTCTCAACTGCAGCTCTATTAAGCATGATGCAGCTTATATGAAACACATCTTTATTGGATGTGCAGAAATGTGCGACCTTCTTAAATGGTTTTAATAACAGATTAGTCAAGCTATAAGTCCGTGTTTATTTGTAGCTCCAGCCAGGTTATAAACACAACCCTGCTGATGAAAAGTACGTCATCTAACCCACTGCACCACCACATGCTGCTTCACTGAGAACTTTGTTGCTATTTTTACCATCACACTTACGATCTGAATTTCCTGTTGTTCCGATTTGCACCTTTGATCTGCTTCCTCTTCATAGCAGTGACCCCGGGGCTCATGGGTATTCACCTTGTAAAAGTGCAATTTCTAGCAAAGTTTAATTAATAAAAGCTGGTGGCTGTGACATAAACATACTGCTTGGTGTAACACATTATCGAGAAGATTAACTTTTGACTTTTCTTCAACGCAATTATAAATGCTGAGAGGAAAAACAACAATTTCAACTATCTCCTAACTAGTGTTGTATTACCTTGCAGATATGACTGTGTTTGTAATTCTTAGCAAGAAAACGTACTAAGAAAACAGGTTCTTAAGGCTTTTAAAGCGGTTTTCAGTGGCTTGGTGTCTCAGTGTATGTGCTTGTGTGTCTTCTCCAGGTGGCTTCAGAGTCTGAGCACTGTATAATAAAGCGTGAACATGAGAAGTGCATGGAGAGGATCGCAATGCACAACCCAGATGGCACAGAATTCGGTAAGTGAGAATTTGACTGTGGCTATGCATGTGTGTGTTCCCGCATCCTTTGGCATGGAGCCACTGTTTGTCATGGCTCTGCTTCTGTGATTAAATTGTCTATGTCTCTGGTAGCTCAGAAGACACCTAACTGCTAATGAAAGTCATGCATCACCTGCAATTTCTGGGAATTAATAGAAGACAGGCTTGTTTTTATGCTCAATGATCTGGCCTTTTTTAGGTTGGAAAAGGTCATAGAGGGATATGTGAGGATGATGAATACAGTTTTACACCATGTTTTTATTACAAACACATCCCCCTAAAAGGCTGGTGAACAGCACAGGCTGCCATCCAGTCATACAGTTCTCAAACCAAATGTCTGCCTGTAATGTCATGCTGAGCTGCTTTCACATTTTCCCACGTCACTTTTCTGAAAACACAGGAAACTTGTTATGTGGTTCCTGGAAGCAATTATTTTCTTGGCCATGGATTGTGGTTTTCATTAGCGACTGCTACAGGTCTCCCGCTGCTTGAAAATTGCCCAACAGACTGCAACTCCCAGACTGCACTGTGACTCACAGCTTCTCTGACAGCCACCGGAGCCTTGAAAAAAACATGAAGCGTGAAAGATTTAGAGCGTAGGACAACCCGTTTAAAGAGGAGAGGAGCTGTAAGTTCAGCTCGTTTCTCATCTGGAGATTTTAAAGGTCGGCGCTGCAGTCTGTTGCATGTGGTCCTTCTGTGTGTTTGCTTCAGAGATTTTTTTGTATATTTAAATGTTTTCATGAACTCTTATGCAATGTAGTAGGTTGAAGAGAAGTTAGAATTTCTAAACAAATGTGTGTTTAATTTGTATTCACGCAGAATCACACGGGTACTTTGTTGTTGTTGTATTGTATTCCCTTATTCCTCTGTAACATGAACAGTTTGTTCATTTTTGTATTCGCCTATCCATTGTCTGACTACAGTGTCACATGTTGGCCAGCCTTGACCCTTAAACTGATCCCTGTCTCCTCCTGTCCCTTTAATAGAAGCTATTCAGCTCCTTTCTGCTGACAGCAAATCGTTGGTGAGGAAATAAAAGCGCCTGGTTTGCAGAAATCCGACTTGGAGGGTTGAGAAAAAGCTAAAAAAAGGGGAAAGGAGAAAAATGAACACAAGAAAACAATAAGTCAGAGAAAAGCCAAAGAAATTGTCAGCTTGTTTTTTCCCTGATTTATCAAAATCCAATTCTAAAATCATATTTCAAGATTATATTTTTAATTAAGGTGCTCTGGGAGGAGATGAGTGGCTGGCCGTGTGAAATTGCTCCATAATGATTTGCTGTCTGGTGCTGTGATCATCATACTGCTAAATTTACAAACAGCAAATGAATTGTTGTCATAAAATGACTTACAAGAAGTATATTATTCCAGAGCTAAGTTATCTTCATCCAACAGTTTCTCCGAAGCTAAATGAGAATGAATTGGATAGAAATCAGTGGTATTTGTGGTTAGATTTTAACACCTGACTATGACTGTCACACAACAAGGACATTTTATTGTCAGTACGAGTGTCTTACATTTAGAACTGGAGCGTTTAGTCAATTAGTCACTCAGGAGATTTCCAGAGATTGAATTGGCAACTCAGGAATAAAGACAAAACCAACTTGAGTATCTCCAATAAATGAATTTGTTGCATCTCTTTGTTTTATATCAATGTAAACTGAATATTTGTGAATTCTGGACAGTTTTGGACTCATTTGTTAATATCTCTTTGGCCCGTAGGGAGTCATAATGGACATTTAACAAATTTTTTCCCACATTTTTGGCACGAAATCAATCAACTAATGAAATAATATTGATCCATATTTTTATAGGAACTTCGTGGCACATGTCTGAAAAATGAACATTAAATACTCTTTTGCATGTGGTCATATGAATTAACTACGCAATGGTCAGTGTTCTGTTTTAGTTGTGCTCAACGACTCAAATACACAGAAAAAAATCCAATCAGATCGGCTTTAATGACAAAGAAATTACATCCATCTTGTGAATCCATCCATCTGTTTGTGGACATGTATTCAATACCATGTAAGCGCAGTATGTGTGTGTAGTGTGTAAAGTGAGCCCTTGCAGTCCAGTGGAGATTCAGTAAAACTGCGGGATCGTGTGTGAGACAGCCAGTGATGCAGACAGAGCACCTTATTAAGTCGGTTACCTCTGCAGCTCAGTGCGGCTCATTTGGCTCCGATTTGCCCTTTAAAAGGTAATTGGCTTCGTGTCCGGCTCACCAGACAGAACCAAAACAGATTAGAGAGCCAAGCAGAGTAGAGAAAGGTCTGCACACACGCGCACATATGTCCAGGAGCACGTGCACAAACACATTCACAGATGCTCCCGTAGTCACTCGAAACGCACACAGATCAGACATACACCTCCCTCTGCAGCACAACAAAACCACCAGAGCACTGACGATGTGGTAAACCTAGAGGGATGGAGAGGTGCTGGAGATGAAGGAAGCCAAAGCTGTGGTGGAAACACTTGAAATAAAGAATTCATAATGATTAGCACGAGATCAAAACAAGACAGAAAACAACAGATCGAACCAGGTGGAGGTTTAGTTTCACCCTCTGTCAGCTTGTGAATGCAGACAGATGGATCATATCAGATTTACTAACAAAATTAAAGAAGAACAAAGCAAAATCGTACGTTGATGCAGTTCAGTTCAATCACCTGCTAAATAAGTACAACTAGCTAATTTTGCAACTCAATCAATCCTGCCTTAATGAGAGATAATATTGTCCGTTTTTGTTAAAACTCTTGAAGATGTGCTGATTTTAAGTTTTGCAGCCCTCACTAACATAACAAGCTACTATTAACCCCTGTATCTGAATCGGTGTCCCTCCAAAGGTTTGACTACTTCCCATCAAAACCTTCATGAAGCTGTTTATTGCAGGACAGTAAACGTACCTGATGTACCTAATGAACCGGCAACTGTGCATAAATCTGCTATTCTTTTTTGTCACTTATTCGTTTTGATTTTTACTTGCAGTGTTTGCATAATGCATAAAAAATGCCACCATATCATGTCTATTGCAGTGCTTTTCTGTTTCACCACAGCTGTCTAGATCATTTACTAATTGCTCTGACGATTTTGGGAAAAATCTGTAAAAAAAACAAAAAAAAAAACACATCTAATGTAAATAATTATTCAATCAATAATAAGTTTGTGCATAAAAATAATGTACCCCCATCTGCCCCAGAGGTGCCTCATCATGGCTGATCCTGACTTCCTAACTGGAACATGTGAAATAAAAGAGAATTTCAGGTTGATGTAATGTATTTATGACAATGTATTTATGTCACAACACAGGTGTAATCATGGAGCTTGCAACTAAATAATCGAGCTAAATACAAAAACATAAGGGGAGGGATCTGTACAAAGCCAGCAGTGACATGTAAAAATAAATCAAATCAATCCAACAGCTGCAGCATAAAGGTATGTGGTGAACTGGTTGCAGCTCTGACCTCATGTGACCCATAAATGTTGGTCTCACGCTGCTGATGGTACCACCCATCAGGTCCCACCCCTGCAGAGAGACAGCACAACAGCAAGCAAGGCGAGCTAAACAGGAAGACTGTCACACTATTATGACAAGGATCCTTGCCTTAAACTCTTACTATTCATCTGTCAGTATTTTCAGGTTCAAACATGGAATATGTCTTTTTAAAAGTATCAGCCCTATTGTGTGGATTATTTTAAAAGTGCTGCTCAGTGACAAATTAGTGATGATGTTTTAATCATTAAGTCCCTCTGCCAGCGAGTGACTCAAATGATTTAGAAGAAAAGGTAAACTAGTTCAGTAGTAGGTTACCTCTGGTTAAAGTTGGTACCTTCATGGATGTGTGTGCACAGATAAATATCAGCAGTAATTAAACCTGTCATCTTGCTTAATGCTTTATATCTGTCTTAAATCTCAGCAGGTGGTAGGTTGAAGTTACATACACATTATCTGCTTTTGGTGAAGCTGAAGGTTTTAACCACTGACTGTATATAAAGACCGATGGCCCGCTGGTGACATCACTAATACGTTTCCTCGAGAGTGGGCTTGGCACTAGCCTGACTCCTCCTTTCTTTCAGCTAATGCAAAAATGAATGGAACAAAAATGAAACTGATGCAGGACAAACATCGTCCACAGCCTTAATTAAATATAACTTTAAACCCTTAATGCAATTAATACTCATGAGTAAAATATGCTCACCCCCCCGTACAGCTGTCATGAAATGGAAACATTAGCTATAGAGACCAAAATTGTTTTTTGTACCAGTCTGTAAGCATGTGTTTTTTTTCTGCTGTAAAATTACCCATTTTAACATGGGTGTTTATGGGATTGACTTCCTTTTGGAGCCAACCTCAAGTGACCATTTAAGAAACTGCAGTTTTGCGCTTGTGTATTTGCAGAAACAATAATTTTAATTGTCATACAACAGTTATACATAATTCTAAATAATAATAGAACTTACCTCCAACAAAATGGTCAAACTAACTACCAAAATAAGTGGGAAAATGTGTAAAAGACAGTAGTGAAATGTAGAAATAAAGAAACCAAAGCTGCAATACAGAAGTGTGTGTGGAACTGAGTGCTACAGCAGCGCTTGACATTAGCTTTAAATAATTTTTGTTGAATTCCCTGTGATTAATTTTTAGAACTGTTTGATTATTTTTGTTAATAAATGCAATTACTCTTCTTGTGCCTGTCTACCTGCTGCTTTAACATCTTCTTTTCCAGTGAGAAGAAAAATCTTCTGCCTTTTACATGAGCTGACCGTACAAGTTAAAGCTGCTCATACTTGCATAGATAGATATGTATCAAATTAAAATCTCCACTGTGTGATATTGCAGTTCTGCTTGGCTACAGTGACTTTTGGCTCACGGCTCCACTGATCTGGTGCACTTTCTCTGCCTGCATGTGGCAAGCAACTTCTTTTTTTTTTTCACCATCAAATGCTCTAAACCCCCCGCTGTGCACTACCTGCTCAGAGTCTAACAGCAGACAGGCAAGCTTAGCAACTAGACTGTGAACATAGTGGAGCACTTGGCAGATAAAGAGCCAGATAATTCCCACAAGGGCTGATAGCAACAAAAAAACAGTACTAAAAAGGAGTGCACATGAAATTTTCATTCATCAGGTTCCAAGAAACACAACTACAATTGAAGGATAACATCAAAACACATCAGATTAAAGGTTAATGATACATTAAGGTTGTGTTTAGAATTTGTCGGCAGTTTCAAAGTGACAGAAAACTATGGAGAAAGAAAACTGCACTGGGTCAAAAACAGTGGTGTTGATAGTTTATAAATGAAGAGAATACAAAGTGAGGTGCTCTATGATACAACCATTCGTCAGTAGATGAAAAAGAACGACTGTCCCACTTCTTACTAATGTAGGTCCTTAATTCTGGTTGGCAGTCCAGAGAGTATCTGAGGCAACCTCATGAAGACTTTCTAAGTGGACACGTTTTGGTTTATCCATGTATTAATACAGGAGTATTATATTTAAAATCAGAATACCTTACTCATGCCAGTATTAATTAGAAGTGTTAGTCGCTTTTATTTATTTATTTTTTCAAAAAATAAGTTATATGTTGGACTGCACAGTGGCTTCGTGGTTAGCAGTGTCACCTTGCAGCGAGAAGATTCTCAGTTCATGTCCCGACCTGGGCCTGGGATCTTTCTGCATGGAGTTTGCATGTTCTCCCTGTGCATGTGTGGGTTTTCTCCGGGTTCTCCAGCTTCCTCCCACAGTCCAAAAATATGTTCAGGTTAATCGGTAACTCTAAATTGTCTGTAGGTGTGAATGTGAGTGTGATTGTTTGTCTGTATATGTAGCCTTATGATAGACTGGTGACCCTGCCTTTACACTTAGTCAGCTGGGATAGATTCCAGGCCCCCCCGCAACCCTAATGAGGATTAAACGGTGGATGGATGGATGGATGGATGGATGGATGGATGGATGGATGGATGGATGCATAGAAGTTATACATTTTCAAAGAAAGAACTATTTAAGTAGGTAAGATACTGCTGCTGCATTTGATTGCGATGTTGACTGAAGTACCAACACTGTGTCTCAAACAACGTCTTAATATCCTTTCACCAAGATGGGTAATAAGCCTAGAAGGCTGCTTTCATGTTAAAAATAATTTCATCCTGAAAACACAATTTATCAGACTAAACTCTATCATCTCCAATTGAATTATATTAAATTAAGTTTTGTTTTAATTAGTGCCAACATCATTTACTCTGTGTTATAACAGCAAAAATACTGTAGAGTAGCTTCACAGTGACTACATGTGCTGCTTTTCTACTGCCCTCAGCATGTGAGTGGATGTGGGACAACCTGACCTGCTGGCAGGCGGCCAGTATTGGAGAGGTTGTGGTGGTCAACTGTCCAGAGCTGTTTCATGACTTCATGAGCCCTGAAGATGGTGAGTGGCTCCATCAGTTTAACACATGGACTGATATCACGTGAGCTGGGATTGTTTTCATTCAGGTCAAATTTTGTTGAGGCCTGTTTTTCACTTCTAGAAATGGGGAAGATCAGTCGTAACTGCACCGAGGACGGCTGGTCTGAGCCTTTCCCTCACTACGTGGACGTCTGCTTCTTCTACGACAACACGACCAAACCTGTAGGGCCCAGTATACCTCATCTAAATATTTACACATCACATGCATTACCATAAGACATGCTAACGCTCTGTCTCCATCATTAGGACATGTACTACGCCTCAGTCAAAGCTCTGTACACAGTCGGGTACAGCACATCGCTGGTGTCTCTGACCACAGCTATGGTCATTCTCTGCAGGTTCAGGTGAGTTTTCCCAAAATTGACCCATTACATGAACAGTATGCTTCATTTAGAAGCTTATCAGAATTTTACTGTACCATCCGAGTCCTCCTTTTTTTCCTCACTTTGCTGAAACCAAACAGGTATTTGATGAATAGAGAAAAAAATTAAGTTGCATCTATTTTAGCATTTTGCCCCATATACACACAGCATAGGCTACTGGGTGTTCCAAAAACTTTGAACATTAAGGCAGACATTTAGAGCTCTTTATTAAATAAATAAATAAATTATACATACTTTGTTTTCCCTCCTGTACAATTTATAAAAGAACCTCCACACAGCTGAAACAGATGTGAATGTTGTATTGTCTTTTTATTTACGGTACAGAAAATGATGAACACAGACTCCCTAATCTGATATCAGAGTGGTGTGCTGAAGGTTTATAAAGCTGCTCCACCATCCAACAAGCAATTCTGATGATGTATACTGGCACCTCACAGTATACAGTATTGTGGCTGTGCCGTAAGCCTGTAAATATTGGGAGTAAAAACAGAGCAAAAGCAGCCAGAGGTTCAAAGACACCAATAAAATGAAATGATACAGTCTAGCTGAGTTTTTAACCCTTTCTACCCTGGAGGTCCCTATAGCAGGATGAGGTCATGTCTGTCGCAATCCAGTGCCATTTTTTGAAGGTCGCCAGCCTGGCGGATTCAATAAAGAGGCAGCCTGGTGTCACTAGGAATAAAATAGATGTAGCTGTTGTTCTGCTTCATTTCTGCTTCATCAAACTTGCAGTTGATAAACTTCAGAGCAGATTCAATAACATCAGTGTTTAGTGACTCACTGTTATAAGGCTGTTGTTTTCTCTCCAACCAACAGTTTGTATTAGGGGAAATGTCCTTTCTTGATTTTGATTTTAATCTCACTCCCGGCCTTGTGATGAGGACAAGATTGCTGATTCAAGTCAAGGGCTTAAGGGGCAATCGCAGGAGGTTCAGTGGAAATCGGCTGGATGTCTTTCGTAGGTTCTTGAAAAAGTTCCACCTTAATCCAGGAGGCATCCTCATTTCTAGCTGACTAATGAGGAGTTACAGAACATATCGTCACCCCAGGTCACATGGCTAATGGCCAGTTAATGACCAGGACTCACATGCCTCAAGTAAAATCAGGTGTTCCACCAACAACAACAGCAATCATGCCGATAGAGCTGCCAGTTGAGAGTGACTCAAGGCGTTAACTATGGAGAGACTTTATCATTATAGGTGTTTGATAAATGATGTCACAGACCCCTTCTCTGTTTAGAAATGGCTGTTCCAATTTGACATAGATGGCTTCCTTTACTCCTCCCTCAAACTGTCTGTCCTCTCTGTCCAAAATATGGACGTTGCTGTCCTCAAAGGAGTGTCCTTTATCTTTAGTTGCAGGTGGACTGCTGAGTCTTGTCCCGAGGAGCTGCTCTCCTGTGTTGGGCCATCTACTTGTGAAGTTGTTGTTTAGCTAAGATAACTTGTTCTGTGTGTCCTCTCATCTCTCCAGGAAGCTCCACTGCACCAGGAACTTCATTCACATGAACCTGTTTGTGTCCTTCATCCTGAGAGCCATCTCAGTGTTTATCAAAGACGGCGTGCTGTACGCTCAGGAGGACAGCGACCACTGCTTCGTACACACAGTCAGTAGCAATAGCTCATTAATATAAATGCTGTGTGGGCATTTAGAGGCCATAATACACAGTCTGTCTGGAGGAAGGAAAGCAACCATGACTGCCTGTTTAGTTATTAATGAAAAAATTGGTCATTTTCAATTCACAAGGTTAATTATTTCATTAATTTGAAATTGAAGCAGCTAATTACAAAATGGGGCCGCTATTATTCTAAACAGTCAGAACTCTGACAATTTAATAGCTCACAGGAGTCAGTAGTCAAGAAGTTTGAAGACTATTGGCTGTAGGATTATTATTGCTTTATTAGTTCCAGAGAGCCGTATTGAACAATTTCTGTAGATTCCAGCTGCTCATTTTAAAAAGGAAAGCATGGGTGTAAATCATGATCAGGCCTGTTGTGTTTGAGATATAAAGACAGCTTGAAGACAAAAATGACTGAAACGGTGCTCCTCCAGTCTTTCCTGTTTGATATTCACCTTTGAAGGAACATCAATCACATGCAAATTTTAAAAAAAGCAAACACGCTATTAGATGACTAATACTCCCTGATTACAAATGCAGAACAAGCTCTTAGCCTTTGTCTGGTAACAACACTCTGCACACTGTTGTTAAGCAGCCATGATAAATAAACCTAATTAGGTACGCTAATGGCTTCAGCAGGGCCACTGGAAATCTTCTACTGGAGCTTATTAACATATCAATGGTTACGTTGCCCTTTTTTTTTTTTTCCAAAATGTGTTGCTTTACCGTCGTTGCCATGGCGATCACAGGTCATCATCATGGCTGTACCGAGAGTCAGATCAGTGCTGTAATTGGTTGACCCCACACTGAATATGGACTCCAGTCATTAACATGATGTCATTAGATTACACTTCACCTGACACATCGGTGGCTCGTTTCTGCTGGGGGTGAGGTTTCACACCGATCGTTTGCATATTCACAGACACATTTTAGGGTAATTACAATATGATGCACCGTGTTGCAGTCTGGTGACAACGACATCTGTTTACACTGTGATTTACAGGGATTAGTCACTCTCACATTTATGTTCGTGAGCTTCTAGAAGAAAGACTGACTATGACTATTAACCCTCTGAACCCCAAACAGGTCCTGGTTGATTCGTTGCCGTTATATTTTTACTCACTGTTTTCACTTCAGTATAAAATCTTTCACTATTATTGAAACAGCACAATCATGGATAGAAATAAATAGTACTCAAAAATGTCTTTTGTACAGTTATAATACCATAAATTATCACAAAAAAAGTTGAGTTTATTTGACAATTTATTAACATGTGCAACCGTTTTTCAAGTATCTACTGGTGGGACTAATGTTGGAACAAATGACGAGAAGCTTCTGAATTTATGACTCATGTTTGTTTGTTGCAGCTAAGATGTTAATGTCCTTGTTGCACAGAGGAGTTCAGGGTTTTTTTTGTTTGTTTTATTACAGAATGTGGTGAGAGTAAACAACTTGTTTTTGCTCTTGGTGAATTTTAAGTGAGACATGTAGAAAAAATTAGATGATATATCACCATTTTAAATCTAGATTTGTTTACTTTTGCCAAGAGAATGACATGTCACACATGATTCAAAACATTTTTTATGTTTGACCTGTATTCAGAAGGATTCAGAGGGTTAGAATGGATGTTGTATTTACAAACTGAAACAAAATGCTTTTACTGTGGAGAAAGCAACTACAACTCGTATTATTTTTTCAAAGACAATACAATCTATGAAACATTTTGAAGGAGTAACATTTCATTCTGTTTATGATAGTATTGAAACAATTCGCACACTTTTTAAATAATATAGAATCCATAATATTTCAAATTCTTCAAAACAGTTGTCCAACGTCGGTCTTTCAGATATGAAAGACAAAACAGATGTGCGGCCACCTTTAGCGTCACTGACACGTCTCTCCCGTGTTTCCATGTGCAGGTGGCGTGTAAAGCGGTGATGGTTTTCTTCCATTACTGCGTCATGTCCAACTATTTCTGGCTGTTCATTGAAGGTCTGTATCTCTTCACTCTGCTGGTGGAGACTTTCTTTCCTGAGAGACGCTATTTCTACTGGTACACCATCGTAGGATGGGGTGAGTTTCCCTCTGATTATCATTAGTGCCAACCAATTCAGGTACTCTTCATAATGTGAATTTCAAAATGGATTCCTTAACTTGAGCTTTCAGAAATACTTTTGTTGTACTTTTCCTTGAGTACATTTGACTTGCAATTTACAGACTTTTAGTCAAAATAGAGAACATCATTTAGAGAAAAAAAACTATCCACTAAATAATATGTTTTGTTTTGTTTTTGTTAATATGAGATCAAGGCAAACAAAATCCTGTATTGGAAGTCCTAGGGCTCTTACATGAATAGATTATTATGTGATTAATTACTGAAATCTGAAGTAAAAATATCATCCTCCTCTCTTTATTATATTTTTTTCTTACAACATATGTTGAAATTTCCAATTTTATTGATGATTGTTTGCTTACAGTTTGAATTGATGATTACAGGAACTCCCACCATTTGTGTGACTGTCTGGGCAGTTCTGAGGCTGCATTTTCATGACACTGGGTATGTTCTTCTTCACAACCTCAAATTTCACTGCAGGAAAATAACTAAGTAAATATACTTAAATATTTGCACATCACTTAATATTTTCATTTTCTAGTGCTTTGTACTCACAGTCAACTACAGTCAGTTAAAAAAACAGTTTATTTGATAATTTTAATTACTGCTTTACTATTACAATTCATATTCACATCAGTCATGCACGTAATATAATCATAAGTTGTACAAACATCTTCTAAAGACACTCAAAATCCCAATCCCTCTATGTTTTTGTCTGAATTGAACACTTTATTTTACAGGAACAACAAAAAATATATATGATTCTCTTGGAGATTGTATATGAGAAATCTACACATGTACATGTAATTGAAGTGTTTCTTTAGATTTAATCACTCAATGATGCTTCTGTAGTGCTTACATGGAATAAATAAAGAGGGAGGAAGATGAGGCCCAGGAGGACATAGAGGTCTCTCTTGAGAGTGAGACTCAGTGTCTCAATGAGGCTACCTGTAAAAATAAAGGCTAAAATTAAAAAAAAAAAAAGCTGGTGGACAGAAGAGAGAGGAGGTAGAAGAGGAAGGAGAGGACCCGTGTAACGAAGATAGCGTAGAACAGGATGACGTAAAACACCAGGAAAGACCAAGAAAGGAAGGAGATCACAGAAATGGCATGAACAATAATGAGGAAGAGAATTGCGAGGGGGAAGAAGAGGAGGTAGAAGAGGATACAGCTGGTGGAGACAAGGGAACCAATCGGAGGGCAGAAATGTAGGACGGGCATGAACATTGACCAGTTGCAGTGCCTTTTTTGGTTGCCTGTAGAGCCAGTCAGATCTTTCTTTCTCTTGACTCCCAAAGGAATAAAGCCGGCCATCCACTCAGAATTCCAGTTAGAAAAATCAGAGTATCATGTCTGGATGGGACGCTATTCCAAACACTATGGGGTTGGAACGGATCAGCTTACACTGTGGAAAAGGACACGATTTGTGGGGGATATATTCTGGATAATTTTTTTACTCCTAAATAATTTTACATTGTGGTTTTGCAACTTTTCCTTCAGTGAAACATCTGATTACATCTTCCACCACTTAAGAAACACATATTCGTAGTGTAAAAGGAATATGAAAACATGTCAGAGCAAATAAACAGAAGTCTTCAGGATGTTAACAAACACAGAGGTCCAAATATGTGTCGAGGTAATTCCTCACACGTATAGCTTCTCTTCATCTTAGCTCCTGTACAGATGAAGATGAAGAAGGTTTTCAGTAAAAATGCAGGACTCTACTGACACCCATGTGGAAAATTCTATCTTTGCTGTTTCACTGATCCTTTCATTTATGCTGACAGGGGTTTGAATACAGTTTTGGAGTGAATTAGCTCAAAATGTTCTGGGATCGTGCAAATTAAGACCTTTTTGTGTGTAATTTAAAACAGTAGTGGATTTCTCCAGCCCTGCTTCCATTTACATTTTTAGTCATTTTCTGTGCACAATACATGATGTAATGTGAGTGGAAGAAAACAAACAACCTTTAGAGGTATTGCGCAAATTTGATGTGTTCCTTTAGCGGATTTCATTTTCGATTGCAGATGTGCTTCCGTTTAAAACTCTCCCTTCCTTTCTGAACACTCCACTCCTTTATTTTTCAGATGGCTATTTGCTTGACATTGTGTATGATATCATGCATTACCTATTGTCTACAAAATGTTATTATTAAAATGCACTGTTCTCCTCCTCCTGCAGGTGCTGGGATACAAATGAGAACACTGCCCTCTGGTGGGTGATCAAAGGACCAGTGGTGGCCTCCATAATGGTGAGACAGACGCTCATTCAGCTTAGACTGTGTCACGAACTTTCTCACAGAAAAGGAGTGAGCACGTATGTGGCGTGAATGCTGTGAAATTATTTATTTAAGTAAAGTATTCGCCAAAGTAAATTGAGGTTATGTAAAAAACATATATACCGGGCTTTGCAAAAGTTCTGTTACACTCGGTTTCATGATCTTTAGAGACGTTTACATGTCGGAGTGAAAAATTCCATGAAATAAACTGAAAGTTCTACCTTATAGGCAGGTGTCCTTAATACAATTTTTTTTCTCCGGTGAAGTTGTATCAAGATGGAAGTCAAAGGAGTTGAGATATCTGCTCTCCTTCGTGCTGAACATCAGCCAGATGACCGTCCACAGAGTCGCGGAGAGGCTAAAGAATGGTGAAGATCTTTCAGGTCTTCACCATTCTTGAAAGATCACCTGAAAGATCTTCACCATTCTTGAGCCTCTCCGCGACTCTGTGGACGGTCATCCGGCTGATGTTCAGCTGCTTGGCTCTGTCAGACTTGTTGTGGCCAGCATGAAGGAGAGCAGATATCTCAACTCTTTTGACTTCCATCTTGATACTACTTCACCGGAGAACAAATTTGTGTTAATGACACCTGCCTATAAGGTAGAACTTTCAGTTTGTTTAATGGAATTTTTCACTCCGACATGTAAACATCTCTAAAGATCATGAAACCGTGTAACAGAACTTTTGCAAAGCCCGGTATATATATATATATATATATATATATATATATATATATATATATATATATATATATATATATATAAATATGGAACATTTCCAGCAACCATCACTCCTGTGTTCTAATGATACGTTGATAATATGCTACATACTGATGATTAGAAAACCCTTGTGCGATTATGTTAGCACATGAATAAATGGCAGAATGTTGACAAAGAGAGGGCAGGCCGACTTCGAAGGCTACTTGTTCAGATAAACCGTCTCTCACCTACAACCTCCTCTCTGCTGGCTTCTTCCTGAAATGAGAAGAAACCAGACAGAGCAGAACAGCCAACTGACTGACATGTAATTTATGTTTTGCTGATTTCTTACATGATATTTGTTGACAGATCAATTTCGTCCTCTTCATTGGAATTATAATCATCCTGGTCCAAAAACTGCAGTCTCCTGATATCGGAGGGAACGAGTCCAGCATTTATCTGTAAGTTACAATCAACAGGGTAGCAACAGCAGTGGAGTGTGTGTTCAGAAATGTTCAAGCTGTAAGTCAAGAATTCATATTTTAATTAGTGAAGTGGATTACTGTAGAGTCACATTTTGTTAAAGAGTAAGGCTGGCAATGTTGAGATTTTTCTTATTGTCAACAAATTCTATGAAAATACTGAAAGTCTTGATCCACTGTTCTTGTATGCTTATAGTCTGATATAGGTAATACTTTGTGCTATGTTGTACAAATGCTAAAAAAAATACGCATCAGTCAGCCACACTGTTGGACATGTTACTTCATTACCATGAACATACACCTAGAATGAATTGCTGTAAATACTCACTAGCATCCTTTAAATATACACTACTGTTCAAAAGTTTGAGGTCACTTATTTGAGAAGGAAAAGCAATTTTTTTTCAATAAAGATCACATTAAATTAATCAGAAATACAGTCTCGACATTGTTAATGTGGTAAATGACCATTCTAGCTGGAAACGGCTGATTTCTAATGGAATATCTCCATAGGGGTACAGAGGAACATTTCCAGCAACCATCACTACTGTGTTCTAATGCTACATTGTGCTAGCTAATGGTTTCGACAGGCCAGTTTATTATTAGAAAACCCTTGTGCAATTATGTTAGCACATGAATAAAAATGTGAGTTTTCATGGAAAACATGAAATTGTCGGGGTAATCCCAAACTTTTGAATGGTAGTGTATTTTGAGGGTCAATGGACAATGGCATTTTAATTATAACTTTTAAAAACTTTAAATTCATTTAGTAGCTAAATTTTAAACGCCTGATGTGTCCGCCCAGAGCAGATTTTCAGGTTCATTTGTTGGACCTGTTGGCATCAACTTTGAGCCTCATTATGGAGCTGTACAGTAGCCAGACATCAGTCCTGCTCTGCTCCCTCAGGACTGTGTCTTTGGAGGCCCTGCAGATAATGCCATTCTCATCTGCTGCTCAGACCTGTGCGTGCGTGACCGAGTGTGAGGATGTATGTGTGTGTGTGTGAGAGACTGTGTGTGAGACTGTGTGTCTGTGTCCCTAAAGACGTTGTCTTTGTTGTATTGTGTGTTGTCTTTGTGCTGTGTAGCAGCTGTGCTCAGAAATGCTTCAGTGAGCCCACACAGGCTGTTCAACATTCGTGCAGGATGTCAGAGTTATCCACCATCACACTGTAAGTGTGTGTGTGTGTCCGTTTTTTGTTGTCCGCATGTGTGTATGTGTGCGTTTGTTTTTACACCAGGGGCTCTTAAAGTCTTTTTTTAACGGTCCATGTTTCCAAATGTGTAATCGCACTTACAAACACAGAATTTATTTCTAGTACTTCTGCTTATGAACAAAAAGGTTTATTCATCCACTACTGTTCAAAAGTTTGGGGTCACTTAGAAATGTCCTCTTTTTATGAAAGAAAAACATTTTTTTCAATGAAGATAACATTAAATGAATCAAAAATACAATCTAGACATTGTTAATGTGGTAAATGACTATTTTAGCTGGAAACGGCTGATTTTTCCAGCACCCATCACTCCTGTGTTCTAATGCTACATTGTGTTAGCTAATGGTGTTGAAAGGGCTAATTGATGATTACAAAACCCTTGTTCAATATGTTAGCACATGAATAAAAGTGTGAGTTTTCATGCAAAACATGACATTGCCTGGGTGACCCCCACTTTCCAACGGTATTGTATAATTTGGGTTTTTAGATTTGGTTTTGTTTTTATTTCTAGTGCTGGTGGTTACATCTAAATCATATTAGTAAATTATCTCACATTATAATGAAAGACCTGCAAATGATTTGGGGATAACTCACTGGCTAACTGTCTTGCTTAGAGTGAGATAAGGGGGATACAGCTTCAATATCGGTCTGAGGATATGCAACATCATCACACAGATGCATGTGAAGCCATAAATTGTCAATTAATACACTTTGTGTTTTTTCAGGAGTAAATAAACAAAATATAACAAGTAAATTAGTGTTTTACATTTTGGTAGTAGATGTTTAGACAGAACCCAAACTAGCTATTTCCCATTGTCAGTCTTTGCACTAATAATAATAATAATAGTCCTAATAATGATAACAATATTAATCATAATAAATAGACAGATGATAGGAGGGCGTCTTTCTCTTTTAACTCTCAGCAAGAAGCTATTTCATAAGGACCCCTGGGGGCCACTGGACCAAACTGTAGTTTGTCACTATGTTTGTTGTGTGTACTTCTGTATTTCCATCTGTCAAATCTATGTCAGCTGCTGTTGTTGGCTACATGAGACGTACCGCTGAGATAAAGACACAAATGTAGTTCCATATGACTATAGTATCACTATTTTTCTGCTCTAAATTATGAGATGAATTTGACCTAAAATGTCCAGTAATGTATAGTAAAATGAATGTGACTCATAGAGGATATGGATACAAGTGTTGTAGGTGTTCTTCTTATTGTCAACAAAGCCAATAAAAAGTAAGTCCATCACTTAATAATTTCTGACTTCCCAGCTTGGTCTGTTGCATATTTGTTTCTACAGAGATGATTAAAAGGCTCATTAATTTGCTTTTACTGCGTTGCTCAGTAGATTTTAGCAAACGTTACTCAAACAGGAGGAAATGATGCCTTTGCTTGAAATTATTTTTAGCAGCATGATGGTGGACGTGGGACGGACACGAAATAAACCACAGTGCCCAGGTTCATTTAGATGAAGGAGCATATCCGTCAGTGCAACAACATGACTCACGGATCTTTTTTTAATAGATTGAGGAGGACTGTGGAGCTGTGTGGCAATAGGCAAATTTTATTTATTGTTGGTTTTTATTTTTTCATCTGATTTGTTGACAATAAGAAAAATATCACCATCCTTATCATTTAATCTAAACATAATTATGACAAAGCCTCTTTCTTAAAAAAAAAAAACCTCACTGTACTTGCTATTTCTTTTTTTTTTAACATTTCAATCTGCTGCAAAAGTGAGAAAATGTGTTACGACATTGCGTCAGCAGTGCAACTCTTGCATCACCTCAAGTCGTCCAGCAGCAGTAACCTCACCTTCAATGAGTGTGATTTGTGTTTGACTTGCACCTCGATCATGTTAAGCTGTTTGTTGTTCGTGTGTGTGTGTGTGTTCAGGCGTCTGGCGCGCTCCACCCTCCTGCTCATCCCCCTGTTTGGGATTCACTACACTGTGTTCGCCTTCTCGCCCGAAGATGTCAGCAAGAGGGAGAGGCTGGTCTTTGAGCTGGGGCTTGGATCTTTTCAGGTACAGCTCCACCAACGTCCGGCTTCACTTTAAGGAAAACACCAGATGATAAATGAAAGAGCATAATAGGGTAATAAATCATATGAGTATGCAAGATAGGCCCAGGCTTTTAAGGAGAGTGCTTGTGATATTCACAAGTCTTCTGCCCTCATTATCCAACGCTATGCAGCCCAGTAAAATGTTTTTACTGGAACCAAGTGTGAAACAGTAGAAAGATTTTTGGGTAACGTGTGAAATGACGGTGATTTGGGCTGTTACTGCCTCTCATTCTCACTTCTTCTTACTTGACTTATTTCCTGAGTAAGCATGTTTCCTCGTCAGTTTATGGCCTCAGTTGCTAGTTTCAAGTCATCTTTCAATATAATAATATTATGTTCATTTCGTAAATTATTGTCTCATTTACAGCGATAAAACAAGGCATGGTTTTCAAAACGGTCATCCACAAGCCACTGAGAGATGTCATGGTGGCTAGGTCCATCTGCGCCCATATCTGTAATTCAGTTTATGCAAAAAATAAATATAAAGTCAACATTCTGTAGTACACCCTGTAATAGTGATAGCTGTGCATTTTAAAAGTTTTTTTGCCCCTGCAGTCAGACTCTTTTTGATATGTCTTTGGCCTTTGCTATTGAAGATGCTGTAATTTTTGAAGATGAAAGCACATATTGTCTTATTTGTTGTCTCCATCCTCCTCCTCCTCCTCCTCAGGGCTTTGTGGTAGCTGTCCTCTACTGTTTCCTCAATGGAGAGGTAAGCGTTTACTCCTTTTTCCTTCAGGTACACAGTCACTTTGATATTTGCCTTCTTTCTTGACATAGAAAGCAGCTGCACTAAGCACATTTCAGGATAGACGCCAGCTTCTAAATGTTAGTGCTGAATATTATTCAAACCAATAACTTTTCTTTGTTCACCTGTCCTCTGTGTTTAACATTTCAAAGCAGTGCATATACATTTAATTAAATTGTGTAATACAATTTTTTATGCTTGTAAGCAGATATAGCGACAAATAGTGTTACTTCTGTTCTGACACATTTGTTAGTAGTGTAATATATAGTATGATACATTTGTAATCGTTTATAATGATATATGCTTAAATGTGTAAGCAAGTTAGTGCCCTTTGCTTATTTGCCATAGGAGGATGAGAAAAACATATTTATGACGTACACTACCGGTCAAAAATTTTAGAACACCCCTATTTTTCCAGTCTCAGACCATCAAGCTTCCTCCTCCATGTTTGACAGTTGATGTCACACACTGAGGAACCGTACTACTGGACGGCGTACAAAAATCCTGTGTGATGAACTAAAGATTTAAAATTTTGATTCATCAGTCCATAAAACCTCCTTCCAGTCTTCAGTAGTTCATTGGTGGTGTTTCAGGCAAACCTCTGTTTCTTATTCTGACATCTTAGCAATGGCTTTCTTGGTGCTACTTGACCTATCACGCCTATCACCAAGCTGTTGACTCTCAGAAACTTGTCTTCTGATTCTGTTGTGGCTTTGGGTCTTCCAGACCTCTCTCTGTCAGAGTTTCCCCCAGTTTCTAAATGCCTTTGGACGGTAAAGAAAAATGTGCTCACTGGCACCTTGACATTCTTCGCAGTTTCTCTGTAGGAAAGACCTACATTTTTAAGTGTTATGATGGTCTGTCTCTCTTCTATTGTTAATTGCCTTTTCCTCGCCATTTTTTTTTAGCAACCTACTACTTTCTGCAGTGCTACAATACTGTTTAAATAATGCTCTTGAGCATTGAGGTGCCATGGTGTGTTCCAACACTACTTTTATGCAGACAGAGGGGATTGTAAGTAATCAAGTTGAGACACCTGTAGGATTTGGTAGCATCAACTTTCAAGGCTTGATCAACCTCCATTGCTGCAGAACAGCTTTAAGTTGTTAACCCATTTCTTGTTCCTTGAAAAAGGCCTTTCTGTATAATTCTGAAAAGTGCAATTATTTTCAGTTTTGGGTAACTTAACCTTTTTTTTTTTAACCTCTGGCAGTTCACCACTTACCTTTGCCCCATTTCAAGCTATTCATTGGACTTGAACTACTTCAATTTAAAAAAAAAAAAAAACACGGAAAAATTGAAGCGTTCTAAAACGTTTGAGTAGATATAAATATATTCATATCCATCTTCTCATTGCTGGCTACGTTCGGTAAGATAAATACATTAAATAAGGACTTTTTTCATATTCATATAGAGTCATAGTCAGTAAATAGGGGCCTGTTGACCAAAGAGTCGACAATAAATCTAGTGTCAATCAAGGAAAAGGCTCATCTAAATCCTAATAATTAGGATCATGCGACACTTGCTTCTGCTAAATGACGAACTTTTAATGCCAAGCAAATTTGTCAAATACTGAATCAACGTAATGTGCTGCTGGGTCTCACTAACTAAAGGAAAAAATGGCATGACTCTTAAATGATTTGAAAGATTTAAATAAATACATATTATTGAAAGCATAATCTATAGTTATGTGTGATGTCTTTGAAGTGCTGACTTCCTTGTCACAGTAATGCTGAAACTAAACGGGCTCAATTCACAGCCTAAACATTGTAAATGATGAAATCCCATTTTACAGATTTGTTAGCCACCTATAAAGGCTCTCATATGCATTGATAAACACTCCCCACAAACCTAAAGTGTGTTTTCGTGGAGCTGGTACAGCTTAAAGTACATTAAAAATGACCTTGTGAAGTTTCTCCCTGAAGGTGCAGTCGGAGATCAAGAGGAAATGGCGCAGCTGGACGGTGAACCGGTACTTTGCTGTGGACCTGAAGCAGCAGAGGCACCCTTCGTTGGCCAGCAGTGGAGTGAACGGCGGGACTCAGCTGTCGATCCTCAGCAAGAGCAGCTCCCAGATACGAATGTCCAGTCCACTGGCGGAGAACGCCAACATCAGCCTCCCGACCTGAGCGTCTGATTGGCCGGAGTCAGCTTCAAGGTGCCGTTCCACTTACGTACTTTAGACCAATCAGAACAGACCAAAGTGGCCCCTCACACTTCCTCTATTTGGTAGTTTGGCCTTCAGAATATTTCTGAAAGCATCCACTGAAGGTGCACAGCTAGCTTTCATATTTTATCATTTAATTTGAGTCATTACATTTTACTATTTTAGAGCTGCAATTGACTCTGTATGTGATTAATGATGCACTTATTTTTAGAAACTTGAACGTTGCATTCAGCCCTTTTATTGTTTTAGAAATGAATAATATTAAAATAGAACTGGTGCCAAAAGAAACACTATTAATTTAGAAAAAAATAAAATAAAAATCAATACTTCAATATAAAATGTTGGGGCCACATTTGGCTGTTGGTGTAAAGTAAATGTGCTTCAAAGTGCCCTGCAGGTTGCCTGACTGGATCTCATTACAGTCTAGAGTTAAATATCAACCAAACGTTCGCCTTGCTTGTACAAATGCTCATTGTTTAAATGTTTCATCTTGAATTTAAACATTTTTCTACAATCAGCCGTAAGTACAGAGTATGTCAAAATATATGTATGAAAAGAAAACAACTCATGGATTGTGTAAATAGTTACTTTTGGTGTCTAGATCAGAGTTTCTTTTGTTAGCATAACGCAGTGTTGTAATGACCTTTTCAAACAAAAGGAACTGGAGCCCAAATCTGTAGACTTCATCACATATCCTGAGGACCCAGAAGATCCTGCCCACTCTATTCTGGACTTGTTCATATGAAATTAAAAAAATAAAGATACATATAAAAACTTAAATGAATGAGCACTGAACAGCAGTGTTTCCCAACCTTGGAGTCAAAGATGAATCATGAGAAGTTCCATGCAGCGTGCACATTGTATGCCTTTTTTCTTGTAAAATAAAAGAGCGTTTCGCATTTTAGGCCGAAAATAAACTATGTGAAGGTAGAATCACTTGTGTTTTCGGTGAAGCGTTGTTGTTTTGAAGGGTGACAAATCATAAAGGTTGGGAAACGCTGCTGTAGAGGACCTCACAGTACGCAAGAGAAATAAAAACGCTCTCTGAAGTGATTTATCCTCCCAGCTTGAGCCTTTAGCTGCACTACACTAGTCTCCAGCTGGCTTTTCCTTTTCACGGACATGTGTTTGCAGGCTGTGAACATTAGTATTACATGTGCCATTTAGTGGTAGCTTTTGGCCAAAGCTCTTCATAGTGCCAAGACATCATACGTACAGTATTTTATTGTAGACGGTGAGAACAACACCATCCACATGCTCTTGAAGATACCAGGACTCTATCGTGTTCTCTTTCCTCTGAGCTCAAACCCATTGTGCCATATTGAACTGATCTGCATCTGATTTTTTTAACTGATCATCTCCTACATTCATATTCCAAAGTGCCTAGTCAGTCAGAAATAGTTCTCACTTTTATTTACAGTACAGTGAGCGGACAGTTTAAACGGTGTAGTACGAGTCATTTACTTGCAAAGAATGTACAGAGACGTGTGTTTTATTGTGGATGACAAAATTATGCTTCTTCTTTGTGTGCAACAGAACTCCATTGGTGAAATTCTGCTTTTTGTCATTTGTATATTTGACACATAATGTGTTGATTTTTTTTCCCCCAGTTGAATTACTGGTTTATCCATTCAAACAACTCAGCATCAAACACATTTACTGCTTCAAAACAGAAATCATAAATGTTTTAACAGTCAAACCCAAAATGCTTTAATGTGCCAGCTCTTGACAATCGTAGAGTGATGCTCATTTTTCATTTTTTCTTGCTGCACAAACAAAGCTAATAAACAATAAATCAGTGGGGCAGTTATTTATTAAAGCTAAATGTCAAATGATGTGTACAGAAGGATTTATCCACCATATTTACTTGAGATATTTATTTTTTGGTACTGTCATCTGCATGGATTATAAGAATGTAGTATCTTCAAACAATGAACTGAGGATATTGTTGAACAGATAAGGATGTATATTTATTTTCGAGGAACTAGTGCCATGTGAAATGATTAAATGTACAGTATACATGCTTTTTTTCTGTGTAACATAGTTGTATGACAGATGTGTGATTTCATTACATTGACTGATATTGGCTTTCTTGGTCAAAGTGCCATGAATGTGGTGGAGATGTGGCACAATGTCTCTTTTGTGACTAACGAAAGACAAAAACATGAACTGCTGTCCAAAGCTGCCAAAACATAGACACAACCTCTAAAAAAACAACAACGATTGAACATTTTGTTTCATGCATCATCTTGACTGCTTTTGGACAGAACAGTGAGTGAATGTTAGACAAGATACTATCAAGGAAACAGGCTGAGAAGATGATTGTATTATAAATAGGAAGGTTTGAACATCTGCAACCGATAAAACACAAAGTGTGTACAAGGGTGTGATGAAAACCACTCTGCTGCTGCTTACGTGTTTCTATCACCAGCCGTCACTCTGAGTCTGAATCAGCTCAGATGGAAACGACCATGTGTCAAAGCTGTTACTGTCTGTGAAAAAAAGAAGAGGAACGCTCCTCACTAGACGTGTCTGTACTGTGTGTTTGTCTTGTCTACCACAAGGTGGCGGCAGAGTTTGATGATAGGGGAATTGAGGCATTAATATGCCTTATTATTATTATTGTTTACATGTATCTTTGTGACTTTCCTTTACATGAATCAAACAGCAAGCCTGCAATTGTGTACATAAGGCCTGATGCGACCATTGAAAATAATGTAAAAGCTGGTGATTTACTTCCCTCAACCCCCTTTTTTTTAAACTCTTCACTTTAATTTCAAAACAAACTGTGAACTGCCTGAATTTAAAAACTTTTACTGTGAGATGGGAGGAAATTTGAAGAGTTAGTTGCACTTTATAGAACTACAGAAAAATCAAGCACCGTTGCTTTCACACCTTTCCTCACAAACACTTCCTCTTGCACTTTTTTTTTTGCACTTTTTTTTTGCGGTACAGTAATACAATGACCATCCTTAATGTATCAAAGAAAAGCCCTCCACATGTTTTCACAAAGCATTTTGACCTTTAAGGAAACTTATTGACTTTCTTGCTGAGAGATAAATAAGAAGATTGACACCACTCTCTATGTGTATGCTACATCTGGAGTCAAGCCAGCAGAATGGTTACTTAGCATCTCATAGATAAAGGTGTTAGAAGGGAAACACCTCTGAAGCTCATTTTGCTTTCAATAAGTAAAATGGAAAGACTTTTTTAAAAATTAATGTAAAATAACAAGAAGAAAACCTTTGGAAACTCAACTATCAGACTAATTTGCAAACACCGGAAGGTTTTTTTTTGTTTGTTTGTTTTTTTTTGTTTTTTTGTTTGACAAAAAAAAGACAGTGATACTTGGTTTGCAAAGAAATAAACCATGGGCTGTGTTTGATTGGTTTTACGTTTTTTTGATTCAGTCACCTGAAACTTTTTTTTCATTCACGGGCAAGTCTTTGGAAGTATAAATGGCTGTTAGATTCAAATAAACCACAGTGTGTCATTTTACAATCTGTTTTGTTTACAGATTAAATAAACTATATACATTTTGTCAAGATGCTAATATCCACTAGCTAGCAGTTTGCCCACTAGCTAATAGCAGCTATCTACTATCTCTGTTTCCCTTTGCCAGAGTACCACCTAGCTAGCTAATTAGTTAGCTAATATCTACTCTGTGTTTTCCCTATTTTGAGTATTAATGGTGTCCATCTTCTTACATCTCAGCAAAAACAACGTGTCAAAGTCATGTTTAAATTGTAACTATTCTCTCTGTGACATATCTCTGTGCTTAAACGCCATTTCTCTGGCGTTTGTGCCTGTTGAGCTGGTTTTATCAAGTTCTGAGTGTATGTGAGTTCTATTGATTGCCAATGAATTTTTGAATGTACCGTTGTTGCTCAGCTGCTCTTAAATGTTGCCTGCTGTCAATTTGCCATGGTGTACAAATGATGTCTTTTCTTTATCATATATGTATATTTTTTGGCGCACAGGTGAACCTCTTGACTACGACCTGTAATGTTTGTGACTGTGTTTTTGTACATTTATGTTTATGTACCAGTTTTCAGAGTGTATGTGCGTTTGAAAGTTGGAGTGACTGTATTCTGTATGCATGTGTATGTAATGACAAGCATTCATGAGGATATAAGTAACTTAAATGTTAAAAATAAATATGTATAAACTTTCACCTGACTTATGTTGTACCTGTGACAGTGCGTCATGTGTAATAAACGTTCTGGTGTCCAACATTTATGTCCCCAGTTGTGTAAAATTGACTGCAAAATAAATCTGTGGTATGTTGTTGTGCTTTGTGAACGCTGTGGTTCATTTCAAACTGTGCAACATCCATAAAATGAAATAAATGTATAGATTTAATTGTAGATTAATAGGAAGTTACTTTATTTGCATCTACAATATATTTTAAGGGGCCCTTCTCTTTATTTGGTCAATCCTCTTAAAGTGCGGTTCGCTTTTCATGTACAGCAGCACAATTAAGTGAAAACTAAAATCCTGTTCAAATACATGTTAGACGTGAATAAATCTTTTGGTTCAAACATTTTCCCACCCTTTGAGATCCAAGCATGTAATATGTTGACAAATTTCAGTTCAAAGAAAGCAATATGGTCAAACACAACGGCAAAGCAGTTAGCAATTCCTCTTAAACCAGAAGTGATTTATTCATTAATGTGTTTTTCCCAAACACAGTACACCAATTTTCACTAGAGCCACAAGGAAAGCAATTAAAATACAGTGCTTTCAAAGGAAAATACAACACTGAACGATATTGTGTAGTCATAGTGGTTAATGGTGCAGTAGCACATTAGTTTTAGTTCCTCTAAAAAAGCAATTGACTTTAGTTTTGTGGCATGTCTGTGATCTGCTTTTTTTTCTACAAAATTAAACAACTGAATGAAAATCCTCCAAGACTGGTGATTCCATCATTTTTGCTTTTGTTGTAGAAGGTGTTTGACGTTATAGAAATCCTCGTTTTCTTGCTTTGAGGCTATAAACAGCAGCAGTTAGCTTGGCTTTCCATGCTGCCTGGAGAAAAAGTTTTTCTCATAACATCCAGCCTTTTTCGTGGAATATTTGCCAATTTGGCATACTCATATTCAGAAGAAGTAAGGCCAATGCATGCGTGTGACTTCATTTCAAAGACAGAATCCTCTTGTTTCTGAAACCGTGGTTGTTTTGACACAACTTAAATTGTATGCATCAGTTTTAATGTAAATCAGAAAAAGCTTTTTTTGCCTCTATCTTTAATATGTGAAGTTTAAATAGCAATAACTAAGACGCAGACATTTTTACCACAAATACACACACAATGCACAGTCTGTGAGACATCTAGGTGGTAGCATTTGGTGTGCACATTTTGAACTGAAACTGAGCCAGAGACATGTTCTGTACATCTGAGAGACAATCAGCCACAGAGAACAGTATTTGCATGTCTCGAATCCTGAGACAAATATGGTAAGGACTGAAGTAATGCTTTGCAACTTCACAACACTATCACAAATTGTGAGCTGCAATGACTGTAGCTTACTGCCTGAGTGAACTTCATATCAAGTTATTTGTAAGTCTGTAAGCATTTTTAAATGGGGGGAATCTATATATTTGACAGACATTATGTAGAAGTTGACATGCATATTACCAATCAAAAGTTTGGACACTTTCTCATTTAATGTTTTTTGAACTTTGCAAACCACCGTTCAAGTTAATTATCAGATCAATTAATTGTGTGTCATTGTGGCATAAACGTTATACAATTTAAATAATAGTATGATGTGACCACATAACTGGGAAACTTTGTCCTGTAGCCCCTCAGAGTCAGAAGAAAGATCCAGCACCAAGCAGCAGCCAAGAGCCACAAGTCCAGAGTGGGAGGTAGGATTGTTCATTGAGTGAATATTATTAGAATGCATATAGTGAAGAGTCTGGTATAGACCTGCTCTATATGAGAAGATGATTCAGCTCTACATTAATGAAACTGACCTGACGGCTTTGTAAAAAGGGGAGATTTGTGCTGAGAATTTTGATCATTTTAAAAATGTGATTTAGTGTCAGAGGCAGAGCCAGTAGTGATGAGGGGATTACTGCTGTCAATATGAAGGAACAGGTGAGCTGTTGGAACAGAGTGAACAAGCAAGCATTAGTTCCAATACTTTCTATGCCCGAACCATAGTAGTGACCCATGTTATTTTTTATCATTAAAAGATAGTAAATACACAAAGCCCACAATTGAAAGGGAATAGGATGAGATAATAACATTTACTTTCATTACTGATGTCCAGTTTTAATAAAGTTCATGCTACTTTTCTAAAATGATGAAAGTGAATAAATTGTATTTCTGTGATCTGTGTTTGATTTCTGTCTTTTCTCTTGTCATCCAGATGTTCAGAGGGAGCTGATGCCACATCTGGTCCAGCCGATGGAATGTCTTAAAGATCTCTGACTGAAGATGGTCCTCTCATTGGATTTGAGTTTCAGATGCTCCCACAAGAGAGAGGACCTGTCAATCATTTAAGACCGGACTGTAAATGAAGGAGCCCCGCCCCCTGGCTTCGCAAAACTTTTAAAAAATTCAATATTGATTTATTTTAAGATAGGCTACCTGATCTCTCATTTTGACCATGAAAACTAACGAAAAAAATTAAATACAGTCTATGCACTGTACTCTGTTTGGCTCCACACTTGCTGATGACCACTTCCGGTCTCAGAAAATGAAAAAAACGGACCTTTTTTCATTTCTGTCTCTTACTGATTTTATTTTCTTTTTATTGTAAATATAAAATGAAAATCAAAGCATTTTTAAAATTTCATTAGCAAGTTATGTTACACTGTGAATAACAAACTTGCAGACAACAATGCAATAATTATCCTTTATTCATGAGGATTAGATATCTGTGAACACTGATTTGCTTGATATTTGATATTGCAAAAAAAGGACATTGTGATGTTGTAAAGAATTGTGTTGGACATTGGCCTTTTAACTGATGTTTTCATATTTGTGAAATTTAAGTTGTGATGGAACTGTTTCCTTGCAAAGGAAAAAGAGATGATCGTGTTATTAGAAAGTGCAACACTTTTTATTTTACTTTTTTATTTTTTGAATTTGATATTTTTATTTCTTCTTTTATTTCACTGTTAATGTTTGGATATCCTTGAACACTTATTTGAACAGAATATAGATTCTGATATTGTTGTAAAGAATAATGTTGGAGATGTGCACTCATGTTGAAATAAATCCTCATAGTGAAGCAACCCTTACTTGCACTGAATTGGACATATTTTAGAAAAGCACACTGAATTACAGGGCTGCTCAGTGGCTTCGGGGTTAGCACTTTCAACTTGCAGCAAGAAGATCCCTGGTTCAAATCCCGGGGTGGGCCTGGGATCTTTCTGCATGGAGTTTGCATGTTCTCCCTGTGCATGCGTGGGTTTTCTCCGGGCACTCCGGCTTCCTCCCACAGTCCAAAAATATGCTGAGGTTAATTGGTTACTCTAAATTGCCTGTAGGTGTAATTGTTTGTCTGTATATGTAGCCCTGTGACGGACTGGCGACCTGTCCAGGGTGTCCCCTGCCTTCGCCCGAGTCAGCTGAGATAGGCTCCAGCACCCCCCACGACCCTAGTGAGGATAAAGCGGTGTATAGAGAATGGATGCATGGATGGACACTGAATTACAAGACAAGGCTAGAATTACATGATTTTAATAGTAATAGGTCGTGATCTAAAGTGGGCCAGTCTGAAAGTCCAGGGCTGAAAATGAGTCCCACTCCGGTCCTGCAGTGGAGGCCAGGTCAGGTTCATCGGGTAATGCAGCTCAATTGAGACCCTCAAGCTGTAAAGTTAGCATCTGTGTTTACTTTATCCCCATCTTCTCTCTACCATCCTGGCATTCTACAGTGACCAAAAACTTGATTCACTTTCTTTGAGAGGTGAATTAAGCTATAGATTCTTGAACATCAGTGGCAATCTCCAATCGGTCTTCAGACATTTTCAAACATTAGTCCAAACAAAACTTTGACATTTGGCCTTTCACAAGAATTTAATGTTGGCATGAATGGTGTCTTGCTCTCTTGACCCAAAACTGCCACCCACTGGACCACTTAAACTGCTTAGTTTTGTGAAGAAAAAAAAAAGTATTGTTAGTTACAACTCTTGTGTGTCCTCATTTGTCCTACCTTGAGCCGGGTTGTGACAACTGGGAGCTCATCCAGGATTAAATGGCCCATTTTGGTAAGATGAAGTTCAGGTTGTGAGGTAGGCTGACCAACCTTGGGCTTGCTAATGACAGAGAATGTCTCCAAAATTTCTCTAAGTGGCCAAATTGTCCAGATTGCTTGACACTTGAAACATACTGAAGCATTTTGAAAACTACATAAGAAAAAACTGCAAATGTGTGCTTCTCTTACTGCTGTTTACACTATGCACATTCAGCTGCATTAAAGGTGGGGCATAGTACTGTACGCGTTGAGCCAAACTACCCATGCACCACCTCTAGTTAGGCTACAACTGTGACGGACTGACATCTTGATGGCCTCTAACAGCTCATCAATGACAAAACCCACTGATGTTTCAGAATGGAAACACTTACCGTACTACACAGGCTGTTGTGGGCCAAAAACTAAACACAAAAATATTGGGACACTTCAATTTTGTAGGGAGCAAACTTATGAAAACTACCATGTTCAACAACACCATACGGACGTAGAGGAAATAGTCTTCATGTCAAAAGAAGTTTTGTTTTTGTTCAATAAACTGTGTTTGTCAGTTTTTATCCCCCGCTGGCCGTAGGCACGGAGGGGGTATTGGCGTGGGGATTTCCATCCGTATGTCCGTACGTCCACATTTCGTGTCCGCAGCATATCTCAGAAACTACTTGAGGGATTTCATTCATATTGCACCCAGGCCATCTCTATATAGTATAGATGTGCCTTTTGGGGTGCATGACCTTGACCTCATTTTCAAGGTCATAGTGAGGCACTTCAAATATTTTTTGGTTTCCGGATCATATCTCAGAAACCACTTGAGGGATTTCACTCATATTGTGCACACTAAGCCTGTTGGTAATGTAGATGTGCCTTTTGAGGTGCATGACCTTGACCTGATTTTCAAGGTCATTGTGAGGCACTTCAAATATTTTTTGATTCTGTTTCTGGAGCATATGTCAGAAACTACCTGAAGTATTTCATGCATATTGCACCAACGCCACCTGTGCATAATGTAGATCTGTCTTTTTTGGTGCATGACCTTGACCTGATTGTTTTCATTGTAGTGAAGATGTATCATTTTGTAGGTGTATCGTCCAGTATATATTATTATTTCTTGCACTCAGAGGCACTATATATAAGGCGGGGGATGTTTTAAGCGGAGCGTGTTTATTATACATCTCCAGTGGCTGTTATCCAGGTCACACAGTCATAAAGAAATGATCTTTTTTTTGCAATTATCTCAGTGTCTTTGCACTATTTTACTGTACCCTAGATTAAAACCTTGCTGGATTTTTTTATTAGTTGAACATTAAAGAACCAATTCAATTCATCTGATGCAGTTTTTCTCCTGCCAAACTGGGATTACTTCATATTGGCTGAAATGTTCTCAGCACATCAATATGATCTGATAGAATTTAAGCATTTAACCTGTTTTGAAGATTACAGCCCACAGGACGATTGGAAAAGACTTTTTTAAATGTTGTATGATATTTTATATGTAAAGCCCATCCGTAAATCATAATAATTGCAGTCTAGTTTCCAACTACAAATGAACACACCAAACACCTATAGCCCAAACATTAGAAACAACACTGCCAATATTGCCAATAATCATGACTGTTACGTCTGATTGTACCGTAATCTGCTAACAATTCTCTAGGCACAATTATTCACCTACAAGAAACATTGAAGTTTCACAATGGCACATGTTTGATATTACCACAGACATAGAGTTCTGGGTATTTTCAGATTTTAACTTTTTAATCCACATAAAAACAGCTGTAGACATATGTAAAGTGGGTGATAAACTGTGTGTTCCTGCGGACATAGTCCAGTTTTGGCAGATGATTGGTTCTTTGTTAAGAGTTTAACTCTGACCAGCACCCATGAGATTTAGCATGTATCCCTCCCCAGTAAAACCACAACATGTCATATTCATATGTAGGTTTATGTACAGATGTACAGAAACACATGTGGTAATTAACTTTTAAGGCTCATTTTCTTAACAGACAGAGTGAAGCTAACCTTCTCTAGTCCTTATGCTAAGCAAAAAGCCTACTGGTTGTAGCTTTGTGTTGATGGTACGATCATGAGAGTGGTATCAATTTTCTCTACTCACACATTTCGGGGAAATATTTTGAAAATGTCAAGACTTAATTGACTCTGATTGATGACTATTTACAATTGGATATGTGTAATTTAGGAAGAAAATTACACAAAAATCCTGGGCTTCTTGCTTTTTTGGTGTAAACTTGGACCATCATCAAAATCTTGTTAACTCACATATGGGTGAACTATAAAGCATTACAATATGTATATATATATATATATATATATAACATTTATAGTTTATATAACCAATATAAGCCTGTGTGTATCATTCGGCACTATCACTGTCCCACTGGTCATTCTAGTTGATCAGTACCATTTTGATGCCTCCCTGTTAATGTGTGTCCAATTTATTAATTTGGTATCTCTATAAATGCAGCTAGTGTATAAAAAAATATACAACATCTGGAGACGACATAGATAATGAGATAACAAGGAAATGACTATTCATAAATACTGAGATGGCTCATCAAAGCAGTCTTTTAAGACACGGTGTATCGGTGCAGGGCAGCACAACACACAAACAAACAACTTGAAATACTTGTTTGAGTCTCCCTGGATCTTAATGTTTGAAAATGTCTCTTTAGCAGCTGGTGAGATGCTGAGTGAATGAACACATTCAGATCCAGATCCACATGTTTTCATCCCAATAGGCCGACATAGTATCACCTCATCAGTTCAGTGCAGCGCAGAGCAATTTCAGATATTTTAGCCATGTTCAAACATCTATTGTTTCCACAGCTGCCTCTGTATAATCTCTCAACATTTGGTCATGTTTGCACTCGTGCAGTCCAAACTGTACACACAACTTTGACAATTGACATTCCCGCAAGCTCAGGGCGAGCTCTGTTTCTGCTGAAGTTCCCTCTTTCCACTATGGCACCATCCTCACAAATCAAGCACCATTGTTGATGATTTGACAACGAGCCCACTGTGATGCAGATTAGAAATTTGCAGTGTACCATTCTTAGTCACAGTTGCTGCTGACACTGATATAATTCATGCCGACACATTTTCTCCAGTGTTCATTACGGCCTTATGCTCTCATAGAGCGGTTGTTGAAATAATGTCATCAGCATGTTCAGCTTTGAGGACTCCTCTGTTGTTTTACTTGACATTCTCACAGCAGTTTCTTTTTTCCACAGACAGTCTCTGAAATCATACTGAGGAGATGTTGCTTGAAGGAGGCAATCCAAGCCCCCCACGGGTTCGAATTGTGATCTGAGTGATGCTCCTCTTGGCTGGTGTGAGATGATTTTGATTGTGGCACTTCCAAAGCCACCTCCGCAGCTCTGTTTGGACCTGCAGACAAACATGTGTGAGACATGTCGAGTTGAAAACCTCCACTGTGGCTTCTCCTTCAGTGTCCTCTGTTGAAACTTCTTTGTTTTGGCATAGATGTGGGTATGGATATATGATATGAGTCGAGAGATTAAAGAGAGATGATAAATTGATGATCAATGTCATTATCTTCACCTCTCAGTGGTTTTAACCCTCGTGTTGTACTTACCAAAAAATGTTGTTGCCTTGTCTGAAAAAAGTCCAAAAATTCAGAAAAAATTTCCCCAAATTTAAAAATTTGCAAAATCTTCAGGAAGAAAATTCCTGAAAAGTTTCCCTCAAAAGTTTTAATTTTTTTAAATTAAAAAAATTCCCAAATTTGACAGTAAAATTCACTGGATTTTGGTTGATTTTTTTTTCTGAATGTTCTTAAACCTTTCTTTTAATTTGTTTTTTCCACCAAAAAATGTTCAAAAAATTTCTGAAAAAATGTTGAATGTGTGGAAGTTTTCACTGTGAAAATATATATTTATATTTTTCACATTTTTAAAACTTTAAAATGGGTCAATTTGACCCGAAGGACAGCAGGAAGGTTAATGTTGTGTAGCAGATACACTGACAGAAGTATCCACATTTTGCTTTATGTCAACAGAAAAGACAAAATCATTACATATATTACTGAGTTTATCCCTTAGATACATGAGTGATTGGACCCTACACTCTTCCATAAGTGGGTCAAAAACAACCCATATAAGAATCAATGCGTTTTTATGGCGTTTTTTTGTCATTGTGGTTAAAAATAATCAGCTATATTATTGTTTGTATTATACTTCTGTCTGCACAAGAGTGATTTCATGTTTGAAATATGTTTATTTTTCACTTTGTAGCAGATATTTGAACATTTTGGTAAATGAAAAAGAAGAATATTCCACAGAACAGCAGCAGAAGAATGTCAACATCCATTTTATTGAGATATTTCCAACACGAGACAGAGTAATGTTAGCTAGCTTTGTTAGTTAACTATAAAGTAGGCTAATTGATGATGCATAATAATATCACTTTCTCTTTCACACAAGAGTCATGAATGTGCAAGTATGTAGAAAAATATCAATTTGATAGCATCTAATTTTTTTCTGAGGTAAAACATGTAGATAATACTTCCATGTATCAGGTTTAGCTGTGCAAAATAATCTTCCTGATGGTTTGCACTTCTGACATAGTGTGTGTGGTCGACAGTAAATACTATATTCTTGACAGTCACAAGTGATAAGAGGCACAGGCTCCCATGAAAATTCTGTGGGAAATGCACGTGGGCTATTTTTGACCCACTTATGGAAGCCTGGAGTAGTAACACAAATACGATAATTTCTTAAAAAGTATAAAAGGTAACTTAAAAATGTAAATGGAATGATATCAAAAACATGTTTTTGAGGAATATCTGCAATATAATGAAAATTTTTCAATACAAAGATATTACACAATGACCTACAGGGTCATTTTTTACTCACTTATGCATCTAAGGGTTAAGGAATTAGTAGCTTTCATGGTACAACAAATTAGCTTATCGATTGTTCACAGCATTTATTTTGTAGGATTGAATTTTCTGTCCTAAGAGTGGGCTGAGGTTTTCCCACCAATGGCTGCACCTAGAAGGTCCTTGCATGAATATGCATCTTATAGAAAGCGAAAGACAGTTGGGCTTCATGATGCTCTGAGTTATTGATCAATGAGTCATTTCAACTTATATGTGCCAGATGCTGCATTTTAAAAGCACACATCCACTCTCTAAAAAACAGCTTTTGAATTACTCGAGAGAAGATTAACTAGAGTAATAAGAGTTTTTTTTTTCCTCCAGAGCTGCTATGTATGTTAAATTTTATATCACAAAACCATTCATGCTTTACCTACCTCTCCATTCATAAAACAGTAAAGGAGTGCCACCACAAATCCCTGCAACAAAGCAGACAACAGTTTGTAGATACAGTCAGCGTTGCGAAATTATTTTTAGAAATCGATCGTGGAGCTAACTCTGAACTGCACAGGGTGTCACAATGCAGAAAACAAACAAACATGCAGAAAGATTAGCGCATTAAGCTCTAAGGAAAGCAATCTGTGCCGAAACATCAGCTTATGGAATCAATTCTGCACAGCATAACCATCAATGTGCTCCCGCCTGATTTCAAGTGTTTGTTTTCTACAGTTTAAATGAAGAGGCTGAAATTTCAAAGCAGCTTTTGTGTGTACATTTGTCAGGTAGAATTCATTGTGATTTTTGGAGTATTTAAAATAACTTGCAACTGTTGTCATGCTGGCCAACAGGTTAACCAAGTGTTGTGTTCAGCTGCTGAGTTTTCAGAAAGTCAGTTCCATGTAAACAAACCAAATCACAACATGAATATGCCAGCCAACAAGTTTCCTCAGATGGAGATCTCTAATGTGGTTAGCAAAAGGACAGTTCCAAATGCTAAAAATTATTCATGCAAAAATCACTTTTTTTTGAAAGCTGAAGACAGCTTGTTTAGCAGAGTTGTTGTTTGCTACAACTCCTTATCTCCATAAATCTCTACAATGTCGGTGGAGAGTGTAAAGCTAGCGTGACCCAGAGAGCCACAATAGCCACGTTAGCGGGGTGAAATACACTGGAATTATCTTTTAAGATGCAAATCATGAACCTGGTTCAGTCCTGGTTACCCTACTCATTCTCTCTCTTAATTTCCACCCATAAAATCAAAACTTCAATAAAGAGTATTTAAAAAGAATCGGCCAAAAAAAAAAGAAAGAAATACCAATAGTCTTTTCTCACAGCAGGAAGCACACATGTAAATAATAACACAAAGCCGTCATTCTCCTGAGATGGCAGGTCCAAATGTCTGCTGGGAAAAGTGCTTTTCTCAAGCAGTGTAAGCGATTCATTTTTAATAACTTTTGATGCTTCTGAAAATAGTTTGTGTATCTGGACTGTTATTTCATACCTGAAAGGAGCCCAGTCCCAGCTCAATGTAGAGTCTGGCCGCGACTCCAGTGTTCTCAGGCAGGAAAGCGAATACAGTGTAGTGCATCCCAAACAGAGGAATGAGGAACAGGGTGGATTTAGCCAGCCTCCTGAGAGACGCAAAAACAAAGGAATGAAAAGAAGAAGAAAGACTAAACAGAAGTCCAGATAATGACGCAACAGCTGTTTAAAGATTGAAATATAACAACACACAAAGGCTCGGCACTTTCAGACTCACACGCGAACTTTGAAATGCCAGACACAAAGCAAAACACAACAAAATGTGTCATTCAAGTTTGATCAAAGCTACACTGGTGGTGTCACAATCTTCATTACGTTGACCTTTGAAACAGTCCCGTCATCAGGCCGATCAGGGGAAGAGATTCAAATGTCAAAAATACAGATGCATTGTGCTCATAGCTTAGATCACTGATGTCTAAATATCATGTAAATGTTGCCATTTCGTTTTTTATGACATTTAATTGTTCGCAACAATTTGCTGCAAACCATGTGGATTTGGAAAGAGCAGCTCCACCTCTGCTTCATCAACGAAGTCTGAGATAAGTGTCCTTATTTTTTCTGTTACTCTTCCCTTTCTTGTCTTTTATGCCATTGAGATTGTAAGCTAACTGGCACAGATTTGTCCACGAGATGTCTGCACGTGTTTTTTGTTCTCTGTTGATTATGTCTGATTCAAAGCTCCAAAGGTAAGCTGTCCCAGCAGCTAGAGCACTACATTTAAACCTGTGAATATTCAAAGCTAGCCATAACAATCAGTCTGATCAAAAATAACATCACAGCCATGATAGCTTAAAGGCTTAAGATAAAAAAACAACATGAGCTAATTTCAAGCTTATAATAGGATTGCATTTGTCTTTTGTCACACCTGGGACTTGTGCCTTTGTGTTAACGTCACAGATTCGCCTGAGAAAGAATGAAGTTTGTGAGACACAGATGAAGCTTTTGAAGCGATGGAACAATCCAGTCGTGCAGCGATGGAGGAGACATCTATTTCTGGTATCAGGTGCTATTTTTATGTGCTCTCATTCTAAATTAATTCAGCTGAGCACTAACCCGCACCAGCCGAATGTCAAAACGAGGAAGGATTCATTCAGGTAAAACTGGATTTCAGGTCTCCCGTGGTAGATTCATAAATGAAATGATTCCACTGTTAAAGAGCTCATCATTTTCTCAAGGAATTTCATCAGCTTCCCTTCTTATTACCCTTCATTTCTGACGTAATATCTCATTCAGCAGTTTTAATTTACACCATAAAGTCTACTTTATATTCAAATGGAAGAATGTACAGAATTTAGATGTGACCCAAGCAAATGTCATTTGCATCAACAAAGGTGAAAGTAGCTCTATCCCTGAATAACTCCAGAACTTTCTTTTCTGTGTGTTGTTCAGTTTTGACCTACTTACACCTGATGAGTAGGTTCTAAGTGTTGCTACCAAAAATATCCAAACTATTTGTATTTTCCCCAAACTGGGGCTACAACTAGGGCAGCAGTTTAAAACAAAAACAGTGTAAGTTTCACATAACCATTTGTATAAGCATACAGGTATCGATTTAAACACAAGGCAGAGGATTGGTTGCTTAGTAGTGCAGGATTTAGCATGGGGGAAGAACAGCAATGACTAAATGTTGAACTAACCATTATTGGTCATATCTGTTTTCTTCCTGAAAATGGTCACATGAAAGGAGAATGATGGACCTGGGAACACGTAGTCACAGTTTACACCCAATCAGAAAATAAACAGGCTTCTATGTCATAGTCTTCAAAAGTCCAAAACCTTCTGTTCATTGAGGCAAAAACAATTTTTTTACTCTAAAGTACAATCAGCAGGGTTTCCAAAAGTGTTCATTTGAGGAGTCTTAAATTGAGTGGGGCAAGACAAACAGAACTTTTTTTATGACACAGACATTTTACATACCAAAGAGATTTGTGTAATAGGGACATTCAGGCTGAATGCTTAGGAGAAATTATCTATTTGTGATTTTTACTCCACCGAGGAACGCAGCAGAGTTATGTGTTGGTTTGCCTGTCTGTTAGCAACATTACTCAAAAACGGATTTGGATGGAATTTTTGTCAGAAATGACACAAGGACCAATTGATTTGATTTTGGCAGTGATGCGGCTTATATTCTGGATCCACAGACTCATTAAAGATTTCTGTAACATTGCGAGATAGCAGTATGGCGTCCCTGTAACCATGACAACAAGTGAACGCTACGTCAGCTGCCCATACTGACGATCACATGATTGTGATGCTACTACAAATCGACCGCTGCGTACCACAGATTCTTTCAAAAATACATGACTGAGCAACCTTGGCGGAGTACTGTGCTCTCTGGGTGCTTTTCTTGTTTAAAATTTGATATGCATTAGTTTTTTCTTGTTCAAAAAAAAAGTCAAGCTTCACTTCAATATAAAATGATTCAATTTGACCATTTTCCGGATTTTTTGTTTTTTTTTTTCCGCTATGAAAGTAAATTGTAGACTTTGTGGTGTCTGCTCATATTTGGGCCAGGGGGAAGGTAGGACTTTGATAACATAGACTCTGGGTATAAATTATCAACTGCAAAATGACTGCTTCAATATTTAGCATGCTGACTTAAAGTCACAGTTGTCACATTATGACAACAGCAATGCAAACATGTTCAAAGTTAGCACGTAAAATGTTTGTATAGCAACATTTGCTAACTAGCATTAAGCAGAGAGTTCAGGTGAGGCTAGAGAGAATGTCATTTAGTTGTGAAGATGAGGAAGCCCTGATCTGAGATCCACAGATATCTGTAAAATAACTTAGTCCAATATTTGAGAGACATTTCACTAACAAACAAAGCTGTCAAGCTGAAAAGTCAGGGGATCGCTGAGCTTAGCAGGATTCATCCTCTGGGGAAAATACATGTCTTTACAGTAAAAGTAAATGTCAAAATTGTACAATAATGCAGAAATTCAGAGTGGCCCAAATGTGGTGCATCAACAGTAACAGTATTTGTTTGGTGCTCATGCCGTATGCTGCTGCTTTTTTTTTTTTTTCTCAATCTTTGAATGAAGTTGTTTCTGAATTTCTGTGTGAATTTGGTTTCAGTCAGTACACCTATTCTTGTGAGGTGCTGGCTCACAGGCAGAGATCAAAGAAACAAAGTGAAGCATAATAACTCCAACACAATCCTAAAGAGAGAAAAGCAAAAATGCGTAAGAGAGGAAATAAGTGCAGTTTTTCCTTCTATTTATTCAGCCTTCCTCTTACAAGAATACATTTTAAGTGTAACATTTAACCTTTCACTTTTGATCACTCTGGGATTGCTTTTTGTTTGTTTGTTTGTTTGGTTTTTTTTACTGCTAATGCCATGAGCTGTACAGATTTTTAAAATTCTGTTTGATCAAAAACAGCATAATGTCTTCATGGATAGATTTATGTCGAGGTTGATTCATCATTTTCCTGTAATTTCTTCACAGGAATAATAAAATGCATCAGAGTTGGAAGTGAACTTAAATTAAAATGAAATGTGTAGCATTTTGGGATTTCAGGTTGAGCTCTGACGTCCTGCATTCGCTGATTGGTATCAGCTGCTTCTTTCATTCCTTTACAATCACGGATCCATTCATCATTTGTTTGGTTACCTGCTGAGAAGGATCATCCAATCATATTCTCAGCAGGCAGGAAAGTCTTAATAACCTGACGCTTCTTCCATCAGTGCTCTGTTGATGCTGATTTGATGGTGCAGCTCCATCCATCAGCCCAAACCCTTCTTGTCCTCTTATTCTATTAAAACCTTTGGTACTCGGTCGTGTCTACAGATACGGACCCGTACCCGTAGCCTGTGGCCTACGGATACGGCACTTTACCTTACCATAAATATTAATGAAACGAACATGAATATTAATGAGCCGGCTGATGAACGCGCTTTGTGATTGGCTGGTAATCCGACGTACATAAATATTAATGAGCCGGCTTGGTAATCCGAGTGATGAAGGCGCTTCCGTGATTCGAGGTGAATCTGCGTGCCGAGCCTGTCATGTCTGTCATCTGCTGTTCTCTTTTCTATCATGCATAATGTCTTATAAATATCATTATCTGACTTTTTCACTGACAGCGATTTGGGGGTTGAAATCAGCACTACTATTAAAAACAGCAAAACTTTTTATTCACGTGACCCTGTTCTAATAAAGCACAAACAGCAAACAAAACAAATGGCGGAACTAACAGCCAGCAAACTACAAATATTTTTTTACCTTCAAAAGTAGCGACAGACTATTACATATTAACAAGCTAAACAAAACCTTGACGTACTTTCTACGTCTGTCAACACAGACACTGCACGTCAGTCACTTTAATGTTAGCGGACTCTGTTGAATGGCTAAGTTACATCACCACAAACAAATCTCACAATATCACAGTAAATCGAGTTTGTGTGTTTTTTAAATTCATGCCGAATTAAAGAGCTGCTCCTCACCGTTCGCGAGTGTTTGTTTCATATTCGACATCCTTAACTTTATCTTGTAAATTAGCGTCCGAAATTAAATGGGAACATTTGCAATGGAGTTCGTCAGCCGCTTCCACCACTGAACGCGGTAAACTAATTAATAGGAGCTGGACTTCAAACAATTTAGACACGGCGTCTAAAAGCGTAAAAACTGCAATGTCTAAAGTGTGAGAGGAGACGGTGTATTTTTGGTTAAATTATACAATGTTCGCCGTCAAAGTCATTCATATAAACTGCCTGTAACGTGCAGCAAATAGTAGTTAACCGGCGCCAGCTCTTCAGTGACCTTAACGGGTCCGTACCTCTAGTACAGATGCTGCGGGTACGGGTCCGTACCTGTAGCATCAACCTTGGTACTAAGGATGTTAGATCAATGCATGTGTGTTTTTGCTAATGTGAATTTGTCAGTTTGACAGCTTACTAAAGGAACAGAGCATTTTGACCAAAATCTAACCATTTACTTTACTTTGTGTCCATAGCTAAACTCCTAATGTTGTTGTACTTGAATGATACAAAGTGTCAGTGAGTTGAGACTCACATGAAGTGTCCAGTGTCATTGTTCCCAGCCATGGCAGAAGATTTCAGCTTTTGAACCAGGATTCGGATGACATTGATGAAGATGACGATGTTCACCTGGTAGGGATACATGCACACATATGAACAGTCACACAGACGAAAACATCCCAAACACACTGCAACAATTAACATTATAAATAGTTTTAATGCATTATAATTAATTCAAATCCTCCTATAATATAAACACACAAAATGTAACATTGTGTACAGACTGTGTTTTTTTGAATAACCCGTATGAAAAACATCTGTACCAAATCCCTCCAAAAAAGGGAGTGTCCAATCATGGGGCTGTAGTAAGATTGCATTTAAAGAGTTTGAGCCTTTTTATTTCATCTTTTAAAATATATATATATATAATGACAAAAAGAGAGTTCACCAGACAGTGTTAGCCTGCTAAGATAGGTAGCTAGCCTGGTGCCAAATCCAAGGCCAAGGAGCATTTTATTACTATATTCTGTGTGTTAAGTTTACATTTAGAATCATGTCAAATAAAATACACATCCAACCTCTATCTTGTTTATCCAAGGATGTAAATATAAGCAATGCATCATAGGAGGATTATGCTACAGAGAAATAATGAAAAATTTGTGCTGAGACTGTCGTCACATTTGTGTCACATGTGAAGTTTGTGAGTTTCTCTAATTTCTTTTGAAAGTTTCTAAGAAATTTCAGCAGCATTGCAGCCACTCTGCATGCCTTGGCCTCTTCCAAATCATGGTTCAATTGGAACCCCCAAGGTCAGAGAGATTCTTTCAGAGACTGAAAGAAAGTTTCACTGCCGCTCTGGTTCTGGTTGGAGTTTGATGTCTCTGACCTGGCCATTGGCACCATCCTCTCCTAGCTAGTCCTATTGGGTGGAGCAACCGTTCCTGGTAGGGACCGACTACAAGAACTTGGAGTACTTCCACACCGCCAGGAGGTTAAATTCCAGCCAGACCAGTTTCTTTAATTGATTCGACTTCATTATTTCCTATTGCTGCATTTCAAAAAAATGTGAAACCTGGTCCCCTACTCCGCATCTTTGATCCTGATGATTCTCCCAAGACCTATCTTTGTCCTGCTGCCCTGGGGAAGTCATGTAGGAGATAAAGGAGAAGGTCAAGTGGGCGGCTGCTGATTCTAACATGCCGGGTCAGTCAGATGAAAGGAACAGTGTTCATGACAGCATCTAGTTTTCACTATTACTTATAATTCAAGTCACAGTGCAACAGAATCTGATGAAAACTGACAGATGTCATACATTTTTGTTTATTTTTTTAACAAGCACCTTCACTGTGAAGTACAAAATAGTACTAGACCAATAAAGCATGACGTATATTTATATTGAATATCATATACAGACATTTGTCAGTCCTGCTGTTAATGCAGTTTGTATATTCCAGCTGTGTGTTGCCTCTTTTATGTCATGGATGCAGAAAATACTTTTTAAGGACACAGTGATGATACACCTGTGCATCTTGTTTAGAACTCCTTGATCCTCTACCCTCAAAATGCCTACTGTTTTTTGTTATGATGCACCAACATGGATTCCCGAATCATGAGCCAAAAGACCAAGGGTCAAGGAGTTGAGGAGGCTGAAATAAGTGAAATGAGATGAAGCTTATTGCCCTTCGCCAGATCATCTTGTCCCAGCCATCTCTCCCTCTGATTTCCAGTGCTGCCTTTGTGTGTTTGTGACCCAGGCTGGCTTTGACTATCAACCTCGCTTTGTGAATTGGATACCTGCCTGATTATTGTGCTTTTTTGAACAATTTTGTGAGTCTCCAGAGTCTTGCGTTTGAATCCACATTCTGGTTGTGCTTTTATGCTAATTTGTCAGAGAAGCTGAAGAGTGAGGATTATGTCTTTTTTGCATGAGGCGTGTATTTTTCCCCTCACACTTTCAGCATGTTATGTACATTCTATGAAGAGGAATAGACAACCTGCTCCATCCTGGTGTTTCTGTGTCAGGACCAGGCTGTATCTGCTAAAAAAAAAAACCAAAGCTACCGCTGTCAGGAATGATACATTCAGTGAAGAGCACTCCTTGCACTGCTGCAACTGAAGTGGGTGTTGCATTGTTGTGCCTTATGTCTTTTGCATTAAACTTGGTAGAGCTACAGTTAAGAAATTGTAGAACAGGTTAAATAACACCACTGTCACTGGCTTCTTGCAAAGATGTTATTTACTATATTTATTTATTTACTAGTAAAAATGTCTAATTTAGCGGGAGTTCAAATCTCACTTTGGCCTAGTGATGCAGACACACAGACGTACTGTTTTTCAAAAAATTTTCTTGTGTCTCTCATCCATAGAGTCTGAGGTTGTTCTTACAATTTTGCAGCTATTTTGGCCTTACTGTTTTGCAGCTATTCCTGACTGAATATGAGGATGTTTTTTCTCTAGGAAATTTGAAAAAGAAGCCTAGGGCTTAAGGGGTTAACCAGATCAAAACAATCACTTTATTCTACAAGTCGCACTTAAAAAATATTAATTATTTATATGTCTTTGAAGTTTTATGATGCTCCTCTGCTTTTAATATATGATTTTTTTGTGAAGGTCTTTGAGTGTTTTGAAAAGCGCTATATAAATAAAATGTATTAATATTATTATCATTACTAAAAGAAAATGGTTTGCACCACACAAATTCTGGGAAAAAAGACCAAAAAATATATCTATATACTCTTATTTACACGACCAAGAAGTCATTAATGATTCATCTGCAGCCAGCAGTCATAAGACAAAAATTCAGGGACATTTAAAGTGAACAGCAAGCTGTGCCTGAACAGAGCAAAAATGCCTACAAAAAACCTAGTAGCAAATATCTACAATATGTAGAATAACGAAAACCTTTTTTCTCATTTTGTAATTTATGTCATTATAACTGTCAAATTGCCTAAGAGACAGTTTTCAGCTCTAATTCTAGTCATGGTTGTGTCGTTTCCGTAGTTGTGCTGTACTTTAATTTTGCAGTGAAAAATGAGCCCACCATGAATAAAAATGTAGCAGGAGCAAATAAAATGCCAGAAAATGAAAAAGAAATGCCCGGAAAGTGCTTGGGGTTCAGAGGGTTAAAATGTCTGCCAGAGATGGCAGCTTTCAACCCATTCACTGAGCAAGCAGTAACTTAATTATCAAGCTAACTAGAGCCAACAAAAACTGCCTGAGAGCTGGCGAGAAATGAGAAGTGGTAATTTGTACAAAGCCAGAATGTTGTTCAGGAATACTTTCTGCCATACTCTGACAATATTTCTGTCACTCTTCTAACCAACCAGATGAAAAAAACTGCTGCTTTACTGAGTTGCATCTCTGTTTTCAAATCATAACGTGCAAGGATGGTTCAACAGTTCTTTCAGGGATATGAAAGTATATTCAAATATAATATGTACAGGGTGCCCCTTAAGTCTGGACACAAAGGAAATCTCATTAACTGTATTTTTTTGTCTCCACAGATTAAATATAGCTTTGTTGAAAGAAGAAAGAGTTGAACTGATACTTCTCAGTGGATGTGAAGGATGGACATATCGAAAGATAGCAGATGAATTTAATGCAAGTCATCCAAGAACGATTCCCCTTGGCTTTTCCACGGTGGTGAAGGTGGTTAAAAAGTTTAAAGAAACGGGCAGTGTAATGGACAAACCTCGCTCTGGACGACCAAATGTATCAACCAAAACTAAAGAACTGGTCATGGCTAAAACTCATGCTACCCCCAAAAAATCACTTCCCTAACCCTAACTCTGTCTTTTGATATGTCCATCCTTCACATCCACTGAACTACTGAACCAGATGCTCAAAAAATTATAGTTAATGAGATTTCCTATGTGTCCAGACTTTAGGGACACCCTGTAGTATGTATGATATAGTCAGAAGGTGGCTCGCTGTAATTTGGTGATCAGTGCTAATTACACAGCATGAAGCACAAACTTGGGCTACCTCCAGGACTCATTGTATAAAAATTACTTCATATTTCTAAGGCTATATCTGTCACCATAACAGAAGCAATAAGTGAACCACAGGTCAGTTCACCACACTGATGTAAGCGTATTCACTCACCAGCAGCGAGGCTGTTATTGGTCCTTTAATAATCCACCAAATACCAACATTGTCTGTGTCGTCCCAGCAACTGCAATGAAAACATGATGGAATCCAGTTCATCATTAAAATTATGTTTCAGTCAAGGTAGGGTCCCTACCACTGTTTAAAAAGCAGTGGAACAATGTACTGTGATAGCTGTGAAATTAGTTACACATAAAGTACAGTAATATAATAAAATACATCATACCCTCTGTCATCATAGAAGAACCTGGTCAAAACCCAGAGGATGAGGACTGTTGATGGGAGCCCTGTGAAGTAATAGCTTAAGATTAATTATGCATGCTTCATTTATCTGTCAAGCAAAATTAATCTGAAAAACGCTTTTGCTCCAACTCGCGTGTTTGCTGCAATTTTTATGGAAATGTCGTGAGGCGTACAGGACATTGTGCTTTCTCTGTGTATCACATTTATCTGTGTCCCACTTGCATCTCCATGCCAAGAGAAGAAACAGGCACAGGATAAAAGCAGGAGACAGGAAAGAGCAAAATATTAAAGCTGGAAAGAAGCTGATAAGACGCATCAGAGCCACTCTAACACTGCCTGAGCACCACTCATATAAACACACTCAAACACACCTCAAGTTGCTTGCCACGTCGTAAAGAAACACAGATAGCGAGGACAGTGTTGTTGATATACTAACATTCCAAAGCCACAAATTCCTAGTTTCATTTTGAATGTATTTTGTATGTTATTTGAATAGCTTAGGGTTTGAATATTATCATTTTTAAATCCACTGGCAGTTCTTATATTCAGCCTCATTTGACATTATGTATCTTACTTACCATGTTTAACATATGACAGTTATGGAGTAAAAGGCTGCAGATGTCATATCTGCTAAAGGTACAAGATTTCTGATTTAACAGGGTAACGTTCATTTTGTTCACAGTTTATAAAGGTGCTGTCTTGAACCTGTAGTGCAGAATTTATGTTTCCCCTTTCTGGCAGTGAGAATGAACATATAAACACTATTGATGTCTTCTTATGACGTATGTTTCACAGAGTTTCTTTTATAGCTGGAGCACCAGAAACTTTACTTGGACACTTGTTAGGTTTTTATGCTCTATGCTCCATCATACTCCTACTGTAGCTGCTGCTGGCTGCTCTGTCTTTGCTGCTACAGTTGCTCCCCTCTTTAACTCTGACAAGCCAATCATTTCTGACTGATCAGAACATCACTTCATGTGCACCAGCATAGAAATGTCGCCACAGACACCAGATTTAAAACTGTAATATTCTGTGAAATAGAAACAGATTCATCTGGTATTCATAAACTTAATCAGCAGTTTCACAAGAGTTTGAATGCAAAGGATTCTGTAACCTTGAAGGTGAGTGTTTTTGTTCTAAGAAACAGGATTCCAGACGTGGATGTAATGTTGTTTGTGTTTTCTTACAAAGTTAGACTTGTTTTAGTAGTAACAAGTAAAATAAATAAATGCAATTTCATGTGTAACTCTAATAAAATTTAATGCCAAAATTTCCGATACCCTAGTCTGAAATTTTTCACCAGTTCTCCAGTGTTGGTTGAATCTGTATCTCTAACCTGGATTGATGGACAGAAATAGTGCTTCCCTCTCTCCTGTCAAATCAGCTGTCATGAACTCCTGCTTCAGTGTCTGCGCTTGTCCTCCTCAGCTCGGCTCACTGTTCGTCTAATGCCGCTGCAGTGTGGAACTGGTTACCTCCTGATTTGGAAACATTGTGTCTGTCTGAATGCTGAGGAGCAGATATTTTAATGACACTGCTACACCCCATGCTCTGCCTCCTGAGGGTGTGCTCAGATGGACGGAGGGGGAATTTGAGCATCCGTCTTGCAGCCACACTTCAGCACATCGTGCAATTTCTACAGGATGTGAATGTGAGTGTTTGGACGCATGAACGCAGCCCTGACTGAGCACTGATGTATTACTTACAATTTGTAGACTGAAGTACAAATGACCTCCAGAAACTTTGTTTTGCCAACTCTACTTCCTTAAACTTTCAGGAGCTTTCTGCTGAAAACACTGTAGGAATGCTTCTCATTCAGAACTGATGGTCCAGTGTGACTAGATTTTGCTGTAACATTTTGGTAACAGGACCCAAATGGCACAGACGGGAGCTGTGGAATTTCATTAAAAACACCTCGGAGTATAGGTTTAAACAGGAAGATGTGTAACACTCAGGAAACAAAGAAGACAGTGGGATGGGAATCGGAAAACAAAGCACTCAGAGCATCCATAGAAAGCTCAGAGAAACAAAAGACGAGGGAGAAAACAAAGGGAACCAAAGAAACAAGAGCTGCAGTCACTGCTGAGGCTGTGCTGCTGTGTAAACAAGCTGGAGCTGAATTTTTGTTTGGAAGCAGATTTGAAACCCAAATGTGAATATATTGTGTAGTAACAAGACGTAAACAAATAACTTTTACTCTCATTCAGTGTGTTATAATACAGCCATCAGTTGTTGGATATCACCTCATTTTCTTGTCATTCATTAAGATGAGCTGCTGTCGCTTTAGAGAACTAGATGCTCAAAAAGCAGCTTCTGAGATCGTAAATCTCTTTCCGTTGTTTGGTGAATTTTAGACACTGCACCATTGCAAGTTCGTACAAAGACGCATCCATGAAAATATTTCACCCTGAGCAAAAGCTTTGCACATATTCTGGAGCTTCAAAAATGTACAGAGATGGGAGGAAAAGAAGAGAGGCTGAAGGATAAAAGAAAAATAATGTAATTTTGATATTTCTCCTTTCATCTCAGCTCCTTTGTTTTATGACGCTGTCTCCATTTCACTGATGTATGCTTTACTGTGTGGAGAGCTGATGTTCTCTGCAGCTTCACCCTTAAGACAGCATCACTGGTAACCCCTGGGATTTCAGTGTGGGTTTGTGCAATCATTATATCATTTGGGCGTTTGTATTCGGAATATGATCTGTGTGTACATAGGTAAACATCAGACAGTCTGTCAGAGGTCTTTCATCCTCTGACAGCCTTAACTCACCCCATCCAATCAGGATGTACCACCAGAAGTATTTCCTCTGTGAGACGAAGGTCAGGGCCAGCAGGGTCTGCAGATACATGCCCTCCACCAGCAACCAGAAGTAATTGGCCAGGATGCTGAACTGGAAGAAGGCCACGGCTGACTTACACGCTGTCTGAGGTGACACACATCAAAACAAAGTTACGAGAACGGAGTGTGTTTCACTATTTAACACACAAGTGCTTTTTCTCCTGTTGAGATGTAGCGATTAAATTAGTTTTGATTACTCTTTACATTCGGACTGCCCATTAGAAAAGACACACTGAGAAGGATGGAACATAAATAAGTTGGATAAGATGAGATGAAACCTTTGGGATCAGTAAAGTTCTATCTTATCTTATTTATGACATCCTGTATAGCTGAATTTAACCCATCCTCCCGCTTATGAACACTTAGTCGATGTACAGGCTGTTGCAAAAATGTGTAACTTTAAAGGTATAGATTAATATTAAACACGATGAAAAAATTAGAAATGCAAAAACTTGAGGTTCTAACCTCTATAACTGTCAGAGGTTGTGTATTTTCTATTCAGATATATTTGTTTGAAATGCTGCTTGCTGTTACTTTGATGTTTACATCTTGCAATAGCATCATAGTCAGCTCTCAGACTTGGGACTAAATGTTTTGTGAAAACTGCTTCCTTCCAAAATGCCAGCTGTTCATGAGCTAAGAGAGTTAAGTCTTCTTTTGAAACGGGTGACAAAATGTTTTTCATACATTTCATTTTGTTTTTAATTCTTAGGACAGCAGTGATCTGGAAATCCTCCCTTCGACTCCACATTTTTTCACCTGGATGTGCAAAGCTTCAGACTAATTTTCAACATGTTTTACATTTTTCAATTAGGTGCACTAAGGTGCAACTTTTTCTCTCACAGACTTGATCATCATCTCTGACTCCTCACTGCTTCAGTTAGGCCATTGAAATGCTGTACAGAGGGGACCTGCTCTGCTAACAACATGGCACAGGACAATTTTCTTGAAGAGATAGTGTGTTTTTAAACCCTCTTATCTTTAGGGTCAATTTGACACCCAAACATATCTAATGATGTTTAAAAATTTAATGATGACAGCTGGGTGAACATAAAATGAACATCATAATATGTTTCCAAATGTCCTGTACACATGTTTTACAAATCAGTGTTCTATAGGGTCAATTTGACCCCAGGCTTTTAGTTGGTCACATGGCAGGCATTCTGGGTGTATGAGGGCAGAGGGTGGGGGCTTGTTTTATTGAAAGGGCTATTTATTATTTTGCCAACAAACAGACACTGTTCAACTACAAAAAGACGCAAACAACTGCAAAGAAACACGGAGTCACCCAAATATTCTTCAACAACGCAAAACAAAAGCACAACTTTTAAAAAAAATGCAACATACCTGAGGAGAATTCCAAAATGACCACAAACATATAACACATCCCACCTTATTCCAAAAAACACAACCAAACCCCCAAAACATCTAGGAAGGGAAATGAAACAACCACAAAGAGATGCAAAATAACCAAAAACATCTACCAACAGGCAACGCAACCACAGAAAAGGGATGGAAAACACTCCCCATGCATCTGAACCGAGGGGCCTGTTGTCTCACTGCAGCACGAATGTGAGCATGAGGTGTGACGAGCAGTAAGAAATGATTTATAAAGGTATGTCTGCTGAGACGTGTTTGCAGGCAAAGTAAAAGTATTTGATAAGCACATCCATGTAAACGAAAAGCATTTTTCTCAGTGACACTATTTTTTTGTACAAGTTTTCAAAAAAGAGACATTCAGTAATTTGTGATTGAGTCCACATGTTCGGCTGAGCAAAGCTTAGTCTGATTCCTTGTTTTCATCAGGATCTCTTCAGTCACATTTTATTTCAGTTAACGAGTTAAAACGTGTGTGTTTTTCAATGCAATGCTTGGTCGGACTGTTCTGAATTGAAAACAGAGCTGAAGACACATCCAACTGTGACTGCTTAGATGTCTATTGAGTGATTAAATATTCTTGTTTTTCGGTGGTTTCTCACTAAAAGCAATTTGCACAGTTTTTGTTATGGATTCAGAATATTCCTTTTTTTAATTGTTTTTACATTACATCCATTGCACTGAACTAGAAAATATCACTGACATGTTTTTTTTCCCACTGCAAAAAAATCTGTTTAGCCTGAATGAGTCTAATGAGCATCAGTTTGTCACATGACTTCCCCACTTTCCCTTCATTTTCCTTTGCTAATTCAATCACATAGCAGATACAGGAATCTCCTCTCTGATGGGAACATTATAGACGGACTAGCAGCCTCACCGTTGACATGGAGCAGTGGTCCAAGGTCTCATCAGCAAACAGCACCGCGTCTTTAATGAACACAGCAGTGGCTCTCAGCACGAAGGAGGAGAAAAGGTTGATGTGGATGTAGTTCCTGGTGCAGTGGAACTTCCTGTGCAGCAAAAAAATGCCCACTGAACAGCTTCTTAGGTACGCAATATATGCTGGTAGTATTGTAAAGAACAGAGAGATATAAAAGGTAAAACTTTAAAATTTAAATGTGTAAGATGATAAATAGGCCTTTGCACCACAAAGACTTCTATTAAAGATGCTGCTGTGCTCCTCTAAACTTGCATGTTTTGGATCTTAGCTACACAAATATTGAGTGAATCACCATCCTAGCAATTCTCCCTTTTATTGCCTTGTGTCTGTGGGTGCATCTGGGACACTGTGTGCTGCTGTCATCTTACCTGAAGGCTGCAAACACCACTATCGCTGTAATGAGGGAGATCAGTGAGGTGGCATAGCCAACAGTGTAAACCTGCCTGAATGTATAGAGGTAACTCGTCTGGGGAGACACAGAAACAGAGAGAGAGTTGAAAACAATGAACACACTGAGATAAACCAATCAGTCACAACATTGTGGCCACTAACAGATTAAGTGAATAACATTGATCATCTTGTTTCATGCAAGGTTCTGCTGGGAAACCTTTAGTTCTGACATTCATGTGGATGTTTGACATGTACCACCCACCTAAACACCCCACCTTCCCCGTGGCAACGGATCCTTGATGCCAGTTGCCACCCTCAGCAGGTCAGTGCACCCCAACACACCACAAAAACTGCTCAGGAGTCTTGTGGGGTACACCACAGAGCGAAGGTGTTCACCCAGGTTCTACTTTCCCAAGATCCAAATCTTATGAAGCATCTATAGGATGTGCCCAGATAAGTCTGATCTGAGTAGGTCCACCCTGCAACCCACAGGACCCACAGAATTCACTGCCACCATCCTGGTGCCACAGGACATCCCCAGAGGTCCTGTGTCCATGCCCCACTGGGTTAGAGGAGTTTTAGCTGCATAATGAGACCTATTATAATGCATAATGAGACACAATATTAGGCAGGTGGTCATAATGTTATATCTGACTGGTGTATGATCAAATACACGAATGAGAAATGGCTTGTTTAGGGAAATATCAAATAAAAAATCTACATCAGGGAACTTGACTGGGATCAATGCGACTCCAGCTGTGCTTCCAGTCACAGATAGAATTTATCGCTAATAAATTTTAAACGTTTATTGTAACTGTGCTGAAATATGGGGAAAAAAGGTGATCTAAATGATCCAAATGATCTCAATAATGTCTATGACTGTAACCTCTCCTAAATAGTTTGTATTTATTCTTGAAAAAAAAGTATTGTCCCTGCATAACCCTACAAATAGACCTGACCTGAGGAGGAAGCAGTCAGGCTGGAAGTGGAAACAACATGGCTATACTTAACTGATTGGCTTGATTACAACACTGTGTTTGTATACCTCAGACTCAGACTCGCTGTCATCACTGAAAGCACAAGCCTCCTCGTAGGGCGGATACATTTCAGACCAGCCATCAACGGTGCAGTTCCTGTAAACAAACCCTGATGAGGAAGCAAACAGGACAAGTCACTTTCAAGTGATTTGAACACCACAAACATTTTTTTTCCATCTGTTTAGAAGCTTAATGACTCAGGTTTCACTCACTTCAATAGATTTTCATGCACAAGCATTACAGCTAGCAGACACTAAAACTAATAAAACTCTCCCTGCACTCTTAATCTGATTAAAAACACTGCTTGGACATGAGTGTTCCACGTGTAGGGATTGTGTTTAATTTCCTGTGTGTTTCGAAAAGCTGCTGAACATCCTGGTGTAAAAACATTTTGACCCCGATCCATTTGGTCAAAGCAAAAGCGGTGAAGCCAACAGCTACTTGGTTGTTGAAAAAGTTCAGAACTATAAGTTTATTCCTGTTAGAAAATGGCTCAGTTATCATTCACATGGGTTGACATCCTGATGGTCTTATCTCTGCTTCACCTAACCTGAGTTATAGCTAGAACCTCTCATTTGTCTGTTTCCTCAATTGTTCTAATAAATGAAAGCAGAAAACCCAGAATCCTCTTAACAAAACCTTGGTCATAGATTTCTCAGGGCTTACAACTGCTGCAACAGATTTTGTGGCCTATTGGGGAAAGTGGGAACATGCTGTAAACTACAAACATCATTATTTTCAAATCTGGTATGACGAACGTCTTATAATTCATTTGGATTAAGTCCAGCATTTGCCTTTTTTAGTTCTGTGTTTGGTCTCCACCAACTCCTGAGGGAAATATCTGACTGTGTTTCTGCTGAATTCTTTACTATACTTTATTGTAACTCCATCTATCTGCTGGTCAATGCTAAGCAGCTACTGTACAGTGGGCTTTAAGAGCTTTGCATTGAAAACAACAGTCTGCTGTGATGAAACGTAACATAAATCCCTCTAAAGTCGAGGACTACAGATTCAAATGATCATTCTCTGTGGGTTTGCCTCTACAAGCCACATCATGGGGCTCACATTGTAGATGAGTGGATCAGGGAGCATGAGACATCATTTTCACACAGGGATTGGCCTCCACAGAGTCCAGACCTCAGCCCCACTGAGAATCTTTGGGATGTGCTGGAGACGACTTTGTGCAGCGGTCTGACTTTCCCATCATCAACATAAGATCTTGGTAGAAAAATATTGCAACTCTGGACAGAAATGAATGCTGTGTAATAGCAGAAGCTTATCGAAACAATGCCACAGCGATGTGTGTTGTTCTCAGAGCTAAAGGTGGGTCAATGAAATATTAGAGTGTGCGATTTTTTTTGGACTGGCAGTGTGTATACTGTACACCGATCAGCCACAACATTACAACCACTGGCAGGTAAAGTGAATAACACTGATCATCTTGTTATAATGCAATGTTCTGCTGGGAAACCTTGAGTCCTGCTCAGGAGTTGCCCGGGGAACACGACAGAGTTAAGGTGTTCACCCTTTGTCCTACACTCCTCAGATCCAAATCCCACTGACCATCTGTGGGATGTCCCAAGATAATCCTGATCTAGATAGGTCCCACTCTGCAACCCACAGGAATCTTCAGAATTCACTGCCATCATCCCGATGCCCCAGGACATCCTCAGAGGTCCTGTGTCCATGCCCCACTGGGTCAGAGGAATTTTAGCAGCATAAAGGAAACCAACACAATATCAGGCAGGTGGCCATAATGTTATGCCTGATTGGTATGTATAAAAATATATCTCCTTTCACCATTTCAGCTGATCTTATTTTAAGTTTAACATGGATTTTTAAAAGCTTCTGTTCTTGTCCTTTAAAAATGTTGCTATACAATCCAAATCTGCATCTGTATGTATTTTTTTGCTTGCGTGCTGTAATATTGTGATTTTACTTTTGTACTGCTTTTATATCACCCTGACATTTCTTCTCAGACCATTTCTCTCCATTAGTGCTTTCAGTCAGAAAACATTTGACGCTTTCGGGTGGCTGTTAAAGTCCACTGACATTCACTTCTGGTTAGCATCCACTGGGACACAGCAGGTGTAAGGAGGAGGTGGTCTGCTGGATTTCTGTGTCCCTGTAAAACTGTATTTGTGGGATTCTGTCACTAAATGTGTATATGTCACAGATACCGTGCGCAGGCATTTGCTAGACTAAAGAGTGTTCGAACAAAGACACAAAATACACATGGCTGGATTTCTTCTTTCTCTATTCCCTTTGAGCTAACAGGAACCAACAGGAGTCCAAATACTGCAAACTGAACTGCTGAGAACAAAAACTCCAGTCTGTTTGTGTGATCTGCAATTCAGACTATAATGATCCACAATTTCCATCAACGTAATGAGGAAAAAACATTACTCATTAATGATCCTGACCTTACCCTCCTCGTTAATACAACAGAGCACACAAACAGACTAACATTTTGTATTTGTAATGTCTGTGAGTCTCTGGATTGAAATAAAAGGGTACCTGGGGTTTGAACAATTCCATGACAGTTAAACCTCTGGACCCTAAGAAGTTTCTCACTGTGGTTTTGCTCCTGTCACATTTTTCCTCACTGGAAGCTTCTTCTTCTGTTTATTCTTTACTGCAAATAAAGTCCTCTACCTCTATGGAAGCAGCACAACCTTGGCTAAAAGTCAAAAATGTCCTATATGCAGCATGAGTTGCAATGCAATAGGTCATAACGGGGTGGGGGGGAGTTGAAGTTCCTTGATCATTTACAAAATGTAATTAAACCTGTAATCAAGTGCCCACACACTTGACAAAAACAGTGGTTCCAAATACTATAGGTTTCCATATTCATTTCCTATCTACTCTGTGTAAACACAGTGTGCAGTTCATCCCAATTTGGCTGATAAGTCCTTGAATTTTAACCATGTAACTGTTGGTCACAGTCACGCGTCTCATTTGTGCTGAGGCATGCATAATTATTTTTTAACCGAATATGGTCAAACTAAATACTTCATTTCTATGACTATTTTTTTTTTAAATCATGCATCAAGTAATTTATTATGAAATATGACAGTTTTAGATTCAGATATGCCAGACTTTACAGATGGAGTAGTGTGTCACAGACAAGTAATTCAGATACTACCAGGAAGCTGAAAATGTCACAATTCTGTCTTTTTACAGTTTCTAACTTTTCTGGTAATTGGTGTCATATAAGTGATTTCATTTAGTAAGATAACATGCACTTCAAACCCACAGGGCAATTTTGGGGTGCAGAATGTCAGTCATTATACAACACTTTTTAATTTAAACATGAATTACTTATGAATAAATGCAAAAATACAAGCAACAGTTTCAAAACAAGAAAAGCGCTCAGAGAGCGCTGTACTTCGCCACGGCTGCTCAGTCGCTGAATGATTTCCAACGGATAAGTCCCGATAAGTCCGTAGTGGTGGATTTGTAGTAGTATCACAATCATGTGATCGTCAGCAGTTAGCTGACGTAGCGTTCACTTATTGTCATAGTTACAGTGACGGCGTGCTACTATCTTGCAATGATACAGAAATCTTTAACACATCTGTTAATCCAGACTATAAGTCATGTCACTGCCAAAATCTTATCATTTGGTCCTCGTGTCATTTCTGACCTTCCCTAAAAATTTCATCCAAATCCATTATAATATAATCCATTGTAATGTTGTGCACAGAAAGACAGATTAACAGACTAACAGAGGGACAAACGCAGGCCCATCACCACAGAACTCAACTGCTTTCCTAGGCGGAGTAAAAATTAAATAGAACAATATTACTTCATAAATTCCTGGCCTATTCTTTGAGAACTTCCACCTGAAAAAAATATCAGTAACAGCTGCAAAACCGTATGGCCAAAATGAACCACCCTGGGCTCTATGAATTAGAGACACTTCGAAGAATTTTAAAACACAACTGTGAGGACCAGAGTGAGATTTCTAAAAACTCAGCAGCAAAAAAGAAACATTTTTCTTACATCAAATCAAAACAGTCAGAGCATAACTAGCAGCTTTAAAACACTGAGTCAGTGTCACTAGTGTTCTGGTGGAAGCTGTTAAAACTTCTCAGCAGCAACTAACTAAATTTGATGCAACATAAATGAAGTACAACAAATGCAGCATCCATTTCAGTCACAGAAATCCAAGGCACCATCTTCAATAAATGTCCCATGCTTGACAACCTTCAAAAAACTCGACTGGTTGCGTGTTTTTTTTTTTTTTTTTAGCAGATATGGCTCAAACAGGCCGTTCAAGGGACCTGAAAGGTAAAAAGGTTTCAAACAGTTTAACCCCTCTGACTTTATAAGTCAAGAAGTACATTCACTTGGTATCATCAGCACTTTCTTCTGGAGACAACAACAGCCTGAGAGGATGTCAGATTGTGACGTATGAACCCTGCAGACAAGATTTCAAGTCACTTCTGCCAGAAACATCCCAGAGTTTATGTATAATCTTGCCAACAAACAGACATAAATAATTCATCCAGTGCTCCTCCATCAGTGACTCCAGTCTGCACTAGTGCTGCTGATTATACAGTTCACATAATTAAACTTAGCGGTGAAACGACGGTGTACCAGCAGAAAATTGGATTTGTGCATTACCTTCTGTATTTTGACAATTCTATTGATTAGATGATTAGATTATGAGCAGCTGTTGTTGTCTGTGTCTGTTGAGGTTGAGGCTAACATTGAAACCAACCTTGATTGCTGGAGAAATGCAGGAAGACTTCGGAGCAGGACACGTTAACCACCTGACCGACTTCGGCTCTCAGCCAGCATCCAAGCTCGTCCCACTCTGTTTTACATCCTACAAAAACAGACAGTACACAGTTACTGTCACAGTCACTCATGTTACCATCCTGCACCCAGACAACCTGGATGTTCTCAAACACGTATCCGGTGTCAGGCTTAGTTCAGTGTAACAGGAGGGACTCAGCACTTCTCCAGGTCCTCACTTTATATTTCTGCTCCACAACCATTCAGAGGGAAGCATTGTACTTTTTCCTTCACTGTATTTATTTTGTAGGTTTAGTTGCTTTGTACTTGGTCTGTTTCATATTTAATGGCTGTAAAGGTCACGCCTTTTGTCAATCCTGTGTCATCACATGCTGATTTCTGTCTGCTGGACTGAAGCTGTCATACAAATCTGGAAAAAATGGCATCAAGACCATAACTGATTCTCTCTGTTCTTCAGAACCCACACTGATACATTCACAGGAAGAGAATTCTGCTGTGAGTCCTGAAATCCTTTGTCTTATGAGAAGAGTCGACTAATTATTGACTTGGTCAGTTCCCCTGTTCAGTATTTACCAGGTTATATGTATTGTTATTTCATATAAATCAGTTCTCATTAATTAGGAATTTATTGAAAAATGTATAGAAAAATCAATTAACTGAATATTTTATTTTACTCTTTGTCTCATACAGCTGCTTCTCATCATCTGCAGTCACCACTCTGTGCTCTCAGGCATTGTCCTACCCAGAATTATCTGACTGGTTCCACATCAGGACAAGTGTTGGCATGTTCTTGTTTGGTTAAACATACATAATTCATAAATAAATTTTACTGTTAGAGCTTGTGTTATTTGGAATTTTACCATCAGCTTTTATATTTTAACTGCGAATGTAAACAGGAAAAGGACTCAGAGAGGGCAGTACTCCGCAAAGGCTGCTCGATCGTTGCATTATTTGCAACGGCTGAACTCTTGAAAAAAAAATCATGGCATAAATCATGGCACTGTAGAATGTGGCCATTTAATATAGATGTACCCACAAACAAAATGACCTTGCATTGAGCACAGACGTGTTGTGTATGGATACCAAATCGCGTAACATAAATATGTAGTGGGCAGAAACACCCCCACAATTTAATCAATTGCTACTTGTATCATTTCAGATGGACAAGTCCCGATAAGTCCACAACTTTTGATTTGTAGTAGGATCACAATCATGTGATCGTCAGCAAGTTGCTGACGTAGTGTTTGCTTGTAGGCATAGTTAAAGTGACGCCGTGCCGCTACCTTGCAATGACACAGAAATCTTTAACAAATTCCCTGAAAATTTCATCCAAATATGTTAGTCCGTTTTTGAGTAATGTTGCTAACAGACAGACAGAGAAACCAACGCTGATCATCACATAAGTCCGCCAAGGCACAAACTATCTCCATATCCTCTTCCACTACGTCTGTAAACCTCCTCTTTGGTCCTCCTTTAGGCCTCCCGTCTGGCTTCTACCAAAATATTCATGATCCCTCCTTTGTACATGTCCAAACTGGCTCAGTCTGGCCTCTCTGCCTTTATCTCCAAAACATCTTACCAACATATGCTTATTCATGCTGTCTCTGATGCATTCATTCCTGATTCTATCCATCCTGGTCACCAAAAAGTAAGGAGAACCTCAACATTTTAATCTATGCTACCTCTACCTCTGCCTCCTATCTTTTCTTCATCATAGCTGGTCTCACCACTGTCTTGTACACCTTTCCTTTCATTCTTACCGATACTCTTTTATCACACTTCACACCTGACACGGTTTTCTTCACCTGTTCCAACCTATTTGGACACACTTCTTCACCTCTTTTCTACACTCTCCATTGCTCTGGACAATTATTGATCATCTGTATTAAGAATAATTGGTAACAGTACATGTCCTGAAGAAATTGTACTGGTCGATCCCTACTTTTAAGGGATTTTTTTGTGACGCTAGTGGCGGTGGATGACACTGTTAGTCTTTCAGTCTGTCTACCACTTTGATCACATACACATACCTCAACAACTAACTGATGGACTTTTATGACATTTTCTGGACAGCTGTGCTCCCCAGAGGGTAATTCTAGTGACCATGATGTCCTGAATACGTTTTTCATATTTTTGATTTTATTTCAAGATGCCCACTGGTGGAAATCATACTTTTACCTTGTTAATATGTCCATATGACATGTTTAACATCCTAAAGGTCATTTAAAAAAAAAAAAAAAGCAGTCTGTGCCATGAATGAGCAAACAACCCTAAGAAAGAAATCTTGTCAGTTTGCATTAAATAAATCAGCTTCAAAACTGGTCTCTGGTTTTAATGTGTGTTCCTGAATTAATTTGATATTACAATCTGCCACTGTGTAACAAAGAGTAATTTTACAGGTATTGAGCAGAGTTGGAGGTGAGCTGGTGTGCTCAAGCTGCAGCACATGGAGAAAGGTGATTGGATATACAGACATGGACTTCATAGATCTACACATTCAGTTGGAAGCAC